>NC_068575.1:27494479-28744479 GCF_025698545.1 Gossypium raimondii | reverse complement strand
TATTTTTTTCGTGTGAAAATAGACTCAATAAGATTTAATTATATATCTCATTCACTCTCTAATTTCATTTCTACTATCCTTGGTGATTTTTCAAAATCCCATCAATGCTGCTGTCCAAAAACTGTTCCATTGCAAATTTTTACTCTTTTATAATTTCTTTGTATTAACTATCATTTATGCACACTTAACACCAAAACACGTTCTTAAATAGCCATTTCAATAGCTAATCATTATCGAATATTTACATGCTATTCATTAGCCATATCATAAGGACACACACACAAAATTACTAAGTCCCTATACATGACATAACTACGAATCACAAAATACCGAGATGATCTGTTGATAGTGTGAAACGATCTCCGACATCCTTACGATCCCTGAATTTGCTTGACGATACTATATAAAAAAAGAAGGAAAATAAAGGGAGTAAGCATAAAGCTTAGTAAGTTTACAAGCAAATAAATAACAACATTTATCATAAATAATTATACTCATAAATTATCATCAAGTATCATGATCTTTACTTTCTTCTTTACTTACTCTCTTACTTGTTTACTTACTCTCTTACTTAAATAACTCATGATAATAACTTCTCCTCCCTTACTGAAATTTCTTTCTCAACTAATAACTGAAATATTCTTAACCCTTATAACTCACCTAAATCTACTTATTATGCTTTTACCTGAACTTTCATGTAACATGGTCTATTTACTAGCCCGTTCAACCACTTGGAATACTAAGGATACTCAGGTCTCCTATTTGATAATAACATGCCAAAGCCATGTCCCATACATGGTCATACATGGGATGTTCCCTGTACTACCAATGCCATATCCCAGATATGGTCTTACATGGGAGTTCTCATATCAGTGCCAATGCCATGTCCTAGACATGGTCTTACGGGGGACCTCTCATCTCGATGCCAACGCCATGTCCCAGACATGGTCTTACGGGGGACCTCTCATCTCGATGCCAACGCCATGTCCCTGACATGGTTTTACGTGGGACCTCTCATAACCTCAATAATGCCAATGCCATGTCCTAGACATGGTCTTACATGGGATCTCATCCCCTTAATGTCATGACATTTGTATCTGATACATTTCTAATGTTTCAACGGGACTTTTTAACACTGATTTTCTATCATCTCATACTTGAGTCAACATTAAATAATTTCATGAAATAAGTACATAATTGCTAGAAAATAGCAACATTAATAATAATTATTGAAATATTGCATTTATTTACCGTCAACTTACCTCGGTACAAAATACGATCAAATCTAACAACTCAGTCCTCAACCTTTTTCTTTCCCTGGTTTAACTCCGAATTTCTTTCCTCTTGATCCATAATAGCAAATTTAGCTTATTTAATACTAACATTCATCAAACCAGTCCTTGACTCGAACTTTGGCAAAATTATGATTTTGCCCTTAAACTTTTACATATTTACGCTTTTGCCCCAACGCTCGAAAATTAAACTTCATCCATCATTCTTATGCTTTATGATATGCTAAACATCTTTCCCTTCTATGGAAACATCAAATTCCCACTCTAACATTTACTTGTGAACATTAGGTATTTTTACCGATTATGTTGTTTTACTCGCTTTCACTTAAAATCACCTAGCAAAAGTTGGTTAACATAATTTCAAGTTTCATATTCTACCATAAAACATCAAAATAAACACATTTAACCTATGAGTATTTTTCCAAATATTAACCCTAACATGAATTAATAGTAGAATAAGCTAAATCGAGCTACGAGGACTCCAAAAACGTAAAAAAAATATTAAAAACGGGGCTTGGATGCACTTACTATGAGCTTGAGAAAGTGAAGAAACCCTAGCTATGGTTTCCCTTGAAGTTCTGGCCCTTATGGAAGAAGATGAACACATTTTTCCATCTTTTTCCCTTTTAATTCTTTTTATTACCAAATGACTAAAATGCCCTTCATTAAAACTTCAGTTATTTTTATCTATGCTTGCCCATTTTTGCCCATGAAAATCTAATGGTCTAATTACCATTTAAGGACCTCTACTTCAATTATGCACTTCAATTAAATCCTTTATCATCTAAAGCTCATATTTACCCACTTTTGTAATTAAACCCTAATATGTAATTTAGACATGCAATCGCTGAAATTTCTTATTGGTATTCTAACACATGGATCCAATCAATCGATAAATCATAAAAATTAATCACAATAAACTTTTTTTATCTCAAATTCGTGGTTTCAGAAGCACTATTCTGTTTAGGCCCTATTTCGGGATGTTACATTTCTCCCCCTTTTAGGGATTTTCGTTCCCGAAAATCTTACTTGTGGAGCGATTTGGGTACTATTTTTGCATAGCCTCTTCGGGCTCTCATGTAGCCTCGTCTACCCCATGCCTATTCCATAATACTTTCACAAGTACAATACTTTTGTTCCTTAGTTGTTTGGCCTCTTGAGCTAGAATCTTTATCGGTTCTTCACCGTAAGTCATGTCTAGCTGAATCTCAACCTCTGTCTGAGAAATCACATGTGACGAATTTGAATGATAAAGACGTAACATAGACACATGGAATACATCATGAATCTTCTCTAACTCAATCGGCAAAGCTAACCAATATGCTAAGGGCCCAACTCTTTCAATCACCTCGAACGGTCCAATAAAACGTGGACTTAGTTTGCCTTTCTTGCCAAATCTGAGAACTTTCTTCCATGGGGATACTTTCAAAAATACCCTTTCGCCAACCTGAAACTCAATCTCTTTTCTTTTCAAATCTATATAGGATTTCTGACTATCTGAAGCTGCTTTCAAGAAATCCCTAATGACTTTTTACTTTCTCTTCTGTTTCTTTGACTATATCAACCCCGTAAATTTGATTTTCCTTAAGCTCTGTCCAATACAAAGGCGTACGATACTTACGTCCATACAAAGCTTCATAAGGGGCCATCTTCAGAGCTTCATAAGGGGCCATCTTCAAACTCGACTGATAACTATTATTATAGGAAAACTCTACCAATGACAAATATTTCTCCCAACTACCTTGAAATTCTAAAACACAACATCTGAGCATATCCTCAAGTATCTGAATAACTCTCTCTGGCTGACCATCGGTCTGAGGATGGAAAGTTGTACTGAAACTCAACTTCCTGCAATTTCTTCCAAAACCGTAAAGTAAATCTTGAATCTCTATCTGAGATAATCGATAACGGTACTCCATGTAGTCTGACTATCTCTAAAATATACAACTCGGCCAACTTATCAAATGAATAATCGATACGAACTGGGAGAAAATGAGCTGACTTCATTAGCTTATCAAGCACAACCCATACTGCATCTTTCTTTCTCGGTGTCAACGGCAACCCTGTACAAAATCCATGGTAACTCGGTCCCATTTCCACTCAGGAACTAACACAGGCTACAATAAACCTGAAGGTACCTGATTTTCGGCCTTTACTTGCTGACAAATCAAGCATCTAGAAACAATTTCTGAAATATCTCTTTTCATTCCTGCCCACCAGTATGTTTTGTTCAAATCATTATTCATCTTTATACTACTTGGTTGAATAGACAAAGAACTGCTATGTGCTTCCTGTAAGATCTTTCGAATAAGCTCATCATTCTTCGGTACACATATCCTATTTCTAAACATCAAACAACCATCAGAACCGATCTAAAAATCAAACTCTACACCTGACTCGCACTGAGCTCTTTTAGCTTGCAACTCACTGTCACCTTTCTGAGCTTTATAAATTTCTTCAAGAAACATCGATTTAGCTCTCAACTTAGCTAAAATAGAATCGTCATCTGATAAAGCCAAACTAGCATTCAAAGCTCTCAATGTAAATAAAGACTTTCTACTCAAGGCATCAGCAACAACATTTGCCTTACCCGGGTGATAGTTGATCACTAGCTCATAATCTTTAATCAACTCTAGCCATCTTCTTTGCCTCAAGTTCAAATCTTTCTGGGTCATCAAGTATCTCAAACTTTTATTGTCAGTGAATGTTCGACACTTCTCATCGTACAAGTGATGTCTCCAGATCTTCAATGCAAATACAATGGCAGCTAGCTCTAAATCGTGCGTTGGGTAGTTTTTTCTCATGTGGCTTTAACTGTCTGGAAGCATATGCTATTAATTTACCTTCCTGCATAAGTACACAACCCAATCCATTCAAGGATGCATCACTGTAAATCACAAATTCTTTACCCGGTTCTAGCTGTACTAAAACAGGACCTTCAGTCAACAATGCCTTTAACTTGTCAAAACTCTACTGACACTTCTCAGTCCATCCAAACTTGACATCTTTTTGCAACAACCTTGTTAATGAGGTAGCTATCACAGAAAATCCCTTTACAAATCATCTATAATAACCAGCTAATCCAAGAAAACTTCTAACCTCTGACACATTTCTGGGCGGTTTCCACTCAACAATTGCTGAAATTTTACTCGGATCAACTTTAATACCATCACCTGAGACAATGTGTCCAAGGAATCTGACTTCTCGAAGGTAGAAATTACTTTTGCTATACTTGACATACAACTAATTATCTCTCAAAATCTATAAAACTGTTCTCAAATGTTCGGCATGTTCAATCTCATCAGGAGAGTAAATCAGAATATCATCAATAAACACAACTACAAACTTGTCCAAGTACGGTCGGAAGATTAGGTTCATTAAATCCATGAATGTGGCAGGAGCATTAGTCAAGCCAAATGGCATCACAAGAAACTCATAGTGACCATATCTAGTCTGGAAAGCAGTCTTTCGAACATCTGACTCTTTAACCTGCAACTGATAGTAACCAGATCTCAAATCTATCTTGGAGAACACAGTGGCTCCCTTCAATTGGTCAAATAGATCATCAATTCTAGGTAGTGGATATTTATTCTTTATTGTTACTTTGTTAAGCTGCCGATAATCTATACACAACCTCATCGAACCATCTTTCTTTTTCACAAAAAGCATTGGTGCACCCCACGAAGAACAACTAGGCCTTGCAAAACCTTTATCAGTTACTTCCTGCAACTGAGCTTTCAATTCTTTCAATTCCAATGGGGCCATTCTATAAGGAGATATAGAAATGGGAGTGGTACCTGGAACCAACTCAATACCAAACTCAACTTCTCTAATAGGAGGCAAACCTGGCAATTGTTCCGGAAACACATCAGAAAACTCACAAACTACTGGCACTGATTCAATTTTCAACTCTGGATCTTTAGCATTCAATACAAAATCAAGATAAGCTTCATAAATTTTTCTCAAACATTTCTGAGCAGACATAAAAGAAATCATGGCAAGCGAACTATCTGACTCATCTGAATTAACCCGGATAATATCACCAATTTTGCATTTCAACTCAATGTATTTCTTTCCGCAATTCACTATCACATTATGGCCAGTCAACCAATCCATACTAAGAATCACATCAAACTCATCAAATGGAAATAGCATAAGATCAGCCAGAAATGTAACACCTCAAACCCGGCCTAGACGTTATGGTCGGATAAGGCGTATCACATTGAAATATCTTCCGAAAATTGGACTCGTTGGTAAAAAAATTGTTTCTAAGTTTAAAATAGACCCCTTTATTATTAATTAACAAATCAACTAACCAAAACGTTTGTCTTGTTATCTGATATTGTTTTAATAAGTTGGTCTAAAATCCCAGAAGCCTTTTTAGATTCTATTGTTTAAAACTTATGTCTTTGAAAACAGTAGTTATTTTTATTTTTTTAAAAATCTATCTTCTCCTAAACCAACAGTTTAAGATAAGTACGCAAAAGCCCAATTAAAAATTTAAACCAACTTAAAGGCCTTATTACAAAACCAAAACCCAACATATAAATTAAGTCAAAATAAAAGCAAGTGTAAACAGCAACAATTGTGTGGCCACCTCCAAGTCCCTCGTAGCACCGAATCGCCTATGGGCGAGGATTACCTACACAGTAAAAAGGAGAGGGCGAGTTTACAAAACTCAGGGCCAGTTCTTCATTGCTTTTGAGAAGTGCTTTTGAGAAGTACTTTTCAGAAGTGCTTTTGAGAAGTGCTTTTGAGAAATTTGAGTGTTTGGCATTGCTGTCAAAAAGTGCTTTTGAAGAATAAAATGTCCATTTTAGACATGAGATTATAAAGTAACAAATATGTATTTAAATAATGTTCAAATTAGTTAATATTATGATATTTTAGCAAAAATATAAAAAATAATTTATTATAACTTATTGTTAATATTTTAATATATAATATTAATTTTAAATATGTCTAAGTAATTAATATTAATTGTTTATAAATTTTAATTAGAATATATAAAATATATTTCAATATAAAATTAAATATTTGTAATTAGATATTGACTTCGATTGTATTATTATAAAAATATTTTTATTTTTAATTAATGCTTTTAACACATTTGTATTATTTTATTTTAAAATGTATTTGAATATATAACTCATATTATATACTAACATAACATAGAAAACATAAACCTAACAATTAAAATATTACATATATTTGGATTAAAATTTTAAAAGGGATAATATTTATATACCAAATATAAATATTTAAAATTTGTCAATAGCATTTACAATTTAAAGTGAATTCATTAAACTAGATGCTATATTTGATAAGCATATGAAAATGATTTGGTTATATTCAATAAATGATTTGGTTAATACAAGATTTATATTTGATAAGCATATGAAAATGATTTGGTTAATACAATACTTATATTTGATAAGCATATGACAATGAAAGTCGAGACTGTTTGATGAAGAACGCAAAAAAAATATTTCATGGAAAAAAGATTGTTAGGATGAAAATGTTACTTAAAAATTATGTTGGTAATTTCTTAAATTTTATGGAGTCGCAACTCTAGACATAACATACCACTTTATGATGGAAGAAATCAAACTTATAGGACTCACAGATGACAAATCTTTCATTTTACTCTAAAAAGTGTAGACCACTACATTTACCCAACTTACCAACTAGGCAGGGTTCAAATCCCTGTAGTTTCCACCTACCTAATCAGTACCAATACACCCTACAAAATCATATTAGAGACTGCACAAACTACTTGTCCAAAACACACTAATTTACAGGTTGTTTATTCAACACCCAGGTCCAATAGCAGAAAACTGACATCATATTTATAAGAACATATGTAAGCACTAAAAGACACCAAAGCTCCACCATTTGGAAACCATATATTACTCTCTTTTTTCCTTAAGAGACGTGAAATTCTCCACTGGCATGTACCTCTTTTACCGTTTTCTCGTACTCATCTTCTTCGTCTTCTTCTGCATCTTCTTCCTTTGCATCCCCATCTTCTTCTCCACCCTAGCCAAAGCCTCTGATAGGCCATGATACTCTAGGGCAACTTTGGCCTCTTCAACTATTTTCATGATTTCATTAACACTTTGGAGGGAGAACATCGGGTTTTCTTTCAAATCTATGTCTTCAGTACCATAAGCATAAAATAGTTTGAAACAAGCACAATATTCCAACAAAGTGTTGTATTATGTCGCTTGCTGCTCAAATGTTGTAAATCAAATATTGATTAATCAAAAAAATTTCAAAATGAAGCATGTATCTCTCAGTCATAGTGTAGAAGAGAAACAATAACATATTCTATGAGTCTACTAATTGTAGAGGTGACTAGTAGGATTAGGTTATAAGGTTAAGCATGTAATTATGGAGTTTGTTCAAGCATGATCAATCATGTAGCAGGGGATTTGATTCTCTAACAGCTTTAGGCATAAGGAAGATAACATAATTTACACAAACACTAAAATGAGTGATGAAGAAAGCCAAAGTTTTCTCAAGTTGATGTGGTAAATTCACACTTTTAAATAAGGAAGTATTCGCATGTGGAAAATGGCCAGAAAATGAGCACAATAAAAGATTATTAAAAAGAAAAAATGAAAAACAGGTAATAGCAGGATAAATAAACTTACAATTGGTCCATTCTTCAAAACATGTTCTTTGGCAAACGTGCAAGCTTGCTTCACAGCAGGAGCATCCATTACATCCACCTAGAAGATATGAAACACATAACAAATAGAATTGAAGTTAAAAATACATCAATGTCTACCGTCTGGAGAAAGGAATTTTAAGCATGCATTCTCCTAAGACATGTTTTGTCAAAAAATTACGCTTCTTAAGTCGACCGAGAGGTTGTTGCTTTAAAGTTACGCTAGAAGGCATTCTTTTGGATCAATGCCTTACACCTTAGAAGAAAACAAACTTAAATATTAAGAACCGATAGTATAAGCAGGAAAAATCCTTGAGATTACGCTTTTTTGAAACTTCATTCAAACGTTTAGTTTCTCAAATAAAAGGATAAGAGAACAAAACAACAATATAAACCAGCAGAAGCATCTCACATGGCCCAAAATCGCAACTATCACAGTTTTTTACCATCCACTATCACTCTTATGACATCTACTGGTCATAGTCACTTCGACATCACATACATAATCCTCATTTACTTAATAATAATAATAACAATACTAAAGAACCAACAAATTACAACCACTATTTATCTCTCAGCCAACCAAGTCTCACCTTCAAACCAGGAGCATAATCCCCACGTTTGTAGTAAGCAGGACTCTTTCGGCTCTCCACTCACCGTCCCCATACCATCTGTTACATGAAATATATAAAGTCCACAAAATTTAATAGACCAATAAAATTTCATTCCAATTCAAATTGCTCACAATGATTATTCTCATGACCAAAATTGCAGGCGAGATCCCAAAGTGCGAGATGTTCAAATCCTTAAACAACTGCCCTTGATTAGCAGCCCCATCACCAGATAAAGCAAAGAATACAACACTCTAGGGGCAAGCATTGGTGTTCAAGAGCATGTAAGCATTAAAAGAAATAAGAATATAACCAATAATTAAACAAGTCATCGTGCTAAAGTTGATACCTAGTGTAGCCTCTAGAACAATAAATACAATTGAACCTATAATCCACTTAAAATCAATGACAAAAACTTTAAGGAATATGTAGAAGATTTCATTAAATAATACTTATTATCAAAGTGATTACTCATTTGCATAACCTAGTCCATTTCATTTTACTCATACGCTTTAAAATTGAAAGAACAATCTATTATAATAATGTCCACTTATAACATAAAGAGAACACCAATTCGAGCATCGAGTGTGCTGCTACAACTCTACCTTAATGAGCTCACCGCTTGCGATTCGCTTCCATCTTAGCAATTTTATCTGTAAGGCTCGTCATTTGTTGTTCTCGTTCAAATGTTACAGCTCCTATCTGAGCATGCAAGATCTGCAACTCATGTTGTGCAGCAGCAAGTTCCTGTCTCAATGTCCCATTTGTAGCAGCAGTTCTCTGGTTTTCTGTACCAAGTCTCTGCATTTCCACATGCTATGCAACAAGCTTTTGTTCCATGATTTCTGGAGGTGGCAACATTAGATAAGCAACTACAAAGAGCTATCTGTCTAATGGCAATATCACTTAACTGAATTAATCATACCTTTTTCCTACTAAAATTAAAAAAATTCCAAAAAATACAACAATTTTTCGTGCATAAGAAAGAAATTTCGTTTCATTCATTCAAAAATAACAATAATTGTTAAATATTTAGAGATTCATTGCAAAATCCAACCATCGAATGTGATTTTATGATCATTTATATAATTAATTTTTGGTATCAGAATATCAACAATAGATTCGACAGCTTGAATTCGAGTAATTACTAATGTTTCTTATCGTAAAGCTAAACCCTAGAAACAATTAAAAAGAACCTCATCAGAACTTTTAAATACAAAAGATACAGAAAGTTCAACAACGATATGGAATTTGGATACAAATTTTGATTTAGTCTATATTTCTTTTATTCTTATCAACTAAAATAGTTTGGAAGAGTTACAAAGCGAGCAAAAGAGGCACGAAACAAAAGAGGCAAAGCAAAGCAGCAGTAGAGGCACAAAGCAGTAAAGAAAAAGAGGCACAAAAGCCAAAATTAAAAAGTAAATAAAAAAAGCATAATTAATAATTAAAGAGAAGAAGAAGAAAACGAACTCACCTACGTAAGAGGAACAAAGAACAGAAAGGAGCTTTCACAGCGAAAATGTGAAAAAAATGGGTATAGAACTTTCACAGCAGAGGAAAGAACGTTTTTCCAAAGGGGAGAAGATAGGTTAATTTGGTCATTTATCAGCCAAAAGCACTTCAAGCTTTTTAGATGGTGAAATTTTTAGCTTCCCCATCTGGAGAAAATCACATTTTAGATGGTGAATTTTTTGAAAAAATGGAGGCCGTTCTTCATTCCTTTTAAGAGAAAAGGACTTTTTAATGCAAAAGTCCATTTAAAATGCAAAGAAGAACTAAGCCTCAGTGTGTAATCCCCTACCAAACAGTCAGCATACAACATGCAATAGCAGTCTGGGCCTGAGCTCTATTTAGTAGCAGTATAGTGTGGGCCTTAGCCCAATACAGTAACAATGTGGGCCTTGGCCCAGTACATTACCAGTGCAGTGCAATAATGTAACCCATCCCAATCCAGCCAGCACACCACTCCGTACCACCAACACACCATGTGGGGATAAAATTGACCCACCCAGCCAACACACCTATATCATAGCATAACTACCAGTAATAGTATAGCAGCAAAGCTGTCAGTAACAGTATATGTGGCAGAGCCACCAGTACAGTATACTTCCTCCATTACAGAATCCCAACCTCATGCAGTATGTCATATCATAAATCATACATGTATGCAGAAATCATGCATATCATAGAGCAAACCAGTCCTACATAACATAATACCATAACAGTCATTTCATTTCCTAGGGGTACTACAGTCATTCTACCCTAAAGGGGTATTTCAGTTATTGTACCCTATGGGGGTATTTCGGTCATTTTACCCTATGGGGTATTTCGTTCATTTTACCCTATAAGGGTATTTCGTTCATTTTACCTTATGGGGGTATTTCGATCATTTTATCCAATGGGGGTATTTCGATCATTTGACCCTCTTGAAAGATCCACAGTCGTCTCGAGCGACTAAGGTAACCTAAATGGTAATAACAGTGTATATGGGCCTAAGGCCCAATACTCGGCCCAAGTGGGCCCACACGCTTGTACAGCCTGCTCAGCCAAGATTTTGCCGCGGCTATGGAATCTACATAGCCCAGTCTAATATTTGCCACAATTCATTAATTTCGTCCTATGTGGGGCCCACGAGCCTATTGGGCCTACACAACCCATTTCAGCCCAACATGGCCCATTACGGCCTAAGCCCATGAAAATGCTCATGGAGGCCTCTAAATTCCAACACCATGTTTCGTTGGCTCAGACTATCACACGAGCATTTGTATGCTCACATGGCCTCGAACGCCGTCATTTCTGGCTTTTCTGCTTTTGCTGATTTGCAGTTAAGGGGGTGTGATTACAGACCTGGATTCTATTTGTTGGGAAAATCTCCCACGCCTTTGAAACCTACACTTAGCCAGCAATCTCCAATTAATCACTTACGCAGTTAAACAATCTAATAAACACAAGTTATCACAATCGTTACTTACCACAACTTTTGATCGAGTGAAGAGGGAAGTTCGTCTATCCAAATGTAATCAGAACCCTTCAACCCTTTCGAAAGTTCCTAGGCACCAACCAAAACTGACTAAGCACTTAATCAACAGGTAATAAGGTAACACTAAAATATTACCCTTACCAATAACATGAGACACACGATCAGACCTCAAAAGAAAGGAAAGATTTGGCAACTAGAAAATAAAAGGGAAATATGAAAGAAAGGGAAAGCTAGAAAAGCAAATCGGCAGCAGTGAAGCAGGACAAGGAACGGTAGAGAAGATAGATTCAAAAGGACAGAAGGGGAGAAAGGTGTATTCGGTAATCAAAGAGGAGAGGGGGAAAAGAAAGTGTATTCAGCCAATGGTAGAATTAGTTGAGAAAAGAAACAAAAAAATGCAATTTGCAAGAGACAGAGGTCGGCTAAAGATTGGTTATCGAAAAGAAAATGAACGAGGTGAAACAAAACCATTACCACTTTCGGCCTTTCAAGCAACAGAGGGAAGAGCAAATCTGAAGCAAAACCGAAAATGTGCAGTATACCACTCTAGCTGAATTTATTGAGTACCAAAGTCACAAATTCGGCACAACACTCACTCTCAAACAACTCCTTCATTTTCTCCTCGTATCTCTCCCCTTATCCCTCCTTGAATCACTCCACCGATTTCTCCTCAACTCCCCCAACAACTCCATTCAAATTCCATTCAAACTGCCTCTTAGCTGTGTTTCAGTCCAACTCCACCACCTACACAGCTCAAGCAGCAAAATAAATACTCCATTGTACAACCTAAAACTTGAACTTCAGACCTCCCTGTTACTCGACATGCCACCTTGCCACTAGACTACAAGCTATTTTTGTGTCATAAAACAAGCACTATTATATATTAGGCCTATACGCCAGTGTCTAGATTCATTTAAGAGCAAAACTAAAAATTCTACAAAAGCCAAAACTTGAACCTAGGCTTCTCAAACACTCCCATACACACCCAAATCACTTAGCCATCAAAGCAAACAAGCAATCAGTGCCAAATCATGCAAAAATTAAAGACTTAGATTTTTGGGGTGTTACAGGAAAACAGTGACCTCTAATCATCAAAAGGTAATTTTTACATACTTTGTCTACTAACACATACTGGCATAATGGATTTGATACTTTAATCACAAATTTAGTAAATTCTATGGGCATGCTCATACTAGGCATCAATCTCATGCAAACATTGGAATGGGTTGAACCCAAATCAATCAAAGCAATAACACTAGTATCATAGAGAGAAAATGTACCCATAATCACATCGGGAGAGGATGCCTCTTCTCGAGCGCGAATAGCATAAGTCCTTGTGGATGCTCTAGCATCTGGTCTAGCTGCTGAGTCTTTGAACGTACCCCTGTTAGTTCCTCCAACTCCCAGATTCCTCTGTGGTCTGCCTCTAGTGGGAGCATTTCCTGATCTTGCACTCAGTATTACGTTTCTTTCAACTATTTCGAGACAATCCCGAATAAAATGATCTAGTGCACCACATCTGAAAAAGCATTTTCATTTGGTCGGCACTCACCGAGATGACGTCTACAACATTGAGCACAGCCTGGTCTAGGTGGTCGAGTGCTACCCACACTTGCGACTGTAGTAGTCTGAGCTCTTGAACCCACAAATCTTCTACCTCTGTTTCGGCTAGGATACCTGGCTGAAAAATTTTATCTAATAGAAAACTCTCTAGGCCTCTTGGATGTAGACTGAAATAATCTGCTCATCTGCCTTTTCTTCGTGTCTTGAAACTCAATTTCAACTTTGCCCTTTTCTTTTTCTTTTAACAACTCATCTGCCTTATAAGCTCTTTCAACTAGAACAACAAACTCTTTTATCTCTAGAACGCCAACTGACAGTCGGATATCATCATTGAGCCCATCCTCATATCTTTTGCACATGATAGCCTCTGTAGAAACACGCTCTTGAGCATACTTGCTTAATCTAACAAATTCATATTCATACTCGGTTATAGTCATCTTACTCTGCTTTAACTCAAGGAACTCTTTTCTTTTCTTGTCAATAAACCTCTAACTGATATACTTTTTACGGAACTCCTCCTGAAAGAAATCCTAAGTAACTCTCTCACTCGGTACAATTGATAAAAGAGTCTTCCACCAATGATAGGTCGAATCTCTAAGGAGTGAGACAACACAATTCATGCATTCCTCAGGTGTACAAGATAACCCATCAAAGACTCTGATAGTATTCTCGAGCCAAAATTTTGCTCTCTCTGTATCATTATCTTTAGTAGCCCGAAACTCTTCAACCTCTTATTTTCTGATCTTATCAACTGGTGGCATTTCTCTTATAACTGTACCTGTGACTGGGGGAGCTACATGGGGGATCAGAGAATCATGAGGGGGTGGAGGTCTAACGGCCAAATTCGTACTAACGAACTCGGCAAACCATTCATTCATAGCTTGAAAGAAGGCTTCTCGAGCCCCTTCTCCCTGACGAACTATAATGGGCCTTTCACTATTATTTGGTGGCACTGTACCTTCTGGAGCGGGCGGATTACTTTCTACATCATATGCACCAGTTCGTTCAAGATCCATAACTATAAAAGAAAAATATTTTAAAATCGTCAGGAGTCGTCACACTATCAAAATACAAGTATGGAATGTATAGCTAGACTCTTATTCATACGAAATATTCCAAGAACCGACTAAACCTCGTTTTGATACCAATAAATAAAACACCCCTTACCCGAGACCGTTGTTGGAGTCAAGTACGAGGCGTTACCTGACTTAACTTACTAGTTCAGAGCATAAAAATTTTCTTTTAAAAAAATGTATTTGCTCACGTTCATTCAATATATCCCTAAAAAGGACCCTCGAGACCCTAAAACATGCAACGAAAATGGTTTGGGTCCAAACTCTGAACATTAAAATTTTTTCGAATACTTAAACAAATCAAAATAATTTATTTCCCTATTCACAATAAAATTGTCTACTTGCGTGACAGTCACTAATTTAATTTTAACTCAAGTTATGAAACTCAAAATTTAGATCTGTAAATTTTCCTTCAAACTACACTCATATATCTTCTTATCATAATATTTTTAGAATTTTTGGGTTGGCCAATTAGTACATTTTATTCGTTAAAGTCTCCCTTATTTCATTATCTGATGGTTTTGACCCCTATTCACTAGAAATAAATTATCTCATTGTACAAAATTTCTTATAATGTTCTTGTGTTTTGACCCTATTCACTAGAAATAAATTATCTCATTGTACAAAATTTCTTATAATGTTCTTGTTTATTATTTTGAAAATAGACTCACTAAGGAATCTAGAAATATAAATTATGACTCATAATTATTTTTGTACAATTTTTAATGATTTTCTTAATCCAAAATAGGGGACTTCAAAAACCATCCTGACCCTGTCTCACTAAAATTCAAATATTACAAAATATAAAATTTCTTTGCCTACACCGTTCCTTTCATGTGAAAATAAACTCGATAAAATTTAATTCTATATCTCATTCACTCTCTAATTTCATTTCTACTATCCTTGGTGAATTTTCAAAATCACGTCAATGCTGCTGTCCAAAAATTGTTCCATTACAAATTTTTACTCTTTTATAATTTCTTTGTACTAACTATCATTTCGGCATACATAACACCAAAACATGTTATTAAATAGCCATTTGAATAGATAATTTTTATCGAATAGTTACATGCTATTCATTAGCCATATCATAAGGGAACGCACTCAAAATGACTAAGTCCCTATACATTACATAACTTAAAACGTTTCAAATCACAAAATATTGAGATGATTTGTTGATAGTGTGAAACGATCTCCGACGTCCTTAAGATCCCTGAATTTGCTTGGCGATACTATATAAAAAAAAGAAGGAAAATAAAGGGAGTAAGCGTAAAGCTTAGTAAGTTTACAAGCAAATAAATAACAACATTTATCATAAATTATTATACTCATAAATTATCATCAAGTATGATGATAATTAATTTCTTCTTTACTTACTCTCTTTCTTGTTTACTTACTTCCTTACTTAAATAACTCATGACTATAACTTCTCTTCCCTTGCTAAAATTTCTTTCTCAACTAGTAACTGAAATATTCTTAACCCTTATAACTCACCTGAATCTATTTATTATGCTTTTACCTAAACTTTCATGTAACATAGTCTATTTACTAGCCTGTTCAACCACTTGGAATACTAAGGATACTCGGTTCTCCTGTCTGATAATAACATGCGAAAGCCATGTCTCAGACATGGTTTTACATGGGATGTTTCCTATACTACCAATGCCATATCCCAGATATGGTCTTACATGGGAGTTCTCATATAGGTGCCCATGCCATGTCCCAGACATGGTCTTACGGGGGACCTCTTATCTCGGTGCCAACGCCATGTCTCTGACATGGTCTTACGTGGAACCGCTCATAACCTCAATAATGCCAATGCCATGTCCCAGACATGGTCTTACATGTGATCTCATCCCCTTAATGTCATGACATTTGTATCTGATACATTCCTAATATTTCAACAGGACTTTTTAACACTGATTCTCTATCATCTCATACTTGAGTCAACATTAAATAATTTCATGAAATAAGTACATAATTGCTGGAAAGCAACAAAATTAATAATAGTTATTGAAATATTGCATTTATTTACCGTAAACTTATCTCAGTACAAAATACGATCAGATAAGGAACTTAATCCTAAACCTTTTTTTTTCCCCGGTCTAACTCCAGATTTCATTCCTCTTGATCTATAATAGCAAATTTAGCTTATTTAATACGCAAATTTATCAAAACAGTCCTTAACTCGAACTTTGGCAAAATTATGATTTTGCCTCTAAACTTTTGCATATTTACACTTTTGTCCCAAAGCTTGAAAATTAAACTTCGTCCCTTATTCTTGTGTTTTATGATATGCTGAACATCTTTCCCTTCTATGGCAACATCAAATTCCCGCTCTAACATTTACTTATGAACATTAGGTATTTTTACCGATTATGTCGTTTTACTCGTTTTCACTTAAAATCGCCTAGCGAAAGTTGTTTAACATAATTTAAAGCTTCTTATTCTAGCATAAAACATCAAAATAAACATATTTGACCTATGGATATTTTTCTAAATATTAACCCTAACATGAATTAATGGTAGAATAAGCTAAATCGAGCTAGGATGACTCCAAAAACGTAAAAAAAATTAAAAATGGGGCTTGGATGCACTTATTATGAGCTTGCGAAAGTGAAGAAACCCTACCTATGGTGTCCCTTGAAGTTTCGGCCCTTATGGAAAAAGATGACCACATTTTTCCAATCTTTTTCCCTTTTAATTCTTTTTATTACCAAATGACTAAAATGCCCTTCATTAAAACTTTAGTTATTTTTATCTAAGCATGCCCATTTTTGTCCATGAAAATCTAATGGTCTAATTACCATTTAAGGACCTCTACTTCAATTATGCACTTCAATTAAATCCTTTATCATCTAAAGCTCATATTTACCCACTTTTGCAATTAAACCTTAATATGCAATTCATACATGCAATCGCTAAATCATAAAAATTTATCACAATAAACTTTTCTATCTCAAATTTGTGGTTTCACAACCACTATTCTATTTAGGCCCTATTTCTGGATGTTATAGTCTTGGATCATGATCGTATCATCCCCTTTGCCTTTGAAGCGATTTGTCCCCAAATTGTCACCTACATCATGAGGAGACAGGTCAGATACATTAAAAGTTGCAATTGAGTCACTTACATCATAAGATTGACGCCACTAGACTAGCTAGATAAGTCAATTGAGTCACAAAAGAACAAAGAGAGTTGAATAACTCACAAATAGTTTAAAATTCATAAAAGGTTCAAAAGTTCTGAATAAATTATTTAAACCATGTATTTATAGGTTGATACAAGGTCCAGCCGGATGGACATGTTCTACATCAGCTTAATTGAGCTGATTGTCTATTGAATTGAACAATAATTGCCTTGAGGATTCCTAGGTATAGAGAACACCAACAGCCTTGCCATTTGCAATTCCTGAATAGTCAAACCATGTGGACTTTGAAGTTGAGCTGAATATGCAAGTATCTGATCAGTTAAGGAGGTGTGAACATGGATTGATGTCTCCTTGGGAAGCCGAATGTGCATCAATGATTAATGCTGCTTGTGTCGAATGAACAGCCTTTTAAGTGTGAACAACAAGAGTTGGATGGTCACTTTGGTGTGAACTGAAGCTGTCAGCTGATTAATCAAGTGGGAAAACACTTGGTCCATTGATTTCCATGAAGAGTTGCTTGGAAGAAAGCAATCAACAGTTCTCTCATTCATGCACGTCCAAATAGATGTCTCTCCACAAATGTCATCAATTGAATCTATTTGTTGAGCAGCCAATATGTCCAACCTGCAAAACAAAATTAAACTCGGCTTAAATACAATCATAAGACATGATTTAAACATAATTTAATTTGTATAAACATTTGACACAATTATGATGTCTGAACTAAAGCCAAATTTAAAACACATATTAATGCTGTAGGAAATAAGACATAATTAATAAACTTAAGACATATTAAAAAATGCTCAGATTGTAACATACTTTAAACTCAAATTAATTATGTTCAAACTATGACATAATTATAGACTTTAAACTAATTTAACTAAATAACTAAAACTGAATTTAATTCTTTATTCCAGCAAATAAATTCTTAAACTGAAGAAAACTAGAATTGAGCTTGAAGTAAGTTGCATGGCATGTTTAGATTGCATGTCCATGATTGATCAATAAATCCAGTAACAGGTTCACCTCAAATTCGATCAATAAAGCCCACAACAGCTTCTTTGAACCTCTTAGCTCGAGCATGAGTAATCGATCCCGTTGGTAGCTTCATGGGTTCTTCGTCAACATTAGTTGAGTATTGGACCATGATCATATCAATACTTTCCATATATCAATAACAATGGCATACTTTCATGCTTCGATCAATTTAATTTCAATTAATGGCATGCTTACCAAGCAACAATACCCAATATCACAATCGCCATATTTCAAGTCGTGCACAAATTCAATTCATGAAACACATTTAATAAGCACACCATTCAATTAATTTACTTACCTCACTCAACCAATCTACCAATTTCATTGACCATTTGACCATGCATAAAATTCAGCAACCAAATAAACTATAGATCATCATACCATCACACAAGATTTAGAACCCAAACCTAATTAATGCTAAACCAATGCACTACCGCTTAATCCACAACTCCTAGATATGAATTCTAGACCGGGTCAATTTAATCTGTACACGAGATGACCAAAAAACAAATTAAAATCGGTCCCTAATCCCCTCATAAGTTTGGCCAAATAGAAGAAATAAACTGTAGAATTAGATCCAATTTTTAAATTCACTACTTAAATACTTTTACTTCCACTTCGAATAGAAATTAATGCAACCTCTGAAGTCAATGTTGATTCAGAGCGTTTAGATCAGTTCCTAACTTAAAAGAAACACTCAAATTAGTAAGGGTTAACCACCATGGCCTTTGAAGCGTTCAACCAAATTAAAAGAATTAATATATCTAAAACGATGCTAGAAAAAAAAGCAGCACTTAAGCACTACGATTCCTAGACCTAAGATGCTTGATCTCTTAAATCCCAAAAGCACACTAAACAAGCAAGATTAAGGGCTGATTTAATCAATGAAAATGAGGGAATAAAATTAGCCTATAGTTGCGATAATAATAATAATAAGAAAAAAACAACCAAAAAGGTATTTAAGGGACTGATAATGAAACAAATGAAAACAAAAAAAGGGTTGTGATGTGTGGCACAAAAGTAAGATTAAATGGCAATAAGAGGGTTAAAATGGACAACAAAAAGGGATAATTTTGGTACAGTAAAAATGGAAAAAAAATGGGTCGTAAAGTGCAGCAATGGGGACAGTTTAAGAGATTAAAAATGGAAACAAATACAAAGAAAAAGAAAGAGAAAAAGAAGGAACACAAGGGCAGAATTGGAGAGTAAAAGAGAGATCAATTCTTGGCTCAATGAGGTGTGGCTATGGTGACTAAAATGGACAGCAAAGGTGCTGAAAATGGCAGCAGCAAAAAGAACAATAGAGGAGAAAGCAATGGTGAAAATGGTAGCCTAAACAATTGATGAAAAGAGACGTCACAATTATGACGGCACAAGGAGAAAGAGAGGTGTGAAAATTTGAGAGAATAGGGAGAAAAGAAAGGGACGAAAAAATTTGAAAAAAAGGGGAAAATAAAAATAAAATAAAATATGCATAGATTAAATTTCAAAAGTTGATAAGTCAATACATAAAACTAAAGATAATTTTTAAATGGTCAACTTAATCCAGAGATAAATCAATAATTGAGTCGAACTAAAATTTGTTCACAATGGGAGCAAAATACTAAAATTTAATACTTTACAAGGGAATCAAACTCAAGTCTTCAAGGACAATTGCAGTAACTTTTAACCAATTAGCCAGAAACTCAGTCTTTTCATAAATTTGCAAACTTTTAACTAATAGTCATAAGGACAACTCTTGGCCCACAAATCTAAATTCTTCTAACCCAATTTTCGGAATGTGACAATCTTTCTTTGTGAGTAAGTACTTAATGGTTGAATGATTTGTAAAGATTGTGATTTTGTGCATATAAGATGTGAACGGAACTTGTCAAAAGCAAAAACTATAGCAAAAAGTTATTTTTCACTTACCATGTAATTAAGTTGGGCTCTTATCAAATTTTTACTTCCATAGAAGATCGGGTGGGATACTCTATTTCTTCTTTGCCCCATCGCAACTCCCACAGAAAAATCGCTAGCATCACACATCAACTCAAAAGAAGAGTTGTAACTGCCCGATTTCAGCTAAATCGGAACAGTTGTTTTGAAACCACAACTCTAAGGTCGTAAAATTATTTTAATATAATTGTTGGCATTTACAGCATGTGAATTTGATGGTATTAAATTTTCATGATTCAATTTTACCGATCGAGTGTTTAATTTGATACAAGGACCTAATCGCGTAAAATGTAAAAGTTTCCTATTAATTGTTAAATGTGTTAAATTGCTATGTCTTATTAAATGTAAAGCCCTTATTATGTAATTAGACCATAATTTTAGTGAATGGACATGGATGGAGATATGTTAGTGGATTTTAAATGTATTAATAAAGGTTAATATAGTAATTTGTGAATTAATGTTAATAAATTAAAACAAAACAAAAGATTAGGGGAGGTTCATCTTTGTTTTTGCCGAAAATTGAGAAAGAAAGAATCCATCCATGGCTATTTAGGGTTCGGTCACTTGGAGCTTTAATTGGTATGTGATTTTTGTTCCGTTTTTTATAATTTTCATGTTTTTGAGATCGTTGCTTCGTATTCTAACTAGCCCATGCCCTAATTTTTGGATTGGTTGATGAATTTGTGAGTTGCCATTGATGATAGCTTGATGTTTTTGTTGTTTGATGATGAAAAATAAATATTTGTTGACAGATTATTATATTTTGTTAAGTAATTTTTTATAAAAATCCAAATTAGGGATTTATTTGTGAATTTTGCAAATTGAGGGGTTGAAATGTGAAATAAATGGAATTAATGGGCTACTAGGGACATAGGGAAGATTCGACCAAGCATGAGTCTATTGAAATTTTGTGTATTTTGTGTTGCTTGAAATAAGGACTAAATTGTGAAAATATAAAATGTTAGGGGCTAAAGTGTAAAATGTCCATTTATGTGTTTTTGGATAAGATTGAATGAATATGTCTTTAAATAAGTTAAATTTGAATTGATTTAGATAAATAAATGAAGAATCGGATTTGGACCGGGGGAAGTCGAAAGTTGTTGAATAGTCGTTTTGACCCGTTCGTTCCGTATTTGAGGTAAGTTCATATGCAAATAAATGCGTTTAATTGTGTTAATTATGTTTGATTATCATTGAATTGTATCAAATGTTGAAAAGATGAAAACGAGCCAGAATTGATAGAGTTATGACGTCTGAAAGTCCCGTACAAACCTTAGGAATAGTATAGGATACAGATGTCATGACATTAGGACTCCCGAGGTGTGATTTCATGTAAGACCATGTCTAGGACATTGGCATCGATATGAGACTACGTGTAAGACCTTGTGTAGGACAATGGCATCGATATGTGATAACATGTAAGACTATATCTGGGATATGGCATTGTATGTGATATATCTGTTTCCAAGTATCCTTAACAATTCTGAATGGTTCAACGGGCAAAGTCGATACGATACGAAATAGGTATAAGAGATAAACGATTCAGGTATGTGTGAAATTGATATGTACTTTGAAAGAAAAAGGTAAGTGATGTTGTTAATGAGACAAAGTGAAATATATGAGAAAAGTGTTTCTATATGTGTTTGAGACTAGTTATATTTGGCTTAGTTGAAATAGATTATGTATGTTTTTACGACTATTTATTTGCTTATGACTTACTAAGCTTTAAAAGCTTACTTTGTGCGTTTTTTTTTCTGTTTTATAGTTAGAAAGCTAGCTCGAGTTCGGGGATCGTCAAGGAACATCGTCACACTATCGAGTGTTATTTTGGTACTTTAAAAGTTTGTACTTTTGACTTATGGCATGTATAGGCTAGTTTCGATATGGTTCATTTTGATTTGTATATATGTAGCCATGCGAAAATGGCTTGATAATGATGCTAATGTTTGTGTATATTCTGTCATGGTATAATCTCATTTTGGGAAGTATGTTTCACGATATACATGTATGGTGTATTGGTTGTTTAGGTATGGTTTGTGATGGCAAAGCACGAATATGTTTTATAATTTATTTGATGTTTATCTAGGTACAGACATAAATGGTAAATAAAGTATATGATTTAGGTATGTTTAGTTATTTATATGGATACTTATCAAGTGACAATTTGATGTTTGTATTAGGCAATGAAATGGTATAATTAGCTTTGATTTGAGTTGTGAAATTGGTTTGATTATTGGAGGTTGTATTGAAGACCGAATAGATGAAGTTAAATGGCTTGGTATAGGTAGTTTGGATTAGTTATTGAGCATATGATTTGGATATACTATAAATTGTCTTTTGTGTTCAAAAATGGTTAATGATATTATGGTAAATTGTGCATGAATTGGTAAAGTACAAGATCATATTTAATTATTTGGTAATATTTGATAATGTCTCATGTTTGGATGTTATTTAAGCCGTATGGTGTGTCTTGTTTTGACTTAATAATTTGAATATGCATAGGTATGTAAAATGTTCATTTGAGAATTTGCTCATGAAATAGATTTATAAAATTGAAGATCATAATCTATGTGCTAGGTACCACATATGAAATGATACATGCTTGGTTTTAATTTAGGTAGTCAAATACCATGAATGTGATATTCATATGGTTCAAAATTATATTTATAAAGCACGTATTGTATGACTTTGATGCATGTTAGTTGGTTTGAAAATTTGATTGAACGTAGGATATTGATTTGAATGAATTTGAATCATGGGTCGTATTTGTAATATGATTAATAATGCAAGTTTGAATTAATTGGTTATGTGCTTTATACATATGAACTATGTTTTGTTTGGTAATGCCTCGTAACCCTAATCTGACGACGGATACGTGTTAGGGGTGTTACAAAAGTTCCAATCTGGTGTAACAATTATTGGTGCTAAGATTAACCAATTTTTCAATTCTTCAAAGGCTTCAAGCATGTTTTGTTAAACTCAAAAGTCGTGTCTTTTTCTAATAGCATATGCAAAGGCTTGGAAATCTTTGAGAAATCCTTGATAAACCTTTGGTAAAAACCGGCATGCCCCAAGAAACTTCTAACTCCTTTAACAATGAATGGGGGTGGCACTTTTTCAATTACATCCACCTTTGCTTGTTCAAATTTGATCCCTCTTCTGGAAATTTTATGTCCTAAGACAATCCGTTCCTTAACCATAAAGTGGCATTTCTCCCAATTAAGGACAAGGCTTGTCTCCTCACATCTCTTCAGTACCTTAATAGAAAAATCATCCATGAATACCTCAACAAAATTTTCAACCATATTAGTAAATATTGCAATCATTCATTGTTGAAATGTTGCAGGTGCATTATATAAACCAAAAGGCATCCGCTAAAAGATAACGTACCGTATGGGCGAGTAAAATTTATTTTGTGTTGGTTTTCCAGGGTTACAACTATTTGGTTGTACGCCGAATACCTATCTAAGAAACAGTAGTATTCTTTACCTGCCAGTTGGTCCAACATTTGATCTATGAAAGTCAGTAGGAAGTGATCCTTCCAGGTTGCCTTGTTCAGATTTTTGTAATCTATACATTTTCTCCAGGACGTAACTATCCTCATCAAGGCTAATTCATTATGCTCGTTCTCTACAATCATGATTCCAACTTTTCTTAGTACATATTGCACCAGACTTACACATGGACTATCTGAGATAGGGTAAATAATTCCCGCATCTAACCATTCGATTACTTCCTTTAGAACTACCTCATTCATAATATGATTGAGTCTTCTTTGCCTATCAATTCTTGCTTTCTCGCCCTCCTCTAAGATAATCTTGTGCATACAAAAGGAAGGGCTTATTCCATGGATATCAACTAAGGTCCAACAGATCAAATTTTTGAATTTATACAAAACTTCAATGAGCTGCTCCTCTTGGGGTTCTATTAATTCTACTGAAATAGTTACAGGCAAAGTAGAACAGTTACCTAAATAAATGTATTTGAAATGAGAATTGAGTACCATTAATTCAAGTTTGGGCAGTTCCTTGATTAATAAATTTGGTTTTAGGTATTTTCTAGTTTCCAACTCCAATGATCCAAAACATACTGGTTGAACATAGCCCTTTAGATTAGCTTCCATCAAAGCCATATTTTCCTTACCTTGTTCATCTTCTAGTGGCTCAAACTCTAAGGTGTTTTCCAAGGGGTCTTCTACAAAATTACAATATTATTCTATAGAAACTAAGTTTTCTAGTTCTTCTATCACTGAGCATTCTTACACCGGATCAGGGAACTTCATGGCTTTAAGAACATTAAAAGTCACCTAGTCATCTTGAAGTTGCATAGTGAGTTTACCTTTCTGCGCATTTATTAATGTTCTCCCCATTTCCAGAAATGGTCTCCCCAGGATGATCGACACTTCCTTATCTACTTCAAAATCTAAAACAATAAAATCAACATAAAAAATAAAGTTATCTACACGTACCAGAACATCCTCGATCTTTCCTTCCGGCTGTGCTAGAAATCGATCTACTAGTTGGAGTGTCACAATTGTTGGTCTAACACCACCTATACCCAACATCTTAAAAATAGTCTTTTGCATCAAGTTGATATTTGCTCCTAGGTCACATCGAGCTTTACCACAGTAAGATTCTCCAATATTATAAGGTATAGTAAAGCTTTAGCAATAAATAAAAGATTAGTTAAATAAAAATTAAAAATAAAAATAAGTAAACCAAATTGCAAGAAATAATTTGACAAATAATGATTAAATTAACAGTCCCCAGCAATGACACTAAAAACTTGGTTTACATGTCCACAGTCGTTATCAAGTAATAAGTAAAAAGAGTTTCGTCTCCACAAGGACTATGTTGAAATAAATAATTGTAAAGTTAATATTCACAAGTTGGTTAAAAAAACACAATATTTGAGAATTGATGAATGTTAAAATTAAATTAAAAAACTAATATGAAAATAAAATAAAATAAAATGAAATGAAATGAAATAGTTTTGCAACAATTCACAAGTTTTAACAACAATAACATGAATAAGCTAGAACAATTAAAATTATAACTCAATTATTTCTTTATTATGCTTAGCAGTGTTCCAAAAAAATTACATGGCAACTCAATCATTTATGAACTTGGAATCTAAATCATAAGCTCTTTCGAGATCATAGATTTATCACTTAGAAAAAACGTGCATATTTCTATGTCACCGTTTGACTAAGGATTCCTTAGAATTTATGCAAAGTAATAGGGACGGGTTAGGTTTGAAGCAATTTAATTACATAAATCTAAAATTATGCAAGCTAATAGTGTTCTTTTGGAATTATTACGAACCTTTAATTCATTCTGGTTCGAATATGAATTAAGCATGCATTATCCAATTATTATGTCCATTAACCACCATCTAGTTCGAATTAAGTGATTAATTCTAATACAATCAAACATATCATACTGTTGAACAACATGAATGATTTTAATTGGAAACATAAACAATTGAGGCCTGTAACAATATAAACATGAGTTGAACGAATTAAATCAAAGCATTGCAATCATTATAGATAAAACAAATTTAAGTCATTATTATTAATGAAAAAGTAATTAAATAATTTGCAATCATGTTTTTCTACTAAGAACAATTAAAAGAGAAAGGAATAAGAAACTCTAAGATGAATTAGGTGGTTTCTCGAGAATTAACTGTGGTGGCTTCCTTCAATTTTTGTGGTTTTTATGATGCTCCTCAAGGTGACCGACCAAGAGAGCTTTTTCTCTCAAGAAATGCTTACTAAGGGAACTCTCAAAAAGAGAATGGAAAGGTGGAGAAAATAAGAGGCTTTAGGAACGGAAGAGAAGAGAAGAGAGTGAATGAATGTTTAGTTAATTGTTGAATGATAAATGAAGGGTTTTCACCTTTATTTATACACATGAGAGAAGGCTAAAAATAGAGATTTTTAGCCACAATCTTCTCCCTTATGTGGTCGGCAATGAATTGTGGAGAGGATGGTTGGTTGGTTGGTTTTGCTATTTTAAGCATAATGCTCAAGTTTCAAAGCTTGAAAAGTAGAGGGGTTGGAATGGATGAGTAAGAGAGTTTGAGGGTTGGTTTGCAAATGTTTAAAATAAGCTTAAAGAGCTTATTTTGGCAGCATTATGGCTGGTTCTTGGGTTCTACATTTGCGCCTTCCTTGGACGTGTGGAGCTTTCTTTCTTTGGGTCGCATTTTGGGCCTTCAACTTTACTAAAAGTCATCCAAATTTTGCTACCCATTTGTACCTTGGTCCTTCAATAATTTTAGTGTTAAAATTACTTTATTTAGATGTCCCATGATGAATTTTTGGCAGCTCAATTGATGATGCTTTGCCAAGCTATACTATCAGGGCCTTAACGGAAGAGCTTCAGGATCAGACTATCTCCGGTGTGTCATCTACTAAAACATAATACGAAATTAAGTAGAATTTATATGAAATTGAATAAAAATATATTTTAACAGAAATTATTAAATTTATTAACTTCGTAATAAAACTCAAAAAAATCATTATCAATTACTCCGAATTTACAAGAATTATGAGCTAGAAAGTGCTATGGATAACTCTATCTTGTACATTTATCAATAAACTTGAAAAACTGTTATATTGTTTAAAGCAATCTTTGAGGCAGTGGTACATTAAATTTGACAAGTTTATGATAGAAGAGAGGTACATAAGAACCAAATATTTCAATGTGTGTATTTTTGTAAACTTCAATATGGTTCTCTCATATATATTCTTCTTTATGTTGATTATATGTTGATATCTTCCAAAAGTCAAGTAGAGATTTTGAAGCTAAAGATTGTTGGAAAAGGAATTTGAGATGAAGGATCTAGGAGAAGCAAAGAAGATTTTGGGCATGGAGATAACTCAAGATAGAAGCTTGAAGAGGCTTTTGTTTGACTCAGAAACAATATATGACAAAATTGCTAAAGTGTTTTTTGCTAAAGTGTTTTGGCATGAATGAAATCAAAATCTGCTAGCACTCTTATTGCTCCTCATTTCAAGCTTAATGCTTCTATGTCGACAAAGAATGATGCAAAACAAGTATACATGTCAAAGCTACCATACGCAAATGTTGTTGGTAGCTTAATCTATGATATGATATGTACAAGACTTGACATTTCACAAATAGTTAAAGTTGTGAGTAGGTAAATGCATGATCTATGAAATGAGCATTAGCAAACTGTGAAATGGATTTTGCGATATATCCATAATACAATGGATATTGGATTGATTTTTTAGTAGAAAGATAGATAGCTTGTGGTTGGATATTGTGATTCAAACTATGCTAGTGTTCTAGACAAACGACGGTCAACTACTAGTTATGTGTTTACTCTTACAAAGGCATCAGTTAGTTGGAAGTCTACTTTACAATCAACAGTTTCCTTATCTACTACAGAAGCAAAGTATATGGAAATCACAGAGGCTATAAAATAGACAATTTAGCTTTAAGGGTTGCTTGGTCAACTAGAAATTAAGTAGAAGTATGTTAAAGTGCATTGCAAAAGTCAAAGTGTTATTCAATTAGCAAAGAATCAAATTTATTATGTAAGAATGAAGCACATTGATGTCCAATATCATTTTGTATGAGATATTCTAGGATAAGGTGGAGTAAAGATCAAGAAAATTTCAACCATTGAGAATCTTGTTGATATAATGACTAAGGTTGTGACTGTGGTCAAGTTCCAATTATGTTTGGACTTGATCAATGTTAAAACTTGAAGGTTGAAATTTGAAAACACCATCAAAATTTGTTTTGTAAGGATATTAAAGAAGTGGAAATTTGCTAAGGTGGAGATTTGTTGAATTATCACAATCCCACATCTAAAAAATACAAGGTTGTGGAGTGTTTGTACTATTGTGAATAGAGGTGGTTTCTCCACCTTTAAATCATCCCAAAATTTTTCATTTTCTTCATAAGGAAAATTTTCTCTCTTCCTATTTGTAATTTTCACTTGTATCTTTTGGAGTGAAATATATTTGTTAGTGTCTAAGAACATAAGTGTTATTTTTCGAACCTCATTAAATTTCTGGTGTTCTTTATTATTTTATTTATCTTTTAATGTTTTGTAGGGCACAATTGTAGTGATATATTATGCTATTAAATTACATTGTAGGGAGATTCTGTCTAGGAGTTTGGGTTTTAAGCAGGACCATTTGTGACATCTCCAATCTTTCCTAGAAATTGAACCTAGTGTGGTTTTCTAGTACAATAATTTACTCTATTTTACGCTATTCACACAACATATAAAAGAACTCATGAAAATTTGATACAAACATTGATTTGCTTGACACTACAAAATATTGCATATTATGTTAAACCCGTGGGGAAAAGTATTAAGAAATTTGATCTGGCAAAAGTTGATTATACTTTTTTAAATACTAACACTTCAAATCCAAAAAAAAAAACATATGAGTTGACCACTAAAACCCCAAAAGAAGATTATGATGCAACAACAAAGTTAAATGAAGATCACGAGGAATGATAGCATAGGCTACAATAACTTCTGGAGTAGCAGCAACAATAATGCTTGACAGAATGAAAAGGCAATTTTGGCAACAAAAAATGACTACGTGGACAAAACGAGAAGTTGATGAACATGCTCCCAAGTGATAATAAAACATTCAATAGTTTTGACCAAGTTGTTGATGATACATGTAATAACTATTAAGAAGAATTCTTTAATCCACTTCTACCAAATGGTTTGCTTCAAACAAAATTGGATCCATCAAATGGCTTGTGCAATGGAACAAGAATGGACTACAAATGTTTCGATGAGAATGTAATACACGTTAAGATAACAATCTATCAACATGCTTGAAAACAAGTCATTTTACCAAGAATTCCACTCTTACCTTCCAGAAAATGAAGGATATCCTTTTCAGTTTACGTAAAAACAATTTTCAATGTCTTTGTTTTGCGATGAATATTAATAAATCACAAGGCCAAACAATACCTATAGTAGGAGTGTATTTGCCACAATATGTTTTTTTTTTCTAATGGAAAACTATATGATACATTATCTAGATGGGTTTCAATGTCATCATCAAAAATTTTAGTCGAGCCGGACAAAAAGGCACAATAATAGAAACACAAAAAATGTTGTCTATAAAGAGGTGTTACTACAAGAAAAGTATATATACAACATGTATTTTATAACTGAAAAAATAATGTTGTTATAAAAAATAATGTTATTATTATGTGCATTTATAACATAACTAATTTATGAGGATTGAAAAGTCAAATATATAATCCTACCATTTCCTTTTAAACATTGTATACAAATAACATTTTATAATATCATACTACTTACAAAATATTATTTATTTTAAATATCATTTACATTAGATATGTTATATATATTACTTATTTTTAATTTAATAAATAAATGTGTATATCCAATGCTAAAAAGCGAATATTATAAAAACATGTTTAAATATATTTTGAATTATATATTGTATTATTATATTATAAATATATTTAAAATAAATAAAAACATCATACTTATAATGTTGATTAAGTTAATTAAATTAAATTAAATTAATCTCTTATTAACTGAATGATTGGGTTAAATCAATTGGATATAATCAAAGACTCTTACCATCATAATCTATCCCCACGCTAAATTAGCCTTAAAGGCCAAGTTTTTTTAATTAAGTCTTTAGGCCGGTTTTTTTATTTAGGGAAATAGGTCGATTTTAGGAGAGAGAAATAGAAAACGTGTCCAGTCGGCCACGCTTTTTGCACCCTCAATGGTAAAAAGCCAATGACTTTTTCAATGTTGGCGCTGTAACAGTAAAAAAGATTAAGGGGGCCCAACAATCACTATTTTTTAACCTATAATACCCCCCAAATTTCATTTCTTTCATTCATATCCTTCTTTCAATTCTCTATATCTTTTTATTCTAAATTTATCGATATTCTCATTTAAAAAATTATTTTTTAATTACCTCATATTTTATTCGTTCTAACTAATTTCTCACGATTGGCCACCTCTCTAATTCATTTTGACGGCGACCATATTTTCGCCACCCAAGCAGTATGGTAAGATGAAAATTTAAAATTTTTTATTTTCAATTATGCTAAATTTAATTACTTTTTTAATAATTTGAAATAACTTATTTTATGTTATAAATAGGTGGATGATTGTGTTTTGAAGGCGTTCATACATAATATGGGAAAGCCTCTAATCCCTCAAATTCGTGGCTACTTGCAAGAGGTTGGATTCAACATATGTCTCACAAACTCAGGGGCTGCAAACTTGATCCTACACTAATCAGCATGTTAGTGGAAAGATGAAGTCACAAAACACACACTTTCCACCTTACATGCGAGGAGTGTACAATTACACTCAAAGACGTAGCGTTACAACTCACTCTCTCAGTGGATGGGCCAGTCGTCACAGGATCAGTGATCGTTCCTGGTAAAGTAGACCTCTACAGAGCAATGTTAGGAAAGGTCCCAAACAGGTTTAACGGTGGTCGGATATTGATAGACTGGTTGGAGGATAATTTCAAAGAACTTCCTGAAGACCCAACGGAGGAGGTCATACAACAATATGCCTGAGCATTAATCATGAGGTTAATCAGGGGCATTTTAATGCCCGAAAAATCTTGAAATTTGGTGCACGCAAGGTGGCTACTACATCTAGTAGACTTCAATAAATGCGAAAAACTAAGTTGGGGATCTGTCATCTTGCCCACGTTATACCGAGAGCTCTATTGGGCCACAGTATCGAATATGATGTCGATCGGTGGTTGTCTGCTCCTGCTCATCTTGGTGGCGACTATCGTTTCAACATCCCAGAGTGATCGACCCATACGTGCTCCCGTTGGTGACGAAGTAAATGTCATTTATAATAAATATGTAGTTTGTACAGTAAACGTTTTTATTTATTATATATTTCGACTAACATATTGCCTGTACAAGTGGAACCATAGTCCGAGTAATATGGGATTACCTAAGGAGCTTAAGGATTTTAGGCTGCTGTTAGATCAACTCTCCGAAGTCAAGGTTAGTTATTTCTTCTTTCGAACCTATATTAATTACACAATGATTAGTAAAAGAAAAAATCGTACGTAACGATATTTGCAATTCTACTTTTTAGTTTGAATGGATGTCGTACACCGACATCGATATAATGTCTTGCATCCCGCCAAAAGTGTTTGCCAATCGGTAGATGTGGGACGCGAAGGTTCTATTGATAGTGTACGTGAGGGTGGAAATGCATTAATCAAACCGGGTGTTGCAGTACTTTGGGTGTAGGGAACGGATTCCACCACCACCGCGAGACATGAAAGACATGAACAAGGTGGGCATATAGGGGAAGAACAACGACGACTAGGCAGAGAAGCACAATAAGTAGACCTAAGCTTGGGATTGTAGGATGAAACCCTTACCCATCCACGAACCATTTTTCTTAGCGGACACGCCGAAAAATATCGATTACATGATGTGGTTTAAAGTCACTGTGAAGTTGTATCTGCTATCATTAGAGGCGAAGAGTAGACAAATTCGGCCGAAGAGGCAACGACGATCGCCACAGTAGTATTGTAAGACGAGATGCAGTCGCATGATAGGTTCGTCATCGGCTACGATAGAAGAAACACCACCTATGTCTATGCAATATCCGGGTCTGTTCACTTTATTTATCCTCTTAATTTCACTAACCCTATTTTTTTCACAAGCACCGCACTATGCACCATCATTGCACGTGGCCAGTTCTTCTATTCCCGTAGGTACATATTTTGGGGCACTGACATCCCTCGCATTCTTCACCTTCATGACGATGTAGATGCCAACCCAGATGTCCAGCTAGATGTCAATCCATGCACCGCCAAATATTTGGAAAATAGTGCCAATTTTGAACCATTCAGACTGTGCTGTCGGATTGGCTCAGGGTCTGACTCCTCCTCGTCAACTGCATCTGTTCCCCCTTCTTCCTCAACTAAATCGTCTTCCTCGGCCACCCTTTTTCCTTACCGGTACAGTTTTTGTGGGCCACATCTTCTTCCCCATCTGCACCTTCACTGCCACTTTCAAGCAAGGGGTTGGACGTACCCTCGCTGGTCCTCGTCAAAATGAGTAGAACATCAATTCTATTGTAATCTATGTGCCCGCCAAAAAATATACTGGTTTGATGTCTAAAGTACGTTAATAATCCCCCCGTATAAATGTTTCCACTCCATGACATCGACCTAGTGCTAAAGTTGAAATCGAATGCACTAATTGAATGTCGAGCCCGAGAGTCTAGATTTCAGTTATGCTCAAACCCCAACCGGTATTGGACACCAAAGTTTAAATTCGTACCGAAGACCAATGAGTGTTTGCCCATAGATGTTTCAAGAACATCGTAGTAGTCTCTTTGTAACAGGCCAGTAAACCCATCGCACAACTGTGTAGTAGGACTTTCTACTTCAACTTTGGTTCCCATATTTGCTACAACAATGGTTGAAGATGGGCCAGATCCATCAGCCTAGGCGAACGTGACGTCTAACTCCATTACAGCATTTTCGCTTGAGTAATACGATAATATAACAGCTTCGAGATGGACATTGCCAGTCACGTTGAATAGCTCATACCTATAGGGGTCAATGGAGGCAAGAAATCTACATTGCAACTTTGAAATTCTTCCCCGAGTCGATCCTCCAACTTTCCTCTTGATTTTGGTCTGTAGCTCACGCAATTGAATGGTAGGATTGAACACCAATTCCATGGACTTCACTCTGACAAACACCACCCCGACCTTTGTACTATAGATTTGACCATCATAGTAAATAATGAATTTCCATCGTTGACTCATTTCAATATCGGTCATGAATTGGATTAAAAAAAGTAAAAAAAATAAGTAGAGGAATATCCAAAGAAGTACACAACTCTCGCAACACAACTATTTGATGTTTGATATTAATTTCATGTGTGTCTAAGTTATGAAAAATTTGTCCCTTTTATAAGAAAATAATATAGGGAGAAAGGGGATACGTGCTTCAAAATTCGTTTATGAATGCACGCATTCATTGAATTTTGTATGATACAAGTGCATTGGAGTATTCAAAACGCATTCAGTAGTCATATAAATTTTAGCCCACCCATGCTCCCCAGGTATTCTATGCCTCATAACATGCTCCCCAAGTATTTTGCAGAAGTTACTTTAATGTACAACAGGAAATAAAAATGTTAGAGAAAGCACAACCAGTTCAGGGAGCTTTCATGGCCAGTTTGCACACTTTCCTGCCATGTCAATAGGAAAGCTCCCCGAGGTGGGCATGCTTTCTCTAACATTTTTTTTGCCAAACATTAAAAGTTCCTAACGCTTCGTATTTTTTGGCCACTTTAACCACATTTTGAATATATTCATCAACTTGTGCAACGTATTTGTCCTTCACACACTGAGCTTCATCGTCCGTCAAATATCTTCTCCCCTTTCCATTCCTCCTCTATAAAATTTTTTCTTAATGTTTAAGGTATTCTTGAGTTGTCAATGATGCGATATCGCCCCGAGATGTAAACATTTCATATATCCTGCTGAGATGAGACCATTACTTTCAAAACCTATCTTGAGGAAGTCGAGTTCCGGGGTGATTTTGCTTTATGTGTGAAAGACTACGTGGAGGTCTTAGTCGATGGCCATTATGCGGTAATGGATTGGGGTATAACCGAGGAGCCAATTGACGGTCGTTATACAGCCACGAGCTCAATCTCTTTGGATATCAGAAAATGATGCCCTATAAATACCATACATAAGTGTAAGGGCATAATCATACGGAAAAACTCGAGGGTTTCCCGCTATAATAGGCGTAAATTTTTTCTCCATTTCCAAGCAATCGGTACCTTTAACCTTCCTTCTTATTCGAAGGTCGGGACCGTTGTGAACGCAAGAGGACTCTTAAGCGGGCAGCGACTGTTGCAGTGCAATAAAGGTCATGCTCCGTTTAGGGCGATGATGGTTGTCATTATTAAACAACCCATTAATAACTACAACCACTGTTGCGCTGACCTGAGTTTGACATCTACTGTACCAAAACATCCTCTCTCCACTTGAAAGCCCTCTTGTTTCCACCTCAGTGTCAACCTTCAGATAAGAATGAAAGATTAAATATATGAATTGCTTGGAAATAGAGAAAAAAATACATTGATTACATTGGAAGCCCCTAGAGTTTTTTCATATGATTATGGCCTCAATCTTATATGTAGTATATAAAGGGCATCATTTGTGGGCATCCAAAAAGCTTGAAATCCTGACCACGCAATGACTATCACTTGCCCCCCGTCTATACTCAAACCCCTGGCCACATCACAGCCGCCGACTGGGACCTTCACTTAGACTTTGACCCCTGATCGTATCAAGCATTATTATCCCGAAATCTAATTTTCCCACGATGGGTTTCTAAGGTGATGATCCTATCCCACCATGACATATGGAATATATGTGTTTTGAGAGGCATTACCACATTCCCGACCCTTCAAATCTACCTATGAACTTCTGCTATTTCAGTCGAAAACCCTAAACCCTTTCAAAAAAACCTTAAAACCTAAATCTCAAAACCCTAACCTGAAGAAAATTATAAACCCTAACCCTAGGAAAGAGAAAAGGACAGCGCGTCCAGCTAGCCGTGCTTTCCTGCCACATATGCAAAAACCGTGCTTACTTGAACGCGCTTTTCATTTCTCTGTCCTAAAATTAACCTATTTACCTAAATAAATAAATAAAAACCAACCTAGAAGCCTAATTAAGAAATAACTGCCTTTACATCTAATTTATCCCTATGCCAATATGTAAATGGATCCATTTTGCTTTGTTTCGACTTTCATGAAATATTTTACCATGACAAATTTTAAGAAAGCAAATTAATTTTTCGTTATTCCAATTGATCAAAATACTTTTTACGAAACAAGCAAAAAAATTATGATGAAAGGAAAATTTAAAAAAAGAAATTATTTAAGATACTAACAATAACAAGAATTAAAAAATGGGAAATAATGATAGACGTGATTTGGACTTCATTAAGACTCGTGGCCGCAAGCAGCGGTCTAATTTTCTCTCCCATCCTTCATCTTGTCTTCCTCTTTTCGCCCCATCGCCCTTCCTTCCATTCCCCCTCTCTCTTTTTCTTTTCTTTTATTCTCTGAAAATTAAAAGAGAGAGAGAGCGAGAGCGCTAAGTTATATCTATATATCTATAAAAATATATTATGAATAATAGGTTGTCGTCTGGAAAACGTTCAGGCAATTCAATGAAGAGGACGACAAGCGTGACAGGGCTGTCCATGGATGTCCGAGGCCCAATTATATCCAATGGTTCTCCCTCTAGACTAAGCCCTTTGCCTGAATTCCCAAAAGACAACTTTGTTTTTGATGAAAATTTCTTGTCCTTGTTGTCGCCAACAAGTGCAGATTCTGGAAGGTCACCTGTTGCTGAAACTGCTCCTTTCTTGCGCTTTTGTTGCCTTTGTAATCGCCGCTTAGCTCCTGCTCGTGACATTTATATGTATAGGTATATTCCTTTTCCCTTGTTTTAATTATTTTTTCAATCTTTTTCCTTGTTTTAAGATAATAAGGCTTTTGAGAAATCAATTCTTATTGTTGGTTCTTGTTATTCTTTATTCAGCCTGTTATTAATACAACAATAATAAAAAATGCAGGGGGGATACAGCGTTTTGCAGTGAAAATTGCAGGGAACAGCAGATGAAGCTAGACGAAAGACAAAGAAGATTGAACATGGTAGCTGCAAAGAAGCAAGACCTCCATTCATCTTCAACCACCACGACCTCCACCACCGCAGCTCCTCCTTCAATCGAGACTATCGTTGCTGCTTGAAATTTCAACTTCATTTATTATCATCAGTTCATGATTCAGGTGGAGTAATCTCAATACATATATCATTAAAAAAGCGAGGGGCAGAATTCAAACCCACCTAACAAAACAAAACGTATATTTATTTATTTTATATTGTATATTTATTTATTTTAAAGCCACAATGTTTGAGTTTAATAATATAATATATCTTCATAATTATATTTTTTCTTCTTAAAATTCATTATGATTTGCACGCTTCCACTATCTATTCAACTATTCAAATATGAATAAAGATGGTATAAGAATTTGATTCCACGAAATATTTTTTTAATGATAAATTAAATTTTTGTCCTAATTTTTAGTATTTTATAAGAAAAATTATATAAACGGTGATTTCACTCATTCCTATACAAATAAATTTTTCTTTCTGGTTTTTAATATATTTAGTTGAATTTGAATTTTTTAAAGAGGAAAAGACCGAAAGTTAGGAGAAAAAATCTGATTTATTATTCTCCTATTGAAAAGGGATAGAGATGACGTAGAATCACAGTTTCATACAATATCTTCCTTTCAATCCAACTAACACTACTAAAAATCAAAAGGAAAAATTTTATTTGTCATTTTCCTATTAGAAAGGGATAAGAATGACGTGGAATCACAGTTTCATACAATCACTTCTTTTCAAATATAATGTGATTAAACAAGTGGATCATAGTTATAAATCATAATTTCTTTTTCAGAATAATTTGTTTAAATTTTATAAAATAAATATTTCTTTCTTGGTGTTAATAAATGGATCTAAAATTTTAAATCTAAAAAATTAAAAGGCTAAATTCTTGAAATGAATAATTATATGTTCATATTTTAAAAGAGTATAAATATCATATTATAATTTTTTTTTTTCAAAAATGTGATATTACAGCTGAAACAATTTATTACGTTGAAGAGTAAACGCCTAAGGTGTCCCTTAAAAGCAAAGAAGAAAAATGAAATCCCATCATTAGACCCAACTTAGCCATGAAAACTGCAGCATGATTGGCTTCTTTGTGAATTTGCTGCGGTTAAACTTCCAATTATATGGCCATTAATTCACTGATTCTTCTAGGCATTGCAAATCCTCAGACCTCTTCCAAATTTTCGTTGAACATCCACAAAACCGTAAGGTTATCACTATCGACAGCTAACTTTCGGTAACCAAGCTACCATGCCAGTTACAGTCCAAACAGTGCCCATAATTGGACTTGAACCACTGAGTAAATTCCAATGTAACTATGAAAACCCTTTAGCCGAGCACCATTGTCATCTCGAAAAATTCCTCCAGCTGAGGCCCTTGCTGGATTTTCTTTCACCGCTCCATCCACGATGAGTTTTATTCAATCCCCATGCAGTTTATTCCAACTCACGCTACTTGTACTGTGACTTGGTTTAGGGGTATCATAATTATGAATATTCTACATCTCACAGTCCAAGGTAAGAGAGAAAAAATTGTTTTTGGAGTAATTTGGGATCAATCTTCCCCACATCGATTTGGCCATGGCACAGTCACGGAGAACATGTAAAGTAGATTCAAGAGTCCCTCTACATATATGACATGTCCCATCACCTTTAAGGCCTTTCTTGCACCTCTCCTCAGCGATTTGATTATTATGAAAAAACAACCATAGATGCACTTTTTGAGCCCCTTTAAACCTCCAAGCCACGAGCCACCAATGATCATGTCTAGGGTTCCAAGTACTATGTGTGAGATGTTTATGAGCGTTATCCATTGTGCATTGAACATTTGTGTCCCTTGCCAAATATACAAGTCTATATCTACATCATTACAAGGTGGAATAATAACAACGATAGCACCATATCTTGTAACTTATCCCTAAATGCCTCCCATATCTAATTATCCTAGTAGTCCCTATTAATTAATTGATGATCCAAATAATAATTTTGCAAAGGCCTCAGTTCTTGTATCCAAACATCGTTCCAAAATCACACTATATTGCCATCACCGATCGATCAACAAATATCACGAAGATCCAACTAAACCTTTATAGTGACTTCCACACGAATGACGTGTTTGCTAATTCTATGGATAGTGGACAACCCTCTTCCAATTTATACTCGCTAGTCTAAGTAGGAATAAACGGTTCTGGTCCTTGAGTCTACTTATTCCAAAACCACAATTTTATGCAGGATGACGATATTGTTCCCGATACACAAGTACCAATTTCCTCCTCTCACTAGTAACCCCCAAAATGTAGCATCTAGCAAACTTTTCTATTTCATTATAAACACTTGCAGGTATCATAGTAGGCCACATATATTAATTTGGGATGGAAAATAATATCAATTTCTCTAGTGTTCTTCGACCCGCCATTAACAAAAGCTTCGCATCCTAATCGTTCGATTATGATCAAACTTCTTTAATAATAAAATTGTAGGTTTCTTTGGTGACTCTCTTGTGAAATAAATGAACACTGAGGTATTTTTTGATATGAAAGACTTGTTGGAAACCTAGTTTAGAGCTAATTCTTTTACAAAGCATAGCATCCACATCTTTAGAAAAGAATACCTAGGTCTCCTAGCCATTGATCTTATGCCTCGAGTAAAAACTAGAATTATTAGAAAGAACAACCGACACCAGCTCCTCCTATTGTAAGTCTATTTTACTAAGTCATCTGTAAAATAAATGAGAAATAGGCTGACCATTTTTTGAAACCTGAATTTGTTGGAAACTACGGACATTACATATATAATAAGGGTAATTACATGATATTATTTATTATCATAATAGGTTAGCCCAAATTAAAAGTGATCTAATTTGGTTATGGTTTATTGGGCTTTAATTATTAAATAAAGTATGAGTCAAATATGTGTAGATACTCTAGTTTTCTAATTGATGATGGACTGATTAAAAATTAGGGCTAATGTTCCAAAGTTATATTAGGGTTATGGTTCCCAAATTACACATAAGCTAATTTTTCTAATATTGTAACACCCCAAATTTGTATTCGTCATCGAAATAGGGTTACGTGGCGTTACCGTAAAACTGTAACATAAAAAAAATTCATTTCCAAACATTTCATTAAGCATAGCAAAGTCCCTTCATATACATGCATATCGTCCCTTAATCGATCCCTTAAGGCCTTAGAAACACTTTAGAAAAGATTCGGGACTAAATCGAAAACATTTGGAACATTGAGGAAAAATTAGAAAAATTAAAACTGCAGGGGTCACACGACCATGTGGCTAGGCCATGTGGCTCACACAGCTGAGACACACGCCCGTGTCTCAGGCCATGTAACAATCAAAGTACGTACACTCGGCCGTGTCCCAGCCCGTGTAAGTCTCAGAGTTAGGTCACACAGCCAAGCCACACGCCCGTGTGCCAGGATGTGTGCTAGGTTGTGTAACTACCTAACTCGTAACCTTTAAAACCTGCAGGGGACACACGCTTGTGTCTTAGGTCGTGTAGACAAGAAATTGGCTAAAATCAAGCCCTTTCTTTCACCCATTCAAACATGTACCTACAAGCCATTTCCACCCTTGACCAAGGCATCAAAATATACCAAAACATGCATAAAATGACCAATTCAAATGACCAAATTCCATTCAACCAATATGCCATATAGACACCTTAATCACAATTAAACCAACATGCCTAAACATAAGTATATTTAATCACATTGCTACATTTCAAAACATACATTAATTGACCTATACCATGTTAATATAAACTTACCATTTGGACCATTACTCCCATGCATCAAAATCACATAAGTGACACAAACCAAACATTTCTTAATGGTACCAAACAACCAACATATGTACATATCATATTTCAATCATACACATGTACTTCAAAACCTTTCCAAAGCATACCACAACTTGATCATGTTGAGTTCAATTCATCACATACCACTTTAGCTATTCAAACATTTATTAACACATTGTCAAAATAACACACATCAACAAGGCATCAAAAGTACCAATGTTACATAAACCAAAATGACATATACATGGCAAACTCATCAACTAACATTCAACTAAACATCAACCATAAGTCCACCTATACATAACATTATAACCTTAACCAACATATCTATACTACCGATATAATCACTGGACAGTGTGATAGATTTCCTACGAGCTTCCAAACTAATTGAGCTTCCAATAATCTGTAAAGTAAGAGAAAGATAACTATGTAAATAATGAATGCTTAGTAAGTTTGTATAAAATTTAAACATAATATTCTATTTCACTAATGAACTTTATAAGCTAAATATAAACCTATACCAATGCCACAAGATTTATCAAAGAATATAATCATCAACTCACAATTGAGTAAATCTATCAACATCACTTACACTTTTCATTCCTAACATTATAGGACTATAGAAGACATATTATACCATTAACCTTTAGATAAGCCCATGAACCACTCCATTTACTTACTTTTCATTCCATTTACTTAACATAAGCTTAAATACATAGCACAAGTGAATTTCTCACACATAAATACGTCATTTCACTCATTAATCCTTTCATATCATCATATTACATCTCAATTATGAGCTTACCATTTCATTACCCTTTCTTACCCGTTTCATTTGCATGATACAAGATATAAGCATAAATACTAACCATAACCACAAGCTTGACATAAGCATAATCGAGTTAGTGCATTTATGTATATAACTCTTTTGGGGTCAACCATATGATAAACCATTTCATAAGAAAATACATCTTTTGATTCATACCACATTTTCATGAACATAAGCATATTTTCATTTGGACACTTACTATTTCAATGTATATCATTAAGATTAAACATGATGTAATCCAATCATAAGCTTGGCACAAGCCTAAGCATCATCCACAACATATATTGTTAGTGTCTCAACTCATTAATCACTTGAAATAACATAAAGTAAGTCATATATATGAATAACATCATTTGAAATCATTAATTTCATGAACATAAACATACTTTCATTGAACTACCTTTTCATTCATTTTCATAGATTCATGACATAAGTCATTTGAATACTTACTGATTCCTTCGTTTTATACTCATTAAATCAAATGAAATAACATCGAATTCTAGAAAAATACTCATATAACCATTTAATTCTATAAACACACCACAACATCACGATTTGATGTATTTATAGACATATAACGATATATAATTACACTAAGGCACTAACATTCATTATGAAACTATACTAGTCAAACATTCACCTTGTATTCATACTTATGATACATACCTCACTTGAAACATGTTACCTGAATAGCAAATGATCGGAGAAGGCCATGGTGTCTTTCAATCATGGTCTTATTTATTCTCGTCTTAATGTCGAAAATTTGAAAAAAATATAATCCTTAGCAAAACAAACTTAAATACGTTACGTATTAAGACCCTTATCATTTTAGAGAAAGAAAATGCCACACCCAATGCGTTAGGGCACGACATTCTAATTTCCTCAAAAATGAATTAGGCCAGAATACTCGTGTAATAAAAAAAATTTAAAAGAATATCCTTTTATTCAAGATTTAAGAAATCGCGGCCCAATGCGTTAGAGCACAATTCCTCCAAAATCCCAAACTCGGAATATTTCCTTTATTATTTTTTATTCATTTCGAGAAATCAATGCGTCACATCCAATACGTTAGGACACAACGTGTTGAATTCCCAATAATGAGTTCTTATTTTTTGATTAAAGAGAAATGCTCGATTGTTAGATTTAACGAAGAAAATCGGAACCAATATGTTAGGGCTCAATTTCCTTGAAAATCCTAAATACGAGCATTATCTCAATTTTGAAAATTTTCTATTTTTAAATTTGAGATAAAAGATGATGTAACATTATATTATATGTGCAAATATCGTGATAACAAATACAACAATAGCATAGAAATAATATAAACAAATGAATATATATAAAAAACAATATTCCATGATATGCAAAATATTAAAAATATAAATATAAACACAATTAAATAGCGAATGAAGAAAGTAAACAAAATAAATAAAAAAGGAAGGTATATAATATACACATAGAAATTTAAAAAATACATATGATTTACAAATAAAATTTTGGGTTATAAAACTTATATATACAAAAGTCATAACGTATTTAAAAAATAAATAATAAAAAATATGTACATATAAATTATAAAATACGTGTTAAAGACATAAGCATGTATTTAAGCATTTTAAAAAAACATATGTATTATAAAATGTAAATATATATATATATATAAATTAGGAAATAAAATAAAACATATGTATGTGTATTTATCAAAGTTTAAAATATATACATATACTATAAAAATGTGGAAAATATATTTACAATAATTTAAAATAGTGTATGAATATATATATATGTATTTGTTTGTAGAAAATATGAAGAATAATATACATGTAAAATGTATATATATAAATATACGATATACACATTATAAAAGCAAAAAGAAAAGATTTTTGAAATTAAGATATAACAAGTATATATATATGTTTTATAAATAATTTTAAAAAATAAAATGTTAAACTAAACTAGTAAGGATTAAAATGAACCTAAAACGAAAGTAGAGGACCAAATGTAAATAAAATAAATAAAGGACCCAATTTTAAGGCGTGGATAACTCAGAGGGATCGAATGGGAAAATATCCCTACCCTCTGAAACGCACCGCTTTATTGGGACGAAAATGGAAGCCAGCCAAAATTTTAAGGATCAATTTTGAAAAAATAAAAAAATAAATTAAAATGATTGAGAACTCGGAGGGACCATATGCGCAAATTTCCCATTCAAGCTCGAATGCACGGACCCTGCCTGCGAGTCGGGTCAACCCACGGATTCTACTCCCCTAAAACGGCGTCATTTTGCTAATGTTATTTAAAACAGTTTTCTTTCTAAAAAAAACATATTTGCTGCAGGAAAGAAAAAAAGAAAAAAAATAAAATAAAAACCTCTGCTAGGGTTTGGTCCCTAGCGCATAATGCCGCCACCATTCTCGGCCAATCGACCGATTCAAGCGAAGCAGGCCTGGGTTTTCGACGGCGAGACCACCTAGGTAAGAATCCCCTCTTTCTCTATTGCTATTTTGTTTAAAAAAAGAAAATAACCATACCAAAGGAAAAAAATGGAATGGCAATCACCTTTGATTTTATTACTTTTTTGTATTCTCAAAATCATGTATTTTTCCTCTTTTTTCTATCCCCCTTTTTACAATATTGAATCTGCTTTTTATAGCAGTTCATGAAAAAAAAGGTAATACATATATTATTTGCTTGCTGATTTTTTGGATTTTCTTGCTATTCTGCCGATATTATTTTGTTGCCTTTCTTGCCTTGTAGATTTGGAGAAGGTGCGCGCGAAGATTCAGCTTGTGCGGAGGGACTTGGCTACGGCGGCTGATGTTTAGAAACCCCAGGGTTTCTGATATGTTTTTGGGCCACTGTATTTGGGCCATATGTTCATTTTAGGCCTTACAAGCCCGTTTGTAATTTGGGCTATTTACCCGGGCCAAAATCAGGTATTACAGCTGCCCCTCTTTACTCATTATTGTGTAACAGGAACGGAGCAAAAACTTAAAAAATGCCCGATTTTGCCCGGTCATGCTAGATCTTGGTACTCTTCCTTTTCAAGTAGCTTCATTCCTTCCCACTGCATCTTCGAGGTATAGGAACTAGTGCTTCAATCTTCTCCACTACAACTTCAGGGAGATAAGACTTATAGCTTTAACTTGATCTGCTGCAACTTGAAAATGAGTTTGATGCGATCTGCTCTACTGCAACTTCAGAAAAAAGTGGTTTTAATCCGCTCCACTGCAACTTCAGGGAGATAGGATTATTTCTTTTGTCTATTCCGTTGCAACTTCAGGGGGATAAAATTTGCCATTTTTGGTCTGCCTCACTGCAACTTCAGGAGGATAAGACTTGCTTACTTAGTATGCTCCACTGCAACTTCAGGGAGATAAGACTAGATGCGATCTGCTCTCTGCAACTTCCAAGAGACAAGATCTAAGGTTTTAATCCGCTCCACTGCAACTTCAGGGAGATAGGATTATCGGCTTTAATCTGCTCCAGTGCAACTTCAGGGAGATAAGATTCGCCATCTGGAATGTCGGGAAAATCAGATTCACCGTCGTAGCTTCAATCTGTTCCACTGTTGACCAGGGAGATAGGACTTTGTGATTTTCAACATATTCCACTGTTGACTAGGGAGATAGGACTTTGTGATTTTCAACCTATTCCACTACTGACCAGGGAGATAGGGCTGTGGTTATCGATCTATTTCACTGTCGGTGTAGGAAGGCAAGATTTGCTAATTTTAACCTGCTCCACTGCAACCCGGGGAGGCAAGGCTGGTGTCTTTGATCTGCTTCGCTGTCGGCGCAGGAAGGCAAGATCTGCTATTTTTAACCTGCTCCGCTGTAACCCAAGGAGGCAAGGCTGATGTCTTCGATCTGCTTCACTGTCAGTGCAGGAAGGCAAGATCTGCTATTCTTAACCTGCTCCGCTACAACCCAGGGAGGCAAGGCTGGTGTCTTCGATCTGCTTCGATGTCGGTGCAGGAAGGCAAGATCTGCTATCTTCGATCTACTTCACGCCAATACATGAAGACAAGATATGCTTTCTTCGATCTACTTCACCACCAGTATGGGAAGACAAGATCTGCATCTTCGATCCACTTCGCTACCAATAAGGAAGACAGGATTTGCCATGTTCGATCTACTTCACGCCAATACATGAAGACAAGATCTGCTTTCTTCGATCTACTTCGCCACCATTATGGGAAGACAAGATCTGCATCTTCGATCCACTTCGCTACCAATATAGGAAGACAAGATCTGCTATCTTTACTGATCTGCTCTCTGGGGAACATGACCTGTATAATGAACCTAATTATGCCTAATGATTAGGATGACATAAAATGAATCAAATGCTCCTAACTAGACATGTGTGAATGGTGTTTGCACGAATGCGTAATTTTTAATTTTTTTTCCGAGAATGATCCCACTTAGGTTGACATTGCTTGAAGTTTATTAAGGCTTTAACATTGATGTGCTAAAACGCCTTCTTGCTTGGCTGGCTTTTCTGAAGAAACATTTAGTCAGGTTGCCCCACACTGTAAACGTCAAAGTTCAATCCATTGGGGCACAAAATTTGTACCATTATCCTCCCACTATAACCCAAAGGTAGGAATATATGGTTTTTCTCGATCCTCTCCTATCACAATTTAATGATACAGGATCTAAATCTCTCTGGTCCCTTACACTATTCCCAGGGTGTTATACCAAATGCTCATGCACAAATGAGGGCGTTTTTCTCCGAGGAAACCTCTTCCTATGATCATTTCTTGCTTGTTTATTTAAGCTTTGTCATCAACACGACATCTTATCACTTTGTTCAATCAATGTTTTTAATAACAAAATCTAAAGAGAAAGTCCTAATTTAGACTCTTCCTTTTCAGATTTCCAACCTTTAAACATGGCGCGTTCCAAACAATAGTCCTGTTTCAGGCTCCCGTATTATTTAGAAACTTCTAGAGTAATATGCAAAACTTCCCTTGTGAAAGTTTTATTAGTCTATTAATCATTATTCCAATGCAATTTGCTTGCAAAAAGGGCATAACAATAGATAAGAATAACATTGGTTCTGAGCATAGCTCGAAAGGAATAGATTATAGTAAACAAAGAAATTGATTGGGAATGTGTATCTTGGAAAAGAATAAAGTATTCCAAGAACAACGAATTCAATATAAATAGTATGGAAATTGGGTGCCCCAGATATCGTACTTGAACTTCTCTGCACAAACTTTTTGAAGACCATTCTGAGTTTGACATGTGTTTAGGAGATCTACAATACTTTGTCGATGCCCCAAGATGTCGCCTACCCTTTCCTGTTGATTCAAGTATAGCAAGATCATCACATGCCCCTATCTGATCAAAATTCAAACTGCTCTGATCACCTCATGCCCCATTCTGATCAATATTTGAGCCGCCCTTTTCGGGTTTTTTACTCAAATCCCCTTTGGTCTCAAGGCGTCCTTTGCGGATTTTCACCTTGGCCTCTACTTTTTCTTTTTTTCTTTCTTTCTTTTTTTTTGCCTTTTTTTATTGAATCTGAACTCATAGAATTAGGCATGTCCTTATTATCCCTTCTGATCGATGCTTTTTCCCAGTTTGCGATGAAGTTCTTTTTGCATGGGAAATATATTCTTCAATACCAGGTCCCTCTTGAGGAATTCTCTAGGGCGGACCTTTTGTGAGCTCGCATCATTTGCTTTTTGCGCATTTGACCATGATGGACAACTTTGAACATTCCCCTTCAAACAGAATTGGATCCAGAACTCAGAGAGAAATAATCTTTTCTTCCATAGGCAAAATCGCAATGGACCCAGGAGAAAGGCATTGCCCCAGTGGAGTTTTTTTTTTACGATATGGCATTAATCACGAACAGACTGCAAACCTTTGATATTGTGCTGTTATTCAAATTTAGTACATTGTCAGATATGATCTTTTTGAGGTTCCATACTGACATAGGATTCTTCGAGAATTTGCTGACTGTCGACTTCCTGACATTGGCTTATGAAGTAGCTTCCCCTCATTTAGTAAAGTAATTGACGATCACAAAGATGAATCGATGACCGTCAAACTCTTTTGGCAAGATCGACCAAATGACCTTCACGCCCCACAAAAGGAGAAGTCATGTATCCCAATGATTCTTTATAGGGTAAGATCCGTTTCTCGACTTGTTCTAACATCTTTAACAGATCCAGAAATAGGCTACGATCTATGTCATTTTCAAAGTCATGAGATCCCTCTAAACACATGTCTCGCTCAGAAGGAGATTCTGAGTCAGTAGCAGCGTCACTCATGTCATTGATATCTGGAGACCCATAGTAAGCGCAAAAGAATATACAAAAGAATGTGTAAATTTACGAATAATTATTTTTACAATATAATTATGAATGAAAGAATGATGTGGAAGAAAATCCAAAAGAATGACATAATAATTACTCGCAAAAAATGAAAGAATGTTGGCTCAAAAATAAATGCAAAGATGTATTTTATTAGAATAATGATGTTCAGACATGAGCCTATTTCAGAAAGGAATTCCTATCATTTTTAGGCTAAAAATAACAAAAATGTTCTGAACATTACTCTAAATAAGCTCTAAAGACTACAGAGATTTCTTCCTCAATCCAATTACTTAGACGCTTCCCAGTTTATAAGGGTGGATATCTAACAAGCTCCCTTTTTAAGTGTGTCTTCATATACGACATTGACATGAACGCTCTCCAACTCTTCTTCATATGTCGTATTCATCCCATTATCAATGTGATTGGGTAGCAGATTTTCTGCGCTGGTGGCCTCATTAAATTTGACAATGCCAATATTGATAAATCTTTCAACTATCTTTTTGAATGCGGTGCAATTTTCTATCGAGTGCCCCGCAATCCCTGCATGGTATTCACACTGAGCATTTGCGTTATATCATTTAGGAAATGGAGGCAACACTAGTTTCTGGTAGAAAGGGGACACCACATGTGCATTAAATAGGCTTTGATATAGCTTGCTATATGATATCGGTATAGGCGTGAACTGAGGCCTTTCTGCATTTACCTTCGTGAAAGATTCTTGCTTTAAAGGGCTCTGATGGTTGGTGGTTTCTATCTGTGACCGACCCACAGTGATTGGTTTTAAGTGGCCCTTATTATATCTGTCTTCATTATTCCCCTTATTCCCCTTCTTTCTTGAGGCTTTCATGGTATCTGGGTGCTCTACCTTCGCCTGTTTTATTTCTGCTGGATTGTCAAAAGCAACAGGATTAGCTAAATTGATCCTCAAATTGGATTCTGGGCCTGTCAGGTGATTCACTGATGTCGATGTACCAGTCTGATATTGTCGGGAGCTGATAGTAAAGAATGCCCCTTGTGGACGCCCATCTAGCTGGACCTGGACATTTATCGGAGTACCACCTAGAGAATAAGCAAGATCTTCATTATCAACCCCAAGGTGGACCACCGGTCTTTTCATTTCTTCTAACTTTCTAGCTAGCAATCGGTTAAATTGGCTCATCATATTTCTCTGTAATTATAGCATCTGATCTCTTATTTCCTACTGAAATTTGGTCAATTGCTCCTGTATCTGTATCTGCATTCGCTCTAATTTTTCCAACCTTTGTTCCATTTCTTTAATCTTTGCTTGGATACCGTAAGGGTGTAGGTAAGTTGGTTGGTTTCCAGATTAACTGAGGAATGATTTTAATCAATTAGGCTCTGTTATGATATTATGTAATGCAAATGCATGAAATAAATGCATAAAGAGACGTTGATTCTGATTCAATTCCATTTAGAGAACTTTACTAGAAAATAAATCTCTTTACATAAAATGGATATTTATACGGCCTTGCCCTCATAGGCGGAGATATTTAATCATCTTCTTCATTCGAGCGTTAAGATCAATCTCACGAACTCTTCAAAAAACGTCTCTTCTATCTCCTTTTTTGCTCGATCTGGGCCGTAACTTGTTGTTCGCTCATCCTCGTTATGCTCGTTGGCATCTCTTTAAGAAGGTTCAGCAGCTCTCAAATAATCTTTGTCATCTTGAATCATTGGGCGACGGAGCCATAGTTGTGTAGTCCTCCATTAGATTATCATCCTTCTCTTATCACGTGTTCTTGGACCCTATTCAGACAACCATATTGTCATCCACTTTATCAAGAAACCCATTTCCTTATGACAAGCTCTCTATTTAGCAACTGAACGTGAATCAACACCGCTTTTTTATGATGCAAATGCAATGCAATCATTATAAAAACAACATAAAAAACAAGTTAGTACAAAGTAAAAGCAAATAAATAAAGTACCTACTCAGGTGACCTCTAGGGATTTGGCATAGTTCTACCTAGGGTAAGTTCCTAAGGTTCATTATATGCGGTTTGGTTCTAAAGTAAGGGTACCTGAACTAGCAGATTCCTCGATCCTCACCCATTATAGGTTTATACGGACCAAGTTCAGTTCAGGGGAATACATTTCCCTATGGCTTCACGGAGATGAAAATCTCACGAAGACATAGGTACGGATGTATCCCGAAAGCAATCTGCTATCCTACACGGAGGTGAAGACCTCACGAAAGAAATAGCTTCTCACTCCCACTTATAAGGGTAAAATCATTCAACTCATGTAATGAATAATGCAAAGATCAATTAAGCAAGAAAATGAATGAATGCACAATGATCTCATGATTTTTTTTTAAAAAAATATTTTCTCGACCATAAGACAAAAGTTAATCAACTTTGTGGCTCGACTCTCTTATTTTTTAAAAAATCCCCAGCGTAGTCGCCAAGCTGGCGAAACCTTTTTTTTGAAAAACAAAATTTTTAGGTTGTCGACTTTAAAAAATGAAAATTGGGAGTCGCCACCAATCTTTTATTAAGGTGTGACTGGGTCACCTAAAAACGACTTTGGTTTACGAATTTTAGAAAAACAGGTCCGGGAGTCAGTTACGTATGAGGAAGGATTAGCACCCTCATTACGCCCAAAAATTGGTACCTAGTTAATTAATTAATGTCTTAATGTCGAAAATTTGAAAAAATTTTCATCAAAACACCAATTCTCACCATCTAATCACAAGACTTGAATATGGCTCCTTATTCATGTAGTCCTTGTTCGATTTAAAAAGTACTTAGTATTTTGGCCATGATCTAGCACATCCTCCAATTCAGCTCTCAATTTGGAATCCAAGGCAACTAATATTTTAAAATAATCATTCCCTAAGACTCTCTGAATACCCTACAATCTAGCTTTGAGGGTCTTCTCTTTTTTTTTTCTTTTGAAACAAATTTCCATATATCTTGCGATTTTACTCATTAATAATGTTATATATTGAGGGACAAAAAGCATTTTTTGATAAAAAAAATTCTTAAACAAGTAGCTTTTTGAGGAAAAAAGAGTACTTTTCCTAAGTTAAAAAGTGGTCCAAAAACACTTTTTTCTAAAGCTAAAAATTTTAGCTTATCCCCAAAAGTGGTTTTTTTCTAAACGTACTTTTGAGAAGTAATGCTAAATTAAGCCTTAATGTGAGAAAGCGAAAACAAGAGAAAGAGATTGCTAGAGTGGGCTCTAGCAAAAAGAAAAGATCGGAAGGTAGTAGAGTGAAAGCTATTAGAAAAATCATTAATCTATTTTGTTATTTTGAAAAGTATTTTCTTATAGAACTTACTATATTTACTTTTGTGTGTTTTAATATGCATTTTAAATTTGTTAAATGTGCTCAACATCATGTGAAATATGTTTCATGAAATATTTTAATATGATATAATTACTATTGAATTGATGATTATATAGCTAAGCCTAATGCATATAATTATAATGTGATAAATATGATTGAATTATGATTATATGAGTTATGTATGATATAAAAGCAAAAATTTATGAATTTTGTTATGATAACATATGAAAATGAAAATATGATAAAGACTTTATAAAAGGAATATTTGGTCATACGAGGTTTAATGACCTCCTCTTTGGTTATTGTTTTGAATTGATATGTTTTCGTTGTATCAATATGGATAAGGAAAATTATAGATTTCTACTTAAATTGATTTTAGCTTACATAAATTTAGTAGAAAAGTTAGAATTGATTGACTTGCCAATTAGACTCTCATGTGCATATTTTATTGAAGTTGTGTATTGATGCTATGTGAGGTTCTAGAATTATGTGATTTTACCTAGAGTTTTGATGTGTTACCCTTTGGTTGGGCACGTTATGCAAACGATTGGGCATACACTACCTCTTTGGAGGCCCTCACTATATATCTAGAGTTCTATTGCCTTTAAGCATAGCACTTCGATACTCATTTCGTGCATGTGGAATTTCCTAAACTGTTCGAGTCGTGCTTTACTAAAATTACGGTGGGCATTAATCCAAAAATTGATAAAAAAAATTGATAACAAAATGAAAGTATGTTTATAAAGTATATGTCCTTAATGAATTTTGTAAATTTGCCTTTACTTTAAATTTGAAAGATACAAATCTTGAAGATGTGTGTAACGCCCAAAAATTTTAATTTTGGGTATTGTGAATGTGTGACACAAACATCTGTCAGCTTTAGTGGTTATGTGTTCTAGGAGTGTTTGGGAGGTTCCAAGTTCAAGCTAGTACTTAGGCAAATTTTAGCATTTTTATGCATAAGCCCTATCTTTGGTCAGTAGGCTTTTAAGTAAAAGTTGGCAAATAATTAATAGAATGGGCTTGTTGGTCTGGTGGATAAGTGGAGTGTTGGTGTGAGGGAGGTCATGGGTTCAAATCTTTGGGATGGCAAAGGTTGTATTTTTGCTCCTAATTTCGACAAGAGTTGTGCTGGACTGGGTTTCTGTGTAACACCCCGAATTTTGGGCCTAGAAGAAATAGGTTTTGAAGAAGGGAACAATTAGGAGACTACACATAAATATTTAGTTGTGCAAGAAACTAACATAAAGGAATGTCTGCTTCAGTGGTTAAGTGATTTAGGAGTGTTTGGAACTGTCTGAGAAGTCAGGGGTTCAAGCTTTGGCTTATGCAAAATTTTTATTTTAAGTGAATAAAATCCTTGGATCTAGATAGTAGATTCTTAAATTATTGCGGTTAAAATATGATACAAAAGACTTGTTAGTCTAGTGGTAAAGGGCGCCCCGTGTGGAGTGTACATGGGGTCTAAGGTTCGAGTGGTGGCGCATAAAAAAGGGAGTACTTATTTCACTGCCTAATTCATGTGGGTGGTAGAGTTGGATTGAAATACTATTCAATAGAGTTTGAACTGGTCATAGAGAGAATCCATTCCTATCTGGTGGTGGTCGAGGTTGATTGGCACATTGTCTGGGAACCAAGGGTGCGATGATCATTGATTTTTGGAACAAGATTGTTCGGAATAAAGGGAATCTGCAATTTGTAACAGGTGTGTAACCACCCCACTCTAACTGTAGAACGACAAAAGCTGAAAAGCCGAAATACGTTGAAAAGTCGAAATACGGCATTGAGACCACACGAGTGTGCGATTGCTCGTGTGGAAAGCCAAACCTACTAATCATAGGCGATAAACTATAAAGGCTTTCATGAGCATTTCCATGGGCTTAGGCCGTAATGGGCCACGTTGGGCCGAAATAGGCCATGTGGGCTTAATGGGCTTGTGGGCCCCCACGGATGAAATCCACGATTTGTGGAAAATTCTGGACTTGGTTGTGTAGATCTCATAACCGTTGCGAAATCTAGGCTGAACAGGCCACACGAGTCTGTGGGCCTACTTGGGCCAAGTAATAGGCCTTGGGCCCATTTACACTGTTATGACTAAAATACCTCCATAGGGTAAAATGACCGAAATACCCCCATAGGGTAGAATGATCTAAATACCCTCATAGGGTAAAATGACCGAAATACCCCAATAGGGTAAAATGACCGAAATACCCCCATAGGATAAAATGATCGAAATACCCTCATAGGGTAAAATGACTGAAATACCCCTCCGTAAGGTAAAATGATCAAAATACCCCCGTAGGGTAAAATGATCAAAATACCCCCGTAGGGTAAAATGATCGAAATACCCCCATAGGGTAAAATGGTCGAAATACCCCCATAGGGTAAAATGACTGTTATAACCCTAGGAGATGAAATCACTATTATGGCTTCATGTTATGTATGACTGATTTGCTCTATGATATGTATGACTATGATTGAGCATGACATTTTGCATACACGTATGATATTATGCCACGATATATTGTATGGGGATGAGTTGTTATATTTGGAGGAAGTGCACCGTATTGATAAGGTTGCACGGGTCGCCCAAGACGACTGTGTACCTACTGATGGCTATATGCCGTTTATTTTATTGGTAACTTTGCTGCAATACTGTTTAGTGCCGCAACCGGTGCTAATCTTGGTGTGTCTGGTTGGGTAGGTCGATTTTATCCCCATATGGTGTGTTTGGCGGGACGGAGTGGTGTGTAGAGGCTGGATTGGGTAGGATTTTTAACTGCATATCTGCACTGATTAATGATTTTGTACTATTACTGCATCGATTAATCATATTACATACTGTTCACTACATAACTGATACCTGTTACTGTTACGGGCTAAGACCCCACTGATAATATTAGTGAAATTGGGCAAAGGCCTACTGATTACTGGCTTTGTGATGGCTCAAGCCCAATCATTTACTGTTACAGGAAAGGGCTTAGGCCCACACTGAACTGGACTGTTACTGTAACAAGCTCAAGCCCAAACTGTATTTATCTACTGTTTAATTGACTGTTTGCTTGTTAGGGGATTACACATTGAGTTTTCGTAAACTCACCCCTCTGTTTAACTGTACAGGTAATCCCCAGTTGTAGGTGGGTCGGTGCTGTGAAGGACTCGATGATGTCCACACAACCGCATCAGCTTTCATTTTTAGCTTTTGATTTATAAGTAACTGAATTTGGGTATTTTTATGTAAAATGGCCTCTTTAAAGTTATAAACTTTAAATTGGGGTTTTTATTTATTTAGTTTGATATAAACTGCTAGTTGTAGAAAAATATGGGTTTTTCAAAAGGTAACTGTTTTCAAATACACCACGTTTTCACAACATTTCCTAAAAAACAACTTCCGCAATGAATGAGATTTTGAAAAATTTATAACGTTTTAAAAGTAATTAGCTTTTAATGATGCACACTTGGAAATGAACAACTCGTTTGGGAATCACTGTTTAATAACAAAATTATTAATTGATTTTAAAAATTTCAACGACAACAAGTTTTACACTAAACACCTCAATGTGACACCGCCAGATTCAGCCATAACTCCTAAGCCGAGTTTGGGGTGTTACATTCTGAGTGGTGGATGTGTAGTGGGAAGTGAGGGAGCGATTTTAGGAGTGAATTAGGGGATTATGGGGGAGAATATCCAAAACTTGATCATTTTTTCCTTTTTCGAAAAAAAAGAGTTATTTTTCTCTCCATCTTTCTGACGTTTTCTCTTCCCCATCTCTACAAAATTTTTTTCTTCTTTTCTTCTTACTCGATTATCTTTTCTTTTCTTTCCTCTACTGCCAAAATTCCCTTGTTCCCGCTAAACCATTCTTTCCTCTTGATTTCGTAGTGTTAAGCAGCACTTGTGCAAATTCAATAAGTTGTTGGTTATCATTTTAAGAGATTATTTTGTGTTTAATAGTCGAATTCCAGGGTGTTGGCAGTAGCATTTCACGAGGATTAAGGCTCTCCTCTTGATTTTCGTAAACGTACCGATTAGAAGTTTTTGCGGTAAGTGTTCATCGTTTTATGAGTAAGTATTTTGGTTTCGTAATTTTGATTAATTGCGAGGTAAGACTGCTTATGGTGTTATTTGTTCGATTATAGGCTTTGGAGTGTTCAGGGACTGTTTTAGCATCAAACAAAACCAGGTGTGTACCCGAAACACAAAAATAAGGGATCCAGCGAAAAGCCGAAATTACTTGCTGTTTGGATAGCAGAAGTAGGCTAACTTTGAAAAATCACCATAAATTTTGGAACTCAAATTAGAGGATGAAAAATATATGGGATTAAAGATATTTGAGTCTAGTTGCTCATAGAAGAAACGAAGTAAGCAAAAGAATTTCATATTATGAGATATTTGAATTTTATTGAGACAGAGTTAGAATGATTTAGGAATCCCCTGTCCTGACTTTGAAAAACTATTAAAAATTGTATAAAAATAATTATAGGTTAGAATTTATATTTTTAAAATCTTGAATGAGCATACTCTCAAGAGAAACAAATGAGAACATCATCCGAATTTTGTACGAGAAGATATTTAATTTTTAGTGTAGAAGGGTCAAAACTGTTAGATAGCAGAATAAGGGAAACTTTAAAGAATAAACTGTACTTATTGGGTAAACCAATAATTCTAAAAATTTTATGGTAAGAATATATGTGAGTCTGGTTTTAGGAAAATTTACTGATCTTAATTCAAAATTCTGTAGCTTAAGATACAAATAATTTAGTAACAATGACTCAAGTAGACAGCTTTGAAGGATCATATGACTAAATAGTGGAAACACATATGAATAATTAACTAGCACGAGTTACATTAAAATGGATCACGAGGCCAAGGCCAATTTGGGTTATGTGGGCCACAAGAGCATGTGGGCCCACACGGGCGAACATCATGGGCTTGTAGGCCCGTTTTCACTATTTGGCTGATAAGGTTGCACGGGTAGCCCAAGTCGACTGTGAACCTACTGTAGGGTCGATAAGCTTACCTAGACCCCTAATTGATTGAAATGACTGTATGACTGATATGATTAAGGCCGATGATGTCCCACTAATTTGATATTGTATACCCTGTTTACATGCATGATATTATTTTATAGCATGCCATATCTGTATATTGCATTGCATTGGGTTGGGGGATTATAATGTTTGGAGGAAGTGTACTGAAAGGCCTCAAACCTAATTTACTGGCAGCTCAGCTGCAAACTACTGTCTAGTGCCGCATTCGGTACTACTTGGAGTGTAGGGATGGGTGGGTTGATTATATCCCCACATGGAGTGTAGGGTTGGACGAAGATGGTGTGTAGAGGCTAGGTGGGTAGGATTTTTGTGACTGCATATATGTTACTGCTACTGATACTATGATGGGCTAAAGCCCTATTGCATGACTATTTTTGTACTGAGATGGGCTAAGGCCCAAACTGGACTGATACTGATACTGAAAAGGGCTTAAGCCCAAACTGTGATTATCTGTTTACTATCTGTTCATTTGTATGGGGATTACACACCGAGTTTACGTAAACTCACCCCTTCTGTTTAATCTGTACAGGTAATCCCTAGATTTACGTAGATCGGTGTGGCGGAGGACTCAGTGGTGGCCACACGACTTCTTTTACATTGTTTATTACCTATTTATGATTTTACTTTTATTTGGGAGTATTTTACTGTAATTATGACCTTTACGGATTTTGGTTTAAATTGTTTTTATAGAGTTTTATGATTTAAATCTGCTAGTGTTAGGTAAAACTCAGGTTTTCAAATGAAATTAATGTTTCATCAAAAATAGCACGAATACGCAAACTGTTTAAAAGCTTCCGCAATAAGAAAACGTTTTGAAATTGAATAATGATTTGTAAATGAATAATGTTTTGGAAACGAACGACACGATTTGAAATTAACATAAGATAATAAAAAAAATGGTTAAATAGAAAAGGGGATTTAGCGACGACATATTTTTCGAAAAGCACTACCTTGTGGTATCGTCAGATTCGGCCATAACGTCTAGGCCGGGTCTGGGGTGTTACAATGTGAACTAAGTGTATATGTGAAAGCTTAATGGGTGTACATCGTGCTTATTTATGTGCCTTTATGTTTAGTTAAATTATACACTTTTATCTTGTCATGTTATTATGATAAAATGCGTGATAATCTTGTTGAGTTTTCTGGTTAGTTTCTCTCTTCAAAATAAGGTAAGTATGATTTTCATTTGAATTTACTAAACATTTTATGCTTACGCGTTATTATTTTAGGTGTAAATCGCGTTTTGGATTATGTTTTGTTTACAAAAAATAATGTGACAAATTAAATAAAACAAACTAAGACTCTGTTTTATTTATGAAAATATTTTCTATTTTTTAAATGAATTTGATTTTTACTTTTGTAAATTGGAAAACATGTTTCGTAAATAATAAAATTAATAATGAAAAAATAAAAATATGTTTATTATATATTTTCTCCATTTATATGGACTTGAATTAAGGTAACACATTTTATATTTAAAAAAATATATTTTACATTTATATATATTTAACCTATCATCAATTTATTTAACATTAAAATCCTTATTTTTATGAAAATGATGAAACCAACTTTTTTTGTTTTCTTACTTTCATTTTTCCAAAATCATAGCCTAAGTTTTTCTTTTATTGTTGCATATGACTGGTAAAAAACTCATTCATAAGTATGATTATATATCCACATGCACAAGTGGTTTTATTTATACACAATCCATTAGTGTAAGTGAAAATAATTATATAATAAATTTATTCAAATTAAGATTAAAATTAAATATGATTTTGGTTAAAATGATTAAATTGAAAAAAACGAATATTATAGTATTTTTGGTTTAAATTTCAACATATATTTATATATTTTTTAATTGTATAAAAATTTAAAAAGACAAAAATACTCACAAAATCTATTTATTACTTTGCTAAAATAGTGGCCCTTAGGTAATTTAACAACTGAGTTGGGACCCGGTTGAAGGGTGATAGAAACCCAGTTAAAATTTTATATATATAATTAAATTATTGGATACCTATGATGGTTAAAATTTTATGTAAAAAATTTAAAAAATTTTGATATAACAACCAGAGTTGCTCATTGACTAGACTGGGTTTGGGCCAAACTTAAGCATGTTATTAGCACACTTTATGCTTGTCCAAGTCCCGTCCGACTCGAAATATGAACCAAAATTTTGTCCAAACTCGTCCATATTTGTAACAACTGCTGACTCAAGCCAATTTTAGACCCACCAATATTATTTATAAAATTTATTTGAAATTTATTTATTAATTTTAAGTTAATATTTAACAATTTTATAATTTTGCATTTATTAAAAATTTTATACGTAGCATCTTAATATTTTGTTAGTGTTTACATTATAGTATTATAGATTTAATTTTTGTATGTGTTATAGATTATACAATATATAAAGATAACATTATATATATGTTAGAAACTTAGAAACTAGCCTGCCTGACTTAAGTTTGAGCAATGTTCAAGTCTGAGTCCGACCCATATTTTAAACATGTTTTTTTCCAAGCTTATTTTGTGGGCCTAATATTTTTTCCCAAATCCTTCCAAATTTCAGGCGGGTAGCCCAACCCAAGAACTGGTCTAATAACAACCGAATATGGCTTTGGTTGAAATGGTAAAGTTCAGTAATTAAAAATTAGGCTTTATACATGATTTGGCACCTAAACTATACCATTTTTTTCACATTGGTACCTAAACATATTTTTCTAGATTAGGCTTTATACATGGTTAGAATCCTATCATGTGAAAATATGTTTCTAGATTTTATATGAAAAGATAAAATTACCTTCCGAATAATATCTATTCCTTATTAAAATAAATGGAATTTGGTAAATTCTTCATTGAGTTGGGACCCATTTGAAAGGTGAACCCAACTTAGTAAGAAATTGGTTTTGGAGAAATCAATAAGAAACTTAAATATTAGTATAGATGTAGTCTAAATTTGGCACGCAAGAAATGTAAGAGAAAATTTAATTTAATGATTTATAAAAAAATAGGAATAAAATAAAATATAACTTTAATTGAAACAATAAAATTGAGATTATAAATGCAATAAAATATTAATTTCAAATCTCAATGGTGAATGAAAATGTAATATTAAAATTATATTTATAAAAACATAATATCAAAGTGTTAAGATTGTTAAACATCTTTACTATTTTCTAATTTTTTTAGAGGGGGATAATGTTATAAATAATAGCTATACTTTGACAAGATGTCAGTGGTCTCATGTGGCATTGATCTCTCATGTGACATTAATATTTGTTAGAATGATTTGTTCTCTGTTCAATTTGATGTTGAGACAGATGTTTGAACACAAGCTATAAACAAATAAGAGAATTAAAGAAATACACACACACACACACACACACACACACACAATATAACACCCTATACCCTACTCGGTCATCGGGTCTGACCTATAAGGTGTCACATTCGTTGCTAGAGCAACTACAAACAATTTATAATTGAATCCACATCATTAACATTCAATTATAAGAAAATTAAGAATATAAAATGATATATATACATTTCTGGGTCTTATACGAGATTACGAAGCTCTAACACTAACTCGAGATCGAATTAGGACTAAATTATAACACTTGCAGAACTTTAGGTTGACATCGCGACGCCAAGGGTTTCTCATCAAAACTCAACATATTGAATAAGGCTCATCACAAAAACCAATACCCGATGTTGCGTCGTGGGATGGTAATTTGATCTCTTCATGACGACACTAGTTTGGCGTCGCAACGTGACAAACTGTTTCTACAATTTCTAATGAAACTTCAACCTGTAATTTTTAAATTAACTAATTTATACATTCATACCATACTTTCAGCCAAAACATTCCATATTTATGAATCAAATATGAACAAACCAATTTGATCATTAGTGTACCAATGTCACATTTCCCAATTCAAACCAACCAAACCCTTAAACTATTGTAACACTCCTATACCCGACACGATCATCAGGTCCGAGCTATAAGGTACCATATTTATTGCCAAAGCAACTAAAATCTTTAGAAGATTCAATTCAACATTAATATACATTCAATTACAAGTAAATCATGCATATTAAACAAAATATAATCATTTTTTAGTCTTATACGAGCTTATGAAAGCTCTTTTATTAACACGGGGTCGAAAAGGATCAAATTGTAAAGAACACAAAATTTTAGATCGACGCTGTGATGTGGCTCTCTGACTAGTCTCGTCGTGACCTCGAAGCAACAATGTTGCTGTGAGAATCCTACTCTGTTCTCGTCATGATGCCAGGGGTTCATCATCGTGGCATGACATCCTGTTACTATCAAAATTCAGCTAGTTCAAGTTAAAAAGACTTGAAATTTCATTTATATATTTCCAAGCAACCAATTCACAACCTATCAATAATTCCAACTGATAATACACCAAAACATTAACCATCCAAACCAACTTCAACCTTTCATCCTCCAAACTAACCAAATATTCATTTAGTTTCATAACCATTTATCATAAGACACCAAAATAACCATATGAACATGTGCAAACACAATTCCTAAACACTTGCCTAAGATCAAAATACGTTCAAGTTAACCATTTCAAACATTTAACTAAGTATCTCTAGGTACATACCATAAAACGAGACAAACGAACTATACAAACTTTGTTGAGTCAAAAATCGGCAGTCTGGATGCTAACTTCCAATTTTGGGCCTTCAAGGAGTACCTGAACCTGCATATGGAGAAACCAAAACGTACGTTGAACAATAGGGCTCTGCGGTACATTGAAAATTTAATTTTATGCAATATAAGACTTAAGATTATACTTTAAATTAAACAGGTAACTTCCAAATGATACCTAATCAATATATAAACTAACTATTATCCTCTTATCATCAATCCATACATACAACATGCTTATATTAATTACTAGAATAATATAACCAAATTGTACCACATTTATGTTGAATTCTACTTATATATCAATAGTCAACTATACATATCATGCAATACAATATTCGCCTTAAATTATGCATTCATTCATAATTCTTACTACACATATTCAAATATTTGAGCCAATCATATGCTTAGATTCTTTTTTGGAGTCTATCAATTCATTTACGACCGTTTTGGCCTCAAGGGCTCGATTCCAATTGGTTTTCATAATCATTAACATATTTTCTTTTTACCTCAAACCGCTTATATACATATTTAGCTCAATAATATCTTATGTTACCATCTGCACATATTAAATTTAAGACTTACCACCCCTATTAACTTGGCTCAAACTCAGAAGGATACTCAGATTGTCCAAACAATACACCGAAATGACACCAAAGTGCATCATTGGATAAATTGAATTAGGGTAGCTGGCACATAACGTGCATATTGGCATACAAAATGCATCTTGGCGCACAAAACGCATATCGGCTTACAAAGTGCATCCTGGTGCCACAAATCCTGGCGCACAAACTGCATATCGGCTTACAAAGTGCATCCTGGTGCCACAAACTCAAAAAGGCAAATCTCAAGAGTGTGCCACTAATCCTCTATATGCATAATAGCCCAACCCACCACTAGCTTGGCGCACTCCTAGCATTATCCCTCTAGGCGAAGCCTCTTCTCAACAAATTAGAAAAGAAATAATAATCTTGTAAGTATAGAAGTACTCAGTGATCTCATTAACCATACCTTGATGGAGTCTTCGTAATATGTAAGGACTTTCCATGAATCAACTTTTACTTTGCATCATTTACTACAACTAGCTTCATATGATCTTATCATTCTCGTATACTCCAATTATCATATCCCTATTATACTTAATCTTTCATACTAAATTAACTGTAGGATCCTTCTCATTATTACATAATTCTCTTGCCCAAAATATTGTTGTAATAGAATATACCCTTAGAATCCACCTCCAACAATCCACAACTTAACGCATATTCTTCTTTCAAATAATTTCTTACTAACACTGTTTTGGGATGGCACATACATATGGCAGTTACCTACACAGTTATTCATACTATTAGTTCTCACTCAGACATGCCTTGATTCATTTCTATTCACATACCCATACTAATAATTTACTGTGAATAACAACCAAGTGGACTCCATATTATGCTATATCAAAATCTCATAACTCAAATTAGCATTGGCTTAGACTTAGAATAAATTTTGAAGATGATATGATACCCATTAGTTATTATACTTACAAATCATCATAACAGATGCCCTTCCTATTATACAGGTAAACATATACTTTTCACGGAGAGCCCTTAAGACTTTATTCAACTCTTATTCTAGAGTATATCAATACCTTGTTTTAGTTATACTTGTTACAAAACTACTAGAACTTATATTTTAACATTGATACAAACATTCAGATTCATGACTTACTAGATATTCCTGACATGTCATGCCACATAGATTAGAAGAATACATCATATTGGTTATCAAATAGAGCACACCACTAAGGAGATCCTTTCATAATTCACCACAAAGGCTTTTCTTTAATGGTGTGTTTACGATATGTATTTGCCTAAACTCACATTACGTGAGGTTTGGCCATCATCATTCGAGAACTCGTAAGGAACCTCATTAGGTAATAACTATCCTTTAGTTCCTTTCAGAGAGAGCCATGGCCATCGACTTTCCATTTCAATGTTCGTGTTTAAAGTCTTAATGAACACCTTTTGGCAACTTCGAGAGAATAGACATAGACCCACTTTACAAACTCTTCATGTGCTGACGTCTTAGACTCACTTTCTAGACCCTTCATGCTCTTACTATATACATTCCAAGCATACATACATAACCATACTTTAGCATCATATTATTTATATAACATTCATCATATACTTGAACCTATCAATTTCCATATCAGATATACATACTATTCTCGGCAAATAATCATGCATTCATAGATATCCTTTGGTAATTACTCATATAGCTATATACATAACATACCATACCTTTTATATTTTCAATTTCATATTTTAGTTAGTATTCTATGGATCTCTTTGTATGAACAGTACACATGCAATAGTCAGCATAGAGACTCATCAGACAACCACAGATAACAACTTGATCTCTAGATTCAAAAATCCGTCCAGACTTCAACAACACCTACTTATAAGATATAGGAACACCATTAAAACTCATTCGCATAACTTTTACCATCTTCTAAATCCTAGATAACCTCCATGCAAAGCCTTACTTCTCCATGCAAATTGTAGATATCTTTTAGATGTCAGCATGCAAGACTATTATACTTACCTACGATATGAAAAACCTTCTTCATGAATCCAGATCCTAAGTTTTAGCTTAACAAGAGAGATCTATTCTCAACTCTAAGGCAAATCAACCATATCATTTTAATGGAAGAAGGAAGAAAAACCCTCTTCTCTTCAAACCCAAGTCAATATGTTTATATTTAAAACCTATGTTCTCATAGTGGAAATTGACATGTCTCACAATCTTTTCAAGCTGCCTTATAAATGGTTTACAACTGTGGTGAAATGTACACGAGAGTCCAACATTCTTATATACTTAGTTGATCCCTACGTTTCATTTGTAACTAGCTCATTTGAACGTAATTAGCATCATAACTAAACATACTTGGCACAGATTACCTTTGGCGATAACCCAAGATACCTAAAAATCCTCAACTTTCTTATTCATCTCCTCTTTTTAATGACTCAACACATGTTGGGAGAAATCCTTACAATATTGTAATGTCTACTATGTGCCTGATCTATACGCCAAAAGTATGAATTGGGCGGATAGTACTACGCCCCTCAAATTACTTTTGATTAACTTGCTAAACTCAAAACTCGCCGAAACTGGGTGTTACAACTGTTCTCACTTAGAAAATTTCATCCTCAAAATTAATATAGTCTTGGCAAAGTCTCTTTAACTAAATAACAACTAATCCACCCATTCGATATACCATGAGGAGCCCATACTTATTCAAATTCTAACAAGTTAGGCCAGTTGTCGAAACCATAATTTATCGGTTACACAAAAATTTTCAAATTTTCACTACTTACCTTATGAAAGATGTCACACACATATTTGAGAACTTAAAAAGTGACCTCAAACTTACCTTTTCACACACGATTACCTTTATCCATATCTATCATTTGAACACCCTTTCGTCTCTTGATGGAAACATTTGAACCCTAATTGCTATTTGCTCAACTCGTTCTCTACTCTCTTCATCTTCTTCTTACTCAATGGTACTAATCATTCTTCCTTTCTCTTCTTCTCTTTCCTACCTTTGATCACAAAAATGGTTTGAACCACTACCTAAGGAAGGGGCTGAAGAAATACCAAATGAAACGTTACTTCAACCAGTCCCATTCCATAAGGACTCTAAGGCCCTAAAAATACCCTACCGAGTGTAAGGTCATAGTCGATCATTTCTAGCACCACCGAGGGTGACATAGATTGATATTTAGGAGTCCGAGGTATATTAAACTGAAACTTCGCTTACACTTTCTGGAAGCCCGAGCGATGCCATTTAAGTGATAATACCATAGGTTTTTTTCAATTGATTCTATTAGAGGCCGAATTCCATTTGCCATTGAATCATTTTTTCTATGTTGTTTTAAATGACTGGTAGTTATTAGCTTTATCCTGGTGGACTCTGGTGGCTTACTATATCGACTATTCTATGCATAATGAACCACATTTGCTGGGGCTTTTTCTGAAGTTCTATCAATTGACGGTGATTAGACAAGGCATTTCTACTGGCAATGCCTATTTCAGTGCACGTTCAGGTGTGAGCCCATTATCCAGAACAGTTGTAACACCCCTAACCTGTCTCCATCACCGGATTAGGGTTATAGAGCATTACCAATCAATCAAAAAACACTTATCATTATAACATAAAATAAATTAAACTTATTATAAATCAATCATATGCATTTTATCCCTAAATCGAGCCTTCGAGGCCATAAAAATAGTCTAAAAGAAATTCAGGACTAAATCAAAACAAAATAAAAGTTTTAAGGAAAATATGAAAAATGTGAAAACAAGGGTCACTCGGCCGTGTGTCCAGGCTGTGTGACATAGCCATGGCCATGTAACATTCGAATAAAGGGACACGATCATGTCCTAGCCTCTGTCCTCACCCGTGTAACTCACTGAGTTAGGTCACACGGCCATGTAACTCTCTGAGATGCCACACACGGCCGTGTAACTCACTGACTTGAAACATTAAGAAAACTCAAATGAAACACGGTCGGGTCGTCAGGCCATGTGTGTCACACGGCCGTGTGGCAGCCCGTGTCCCAGGCCGTGTGAACCCCAACTTTGACCTAAAATCAAGCCATTTCAAGTCCAATTCATACCTAACCATTCATACAATTTGGGCACACATTCAAGGGATTTGAAAATCATTCAAATAGACATAAACATGCCATTTCAAACACCCTAATCCATCTAACCAAAATGTCATTCAAAGGCATTACAAATATACCAAAACGTCACTTACCACATTAAGTCAATATTGCAATTTTCCAAGCATGCAAACCAAGTTCATTTAATCACTACATGTTACCACAAATGACCATTTACAAACCATTACATACATACCAAAAGGACCTTATATACAAGTACTTAAAAGTGACCAATATGACATAACTTGATAAGGCATTAAAGTTCACCAAATCAACCATAACTTCAAAAGCTTAAACATACCAAAGCATCCATTACAAAGATCTTATACATGTCATTATTAACATTGGACAAAATACTCAAAAACTAATGAAATGGTTGCTGGATAGTGAGATAGGTCTCCGACTAGCTTCCAACCGATTGAGCTTCTGATAATCTATAAAATAAAGGAATTTAACTACGTAAGCAACGAGTTCTTAGTAAGCTCGTATAAACTTAAACATAACTTACCATTTCATTTATACAATTCATAGATTAATCATAAATCATTACAAATGCCATAAGCTTAGTATAAGCCTATACAACATCATCAAACTCACAAGTTAGAACACTTGTCCATGATACAAATGAATTCAACCATAAGATAAGTAGATTTCCATATATAAACACATCATTATTGTTATCATAAGATCATGATTCATTCCATTTGTATGCTTACCATTTCATTTCCTTTTCTTACCCGTTGAACCATCTAGAATTACATCTGATACTCTAGAATACTCACACATATAGTGTGCCTTTCCATATAACCGCAATCTTTCCTTTACATCAATGTTCACACGAGCTATGAAATGGGCCTACTCACACGAAATGTGGGTCAGAGTGTAAGCTACACGATACTACTCACACCAGCTGTGGAGAATCCGTAACAAATGTAAGACCTCAGCCATTGGTACGACATTCAAAACCAGCCCTCGAAACATGAAATCCCTAATGACATGTCATTTCTTTCCTAAGAATTCTTAGGGTTCAAACGAGATTCGTTATACATCAATTCATCATATCCTTAATACATTTATATCCAAATTCATTTATATTACAACAACCTAATAAATAGTCAATTTAATTAACATTACAATGATCATAATTTATACGAACTTACCTCGATAACTAAGGTTGTAGAAGTGGAATTCAAACTAATCTTAAGCTTTAGTTTTTTCTCCAATTGTGGTTTATTTTGATCTAAATAGATAATTTGAATCAATTAAATACTTCTAGCATTCAATTTAATCCATAGTTCATATTTACGAAAAATTACAAAATTACCTCTGATACTTTGACTTTTCACAATTTAGTCGTTAAGCTCATAACTTAAATATAACTCATTTTAGCCTAAATCCAACTTAACTAGTGCTACAAGGGACCTTGAAACAATCCCTCATTACCAACATTTCACAACAAAACCCTTCGATTTTTGCTTTTAACAATTTAATCACTATTTCCAAAATTGAACAAAAATATGTTAACATAACATGTTTATTTTGCAACAAAGATTAATAATCTATCAACTAACATAAAAAAATTCAAAAACATTCATGGCAAGTCCCTCAACCTTTAACAATTTTACAAATTGACCCCCGAGCTAGCTAGATTAAGCTAAAACAAACTCAAAAACATAAAAATCATTAAAAATAGGGCTTAAACTCACTTACATGCATACGAAAATATCAACCGAACCGTCAAACCCTAAAAATGGCTATTCTCTTTTCAATTTTTGATGGTGAAGACAACTAAAGAAGATGGTATCATTTTTGTGTTATTTTAGTTTTGGTTTTATTTATTCAATTATAATTTTAACCTTTAAAAACTATCAAATTTCAATAAACACTTGTCCATGCACATCCATTAACACTTTAAATGGTACATTTACCATTGAAGTCCATTAACGTTCTTTTCCATAACCATTTAGCCCTTTAACTAATAGAATTTAACCTTTACACCTTTTACAATTTAGTCATTTTCACGTAATTAACCATTTAAACATCAAAATTTCTTAATAAAACTTTAATACGACCATAATACAATCCCATAGACATTAAATAAATCTTAAAATAATAATTCACTTGTTGAAATCATGGTCTCAAAACCACTATTTTTGACACCACTGAAAACGTTCTGTTACAACAGTATCTCCAACCTTCATCAACGGAAAGACAAATACATATGAGTTATTTGTAAACTTGAGTCTAGTTTTTGTTTTCCAACAAGATGATCCTTTCCCAAGAAGAGTACTTTCACTTTGTGTCAACTATTGGATTCTGAGCTTGTTGATATACAACAAAAATGATTGAATAAGGGGCGCATACTTAACTTGGTGGAACTCATTTCAGTTAGAAACGTATTCCAATACCATCTTCAGGAATTTAGCCCTAATGGTTATCGATTAAATGATTCCATCAACTGGTTGGACGATCTTAAGGTGTCATATGCTTTCGAAGCTTGGCCGTATAATCTAGATGGTGACTTAGCAAACATTCTACTAGGGCACAGAAGAGAGCCACTCTTCTACTTTTATAGCATTTGTAGCCTTTTTCTATGAAATTGGAATCTTATTACTAACCCTGTTACAAATTTTGCTTCTACTTCTAATTGGGCTAATTCTCATATTGATGGTGCAGGGCTTTCATCCCATTCCCATTCTCAAGACATGGACATTTTCTGTATCCTTAAGGGAGTTCGCACTCAGAGAAAAACTACTGCTGCTTCATTGAGTAAGATAATATTAGGGAAAATGATGAAAATGATTAGAGCAAAAGAGAGTACTCAGGAGTTTGAAAGCATTGAGTGCCCTCAACTGATAAGGCATAGACCAAGTAAAGGCCTTGCCATAGAAGTTACCCCCTCATCAACGGTTCCTGCTCTTGTCGAGATTCCTTCATTGCCTAAACTGTTCGCCCCTTGACCAGGTTCTACAATTTAATATTTTAATCCTCCATTGTTAGAGAGTCCTTTAGATACAAATCCTGTGATTCAGTCAATGGTTGAACCTGTTGAGTAGGTCAGTAATATTTTTTTTGCTTCATTATATTATTGACCAGAAAAATGAATTCAGATAAGAGTGTTTGTTTTAAAAAAAGTGTAGATATTTTAGGGACACTCTACTGAATCTTGAGGCTAAATTGCTAAGAAGGTAGTTTTTTGCTCCATCCATCTTTTTAGTTAGAAGCTTTTGTTTCATGAGTGATTGATATTCAAATTGTGACATGATATAATACATGGCAGTTTATTGTAGGCTCCATTGAGGTTGTCAAGTATAAAATCATATGACTATATGAATTCACTAGAAAAAAATTGTTTTGGAAATTAAATAAATGTCTAAAATAAATAAAATAAAATAAAAATTGAGTTTAGGAGAAAGATAACCTAGGTATATTCAAAAGAAATCTTCTATAGTTTTAACTGCTAAAATATTTAGAAACATTTACTTTTAGGAACCATTTTCTACACTTTATTTGCTAAACAGGTTTACCAGAACTGTAAGCAATTTTTCTTTATTTCAGTAGAAGATTGCTGAGAAAAAAGTACATAATATGCTCATTATGATTTGGTAATATAATTGGTGACTGATTGTCTTGGAAATTCCATGCATTCCTGCATATTGATACATTATTTACTTGAGGACAAGCAATAATCCAGGTTTAGGGGTGTGTGAACTCTTGAATAGAGTTATATTTTAGGCCTCTAGATGGAATTAATTGTTTGAAATTAAGTAAATACATTTTCATTTTTAGAATAATTTTAGAACACTGGATAACAAAGCTTGGATTATGCTACATTGGCCATTATTTGTTACTTTTATCACTTGGGGAAGAAATGTGTGGTTTTGTGTGAACATAGATACAGGTAGAAGAAGAGGATGAAGAGGATGCAGAAAGAAAATAAGGGAAGTGAAACATTGCCGTGGCAATAGATAAGTTTGATTGCAACAGAATTACCATGGCAATTCTAGGAAGATGACTCAGTAGTCTATCCATGTCACTCTTATCCAACTAGACGTGTACCAAAAAAACCAACCTAAAAAGAGGAATAAAAAATATATGTTAAGATGGGACAGATCTACCCAATAAAAGAAGGAGAGAGAAGAAGAAAAAAAGAGAGAGGAAAATCAATCTGAGAAAGAGACTAGTTACAACAATTCTCTTTCTCTCCGCGCAAAGAAGAACTCCATTGAAGAATTCTAGAAAAAGAAAGGGTAACAACTTAGAAGAAAGCATAATACAAATGTGAGGAAGGGAAATGATATCTATCCTGGTTTCACGTGCAATCGAAAGATAAAAGAGAATCTAGAGTGTGGAATTAACTTCCGTAGTTCCACCTTTATTTTTCTAGATTGAATTTTCTGTTATATTCAAAATTAATTGAGAAATGTTGATGAATGATTCTATTTTGATATTTACTTTTCCACCCATGAACTAATTTTTTTCTAGGTTGGAGTTGTTTGGGTGAATGTTTTATCATCTTTAATGCATAGGATTTGAGGTTGTCTATATCACTGTTACATTCGATTCATGCTTATTTTAAATACATGCATGCAAAATCTAGACATAGTTGAATGTATGATGTGTTCTTAGGTGTTTTTAATTCTAAAAAGGTTAATAATACTGGATCTTGAATCGTTTGATGCAAGCAAATATTCAACAGAGTATTCGTAGCACTCTAGACATAGATGTTGCAAGTTGTACAGATAAGACCTTCATTGCAGTTATCAATCCCAAATTCTGTAGACGTACATAAACTTAGATATTTAGCTTAAGATCTAGCTATCGAAAGAGGCAGGTCATAGTAGCGAATCTCTGGGAAGTAGATTAGACAATATTTTGTCATGTCATTATCTTGATATGAACATTTCTCCTAAATAATTCTAACCTTATTCATTGAACAATAGAAATACTCTTGATATTCTCTGTGAATTGCCACATCATTTTATTTGCCATATCAATTCTTTGTTCTTTATCATTTAATTTCAATAATCCCTTATTCTAGTTTCTTATTCACTCGAGATTATTTCCTAATATTTTGGTGTAATTAACAATATTATAAAAACATACTCAAATTTTTTACCAATTTTCAATCCTTGTGGAGATGATACTTACTTATCACTTTATTTCTTGAATGACGTGTACACTTGCACAATTGCATTAGTTATTTTACACGCAACAATTGCATTACTTGAGAACAAGCAATAATTCAAGTTTGGGGGTGTGATAACTCTTGAAAAGAGTTATAATTCATACTTTTAGACTTAATTAATTGCTTGTACTTAGGTAAAATTAGCTTTATTTTAGGTAATTGCATGATCATTTCTAGTCAATTGAGCAGTGCATCTAAAAACTTTAGATGGTGATTACTTTATTGCATCCTTACTTTTAATTGCTCGTGGAAAGGTCTTGTTGTGGTTGAATGGCATGTTTAGGGAGAAGGGTAGCAGAGGATGGAGGTTTGCTGAGGCATTATGAGAAGTTGCCATGGCAATACTGGTAAAGAAAATGATAAACACCCAATCAGCAATGAGAGCACTCAGCATTTGGTCTCCCACATGCACGTGTAATGGAGAATATTCAACTTAAAATTAGATAAAAATCAATCATTGACTGACGACTTTTACCATAAAGACAACCCATGTATAGAAGGCAATAAAAGAAAGAGAGACAAAAACAAATTCTGAGTTTAGACAGAGGTCTCATTGTAGCAAGAAGGGCAAGTTGAGCTGGTTGTGAACTTTGGTGAAGACAAGCAACAATGCTCCAAGTTAGGAGGATTTGAGTTTTAAAACCCAGATTTCTTCCTCTGCATTTTGTTCCGATTCTTCTATTCTAAACTGATATTTTGGGATATTGATGATATGAAAACAACTTGAATTTGTGTAGCCCAGCTATGAGCTAACTTAATACGGCTGGGGTTTGCTTTGGATGATGTTTTAACTTTGATTAATGTTTATTAATTAATGTGGTTCATATTACTTGCTTATCCAATGGTTGTTTTTATTTAAATTATTAAGAGTGTGCTGATGAATGCTCAATAAGTCTAAAGGTATCTTGACACCGATATGATTAGGTTACTTGGACCGAAGTTGGGTAATATATGTGAGTGTTGAGTGAAATACTAGTGTAAAATCTATACATAAAGCCTTACATTATACGATTTAGAGGGTTGAGCTTTAGTAGTAGTTGCTAATCTTGAGCCTATAGAAATATAGTGCCTTAAGGGTGATTAACCCTAGGTCTTGCTTTCGACAAAGGTAAACCACATTAGTACCCAATCAAACAGTAAGTTCAACATAGTTTTGCCACAGCATTGTTCACGGTTAGAACAGATCCCTTAGTAATCCCAGCCTTTATGACCAATATTCCAACCTTGCTAAAGTCCTTAGTACTCTTGTTTGATTTGCTGCAATGGTAATCTCTGCTAGTATACTTCATTACTCTCACTTCTAATGTGTTAATCTCATTTTAATTTCATTAAACATCATTCGATACATTTATCTTTTCTATGCAATTGTGATAACTTAGACAAAGAGCACTCATCCAATCCTCGTGGGAACGATACTTACTCATCACTTTATTACTTGATTTGACATGTACACTAGATTTAGCTGCCATCTCAAATCTATTCTCATGTTGAAAATTTTATGGACTCCTGACTTACTGCTTAGTGCTAAATTCAAGCTTAGACGAGCAATCCGTAATCAAGTGATCCTTAGACCCACAACCAAAGCAGGCTTCTAATTTATTCCTGCACTCACCACCATGATCTCTACCACAGTAATCACATTCAGTTTTTACCATTCTGAAACCACCAGAACTTGCCATAGATGTAATTGCCTCTGCCTTACCAAATTTATCTACCTCTCTTTATTATTTATCTCTCGAAGTTCTTGTCTCTATCTCTAATAATTGATTCCATCTTGTGGGCATTTGTAGTCATTTCGTCCAGATTCTTGCATTCTAAAGCTACCACTAAGGCACGGATTTCATTTCTGAGTAGCCATTCAAATTTATCACAGATTTCTTTTTCTGAGTAGCCATTCATATTTTTAGTGTAACGATTGAGCCTGAAGAACTCTCGTTCATACTCCATAACAAATATTTTTCCTTGTTTCAAATACAAAAAGTCTTTCTTTATTTGCTCAAGAAACATATGATTGACATATCTTTCTCTAAACTTTTCTAGACAAAAATCTCAGTCAACCATTTGCTCTAGAGTAACACTAACTGTAACGCCCCAGAATTTGGGCCTAGAGGTATTGGGCCTTGAGCAAGGGAACGGTTAGGAAGTTGAGCATAAAAGTTTATGTGAGCCAGGAATTGACACAAAAGTATGTTTGTTTTAGTGGATAAGGGTCCCGAGAGGAGTTGGAAAAGTCTTGGGTTCGAACTTGGGCTTTAGCAAAAATTTTGGTTTTAAGGGGCAAAACCCTTAATGCTTATATGTAGGCCTTTTAGATTGTTGTGTTAACAAAATGTCATAAGGAAGCATGTGGTCTAGTGGTTGTGGCGTCATTCAGGTGGAAAGGGAGCCTAGGTTCAAGTCTTGGCTCTTGTAATTTATTTTGGTTTTCTTTTAAAGGAACCTGGACTTTGGCCTTTAGATCTTTTTATTAATTGAAGATAAAGTGTGGCACAAGGAGCCTAATGGCCCACTGGTAAGTGGTGTGTTACTCCTTCTAAGAGGCTTGAGTTCGAGTCATGTTATGCACAAAGGAGTATTTATTTTGCTTCTTTTACTATGTGAGAAGCAGAAGTTGATTGAAATACTGCTGAGTAGAAAAGAGTTTGAATTGGTCTTTAAAGAGGTTTGTGGAGAGAATTTAGGAGAGAAAAGGGGGATTTGGATAAGGGTTTGGTTGGTTGTTGTTGTGGAGAAATTGTAGGAAGAAACCAAGGCTATATGGGGGGAAAGGGAGAGTTGTGCTGTATAGGGACTTTAGGCACTCTTGAATTCAGTTTTCGGGGTGTTTTTCTTTTGAAAATAGGTTGGTTTGTGTGAGGGAACTTGTTTTTGGTCATATTTTTGTTACTTTTCTCTGCTTTTAGGTTTTGGGAGGTTGAATTGGCTATAGACCCTTTCGAGTATTATTATTTTCCCTTTTGTTTGTTTTCTGCTTGACAAAATATTTTTGTTTAATTCCCTTTTCTAATCGGTTTTTCCCCTTCTGGTCGATTACTGCATTTTCTCTCCCTCCCAACACTTTCAGGTTTTCGCTCTTATTTTCCAAACATTCGGTTACATTTTCTCTTCTTTGTCGAATTCGTGTTTTCCCTTTTTCTCAAATGGTTTCCCTTGGAAAATTGCGCTTGTTCTTTGTCTGTCTCAATCGAATCTTAGTAGTTCATCTCCCTTTGTTCTGTTACTGATTATTTTCTCTCTTCCCTCTCCTGCTTTTGGTTTAGACCTGGTTTAAGGGATTCTCTGCTCCTACATTCCATACTCTCTCCATTTCTGTTTTTGATTCGACAAGTAATCTCTGTTAATCGGTAAGTCTCTCGGTTCTTTTCAGTTCTATCTTTTACTGTTTAAGCTAAAAGGTGCGATCCCTTACTATCAATTCTTCTCTTTTCTCCTATGTGTATGTTCTTTTGGGTTCTAGAACTTCTGATTGGTGAATAGGGTGCTAGTAGTAAAGTGATAGCAAAGGTACCGGCTGAGTTTGAGCGCGTAGCCTCTACTCTCAAGTTTAAGCAGCGTAAGGTGTCGGCTTTTCAGGATTTTCTGTCAGGTTGTGGAAGGGTGGCTGTACCAATCTCTGGAACTAATGGGCAACCACAACCGACTGATCTTGTAACACCCCAAACTCAGCCTAGATGTTTAAAACCCTTCTTGAAATTTCAAACTTCTTGCCATTTAAAACTTGTACAAAACCTCAGTTTGCATTTGCTTATTTTCAATCGAGGTTTATTAAATAAATGTTGTTACCTTCAAAACCTTATTGTTGCGGAAGATTAATTTAAAACAAATGATTTGCGAAAATGTGTAATTTAAAAACTGAGTTTCAGAAACATAGCGTTTGAAAATAGTTATTATTTTGGAAAACTGGGTTCTCCTTCTAGCAGATAAGAATCACAATCAATAAATTCCCAAATTTAAAATTCGAAATTTTAAAGGCCTTATTACAACCTGAATCAAAATCAAAGTGCTTTAGTAAATGAGCAAAATAGAATAAAACTTGTGTAGTTGTGTAGCCGTCTCTAAGTCCCTTGCAACTCCAAACCGTCTAACTTTGGGGATTACCTGAAAGGTTAAAAATAGGGTGAGTTTACAAAAACTCAGTGTGTGATCCCCTATCATCCAGTCAGTGATATAAGCAGTAACAGTCTAGGCCCGAACCCTTTTCAGTAACAGAACAATGTGGCTTTTACCCAAATTAGTAAATGTGTTGTGTGGGCCTTAGCCCATTATAGTATCAGAATCAAAAACAGAATACATGTGTGCCTAAGCCTAATACAATGACAGAATCTGTAATAGAAATGCAACAATGCAATCATGCAACTCATCCCAATCTAGACAACACACCACCCGTACCAACCAACACACCATGTGGGGATAAAAGTGACCCACCCAGCCAACAGACCAACATCAGCATCGATTGCGGCTCTAATCAGTATCGTAGTAAAGCTGCCAGTAACCAAAATGGCTAAGAGCCATAAACGGGATAGCTATAAGCTATAAACAGAATGGCTACAAGCTATAAGTACAGTAATATGATTGGCACAAAGCCATCAGTAGCAGTGATATGATCGGCACAAAGCCATCAGTAATAGTAATATGATCGGCACAAAGCCATTAGTAACGGTAATATGATCGGCCCAAAGCCATCAGTAGCATCGTAGCAAAGCTGCCAGCAACAGTATCACAACAAAGCTGCCCGTAATAGTATATGTGGCCAAGCCACCAGTAAGAGTGATTGTGGCAGAGCCACGAGTACAATACTTCCTCCATAACAGTATCCCAACCCCATGCAGTATGTCGTGTATGTAGAATGCCATGCTTAGAATCAGTCATACAAATCACAGACAAATCAGTCATACCAATCACAGACAAATCAGTCATTTAAATCACAGACAAATCAGTCATTTACCCTATTAAGGCATTACGATCGTTTTACCTTACAGGAGTATTTCGATCATTTAACCCTATGGGGGGTATTACGGTCATATTTTCCTATAGGGGCATTACGGTTATTTTACCCTATGGGGGTTTTTCGGTCATTTTACCTTATAGGGGTATTACGATCATTTTACCTTACAGGGGCATTACGATCATTTTACCTTACGAGGGTATTTCGGTCATTTTACCCATCGAGGGTATTTCAATCATTTTACCCATTGAGGGTATTTCAATAATTTTACCCATTGAGAGTATTTCGATCATTTTTCCCATCGAGGGTATTTTGGTAATTTTACCCATCGAGAGTATTTTGGTTATTTTACCCATCGAGGGTATTTTGATAATTTTACCCATCGAAGGTATTTTGGTCATTTAACAAATATTAGGGTCTCGGTACTTATTACGACCTCTTAAAAGGTCTATCGTCGCTTCGAGCGATTCAGATAACCTAAATGGCCAGAATAGTGTATATGGGCCCAAAACCCTCTATTGGGCCCAAGTGGGCCCACATGCTCATGTGGCCCATTTAGTCCAAATTCATATTCGGCATCGCGAGCCTCATAAACCAACCTACCAATGATCACTTATCGAGGATTTTACCCGTGTGGGCCCACAAGCCCATTAGGCCCACGTGACCCATTTCGACCCATTGAGGCCCATAACGGCCCCAGCTACGCAAACGTCACAGTCCAACAATACTTGCCACATCACACACATTTTTTTCGTGTGGCCCACAAGCCCACTGGGCCCACACAGCCTATTTTGGCCCAACAAGGCCCAAAACAGCCCAAGACCATGAGAGCGTTCGTGGTGGCCTCTACAGACTAACGCCATGTTTCATGGGCTCGGCTCACCACACGAGCGTGTACATGCCCATGTGGCCTCAATCACCGTATTTTTGGCTTTTTTACTTTTCAGCTTTTCCCGATTCACAGAAGAGAGTGTTATTACACACCTTTTCACGAAAGCCAGCGAAACACCTCTTGGCACCAACCTACATTGATTTGAATATTCAGTCAGCCCTTCAATAACCAATATTTTCAAGTACTTAAACCACACTTAAACAATCATCACCTACCACGATTATAAGAAATATGGCCTACTCTTCTAAGATTCTTGGCCAAGGCATGATTCCATGTTCTTGATGATTATCTGCTCAAGCAGTGATTTTTATCAAACGAACATGGTTACTCGAATATGATTTAAGAAAAATCCAACACCAAAATCACAGCATATTCGGCCTACAAACCAACTTACCCTAACGATCAAACGGTTGGTGAAGGAAAGATTTGGAATATCTCCAAAACTAGAGAATCCTCTTTTCTCTTCTTGAGATTTTAACACCTGAAATTGATGATGATGAAATCAGTTAGGAAAGCTTAGGTATATTTGGCCAAGCACAATAGAGAAAGGATGGTAACTGAAAGTACACAAAAGAACCTTGAAGAAATCGGTTGGGATGGGGAGAGTGAGAAGTAGAGAATAAGAAGATGGTGAGTAGGTTCAGCTTTGATAGAAAATAGAATAATAGAGGGAAGAGAGAAGAGAAGTGCATGTGACACTGTTAGGAGAGTAGAGAAAACAAAATATGGTGTTCAGCAGAGAAAGAAAAATGAGACCAAAAAGAAAGTTACCTATTCGGCAAATGACAGAAGAAGGAGAAGTAGTGGAAATTTTGACCACTTCAATAGCTAAAACGCAAACCTGAAAGGAACCCCGAATGGTAGAATAATCTCAAAGAACATTCGGCACCTTCCTTTCAACTTCTCAAAACTAAACAAAGAAATGCCTTGTGTCGAAAATGCTCCCTTCCTTTCCCTTTAGCTGAATTTCACTAAGCCTTAGAGTCCCAATCGGCCACAACACCCTACCAACCTCCCATTTTCGAATTTCCTTGATTTTCTCCCCAATACCCTCCTTGATTTTCTCTACAATTACATCCAAGACCAATTCAAACTTCACCTTACAGAGTTCGAAACCACCTCAAACTCCTGCCGCCTCATACTAGCAAAATAAATATCATTTTGCTTGCAATGGGATTCGAACCCAAGCCCCCCTCAATAGCTCAACACGCCACTTGCCTCCTTCCCATAAGCTCTTTTGTGACACATTTTATCTTCAATTAATAAAAAGGTCTAAAGGCCAAAGTCTAGGTTCCTTTAAAAGAACAAATTAAATTGCAAAAGCCAAGACTTGAACCCTTGACTTCTCAAACACTTCCAAACACACCTAAATCACTTAACTACTTAAGTAGACATTCATTTATGCACAGTTTCCTAACCATTCCCTTGCTCAAGGCCCAATACTTCTAGGCCCAAACTCTGGGGCGTTACAGATCTAGTCAAAGGAAAGGTAATCTGTTGGACAAGTATTTTCGGTAGAGGCGATTTTTGATAAAGGGTTGGTTTGGGATTGTATGTTTAGGAAACCTAATGTTTGGATGACTAACAATATGATTTGATGGGAAATAGGCTTTGGAGCACGTGGATGATTCGTACGTTTTGCAATCAGGTGTGTAACTGTACACCGTAAATCATTTCTTTCGTAAAGCCAAAAAGCCAGAAATACGGTGATTGAGGCCACATGGGCGTGCGAGTGCTCACGTGGAGAATCGAGCCCACAAGTATGGGCATTAGACTGTAGAGGCCACCACGAGCATTCTCATGCTATTGGGCCGTTATGGGTCTCGTTGGGCTGAAATAGGCCGTGTGGGCCCAATAGGCTCATGGGTCCCACATGGATAAAAGCTACGAAAAGTGGCAGGAATTAGATTAGGCTATGTAGTTCGCATAGCCGTGTTTAAATTTGAGCCAAATGGGCCACACGAGTGTGTGGGCCTATTTGGGCCAAATATTGGGCTTTGAGCCCATTTACACTGAGTTTTCGCAAACTCACCTTTATGTCTAACTGTATAGGTATTCCCCAACCTTAGGCGATTCAGTGTTGCGAGAGACTTGGTGGTGGCCACACAATTACTGCTATTTTAATTTGCTTCTATTTTTATTAAATTTTATGCCGGGTTTTATTTTTGTAATAAGGCCTCTAAAATTCCTGGATTTTAAATTTGGGAGTTGATGTGATTGTGATTCATATCTGCTAGCAGTAGAACATGGTTTTCCAAAATATCAATTGTTTTCTAACACTATGTTTTTTCACCTCAATTTTTAAATATCATGTTTTCGTAAATCGGTTTCTTTTAAACTTAGCTTCTGCAACTGAATAGAAATCTTGGGAATAAATTTAATAATTTTTCTTTGTACCACATTTTACATAAATAAATAAATAAACTAACATAACTGGGATTTTACTCAAGCTTATAATTAAGAAGGGTTTTTAATGAGAACATGGTTTTCGAAAGACACTTCACTGCGGCACGCTAGATTCGAAAAAACGTCTAGGCCGGATTTGGGGTGTTACATTTAGTGGTATCAGAACCAAGTTGCAAAACTCAACTGTAGAATGAGTTTTCAAATTTGTGGATTTCAAACGGTTGTTTTTGAATATGTGAAGTGTCTTGAGATACTTCCTCTAAAAAGTGTGGCACATCGAGTCTTCGACGCCGAATCTGTAAGTTTTTGAAACTGTTGTTTATTTTCGTTGAAAAGCAGTAAATAGAGATACTGTGATTTCTTAAACATTAGACTGTATTGCTACACTTAAACTTAGAGTTTGTATTTATTCTGTGTATTATAGAAATGATATGGGTGTGATATCCATCCGCTCCGATGGATAGATGGTGTGGTGCGTGCTTGTATTATTAGGATTAGAGTGTGTAGCGAGAGCATGGTGTAGGAGGCAAGGATGTGCTACTGTTATGATAGTTGAAAATTTCGAGGACGAAATTTCTTTAAAGGGGAAGAATTGTAACGCCTCGAAATTTAGGCCTAGATGTATTGGGCCTTGAGTAAGGGAACGGTTAGGAAGCTGAGCATAAAAGTTTATGTAAGCTAGGAATTGACACAAAAGTATGTTTGTTTTAGTGGACAAGGGTCCTGAGAGGAGTTGGAAAAGTCTTGGGTTCAAACTTGGGCTTTAGCAAAAATTTTGGTTTTAAATGGATAAAACCCTAAATGCTTGGATGTAGGCCTTTTAGATTGTTCTGTTTAAAAAAATGTCATAAGGAAGCATGTGGTTTACTGGTTTTGACCTCGTTAAGGTTGCAAGGGAGCCTATGTTCAAGTCTGGGCTCTTGCGATTTATTTTGGTTTTCTTTTAAAGGAACCTGGACTTTGGCATTTATACCTTTTTTATTAATTAAAGATAAAGTGTGGCACAAGGAGCCTGATGGCCCAGTGGCAAGTGGCGTGTTATTGCTTCTAAGGGGCTTGAGTTCGAGTTACAATATGCACAAAGGAGTATTTATTTTGCTTCTTTTATCATGTGAGAAGTAAAAGTTGATTGAAATACTGCTGAGTAGAAAAGAGTTTGAATTGGTCTTTGAAGAGGTTTGTGGAGGGAATTTAGGAGAGAAAAGGGGGATTTGGGTAAGGCTTCAGTTGGTTGTTGTTGTGGAGAAATTGATGGAGGAAATCAAGGCTATATGGGGGGAAAAGGAGAGTTGTGCCGTATAGGGACTTTAGACACTCTTGAATTCAATTTTCAGGGGGTTTTTCTTTCGGAATTGGGTTGGTTTGTGTGAGGGAACTTGTTTTTGGTCATATTTTTGTTACTTTTCTTTGTTTTTTGGTTTTTAGAGGCCGAATAGGCTATAGGCCCTTTTGGGTATTATTATTTTCCTTTTGTTTGTTTTTTACTTGGCTGAATATTTTTGTTTAATTCCCTTTTCTAATCGATTTTTCCCCTTCTGGTCGATTACTGCATTTTCTCTCACTCTCAACACTTTCAGGTTTTGGCTCTTGTTTTCTCAACATTCGGTTACCTTTTCTCTTCTTTGCCGAATACGTGTGTTCCTTTTTTCTCAAACGGTTTCCCCTTGGAAAATTGCTCTTGTTCTTTGTCTCTCTCAATCAAATCTTAGTAGTTCATCTCCCTTTGTTTTGTTACTAATTATTCTCTCTCTTCCCTCTCCTGCTTTCGGTTTAGTCTTGGTTTAAGGGATTGTCTACTCCTACATTCCGTACTCTCTTCATTCCTGTGTTTGATTCGGCAAGTAATCTCTGTTAATTGGTAAGCCTCTCGGTTCCTTCCAGTTCTCTCTTTTACTGTTTAAGCCAAAAGGTGTGATCCCTTACTATCGATTCTTCTCTTTTCTCCTATGTGTATGTTCTTTTGGGTTCTAGAACTTCCGATGGGTGAAGAGGGTGCTAGTAGTAAAGTGATAGCAAAGGTATCGACTGAGTTTGAGCGCGAAGCCTCTACTCTCAAGGTTAAGCGGCGTAAGGTGTCGGCTCTTCGGGATTTTCCGCCAGGTTGTAGAAGGGTGGCTGCACCAATCTCTGGAACTAGTGGGCAACCACAACCGACTGATCTTGTAACACCGCAAACCCGACGTACACATTATTGCCGAATCTGTTGTGTCACATTGAAGTGTTTTTCGAAAACCATGTTTTCATTGACAACCCTTCTTGAAATTTCAAACTTCTTGCCATTTAAAACTTGTACAAAACCTCAGTTTGCATTTGCTTATTTTCAATCGAGGTTTATTAAAGAAACGTTGTTACCTTCAAAACCTTATTGTTGCGAAAGCTTAATTTAAAACAAATGATTTGCGAAAATGTAGTGTTTGAAAATAGTTATTATTTTGGAAAACCGGGTTCTCCTTCTAGCAGATAAGAATCACAATCAATAAAATCTCGAATTTAAAATTCAAAATTTTAAAGGCCTTATTACAACCCAAATCAAAATCAAAGTGCTTTAGTAAATGAGAAAAACAGAATAAAACTTGTGCAGTTGTGTGGCCCTCTCTGAGTCCCTCGCAACTCCGAACCGTCTCACGTTGGGGATTACCTAAAAGGTTAAAAACAGGGTGAGTTTAGAAAAACTCAGTGTATGATCCCCTATCATCCAGTCAGTGATATAAGCAGTAACAGTCTAGGCCCAAGCCCTTTTCAGTAACAGAACAATGTGGCTTTTGCCCAAATTAGTAAATGTGCCGTGTGGGCCTTAGCTCATTACAGTATCAAAATCAGAAACAGAATACATGTGCGCTTCAGCCCAATATAGTGACAGAATCAGTAATAGAAATGCAACAATGCAATCATGCAACCCATCCCAATCTAGCCAACACACAACCCGTATCAACCAACACACCATGTGGGAATAAAATAAACCTACCCAGCAAACACACTAATATCAGCACCGGTTACGGCACTAATCAGTATCGCAGCAAACGTGCCAGTAACCAGAATGGCTAAGAACCGCAAAAAGGATAGCTATAAGCTATAAACAGAATGACTACAAGCCATAAGTACAATAATATGATTGGCATAAAGCCATCAGTAGCAGTGATAAGATCGGCACACAACCATCAGTAAAGGTAATATGATTGGCACAAAGCCATCAGTAACGGTAATATGATCAGCACAAAGCCATCAGTAGCATCATAGCAAAGTTGTCCGTATGTAACACCCGTAACCCGTATCCATCTCCAGAATAGAGTTATAGAGCATTACCGGAGTTTACAAATAAATTTACAGACATTTCACTTCATCAAGCATTCATATTTAAAATCAATCAAAATCAAAACATTAATGAGCTAACGTTGGCCAGTTTAACTCATACATGTCATTATAACCAGAATCAAAACATCCAAAATTACCGATAGAATTAATGGATAGTGTGTTAAACATTCATACATCCATTCAATGCATTATTCCCCTTTTTATCAAATATATCAATGTTTCATCAATTTTCATACAATGAACATTCAAATCATATTCACATCAATAACATACATTTCAAGCATTTAAGAATATAATTCAAGTTACTCGAACTTACCAGACTAAATTGCGAAATACCAAAAATTTAGGGACATTTGGGTAATTTTCTATTTTCCTTGAATTTCCACCCAATCATGATCTAAATTAATATTTCATTCAATTTATTAATTTAAACAATAAAACAATTCATTTCATGCAATTTGGTCACTTTTGACATTTTACCAATTTACCCTTAAAATATTACTTTTATTCAATTTAGTCCTTGAACCTAAAACATGCAAACTGCCCATTTTTAATGAAAACTCATACTAGTTGAATAATCATTTATTTTCCTCCTCCTCTCCATTCCACATCCTTAATGTATAATATGCTTATATGTAACATTATCTATAATTCTATCATTTATTTATATATTGATTCAAAGCTGTCCACTTGAGTCATAGTCACTAAATTATTTACATCTTGAGCTACGAAACCCCGAATTAAGATTAGCTAAATTCATATGAAACTAGTCTCACATATCTTCTTACCATAAAATTTTTAGAATTTTTGGTTCAACCAATAAGTACAATTTGTTCTTTAAAATTTCTCCTGATTCACTGTTTGACAGTTCCAAACCCTCTTCACCAAAAACTTATTATCTCTTTGTACAGAATTTGGATGATGTTTTCGGTTGTTTATATTAAAATATAATCATTAAGGATTTTAAAACTATAAATTTAAGCCTCTAATTATTTTTATTCTATTTTTGATGATTTTCCAAAGTCACAACAGGGGAACCCGAATTCATTCTGACCTTGTCTCACAAAATTTATTATATCTCATGATTTACAATTCCATTACTTACACCGTTTCTTCTAAGAGAAACTAGAATTAATAAGATTTAATTCCATAATTTTTCATTCTCTAATTCGATTTCCACAATTTATGGTGTTTTTTCAAAGCTCACCTACTGCTGCTGTCCAAAAATGTTTTAGTGCAAGATGTTGATTACTAAATTTATAACTGCCTTATTCCCTTTCTCTACAACATTTCCCTTAATTTTCATTTATTTCCCTTCACTAATATATCAAGAACATAAGAATTTATTTAAGAAAACTCTACTATAACATCATTTCCATACTTTTTCAACAATAACAAACTTAAAAATATATTGAAATCTTGATGTTCTGAACTTATACTATTGATTTCAATCTTTAACTTGATTTTCTCTCTTCTCCAGCTTCTATTTCTTGAATCTAACTTGACATTCTCGCTCCCCATTGTCTCCTTATTATTTTTCTCTCTTGGAAGCTATGGAAATTCTTTTGATTTCTAGGTGAAAATAGTCAATTTTTGGTGAAAGGACCAAATTGTAAAGAAAGTAAAACTTTCTTTCTTCTCTTCTCTTCTAACGTTGGTTGCATGGCAAGATGATGATTTTCATCATCTTTCCTCCCTTTATATTAATCATTTAATAATAAAATAATACTAAAATCTTAATAAAATATTAATTAAATAACATTTATCTAATTAATTAATTAAAATATCACAAACATCATCATTACCTTCTAGAATTCTCTCTCTATTTGACCATTTTGCCCTTTATAATCTTTTGAAATTCCATCCTTGAGTCATCACTTAATTTGATAAAATTGTAATTTAGTCCCTCAAAATTCTTCACCTTTTCAATTTGTTCCTAATTCATCAATTTTCCTTAGTTTCTAGATTATTCCACCCTTAAATATTTACACTATTGGCCCATAAACTTTTTCTTATTTACACTTTAACCCCTCATATTTTGAGTATTTACTCTTGGGCAACAAAAGTTTTCTCACTTTTCCAATTTCATCCTTTCTTGAATTAATATGTCATAATATACTTCCCAAAGTTGACATAACTCAACATTACCCTTTTATCACTTTATTTCCTTATTTTACTATATCAAGGATATTATCTTACTTTCTTCTTGTAGTAATTTTCGGTATTACATTTCTCTCCCCTTAAAATAAATTTCGTCCTCGAAATTTCCTTCTTTATTTTGATCATGAACTTCATCATTTCTATATTCTTTCAATTATCCTTTTCTATCCATTCTTATCACTAACATTTCTAGTTTTTATATCATTTTGTACTTCCTTTTCAATAATATTCTTCTTTTAACTTAATTGAGTTCTTATTTCCTCTCTTTCTTCATAACCGGATGTCCTTTCTTCATTTAGTTTTCTTAAGGTCATCTCTATCATTCTATAGTTCCCTTCGTACATATTTACCTAGCTTAATATTTGTATTCATTCTCTATCCTTTCATTTCACAATTTATTTTATTTAAATATTTCAAACATGAACGAGTTAAACATTTACCTTGTAACGAAAATTATTTATCTTTTTAGTAGAGGTCCAGTAGATTAAACAAAATACTTAGAATATACGGAACTGATATAGAGGTGCATTATTATGCACTACTAAACAGAAAGCATTAAAGTATTATACAGAGAACATAAATGTGCTAATAATTAGAGAGCACTGATGTGCTAATAATCAGAGAGCACGCTAAACTCCCTTAATATCCTAATAGTTCTAATCTCGTCTACTTGGGCAAGTTATTTCATGCATGCATATCACTTTTACACTTTTTTCATAATGCTTTTACATGCTTTACAATTTAATTCTTGTACCAAAAATCCGTATATTTATATCTTCTCTGCTTTTAATACATGTATTATATTTCAAAGTTCATTATTCATCCGTAATTTACTAATAATCCATATAATGTACTTCACATACCACGTTTACATGTTTTGCAATTTAGTCATCAGCACAATATTTCTTGTAGCAACACAATACACTTTCTAAATATGCATGCAAAACAGAACAATAACCGGTCATAAACTGACCAGGCCAACAGGGCTTTCATCTAACATTATAATTAGCTAACATTCTCACAACATAACAACTCTATCAGAACTGAACAATTACACAAACATATCTCTGGGGATAAAAGAATATATATAATATCCAGAAAAGATCATCATGTTCATTTTGACTGTAACCTTCACACACAGACATCTTTACCACTTAATTATCTTTTCTCTGACTAATTCTGTTATCACGAACCTCACTTTATTCCATTCACTAAAAAAACTTCCAGTTAATACATACATTCTTTTAGGTATCATACCTGAATATTGTCTCATCAAATTTAACTTCTTCTTTATTTACTCTCTTACTTGTTTACTTACTTGCTTGCTTAAACAACTCACGATTATAACTTACTCTTTCCTTATTGAAATTCTTTTCTCAACTGATAATTGAAATATTCTTAATCCTTATACTCACCTGAATTTGTTTATCGTACTTTTACCTAAACTTTCATGTAACATAATTTCTTTTCTAGCCCGTTGAATCACTTGGAATACTAAGGATACTCGGGTCTCCTATCTGATAATAACATGCCAAAGCTATGTCCAAGACATGGTCTTACATGGGATGTTTCCTGCACTGCCAATGCCATATCCCAGATATGGTCTTACATGGGAGTTCTCATATCGGTGCCCATGCCATATCCCAGACATGGTTTTACGGGGGACCTCTCATCTCGGTGCCAACGCCATGTCCCAGACATGGTCTTACATGGGACCTCTCATCTCGGTGGCAATGCCATGTCCCAAACATGGTCTTACATGAGACCTCTCATCTTGGTGCCAATGCCATGTCCCAAACATGGTCTTACACTGGCTTACATATCGATGTCGATGCCATGTCCCAGACATGGTCTTATACGAGATCGCATGCCGATGTCATATTCCACATATGGTATTATACGGAATCACATATCATATGTTGCCATGGTCCAACCTTGGTCTTTTCCATCAATTCATCACATATCACTGAACAAAAGTACTCATTCTTGTGTTCTACTCAATTTAATCTTTCAATTCAATTTTCATACTATTATAATATTCATGGTTCAATAGCAAAGACATAAAACAAACATCATCTTATTTCTAATTTAACAATTAAACATAAGATTTTATCATATAAACATACTGATTACACTTATTCAAGCAAGTGTACATAAACATACATTCCATCTATTTGTGTATATTTACTTACCATATTTAATTAATCAAATATGTTCAGCACATAACATCATATGCGCGCCAAGCAAACGCAGATGAGCTTATCACCATATAAACTTTCGTTTTATTCTACGTTTCTACATTTCTCAACTCATGGTTGTCTTACTTCATACGTTAACACATACTTATCCTGAATTTTCTATTCATACCTTTCTAAATTTCGTTTCATCATAAACAAATTTCAATCACCTCAACATAATTTTTTTAGCATTATTGGAAACAACTCGGTTAGAAGTCATCTTTGTCTTACAAAACAATTTATATTTGGAGTCAGAAGATATTACACTATAACGAGTAATAATATGGCATGTATACTAAACTCACAAACGCTATGTTAGTCCGAGAACCAACTAAACCATAGCTCTGATACCAATAAATGTAACACCTCTAACCCGTATCCATCTCCAGAATAGCGTTATAAAGCATTACCGGAGTTTACAAATAAATTTACAGACATTTCATTTCATCAAGCATTCATATTTAAAATCAATCAAAATCAAAACATTAATGAGCTAACGTTGGCCAATTTAACTCATACATGTCATTCTAACCAGAATCAAAACATCCAAAATTACCAATAGAATTAATGAATAGTGTGATAAACATTCATACATTCATTCAATGCATTATTCCTTTTATCAAATATATCAATGTTTCATCAATTTTCATACAATGAACATTCAAATCATATTCACATCAATAACATACATTTCAAGCATTTAAGAATATAATTCAAGTTACACAAACTTACCAGACTAAATTGCAGAAATACCAAAAATATAGGGACATTTGGGTAATTTTCTATTTTCCTCGAATTTCCACCCAATCATGATCTAAATTAATATTTCATTCAATTTATTAATTTAAATAATAAAACAATTCAATGTCCACTGCATGACTGATATCTGTTACTGTTACGGGCCAAGGCCCCACTGATACTTTTACTGAAATTGGGCAAAGGCCCTATTAATTACTGGCATTGTGATGGGCTCAAGCCCAATCGTTTACTGTTACAGAAAAGGGCTTAGGCCTACACTGAACCGGACTATTATTGTAATGGTCTTAGGCCCAAAATGTATTTATCTACTGTTTAATTGACTATTTGCTTGTTAGGGGATTACACGCTGAGTTTTTGTAAACTCACCCCTCTGTTTAACTGTACAGCTAATCCCTAGTTGTAGGCGGGTCGGTGCTGCGAGGGAGTCGATGATGGCCACACAACCGCATCAGTTTTCGCTTTTAGCTTCTAATTTATAAGTAACTGAATTTGGGTATTTTTATGTAAAAAGGCCTCTTTAAAATTATAAACTTTAAATTGGGGTTAAAATTTATTTAGTTTGATAAAATTCTAGTTCTAGAAAAAGACGGTTTTCAAAAGGAAACTGTTTTCAAAGACACCACATTTTCGTAAAATACTATAAAGGTTTCTACATCAAACAATGTTTTAAATATAGTAACAAACTAATATGATCAACACACTGCTAAGGACAACTTGAGTTTTCAATAAACGTGAGTTAGTATAGAACGGGTTTTCAATGAAACTGTGTTTTTGAAAAACACTTCAATGTGATATCGCCAGATTCGGCAATAACATCTAGGCCGGGTTTGGGGTGTTACACTACATTAGCCACCGGAATGGCTAAGCTAACATACGTTACTTTTGAAAACCTTGAATAAACTTATTTTAGAGAAAATCGTAGTTGTACTTTGAGTTAGCTTAAAAGTATTCATTCATCAAGTCGTGTATACTTAGGATTCATTTTATTATTGATAGTGTTGTTTTAGAAAAATCGTTCGTATGTCGCTCTTCTTTTAAAAATACTTGATGTTAAACTAATGCAACGGAAAAAATATTTTTAAGTCATTTTGGAAACTAAGTTGTCGTATTGATTTGTTTTTCAAAAACGATTCCTTTGCAATGTAGCAGAATCTAGGGAACAATATCAAAATTTACTTAAGCCTGATATCATGCATTATCCGATTATTATGCTTGAGTAATTCATGCATGCAAAAATCCCAGAAGAAAAGTTACCAAGCCACGGACAAGAAGTCATTAAAAATTATAAACCAAAACTAACTGAGACAGATTAATACTTATTAAAAATAGTTCGAGGTCCAAGGTGATTCTCCGAATGCTGAGTCTGGTCTTAAACACTATTGTGGGGTGAGCTTGTGAAAAGCTCAGTGTGAGTTGAACAATTATTTAAACAAACATAAATATCGAATATAGTAAAACATATTAGCTTTAATAGAAGAAAACATAACCATCATAGGAATTTCATATCATTACACAGCCAATTATCAAATTGATGTCAAATGGTGTATGAGCATGGGACATCATTCATTCGAGTAACAATCATTAATTTTGATACCATTGAATACAACACACTACAACACATATCATAAATCAATAGCATTCGGACATGTCATGAGCATGATGTAATGCAAAAAGGTTCCTACCCATAGCATCCGCTACACACCACGCGTTCCCCAAAACCCGTCATCTGAACTCCTAAACATTATGGGCTTAAGCCTGTTGTGGTTAAAACCAACGATAACATTATGCAAAAAATTTTGCTAGTAAAAATACAGACAAGCTGCCAGTAAAAATGTGATAAATCATCATTCCCCTCGGTACTCTAGGTGCAGTGCACTGACTACAAATAATGTGGACTTAATATGCCACCGGTACTCCACGAAATTCCTCCGCCAACCACAAAATCCCAACCCAATGCATATGCAATATGTCACACAATCTCATACATAATCTTATCTCAATACTTTTCACATTCATTTGACATGCTCAGCATCTCCTCAATAATCACATACTTTTAGTATATGGAAACAATGTTCCAATCTTTCAAATTACCATTGTGTTGGTTTCAATCAATATCATTCAATTTCACATACTTTACGAATTTTCATTGTGCACAAATAACACTCTTTTCAGTCGACAACATAACAAATATCTCATGCGTTTAAATCATATATAAGCTTAATATCTCAACAAATTATATCATTTATCAAACATTCCCATATTTCATAACTCAAATATGCAATTCCAAACTCAATCAAACATTCATACTATCAAACTAGCAATTTTTCCAACATGTCAATCTTTTAAGACTCGAAACATACCTGGTTCGGCCACTCACAAAATCAATATTTTGGCAATTAATCCAATCAAATAAGCAAGCTAATTTATCAAATATAACATGATATTTAACATTTTCAAAAAAAATTATGAGTTTAGGACCCACACCTTATTTTTCGCTTCCTCGTAGCACACTAACAAATCTTCCAATTTTCCTTAATAATTCCTTAAACAAAATTAAACCAAAATTCAGTATAAATTCAATAAATTTACTATTAAACCAGCCCTCAAATATCCACTTATGAGTTCAAAACAATCATTGAAATTATAACTATTTTATGAATACAAATTAGTTAGATTCCTTATATTGTATCGATGTGAACCATACGTACAATCGTTCTTCGCCTTTATAGATGATTTGGAACAGTTGGGTTAGCACCTAATTCAATAATATACTGTAAAATTAGTAGCTAATTAGTTATTAAACTCATTCATATAATCAATTCATAACCTTTACCCAACAACAATGTTGAAATAATAAACTAGTTATCCTTAATTGTACTTACACTTCATGATTTGTGGGATCCGATTGGCTAATTGATCAAGAATGTGTCTCCCTAATTAACATGTGATTAAAGGATTATTACGAGGGTTCAAGAACACAGTTTAATGCTAGAAAAATATGGGCATGACCAAGAAAGAAAACAACCCCCTTTCTTGTATATAGGCACACGCACACCACCCATGGTGGCCAAAATTGGGGCTAAATTTTAAAATTGTTTGAGATCTCATTAAAATCTGGAAAAACACAGAAATCATTTAAAAATCCACCAAATTCTAGATCTATAATTTTTTTTAATTGACAAGATTAATTAAGAAATTGAAGAGACAATAGATCTTTCCCAAGCTAGTTGAATGAAACGACAATGACACTTTCTTAGCAATGTTTAAGATCAATCTTCGGGTTCAAGATTTTAGTTTTGGGGATAATTTAGATGAGGATAAATGTCACCAATAGAGTAAAGCAGATGGTGCACAATCCTGATGCAAAAGGAAGAAGAAAGATATGGTAAAATGGGAGGTGTAGGTGACGACAACAATGGGAGAAAGAAATAAAGAAAATTGAAGAGAAAAAAATGAGAGGAAGAGGTGAATGGCTAGGGTAGGGAAAATTGAATTAAAGGCTAAAAAATACAATAAAAATTTGTATTTATACTTAGGTTTCAAGGGTATGGATGGCACACACATTAAAAAAAAATAAGAGATTTTACAAAATTTAATTATTTTGCAAGGGAAATGATTCGAACTTGGGACCTTATTTACTTTCCATGTTTTCTAATATTTCTTTTAACCATTAGGTCTCATCATCATTTTTAAATTAATTTTGAAATATTTATTTTAAAAACAAGGCATGTCACATAATATGATTTATGGCAAAATTTACAAAATAAAAAAATGTTGAGAGAGAAGGGATTTGAACTTGGGTTTCAAGGGATGTTTCACTAACACTTAACCAACAAACCAATACCTCATTTATTTCCCAAAAATGCATAGGTAATCTCAAAAATTAAGACATGACCACTCTCTTTCGATTCACAAACCTGATGCTACTAGCCCCTGATTTTTGGGATGTTACAAAGTTAGCCAAGCCCCTATAGTAAGAGAATTTGTAGATATGTTTCCTGGGGAACTTCTTGGAATGCCTCCTAAGAGAGAGGCAAAATTTTCAATTGAACTAGAACCTAGAACAACACATATTTCTTGTACTTCATATAGGATGACACCATTAGAGCTTAATGAGTTAAAAGAGCAGTTGTAAGATTAACTAAATAAGGGATTTATTAGACTAAGTGTGTCACCGTGGGGTGCACTAATTCTATTTGCAAAGAAAAAATATGGAACTATCGCCTATGTATAGATTACTACCAGTTGAATAAAATCACAGTAAAGAATAAACATCCTTTGCCAAGGATTGAAGATTTATTTGATCAGTTAAATGGGCTACTTTTTTCTCCAAAATTAATTTGAGATCTGGATTTTAGCAAGCAAGCATTAAGGGTGAAGATGTACCTAAGACAACTTTTCGATCAAGGTATGGTCACTATGAATTTTTGTTAATGCATTTTTTATTGACAAAGGTGCCTGCTATATTTATGGATTGATGAGCAATGTATTTTAGTCATATTTAGATCAGTTTGTTGTAGTTTTTATCAATGAAATACTAGTTTACTCTAAGAATGAGACTGGTCATGAGGGACATTTGAGAACTGTGTTGAGAACTCTGCATGATAATCAATTTTATGTTAAGCTTAGTAAATGCGAGTTTTGGCTTAGAGAGATACCCTTTTTAGGGCAAGTTATCTCTGCTGATGGTATTAAAGTTGGCCAAGCCAATGTAAAGGCAGTACTTGAGTGGAATGCGCCCAAGAATGTATCTAAAGTTCATAGCTTTTTGGGGTTAGCTAGTTATTACAGAAGATTGTGAAGGCCTTTTCTATGATAGTATCACCTCTGACTCAGTTATTGAAAAAGAAAGAAAAGTTTGAGTGGAATGATGAATGTCAACAGAGTTTTGAGAAATTGAAGACAATTTTGACTAAAGCTCCAGTGTTAGCACAACTAGAGTCTGGCACAAAGTATAAGGTTTACAATTATGCATCTTTGAATGGGTTAGGAAGTGTGCTCATGCAGAAAGGAAAGGTTATAACTTATGCGTTACATTAGCTTAAACCTCATGAGACAAACTATCCAACTCACAACTTACAATTGGCATCAGTGGTGTTAGAATTGAAAATCTGGAGACATTATTTGTATGGAGAAAGGTGTCATGTATTCTCTGATCACAAAAGTTTAAAGTACTTGATGACTCAGAAAGATCTGAGTTTTCTTCAAAAGAGATGGTTAGAGTTGTTAAAAGATTATGATTTGACCATTGAATACAATTCAAGAAAGGCAAATGTGGTAGTTGAGGCTTTAAGTAGAAAAACTGTGGTAGCCTTAATGTCTCTTCGAGCAAAAGTGAGTATGTCTGATAATGGATCCTTCTTAGCAGAACTAGTAGTGAAACCAACTTTTCTTTCATAGATATTAGAGGAGCAGATGAAATATGTTAAATGTGACTTGTTCAAGCAACAAATGATATCTAGCAAAGCAACAAATTTTAGTCTAGGAAAATATGGTGAGTTAAGATTCATGGATAAAATGTTTATACCAGTTAGGAATGGGTTGAGAAAAAATTTGTTAAGAGAAGCTCATCAGGGAACTTTTTCAGTCCATCCTGGGAGCATCAAAATGTATAAAGATATGAAATTTTCATTTTGGTGGCCTAGTATGAAAAGATAAATTTCAGAGTCTATTTTAACTTGTTTAAATTGTCAAAGAGTCAAAAATGAACATCAAGTACCTTTAAGTAAATTGTAACATTAAGAAATTCCAAAGTGAAAATGGGATAGAATTACTATATATTTTGTATCAGGTTTGTCCCTCAATCCTTCTAAGAAGAATTTTGTATGGGTAATAATGGATTGTCTTACTAAGTCAGCTCATTTTCTACCTGCGAATACTACTTATTCTTTACAAAAGTTAACTGAACTTTATATTGCTGAGATAGTACGACTTCATGGAATTCCTTCTTTCATAGTGTCTGATAGAAATCTAAGGTTTACCTCGAGGATTTGGAATCAGTTATAGAAATCTTTGGGAATTAAGTTACAATTTACTATTGCATTTCATCTTCAAACTGATGGTTAGTCTAAAAGAGTTATTTAGGTTCTAGAAGATATTCGTGAAGTTGTGTAATTGATTTCGTATTGAATTCGGAAAGGTATGTTACTTTTGTTGGTATTGAATTGGGAAAGGTATGTTACTTTGGTTGGGTTTGCTTATAATAACAGTTTTCATGTCAGAGTGAAAATGTCTCCATTTGAAGCTTCGTATGGTAGAAGGTGTAGAGCACCTACTTTTTGGATAGAGGTTAGTGAAAGGTAGTTAGTGAGTCTTGAATTAATACTAAAAACTGAGGAGAAAGTCTTTGCTATTTGAAATCATTTCAAAGCTGCGCAAGATCATCATAAAGCTTATACAAATCTGAAAAGAAAAGAAATTTCATTTGAAACTAGGGATAAGGTATTTTTGGAAGTCTCTTGTTGGAAAAAAATCATCAAATTTAGCTAGAAAGAAAATTAAGTCCAAGGTTTGTAGGACCATATAATGTTCTTGAGAAATTTGGACTTATAGCTGACAGATTGGCTCTACCTCCTCAATTATTGTGACACCCCAAAATGAACCAGAACATACCAACCCGAATCCAAAGCGATACATTAGTCACCAAAGTGACTCTCCAACACGAAATCACCTAAAGCACACCCAAACCTTATAACACCTCAATTCTAACTAATAACTATCAAATATTTTTGCGGAAGTGATTTGTGAACCATTTTAAAACTTCCTTTCAAGATGTAATCCTAAGGGTATTTAGCTAATTTCACCATTTAAAGCTAAACGAACCAGATTTTAATTCTAAATGATTACCAACTTTCATATAGTCAATCTATGCAACCCCTAAAATTCTTTTTAGTTAGCCATTTTCCTTAATCCATTTATTAATTAAGGCTATATTAGCTAAGTTTTATTACCTTAATCATACATACAACTCTAATTGATCTAATTACAACTAATAAACAATATGTGTATAATAATTTAAACATTCAAAATCATGCTTAACAAACAACAATTAAAACATACAATGGACTTATCTTAGTCACACAACTTTCCACTCCTTGACAAACTACAATTAAAATGTATTAGTGAAAATTTCGTGCTTTAATCACCATATTTTCAATCATCATGTTATCACTTAACAACATACAATAATACACTCAACATTTAACCATCAAACCAAACATTAAAGAAAAACAAATATAACATCTCAAAATTAATATCCAAATGTAAGTCTCAAACATCCATTACAAGTGTATCAAATTATCCGAATTGAGTGCCACAATGCCCTCTAATGTATCTATAGAAAAGTCCTTAATCTATACTACCAAGTAGCCTTAAACTTGGACCAGCCTTGCCCTTGCTCCTCGACTTTCCAAAGCTGGAAAAACTCTGTACAAAGTTATGAGGGTGTGAGCTGAAAAAACTCAGCTAATGGCCATAAATTCAATAAGTAAATCAAACTAAAGACATACTTAAACCAAGGCAAATCATGTATCAAATTTTAGGGATATGATCCATAGTTTCAATCATATTTTCATGCTCAATTATGGTATTCAATTGGTTGAAATTTCCAGCAACAATGCAACATCATAACATCATAATTCCACATGTTATTCCATGAGTAAAAATCATATTTATTACAACATATGAAAACATAATATATTTAACAAACACGCGCTTAGATTGACAAATGACATCCATGGAAAAATGTAAACATGTGATCGTGCATTGGATAAACGGATCTCCAATGTCCCAAATATCAAATAAAATACTCCGATTGAGCAGGGCATAGCCACACACTCTCTTATGTCGCCTTGAAATCGCCAATGATTGAGTGGAGAAAAAAAGGCTCAGCACTCCCTTATTCACTCCAGCAAAGTCAATACTCCTAAAGCTATATGCTCACAAATAACACATGTAGTGGTGAGTACTCACTAATCCTATGGCATGCCATCTATATCCATGGATCCACCATGCAATGTTGCCAATATAACCGAACACACCAGGCATAAACACTGATATTTTGGCACTTAATTCAGGATATAAAAAATTAATTTAAAGCATGTCAGTTAGAAATTTTAACAACAACATAGATAAGCTCAATATGTGTCTAATTCCATGGATCTAAAACCAACTATAAAATCATCATCAAGTGCTCTAATATACAGTAATCCATGCTCCAATTATTAATCAATACAATTCAAATCAACCGTATCAAACACTCTATTCAAAGCTTCCATAAATCATTTACAAAAATGCTTTCATAAAACTAAAATCAATTTTGAAATCTAAACCATGTGAGATACAATTGAATCACTAGAAGCACAATTCAAAACCTCAATTCATAATGTAAATAGGAATGTTTGCCAATTGCCTTTAAAAACCACTCACATTCACACTTTGCTTTTTAAGCCAATATGTACTAAGTAACTGTGTTTGGACCTCAACTCTGATTAGCAGTGGCCCCTCCTCGATGTGGATCTTAAAAAGAGTTAAAATACATGTTACAAGCTATCATTAACAAAAAGAAAATCAAAGAATCATGAACCACATAGATATGAGACACCTCTCCAATCTACCTTATCGAAAACTCACGATCTAGCAGAAACACAAATTTCAGCCCTCAAATGACCTTCTCTGCACCAAAAATCATTTCTAAACATAATTCCTAATCTATCAACACAAAACCTAAGCATCAATTTCATCAAACAAATTGTTTCATAATTTTTTAGAAAATCAACTCATGTTCTTAGTTTAAAAAAATGGATTTGCCAAAACTGATCAACCAAACGAGTTTGATCTTTTGTTTTCTAATAAAAAACCTCTTAATAAACATGATTTGATCTTAAATATCCATTTAAACTTAGATTCCAACCCAAAACCGTGAATTTACCATTGATGAATCTCATGTTCAAGAGCTAAGAGGTCAAGATTTGATAAACCATTTTAATCAATTTAGATAAAAAATAATGATTAAAACAACCTTAGAATGAATTTAGAGTAGAGAAAATACCTTCAATTGATCTGAAATCACTAATATTGAAGATTTTATTAAGATCTTTGAAGAGCTCGGTTGAGTTTTTTTCTCAACTTTGGAAATCATTTCTAGAGAATTTTGAGAGAATAAAAGATGAGATCTAATATTTGATATGTGGACTTTAAAAATGAAAAAAAGAATGAGAGAAAATGCTTAGAAATTGGGTGAGAATTATGTGTGAAGTGAGGAGGCTGCAACATTTTTCAGCTGATGAACCCCCACCTGATTTCCTAAAATTGGGGAAATTACTATCAGGCCACTCCCACAATTCCATTGTTTTACTACATAATCCTTTCCCTCCAAAATTTCAAAAAATATGGGTAATTTTTCATAGAACCACTGAAATATTTCCCTTGTTTTGCAAAATGGTCCTGTTTAATTAATATTTTAAATTCTCTCAATTAAACCCCCATTTTAATTTATTTTTCAATTCTAATTTGATCGAAAATATTTATTTTACCCAAAATTATTTAAAACTATAAAATTAATTTTTCTAAAAAATTTATTTTTGGAATATTATTTCTGATTTTTAAATGAAATTAAGCTAACTAACTAATAAAAAAATACTAATAAACCTGATTAACTCCTATTTTTCACTCAGAACCCGATAAACTTACTTGAAACTACTAGACCTATTTTAGGGTCTTACAATTATCAAAGATTCACAACATGTTTCATGTATCTATGTTGAGAAAGAATAGATCTAATCCTGATCATGTTGTATAGATTTAAGAGTTAGAAGTTGAACCAAACTTGTCTTATGAAGAATAGCCTGTCAGTATTCTAGCAAGAGAGGTAAAAGAGTTAAGAAATAAGTGGATTCCCTTAGTAAAAGTTTTATGGAGGAATCATAGTACTGAAGAAGCTACCTGGGAAAGAGAAAGCCAAATGAGAGAGCAGTATCCACAATTATTTTTAGGTCTAAATTTTGGGGATGAAATTTTCTAATTAGGGGAGAGTTGAAACAGCCCGCCCAGCAAAGTCTCTTCATCTGGTTATTTTTTATTGTACTGAATATAGCTTTGAGTAAGGAAAGTATTATATATGACCAAGTATAGGATTATGTGCATGCGCCAATTGGAAAATTTCGTGATTTAAAGAATCTTTGTTTTGGGCGATATCTATGGTTTGGTGGGTTCTTATGTGAGTATATGCCACCACAGATGTTTTGGCGAAGACGTCAAATATGTAGTTTAATATATTTGTTTATTATTTTTATAAGACTATTTAGTTAGTTCAGTGAGAACTGGTTAGAATAGAAATATGAGATTGTAGTTGATAAGACTTAAATTATGATAAGAGCACTTAATCACGAAAATCAATGGTACTAGTGGAATAATCTAATTCTTCCACTAAAATTTGTTTTTGTACTGACGTATATAAGGATATCAATGTCTTCACCGATAAACTTTTCGTGTTCTTGACATTCATCTTCTTCTTGATTTTATTTGCATTCTATCTTAAACCTTAAGTCCAAAAACCTTACTTAGGTTAGATTCGTTGTATTCAGCCAACTCCCACATTTGTTTTATCTCTCTGGTAAATACTGATGAACCCTAGGATATTTTTGTAGTTATTTACATATTTTTAGCTCTACATGCATAAGTGCTAGAAGTATATGTCACGAAGGAAACTTCCAAATTCTCGGTTGTGTTAATGTCCTTGCATGCATGTTTAGATTCAATGGAGTAATGATTTGACATGTGTAATTATCCATTATTTAGCTCAAAACATTGTAGAAGTTTCGAGTGGAACAGGCAAAGGTCTTACCATCTAGACTTTGTTGTATTTTTGGTAAGTTCCTTCTTACTTCCATGTGAGTATTATTCTTGCACTATATGTCCTGTAAGGTAAGTGGTTATAGTTTGCAAAAGTGAAATGTGTGTACATGAAAAATGGTTGTTTAAAGTTGTTAATCTGGATCTGTAAGGTCTGTGTTAAAGAGTAAGAACCATTCTTCATGCTTAAGCCACTACCTTCTATTTCTAACAAGAATGATATGGTCTGAATCATGGAAATGATATTAAAGAAATATATTCATGGTGTTGCCTTCGATGGAATGTACATTGAACTGGCAGATCGCGATACATGAAAATGGTTGCGTAGCCTCTGGTAGGGCAAATGTATGTTGCAAACCAGATTGGCAAATAACGACAAAGGATACAAACCAAAGGAATATGAATGAAATGAATTATATAAATCTGACTATGGATATGGGTACATGGCTAACATGAAAAAGGTTTGTCTGCATTGTCATATGGGCATATTGTATTGGAAACATGAAAATACATAGACTTTTCCATGCCCTTTTTAACTCAAATTCATGCAGTTTTGTAGTAATTCTTATTGAAAAATATAATATAATTACAAAATAATTAAATTATACTCAAATTATTAAAATATTGAATTTTAAATTTTATAATAAATTCTCACAAATTTTGATTTATTTTCGACAAATTTGCACAAATTGTAACACCCCGAATTTTGGGCCTAGACGAAATAGGTTTTGAACAAGGGAACAATTAGGAGACTACACATAAATATTTAGTTGTGCAATGAAATGACATAAATGAATGTCTGCTTCAGTGGTTAAGTGATTTAGGAGTGTTTGGAAGTGTCTGAGAAGTCAGGGGTTCAAGCCTTGACTTATGCAAAATTTTTATTTTAAGTGAATAAAATCCTTGGATCTAGATAGTAGGTTCTTAAATTATTGTGGTTAAAATACAAAGGAGTTGTTGGTCTAGTGGTAAGGGGCGTGTGGAGTGTACATGGGGTCTAAGGTTGGAGTGGTGGTGCATCAAAAAGGGAGTATTTATTTTGCTGCCTAATTCGTGTGGGTGGTAGAGTAGGATTGAAATACTACTAAATGGAGTTTGAACTGGTCATAGAGAGAATTGAGGAGGAATATTTGGAGAGATTTGAGGAGAGAATATTGAGATTTAGGGAGGTTGTTGTTGTGGAGAGCTATATATCATCTTATTTGTTCATTGTTCTCCATCAGAGATCGGTGAGGTTTTCAAGGTTTTCGTCGCTTTCTCCAACCTGCATTGCTTTCATTCCTAACTGGTGGTGGTCGAGGTTGATTGGCACATTGCCTGGGAACCAAGGGTACTGTGATCATTGATTTTCAAAATAAGAGTGTTTGGAACAAGGGAATCTGCAAATCGCATCAGGTGTGTAACCACCCCACTGTAACTGTTGATCGGCGAAAGCCGAAAAGTCGAAATACGACGTTGAGACCACACGAGTGTGTGATTGCTCGTATGGAAAGCCAAACGTATGAATCATGGGCGATAAACTGTAGAGGCCTCTATGAGCATTTTCATGGGCTTAGGCTGTAATAGGCCATGTTGGGCCGAAAGTGGTCGTGTAGGCTCAATGGTCTTGTGGGCCCTACACAGATGAAATCCACTATTTATGGCAAATAATGGACTGGGCTATGTAGATCTCATAGCCGTGGCAAAATCATGGCTGAACGGGCTGCACGAGAATGTGGGCCCACTTGGGTCGAGTAATGGGCCTTGGGCCCATTTACACTGTTATGACCATTTAGATTACCTGAGTCACTCAAGGCGACTACAGACCTTTTGAGAGGTCGATAAATGATCGAAATACCCTAATAAGGTAAAATGACCGCAATACCCCCATAGGATAAAATGACCGAAATACCCTCATAGGATAAAATAACCGAAATACCCCTATAGGGTAAAATGACTGAAATACCCCCATAGGGTAAAATGACTGAAATACCTCCATAGCGTAGAATGACCGAAATACCCTTATAGGGTAAAATGACCAAAATACCCTTATAGGGTAAAATGATTAAAGTATGCCTATAGGGTAGAATGACTAAAATACCCCCGTAGGGTAAAATGACCGAAATACCCCATAGGGTAGAATGAATGAAATACCCCTATAGGGTAAAATGACTGAAATACCCCTATAGGGTAAAATGACCAATATACCCCCATAGGGTAAAATGACCGAAATACCCCCATAGGGTAAAATGACTGTTATACCCCTAAGAGATGAAATGACTGTTATGGCATGATGTTATGACTTATTTGATCTATGATATGTATGGTTGTGATTAAGCATGACATTTTGCATACACGTACGATATTATGTCACGACATATTTCATGGGGATGGGTTGTTATATTTGGAGGAAGTGTACCGTACTGATAAGGTTGCACGGGTCTTTCAAGACGACTGTGGACCTACTAATGGCTATATGTCGTTTATTTTACTGGCGGCTTTGCTGCGATATTGGTGTGTTGGCTGGGTGGGTTAATTTTATCCCCACATGGTGTGTTGGTGGTATGGAGTGGTGTGTTGACTGGATTGGGATGGGTTGCATTATTGCACTGTACCGATACTGTATTGAGCTAAGGCCCACATTGTTACTGTATTGGGCTAAGGCCCACATTATTACTGTATTGGGTTAAGGCCCACACTGTTCTGTTACTAAATAGGGCTCAGGCCCAGACTGTCGCTACTTGTTGTATACTGATTGACTAATAGGGGATTACACACTAAGTTTCGTAAACTCACTCTTTCTTTTTAACCGTGCAGGTAATCCTCAGTCTTAGGCGATTTGGTGTTGCACGGGACTCGGAGGTAGCCACACAACTGCAACAATTCTACACTTTCTTTTATTTAAAATTAAAGTTTGTGTTGGGTTTTGTTTATGTAATAAGGCCATTTATGTTTGTTTAAATTTTTAATTGGGCTTTTGCTTACTTATTTTTAACTGCTAGTTTAGCAGAAGACAAATTTTCAAAATAATTACTGTTTTCAAAGACACAAAATTTAAACAATAGATTTTTCAAAAGCTTCCGCGATTTTAGATCAACCTTTTATAACAATAGCAGATAATAAGGTAAAGTTTTTCACTAGATGATTTTTTCAAACCAAGAAATGAATTTTTACCAACGAGTTCACTTTTCAATAAACACCTCAATGTGACACCGCCAGATTCGGCCATAACTCCTAGGTCGGGTTTGGGGTGTTACACAAAGGATGAAAATTAGCTCGGTAAACACTGCTAGAAGCTCAAAACTGTGAAACACTTTTTGAAGCATTGAGGTGAATTAATTTTTTAGCCTAAGACGGTCCAAATTATGAATATTAATATATAATATAATTAATTTTAATTTTTATCCAATTTATTTTGGGTTAAATAATTATTATTAATTATATTATGGAAAGAGACCTAATTGTGCTAATACAAAATATTGATCCAACAAAGCAATCGGCTACCCAAACCTACCCAACATGCTAACCCAATCAGCTTAAATTAGCTGATTTATGGACTTCCGAACCAGCCCTTGAAGTCTCCTTGAAATCGCATTCAAACCCATCTAATTATTATGCTTTTGTAGATTTACCCTTAGCTAAATATAGCAAGTTTAAATCTTCAACTTGTGCATGAGTGGTGACCGGCCAAAGGGAGTGTGTGGATGCTAATTATTTGTTTTTTTAGGAGCCACTCCCACCTATAAATACGCCCTTTCAGCTATTCATTCAACATCTTTCATTACACACATCTCTCTCCCTTTCACTCACTTTCTCTCTTCCAAACCTCTAATTGTTTCCCATTTTTCCCTTCTATTTCCTTTGTTGATTTCCCTCTTGGAAAGGAGCCCTTCAACCACCTTAGGTAGCAGCATTCAATTGCTTGTAGAAGCCTCGGTTCAACAGAATGAGCAGAGAAGGAGGAGCAAAGCAAACTAGTCAGGCTTTGGAGAAACACCGGATTTGATTCTAGTTTCCTATCCTTAAAATTACTTAAAATTTTCCTGTTGTTGTTATGAACATGTCATGAATATTTGTTATGTTTTTATTCTAAATTTAATTAACATGACTTAAATTTAATTCGTGTTAGGTTGATTGCATTTCATCTACTTAAGTTATTAAAATTATGTTTGTGGTGTTACATGTCTTGATAAATTGTTTGATTAAATAAAATCATGATTATGTTACACTTGCATTAGAATTGTAAGGTAACTAATGAATTAATTATTAATCGTATTGAAATTGCAATTAATTGATACAATACTTAACTAGTGTATGTTTAATCTTCTAAGGCAGCTGAAGGTTAAATTAGCGACGGTATTAAACGGTACAGTAGGCTTGCATAACTTGCAAGATTATTGTGATTAATGTAATAACTCGTTTTTAGTGAAATAAAAAAAGTGGTTTTAGAACCACAAATCCGACAAGTAAAAATTTATTGTATTATTATTTTAATGTCTACAAAATATTAGTAAGGTCTTATAAAATTTTGGTCAAGAAATTTTAACGTTTGCATGCTTAATTTAGTAAAAGGACTAAATTGTAAAAGATACAAAAGTAGGGTTCTATCGTTAAAGGTATCTATTAGCTATGAAATTAAATTTTTAAGGGATTTATATGAAAATTAGACCATTATTATAAATAGTGGACAAAGATGGACATTAAAAAAGAGGATTTTATTTTATAACAAAGGTTAATTTAATCAATCAATAAATAAGTTAATGTAAATTAAGAAAAACAAAACCTATCATCTTTAGTTTATCTTCTTCCATCTAAAAACCAAAGTAAAAAACCTCCATGGAAGCTTGCTAGGTTCAGGCAAGCATTCTATTTGCATGTAAGTAATATTTTGTCTCGTTTTTAATGATTTTAATGTTTTCGAGATCGTTGTAGCTTAATCTAGCTAGCTCATTGACTAATTTACAAAATTGCTAAAGGTTTAGGGTTTTTCCATGGCCATGTTTGTATGGTTTTTGAAGTTTAATGAAAGATTATGAGTCCTTGTTGTTAAATAAACAACTTTCGTAAAGTGATTTTTCATGAAATTATAATTTAGGGACTTATTTGTAAAAGTAGTAAAAATATCATGTTAAATTTATGAAATGTTCATTTGTATGAGGTTGTATAAGTCGTTAAGTATTTCAGCTAGCATGAATTTGCATAAATGTTAATTTACGAGCTTAAGGACTAAATTGGAAAAAAGTTAAAATATTAGGGGCAAAAATGTACATTTTTCAAAAGTATGAATTTTGGACTAAATTGAATAGTATGAGTATTAAATAGGCTGAATTTGATTATTTAGATCAAGATAAACCTCGTACGAATCTAGATCGAGGAAAACCTAAAGCCTCAGATTAGTTGATCTGATTTTTACGTCTCCGTAGTTGAGGTAAGTTCGTATATTTAAATAATGTTTTAATGTTATCTGATATATGCATGCTATTGTGTTATTTACCATTTCATGAAATGATGGAAATCCAATGACGTACGATGATTATCGAGCCCCGTTTGAACTTTAGGAATATATAGGATAGAAATGGCATGTCATTAGGGTTACCATGTTTTGGGTGCTGGTCCTGAATGTCCTACCGATGGCTGAGTTCTAGCATTTGTTGTAGATACTCATTAGCTTGTGCGAGCAGCATCATGTAGCTACATTTTGATTGTCAGCTTATATGAGCAAACCTATTTTTGACTCGAATGAGGAATGATGTAAAGGGAAAGGAAAGAAATGGTTTCGACCACATGTTTAGCACACTTTGTGTGAGCTTCCCGCGTATCTGATATTATTCTAAGTGGTTCAATGGGCATGAAAAGGGAAGGAACGGTAAGTGTTCCTATGACTATGTTATGAACTTATGGAAAGGTATGAATTTATAATGATCAAAGTATGTATGACAATACTTATGGAAAGTATGAATTCAATTGTACAATGTTCATGAAATATATCTTACCATGTGATGATTTTGTTAAGTTATGCATTAAAGCACTAACTTTTGTTGTTGCTGATGCTTACGCTTGTGCCAAGCTTATGTTAGATTGATTCATGTTTAATTTATAAGGTTTTGCATTGAAATGTTAAGCTATGTTCATGATTTACGAACTTACTAAGCGTTATATACTTACGTAAGCTCAATCGATTTTGAAGCTCGTCGAAGATCTATCACACTATCCAACGTTATATTGGTAGATTTTGATATTTTGGTCAAGGTTATAATGGCGTGTACAGGTGGACTTGTGTTTAATGATCTAGTAGTTTTGGCATGTAGAAGTGTTATTATAGTTGTTATACTTATGGTATTTTGGTGCCTTGATGGTTGGTGTTATTATGGCAAAGATGATGCATGTTTTGAATGACCAGTTTGGTATGTGATGGTATATTTTCAATGTGGTCAATTAGGGTATGTTCGAGTTGAAATAAGTTAGATGTCTAAGGTTGATGAATGGCCAAGTATGCATATGTTTAGATAGGTTTGATAGATTGTATTTGAGGTTCCTTATTGGCATATTGGTTGTATAGATTATTGGTATAGGAATTTGGTCATTTTATGTATGTTTTGGGCATTTTCTAAGGTATTGGTTATATGTGCAAATGGCTTGTAGGTACATGTTTAAAGGGTGAAAGAAATGGCTTGATTTGGGCCAATTTATTGTCCATATGACATAAGACACGGGTGTGTGTCTCAGCTGTGTGTGACACACAGCCATGCAACACGGTCGTGTGTCCCCTTTAGGCTTTAAAGGTTGCAAGTCAGGAAGTTACACGACCTAGCACACGGCCTGCCACATGCGCGTGTGAGGCCATTTTGAGTGTTAAACGGCCTGGCACACGGGCATGTGGCTTGGCCGTGTGACCCAGGCCAGAGAGTTACATGGGCACGGACACGAGTTGGGACACAGCCGTGTGTCCCTATTTCAAATGTTACACGGCCTGAGACACGGGCGTGTGTCTCAACCATGTGAGTTACACGACTTAGCCACACGGTCATGTGACCCCTGCAGTTTGAACTTTTCTAACTTTTTTCTCAATATTTCAAATGTTTCCAATTTAGTCCCGAATCATTTCAAAAGTGCTTCTAAGGCCTCGAGGGCTCGAATAAGAGATGATATGCATGTATATTAATGAATTATGCTATGTTTATTAAAACGTTTGAAAATTAATGATTTTAGGATACATTTATTTGGTAATGCTTCGCAACCCTATTCTAGCGACAGTTAATGGTTAGGGGTGTCACATTTAGTGGTATCAGAGCTACGGTTTAGTCAGTTCTCAGGCTGAACGTAGTATTTATGAGTCTAGAAATGCATGCCATTATATAACCTATGATAGTGTGATAAATCCTGACTCGATTTGAACTATGCTTCCATATAGATATTGTCATCCAATCGAGCTGATTCTGATGAGGCTGAAAGTAACGCGCAAGCCACCATTAATAGAGCAACGTCAAGTGGTAGTAGGCCCGTATCTAAAGGTCGGGGAGGGGAGGCTAAGGAAGCCTTCTTCCAGATGATGAATGAGTGGTTTACTGAGTTCGTACGAATGAACACGATGGCTCAATGACCTCTACCCCCACCTATTCCCCAACCGGTCCCCTCAGTAACTTAGGGTTTAGAACCAATACAGTTGAGAAAGCCTCCAGTAGATCAAATCTATAAATATGGGGCTGAAGAGTTTAAAGCTACGTCTGAAGATAACCTGGAGAGAGTCGATTTTTGGTTAGAAAATACGATCAGAGTTTTCGATGAGTTATCTTGTACACCGACAGAGTACATGAAATGTGTTGTTTCTGTATTGAAAGACTCACCGTGGTAGAACACCTTTGTTTCAATTGAGCAAGTGGATTGGGAATTCTTTTAAACTGAATTTCGAAAGAAGTATGTGAGCCAGAGATTTATTGACAAGAAACATAAAGAGTTTCTTGAGCTGAAACAAGACTAGATGATAGTATCTGAGTATGAGATGGAATATGTTCGGTTGAGCAAGTATGCCTGAGAATGTATACCGACCGAGATTGCTATCTGTAAACGGTTTGCAGATGGGTTGAAGATGTTAGTTGGAATTTTAAAAATGAAAGAATTTTTTGTTCTACTTGACAGAGCGCACAAAGCTGAAGAGTTGAGTAAAGCTAAAAGAAAATCTGATTATGAGGCTTATGATTCAGGTAAGAGATCGGTGAGAAAATCATATCAATCCCCATCAAAGAAGCCGAAAGAGCAACAAGCCTGAGTGTCAACAATGTGGACGTCGGCATTTCAGTGATTGCAAGATAAAAGATGTGGCATGTTTTAAATGTGGTTTATATGAATTTTATTAGAGATTGCCTGGAGAGGTTCGAAAAAGAGAAGGCTCAGATTGTTTGACCGAGTAGTACTGCTGCGAGAAGTAGACCACTAAGGAACATTAGAAATATGAGAAATAGCCGTCGTAGGACAAAAGACTTTGCTGTGAGATCTGAGGCACCAGCGCCAGCTATACCTTACGCGATCCGTGCTAGAGAGGAAGCGTTAGCGCCAAATGTTATCACTGGTACATTCTCTATCTTTAATGCTAGTGTTACTGCTTTGATTGACCTAGGGTTAACACATTCATATGTATGAATGACTTTAGTGTTGATAAGAAATTACCTGTTGAGTCCACTAAACTTGTGGTTAAAGTAAGGAACCCCTAGGTCAGTATGAGTTAGTTGATAAAGTCTGTAAAAACTGTCCTTTAATGATTCGGGGTTGCAACTTTTCGGCTGATTTGATGCTACTACCCTTTGATGAGTTTGATATAATTTTGGGTATGGACTGGTTGACTCTACATGATGCCATTGTGAATTGTAGACGAAAGCTTATTGTGTTAAAGTGTCAGAACGGTGAAAAGCTTTAGATTGAATCAGATAGATTGGATTGTACGTCTAATGTTATTTCGGCTACATCAACTCAGAAATATGTTAGAAAAGGCTGTAAAGTGTCTCTCACTTACATATTTGATTCTAGAGTTTCTGAGTTGACACTAGAATCAGATCCAGTGGTATGTGAATATTTAGATGTGTTTCCAAAAGAGTTACCCGGGTTACCGCCTGTAACACCCCTAACCCGTATCTATCGCCAGAATAAGGTTATAGAGCATTACCAGAGTTTACTAATTAATTTTTAGACTTTTCTTTTCATCAAGCATTCATATTTATAACCAATCAAAATCAAAACATTAATGAGCTAACGTAACCAATTTCACTTGTACATGCCATTATAACTAGAATCAAATCATCCAAAATTATCGATAGAACCAATGGATAATGTGATATATCTCCAACAAGCTTCCAACTCAATCGAGCTTCCGATAATCATTTCAATGCATCAAATAATTATACATATTACCAATAATAATTCAATTCCAATAATAAAACACACACATATATATAATATTCATTACCAAATAGCATTCACTTCAATTAAAATTATACGAATATAGTTCATACGAACTTACTAGGCTAAATTGTAGAAATATCAAAATTGAGGGACATTTTGGAAATTTTCTATTTTTCTCAAATTTCTACCCAATCTTGATCTAAATTAATATTTAATTCAATTTAAAATTTAAATAATAAAACAATTCATTTCATGAAATTTGGTCACTTTTGCCATTTTACAAATTTACCCTTAAACTTTTACTTTTATTCAATTTAGTCCTTGAGCCTAAAACGTGCAAATTATCCATGCTAGCTGAATATTCATATATATATATATATATATATATATATTTTCCTCCTCCTCCTCTCCATTCCACATCCTTAATTTATATAATAGCTTATAAGTAACATTATCTATGATTCTACTATTTACTTGTAAATTTATTCAAAATTATCCATTTGAGTCATAGCCACCAAATTATTTTTATCTTTAGCTACTGAACTCAAAATTAGGATCTGCTAATTTTCCCTGAAACTAGACTCACATATATTCTTACCATAAATTTTTCAAAATTTTTGGTTTAACCAATAAGTACAGTTTATTCTTTAAATTCACCTCTCATTACTGCATTGATAGCGATTCAGATCCTTCTTCACTAAAACTTAAATATCTCATTGTACATAATTTGGATGGTATCCCGGTTTGTTTCTATTTAAAATAAACTCTTTAAAGATTTCAAAAATATAAATTATAAACCATAATTATTTTTTTACAATATTTGAAGATTTTACAAAACCAGAATAGGGAACCCGATATAATTTTGACATTGTCTCACAAGATCTATTATATCTCATGATTTACCATTCCATTACTTACACCGTTTCTTCTATGAGAAACTAGACTCAGTAAGATTTAATTCCATATTTTTTTCATCTTCTAATTGCATTTCCACAATTTATGGTGATTTTTCAAATTTAACCTACTACTGCTGTCCAAAACTGTTTTAGTGCAAAATGTTAATTACTACGTTTATAACTTCCTTATTCCGTTTCTCTATAATATTTCTCATCACTTTCACTTATTTCTCTTCACTAATATATCAAGAACATAAGAATTTATATAAGAAATCTCTACTATAACATCTTTTCCATGCTATTTCAATAATATCAAACTTAAAAATATATTGAAATCTCAATGTTCTTACCTTGTCCTATTGATTTCAACCTTTAACTTGATTTTCTCTCTCCTCCAGCTTCAATTTCTTGAATCCAACTTGATATTCTAGCTCCCCATAGTCTCCTTGTTATCTTTCTCTTTTGATGGCTATGGAAGTTCTCTTGATTTCTAATTGAAAATGGTGAATCTTTTTGGTGGAAGGACCAAATTGTAAAGAAAGCAAAAATTTGTTTCTTCTTTTCTCTTCTAACGTGAATTGCATGGAAAAGATGGTGGGTTGGTTCGTTTTCATCTTTCTTTCCACTTATATATACTAAATAATAAAATAATAAAATATCATTTAAAAATCAAATTAAAATATTAATAAACTAATATTTATTTATTTAATTAATCTAAAATATCTCTAACATCATCATTATCTTCTAGATTTCTCTCTCTTCTAAATGACCATTTTGCCTTTTATGATCTTTTAAAATTCCATCCTTGAATCATTACGTAATTTGGTAAAATTACGATTTAGTCCCTCATAATTATTCACCTATTCATCCATTTTCCTTAGTTTCTAAATTATTCTAACCTTAAAATATTTGTACTATTGGTCTTTCAACTTTTTCTTATTTGCACTTTAACCCCTCAAATTTTGAGTATTTACTCTTGAGCAACAAAACTTTTCTGACTTTTGCGATTTAATCCTTTCTTGAATTAATATGTCATAATTTACTTCTTAATGCTGACATAACTCAAAATTACCCTTTTTATCACTTTATTTTCTTATTTTACTATATCAGGATTATTATCTTACTTTCTTACTGTAGTAATTTTCGGGGTATTACACCGCCGATTAGAGAGGTTGAATTTGCTATTGAGTTAGGGTCAGGTACAACTCCGATATCAATAGCTCCTTAAAGAATGACACCTACAGAGTTGAAAGAGTTGAAAACACAGTTGCAAGAGTTGATAGATAGGGGTTTTGCTCGACCCAATTTTTCTCCTTAGGCTACTCCGATATTATTCGTTAAGAAAAAGGACAGGTCTATGCGATTATGTATTGACTATCAGTAGCCCAACAAAGTTACGATCAAGAATAAGTGTCCATTATCACGTATTAATGATCTGTTTGATCAGTTGAAAGGTGTGACAGTGTTCTCAAAGATTGATCTTTGTTCTAGTTATTATTAGTTATGACTTAAAGACTCAGATATGCTGAAAACCACGTTTAGGACTAGGTACAAACATTATAATTTTCTTGTGATGTCGTTTCATTTGACTATTGCACCTGCAGTATTTATGGATTTGATGAACAGAATTTTCAGATCGTATTTAGACAGATTTGTGGTGGTATTTATTGATGATATTTTGATTTGTTCACAGGATGAGATAGAGCATGCCGAGCATTTTAGATTTGCTTTGCAAACTTTGTGCGAAAAATAATTATTTGCTAAGTTTAGCAAATGTGAGTTCTAGCTTCGGGAAGTTAGGTTTCTGGGACATGTATCGGCTGATGGAATTAGAGTTGATCCGAGCAAAAATTTCAGCTATTGTAGATTGGAAGCCTTCGAGAAATGTATCTGAAGTTGGAAGTTTTCTAGGTTTAGTCAGATATTATAGAAGATTCATCAAGGGATTCTCGATTATTGCTACACCGTTGACGAGGCTATTGCAAAAAGATGTTAAGTTTGAGTGGTCTGAGAAATGTCAACAAAACTTTAATCAATTTAAGGCATTATTAACTGAGGCACCAGCGTTAGTTCACCCAGATTCAGGTAAAGAATTTGTGATTTATAGAGATGCATCATTAAATGGTTTAAGCTGTGTCCTAATGCAACAAGGCAAAGTGATAGTGTATGCTTCTAGACAGTTGAAACCAACGAAAAAATTACCCGACACCTAATTTAGAACTTGTAGCAATTGTATTTGCTTTGAAGATATCGCGACACCACTTGAACGGAGAAAAAAATTCATATCTTCACGGATCATAAAAGTCCAAAGCACTTAATGTCGCAAAAAGATTTGAATTTGAGACAGCGCAGATGACTCAAGTTTTTAAAAGACTATGACTTGATCATTTATTATTGTCTGGGAAAGGCTAATGTTGTTGCTGATGCTTTGAGTAGAAAGTCATTGTTTGCTTTATGAGCTCTGACGCGCGATTGACGTTGATTGATGATGGTTTTATTGTAGCTGATTTGAAAGCTAGATCGATGTTTTTGCAACAAATTTATGAAGCTCAGAAATGTGATAATGTGTTGATAGCTAAATGGAAACAGATTGAGACAACTCCTGATTCAGACTTTCAGATTAGGTTCGATGATAGTTTATATTTTAAAGGAATAATTTGTGTGCTAAGAAATTCTGATCTCGTCCAAAAGATTTTGCAAGAAGCCCGCAGTAGTAGCTTGTCTATTCATCCTGATAGCAATATAATGTATAGTGATTTGAAACAAATGTACTGGTGGCCAAGTATGAAACGTGAGATCTCAGAGTTCGTATCTAAATATTTAGTTTGTCAACAAGTTAAAATTGAACATTAGGTACCTTCTGGTTTGCTACAGCTAGTGATGATTCCAGAATTGAAATGGGAACGTGGCACGATGGATTTCGTATCGAGACTACCTCTATCTCTGAGAAAGAAAGATGTTGTTTGGCTCATTGTTGATCGTTTGACAATATTCGCACATTTGATCCCAGTGCATATTGATTATTCACTCGAGAGATTAGCAAAGTTATATGTTGCACGGGGTTCCCGTTTCTATTATTTTAGATAGAGATCCACAGTTTTCGTCTTGATTCTGGAGTAAGTTATATAAGGCTCTAGGTACTCATTTGCATTTTAGTATCGCATTTCATCCTCAGACCATTGGTCAGTCCATGCGAGTGATTCAGATACTCAAGGATATGTTCCGATGCTATGCTTTGGAATTCAAAGGTAATTGGAAGAGATTTCTACTATTAGTTGAATTCGCATACAACAACAGTTATTAGTCGACCATAAAGATGGCACCGTACGAAGCTTTATATGGTAGAAAATGTTGAACTCCATTGTATTGGAATGACCTTAGTGAGAAAAAGTGTAACACCCCAAACCCGGCCTAGGAGTTATGCCGAATCTGGCAGTGTCACATTGAGGTGTTTAGCGTAAAACTTGTTGTCATTGAAATCCTTCAAATCAATTAATCATTTAGTTATTAAACGGTGATTCCAAAACGGGTTGTTCATTTCCAAGCATGAATCATTAAAAGCTAATCACTTTTAAAATATTATAAATTTTCCAAAATCTCATTTATTGCAAAAGTTATTTTTTTTAGGAAAAGTTACGAAAACGTGGTGTCTTTGAAAATAGTTACCTTTGGAAAACCCGTCTTCTCCTAACTAGCATTTTAAAATATTTAAGTAAGAGCTCAAATTAAAAATTTAAACCAATTTAAAGGCCTTACTACAAACAAAACCCAACTTATAATTTAAAGCTGTTAGTAACAATAATGTAGCAAAGCTGCCAGTAATAGTATATGTGGCAAAGCCACCAGTACAGTATACTTCCCCTATATCAGAATCCCAACCCCATGCAGTATATCATGTCATAAATCATACGTGTATCCAGTATGTCATACTCAGTAACAGTCATATATATATATATATCATAGAGCAAATCGGTCATACACATATTTCAACTCATAGAGGTATTTCAGTCATTTTACCCTTCAGAGGTATTTCAGTCATTTTACCCTTCAGGGGTATTTCGGTCATTTTACCCTTCGGGGGTAATTCGGTCACTTTACCCTTCAGAGGTAATTCGGTCATTTTACCCTTCAAGGGTAATTCAATCATTTTTTGACCTATCGGAAGGTCTGCAGTCGCCTCGAGCGACTCAGGTAATCTAAATGGTTATAACGGTTTAAATGGGCCCAACACCTGTGCAGCCCATTCAGCCCAGATTTTCCCATGGCTATGTGATCTACCTAGCCCAGTCCAATATTTGCCACAAATCGTAGGTTTCAGCCGTGTGGGGCCTACAAGCCTATTGAGTCCCCACAGCCCATTTTGGCCCAACGTGGTCAATTACTGCCTAAGCCCATGAAAATGTTCATGGAGGCCTCTACAGTTTATAGACCATGATTCGCAGGTTTGGCTTTCCACACAAGCGATCGCACAATTGTGTGGTCTTAACACCGTATTTCAGCTTTTCGGCTTTAGCCGTTCTATAGTAGTTACAGTGGGGTGGTTACACACCTGATGCAATTTGTAGATTCCCTTTGTTCCGAACACTCTTTTTCTGAAAATCAATGATCATCGCACCCTTGGTTCCCAGGCCTTATTATAAAAACAAAACCAAAATTATAATTTAAATTAAAAAAACAAATATACGCAGCAGTGTTTGTGTGGCCATCTCCGAGTCTCTCGCAGCACCAAATCGCCTGTGGCTAAGGATTACCTGTACAGTAAAGAAGCGGGTGAGTTTATAAAACTCAGTGTGAAATCCCTCATCAGTCAGTCAATATACAACATGCAGTAGTAGTCTAGGCCTGAGCCTTATCAAGATATGATGCAGTGTGGTCCTTAGCCCATTACGATGTGATGTGGGCCTTAGCCCAATCTGATAAATACAATGCAGTCATGCAACCCATCCCAATCCAACCAACACACCACTTCGTACCACCAACACGTCATGTGGGGATAAAATCAACCCTCCTAGCCAACACACCGATATCGCAGCAAAGCTGCCAGTAACAGTAACGCAGTAAAGCTACCAGTAACAATATATGTGGCAAAGACTCTAGTACAATATACTTCCCCTATATCAGAATCCCAACCCCATACAGTATGTCATGTCGGAAATCATACGTGTATGCAGTATGTCATACTCAGTAACAGTCATAGATATATACATCATGGAGAAAATCAGTCATACACATATTTCAACTCGTAGGGATATAACAGTTATTTTACCCTTCGGGGGTATTTCAGTCATTTTACCCTTCGGGGGTATTTCGTTCATTTTACCCTTCGAGGGTAACTTGGTCATTTTACCCTTCGAGGGTGATTCCATCATTTTTGACCTCTCAGAATGTCTATAGTCGCCTCAAGCGACTCAGGTAATCTAAATGGTTATAATGGTGTAAATGGGCCCAAGTGGGCCCACACGCATGTGCAGCCCATTCAGCCTAGATTTCGCCACGGCTATGTAATCTACCTAGCCCAGTCAAGTATTTGCCACAAATCGTGGGTTTCAACCGTATGGGGCCCACACGACCCATTTCGACCCAATGTGGCCCATTACGGCCTAAGCTCATTGAAATTCTCATGGAGGCCTGTATAGTTTATTGCCCATGATTCGCAGGTTTGGCTTTCCACACGAGACACTCGTGTGGTCTCAACGTCGTATTTCGACTTTTTGACTTTAGTCGTTCTACAGTTACAGTGGGGTGGTTACACACCTGATGCGATTCGTAGATTCCCTTTGTTCCGAACACTCTTATTCTAAAAATCAATGATCATCGCACCCTTGGTTCCCAAGGAATGTGCCAATCAACCTCGACCACCACCAGTTTGGAATGGAAGCAATGCAGGTTGGAGAAAGTGACGAAAACCTTAAAAACCTTGCATATCTCCCATCGAGACCAAGGAACAAATGAGATGATATGTATAACTCTCCACAACAACAACCTCCCCAAATCCCAATATTCTCTCCTCAAATCCCTCCAAATATCCCTCCTCAATTCTCTCTATGACTAGTTCAAACTATATTTAGCACGATTTCAGTCCTAACTCTACCACCTACACGAATTAGGCAGCAAAATAAATACTCCCTTTCTGATGCGCCACCACTCGAACCTCAGACCTCACAGTTATACAACACGCCACCTTGCCACTAAACCACAAGCTCTTTTTGTGTCATAAAACAAGCACTATTATTTATAAGGCCTATATGCCAGTGTTTAGATTCATTTCAGAGCAAAACTAAAAATTTTGCAAAATCTAAGACTCGTACCCCTGACTTCTCAGGCACTTCTAAACACTCCTAAGTCACTTTACCTCTATAGCAGACATTCATTTATGTCACTTCCTTGCACAACTAAATATTTATGTGCAGTCTCTTAACTATTCCCTTGTTCAAAACCTACTTCTTCTTGGACCAAAATTCGGGGTGTTACAATTCACCCCTCCTTAAAGAAATTTCATCCTCAAAATTTCCAATTATTAGATCAGTCACAAAACACAGACACTACCACTACGCTTCACTGCACACTCTAGTTCCAAATTACGTATATGGCCAAACGACGAGGACCCAACTCGAGCACCTCTACGCTCTACCATGGCCTCTTGTACCTCGTCTGTGTGTACCTCTTCTGCTCATACCAAATAACTTATTATCAGATTAAGAAGTTTTTTGCATTAGTTTGCAATTCCAGTGATTATTAACGGATGTCTTATGAAAAGAAGTAATTAGAGTTTTGCTTTCGCAAATCAAAAGTCTCCCTACAGTTTCCAGTTTTCCTACGGTCTCAGTTTACTCTAACTAAAGAGTTTCAATATAGTCCTATTATCTACAATAATCTCTTAGTGTATTTCAGTTCAAGTAATCTACAGTATAAAGAAACTTACGGATTCAGCGCTGAAGACTCAGCGTGCACACTTGTAAGCCTTCCAAAAAAAAACTCTCCAAAATCGTTTTCCAGAAATTCAAAATATTCTCAAAACTTATTCCACAGTCGAGTTTTGCAACTAGGCTATGATACCACTATATCTAGCACCCCTAACTCGGCCTAGGAGTTATGGTCGAATCTGGCGGTGTCACATTGAGGTGTTTAGCGAAAACTTCTTGTCGCTGAAATCCTTAAAATCAATTAATCATTTTGTTATTAAACGGTGATTCCAAAACTGGTTGTTCATTTGCAGGAGTGAATCATTAAAAGGTAATCACTTTTAAAACGTTATAAATTGTCCAAAATCTCATTTATTGTAAAAGTTATTTTTTTTAGGAAAAGTTGCGAAAATGTGGTGTTTTTGAAAATAGTTACCTTTTGAAATCTCGTGTTCTCCTAACTACCAGTTTAAAATATTTAAGTAAAAGCCCAAATTAAAAATTAAACCAATTTAAAGGCCTTATTCTAAAAACAAAGCCCAACTTATAATTTAAATTAGAAAAAAAACAAATATCAGCAGCAGTATTTGTGTGGCCATCCCCGAGTCTCTCGCAACACCGAATTGCCTTTGGCTGAGGATTACCTGCACAGTAAAGGAGAGGGTGTGTTTACGAAACTCAGTGTGAAGTCCCTCATCAGTTAGTCAATATACGATGCACGATAAAGATGCAGTGTAGGCCTTAGCCCATTACTGATGTGATGTGGGCCTTAGCCCAATCTGATTCTGATACAATGCGATAATGCAAACCATCCCAATCCAACCAACACACCACTCCGTACCACCAACACACTATGTGGGGATAAAATCAACCCACCCAGCCAAGACACCAATATCGCAGCAAAGCTGCCCGTAATAGTAACGCAGCAAAGCTGCCAGTAACAACATATGTGGCAAAGACACTAGTACAGTATACTTCCCCTATATCAGAATCCCAACCCCATGCAATATGTCATGTCATAAATCATACATGGATGCAGTATGTCATACTCAGTAACAGTCATAGATATATACATCATGGAGCGAATCAGTCATACACATATTTCAACTCCTACGGATATAACACTTATTTTACCCTTCGGGGGTATTTCAGTCATTTTACCCTTTTGGGGTATTTTGGTCATTTTACCCTTCGGGGGTATTTCATTCATTTTACCCTTCGAGGGTAATTTGGTTATTTTACCCTTCGAGGGTAATTAAGTCATTTTTTGACCTCTCGAAATGTTTGTAGTTGCCTCGAGCAACTCACGTAATCTAAATGGTTATAACGGTGTAAATGGGCCCAATTTGGCCCACACGCATGTGTAGCCCATTCAGCCCAGATTTCGCCACGGCTATGTGATCTACCTAGCCCAGTCTAGTATTTTCCACAAATCATGGGTTTCAACCATATGAGGCCCGCTAGCCCATTGAGCCTAAACGGCCTGTTTTGGCCCCACGTGGCCCATTACAGCCTAAGCCCATGGAAATTCTCATGGAGGCCTATATATTTTATCGGCCATTATTCACAGGTTTGGATTTCCACATGAGTGATCGCACACTCATGTGGTCTGAATGTCGTATTTCAGCCTTTCGGCTTTAGCCGTTCTACAGTTACAGTGGAGTGGTTACACACCTGATGCGATTTGTAGATTCCCTTTGTTCCGAACACTCTTATTCATTAAATCAATGATCATCACACGCTTGGTTCCCAAGTAATGTCCCAATCAACGTTAACCACCACTAGTTAGAAATGGAAGCAATGCAGGTTGGAGAAAGCGATGAAAACCTAGAAAACATTGTCGATCTCCCATCGAGAACAAGGAACAAATGAGATGATTATATAAATCTCCACAACAACAACCTCCCCTGATCCCAATATGCTCTCCTCAAATCTCTCCAAATATCCCTCCTCAATTCTCTCTATGACCAGTTTAAACTCCATTTAGCAATATTTCAATCCAACTCTACCACCCACGAATTAGGCAGCAAAATAAATACGCCCCTTCTTATGCGCCACTAGTCGAACCTTAGACCTCACAGTTACACAACACGCCACCTTGCCACTAGACCACAAGCTCTTTTTGTGTCATAAAACAAGCACTATTATTTATAAGGCCTATATACCAGTGTCTAGATTCATTTAAAAGCAAAACTCAAAATTTTTTGAAAGCTAAGACTCGAACCCCTGACTTCTCAGACACTTCCAAACACTCCTAAATCACTTAACCACTGAAGCAGACATTCATTTATGTCACTTCCTTGCACAACTAAATATTTATGTGCAGTCTCTTAACTGTTCCCTTATTCAAAACCTATTTCATCTAGGCCCAAAATTTAGGGTGTTACAATTCACCCCAACTTAAGGAAATTTCGTCCTCAAAATTTCCAATTATCAGATGAGTCGCAAAACACAGACTCCATCAGTAGCTTCCACTGCGCAATCTAGTTCCAAATTAGGTATATGGTCAAACGATGAGCATCCATCAGTACACTTCCACTGCGCACTCTAGTTCCAAATTAGGTATATGGCCAAACGATGAGGACACAACTCGAGTACCTCTACGGCCTCTACCATGGCCTATTGTATCTCGTCTGCGTGTACCTCTTCTGCTCATATCAAATAATGTATTATCATATTAAGAAGTTTTATGCATTAGTTTTCAATTCCAGTGATTATTAACGGATGTCTTATGAAAAGCAGTAATTAGAGTTTTGTTTTCGCAAATCAAGAGTCTTCCTATAGTTTCCAGTTTTCCTACACTCTTAGTTTACTCTAACTAAAGAGTTTTAGTACAGTCCTATTATCTATAGTAATCTCTTAGTGTATTTCAGTTCAAGCAGTCTATAGTATAGAGAAACTTACAGATTTGGCACTAGAGACTCGGTGTGCCACACTTGTAAGCCTTCCAAAAAACAACTCTTCAAAATAGTTTTCCAGAAATTCCAAAAATTTTGAAAACCAATTCCACAGTCGAGTTTTACAACTAGGCTTTGATACCACTGAATGTAACACCATAAACCCGGCCTAAGAGTTATGGCCGAATCTGGCGGTGTCACATTGATGTGTTTTGTGTAAAACTTGTTGTCATTGAAATCCTTAAAATCAATTAAACATTTTGTCATTAAACGGTGATTCCAAAACGGGTTGTTCATTTCCAAGCATGCATCATTAAAAGCTAATCACTTTTAAAACGTTTTAAATTTTCCAAAATCTCATTTATTGCAAAAGTTATTTTTTCCAGAAAAGTTGCGAAAACGTGGTGTCTTTCAAAACAGTTACCTTTTAAAAACCTGTCTTCTCCTAACTAGCAGTTTAAAATATTTAGGTAAAAGCCCAATTAAAAATTTAAACCAATTTAAAGGCCTTATTAGAAAAACAAAACCCAACTTACAATTTAAATTAAGAAAAAAACAAATATGAGCAGCAGTGTTTGTGTATCCATCTCTAAGTCTCTTGCAGCACCTAATCGCCTATGGCTAAGGTTTACCTGCATAGTAAAAGAGAGGGTGAGTTTATGAAACTCAGTGTGAAATCCCCCATTATTCAGTCAATATACAACATACAGTAGTAGTTTGGGCCTGAGCCCTATATAGTAACAGTACAGTGTGGGCCTTAGCTCATTACAGTAACAGTGTTGGCCTTAACCTAATACAGGAACAGTACAATGTAGTAATGCAACCCATCCCAACCCAGCAAACACACCACTCCGTACCACCAACACACCATGTAGGGGAAAAATGGACCCACCCAGCCAACACACCAATATCGCAGAAAAGCTACCAGTAATAGTGATGTAGCAAAGTTGCCAGTAACAGTAACGCAGCAAACCTGCTAGTAATAGTATATTTCCCTGATATCAGAATCCCAACCCCATACAATATGTCATCTCATAAATCATACGTTTACACAGTATGTCATACTCAGTAACAGTCATATATATTTCATAAAGCAAATTGGTCATACACATATTTCAAATCATAGGGGTATAATAGTTATTTTATCCTTCGAGGGTATTTCGGTCATTTTACCCTTCAGAGGTATTTCAATTATTTTACCCTTTAGGGGTATTTTGGTTATTTTACCCTTCGAAGGTAATTCGGTCATTTTACCCTCTGGGGGTAATTCGATAATTTTTTAACCTCTCGAAAGGTCTGTAGTCACCTCAAGCGACTTAGGTAATCTAAATGGTTATAACGATGTAAATGGGCCCATGTGGGCCCACACGCCTGTGTAGCCCATCCAGCCCAAAATTTTCCACGGCTATGTGATCTACCTAGCCAGTCTAGTATTTGCCACAAATCATGGGTTTCAACCGTGTGGGGCCTACAAGCCCATTCAGCCCACACGCCACATTTCGGCCCAACGTGGCCCATTACAACCTAAGCCCATAGAAATGCTCATGGAAGCCTCAATAGTTTATTGCCCATGATTCGCAGGTTTGGTTTTCCATATGAGCGATCCGTAGATTCCCTTTGTTCCGAACACTCTTTTTCTGAAAATCAATGATCATCACACCCTTGGTTCCTAAGCAATGTGCCAATCAACCTCGACCACCACCAGTTAGGAATGGAAGCGATGCAAGTTGGAGAAAGTGACGAAAACCTTGAAAACCTTGCCGATCTCTCATCAAGAACAAGGAACAAATGAGACGATATATATAACTCTCCACAAAAACAACCTCCCCAAATCCCAATATTCTCTCCTCAAATCACTCATAATATCCCTCCTCAATTCTCTCTATGACCAGTTCAAGCTCTATTTAGCAGTATTTCAATCCAACTCTACCACCTACACGAATTAGGCAACAAAATAAATACTCCCTTTCTGATGCGCCACCACTCGAACCTCAGACCTCACAGTTACACAACACGCCACCTTGCCACTAGACCACAAGCTCTTTTTGTGTCATAAACCAAGCACTATTATTTATATGGCCTATATTCCAGTGTCCAAATTTATTTAAAAGCAAAACTAAAAATTTTACATAAGCCAAGGCTTGAACCCCTAACTTCTCAGATAGTTCCAAACACTCCTAAATCACTTAACCACTGAAGCAGACATTCATTTATGTCACTTCCTTGCACAACTAAATATTTATGTGTAGTCTCCTAACTGTTCCCTTATTCAAAACCTATTTCTTTTAGGCCCAAAATTCGGGGTGTTACAAAAAGCTTCATGGGGTTGATTTGACACGAGAAATAGAAGAAAAGGTTAAAGTAATTCGAGACAGTTGAAAAATAGCTTCAGATCGATAGAAATCTTATGCGGATATAAAAAAAAGGCATTGAATTTCAAGTCAACGACAAAGTGTTCTTGAAAGTATCACCTTGGAAGAAAGATCTTTGATTTGGTCATAAAGGAAACCTAAGTTCGCGGTTTATTGGGTCGTATGAGATTATTGAAAGAATTGGGTTGGTAGCATACAGATTAGCTTTTCCATCAGAATTAGAAAAGATCCACAATATTTTTCACGTGTTATGATGATACCGATCAAATCCATCACATGTGATTTCACCTATTGAAGTTAAGATTCAGCCTAAGATAACATGCACTGAAGATCCAATCAGAATTCTAGCTCAAGAGGTTAAAGAATTGAGAAAGAAAACGCATAGCTTTAGTGAAAGTTCTTTGGCAATGACACGATATAGAAGAAGCTACCTAGGAACCAGAAGAAGCTATGAAAGTGCAATACCTGAACCTCTTTTTTGGTCAGATTTTTCGGGGACAAAAATTCTTTAGGGGGAGAGTTGTAACACCCGTTTTTAGTGAAATCGGAACAGTGGTTTCGAAATCACAAATCTGATGAGTAAAAATTTGTTTTATTATTATTTTAATGTCTATAGAATATTAGTAGGGTCGTATAAAATTTTCGTTAAGAAATTTAACGTTTGCATGCTTAATTTCGTAAAAAGGACTAAATTGTAAAAGGTGAAAAAGTAGGGTTCTATTAGTTAAAGGTATCTATTAGCTATGAAATTAAATTTTTAAGGGATTTATATGGTAACTAGAGCATTATTATAAATAGTGGACAAAGACGGACATTAAAAAAAGGGTATTTTTATGTTATAACAAAGGTTAATTTAGTAAATCAATAAATAAGTTAATGTAAATTAAGAAAAACAAAAACTATCATCTTTATTCTATCTTCTTCCACCGAAAAACCAAAGAAAGAAACCTTTATGGAAGCTTGCTAGGTTCGGCCAAGCATTCTATTTGCACGTAAGTGATACTTTGCCTCGTCTTTAATGATTTTTATGTTTTCGGGATCGTTGTAGCTTAATCTAGCTAGGTTTAGGGTTTTTCCATGAACATGTTTGTATGGTTTTTGAAGTTTAGTGAAAGATTATGAGTCCTTGTTATTAAATAAACAACTTTTGTAAAGTGATTTTTCATGAAAATATCATTTAGGGACTTATTTGTAAAAGTAGTAAAATACCATGTTAAATTTATGAAATGTTGATTTGTATGAGGTTTTAAAGTCCATAAGTATTTTGGCTAGAATGAAATATCAATGATTTTATATAAATGTTACTTTACGAGCTTAAGGACTAAATTGGAAATAAGTTACAATATTAGGGGCAAAATGTAAATTTTGCAAAAGTATGAATTTTGGACTAAATTGAATAGTATTAGTATTAAATAGACTGAATTTAGCTATTTAGATCAAGATAAACCTCATACGAATCTAGATCAAGGAAAAGCTAAAGCCTTAGATTAGTTGATCTTGTTTTTACATCTCCGTAATTGAGGTAAGTTCGTATGTTTAAATAATGTTTTAATGTTATTTGATATATGCATGCTATTGTGTTATTTATCATGTCATGAAATGATGGAAATCCAACAACGTACGACGATTATCAAGCCTCGTTTGAACCTTAGGAATATATAGGTGGTATTAAATTTTCGTTGAAAAATTTTAACGTTTTGATAGTTAATTAATTAAATAGGACTAAATCGTAAAAGATGTAAAATTTGATCACTATTTGATTTGAGTGATTAAATGGTTAATTGAATAAAGGAAAAGGGACTTAAATGATAATTAAACCATTTAAGAATGTAGTGAATGGTTTTGGGTAACTAAAAGCATGAAAATTTGATGTTTATTAAATGGACAAAATGGTAATTTGAATATTAAATTAAACAAAATAAAAACCAAAATGTTATATCATCATTTTGGTGTCTTCTTCATGAATTGAAAGAAGAAAGAAGCCATGGTTATGGAAGCTTGGTTCGGCCATGTTTCATTTCTTGGATGTAAGCCCCTAAACTATCAGTTTCTTGTAATTTTTATGTTTTTAATATTGTTGCAACTAGGTTCAGCTAGCCCGTACCTTCGATTTTGAAACTGCTAAAGATTTTGAATGTTGCCATTTATGAACCTTATGATTTTTGTTGTTGAATGATGAATTTGGAATGGTTTTTGATAATTAAAAGTATTTTGTTAAGTGATTTTTGATGAATTTACCGATCAAGGACTAAATTGTTAAATTAATAAAAGTATAAGGATTTAATGTGAAATTGTTGCATAAATGGGCTATTATGGATACCATGAACATTCAACTATGCTCAATTTTGGGTAAAAATGGTTAATTTGCATGTTTTGGGCTTAGGGACTAAATTGAATAAAAGTAAAACTTTAGGGGCAATTTTGTAAAAATGATAAAATTTCATTAAATGAATTGTTTTACTGTCTAAATTAATATATTGAATGAAATTATTAATTTAGATAAAGATCGGGTGGAAAATCAAGGAAAATAGAAAATTACCAAAATGCCTCTAAACCTTGGTATTTCTGTAATTTACTCAGGTAAGCTCGTATGAACTGTATTTTGTATAATTTTGATTAAATTTAATGTTAATATGTGATTATATTGTGATTGAATCAATATATATATGTTAGTGTACAATTTACCGTGTTATGAAACGACGTAAATCCAGCGATGTACGGCGATTACCGAGCCCCGTTTGAACCTTAGAAATTCGAAGGATAGAAATGACATGTCATTAGGGTTACATGCTTTAGGTGCTGGTCCTGTTCGTCCTACTGATGGCTGAGGTCCGACATGTGTTGCGAATATTCCACAGCTCGTGTGAGTAGCATCATGTAGCTACATTCTAACCTGTGAGCATACCGATTCACAGCTCGTGTGAGCATAAATGTATAGGATTTGACGGATTACAGTTATATGAGCTAGCACACTATGTGTGAGCTATCTGGGGTATCTAACAGTATTTTAAATGGTTCAACGGGCATTATTCGGATATGAAGTGGTAAGAGTTCGATATGGTATTACATGGTATATTGAAAGTGGAAATGGATGATATATGTATATGATACATGAATAAATGTTGTGCTCATCCATGTTTATAATGCTTATGTTGTATGTTTACTTGGCTAACATGTTTGATGTCAATGCTTAGGCTTTGGCCAAGTTGTGGTTGGATTATGCCACATTAAACTTATAAGTTATGCACTGAAATGGTAAGTGCTTAAATGAAAATATGCTTGTGATCATGAAAGGGTGGTAAGGTTTAAATTATGTAATTTCTATTGAAATGGTTTATCATGTGGTTAGTTTCAAAAAGAATTATGTTTAAATGCACTAACTTGTGACTATGGTTGAATGATAGGTTTATGTCTCGTGTGATATGCATATGAAACGGGTGTGGAAAAGTAATGAAACAGTAAGTTCATACTTGAAGTATAAAATGATGAAAAAGGGAATGATGAGTTGAATTGATGTTTTATTTAAGCTAAATATAGTAAATGCAATGGAAAGTAATGAAATGCAAATGAAAATAAGAAAATTTGAAAGAGTTTAAAGTTTTAGAAAATCCTACTATGCTAGGGATGATATGTATATGTGATGTTGTGAATTTATTCACTTTGTGAGTTGTTGAATATGGTTTCATGATTCTTGCAATATTGGTATAGGATTATCTTTGATGTGTATAAATTTCATATTTGAAATGGATTGATATGATCAAAGTTTATATGAGCTTACTAAGCATTCATTGCTTACGTAGTTGTTTTTCCTTTACCTTATAGATTATCGGAAGCTCCATTGATTTGGAAGCTCGTCAGAAATCTATCACACTATCCAGCATTTATATCGGTAGATTTTGATGTCTTGGTTAAGGTTATAATGGCATGTATAGGTGGACTACGTCTAATGTTTAATTGATGAGTTTGGTATATATATGTCATTTTCGTTGATGTTTTAGCCATTATGTTTTTGCTAGTAGATTTGGTACTTTGAATGGTTGATATGTTGATATATATATGTGGTCTTATGATGGATGTTGAACATTTTAATATTGGTATGAAAATGTAGTTATCATATATGATTATTGATGCTAATTGTTAAATGGTAAATTTGTTATATTTGAATGTGAATTTGATATGTGAACAAAGTGGTAAGTAATGACATAAGTTTTGTTATAAGTTAGTTTAACTTTTGGCCAATTTATGTATATGGATATACATGTTTAGTGGTTGTAATTGAGGTGCCTTTTGGGCACATTGGTTGTATGCTTATGTACCTTGATTGGATAGCTTGTTATAGCATGGTTTGTTTCACTTTGGGTGCTTAATTGTAACACCACAAACCCAGCCTAGACGTTATGGCCAAATCCGGTAATGTTACGATAAAGGGTTTTGAAAACGGAGTCGTTACGATAAATCATACTAGCTTATAACTCGTGTTTTCTTATGTCTATTGTCAAAAATGATATGAATTATTTCTTTTGCCAAAACACAATTTACAGTGAAAGACTAATAAAACCATTATATTTTGGAAATTCAATTCATAATTTTTAGAAAAACCTTTTCTTTGAGTAAAATCGTTGATTCCATAAACGTTTTGTTAAACCATGTGAATAAACAAGCAAACAAAACCAAAACCAAAACCAAAATTTTAAAAACCATCCAGTCTAGAGAGTCCCAGAAATTACACACTCTCAATTAAGTCTGAAAGTTAGATAAAAACCATAATTACTAAGTATAATCAGTTTTGGGACGAGTGATCACCGCTAATCTCCATCACACCAATCCATCTAAGTTTGAGGATTACCTGAACAGAATAGACAAATTGATGTGAGTTTTCGTAAACTCAGTGTGTAACCCAACAGACATAGACATGCTATACATACAGAAATCACATGCATAGTCAGATTCATAGTCAGATACAGATAACAGTTACAGATATGCAGATCAGATATACAGATTCCTACCCCCATCCTCTACACACCAACTTCGACCATCCCATCACACCATGTGGGGTTAGAAACACTCACCCATCCCTACACACCATATCGTGCCATTACGTCACATATCAAATAAAGTGCAGCCAAGCTGCCAAAATATAGGCGAAGGTTGCCTTTCAGAACACTTCCTCGATATATACAATCCCACCCCAAAAAAAGATACAGAATACAGATACAGATATAACATGCTTGTGTACAGATATCAGATATACATATAGTAGAATAGTTAGACATACATAAAAGTGTCCTACTAAGAGCATACTATGTAACAGTCTGATTCTGGGCCTAGTCAGAATAGTGGTTTCGAGACCACAAATCCAAATTATCATTATATTTTTATGGTCTACAATTTCACATAAAAATTTTGTAAAAATTTCGTTTGAAAATTTTGACGTTTGGGCACTCAATTCAGTTAAAAGGACTAAATTGTAAAAAATGTAAAAGTTGAGTTCTACATGTTAGAGGTGTCCAATTGTTATGAAATTTTAAATTGAAGGTCCTTATGTGGTAATTAGACCATTAGTTAATTGATGGACAAAAATGGGCATAGGATTAGTGAAATAGTTTTTTTTAAGTAAGGGCATTTTAGTCATTTAAGTAGGGGATTAGTGAAATATATTGTGATAGTGTGATGATTTCTGACAAATTGAAATTTTTTTTATATAGTAAATGGATCCTAACCGAAGTGTAGCAGATGATGTTGAGAGTAACGCGCCGGCTCCCGCGCAAGAGACCGTGCTTGAAGAAAGTAGACATGAGACGCATAGTCAGGATGTGGCTCGGGAAGCCGTCCTTCATATGATGAATAATTGGTATACAGAATTTGTTTGTGCAAATTTGAATGTTCAACCTCCTCCACCCCTCCTATTCCTCCACCGGTTCCTGTAGCTCCACAGAATGTTGACTTGGTAAGATCAAGTAAACCTCCCGTTGACAAAATCCGAAAGCATGAGGCTGAAGATTTCAAGGCTAATATAGATGATGATCCGTAGAAGCGGAGTTTTGGCTCGAAAATTCCATTCGGGTATTTGATGAATTATCTTGTACTCCCGAAGAATGTTTAAAGTATGGAATATCTTTGTTAAAAGACTCAGCGTATCGTTGGTGGAAAACATTGGTATCTGTGGTTCCGAAAGAAAGGGTTACATGGGACTTCTTCCAGGATGGATTCAGAAAAAAAATACATAAGCCAACGGTTTATTGATAAAAAACGCAAGGAGTTTCTTGAATTGAAGTAGGGCTGAATGTCTGTGGCAGAGTATGAAAGAGAGTTTGTTAGATTGAGTAAATATGCCCAAGAATGTGTACCCACAGAAGCTGCTATGTGTAAAAGGTTTGAAGATGGTTTAAATGAAGACATTAGGATATTTGTTGGAATGTTGGAACTGAAGGAATTTGTGGTATTGGTTGATCGAGCTTGTAAGGTTGAAGAATTGAATAAAGAAAAGAGAAAAGCTGCGATGGAGGCTCGAGATACAAGAAAGTGGCCAATGTGTAAACCATTTCAAACTCAGTCAAAGAAGTCTAAAGAGATGAATCCTCGAGTGACTACTTCAACTGGATATCCACGTTGAGACCGGGGAAAATTCTATTTGGGTCCCAAAGCTCAAGCTACATCGGTATCAAGTGTGGGTAGTGTGAAGCCTAGTAAACCAGAGTGTCAGCATTGTGGTAGGCAACATCCTGGTGAATGCTGGTTAATTAGCCGAGCTTGTTTAAAGTGTGGTTCTCGACAACATTATATTAAAGGTTGCCTTGAGAAAATTGAAGAAGAAAAATTTTACAATGTTAGATCGAGTGATACTGTCAGCAGAGGTAGACCACAGAGAAACACTGAAACTTGAGATAGTGGTAAAAGTATAATGAAGGGTACAACTGCAAGACCAGAACCCCGAACACCTGCCAGAGCTTATGCCATACGTGCTCGTGAGGATGCATCATCTCCAGATGTGATTACTGGTACATTCTCTCTCTATGATATTGATGTTGTTGCTTTGATTGACCCTGGGTCTACTCATTCATATGTATGTGTGAATTTTGTATCTAATAAAAATTTTCCTGTTGAAAACATTGAATTTGTGGTAAAATTATCAAACCCTTTAGGCAAATATGTTTTAGTCGATAAGGTTTGCAAGAATTGTCCTTTGATGATTCAAAGTCACTGCTTCCTGGCTAATTTGATGTTGTTACCATTTAATGAGTTCGATGTTATTTTGGGAATGCATTGGTTGATATTGCATGATGCCAAGGTAAATTGTAGACAGAAAATCCTTGAATTGAAGTGTGAAAATGGTGAAATTCTTCGGGTTGAAGCAGAGGAGCCGAATAAATCACCTATGGTGATCTCATTCATGTCTGTTCAGAAGTACATGAGAAAAGGATGTGAAGCTTATCTTGCTTATGTGTTGAATACTGGTATAACTGGGTCGAAGCTTGAACCAGTGCCGGTAGTCTGTGAATTTCTAGACGTATTTCCAGAGGAACTGCCTGGGTTACCTCTGATTAGAGAAGGTGAGTTTGCTATTGACTTGTTACCTGGTACTGCACCGATTTCTATTGCTCCATATTGGATGGCTACTACTGAATTGAAAGAATTAAAAGCTCAGTTGCAAGAATTGACGGATAAAGGATTTGTGAGACCGAGTTTTTCTCCCTAGGGTGCTCCTGTCTTATTTGTGAAAAAGAAAGACGGCTCTGTGAGACTTTGTATTGACTATCGTCAGCTCAACAAAGTGACTATAAAGAACATGTATCCTTTGCCGAGAATTGATGATTTGTTTGACCAACTAAAGGGAGCAACAGTGTTTTCAAAGATTGATTTGAGATCTGGTTACTATCAGTTGAGAGTTAGAGAGTCAGATGTGCCAAAGATTGCTTTCAGAACGAGGTATGGACACTACGAATTTCTGGTGATGCCTTTTGGTTTAACTAATGCTCCGGCTATTTTTATGGATCTGATGAACCGAATTTTTCGACTGTATCTAGATAAGTTCGTGGTGGTGTTCATAGATGATATTTTAATTTATTCTCGAGATGAATCCGAGCACGCCGAACATTTGAGAACAGTGTTGCAGATTCTGAGAGAGAAGAAATTGTATGCTAAATTCAGCAAAAGTGAGTTTTGGCTTCGTGAGGTCGGATTCTTAGGACATATAGTTTCAAGTGAGGGTATTTGGGTTGATCCAATCAAAATCTCAGCAATTGTTGATTGGGAACCACCAAAGAATGTGTTCGAGGTTAGAAGCTTTCTAGGCTTAGCCGGGTATTACAGACATTTTGTCAAAGGATTCTCGATGATTGCTTATCCTATGACTAAGTTACTGCAAAAGAATGTAAAGTTTGAATGGACCGATAAATGTTAACAAAGTTTCGAGAAATTGAAGGCATTATTGACTGAGGCGTCAGTGTTGGTACAACCTGAGATAGGGAAGGAGTTATAATTTACAGTGATGCATCGTTGAATGGTCTGGGGTGTGTGTTAATGCAAGAGGGCAAAGTAATAGCTTATGCTTCAATACAGCTGAAACCACATGAGAAAAAATTATTCGACGCATGATTTAGAATTGGCTGCCATTATTTTTGCTTTAAAAATTTGGCGTCATTATTTGTATGGTGAGAAATGCCGAATCTTCACTGATCATAAGAGTTTGAAGTATTTAATGAATCAAAAAGACCTAAATTTGATACAACGAAGGTGGCTCGAACTAATAAAAGACTATGAGCTAGTGATTGACTATCACCCCGGAAAAGCTAATGTAGTTGATGATGCCTTGAGCATAAAATCTTTATTTGCTTTGAGAACTATGAGTACGAGATTAACCTTATATGATGATGGCTCAATTTTGGCTGAATTGAGGGCTAGACCGTTATTCCTTCAGCAAATTCGAGAAGCCCAAAAGAATGACAGTGAATTGCAAGCCAGGAGAGCTCAGTGTGAATCAGGTGTTAATCCAGATTTTTGAATTAGATCAGATGATTGTCTAATGTTTCAGGATAGGATATGTGTACCGAGAAATGATGAGTTGATTTGGACTATTTTATGTGAGGCACACAGTGGCGATTTGTCAGTTCACCCTGGTACTGTGAAAATGTATAATGATTTAAAGAAATTGTACTGGTGGCCGGGCATGAAAAAGCATATCTTGGAAATTTTATCAAAGTGTTTAATTTGCCAACAAGTGAATGCTGAGCATCAAGTACCATCAGGTTTACTTCAACCAGTAATGATTCCAGAGTGGAAATGGGACAGCATCACAATGGATTTTGTGACAGGATTGCCTTTGCCGCCAAGGAAGAAGGATGCTATTTGGGTAATCGTTGATAGATTGACAAAATCAGCCCATTTTATACCTGTGCACATTGATTACTCACTAGACAGGTTAGCGGAATTATATGTTGCTGAAATTGTGAGATTGCACGGGGTGCCTAAGTCCATTATATCGGATGAGATTCGAGGTTCACTTCGAGGTTTTGAATAAAGTTGCAAGAAGCCTTGGGTACAAATTTGAACTTTAGTACTCCATTCCATCCGCAAACTGACGGACAATCTGAAAGAGTGATTCAAGTTCTTGAAGACATGCTCCGATGATGTATTTTAGAATTTGAAGGCAGTTGGGAGAAATTTCTACCATTGGTTGAATTTTCTTACAACAATAACTATTAGTCGAGTATACGAATGGCACCGTATGAAGCATTATATGGACGTAAGTGTAGAACCCCTTTATATTGGACTGAGATCAGTGAGAACCGGATTCACGGAGTTGACTTGGTGAAAGAAACAGAAGAAAAAGTGAATGTAATTTGTGACTGTTTAAAGGCTGCTTCAGATCGACAAAAGTCATATGCAGATTTAAAGAGAAAAGGAATTGATTTTCAAGTGGGCGATAGAGTGTTTTTGAAAGTATCTCCGTGGAAGAAGATTTTGAGATTTGGCCGAAAAGGCAAATTGAGTCCACGTTTTATTGGACCGTATGAAATTATTGAAAGAATTGGACCCGTAGTTTATCGGTTAGCTTTGCCAACAAAGTTGGAAAGAAGACATAATGTATTTCATGTATCGATGTTGCGGCGCTATCGTTCTGATCCCTCACATATAGTTTCCCCTATAGAGATTGAAATTCGACCGGATATGACTTATAAGGAGGAACCGATAAAGATTTTGGCAGGAGAGGTCAAACAGTTAAGGAATAAGAGTGTAGCCTTAGTAAAAGTGTTGTGGCAAAAACATGGAATGGAAGAGGCTACGTGGGAACTGGAGGAAGTTATGAGGAAACAGTACCCAAACCTCTTTTCCGGTAAGATTTTCGAGGACGAAAATCCCTAAGGGGGAAAATTATAATAGCCTGATTCTGGGCCTAGTCGAAACAGTGGTTTCGAGACCACAAATCCGAAGAGGGAAAATATTATTATCATTATATTTTTATGGTCTACAATTTCACGAAAAAATTTCGTAAAAATTTCGTTCGAAAATTTCGACTTTTGGGCACTCAATTTAGTCAAAATGGCTGAATTGTAAAAAGTGCAAAAGTTGAGTTCTACATGTTAGAGGTGTCCAATTGTTATGAAATTTTAAATTGGAGGTCCTTATGTGGTAATTAGACCATTAGTTAATTGATGACAAAAATGGGCTTAGGATTAGTGAAATAGATTTTTTTAAGTAAGGGCATTTTAGTCATTCGGTAATAAAAAAGGAATTAAAATGGGAAAAAGATGGAAAAATGGTGTCCATCGTCCTTAGTTGCTGCCAAATTTTGGAAGACACCATAGCTAGGGTTTCTTAACTTTCTCAAGCTCATAGTAAGTGCATCTTAGCCCCGTTTTTAATGTCCTTCGCATTTTTGAGATCCTCGTAGCTCGGTTTAGCTATTTCTACCATTAATTCATCTTAGGGTTCACATTTGGAAAAATACCCATAGGTGAAATGTGTTTATTTTTCTGTTTTATGGTAGAATATAAAGCTAGAAATTATGTTAAACAACTTTTGTTAAGCGATTTTAAGTGAAAACGGGTAAATCGACAAAATCGGTAAAAATGTTTAATGTTCATAAGTACATGTTAGAGTGAGAATTTGATATTTCCATAGAAGGAAAAAATGTTCAGAATGTTGTAAAACATAAGAATAAGGAGTGAAATTTAATTTTCGAGCTTGAGGACAAAAATGTAATTTTGCAAAAGTTTTGGGACAAAATCGTAATTTTGACAAAAGTTGAGTCAAATCTTGTTTTAATAAATGTGAATGTTAAACAAGCTCAATTTTCTGTTATAGATCAAGAAAGACGAGAAGTCAACCTTAATCGGGGAAAAGAGAAGATTGGGGATTAAATTCCAAAATCTTTAAATTTTGTATCGAGGTAAGTTGTATGTAATTAATACATTGTTATAATTATTATTTTTATATTTCGTGACAATACATGAGAAAGGGTTGGATATGAAATAGTTATGTTAAAGTTAGAAATTTGAAATTGATAGTTGATTTGTTTAAAATCAGCTTGGTTTATGGGTATACCAACTGCAAGTAATGGTTGAAGTGATTTAAATCGAATTATTAAATTGGTTATGGAGTTGAGTGGAAAGATTGATATTATAATGTGCTATGGAGAAATTGTAAATTATTGGAAAGTAAGAATCTTTGTGGAACTGTCGGAATGGTAAAGATTTGAATAAGGTATCGATGAACACATGTGTAGTACTGTGTGAAGGCTACTACATGTATCGATAAATGATGGTCACATGTGTAGTACTAAGTGAAAGCTACAATGTGTACCGAGAAGCTTTGGTCACATGTGTAGTACTGTGTGACAGCTACTACGTGAATCGATAAATGATGGTCACATGTGTAGTACTAAGTGAAGGCTACTATGTGTACCGAAAAGCTTTGGTCACGTCTGTAGTACTATGTGAAGGCTACTACGTGAACCGTAAAACTTGATCACGTCTGTAGTACTATGTAAAGGCTACTACGTGAACCATAAAACTTGATCATGTGTGTAGTACTATGTGAAGGCTACTACGTGTATCGAGTGATAAAAGTAACATGGGTAGTGTCGAAACCATTTTTATGTTTAAAAAAAACAAAAATGGGAATCGATTTTGAAAATGGAAATGGGGAGTCGCCACCGATCTTTTATTAAGATGTGATCGGTTCACCTTGAAAATAACTTTTGGTCTGCAAAATTTTGAGAAAATAGGTTCAGGAGTCGGTTACGCACGAGGAAGAATTAGCACCCCCGTAACGCCCAAAATTGGTACCAAATTGATTGCTTAATGTCTTAATGTCGAAAATTTGAAAAGATTTTAAAATACGATCCCATGACATGAAAGCTTAAAAAATTTCAATTAATAGAATAAACGGACCCATCTCAAAGAAAGAAACTGCTACACTCAGTGAGTTAGAATGTAACAATCTCATCTTTGAGATTTGATTCATCCCCTTTTTTTAAAAATATATTTTGAGAAGGATATTCGATCATTTAAGTCAATCGAGGAATTGGAATCCAGTAAGTTAGGGTTCATTAAAAATATATTTTGAGAAGGATATTCGATCATTTAAGTCAATCGAGGAATTGGAATCCAGTAAGTTAGGGTTCAATTTCTCGAAATTCATAAACTACAAATGTTATCTTTATTTTAAAATCGAGATAACAAAACGTCATATCTAGTAAGTTAGGATTTGACATTTGAAATCTTAAGAATTTTATTTTAACAATTAGTATGGTTTTAATAAAATAAGCACTTGATTATGTAAATTCATCGAGAAAAATTGAAGCTCAGTAAGTTAGGGCACAATTATCTCGAGAACTTATGAACATCAAGCCCTTTTTTGGGATTGTGAAATAAAACAATTATGATGCTTTAATGAAATACAATTCTTACAACCAATATAATTGAATAACAACATATAATGCAAAATATAAATAACAATTTAAACTAGAAACAATTAAACAAATAATAGGAAAATACTAACATTGACCTTAATCATATCATACAAACATCCATATTAATAATTTAACAACCCACAAAACGGATAAAATAAATAAGGTTTAAGAAATAAAACATTTATGTATAAAAATTATGGAGAAAAAAAGGTTAATTTGAAGTTAATGATATACTCTATGTACATATATACTAAAATAGTCTAATTTAAATTATATGTATTTTTAAATAATATTGATACTAAAACATACTGATAACAATTAAAAAATATCATTATTATTATTCTTATTTTAAAATATAATTTGTGCTAATAATAAATTTGAAAACAATATCTATCTAATATTAAAATGATGTTAAAAACAATAAATATAAGAATTGATTTATTAAAAAAACTTTTGAAATCAAAATTAAACATAAAAGGCATTTTTAAAATTGAAAATAATAATCAACAAATTTTAAATCGAAGCTTAAATAAAATTAAAATAATAATGAGAAAAACGAAACTAAAATATAATTGATTCAAAATGTTGGTATATATAAAAAGCGAAAATAAAGGTTTATTACAATTTAAACTATAGTAAAAGACTTAAACACTACTAAAGGTAAATACTACAAATCATATTAAGTTCTATAATATATGAAAGTAGGATTAATTATAATTAAAGATATTTTTGAGTAAAAAATCTAAATTTGTATTAAATCGAAATCCATTTTAACCAAAATCTAAATTTGTATTAAATCGAAATTCGTTTTAACCTTAAAAAATCTAAATTTGTATTAAATCGAAATTCGTTTTAACCAAAATCTAAATTTGTATTAAATCGAAATCCGTTTTAACCTTGGAGGACTAAACTAACAATTAAACGCAAGCATTATAAACCATTACAATCAACCACATAAAACGATACCATTCCAAATCGGATCTGAATGGAAACAAAGTTAAATGTGCGATACAAATTACAAAAAAATAAAAAAATCAAATCGCGATTCTATTAAATATAAAGGGACCTGTCGAATATATAGACCAGACGATTATTCATGCACGGATCCTTCCCGGATCGGGTCACCGTTTGGATCGGGTCTTCAAACAACGTCGTTTCAGAGCCATCGTATTGGCTCTAAACGACCGCATTTTAAAACGTGCTTAAAGATAAAAAAACCTAAAAATCTAATCACTTTGAAAACCTAAAGGGAACCAATGTTCCCTACACCGTTTGGTGCTCAGAAGGCAATCGAATGACTGCTAATTCAAGCCCGTTCTCTGATGACGACAGAGAGGGCCTATATCCCATCACTAGGTGCATTCTCCCTTTTATCTTTGTTGTTTTCTTTCTCAGCTAATGACAATTGAACATAAAAAGAAAAGAAAAAGAAAACACGAGACTAGCAGAATCCAAGAAGAAAAACAGAAATCGGGAATCACCTTTTTGTATTTCTTTTTGTATTCTCAAAGTGTATATTGAATGCGTAACCTCTTTTATAGTGTTCGAATGGCCTTCTTATACCCGATTTACAGAAAATAGAAAAAATAGAGAATAAAAAAATGAATCAAAATCTTCCTATCTGTTATTTTTCTATTTGCTAATGTTTTCGTCTTCTTTGCAGGTACGGAGGCCAGCTGGTGTACGGAGCCATACGGTGACGTGGCGTGGAGGCTCGATGCATGCTGAAGGCAGGAGCAGCAGCTGAGTTTAGGGTTTTGGTCTCTAGGGTTTGCTGTTGATTTTCTCTGTTTTGGGCTGCGAGTATTTGGGCTTGGTTTTGGGTTTAGGCTAGTTGGGTTTCGGCTAGTTGGGTTTGGGTTAAAGTTGTTTAGGCTATTCGGGTTGAAGCTGTTTTTTTTTTAGGTAGTGGATTTGGGCCATTAGTCCTGCTGTAATTGACAGTGGACATTTTAAGATTTTGGGTTAATTTTATTTGGTTTATTTTTGTTTATTTATTTCTAATTTGGGCCGGGCAAATTTGGGTTATTACAGCTGCCCCTCTTTGCTCAATGTCGTGTAACGGAAATGAAGCACAGACTAAAAATGGCGAATTTTGCCCAGTTGTACTGGCCCTTGGTGCTATTTTTCTTCAAGTTGCCTCATTCCAACCTAATGCATCTTCAGAGGTATGGGAATTGGTGCTTTGATCCACTCCACTGTAACATCAGGGAGATAGGATTCGTAACTCGTAACCTTAATCATATTAATTGTAATGTCGGGGCAGTGAGATTTGCTGTTGTAGCTTCAATCTATTCCACTGTACCGCTTGGGGAAGTAAGATTCCTGCTTCAATCTGATGAAATCTACTCTACTGTACTTCAGAGAGATAAGATCCTTTATTTTAATCCGCTCCACTGTAATCTTAGGGAGATAAGATTACTAGCTTCAATCTGCTCATTGTAATCTCGGGAGATAAGATTTACGCTTCAATCGATGCAATCTACTCTCTGTAACCCGGAGAGATAAGATCCTTTATTTTAATCCGTTCCACTGTAATCTCAGGGAGATAGGATTACTAGCTTCAATCTGCTCCGCTGTAATCTCAGGGAGATAAGGTTTCTGGCTTCAATCTGATGCGATCTACTCTACTGTAACTTTAGAGAGATAAGATCCTTTGTTTTAATCCACTCCACTGTAATCTAAGGGAGATAGGATTACTAGCTTCAATCTGCTCCACTGTAATCTCAGGGAGATAAGATTTCTGCTTCAGTCTGCCCCACTGTGACTTCAGGGGGATAAGACTTGTTTTCTCAATCTGCTCCGCTGCAACTTTAGGGAGATAGGATTGATTTCTTCTGTCTGCTCCACTACTGCTTAGGGAGATAAGACTTGTAATTTCTCACCTATTCCACTGCTGGTCAGGGACATAGGACTTGTAATCTTCGATTTGCTATCCTTAACCAGCTCCACTGTAACTGATGGAGGCAAGGCTTTGTTTTCGATATGCTTCGCTGTCAATGCAGGAATGCAACATCTACTATCTTCACTGATCTGTTCTCTGGGGAACATGACCTGTATAATGAACCTAATTATGCCTAATGATTAGGACGGCATGATCAAAATGAACCAAATGCTCCTAACTAGACATGTGTGAATGGTGTTTGTGTGAATGCAGAATTTTATTTTTTGAAAATGATCCCGCTTAGGTTGTCATTACTCGGAATTTATCAAGGCATTAACATTGACGTGCTATAACGCCTTCTCGCTTGACCGGCTTCTTCAAAGAATCACTTAGTCAGATTGCCCCATGTAAACCGAAAAAAAGTTCAAGCCATTGGGGCGCAAGATTTGTACCATCGTTCTCCCACTTCAATCCAAGAGTAGAAATAGGTGTCTTTTCCTCAAACCTCTCTTATCATAACTCAAGGATATAGGATCTGAAACGTTCTAGTTTCTTACACCATTCTCAGGGTATCGTACCAAAGACTTATGCGCAAATGAAGGCTCTCTTCTCCGGGGTAACACCTTCTTCTTGCCTGATGATCACTGCTTACTCGCTTATGACATCTTGTTATTTTGTTCAATGTATTTGAGAACAAAATCCAAAGAGAAAGTCGAAATTTAGCTCTTCCTTCTCAAATTTCCAACCCTTTAAAATTGGTGTGTTCTAAACCATAGTCCTGTTTCAGGTTCCTATATTATTTATAAACTTTTCAGAGTAATATGCAAAACTTCCTTTGTGAAAGTTTTATTAGTCCATTAATCATTATTCCAATGCAACATGTTTGTAAAAAATGTCATAACAATGGATAAGAATAAAGTTGGTTCTGAGCATAGCTCGAAAGAACAAATTATCAAAAATAGTAAAGAAGGATGACAAAGAAATTAATTGGGAATGTATATCTTGGAAAAGAAAAAAAAGTATTCCAAAAATCAACAAATTCAATATAAATAATAGGAGAATTAAGTTCCCCAGATATCGCAGCTTGAACTTCTCTGTACAAACTTTCTAAAGGCCATTCTGAGTTTGGTATGTGTTTAGGGGACCTTCAGTGCTTTGTCGATGCCCTAAGACGTTGCCTATCCCTTCCTGTTGATCCAGGCATAGCAAGATTGCCACACACCCCGATCTGATCAAGCTGCTCTAAACACTTCATGCCCCATTCTGATCAATATTTGAACCGCCCTTTTCGGGTTTTCAACTCAAATCCTCCTTTGGCCTAAGGTGCCCTTTGCGGGTTTTCACTTTGGTCCCCTTCCTTCAACTGAAGTATTTCTTGACTGAGTCTGAGTTTACAGGATTTGGCAAGTCTTTTCCATCCATCGCACTTAGAATCAAAGCTCCACCAGAAAATGCCTTCTTTACAACATAAGGATCCTCCCAATTTGGCATCCATTTTCCTCTAAAGTCTTTTTGTATAGGGAGAATTTTCTTCAACACCAGATCCCCTTCGTGGAATTCTCTGGGACGAACCTTTTTGTTATAGGCTCGCATCATCTATTTTTGATACATATGACCATGTTGGATGGCTCTTAACCTTTTCCCTTCTACTAAGTTCAACTGGTCGTATCGAGACTGAACCCATTCTGCCTCATCCAATTTCAATTCAGCTACTACCCGAAGAGAAGGAATCTCCACTTCAATGGGTAAAACAGCTTCCATCCCGTAAACTAGAGAAAAGGGTGTTGCCCCAGTAGAGGTTCTAACAGATGTTCGGTAAGCTAAGAAAGCGAATGATAGCTTTCCATGCTAATCCTTGTCGGTTTCAGTCATTTTTCCCATAATTCTCTTAATATTCTTATTAGCTGCCTCCACTGTACCATTCATTTTTGGGCGATATGGGGACAAGTTGTGGTAACTGATTTTGAACTGACTATAAACCTCCGCTATTGTGTTATTATTCAAATTCAACGCGTTTTTGGATATGATTCTTTCAGGCATTCCATATCGACAAATGATCTCCTTTTTCAAGAATTTACTAACCGCCGATTTCGTGACATTTGCATATGAAGCAACTTCCACCCATTCGGTAAAGTAATCAATGACAACAAAGATGAAACGATGCCTATTAGAAGCCTTCGGGGATATCGGCCCAATGACATCCATACCCCACATGGAAAATGGCCATGGAGAGGTCATAACATGAAGTGGTGAAGGGGTGCATGCATCTTGTCTCCATAAATCTGACATTTATGGCATTTCTTGTCTCCATAGTGGACCAATAGTACCCAAATCTCATGATCTGTCTGGCCATGGTGAAGCCATTGGCGTGCGTCCCACAGATTCCCTCATGGACTTCCTCCAAAATTTTCTTAGCTTCCACGGCATCCACACATCTTAACAGTACCTGATCTTTCCTTCTTTTGTACAGCACTTCCCCGTCTAAGACATATTCGATGGCTATTCTTCTCAGGGTTCTCTTGTCGTTCTCTGTTGCCTGGCTAGGGTACTCCCGATTCTTCACATACTGTAGGATACTCTGATACCAAGGGTGATCGTCTTTTCCCTCCCCCTCAATATTGTAGCAATGAGCTGGGGTTTCATAGATACTCATCTGAATAGGCTTCATTACTTCAAGCCTGTTCACTTGAACCATTGAAGCTAGAGTAGCCAATGCATCAGCCATTTGGTTTTCCTCTCGTAGGATATAACTGAAGGTGATGTCATCAAACTCATCAATCAATTCAAGAGCCAATTCTTTATAACTGATCAATTTAGGGTCTCTAGTTTCCCACTCTCCTTTGAGTTGGTATATCACCAACGCGGAATCTCCATACACTTTAAACACTTTGATTTTACATTCAATGGCCACCCGAATGCCCATAATACGTGCTTCATATTCTGCCATGTTATTTGTGCAATTGAAGTCCAACTTGCTAGCGACAGGATAATGATCTCCCCTTGGGGATACTAAGACTGCCCCGATTCCATTACCTATAGCATTTGAAGCTCCATCAAATTTTAACTTCCAGATGTGGTCTGTTCGAGGGTTTTCTTCAGTGTTTGCCACATACAATAAGTCCTCATTTGGAAAATCAAAGTTCAAAGGCTCATAGTCCTCCAAGGCTCAACTGGCTAGAAAATCAGCTATTGCACTTCCTTTTATAGCCTTCTGACTTACATATACTACGTCAAATTCAAAGAGCAGAATTTGCCATCTAGCCATTCTCCCATTTAAAGCAGTTGATTCCATCATGTACTTTAAAGGATCCAACTTTGAAATCAGCCAAGTCGTATGATATAACATGTATTGCCTTAGTCTTCGGGTTGTCCAAATTAAAGCACAACACAACTTTTCAATAGACGAGTACCTCATTTCACAATCCGTGAATTTCTTGCTGAGATAGTATATTGCTTTTTCTTTCTTCCCTATTTCGTCATGTTGGCCCAAGACGCATCCCATGGAATTGTTAAACACCATTAGATATAATATCAATGGCCTATCTCGACTAGGCGGTGATAGTATTGGAGCATTAGCCAAGTATTGTTTTATTTTTTCAAAAGCTTTCTGACATTCCTCATCCCATTCCCCCGGATTATGCTTCTTCAGAAGGCGAAATACTGGATCGCATTTCTTAGTCAATTGTGAAATGAACCAAGCAATGTATTTCAACCTTCCGAGGAACCCTCGAACCTCTTTCTAGGTGTTTGGAGGAGGCAGATCTCGTATTGTTTTAACTTTATCTGGGTCAATCTCAATCCCCTTCCTACTGACTATGAAGCCTAACAACTTTCCTGATCTGGCTCCAAATATGCACTTTGCTGGGTTGAGTTTGAGCTGAAATTTTCTCAATCTTAAGAATAATTTCCTCAAGACTTAGAGATGATCCTATTCAGTTCTAGATTTTGCAATCATATCATCAACATAAATCTCAATTTCTTTGTGCATCATGTCATGAAACAGGGTGACCATTGCCCTTTGATACGTTGTTCCTGCATTCTTCAATCCAAAGGGCATTACTTTGTAACAAAATGTTCCCCATAGGGTAATGAAAGTGGTTTTCCTCATGTCCTCTGGGTGCATCTTTATTTGATTGTATCCAGAAAAGCCGTCCATGAAAGAAAATAATGAGTAGCCAGCCATGTTATCTACCAAAGTGTCAATGTGCGGCAGCAGAAAATTTTCTTTTGGACTCGCTTTCCTCTATTCCACCATCGGAGTCCTTTCTCTTGGCAGTTCTACTCGAGTGTCATAGCGTTTCCCATTACGTGTATAGGAACCCCTTTCCTGGTATTCTTTTACCACACTGCCCTCAACTTCTTTTCCTGAGATTGTCACATTACATTCGTAATTCCACAGGACCATTTTGTCATCCTTATATGTGAAACTTGACTGTTTCGTGATTACAATTTTTGGTGTTACCTGAGCCCTAGCCTCATTACTCTTAGGGCGTGAGATAATAACTCCAGGATGATTTATTTTCGGGGTCCCTGTTCCCGACTCTGTCGCGCACATGCTCCTCATTTCTTCCGCATCCTCATAGAACCTCATCTCCTTGTTATCCATCATGCTTTGAACCAAAGCCCTGAATCCTTCACATTCTTGGATTTCGTGCCCTGTTTTACGGTGGAATTCACAATAATTTCCCATCTCATACCCTTCCTCCAAATCTAAAATAACTAACCCTCTTTTTGTCATCTCTTTCCATACCCGTTTCAATGGAGTTCTTACTTCAGCGGCGTCAGTCTTAACTCCTTCCCCCGTACCTTCGCTCAACATATTCACTCCCTTATCATCATGATTGGGCAATGGACCCTCGGTGTTGGGTGAGTCATCAAATTTGACAACACCCAATTTTATAAGTCCTTCTACAACCTTCTTGAAAGCGGTACAATTTTCTATTGAGTGTCCTGAAACCCCCGCATGGTAGTCACACTGAGCGTTCGTGTCATACCATTTTGGATACGGGGGTTGTAGAGGACTCAGGTAACAAGGGGCAACAACATGTTCATTAAATAACTTCTGATACAGCTCTTTATATGTCATTGGAATGGGAGTGAACTGAGGCTTCTCAGTATTTTGCCTCCTTCCCGATTCTGGTTTTGATGAGCCTTGCTGGTTAGCAACCATCTTCCCTGGTTGGTTCACTGTAATTGATTTACTATATGCATTCACATTGTTTACTTCACCTTCTCTTTTCTTTGAAGCTGACCTTCGACTATTCTCCCCACCATCTATTTTTCCACTTTTAATGGCGTGTTCAATCATTTCGCCATTCATGATTATATCCGCGAAACTCCTCGAGGCACTTCCTATCATGTGCATGATAAATGGCACCTTCAATGTGTTGATGCAAAGCATCGTCATTTCTTTTTCCAAAAGTGGTGGTTAAACTTGAACTGCAATCTCTCTCCACCTCTGTGTATACTGTCTAAAAATTGCGTTTGATTTCTTTTCCAAGTTCTGCAAAGTAATTCTGTCAGGCATTATTTCAGATACATGATTGTATGGTCTCATAAAAGCCTGCACCAAATCCCTCCAAGTGTTGATTTTGCCCCGGCTCAACTGGTTATACCATTTAGACGCTGCTCCTGTAAGACTTTCCTGGAAGCAATGTATTAATAATTGATCATTATTAATATACCCTGTCATTCTTCTACAGAACATAGTGATATGGGCTTCGGGGCAACTGGTCCCACTATATTTCTCAAATTTCGGCATCTTAAATTTGTAAGGAAGCACCAAGTCCGGGACCAGACTCAGATCTTTTGCATCTATTCCATGATAGCTTTCAGTGTTTTCTATCGCCTTAACCTTCTCTTTGATCCATTTCTATTTCTCCTCAAACTGTTTTGGTAATTCTTCTTTTTCTTTATCCTTCTCAGCTACTTCATCGAAGTCTGGGACAGCAAGATCAACTGGGTTTTCACCAGGGTTAAAACTTGATCCAGCTTGGGAGTTCATCAGTATTGGAGTATCGGCCTGAAACCGTTGAGGCTTTATTGAAACAGAGGATCTAGGTGGCAGCACCTCAGTCTGAACCTGCGCGTGCGGAGGCGTAAAGCCCGGAGGATAGGTGGGTCCAGTCTTATCTTCTTCTTCATCATTGATCATAGGGTCTTTCCCCTTATTTAATCCTTTTAATAATTGTGTCAGCTAAGTCATCATATCCTTTTGAGGCTCCAGCATCTTTTCTGTCATGTCCTCTTGAATTGTTTCCAATTTTTCCTTCATTTGTATCTGTAACTGATCTTGCATTTCCTTTTGAAGTCGCTCCAACTTTTCCATTCGTTGATCCATAATTTTTGATTTTGCATGGGTACCGTAGCAATATTTGGTTGATGAGTTTTTGCCGGTTTCCAGATTAACTGAAGCACAATTTTAACCGATTAAAATCCCTTTTTAATAATCTTAAATGCATATGATGTGATGCAGATGCATGAAATGAATGCAAAAAGGAGCATCAATTCTGATTCAATTTCATTTTAGAAAACTTTATTGATAAACAAAATTCTTTACATAAAATGGATTACAGATATTGCTTTGCCCTAATGCTCAGCGCTCTAACTTCTTTCAACAATGAAGATAACTCCTGACCCTAATCCGATTCTAGTTCGTACTTTACACTTAAAACATTAGCCTGAACCGCCATTGTTTGCAAATGATCAGTTACTTCTTGAACCTGAGTAATAGCTCTGCCCATAACGTAATCCCTGTTCTGAATTTGATTCTGCGAATGATGAAGTTGCTCCCTCCAACGCTCTTTGTTTCCTTCTAAGGATTTGATCCGTTGCCTACAGCCTTGTAATGTGTACTCCAATTCTTCTATCCTCTTTTTCAATTCTTCAATCTTGCAAAGACTTGTCCTTAGTTCCACTACAGAATTACGACTTCTATACGTAGCAAGTGATTTCTCGAGTTCCGTTATTCTAGCTTTCAGGTCCGCTTGATAATTTTGAGTTTCTAAAACCTACCCCTCTAAGGCCTCTTTCTGAACTTGAGTCTCCCGAGACTTTCTTTCCCACCGATCGGCTTTGCTTCTTTCTTCCTAGATCTCCTGTCACCACTACTCTGAAGTCTTTCCTAGCCCGGTAGTTCTCATTGATACTCGTAACTTCTTGTAGTCCATCTTTAAGCTATCGAGATCCTCCTCTACTTTATTCTTCCCCTTCTTTAACTTTTCAGCTTCTAATTTTTGGACGTCGACGTCTAGCCTCAAGTGCATCTTCTCTTCTTCCAACTGTTCTAGTTTCTTTTCAAGCTCTGAATTCCTTTCTTCAAAATCTTGTTTTATAATCTCCAACTTTGATGGTATCACTTGTAGATACTCTTCCATTGGTCGATCACTTGTAGGATCAAGTCTCGCAAATTCCTCCATGGAATACATTTACACTCACCCTTCTGTTTAATCCTGGCCATGATCCATTGTTTGCTCATTCCCGTAATACTCATTAATTTCTTCCAAAATGCTGGGACATACGCGACTTTGGAATATGCTTTATCAACCTGAAGCTTAGGGCAATGCAGTAAAGCCGTATATTCCTCTACTGTAGGCATTAAATCCACATTCCCAAAAGTAAAACAGCTATATGCAGGATTCCAATATTGTGCGAGAGCGCGAAACAGTCGTTCATCCACCTTGATGCTAAGTAAATACGGTAAGTCCCCATAATTAGAGTAGAGCAACTGCTTGGTTTCATCATCCCACCGATCCCAAATCCCACTCAACTCCTGAAGGCTATTTTGCGTCACACTAATACGAGTGTAGTCCCAAAGCTCTAACACATAATCCTTAGCTAGATTGTCTCCCTTTCCAATTACACTTTCTCTGACCATATACGGACAATGGCATTGTCTTCCACTTTATCAAGAAAATCGTTTGCCATGACAATTTTCTAATTTGGTAACCGAACTCGAATCAACACTCCTTGAAACATGCAATGACATGCAACATATCAACAAAACGAAAACAAGTCAGTATAACACCACAACAATTCAAAGCAAGTATAAGAAAACCAAGAACCTATCCGGGTAACTGCTAGAGGTTGGAACAATTCTAACCAGGTTGGTTTCTTAAGTCAACTACATGAGGTTTGGTTCACCTAAACCAGCAGATTCCTCGATCTTCACCCATTATAGGCTCATATAGACCGAGTTCAGTTCAGGGGAATACATTTCCCTATGGCTGCATGGAGATGAAAATCTCACGAAGACATAGGTACGGATGTATCCTGCATGGAGGTGAAAACCTCACGAAGGAGTAGCTTCTCACTCCCACTTAAAAGGACAAGGCTAAACAGTCTTATGCAATATGACGCCAAAATATACAACTCAATTTACAATAATCATACAAGCAAATGCAAAGAAAAGATTGTAATTTTTCAAATCAATTTTCGACAATAAGATAGGAAACAATCAATTTTACGCCTTGACTCTCTCATAGTATCCCCAGTAGAGTCGCCAAGCTGTCGAAACCATTTTTATGTTAAAAAAACAAAAATGGGAATCGATTTTGAAAATGGAAATGGGGAGTCGCCACCGATCTTTTTTTAAGATGGGATTGGTTCACCTTGAAAATAAATTTTGGTCTGCGAAATTTTGAAAAAATAAGTTCGGGAGTCGGCTACGCACGAGGAAGAGTTAGCACCCCCGTAACGCCCAAAATTGGTACCGAATTGATTGCTTAATGTCTTTATGTCGAAATTTTAAAAAGATTTTAAAATACGATCCCATGACATGAAAGCTTAAAAAATTTGAATTAATAGAATAGACGGACCCATCTCAAAGAAATAAACTGCTACACTCGGTGAGTTAGAATGTAACAATCTCATCTTTGAGATTTGATTCATTACCTTTTTTAAAAAATATATTTTGAGAAGGATATTCGATCATTTAAGTCAATCGAGGAATTGGAATCCAGTAAGTTAGGGTTCAATTTCTCGAAATTCTTAAACTACAAATGTTGCCTTTATTTTAAAATCGAGATAACAAAACGTCGTATCCAGTAAGTTAGGATCTGACATTTGAAATCTTAAGAATTTTATTTTAACAATTAGTATGGTTTTAATAAAATAAGCACTTGATTATGTAAATTCATCGAGAAAAATTGAAGCTCAGTAAGTTAGGGCACAATTATCTCGAGAACTTATGAACATCAAGCCCTTTTTTGGGATTGTGAAATAAAACAATTATGATGCTTTAATGAAATACAATTCTTACAACCAATATAATTGAATAACAACATATCTTGCAAAATATAAATAACAATTTAAAATAGAAACAATTAAACAAATAATAGGCAAATACTAACATTGACCTTAATCATATCATACAAACATCCATATTAATAATTTAACAACCCACAAAACGGATAAAATAAATAAGGTTTAAGAAATAAAACATTTATGTATAAAAATTATGTGGAAAAAAAGGTTAATTTGAAGTTAATGATATACTCTATGTACATATATACTAAAATAGTCTAATTTAAATTATATGTATTTTTTAAATAATATTGATACATTTAAAACATATTGAAAATATCATTATTTTTTTAAAATAGAATTTGTGCTAATAACAAATTTGAAAATAATATCTATCTAATATTAAAATAATGTTAAAAACAATGAATATAAGAATTGATTTATTAAAAAACTTTTGAAATCAAAATTAAACATAAAAGGCATTTTTAAAATTGAAAATAATAATCAACAAATTTTAAATCGAAGCTTAAAAAAATTAAAATAATAATGAGAAAACGAAACTAAAATATAATTGATTCAAAATGTTGGTATATATAAAAAACGAAAATAAAGGTTTATTACAATTTAAACTATAGTAAAAGACTTAAACACTACTAAAGGTAAATACTACAAATCATATTAAGTTCTATAATATATGAAAGTAGGATTAATTATAATTAAAGATAAAATCGAAATTTGTATTAAATCGAAATCCGTTTTAAACTTGGAGGACTAAACTAACAATTAAACGCAAGCATTATAAACCATTACAATCAACCACATAAAACGATACCATTCCAAATCGGATCTGAATGGAAACAAAGTTAAATGTGCGATACAAATTACAAAAAAATAAAAAAATCAAATCACGATTCTATTAAATATAAAGGGACCTGCTGAATAAATAGACCAGACGATCCTTCATGCACGGATCCTTCCCGGATCGGGTCACCGTTCGGATCGGGTCTTCAAACAATGTCGTTTTAGAGCCATCGTATTGGCACTAAACGACCGCGTTTTAAAACATGCTTAAAGATTAAAAAAAACCTAAAAATCTAATAACTTTGAAAACCTAAAGGGAACCATGTTCCCTACACCGTTTGGTGCTCAGAAGGCAATCGAATGACTGCTGATTCAAGCCCGTTCTTCGATGACGACAGAGAGGGCCAGAATCCCATCACCAGGTGGGTTCTCCCTTTTATCTTTGTTGTTTTCTTTCGCAGCTAATGACTATTGAACATAAAAAGAAAAGAAAAAGAAAACACGAGACTAGCAGAATCCAAGAAGAAGAACAAAAATCCGGAATCACCTTTTTGTATTTCTTTTTGTATCCTCAAAGTGTATATTGAATGCGTAACCTCTTTTACAGCGTTCGAATGGCCTTCTTATACCCGATTTACAGAAAATAGAAAAAATAGAGAATAAAAAAATGAATCCAAATCTTCCTATCTGTTATTTTTCTATTTGCTGTTGTTTTCGTCTTCTTTGCAGGTACGGAGGCCAGCTGGTGTACGGAGCCGTACGGTGACGTGGCGCAGAGGCTCGATGCATGCTGAAGGCAGGAGCGGTGGCTGAGTTTAGGGTTTTGGTCTCTAGGGTTTGCTGTTGATTTTCTCTGTTTTGGGCTGCGAGTATTTGGGCTTGGTTTTGGGTTTAGGCTAGTTGGGTTTGGGTTAAAGCTGTTTAGGCTACTCGGGTTGAAGCTGTTTTTTTTTTTGGGTAGTGGATTTGGGCCATTAGCCCTGCTGTAATTGATTGTGGACATTTTAAGATTTTGGGTTTATTTTATTTGGTTTATTTTTGCTTATTTATTTCTAATTTGGGCCAGACAAATTTGGGTTATTACAGGTAGTACTGTGTGAAAAACCCCAAATATTTTTTGTTATGCCGACATGTTAAATGAGATATGAGTATGTGATTGGAACGTGATAAGTTGCGAAAGAGTGACTGAAGTGATGAAGTCTTGTATTTTGTTATAAAATAAATGGTTATAGTGCTATGTGAATGAGGGATTTTGGAATAGAATAGATTTGGATAGTGACAGTGATGTTAGTTTGAAATATCACAAAAAATTATAGAAATTGAGTTAGTGGTCGAATAAGACATGAAATTAAATCTTAATGAGTCTATTTTCACATAAAATAGAAAGAATGGCCCAAGGAGTTATATATTTTGAGATATTGGAATTTTAGTGAGACAAGGTCTGAATGATTTCGAAATCCTCTGTTCTGACTTTGGAAAATCTCTAAAAATTGTACAAAAATAATTATGTTTTGAAATTTACAATATTAAATTTATTATTGAATATATTTTCAAAATAAATAAGTGATAACATCATTTGAACTCTGTACTAATAGATAATTGACTTTTAGTGAAGAGAGGTCAGAAGTATCAAGCTGTGAAACAGGGGAATATTTAGAGAATAAAATGTACCAATTGGCTAAACCAAAAATTCTGAAAATTTTATGGTAAGAATTTATATGAGTCTAGTTTCAGGTAAAATTTACAGATCTTAATTTGGAGTGCCGTAGCTCCAGATAAAAATGATTTAGTGACTATGATGCATAGAAATAGTTTGCTGGAAATTGAATAGATAATAGATTTATGTGTGATAAAAATTATATTATATATGGTATCATGCTAGAAATTTATTTATCAATTACATACATACTTACTAAGCTATAAGCTTACTCTTCTTTATTTTTCTCTTGTTTTATAGTGATATTAACCAGCTCAGGAATTGGACGGGGTCAGAACATCATCCACACTATCATCATCATCTTTTGGGTATTTTACAACCAATACTTTGAAAAATGGCATGTATAGATGACTTAATCTAATGTGGTATAAATTTATATATATATGTACAAAATATTGTTTGGTTTAAAATATTGGTGTATATTAATTGATAAATTGTTTCCTTCAACTATTAACAAAGTAATTAGAATGTTGTGGATGCATAAATTGTGTCTGAACATATAATTGTATTTGGTTGAAATATTGAAGTTGTTTGAAATTGTGTTTCGAGAATTTGCAGGAGGAATTGAATGTTTATGAAAAGAAATTATGTCGAAATTTTTGTAAAAAAAATATATACATATTTCAGATCGTTTGATAACACTTCTTACTTTGTTTTGATGATGAATACGTGTAAGAGGTGTTACATACTATCAGAATATCAAATCACATAATCTAGGGTTTGGTTAGCCCTTACCGACCATACAGTAGGCCCACAATCAATCGGAGCGATCCATGCGACCCTAGGGAAAATTTTAAAAATATGGGCCCCACGCCTGTGTGGCCCACACGCCCAGATTGACCTTGCCTGTGTGGCCCACACGTCCTGGCCCAAAATCCACAAGCCCATGTGGGCCACATGCCTAATTTGGCCTAGCCCGTGTGGCCCACACGACCACACACACATCACCACACAGTTACCTCTTGCATATGGCCATGCCCTCATCAAACACACGGTTGTGCCTCGTACACGGCCACCCACACGGCCAGCCATAAGCTCGTGTGGCATCAACAGTAGGCAATTTCAACTTTCGCTGAAGCCTCGTTTTTTGTGATTTGGGAACACACCTATTACGATTTTGTTGCGAAACCAGCCCCGAGTCCACTAGCACCTAAAAATAGAATCCCAAAGTCCTATTAACATCTGATTTACAAAAACAACCAAAAATAAATCAAGCAACGTTCCACATTTACCACCGCAAAACGACTACACACGAAAGTTAAACCGTCAGAGCGCAAACTACAGATTCACCACCTTCACCTACACAACCGATCGTAGAGTTCGGATTTCTTACAACAACCGCACGCTACTACCACGAAGAGAATTGAGAGGCTTGCTAAAACTGTGCGAAGAACAATAATAGTGAACAAGAAAATTGAAAGGAATGGAGGAATAGGGATTACGCCAGAAAGAGAATGAACAAAAATAAAATTAACATAAAGGTAGAGAGGGAACATAAACTGACGTTAATTCCGGAAGAAGGGAGAAACTAATTAAAATTCAAACTAAAGAAAAGAAAATAAGAAGATATGTCAATATAATCCCTTAATTATCTCCCACTAACCGACTACTCATAACTCCCTTAGAATTTTAACTCAACCGAAACTCTATCAGACAACCGAGCAAAAATATCAACCACTTGCATCGAGATTCGAACATAGGACCCCTAACACACCAACTCCCTTACCACTTGAACCAACAAGCTCATTCTAATGGAAAATAGCATACAACCCTATATAAGCCAACCCAAGAAGGGTAAGGCTAGAATTAGAAAAATAACAGAATTTGGAAAATGTGAGACTTGAACCAAAGACCTCACACACACACCCAAAACACTTGACCACTAAATCAGATATCCATTTCTGTCATATATTTAGAGAAATAGAAATAAATTAAGCCGGGCGCTACAACTCTACCCCCTAAAGGAAATTTTGACCTCGAAATTTACCTGATCAGAACATATGAGGATACTACTGACGCATCGAGTCCTCAGATCCCACGTGGCTACCTCAGTGCCATGATTCCACCACAGAACCTTTACTAACAGAATGGACTTCCTCCTCAGAACCTTAATATAATGATCCAGAATCTAAATTGACTCATCTTCAAAAGTCAAATCCGGTCTAACCTTGATCTCCTCAACAGAGACAACATGAGATGGATTAGACTGATACCATCTCAACATCGAGACTGAAAGACATTGTGGATACAGTCCAACTCTAAAGGTAGCTCCAATGATAAGCGATTGGTGCTACACACTTTAGAATCCGATACGGCCCAATGAACCTAAGGCTCAACTTGCCCTTAAGACCAAATCTCAGAACTTTCTTCCACGAAGAAACCTTAAGAAACACAGAATCGCCTACAGAGTACTCAATATCTCTCCTTTTTAGATCTACATGAGACTTCTGTCTATCAGAAGTTGCCTTCAGATAATCCCGAATCAGTCTAACCTTATCCTCAATCTCAGAAACTAACTCATGACCCAAAACTCGACGCTCACCCAACTTAGTCTAACATAGCGGGGTACGACACTTACAACCATACAAAGCCTCGTAAGGTGCCATCTGGATGCTAGACTAGAAACTGTTATTGTAGGCGAACTCAGCTAGTAGCAATTAATCCTCCCAACTACCTCGAAAATTAATTACACAAATCCGAAGCATATCTTCCAGTATTTGAATCACCCTCTTAGACTGACCCTCGGTCTGAGGATGGAACGCAGTACTTAAGTCAAATCTCGACCCAGAGCCTCTTGTAATTTCTTCCAGAACCGAGAAGTGAAGCAAGGATCTCTATCAGAAATTATCGAAATAGGAACCCCATGCAGCCTTACAATCTCAGAGATATAGAGCTTCGCTAGCTTCTGCAGAGAGTAGTCTGTCCAAACTGGAATAAAATGAGCATGTAACATCCCGAATTTGGGCTAGTCAGAATAGTGGTTTCGGGACCACAAATTTGACGAGAAAAAAATTTATTTTCATTATATTTTTATGGTCTACGATTTCACAAACTGATTTTGTGAAAATTTCGTTCGAAAATTTTGAGGTTTGGGCACTCAATTTAGTCAAAAGGACTAAATTGTAAAAGTGCAAAAGTTGAGTTCTATATGTTAGAGGTGTCCAATTGTTATGAAATTTTAAATTGGAGGTTTTTATATGTTATTTAGAACATTGGTTAATTTGGTGGACAAAAATGGGCATGGTTAGGCATGTTTCCAAATTTTTTCATTAAGGGTATTTTGGTCACTTTGTTATTAAGATGAATTAAAAACAAAATTAAAAGCCAACTTTTGTCCATCTTCAACCCCTAGGCCAAAAATTTCATGGAGAAACCATGGCTAGGGTTTTTCAAGCTTCCAAGCTCGATTGTAAGTCCGTTCTAGCCCCGTTTTTAATATTTTTACGTTTTTAAAATCCTCGTAACAAGATTTACCTATTTTTACCATTATTTTGAACTAGGGTTTGTGTTTAAAAATTTACCCATGAATGATATGCATGTATCTTGATGTTTTATGGAAGATTATGAATGTTTGGAGTGTGATGAACGTCTTTTACTAAGTGATTTTCGATGAAAATGCTTAAAAGGATTAATTTGTAAAAGTTATAAAATAAGTCACAAGTGTGTGAACAAGTGAGAATTGTGGACTAATATAGTGATGAAAATGGTTTGGCTAAGCTTAAAGTGCAAGGAAATTTAATAAAAAATATTTTAGGAGCCTAGGGGCAAAATCATAATTTTGTGAAACTTTAGGGGCAAAAATGTAATTTTGCTAAAGTATGATTTTTGGACTGGAATGAATAGTGTGAATGCTATATAAGTTAAATGTATTGTTATAAATTAAGAAAGACGAGAAATTGAAATTGATCAATAAAAAGAAAAGTGAGAAAAAGTGAAAAATTCCCGAATGAACCTTTGGAATAAAATGGGATACGAATGAAGTGACAGAAATGATCACATGTGTGGCACGGACTGTGTCTAGGCCACTATGTAAAAGTGAAAGTGATGGTCACGTGTGTAGTACTATGTACAAGCTACTACGTGTACCGGAATGATAGGTCGCATGTGTAGTACTATGTGCAGGCTACTATGTGAACCGAACATTATTGATTAACAAGGTGGTTGATATGTGCTGAATCCACCAAGTATCTATTAATATTCCGAAGTGTTCATCGGGAAATTGACTAAGTGTAATTGAATAATGAATATAGGTGTGGAATTGAATTGAATATCGACTTAGAAATGGAAAAGTGAATTTTGAATTGAATTGTGATTAAAAGTGAAAAAGTGAAATTATGAAAGAGTACATTTAGCAACAAAACAGTTTAGATAGCAACAGTTGTGTGACTTTGAAAAATCACCAAAAATGGTGGAAATTGAATTAGAAGCTTAATAATATATGAAATTTAAGCTGAATGAGTCTATTTGACATAAAAGAAATATAGCAAGAAAAAGAGTTATATATTTTGAGATATTTGAAGTTTAGTTAGATAAAGGCGAATGAGTTCGAATCCTCTATTCTAAATTTGGAAAATTTTAAGAATCTTAAAAAAATAATTATGGGATAAAGATTATATGTTTAGAATCCTCAGTGAATCTATTTTCAAGAGAAACAAACAAAAACAATATCCAAATTCTGTACAATGAGATAATTAATTTTTAGTGAAGAGAGGTCAGAACTATCGAGCAGTAAAACAGGGGAACTTTAAAGAATAAACTGTACTATTTGGCTAAACCAAAAATTCTAAAAATTTTATGGTAATAAGATATGTGAATCTAGTTTCAATGAAAATTAATGGTTCTTAATTTAGGGCTCTGTCGCTCTGGAAAAAATTAATTTAGTGACTCTGACTCGGAGAGACAGTTTTAAGTATACATGTAAGTGAATAGTAAAACTATATAAAATGTTATTTCTAAGAGTGTTATGTACATTAAGGATGTGGAATGGAGAAGAGGATGAGGAAAATTGGAAGAACATATGAATGATTTGTGTATAATTGGCCATATGCTCGATTATAATCGATAAACGATTGAAAGAAATGATGTTTATAATTGTGCATTATTAGTTATGGTTAAAGTTCATGTGAGAAAATAAAGTTTCATAGTATGTGTATGTGGTATGCTTGGTATATGATTTGGTATGTAGTAATGTCAGAAATGGTTTATGAATTAACTCATGTTGGTAAGTTTGATACATTAATAAATGTTGTGCTCATCCATGCTCATAATGCTTATGCTATATGTTTATTTGGTTAACATATTTGATGCACATGTTTAGGCTTTGGCCAAGTTGTGGCTGGATTACGCCACATTAAATTTATAAAATTATGAATTGAGATGGTAAATGCCTAGATGGAAATATGCTTGTGAACATGACAGGGGTGGTAAGGTTTAAATTATGTAATCTCTAGTGAAATGGTTTATCATGTGGTTAGTCTTCAAAAAAAAAAAAAGACTAGCTTACGACTATGGTTGAGTGTAATGTTTATATCTTGTGTGATATGCATAGGAAATGGGAGTGGAAAGGAAATGAAATACTAAGTCCATGCTTGAAGTATAAAATGACACAAAAAGGGAACGTTAAGTTAAACGATAAATATGTATTAGTATTAAACTTAATGAAATTGAATCAGACGTGAATTAAATGGAAATTGCAAATGATATGATTTGAATTAAATGAATTATTATGGTATTGAAATTTAAATTGGATTGAGAAATTGAATTGAAACATGAGAATCGTGAATTAAATGAAATGGAAATGAAGTATTGAACTGCATGAGTATTTATTGGGTCTCAGAAGCCCTATTTGTTACAAATATAGTATTTTGGAGTTATAATGTGAAGATTTATAAAAGGATATTAAAATTTTGAAGAGTTTAAATTTGAATGAAATTTTATAACCCGGTTTAACATGTTTATAAGTGTATGTGTTCTGGTAATGCCTCGTACCCTATTTCGGTGTCAAATACGGGTAAGGGGTGTTATAGAGCAGACTTGGTCAATCGATCAACGATGACCCAAACAGAATCCTTCTTAGTGGGTGTCAAGGGCAACCCACTAACGAAGTCCATCGTTACTCGTTCCCACTTCCATAAAGGAATCTTAACAGGTTGTAACAAACTCGAAGGCAACTAGTGCTCAGCCTTAACTTGCTGACACGTCAGACATCGAGCAACAAAATTTGTAACCTCACTCTTCAAAACCGGCCACCAGTACAACTCACGAAGATCGCGATACAACTTATTACCATTGGGATGCATAGCATAAGGGCTACTATGCGCCTCTCTCAGAATCAACTGCCTCAAATTAGATTCATTTGGCACATATATCCGAGTCCCAAAACACAGCACTCCATCATTATTCAACCCAAAGTCTGAAGTTTTGCCACTCTTAATCTAACGGAAACGCAAACCCAGAGACTCATCCCCTAACTAATTATCCCGAATCTGATCAATCCAAGTCAGCTTAACTTACAACTCGGCTAACAGACTCCCATCATCAAATAGACTAAGGCGAGCAAACATCACTCTCAAATCAGTTATCGCTCTACAACTAAAAGTATCGGCCACCACATTGGCCTTACCAGGATGATACTCTATAACACCCCCTAACCCTAAATCGTCGCCGAAACAGGGTTACGAGGCATTACCGGACCTATCAAACAACTTACGAATAATTCATAATTAAAATAACATTCATAGTATAATTTAATAACAAAATCCATATAATGGATTCTCAAAGCCCAAAACATAAAAAAAAAAACAGAACTTGTTCGAATATTACAATTTTTTTTAAATTTTTGAAAAATTTAACAAACATTTACGCTTATTTTTACATAAAACCCCGCAAATTTAAAAGAAAAACAACCAATACCAATGTTTCAATCAAAGATTTTATTCCTTAGAACACTACTAAATCATGCTAAATAAATTAATTTACTACTTTAATTATAAAGGTTTAAGTTAATAAAAAACAAACTAATTCATATCTTTCATTCCATTTCAAGATTTAATACTAAGTTTACTAATTTATAACTTTAAACTATATTTATCATCAAAAAATATCGTAACCATTTACTTACAATCAAGATCATTTACCATTCATATTTACATATATATATACGACTCATGTACAATCACCTAGTACATGCCACTTAAACAAAAGGAAGAAATACATCACCAAAATTTTCTTGTTGGAGTCGAGTTCTTTCTGGATGCTGAACTTAACTTTGAACTCTAATGACCTGCGCACGGAAACAACCGTACGCTGAGTATTTCATACTCAGTGGTATTACTATAAATTAAACTATTTAATAATAATAAAATTTCAAACATCGACCATAATCTTTATAAATCACTTAAATTAAATATACATATTTATATATCACTTCATAAATCTTAAATTCATATATATATTTTACATACTAATTCAATTCATAATTTAACTCATACATTCTTTCTCGTACTTTTCAATAGTGCCAAATCAATATATCTCATTTTCAAATATCCATTTCAATTATTTACCCTATTAACAAGGCTCGGACTCTGACAGATACATGGATTCCACCCAAACACACCAGAATATCCAACCAAACACACTCAAAATAATATAAATCCTCCCAAACACACCTATATATCATATCCTCCCAAGCACACCAATAAGGCATTAGATTCCTCTTCGGATAAACCGAAGCATATAATAACAGAATTATCTTCTCTGCCGAACTACAAATCTCCTCATTATATCACAAATCCTATGGCATGCCATTTGTATCCAATCTACTCCGATAAGTTAATAGGGTATTATTTTACTTTTCGAACTTCGAATTCATTTCCACAACAAATTTCAAATATTCAATCAATTCAAACATCTATTATTTCAATTCACATATAATTCAATATTCACACATATTCTTTTTTAATTTCAATTGTTATTACTTACCTTACTTAAAATGTCACATGATTACAATTTCAATATAGCACTTAGTAAATAGTTTAAGTTATAGTAATACAAACCGAAATATGCGTTTACTCCTTAACGATCTTTTCTTTTCCTTTGGATGTCGATGCCTCGTTTTCCTTGTTAGTTACTGAAAATAATAATAATTTACACTATTAATTACAACATTAATTTATAATAATAATAGAATTTCTATCTAATTTATACTTTAATTCCAATTTAATCCTAACTAAATTTATTTACTTTTTAATTTAATTCACACCTATTTCTATTCAAATTTCTTCTAAACCCAAATTTATCTACTAATTTTTCAGCATTTTCATTAATTTCGAATTTTCCTCAATTTAGCCCCTACAACATAAAACTTATAGCTTACTTTACAATTTAGCCCCTTTTATCAATTCTAACTAGAAATTCTATCAATCAAACCCCAAATTTAACAATTTGTTCAACATAAATCATATTCAAAAATCTAAGAACTTTCAAAATTTTAACTTAAATTCAAAAAACTTTGTTTTAAGACCTCTAAAACAACAAAATTAAAAGAAAATGACTTGATTGACTTACCAAATTAAAGCTTAAAGCCTTAAACCCTAGTTTTTCCTTTTCTTTTCTTTCCCTTTCCTTTCTTTTTTATTCGTCATTTTTTCATTTCTTTTTTAGCTATTTTGTTTCTATTTCTCCTTTTCTATTTTTTATTTAATTAGTTTAATATAATAACAATAAAATAATAAAATAATATTATTTACTTAAATGATAAGAAATATGTAATAATTACTAATATATGTATTTCATTTTTCCACATGTCATCATATGCACCATACATTTGTCAACTTTTTATTTATTTAAAATATAATAATATAATATAATATAATGAAAATAATATAATATAATATAATATATAATAAAATAGTATATATAAAACATAAAAATCTAAGATTTTTATCACTTATGCCACCTCATTCCTTGTTAATGGCTTAATTGCCATTTTAATCCTTTTTATTTTCTATTAATCTATAATTCAAGTTTTACCCTTAATTCAATTTAGTCCTTTTTCCTAATTTCTCTTAATTAGACTAAATTCATATAATTAAAACTTAATCAGACACATTACTAGACTCATAATTACTGCTAATAATTATTTACGGACTCAGTTTAATAAGACGGAGGCCCGATAATATATTTTTTCGATGCTTGTGAATTTTGGGTCATTACATTTCTCCCCTCTTAATAAATTTCGACCTCGAAATTTACCTGAGAAAAGATGCGGATATTGTGTTCTCATTGTCCCTTCTGGTTCCCAAGTCACTTCTTCTACACTATGACATCTCCATAAAACTTTTAGTAAGGGAATCCTTTTGTTTCTTAATTCTTTCACTTCTCGAGCTAATATCTGAACCGGCTCTTCTTCAGAAGTCAAATCAGATAGAATTTCAACATCTTCAGTGGGAATAACATGAGAAGGATCTGATCTATATCTTCGAAGCATCAAAACATGAAAAACATCATGAATCTTTTGTAATTCTGGAGGTAAAGCCAATCGATAGGCAACCGGTCCGATTCTTTCAACTATTTCATACGGCCCAATAAAACGTGGACTCAATTTACCTTTTCGGCCAAATCTTAAAATTTTCTTCCAAAGCAATACTTTGAGGAATACTTTATCACCAACTGAATATTCAATATCTCGTCGTTTTAAATCTGCATAAGATTTCTGTCTGTCGAATGCCGCTTTCTGTCTATCTTTAATCTTTTTAACCGTTTCCTCTGTCTCTTGAATCAATTCCAGCCTTATTACTTTTCTTTCATTCAATTCCGTCCAACATATCGGTGATCGACACCTTCGACCATATAATGCTTCATATGGAGCCATTTGAATACTAGATTGGAAACTATTATTATAAACAAATTTTTCTAGTGGCAAATATCGTTCCCAACCTGACTCAAAGTAGATGATACAATCTCTCAACATATCTTCCAGAATCTTAATTACCCGCTCGGATTGTCCGTCAATTTGTGGATGAAATGCAGTACTAATGTTAGGTCGAGTTCCTAGCGAATCATGTAATTGCTTCCAAAATCTCGATGTAAACCGAGGGTCCCAATCTGAAATTATCGATACCGGAATACCATGTAATCTAACAATTTCTCGGATACAAACTTCGGCAAGCTTCTGTAGTGACCAATCGGTTCTGACTGCTATAAAGTGAGCAGACTTGGTAAGCCTATAACTATTACCCAAATAGCATTCTTTTTGCTTGACGACAAGGGTAATCCCGTAACAAAGTCCATAGTAATGCAATCCCATTTCCACTCAGGGATACTAATAGGCTAAAGTAAACCTGTCGGTACCTGATGTTCTGCTTTTACTCGCTGACAAGTCAAACATTTACTAACATATTCAACTATATTTTTCTCCATTCCTAGCCACCAATACAGTTCTCGTAGATCACGATACATCTTCGTTACACCAATGTGAAAAAAACAAATATTATCATGTGCTTCTCAGAGTGTCAACTCTTTAATCTCAGAAGTAGTTGGGATACAAATCCGATTCTGAAACCTCAAACAATCATGCTCGTCAATACTAAAATTTTCCACTATACCATGCTGTACCATTTCTCTATTCTTCATTAACTTTTCATCCTCTAACTGTGCCGCTCTAATTTGATCAAACATCACTGGCTTAAATTTTAATTCAGCTAACAAACTTCCATCATCATTAATACTAGGTCGAGCAAACATTGACCATAGTTCAACCACTACTTTTCTACTTAGTGTATCTGCTACCACATTTGCTTTCCCTGGATGATAATCAATAATATAATCATAATCTTTCAGAAGTTCTATCCATCGTCTCTGTCTCAGATTCAACTCCTTTTGTGACAAAAGATATTTAAGACTTTTATGATCAGTGTAAATATAGCATTTCTCACCATACAGGTAATGTCTCCAAATCTTCAATGCAAAGATTACAGCAGCTAACTCTAAATCATGTGTAGGGTAGTTGAGTTCATGTGGCTTCAACTGTCGAGATGCATAAGCGATTACCTTTCCGTCCTGCATTAATACACAACCCAAACCATTCAAAGAAGCATCACTGTACACTATGAAATCTTTCCCCGATTCTGGTAAAGTTAGAACTGGTGCCTCTGTCAACATTTGTTTCAATGTCTCAAAACTCCTCTGACACTGATCATCCCAGATAAATGGAACATTCTTTTGTAGTAGCTTGGTCATCGGTAAAGCTATTTTTGAGAATCTGCTAACGAACCTTCGGTAGTACCCGGCTAACCCAGAAAATTGCGGACCTCAGATACATTCTTTGGTGCTTTCCATTGAACAATTGCCTCGATATTCTTTGGATCAACTCTAATACCATCAACAGAAACAACATGTCCCAAGAATACTACATCTGATAACCAGAATTCACATTTGCTCAGTTTCCCGTACAGCTGTTTTTCCCACAAAATCTGTAGCACTATTCTGAGATGTTGATCATGTTCTCCCTCAGTCTTCGAATAAACCAATATATCATTATGAAAACCACCATGAACTGATCTAAATACGGATGGAAAATACGGTTCATCAAATCCATGAAAGCAGCTAGAGCATTAGTCAACCCGAACGACATCACCAAAAATTCATAATAACCATATCGAGTACGAAATGCAGTCTTCAGAACATCACTTTCTTTTACTTTCAGCTGATAATACCCAGATCTCAAGTCAATCTTCAAAAATATCGAAGCTCCTTTTAACTGATCAAATAAATCATCTATACGAGGCAACGGATACCGATTCTTAATTGCCACTTTGTTCAACTACTGGTAATCAATACAAACCGTATTGATCCATCTTTCTTTTTAACAAATAACACTGGAGCTCCCCAAGGTGAAATGCTCGGTCTAATAAATCCACGATCTAGTAAATCTTGTAACTACACCTTCAACTCTTTTAATTCAGTGGACGACATTCGGTACGGACGTATAGAGATTGGTGTTGTACTTGGATACACTTCTATAGCAAATTCAACCTCTCTATTAGGTGGTACGCCCGGTAGTTCTTCAGGGAATACATCTGGAAACTCACATACAGTTCTGATCTGACTGCACTGACTTCCAACTGAATCAGAATTAATAACATATGCCAAATACGCTCAACAACCCTGCTGAAGTAATTTATTAGCTTTCATTGCTGAAATGATACGTGTCGGGCCACTGGTACGGATACCATTCACCTCAATTCTGTCTCCATCCTCTGTCTGAATACTGAACCTCTTTTTGTAGCAATCCACAATTACCCCGTATTCGAATAACCAATCCATACCCAATATTATATCAAAATCACCGAAAGGCATAATCAACAAATCAACGGAAAACATTTTATCATGTATCATCAACAGGCATCTCCGGCATTCTTTATCTATAGACACAGTTTGTCCCAAAGAGCTAGACACTTCTATTAAAACTCTAGACATTTCAGATTTTAACATTCCCGACTCAACTAGTTTTGAATTAATATATGAATGCGACGGCCCTGGATCAATTAAAGCGTAAATAGGCTCAGAGTGCAATAAGAATATACCTATCTCAACATCGCAGGCATCACCTTCTTCCCGAGTCCTAACTACATAGGCCCTGGCTGGTGCTCTTGCCTCTGACTGTTGTGTAACTACGTCACTACTCCTACGAACACCTCCACTTCTAGATACTGAACTACCTCTACCTGACCCTCTGCCACTAGTAGTAGGCACTGATCTCTGAGATGCTGTAGGTATAGTACGTTCACTTTTTGGACAATCTCGGATGAAATTGTAACACCCCTTACCCGAGACCATTTTCGGAGTCGAGCTCGAGGCATTACTGTACTTAACTTATTAATTCGGGGCATAAAAATTTGCTTTTAAAATTTATCTCACTATTTATGATAAAGTTGTCCACTTGCTTAGCAGTCACTAAATCATTTATAACTCGAGCTACGGAACTACAAATCTAAATCTGTAAATTTTCCCTGAAATAAGACTCATATATCTTCCTACCATAAATTTTTCAGAATTTTTGGTTCAGCCAATTAGTACAGTTTATTAGTTAAAGTCTCCCTTGTTTCACCACTTGACTGTCCTGACCTCTTGCCACTAAAAATAAGTTTTCTCATTGTAAAATTTTCATATGGTGTTATAATTTTTTTATAAAGAAAGTATACTCAATAAGTAATCTATAAATATAAATTAAAACTCATAAATATTTTTTTACAATTTTTAGTGATTTTCTAAACTCAGAACAGGGGACTCCAAAAATAGTTCTGACCCTGTCTCACAAAAATTCACATATCTCAAAATATAAAATTCCTTTTTCTAAACCGTTATTTTTCCATGAAAATAGACTCAACAAGATTTCATTCTATATATCATACACCCTCTAATTCATTTTATACTATCCTAAGTTATTTTTTAAAATAACATCACTGCTGCTGTTTGAAATCTGTTTCTTTGCAAATTATTACTGTTTCATTGTTTCTATGCATAATTTATCACATAGACATGTATAACAACAAACACCTTCATACTTAGCCATTTTGACAACCATTCATCATTAGATATTTACACATCATTATTTAGAAAAATCATAATACAACATTCAAAATAAGTAAGTCCCTATACATGTCATAGTTCAAACAGAGTTCTTCATAAAATACCGAGTCGTTGTGGTTGATAGTGTGGACGATCTCCGACGTCTTTAGGATCCTCAACTTTGATTAATAATGCTATATAAAAAGAAAATAAACAAAGTAAGCATAATGCTTAGTGAGTTTACAAGTAAATAAATAGCAACATTAAACACAAATAATAATAACCAAGTAACATAATCATTAATTTCCTCTTTACTTGATCTCTTACTCATTCACTTACTTGTTTACTTAGATAACTCATGATTATGACTTACTTTTCTCTTGCTGAAATGTTGATTCTCAATAGGTAATGTAATATACTCTTAACTCTTATAACTCACTTGAACTTTCCATTTATGCTTTTAATTGAACTTTCATGGACATAAGTTATTTACTAGCCCGTTGAACCACATTAGAATAATAAGGATACTTGGGTCTCTTTCTGATAATAACATGCCAAAGCCATGTCCTAGACATGGTCTTACATGGGATGTTTCATGTACTCCCAATGCCATATCCCAGATATGGTCTTACATGGGAGTTCTCATATCGGTGCCCATGCCATGTCCCAGACATGATCTTACGGGGGACCTCTCATCTCGGTGCCAACGCCATGTCCCAGACATGGTCTTACATGGGACCTCTCATGATCTCAAGGATGCCAATGCCATGTCCCAGACATGGTCTTACATGGGATCTCTTTACCCAAATGTCATGACATTTGTATCCGATATATTCCCCAAATGTCATGACATTTGTATCCGATACATTCCTTATGCTTCAACGAGACTTTTTAATATCAATTCTCTATCATCTCATACTTGAGTGAATATCAAATAAATTCATGCAATAAATTCATAATTGTTGGAAATTAGCAGCATTAATAATTATTATTAAAATATTGCATTTATTAACCGTAAACTTACCTCGGTAGCAAATATAGCCAAACTTATCAATTTAGTCTTCAACTTTATTCTTTCCTCGATCTAACCTCGAATTCTGTTCTTCTTGATCTATAATAGCAAATTTAACTTATTTAATACTCACATTCATTAAAACAGCCCTCGACTCTAACTTTGGAAAAATTACAATTTTTCCTCTAAACTTTTACATAATTATGCTTTTGCCCCAAAGTTCGGAAATTAAACTTAATCTCATATACTTATGTTATATAACATGCTGAACATTTTTCTCTTCTATGACAACATCAAATTCACATTCTAACACTTACTTATGCACACTAGGGATTTTTACCAATTATGTCAACTTACTCGTTTTCGCTTAAAATCGGTTAGCAAACGTTGTTTAACATAATTTCTAGCTTCATATTTTATCATAAAACATCAAAATAAACACTTTTCACCTATGGGTATTTTTCCAAATATAAACCCTAGGTTAAATTATTGCTAGAATAATTTAAATTAAGCTACTAGGATCTCAAAAACGTAAAAAGCATTAATAACGAGGCTTAAAATCACTTACTATGAGCTTGAAAAGTGTGAAAACCCTAGCTATGGTGTCTTTCCAAATTCGGCAGCAAGCTATGGAGAAGATGATATTTTTGCCATCTTTTTCCCTTTTTATTCTTTTTATTATTTATTTACTAAAATACCCTTCATTAAAACTTTAGTTATTTTTATCTATGCATGGCTATTTTTGTCCATGGAAATTTTATGATCTAATTACTATTTAAGGACCTCTACTTTGATTGTGCACTTCAAATAAATCCTTTATCATCTAAAACTCATATTTACCCACTTTTGCAATTAAGTCCTAACAGGCAATTTAGGCATGCAATCAATAAAATTTCTTATCAATACTCTAATACTTATATCTAATCACTCGATAAATCATAAAAATTAATAATAATTTTCTCTTTAAATCGGATTTGTGGTTAAAAAACCACTATTCTGATAACCTTAAATTTGGGCCATTACAGAAATGATCTATAGACCCGCATCGAAAACATCATCGAGTTATCTTCCAACATTCACCAAAGTGCTTCTTTCCACAGTGTTCACAGTTGGGAATATCAATATTTCTTGAAGGCCCCTTTACACTACCAATAGAAACATCAGTCTGTTTACCCCGATTTTTATCACCTCGATCCGATCTGAAGGTTGACCTCCAATTGCCTCTAAATTTTCGGGATCTGTATGGTAGAGGATTTGAAATAGTAATGCCAACTCGTTTCCTAGTCGATTTACCTATCTCAGGCTTTTTATCCAAACCCAAAACCTGCTCTACCATCTTAGGTCTCTCAATCAAATCCACAAATTCCATAATTCGTTGTGACACCAGCTGTACTTTGATTTCATCTCTCAATCCTCGTAGAAATCTCTTGCAGCTATCAGGTTCTGTTGGAATCAACTCAGTAGCATATCGGCTCAATCAAGAAAATTCTCTTTCATAATCCACTACTGATAAGTTACCTTGCTTCAACATTAGAAATTCCTGCTTTTTATCTTCAATATATAGCTCTCCAACATACTTCTTCTGAAATTCCTTCTAAAATAATTCCCATGTTACCTGTTCTGCTGGAAAATGTCGGATTACAAATTCCCACCACAGATAGGCCTCACCCTGAAGTAATGAAATGGCACAGATTAAGCATTCTCAGGGGGTACATTCTAATTGCTGCAGAACTCATTTAGTTGATTCCATCCAATTCTCTGCTGTAGATGGATCAACTCCTATCAGACCCATAAACTCTGCAGCACCATATTTTCTTAACTCTTTTATCGGGGCCCGTCTTTGAGTTGATATAGAAGTTGTAGCAGGAACAGTCCCCGCTACCCTTTGTAGAGCATCGGCAATAATTCTTAACAAATGTGAATTATCTCTATCTCTTTCTTCATTTAAAGGTTGATTTCTTTTAGGATTTACAAACTAATTTATATCTTTCATTCCATTTCAAGATTTAATACTAACTTTACTAATTTATAACTTTAAACTATATTTGGCACTATTGAAAAGTACGAGAAAGAATGTATGAGTTAAATTATGAATTGACTTACCAAATTAAAGCTTAAAGCCTAAAACCCTAGTTTTTCCCATATCTTTTCTTTCCCTTTTCCTTTCTTTCTTTTTCGTCTATTCTCTGTTTCTTTTTTTACCTATTTTGTTTCTATTTCTCCTTTTCTATCTTTTATTTCTTTCATTTAATTAGTTTAATATAATAACAATAAAATGGTAATATAATATTATTTACTTAAATGATAAGTAAATATGTAATAAAGCCTAAGATCCAACTCCTTCTAGGTAAGGAGATACTTGAGGCTCTTGTGATAAGTGTAGATAATACACCTCTCACCATACAGATAGTGGCTCTAGATTTTCAACGCAAAAACCACCACAGTTAACTTGAGATCATGCGTCAAATGCTTTCCTTCACGTGACTTAAGCTGATAGGACGCATAAGTCACAATTTTTCCATCTTGCATCAATACACATCCCAAACTGACCTCTGGTGCATCATTATAGATCATAAATTCTTTACCAGATCCAGGCTGTATCAGCACAGGAGCCTGAGTTAGAATAGAGTTGAGCTTTTCGAAGCTTGATTGTTGCGTATTAGTCCAAACAAAAGGAACACCCTTGCGGAGAAGCTTAGTCAAAGGAGCTGCAATAACAGAGAACCCCTCGACAAACCGCCGATAATAACCCACTAGAACTAGAAAACTACGGATCTTAGATACATTCTTAGGTTGTTTCCACTCAAGCACAGCCTCAATTTTTCTCGGATCAACTTGGATCCGCTCAACAGAAACCACGTGCCCTTAAAAGTCACCTCTCGCAACCAGAACTCACACTTGGTCAACTTAGCGTAGAACTGTTTCTCACGGAATATCTGAAGCACTACTCTAAGATGTTCATCATGCTCATTCTCGGTCTTAGAGTAAACCAAAATATCATTGATGAAGACCATGACGAACTAATCCAGGTATGGCTGAAAGACTCGATTCATCAGATCCATGAATGCAGTCGGAGCATTCGTCAGACCAAAAGGCATAATTAGGAACTCGTAATGTCCATAACGAGTCCTAAATGTAGTCTTATGAACATCCACCTCCTTAACTCTAAACTGATGATACCCAAAATAGAGATCAATTTTTGAAAACACTGAAGTCGTTCAGAATTGATCAAATAGATCATCGATCCTTGAAAGTGGATACTTATTCTTCACAGTTAATTTATTCAGTTGTCGATAATCAATACACATCCTCATGGTCCTATCCTTTTTCTTAACAAACAAAACCGATAGCCCCCACGGAGAGACACTAGGGCAGATGAAACCATGATCCAGAAGATCTTGAAGTTGAGCCTTAAGCTCTATAAGCTCCTTCAGTGCCATACGGTATAGAGCGATAGATACCGGAGCTGTACTCAGTAGAAGCTGAATGCCGAAGTCAACTTCCTGATTCGGAGGTAAACCTAGTAACTCCTCAGGAAAGGCATCCAAAAAATCCCTCACTATTCTGATATCCCCAATAAAAGAGTCTCAAGAAATAAAAACACTGATGTAAGACAAATACTCCTCACACCCTTTCCAAACCAGTTTTTCAGCCATAAGAGCGGAGATCACATTGGACAGAAAATCTCGACGCTCACCGATCACAACCACCTCCTTATCATCCTCAGTCCTTAGAACGACCCTCTTAGACACGCAATCCAAACTAACTCGATGCTCAACCAACCAACTCATACCCAGAATCAAATCGAACTCCCCAAACGGTAACTTCATCAGATTTGCCAGAAATACAGTCCATTGTACCTCTAATGGAACATCCCTATAGAGTTTACTAACCGAGACAGACTGCCCCAATAGACTCAGTACAGTGATCTCACTAGAAGTGCTCTCAATAGAAATCTCCAGGTTTTCAGAAACAATACTAGCTACATAGGAGTGTGTAGAACCTATGCCTATCAAAGTAGTATAAGGGACAACAAAAATAAAGAACGTACCTGTGATAACATCAGGAGCATCTTTATCCTTTCGGAGTCGAGCAGCATAAACTAGTGCAGGCTACCGCACCTCTGTCTGACTAGCACCTTTGCCCGGTGCTCTCTATCCACGGCCCATACCATTACCACCCTTAGCCGATCCACGACCCCTAGGTGGCTGCTGAACTACCTTCTAAGGCTATACAGAACTCGGTCCTGAAGCTTGCATCTGATCAACCTACTGTGGACACTCTCTAATACGGTGCTCTGAATCCCTCTTATTCTTACCTCTCTTTTGGTCCCTATTTTGGCGCTCCACGCTTTTAACTTCCTCGGCAATCTTCACCTTATCCACAAGAATAGAAAACTTTCTCTCCCTCTGTTGAGCAATCAGTACTCTCAAGTTATCCCTCAATCCATCCTCAAAGCAGAGGTATTTCTCATACTCAGACGCCACCACGTCTCGAGCGTAGCAACTCAACCTAAGAAACTCAGAGTCATACTAGGCCACAAATCTATCACCTTGCGTGAGATTCATGAACTCATGCCTACGAGCATCTACATAGTTCACGTCCACATACTTTCCTGAAAGGTAGTCTCGAAAAAATCTCAATTCAGACGATCAGGCTGAGTACCCTCCTCAACCGATAACCACCACTGATATGCCTTGTCGCGAAGCAAAGAGACTGCACCCTTAAGTTTCTACTCGGGTGTACAGTCTATATCATTCATGATCCTCTCGGTGGCCTCCAAACAATACTTGGCCACAGTAGGGGCGACTCTAGTAACACCCCTAAATAGTGCAACACCATTGGATCGAAGTTGTTTTGTTATCGACCCATGGCCCCCACATCCAGACTGGGGTCCAGCGACCCTATCGAATATCCTTAACATGGCTTGGGACAATGCGTCGTCCCTAGCCGAACGGCTTTGAAACCCAGTCTCAGTAGGAGGCGAAACTGGAATCTCACTCGTATCTACGTTTGGCACACTGCCCAGAGAGGAAGACTCAACTCGACCCCCCTACGGCCTCTACCACGGCCACAAATACCAGGTCCACGAGTTCCACGAGCGCTCATCGTATATTTTAAATTTTATCTACTTTATAAAATTTTATGCATCAATTTCAATATTTATTAGCAGATATTTTATGCGTAAATTATCAAAAGTTCAAAATTCTTTTAAGAAATTTTAGTCTCTAACTATTTCAGTACAGTTTCAGAAAGTACTAACTACAGTGTTTTCAGAACATTCTATCAAAAATTCAAAAATACTTATAGGATCGGTGCCGAAGACTCGGTGTACCACATACTTCCTCAAATACCTAAATTATTTGAAAATCAGTTCTCTTTTGAAACAAAATTTTGGAACCCAAAATTTTATAGCCCGAGTTTTGTAACTTGGCTCTGATACCACTAAATGTAATACCCTAAACTCGGCCTAGACATTATGGTCAAATTCGGTAATATCACGATAAAAGGTTTTGAAAATGGTTTCTTTACGATATATCATATCACCTTATAACTCATGTTTGTTTATGTCTGTTGTCAAAAACGTTATGAATTATTTCTTTTGCCAGAACATAATTTATAGTGGAAGTTTAATAAAACCATTATATTTTGGAAATACAATTCACAAAACCTTTTCTTTGGGCAAAACCGTTGTTTCCATAAACGTTTTGTTAAACCATGCGAATAAACAAGCAAACAAAACCAAAACTAAAAGTTTAAAAACCATCCAGTCTAGAGAGTCCCAGAAATTACAAACTCTCAATTAATTCTAAAGTTTAAATAAAAACCATAATTACTAAGTATAATAAGTTCCCAAACGAGTGGTCACAGCTGAGTCTCCGTCGCACCAATCCGCCTAAGTCTAAGGATTACCTGAACAGAATAGACAAACAGATGTGAGTTTTCGTAAACTCGGTGTGTAACCCAATAGACATAGACATGCTATACATACAAAAATCACATGCATAGTTAGATTCAGATTCAGATTCGGACTCATGTCCATTTCAGATACACCTAACAGTTATAGTTACGCAGATCAGATATATAGATTCCTACCCCCATCCTCTATACACCAACTCCAACCATCCCATCACACCATGTGGGGTTAAAAACACCCACCCTTCCATACACACCATATCGTGCCATTACGAAACATATCAGATAAAGTGTAGCAAAGCTACCAGAATATAGGCGAAGGTTGCCTTTTAGAACACTTCCTCGATATATACAATCCCACCCTAAAAACAGATACAAAATACAGATACAGATACAGATATAACGTGCTTATCATGCTTGTGTACAAGTATCAGATATACATATAGCAGACTAGTCAAACATACATAAAAGTGTCCTACTCAGAGCATACTATCAGAATATCAGATCACATAATCTAGGGTTTGGTTAGCCCTCACCGACCCTACGGTAGGCCAGAGTAGATTGGAGCGATCCGTACGACCCTAGATTATGTGGCCCATACGCCCATACGGTAGGCCTGTGTGGCCCATATGCCCAGATTAGCCTTGCCCGTGTGGCCCTCATGGCCGAGCCCAAAATCTATACATCTGTGTAGTATGCCCGTGTGGGCCCACACAACCAATTTGGTCGAGCTCGTCTGGCCCACACTGCCACACCCACATCACCACACGGTCGTGTCTTGCATATGGCCATGCCCTTGTCAAACACACGATCGTGTCTCACACACGGCCACTTACACTGTTGGTCACAAACCCGTGTCGCGTCGACAGTAGGCAATTTTGGCTTTCGCCGAAGCCTCATTTTTTGTAATTTGGGAACACACCTATTACGGTTTTGTTTGGAAACCAGCCTCGAGACCACCAGCACCTAAAAATAAAATCCCAAAGTCCTATTAAGATCGGATTTACGAAAACAACTAAAACTAAATTGAGCAACGTTCCACACTTACCACCGCAAAATGACTACACACGAAAGTTAAATTGTCAGAGCACAAACTACAAATTCACCACATTGACCTACACAACCGATTGTAGAGTTCAGATTTCCTACAACAACCCCACGCTACTCAACCAAGAGAATTGAGAGGCTTACCGAAATCGCGTGAACAACAATAATGGTGAACAAGAAAATTGAAAGGAACAGAGGAACAGGGACTACGCCGGCAAGAGGAAGAACAAAAATAAAAGTAACAAAAAGGTAGAGAGGGAACAGAAACTGACGTTAATTTTGGAAGAAGGGAGAAACTAATTAGAATTTGAAAAAAAAATAAAAGTTAATTAGAAGATATACCAACATAATCCAATAATTATCTCCCACTAACCCACTACACATAACTCCCTTACAATTTTAGCTCAACCGAAACTCTATCAGACAACCGAGCAAAAATATCAACCACGCTTGCGCTGGGATTCGAACACAGGACCCCCAACACACCAACTCCCTTACCACTCGAACCAACAAATGCATTCTGATATAAAATAGCATACAACCCTATATAATCCCACTCAACTAGGGTAAGGCTAGAATTAGAAAAATAACAGAATTTGGCAAAGGTGAGACTTGAACCCAAGACCTCACATACACACCCAGAACACTTAACCACTGAAATAGATATCCATTTGTGTCAGATATTTACAGAAACAGAAATAAATTAAGTAGGGTGTTACATTGATTATATGTGGAAAATATGTGGTAGGTGGATGCATGCTTGTGTGAGAAAAATGACTTGAAAGTGGCCTATTTTTCATTCACACGGGTAAAGACATGGGCGTGTGTCTCAACCGTTTGTCACACATGGCCAAGCGACACGGCCGTGTGTCCCCTGTAACTTTCAAGGGGTTGTAAGTCAAGCTGTTACACGGTCTAGCACACGGGTGTGTGGCTTGGCCGTGTGACCCAAGTTAGTGAGTTACACGAGGACGGACATGTGTTGGGACACGGCCGTGTGTCCCTACTTCGAATGTCCACATGGCCTTGCCACACGGCCGTGTGACCCTTACATTTTGAAAATTTTCATCTTTTCCATGAAATTTCTATATGTTTCCAATTTAGTCCTAATTTGCTTCTAATGTGTTGTTAGGACCTCGAGAGCTCGTATAAGGGACAATATATATGCTATTGATGGAATTTTCTATGATAAATGTTGTGAAGTAAATGCTTTATATTTTTGAAAAGGGTCTAAAATGTAAACTCCGGTAATGCTCTGTAACCCTATTCTGACAATGGATTCGAGTTAAGGGTGGTACACATGATGATAGGGGTCATATCTGATTGTATTTTGAAATAAATTGTACTTAAGACTTATATTGATGGATTATGACTTTATGAAGTTCATTAAATTTTATGGAATGATTTAAAAATACTTTATTTTGGGTTAATAAAATATCTTACTGAAACTCTATATGTCATTTGGCTTATACTCTATTTTTCATATTTTATTAAAGGATTTGTTTCAAACACTAAGTTTTTCCAAAGTTTACACTAGAAATAGTTTAAGATAATGATTTTTTATAGTAACATGCCTTACTTGGATTTTCCTAAAGGATTGGGTTTGGCGTGTTAAAATAATAATTTTTGAAAAACAACTTATGATGCTTGACTTTCTCATGTCTTAAAGCATAAATCACACAATGCATAAAAGTCCACAAGTTAATCCCAAATATAATCAATAAAAACTCCAAATTAAAAATAATTAAATTTATTGATAGGTTTAAGGAAATTAGTTAAACACAAACAACAATTCAAAGACTTTATCGTATAAACATATAGCACCCTCCCTACACTTAAGATGTACATTACCCTCAATGTACAAACAATTATAATCAGAGTAAGCAAAATATCATAAGGGAGGAAGACAATTGAAACTGCCCTAAATTTGGATGATTTGACCGAAATAGTGAAATTTAGAAACGTGGAAGATCCTAAATTAAATACATGGTTTCGAGCACACTAATAATAAGATAGGCAAAAATAAAATAAGATAAAGAGATTACAAAATAGAAAAACTGGTGACAAAGAAATAACAATAAAATGAATAATAAAATAAAATAAAACATATAAGCTCGACAAATAAAATAAAAACAAATAATAATAAAAGATAGTTTCGGGGACTTTTGGGTGTGTGATAACGAAAAAGATAGAGCGACAGTTAGGGTTTGGGTTTGGTTAAATGGGGTAGAAAGGAAACAAAAAAATCTAGTTTAAAAAAATGGCACATAGCCATGTGGGCCACACGACCGTGTATCTTTCTGATGTGTGGCCTATTAAAAACTTTTCAACATTGCTCAAGTTTTCACACGCTTGTGTTTCCTACACGGTCGTGTCACCCGTTCGTGTGTTATCATCTAGACCGTGCGTGGCTATCGTTTGCTTCTCCTACGACCGTGTATGGGGTCGTGTAGATCACACGATCATATTTCCAAACAGTGTGAATCCACTTAAGTAGTGTGTATCACAAGAAAATCTAAAATTGGCTCCAGTATTCATAAGATCCATGACATGTCTGTGTGTCTAGGTCGTGTGTACCACATGACCATGTGGACAAACCGTGTGGAGTTAATTGTTCTTTTCTACCACGGCTGTGTCAGAGGGTATGTAGGTCACATGCCCATATCTCCAAGTCGTGTGGCCTACCCCAGACTGTGTGACACTTTTTTTTTATATTTTATATTTTTTAATTAATAAGAAACTAAGCATACAAAAAAATTAAATGAAAATAAAATAATAATAAATAAAACACTCGGGTTGCCTTCCGAGAAGTGTTTGTTTAAAGTTTAAGCTCAACTTACCTTTTCAAGCTTACGGTTAAGTCAAATTTTGGAGCCGAAGCTCCTCTCTTTCGTTATCAATATAACCACCAAAATAAAGTTTGAGATGATGGTTGTTGACCTTGAATGTGTTGTAATCAGGGTGTGTTACCTTAATGGTTCCTTATGGGAATACGTTTTGTACCACAAATGGATTCGACCATATGAATTTTAGCTGTTAAGGGAACATTTGTGGATCTAGATTGTCCAGCAGTACTTTGTCTCCAAATTTGGATTAGTTCATCCACTTTACATGCACACCATGACATTGGTTTCTTACTTCTTTGAATGTTCCAGGTTCTCATTAGCCTTTGTTTGACATTTCTCTAATTCATCGAGCTGCACCATTCTCTCTTCACTTGTCCCTTGATTTCCATCACCTTGAAAAGAATACGGTTCTAACACGTTTTCATGATTGATTTCCTAAAAAGAACGTTGAGCCGCATGATTACTAACATCAACATAATGACGAGTATCATCTCACTCACTAGAAACTCTCAAAGCATCACGTGCTTGAAGAGTAACATCTTCATCACCTACCCTCAGCACAAGTTTACCATTACTGACATCAATAACAATTCTAGCAGTGGCTAAAAAAGGTTGACCTAAGATCATGGGTACCTCAATATTCTCATTCATGTCCAATATAATGAAATGAACTGAAATATGAATTGTATCTACTTTAACAAGTACATCCTCAATAATACCCCTAGGATACTTAATTGATCTGTCAACTAATTGAATACTCATCCTAGTAGGTTTTAGTTCCTCGAGGCCAAGTTGTGTGAACATTTATAAGGCATTAGATTTATGCTAGCAACCAAATCAACGAAAGCTTTTTCTACATTTAAGCTACCAATAAAACAAGGAATAGTGAAACTCCCTAGATCTTTAAGCTTAATGGGTAGTTTGTTGTGGAGAAGGTCGAGCACTCCTCGTTGAGCTCCACAGTGGATAGTTTGTCTAACTTCATTTTATTTGTTAACAGCTCCTTTAAAAAATTTGTAGACTTGGACATCTCTGAAAAGGCTTCAACAAAAGGTAAGTTAATATGCAAATTTTTAAAAGTTCAATAAATTTACCATATTGTTCATTGATGCGGTCTTTCTTCAACTTTGTCAGATATGGAATTGGTGGTTTGCATTCTCTGACCACCGGCTTATGCTCTTTCTTGTATTCCTCAACCCCATACTTTTCTTAACATATTTTAGATTCAACTTCTTTCTAGGCTTGGCTAACACCTTTCCGCTTCGTACAGTAATAGTGTGGACTTGCTCCTTTGGGTTGGTTTTAGTGTTACTAGGTAAACTACCTTGTTGTCTCTCCGAAACCAATTTAGCAAGCTGACTAATCTAATTCTCGAAGCTCTGTATCAATGCCTGTTGATTCCTCAAAGCCATTTCAGTGTTCTGAAATCTAGTTTCTGACACTGAAATAAAATTAGTCAACATCTCTTCCAAATTTGGCTTCTTTTCTTACTGATAAGGTTGCTGAAAACCTAGAGGGGGGTTGTGATCTTTGATTTCCTTAACCACCCCAAGAGAATTTTGGATGATTCCTCCATCATGGATTATAATTGTTGTTGTAGCCATTATTCTGAGGTTTAGAATTATTATCCATAAAATAAACTTGTTCATGCTCTATGTTAGACTTGAAGCGTAAGCATTTTGGAATGATCATCCCCACTCCAATCGCATGACATTTCATTATCAGATTCACCTATTTACTACAACTCAAACCATGAATCTTTTTACTCAACTCTTCCACCTGACTCGCCAACATAACAACTGTATCTATATTAAAAACATCGACTGCCTTAGTAGGCTTTGTTCTCATAACGTTCCACTAATAGTTATTTAGTGTCATCTCCTCAATAAATTCTTGGGTTGTCTCAAGTATTTTATTATTTAGGGTTCCACCAGTTGCTACATCAATTATATGCCTAGTTGAGGGATTCAAACCAATGAAAAATGTTTGTACTTGAAGCCACAAAGTTAATCCATGATGAGGACACCTCAGAAGGTCTTTAAATCACTCCCATGCAACATACAGTGTCTCAAACTCAAATTGAGCAAAAGAAGAGATGTCATTCCTCAACTTAGTTATTTTGGCTAGTGGAATATACTTCAACTGAAAATTTTCAGTCATTTAAGTCCATGCTGTGATGGACCCCTGTGGAAGTGAATTCAACCACTGTTTCATCTTATTCTTCAAAGAGAATGGGAACAACCGTAAGCGTATGGTATCATCAGTAACGTCATTGATCTTAAATGTGTCGCGGATCTCCAGAAAGTTAGTTAAATGAGCATTCAGATCTTCATCTTGTTGGATCGCCGGTACCCCTATGGTGCAGCGGAAAAATAATAATTCTGTGATCCCAACCAAGAATCCATGTGTGAGGAACGAATCGGGGTGAAAAGGTTGCGAAATTACCTAATGTTTATTCAGAGTAGACAGCAACGCCTCAACAACGAGTAGTCTGATCTGCTGTCGAACCAAGCCGCAATCTATCGTGATCCCGGCCTCTACGTAATCCACCCAGTTGACTACGAACGAAAGAAATCCCCAAAACAGTTTTGAAAGTGATTTTTCTTTGACGGCTGCTAGACCCAAGCAAAGGAAAAACGGGATCCTTATAAATCTTTTATTTTTAGGATTTTTAGGAATTAAATAAATATAATAATATTTTAAACCAAAAATTATAATTACATTAATTATAATATAGTTTTGGTAAACAATATATTTATTTGAATTCGTATGCTAACCAAATTCATGTCCTCATTATGCGTACAACAACCTTGTACATAATGTGTTGGAAATTTGATTACCGAATTAAATTAATTCTATAATTAATTTAATTCAAGTGACCCCCAAAAACAATACCAACTATGGCTTATTCCGTTCATTTCAACTATAGGGTGTGACCCTGTAGGTTTCTGTAACGTTAGCAGTAATACTAGAACAATTCCAATGTTACAAACAATGAGTGGCATCTAGCAATGCATCATTGCTACCTAAGTCACAAGAGATCATGATTCGACATAACCTTTTATGATTAACCTTTTGTGCAATAATCCTTAAGTCCTTTATCTCTGGATTGGACACAAGTCATGGAATAGTCACACTTGCATATGTTGTTCTCTAACACACATATTCATGCACCGATTCTGACATCCAATATCAATGACAACTCTTTATCATCAATCAACTGCATGTTAGTCTTAATGCATTATCGTTGTCCTATCCAACAATAATACTTGACTAAGGATCTTTTAAGAATAATCATATTATTCTTAGGACATTATTATAAAACAATTTATTTGTACACACAGAAAAGAAACTGGAATAATAATGGTAACGCCTTATATTAATAAACATGATAAATAAAGTATGTTATTACAACCATCTCATGATTGATCTTTGGGCATACTCTAACACATCTTGCAACCCATCAAACTAAACACACTATTGTACCATCTGAATTGTGTTCGGCTTAATCTCAAAATTATTTACAACAATAGTCGGTTTAACTATACTCGATTCAGCCCCAATCAGAGTGGGCTTAGCATAGTCATACATAATCTAAAGATCAAGACGTACAGGAAGTTTCGAATTAATAGGATTATTATCCATCTGTACAGTAATGTCCTTTTGTCTAATAAAATCTGTTGACCTTGCCTTGCTTCTTTAACCTCCTTTCGATTTTTGCGAGCAGTTTTTCGATCTCACTGTAAAAAATTAACAATTCCAACCGATTGCCTTTAGTCATAAACCAAAAGAACCTGTAAGAACCAAATAAAAGAAAAATTAAAATGTAAAAATTAAATTTAAAATAATAAAAATAAAAAAATGGCTAAATTAATAGAAATAAAGTTTTCCTAATATTCTAGTCCCCGGCAACGACGCCAAAAACATGATGCATCGTGAAACTAACTAAAAGTTTGATTAAGTTAAGTGCACCTATCAATTAATAGTATAGCTACGATGAGCAAATATATCATTCCCACGAAGACTAGAAGTACTAAGAATTATCGCCTTTCTATTAGTTAACCGAATAATTCAAGTGATTGATTAAAAGCTAAAATTAACTAAATTAATTAACTAACGAATACGACAAAGAACAAAAAATGAAAATAATTGATTAATAACCAAGAAGCAAAACAATATCCAAGAAAGAATTCACCTAGATTTCATCTATCATTATCAATCTAAATTATGCAATTTCTTTACTTAGTATCTTAATCCGTAGAAATCCCTAAATTATGCTAATATCTCTTTCGAGCATAAGAGCAACTGACTCTAGGTTGATTAATTAAAATTTTTTTTCTAATTAAAACTCCTATTATCGCATTAACTCGTTCTATGCATTCCCCTATTAGATTTGACTCTAATTCGGTAGATTTATGTCGTCCTATTTCTAGGATTGCATGCAACTCCACCGATTTAAGTATATCAAATATGGATTAATAATCTAGAACTATTAAACCAAGAATTAAACACATATAATTAAGAACAAGAAACTTAATATTTATTGCATAAAATAAAAATCAAACAACAAAATACATCATAGGTTCATCTCCCTAGGTATTTAGAAAATAAAAACATCCAAGATACAGTATAACCGAAAAAAAATAAACTCATGATAATCTCCTAAGGATTTAAATGAAGATCTTCAATCTTGACGGAAGGAGTCGGCTTCAATGGTGTTTTTCGAGTTGTTTTCTTGAATATTCTATGACGGTCCCACCTGTCTTCTTATTTTTGTCATATATACATTTTAGAATGTTAGAAAAACCTAAAAATTGTGATTTTTTGTTGTTTGGTATGCAATTCCATGAAATCAACATGGCCTACCACATAACCGTGTGGCTCATGTAGCTTGCTCCAATTTTTTTATTTTCGTTCGTTTTTTTACTCCCAAGTGCTCCATTAAGCATCACCAAAACATAAATTTAAAGAATTAGAGGTATAAAATTTACCATTAACATAAAATAATTCAGATGGTGTTATACGGTAGTGCTGTGCTGGTGACAACTACAAGGTTGAATTGAATATTTGTCCAAGTTTAACAATAACCCTATCAATGATAGCAAAGTCGAACGTGGATGAGTAATGAATACTCCAGAATTAAGATGTAGGTACTTTGAAAGGTGACCTGATTGAGAAAGGGTGCAATGCTATTTATTCATATTTTAATGTTTTAGATCTCTCTGGCTGAATGGTAAAAAAGGATTATTAAGTTTCACCAGAAAACCAAGGAGATGGAGTTAATTTCTAATACTTCAATCAGAGATATAACCGAGCAGTTGCAGGGCAGGACTAACAGAAATATAAGAGATGGTGGATTGAACATATTAAATAAACTTTCATATTATCATTATCATATCTATTTCCACGAAAGAGATTGCTTGCTCAAGCTTGAGCGACAGGAGGTGTTACATGAGCGCCATCAAGAAACAGAGAGAGAAACAAAGATGAAAATATATCAACCATAAAACCATTACAAAGTGTGACAACACGGACCACATCTTTTATGAAAGAGAAAGGGAAAATGGTCCTAAAGTTGCAAGGACCAATACTTGTTCCACTTTTTCTCTCCTCGATTTTCACTTGTACTCCAGAATCATGTTGTTTTCAGGGGACAAGCCAATACAGGCCCTCAGTATGTTCTCCAGCATTGCACGTTGCTTTGACAGTGCATTCACCACGGGTGTGCCTGGTGGAACCTGTTTTCACCAAACGGCTCATTACTGACCAAATTTAACCTGAAGGAGTGAATCTCGTGATTCTCAAGATTCTGTTCACATTCTTGCATGACATAAAAAAACAAAGGACTCACAAGAGGGGCCTTGGTTAGGTAACTGAGGATAGTAGCCACAGGGTGGAAAGAGTGGAACTTGCCCTGTACAATGAAACTTCATGTCAGTATTAATGGTCAAACCTAGAAGAGTTAACCACCGAGTCATACCTCTCCTTCAGCTTTGAGCTGGATCCTGGTGCTAAGCTCAGCAAGGAGAACCAAATCTAGGATGATGGGAGCAGCCAACAGGGAGTCCTCGCATGTGTTATGCAACACAATGGTGTTCTTGCCTCCCATGAATATCTCTGATGTGTACTCATCCATGGCTCTCTTGCTATCTCCAACATATGGCACATACTACAACATACAGAAAGAGACAAAAGTGCACATTAATTAATTTTGAAGGTCTCAGTTTGCAAGTGCATGAAGTGGCTGAGATGGGTAAACTTATTACCTTGATGACCACAACATGATCAGGATGTTCACCGGGTTGATAAAGGATTCCATTGCTTGAGACCATGTCATCCACAACATTGCTCTTGGAGATCTCCTTGGAGCGGAAAGTTTGGGGAGCTGATAGATTCATGCCATCATTGTTTCCCAGATGGTTGTAGCTCACTATTGATGTTGGCTGTTAATTTTTCATCACCATTAGTACACAATTACTACCCATCAATGTCACATTATTATCTTTATCCTGACATAAGCTACTTCCAAACCACATGCATGTACTCCTAATTTTGTTGGTATCCTTTGCCTAGTCTACAAATTATTGTGATAGATAGTGTCATGAAGTTGAAAGATTTGTACCTTGATACCAGCCCCAACAAGGAAATCCACTAGAACGGATTTCATCTTGGTCTGGCCACTCTTAAAATCGTCTCCTCCAATCAGACAGTTCCTCTGGATAGCCAAATCAATTAACCCTGGATATGATTACAGATCATTAAAAGACCAATTCCATAACATTTCAAAGAATTAAAAGAGAAGATAGCTCAGTTGATTTAGAACCTGGAACAAATGTGTTTTGTGGGCTTCCATTGATGAAGGGAACATCCTCAAAAACACAAGCGATAGCGTACAAAGTGGAAGGAGAAATCTCTGACTCATTCTTCTCAAAAGAAGCCAACAGGTTCTCCATGGTGTCGTTTAGCCCCACAACGACATTGCTGTACCTCTCAGTGTTTGCAGTCCAGAGTACAACCACCTTGTCCACCTTGTTTTTCTCCTTGAACTCCCTAATCCAAACACAAATAAAAAGGTCAGCCACAGTCGTAGTGCCAAAATAAACTCTTTTCAGCTTTAACAAAATTCTCCGGAGGCTAGAACTAATTATAATACCTAATATCTTTAATGATTTGCTGAACTTGTTCTTTCTTGGTACCCTTGATGACGTTATTGGCACGTTCACCTTGGTTGGCAGCAATGAAATCTGGGTCGTATATTCCAGGGAGTGGGACCATGGATTCCATGTAGGGCCTTAGCTGTTTTTGCAGATCAATGTCAAAGACCTTGGCTCTAGCCATTGCATCAGCAAGGTTCATGTCACTTATGTCCCATCCTCCAAATACAATATCCTCTGGGTTGACCTGTTTTTATATATTGTTACTTGTCTTTAGCATTCCGACGAATAACAAGTTAAGAAACTATCATAAAAATGAAAAATCCAGTTTAATACCATAGGAAGAAGGCTCTTAAAAGGAGCATAAATCTCCTCCCCGTTGTAAGACCCAACTCGGATAGTTGATGCTTGAGTAAGTGAACCAAAGTAATTAGCTTGTTGCACCTTGTCCTTAGTGGCCCAGGACACTCCCCTGAGAATATCCATTACCCATATCCTCAAAATCAACAATCAAAACTAAACAGAAAAAATGTAAATATAAATAAACAAAATAAAATAAAACTCGCCATCGGTTAGCTATAACACCACCAGTCAGGGTTGAGCCATTGTTTCCTCCCCATCCAACAAGCATTACCCTAGAACATAAAATAAATTTAATGCAAAGTTTTAACACAAACCCAGAAAAGGAAACCCAGAAGAAATGAGTAGTTTTAGATTCTAACCCCAGTTTAGGGACATGGATATCAGTTCTGAATTCATATTTAACAGTCTTGGGCTTGACAACCCATTGATAGGTTCCATCCCTGTTCTCATGAACAAGCTCAGTAGTCTCATAGTTGTACACCGACTGGATTGCATTGTCTGTGTACTTGACATATGGACTCTCAACCTTAAAGCTCTCAATGAACATTTTTGCCGATATTCTGTTCTTGAAACACTGCTTTGTTTTTTGGGTTTGTTTTAAAGCTTTGGTGCTCCATTGTTAGGGACCGGGGAAGTGTATATATAGAGGAGATGTCTACACGCGGAGCAGCGTGAATGCTTGATGCCCGCACGTAAAATTTTTCAATTGGTGGTTTGGTTTTAGGAGAATCTACGCCATGCAAGTTTCTTAACTGGACCATTGAATGGAGCCACAGGCACGGAAAGGCACGTGTGAGGAGGAGGTTTCGTTTGTGACACGTTTGGTTGTGATTAACACGTGGCGTGATCAAGTGCAGGAAAAGGATTTTCGGTAGCTGTGGAATCCACGCCCTTTGAATGTAGTCGACGGAAAATGCATGGCTCTACTCATGCACCGGTCGGGTGACACCGTGACATCCAATGAGGTACTAAGTGGGCAATTGTCCCTAACTGTAACTGCACCGGTGTACTAAGCGGGCAATTGTCCCTAACTGTAACTGCACCGATGTAGTGGGGTGCATAAGGTATCTATGGGTTGAGCTGGGTGGAGGTTTAGTTTGAAATTTTTTTTGATTTAAATTTATTTTTGGGTTGGTTTGTCCGCTCAAACATCCATTTTAATATTTAAAAACAATAAAATATTAAAATTATATTTTTAATTGACATAAAATTAATTAATTTGAAACTTTTAAAAATATTTTTTATTAGTTAAATTAAACTCGAAACGGATCGGGTAATAGTGTTAAAATTTGTGTTCAAGCTCGAGTTGTATAATATAAATGCATTTTGCTGTGCAAGTACCTCGGATGAAATCTTAAATTGTAAAATTTAGTGAGTTTAGTGTTAGGTTTGTTAAATTCAATCTGGGGCTCTTAGAAAAGAAGAAAGTCGTGACAGAGGGATTTTCAAGAACTTTAAGAACTTGAAAATTCAATGTAAAATTTTATAGTTAATTGTATCATATATCCTTAAACTATAATCTTCATTTTAAATTAGTCTCTAAATTTTAAAATACTCCTCAAATTATTAATGTAGATTAATAAGGTTCTTTCATTATTAAAATTATTAATTTAATTGTTAAATGATATGTTAAATATTATGTGACATAGTTTAAAATGAAAATTTTAAAGAAAAATGAATGTTGTAAAAATGAAATTGTAAAAATATTAGTTTTGAGGTTTTCAAAGCTTTTACAAGAACTTTTATTACTAACTCTCTCTTTTCAGTTTTATTATATTTTTAGTTTTACTTTTAAAATTTATGCAGATAACAGTTTACTTTTCTTTAAAATTTTATTTTAAATTATGCCACACAAAATTTGACATACCGTTTAACAGTTAAATTATTAGTTTTAATAATTGTAGAACTTAATTGATATAATATCAATAGTTTTAAGGATGCAATTAGAATGTTTTCAAAAACTTAGGGACCAATTTAGAATGGGAGTTATAATTTAGGAATTTTTAGTGCAATTAACTCAAAATCTTAATATTCAAAGCAAAATTTCTAAAATTAAAGACTTAAAGAAAATAATCCAAGATGGAAGAATGTATTGATGAAACTGAAAATAGAAGATCGATGATGAATGGTGGGTAGATGGATAGATAGCTTAGCTTCCTTGAACAAGGACCAACAGTAAATCAAAAGGGACTTTTAACCAACCCTCCCAATTGGTTTAAATTAGGGAAGCTAAAGTTTTGATGAACCCCCTCAATAACAATCCTTAAAGAATTGAAGTAAAAGTTTATAAAAAAAATCACAATAAGCTAGTCTTGAAAGGGAAAAAGAAAAAGAAAAGAAAAACTCTATTAAAGCAATTTTATTAATCAAAATAATCAAACATATAATATATATGGTGGCTATAGAAACCATAATGTCAAATATATATGTATAGGGTTAAACTAATTAGAAAACAAGGAAACATCCCTTCCTTTATCTTCAAGCAATTGACCCAGTATAATACTCTTTAAGCTAAATTAATCTAAAATACTTGAACAGGTAAATACATTCCTAAAATATAATAATTTATAAATGAATTTTAAGCTTATATATAATAAAAATGAAGCCTTAAAATTGAAACTAATATGATATCAAAGCTTATACATATTCTCGCTTAAATCACATATAGAAAATTATGTCCATGCAATCTTCACAAAAATGACTATAACTTGATCTCTCGAACAAAAAATAAAGTGATTCAAAGTGCGTTTCGAAGTTAAAAGACAAATTTGTAATCAATATGAAGACATCTTAACCTAGAATTGGTAGGATCTTATCAAAAAATGCACCACAAGTCAACTGACAAGAAAAATGGCCGCTTTGGTAAATTTAATTAATGATTTTCAACCCATCTATAGATGTAACACCCCTTACTCATTCTGATGATCGACATGGATAAGCAATGTTACCTCGACATAACCACTACAATTGCAGCTTAAAATTCAAGATAATACAATTTAAAAATCACTAATTAAAGTCTTTAGATAGAGTTTGATATGAATGAGAGGCTTTGGAAACATTTCAAAATCATTTTGGAACTAGGTGATTGGAATTATTCAGAACATAAAACAAACTTTCAGAAGCTTAAAACACTCAAAATAATAAGTTGTGTTAAAGTCAATGGCCATGTTCAGGTACATCACTAATGATGTATTGGAACAAGCCCTATTATAGTATCTTTTAGCTATTGGAGATACATGTCCTCCAAGTATCGATACTTCAAGTGCAAGAGACCCCAAATCACTTCAAAACACTTCTAAAATACATAAAAAAATGCCATATCATTCCAGTAAGTTCTCAATCATTTTAATAAAAACTTTTAAAGCTTATTCAAGTCCCACACACATTCAAATCAATATAAGAATGAAAAGTTAACTTAAAACCTCAATTCAATAACAAATGCCACATGATTACACAAGCCAATATACTAAAAAGTACTCAATTAGTCTAAGCCTTTACGAACTAATAATTAAATACAAATCATTGACCTTCAGACCACGCATATGATACAATCCTCTAATGACACAATCTTAGACTTCTTGGAAGAGCCTTTCACCTACGCATTAAAACTCCTAACACGTTAGGCTCAAAGAGTTAACCACTAAAATGACCTATTTTAAACTTTCGTAATTTCAAAAATATTTTAAAATCATTGGCTTATCCGTTGAAAATTATTGAAATTGAATGTTTATCTTAATTTCATAAAAATGATAATTTTAGAAATTGTTTGATTTAATATTTCATTTGTAAAAATTTGATAATTATTCCAAACTAATTTGGATTACATTAAAAACTCGTTTTTCAGTATTGTAGCGAAAAAGTGTGACGTTGACAGAGCTCATTTTAAAAAAAATTGAGTTTTATGCATAAAAATTTAAATATCAATTTAAGCAGTTTAAAACTCTATAGCCATGTAATCAAATAATCAGAAAATAAAGTCTCATACCACTGTCCAAATAAAATTTATTACAATCCCAAAACCAATAATAGAAATAAGTTTAAAATACTTTAATAGAAAAAACATCCGAGTTGCTCCTTTGAAAGCCATCCAAGTCCCAACCTCGAGAATTATGTAAAACTAAATCAAGAAACTAAAGGGTGAGCTAATAAGATCAGTGTGAGTCATAACTCCAGTAAACAGGTAGATAGTAAATATACCACTCAAGCCAGTGAATATACAGAGTTTTAAAAATAGTACAGAATCACAGTTTAATTCAGGCATGAACATGTCAGTGCAGTATTTTTAGAAAAGTTCCTACCCAACTCCGCTACACATCATAATAAGAGTTCCCTAGAACTCATCCAACCAATAATACACTAGTTTGTGGACAAGCTATCAGTATTGCAGATAAACTGTCAATATTGTAGTCTTGACATGACCACGCCTCGAAGCTCAACAAGCTCTAATCCCTATCCCATCGAGCTCCCTAAAGGACCCATGACTTGAGCTCGAGCTAAGTGCCTTCAAGAAGCTGTTTCAGCTTTATTTGCTCAACTTTGGAATAAAAACGAGCTCCATGTTAAAGAAGAAGTTCGGGACAGCTCATTAAAGGCTCCTTGCATCTTAGTGCAAGCTGATCTCAGCTCATCACTAGCTTTCAGAGCTCCATCTAGCTCAAGTCAACTTACTTGAGCTTAATTCAGCTCATTTGAGCTCAATTTAGATTCTTTCCAGCTCATTCCTTTCATCTTTTTAATAAATTACGTAGTAGTTTCATTTTAATTAAATTGATACAACTCAAGACCGAATCCCCTAGCTCAATTCAGCTCATTAAATATTTTCACTTGTTTTTTTTTTTGAGCTAACCGAATTTAATAAACTAGATAGTCCATAATTAAGTGTTTTAATTTATCCTAGTATGTTATTCAATTTGCCTAGATGATGTTTTGATTATATTCAGCCGAATCTATAATTGATTTAATGTGTTCATATGCTATGTAGGTTCAGCCGAATGTGAGAGGAGCATTAAATGATATTCATGCACGACTTGGTTCAAAGTATGCAAGGATGCATGTATGGCTACTTTCAATGAATGGCGGCTGATCCATTGGGTCTCCAAGGTTTCTATTCAGCCAAGAGACAACTTCTACCTTTAATTCCCCAAGGTTGTCTGAATGTCTTCCCAATGCACCATCACTCCGTTCACACTTGTTGTTCACACCTAGTGATCATTCAGCCGAAGGTGTTCACACACAAGGGACTTTTCAAGGCTGACTTTTTCACACCTCAAAGGTTGTTCAAGGACCCTTTTTAAGGCTCATAACCATTCGGCCAAACACCACAACGTCAATGCCCCATTTATGCCTAAGGCCAAACCTAGACAAGGCTAAGGAGCTTCCATACATTCATCATCATTCAAGCTAGTTTTACTTATTCAAGAAGCTGACCATTGAAGCTCCATTCATCCGAATATAGACTTAGCAATTTAATGAATCTGTTCTAGATTATTCTAGCTCCTTAATAGCTGAATTACTTAGCCTTTTAAGCTAGTCATTTTGTCCATTCGGCTATCTCAAGTAAGGCTATAAATATTTAGCCCATTTTTTATGTAAATTACTTTTTTTCCATTTTATTGAATGAAAATTTGTTCTTGTGAGGTTTTTTCCTCTCTGTTTCGTGTGAGTCTCGAGTGACTTATCTAGCGTGTTAGTGGCATTAACCCGAACTTTTTTATTTAAACTTATCACCAACCTTTTGGTGTGGCGTTCACCTATCCTTCTACCAAACCAATTTTCCACCTTAAACAATATAAGAACCGGGGTGACACTCTTTATAGTGTTGAATCGCTCTTGGCATTTAAGTTCGCTATCCATTTCCATCATCTATCTTTATCTATCTTATTATCTTAAAACCAAGTCCATCCCCAAATAACTTTCATCATTTATTTCTTTATGACCGAACCTACCATAACAAAAACTTAGCCAACTTGAACCCCATTCCATTGATATTTAACCTACTTAGCTGATTTAAACTAATTGAAGACCTTGGAATCGACACTTCTCGATGATGATCGGGCAACATACGTAGACTCGACTCATTCAACCGAGCCGAATCACGTCAAGTCTAGCCACCAATATTGCAAACAAGCTGCCAGTATTGCAGATAAACTACCAGTATTGTGATCTAACCACCAGTATTGCAGACAAGCTACCAGTATAGTGGATGTAACAGCCCATTTTTCAGTGGTGATGGAACAGTGGTTTCAGGACCACAAATTTCTATCGTTTTAACCCATAAATTTTATTTGTAGAATATTTACAGAGTCATTAGGGTCGTATTAAAATTTGATTAAGAAATTTTAATGTTTAGATAGCTAATTAAAGAAAAAGGACTAAATTGTAAAAGGTGTAAAACTTGTTAATTATTGCATTTAGATGATTTAATAGCTTTACTAATAAATGTGGGAGGGCCAATAAGGTAATTAAACATTATTTTTTGATAGTGGACGATTTTGAAGTAAAAATTAAAGAAAAATTGAAAGAAAATTAGATTTAATGGCAATTTTGTAATCATTTCAAAATTAAATAAAACATATTGAAAATGATACTTTTCTTCTTCATTTTTCTTCATCTCTTTGCCGAAAACCACCATTAGAGACCTAAGGAGCTTCAGTCATCTCTTGGCTTTGCATGGTATGGAAATTGACCCATTTAATTTTTATATATTTGAGAATGTTGCAATTAGGTCCAACTAACCTGTACCTTCATTTTTGAATCTGTTAAGAATTTTAGAAGTTTCCATTGATGAATATTGGTTTTTTTTTATGATATTTGTGTGTTTGAAGCTTTGATTGTGGTATTTGGTTGTTGTGAGAAGTAATTTTATTAGTTTTTTATTTAAATATTAAATTGTTAAAATGTCAAAATTTCAAGGTTTGATGGCAATTTAGAAGTATAATTGGGACTTTTAAGGGCCTATATTATTCAGCTATTAATTTTAATTGGAGAATATGGTTAATTTGATTATTTTTGAGTTAGAGGACTAAATTGCAAAAGTTGTAAAAGCTTAAGGAAAATGTGTAATTAATGAAAAGTTAAGGGTCATATGAATTGAATGGAATGTGAAATGTGTATGAGATTAATATATTGTGTTTAATTATTATTCAGATCAAGACTTGAATCAAAAAGACAATAACCGAGGAAATAGGAGAATAGCAGAATAGTCCCTGCGTGTTGCCCAGAATTAAATCGTAGGTAAGTACATAGTATTTCAATATGTAAATGAAATTCTACTTGTAATATTATATTATTTTTCTTTAGTTTATATGTTTATAGTTAATTATTGCCTGAATGAACATATGTGCCCCTGTTTGTACTTCGGTACTCTTGAAGACATTTACATGCTCCTGATTCTATTCTGGTATATTTAAGAACATTATATGATTACATCATCTCATCATTTGTATTCTTGAAATTTTAGTAATCAAATAATATGTGAATCGTGTCTAATCGTATTTATATTAAACCTTATACTATGTCCTTACGAAGTTATGTTAGCTTATGAGTTTTTGTGGACTGTTTTGTAGATGATCATTGCTGACTCTTTGGAAGGATCAACCAACCGGCTCCCACTATCCATCTAAGTTGGTAGTTTTTGTATCTTTAGGTAGTGGCATGTATATATAGATAAATATGTGGCTTTGATATGTTGATAGATGTAGTTCATGAATGAGATGTGTGTTTTGCTTAGGGTATATTTTGTATTATTGAATCAAGTATATATATAATGCATAGATGAACACCTTGATGTTTAGTTGTTGAATGAGGTGGTTTTAATCATAGTGCAATGCTTATTTTCTTAATGTCATATAAAGAAGGTTTTTTCATCATTTTTGAGACTAAGTGTATAGTATATATATGTGGTGCCTTTGAATGACATATTGGTTGGATGATAAAGATTGACTGTTTTGGCATATTTAGGTGTGTTGGAGTAGTGCCTAGGTCTATTGAATGTGTTCATAATTGAAGTGGTGGAATAGGTTTGGTTTGGTCTTAAAATGGCATAATTTTTGGGTCAAATTTTGTGGATGGCCTGGGACATGGGCTGTCACACAACCAAGTGACACACACGGCCTGGCGACACGGTAGCGTGTAATTTGTGAATTCCTAGTGTTTTAAGTCAGAGAGTTACATAGCTTGGCACATTGCCGTGTGTGGCAAGTCAAACAGTTACACAGTCTGGCACACGGTGTTGAAAAGAAGTTGAAGATATATGAGGAACAAATCGAGTTGAAAAGAAGTTGAAGATATACCTTTAAGGATCTGATTTCTTTCAAGGTGTTGATTCCAAGCCGCAACAGAATTGTCTCAGCCTTTACGTAGTCCACCCAATCAAGCACGAACAATAAAACTCTATGAACCTTTCAGAGAGAATTCAAAATTGGCTAGTAGACCTTTTGAATTTTTCCTTACTTACTTTCTTACCACTCATTAGGGATATTTTTCCTTTCATTAATCTCGTATATTAAAAATGAAAAAATTCATTTATTCTTCTGGAGAATATCATGGAATGTATTAATGTTTTATATTCTTTCCAAAAGAATATTAACTTCCATAAATATTAACTCCAGAAAGAAGTTGCAAATCGTATCCGCCAAGCGATACTGTTCGCCAGGCAATACTGTTCGACAAATAATACTGTCTATTAGTCGATACTGTCTGCCAGGCGATACAGTCCGCAAGGCGATATAGTCTGCCATACGATACTATCTGCTAGGAGAAATTGTTCAACAAGCGATACAGTCCCCCAAAGATGTATGTAAGAGGGTATATGTCCATCGTATTTTGAATGTAGTTTGTTTGCTTTTACTATAGGGTGTGACCCAATAGTTTCTAGTAATGTTATTAGTAATACTAGAAAATTTCTAACGTTATAAGCAATGAGTGGCACCTAGCAATGTATGATTGCTACCCAGGTTACAAGAATTCGTGATTCGAATTAACCTTTCTGTGATAAACTTTTCATGTATTATATCATTTTATCCTTTATATCTAGATTGGATACAAGTCATGCTATAGTGACACTTGTATAGTCCAATATCATATTTCTTGATATTCTGAGCAGACTACAATAAACAAAAAGTGTGATATCTCATATCAACTTATTTGAGCATGACCATGCATTTCTAGTCTCACTTCATCAAGTGGCCTAAGATATTACTCCTATTATGTAGAAGAGATAAATCCTATCTTGATCAATCATATCCCACTACATGGATTAGGGTATATCCCACATCAGTATTTATAGTACAACCTGTTACGATAGACATTTGACTGTATTAAAATATACAATTCACGATGTTGGGACAATGATGATCTCAATTCTGATGATCATATACATAGTTATCACTATGAGTAATGTTTGTGACCATAGATAATAATCAAAGAAATATAATGAGGGTCAGTTTAGTATGTTGTTCTGTAACACATACTCATGTATTGATTTTGACATCCCTATGTAAATGACAATACTTTGTCATCAATCAACTACACATTAGTCTCAATGCATTATTATTGTCCAAGCCCACAATAATACTTAACTAAGGACCTTTCAAGAATAATTATATTATTCTCAAGACTTTATTATAAATCGGTTTATTTATACACAAAAAAAAACTGAAATAATATTGGCATTGTCTTATATTAATAACAAGGTAAAACGAGTATGTAATTACAATCATCTCATGAGTCAGTTTTGGTTAAATAGTCCAATAAAACCCTCTTATGAATTCGAATGAAAATAAACTTACTCTATCACCCTTTCAAACGAAGATCTAATGATCCTCTTGCGCTAAAGCAAATTCGAGCGATCCAGATTGAATCAATCAATGAAAACATAATATACACAATATCTAAGTTCCAGCCTAAAAAAGAAAAAGAAAGAAGTGTGATGAAATTTTACTAATCACCACTTACGATTACCGACTAGATCAGAAGATTATAGTTCAATGGAAAACTTGAGTATATGGAGGAAAAAGGACTATGGAATCAATAAAATAAAGAAAAGATGAGTAGAAATCTTATGTATCATGCAACCCCCTAAACCCAGCCTAGGTGTTATGAACAAATCTTGAAGATTACATTGGCCATGGTGATGGGGCATAAAATGTTTTGCTATTTTTTTTAAATCTATACCTCATTCATTTAAAAGCATGTTGATTTTCTTGAGAAAAATTAAAGTAATCTCTTTAAACTTCTTTGAAATGATAATATCAAAATTTTAATATCATTGAAAAGTCCAAGTTTGAGCATTTTGAAGAAAACATCTTAATTTGAAAATGTCGCAGACAAAATTTTGACAAAATCGTATTGTTGTTTAAAAATCATTATTCGATATATATTTCATAAAATATTAATTAACTGAATAAAATATATTAAATTTTCGTTAAAATGTAATCTTGAATTTATAGTAGAACTATACTAAAACTTGCTATAGGATAATCTGTCTTTATTGTTCTTGTACCTTAATCTTTGTTGATGGCAAAAGAGAGTAAAGCGCAATTTAGTCTTTGATAATAAAATAGAGTGGCTATGTGTCCTATTTATAGTTTAGAAAGAAAGAATAATTTATTCAAGAGTTATAATCTAATTCTACTAAATAAACAGTTAAAGAACTGGAATTCTAATATAATTAGACTACAAAATGTCAGTAGTTAAGTTAATTCAGAAAACAGAGTTTACGATGTGTTGTCGCGACATCCCCGGGTGATGTCATGATGTTAAGGATAGGATCTAGAGTAAATAAAATTTTCCTTGTCGCAACATTCTGGGGTGATGTCACGACATGGCAACCAGATTTCTTGGTTCCTTGGGGAGCTAACGCCTTGTTTACCTTCTTCATCATTGCTCTCTTCAGTTATTGACTTCCGCTTAATTCCTGATACATTCCTTAGTGCATTACAGTGTAAAATTTGTTCATCGACAACTGAGTTGATTGTCCCTCCAAAATAGTGTTTCACTCTTTGACCATTTACAAGAAAACACTACCCCTCTTTTCCGATTAGCTCTATTGTTCCATGAGGGGTTACTTGATGTATTGTATATGGAGCTGTCCACCTTGATCTCAATTTCCAGGGAAATAATTTCAATCGAGAGTTGAACAGTAAGAATTTTTGCTTAGGAACAAATTCTCGCTTTCTAATCTTCACATTGTGTCGAAGTCTACTCCTTTCTTTATACATTTTTTATTTTTGTAAGCCATGAAACGAAATTCTTCTAATTCTTGGAGTTGAAATCATCTTTCTTTCTTTGTTAATTTTGGATATGTAACACCCTATACCCAGCCCGGTCACCGAGTCTGAGTTCTAGGACGTTACACCACTGTGTCACATAGATTTCATCATAACCATCACATTTAGTATACAAGCATCTTTATTTTCTTTTGTTGCTATATCAATCATACGAAAATTAAGACATGCAAACTGAAATTAATGTTTAACCATGCTAACATACGATTAACAAACATAAAATGGAGATACATCGAGCATTGAAACCACTTAGCAAATTTTCCCAAAAATTTTACGTAGCTATTCATACTAAAAGAGTGGCATCAATATTTTCTTTAGGTGGTATTGATACCACATGAAAAATCGATACCAAACTTGCATTCTATTCTCACAAAAATTCCCAAGTGTCTCAAACTATTGATACCTTTCGCAAGGTATCGATAAATTTACCTCGAGTATTGATACTCGGGCCAAGGTATCAATAACAATTCTATATTCTGTTTTGCTGCACTTTCGATATCATTTTAGTAATCCTATTATCAATACCTTGCTCCAAACTACCAAAATTTAGCATATATCAACAATTAGATCATTTAAACTCATCCCTAAATAACATGCTTTATTCACCTAGATAATAAGCTTCTAAATAACCAAACAAGAATCCAAATATCATATTCAAAATCTACATGCTTCCAAACGTAAATAACATGCAAATAGCCCCAAAATGACTTACCAAAGCCGATATAAAGTCTACCACATTGCCTTAAAGTCTCAAAAACACAAATAATAAAAAAAACACCTACTAATAGCAACTAAATGTCTGGCTTGGATCACCCCTCGAGACCATACCACTCACACCGGCACTACTTATCTGTAATGATTAAAGAGGAGTGGGTGAGCTTAACAAGCTCAGTGAATGGTCAAAACAACCACTACGCAAACAAATCATTATGCATCAACAAAGCAAACATGCAATATAATCATAACATCTTCTACTCCTATGTCATGTTTAACACATTTTATCATCTTTCATGAATATTTACACATTAATCACATGAATATTTAAGCATATATTACAACACATTTTAATCACATTTAGTCACTTTCAGTCACGTTTTATGATAGTTTGGCTCTTGAGGATAAGAAATATAATGTGGACCCTATCACCACACGTCGAATACATGGATCACCAACAGACGAATATTGACTCATAGTGTCGTACCTATCCCATAAGTGAAGCATATAGTTAACACTCTCCAGCACACCAAACACACATATCCTGGTGAATTAAGCTTAGCTCACATTCCCTTATCTTTCCAAAAATTGTCCTTGGGCCTCAACGCCTCATAAACAACATCACAAAGATGAGTACTCACAATCCTATGGCATGCCAACTATATCCAACGGTCTTATAATAACACAAGGCCAAAATATCCACATTGTTATCACATATTTACTTATTGATTTTCCGCACATAAGCACTGCATATTCACATCATTAGCACATTATAAACACTACCACATGGCATGAATAACATACTGACATATTTATTTTCGCATCAGTTATCAAATGCTTATAGCATATGTCATAGCATCTCATATATGCTCATAATTTCATAATTTCACAAGCATACATATATCACATTTAATCATAGGCATAAGAACACTTACTTTGAGAATATAGAATAGGGGTTTAGGCTACATCTACATTCCCAATTACACCATGAATCATCTACGAGCAGTGATTCCAAAACACTCACAAAATATCAACTTTCACAGAAAACCAAAAGCTCGAACTAGCTCTTCCTTCAACTTGTAGAAGGCTCTAATGAAGCAGAGGCTTCACACACAACAATCACATGATACACATAGTCAAGTGACAACCAATGACTCACTTAAACCATTTAAAATACATGCCCAAACTACATTATCATGTAACTGAACCCTTTAACATAACAAACTTAAAACACAAATACCTCAATCTACACTTACCCCTTTTCCATGAAACAAGTTCCATTCATTTTCATATTCATCTAGGACTAATTCCCAACCTTTAAACTATACAAAACTACCTATTTCAAGGTATCAAAATTTTTCGACACTTTTTGGCTATTATGACAAAAATTTATTAAAACTTGAGAATTCCTTAATGAAACTTCAAAGTAACTTTAGAAACATTATAATAATGTTAAAATAAGTTGAAAAACACTTTGAAAACATGTTTTTACTCAAAAATATGAAATTCACCTTTAACGACCTTATTTTCGTCTTTTAATCAAAACATGAGGTTTAGCAGCTAAAAATTCAGTTTCAAAGACCCATAACATTAAAAACTAATAAGAATGCAAATGGTTACCTTTGATGTAAGAAATAAAAAGTTTTTAATGCAAATCTGAAAAATCCACAAGTGAAGAAGATGATGAAATTGATGGAATTTCGGGGTGTTTTCTAGAGGATTTGTAAAGGTTTAATGCTTGGAAATGATAGGAAATCAAGTAATTATAGTTTGGATATTAAAAATAAATTAGTGGAGCAAGGGAGAGAAAGGGATGGTAAAAGCAAGGGAGAAACAAAGCTATCATGAAAACAAACTGGGAAAAGGGTTTAAAACTACAACATAAACATCCACAATTTTAACCCTGTCACAAATCAGCCCCTTTTAAAAAATTAAAGGATTTAAAACTCATTTTCAAAAATTGACTCAATTCCCTAATAGCCATTGTCGAAAACATTATTGAATACCAGCCTTACAAAATTTCGAGCACATTTAGGCTAAAATTCCTAAAATACCCTCGAAACTTCTAAGCCTTATTTTGGGGTGTGACAGTATCTAAATTTAACTCCTTAATTGCCCAATATGCTTTCCTTTCTAATTCATTTGGTAAATGACAATTCTTACCATAGACCAGCTTGTACAGAGACATTTCTAACATAGTTAAATATTTTGTTTTATAAGCCCATAAGGCATCGTTTAGCTTAGCCGCCCAATCCTTTCGGCTTGGATTTATCGTTTTCTCCTAAATCTATTTTATTTCTCAGTTGAATACCTTTGCTTTTCCATTTTCCTGTGGATGATATGCCGTGGTCATTCGGTGCCTTATGTTGTATTTAGCCAAAGCTGTTTCGAACTACTTGCTACAAAAGTGAGATCTTTCGTCATTGACCAATGCTCTTAGTGTACCAAATCTGGTGAATATGTTTTTTCTTAAAAATCTTACAACTGACCTTGTATAATTACTGGGAAGTGCAACAACTTTGACCCATTTTGAAATTTGGCCAACTACAAAGAGGATATACTGATTTTCAAAAAAACTTGGAAAATGTCTCATGAAATCAATCCCCCAAACATTAAACAGTTCGACTTCAATTATCCATGTTTGTGGCATTAAATCTCTTTTAGATATGTTCTCGATTCTCTGTCATCTATCACATCCTTGTACGAATTCATAAGGATATCTGTTCATAGTGGGCTAGTAAAATCCTTATTGTAACATTTTCTGGGATGTCCTTTCTCCACCAAAATGTCCTCCGAAGGGAGATGTGTGGCATCTGTGTAAAATATCGTTTATCTCTTCTTATACTACACACCGTCGAACTAATTGGTCTGTGCATTGTCGAAACACGTATGGTTCCTCCCACACATAATTTTTGGATTCGTGAATTATCCATTTTTTCTACTGCCAAGACACTTGAGGCGGGAAGACCCCTCGTGTAATATAATTAACATAGTCCACATACCACGGTGTTTTATGCTTGCCATGTCTAGGTTGATTGATGTCTAACCTGAATAGTTGCTTATCTGTGAAGGTCTCCTCAATTCTTCTATATCTTCTACCTGTAGATTGCACTCAATTATGGATAAATGATCTGCTATTTGATTTTCTGTTCATTTTCTGTCCATAACCCATAAATCAAATTCCTGAAGTAACAAAACCCATCTCATTAATTTGGCTTTTGTTTCTTTTTTCTTCAAAGCATATTTTAATGCAGAGTGATTAGTGTAAACATAGACTCGACTTGCCATTAAATAAGGTCAAAATTATTTGAAAGCGAATACTACTGCCAACATCTATTTTTAGTTGTAGTATAATTATACTTCGTTGGATTCAACATTTTGCTGGCATAATGAATAGCTCCAAATAAATTATTCCAGTTTTTTTCCCAAAACTGCACCTACTACATAATCACTAGAATAACACATAATAATAAAGGTTTTTGTCCAATTTGAAATGATTATTATATAGGCATATATGAGTTTTGCTTTTATTACCTCAAAGGCTTCAACGCAACTTTGGTCAAACATGAAAGGTGTTTCTTTCTGAAGAAGTTGATTTAAAGGTTTAGAAATATGAGCAAAATCTTTAATAAATCTTCAATAGAAACCTGCATGGCCTAAAAAATTTTGAACACCTTTCACGTTAGTTGGATGTGGAAGATGTTTAATCACATCAAATTTTGCTTTATCTACTTCCATACCCTTTCTTGATATTTGGTGCCCTAGGACTAGTCCTCTTTTACCATAGAATGACATTTTTACCAATTGAGCACTAGGTTAGTTTCCTAACATCGTTTTAGCACTTTCTTAAGATTACCCAAACATTCTTGATACGAGTTTCCATAAATTGAAAATCGTCTATGAAAACGTCCGAACCTTCTACCAACATATCAACAAAGATAACAGTCATGCATCTCATAAAAGTTACTGAAGCATTGCGTAATCCAAATGGCATTCTTTTAAAGGCATACGTACCGAAAGAGCACATGAAAGTAGTTTTCTCTTGGTCATCAGGGTGAATTGGAATTCGATGATACCTAAAATACCCATCAAGAAAACAATAAGTCTTTTCCTGCTAACTGATCCAGCATTTAGTCAATGAAGGGAAATAGGAAGTGGCTTTTTTTTTGTTGCATCGTTTAGTTTCCTAGAATCAATACATACCCTCCAACCAGTAACTATTTGGGTTGGAATCAATTTATTCTTATTGTTCTCAACTACAATTAGACCTCCCTTCTTTGGAACGCATTAGGTCGTGCTAACCCATTCACTATCAAAGATAGCATAAATAATACATGCGTCTAACCATTTGATCAATTCCTTTTTTACCACTTTCTTCATGGTTGGATTAAGTCTCCGCTGAGCATCTACTACATGTTTTTGTTCCTTCCTCTAATATGATCTTGTGTTGGTAGAATACAGGATTGATTCCTTTAATATCAGTAATGGTCCATCCTATCACTTTTTTATACATACTCAGGACATTCAGTAGAGCTTCTTCTTGTTTTTCATCTAAGCAAGCAGCAATAATTACTAGTAACGTATTTTGTTCTCCCAAATATCATACTTTAAATGCTCGAGTAATGGCTTTAATTCCAACACAGGGGGTTTGACGATGGATGGTACCATTTTTATCGAATTTGGTGTAATTTTCTCTGGTTGTTCCTTACTTTGTCTCCACCAATCCAGTTTGGTTACCATATGATTTTTCTCTTGTTCTACATTATCCCCTTCTTCCTCTATTTTGTAGCCTGTTAATTTTGGCGTACTAAACTCTAATTGGTTACATTCTTTCTTTTTACTTCCTATAGCTTCAAATTCTAGGTTTTCTGTTTCATGACATTCATGCCAATAAAATTCATTAATGCTGAATTTTTCAAAAATTTCCATTACCTCTTCGTGAGTTTTCATACAAATACTTCACCCAGTCATAATATCAAAATTTTGTTTATTTTGACTATCTAAGATGTAATAGAAATGTTGAATTTGAATCCCAAGCTTGTATTAAAATGCATTGCGGGGTACAAACAAGTGCATTTCATTCAAGTAATTATCTAATCACAATGCACAAATTCTCAATGAATATCAATGACTTAAACCAAATAAAAGGTCCCAAACTTGGTCTATTATGTTCATTAACATCATAAAAAATCATCAATTACATCCTAATAACAATTTCAACTCCAAAGTTGACTAAAGAAACTTTGCAGGATATGAAAACACAAGTGCATTTCCATTCAAGTAAATTGTTGTGTTGTAATCACAAAGTTCAAATGAAAACCAATGACTTGAACCCATAAAAAATTCAACTTAGTCTATTGTATTCATTAACATCAACATAAAAACATCAATTACTTCCTAATAACAACTCCAACCCCAAAGTTCAATTAAAAACCATTGCAGGATACACAAATGCAAATGCATTTCCATTCAAGTAATAATATTGTTTTAATCACAAAGCTCCAAATGAAAACCATGACTTAAACCCACTATAGATTACAAACTTAGTCCATATGCTCATTAACATGAACATTAAAAAAATAATTCTAAAATAAATAACAGGAAGTTCCTCCTTAAAATGCAAAGATTAAATAGTCACTTATATCCGATTTATAAAACATTATGACATAACAGAGGTAAAGAGCAACTCAGAATGTAGAAATAAATTACATTAAGATGTTAAAATTGAATTCATCATTATCACTTATTTTTATAAAGTTATTTAAATTCAAAATTTTAATTCAATTTGAACTCGAAATTTGAAAAAGAAATTCAAGTTGATTCAATTAACTCAAATAATTAGAACTTTTTTTCAATTTTTTCGAGGATAAATACAACAGAAATGAAACAAATATCAATTTTAAGAAAAAAGGATATCCGTATCATAATAAATATTGATGTTACTTTTTCAACTAAAATTATAAGATAATGCCAGATACCAAAGAAGCTAACACTGCAATCAGTCAAACTAAACAAATAGGCAGACATTAAAAATAACAGTAGCACAACACAAAATATCTTGGCTCCAAAAGCTAATCCACAAACATCAAGTAGTACTTATAAATAACAAGTTTTTACGCCTAATCCACAACCAAAAGCTACTCCAAAAAAGTAATATGCAAGATTAGAAAAGCCAAATAAGTTATGAGAAACATGAGATTATCAACTAAAATTTCCAAAATCACCAATAACCCACTCAGAATACCATAAATAGAAACCTAATATAGAAACTTCATTAAAATAAGGCAATCATGGCACTAGGAAGTGGCTTATTAGGTTTACAACTGTAATTTAGCTACAATCCATAGAACATAAAGTTTGCCAACAAAGTTGACATAGATTTGTTTATTAACTGCTTAGTGAGCTAAACCAATATTATCATAAGGCCAAAGACAAAATTAACAAATAACATTGGATCTAACCAAAGAAAAATATTCAGACAGAACCTACAACTTTAGTCTGGTAGGGCCATTGATTAGACAGAACAAGTAACAGGTATATTCTCATGACAAAGAACTTGGTCAACAAGAGATTAAAACTAACTTCAAAGACAACTACAATTCATCATCTTCAACAAAGAGCATATATGGAAACAAAAGTCAATAGTTCGAGGATGAGGTAATAAGCTACAACTTTTAAAGGCTTGAAGAAACAAAAAAGTTACCTAGGTTTCCTCCCAATTACAATTCCAAAACCAGAATACATTAAGGTAATTACCAAACTGTCCTCACCATACAAAGACTTACAAGAAAGATGAGAACCATACAAACTGTAAGTGCATAATGGCTTTTCAATAAGGGAAGAATCCACGTGGATAATTTGTAAGGGAAAAAGAAATAGTAACAGTTATAAATTGCTAGAACCGTGAACAAAGACCATAAACTTATAATGTGAAACACTTGGATAACAGCATGACAGAAGTGCAGCATTTTTTTTCCTGATGTTTGAAAGCAAACATTAGCACATGGGACGAGTGTATGTGAGAAAGTGAATAACAAAATAACAGCAAGCCATATATTTACTTGGAAAAAATCTAAAAAAGCCACTTAAATCAAACAATTAACTCAAGTTATATGAGATAACAACGCAATAAGTAGAAAAAAAAGAAACTAAAGTTAATCAAATGGTGTAAACAATAGAAGTATGACAGGTAGTAAGTATTGCAAGCAATATGAAACCTCACCTCCTCTTCACCCTCTTCTTCATCTTCATATTCCCCATCCTCTTGAACACCTAACTCTTCCTCACCAGTCTCACCATGATTATCATCATCCCTATCTTCCCCATGTTCATTCCCATCAATCTCCCCTTCCGTGCTCATCAAATGCCCGATACTCTCTGGCTCAGGAAAACCTCCTTCATCATTATCTACCTCTTCCTCCTCTTCATCCTTTTCTCAAAAAGTAGTCAATTTGAATTTAAATATCCTTTTCTTATCCTGATAAATCATAAACAAAAGTTACCAGAAATGTACATTCAAAGTCCAAATAAGCAAAAGGAAAATAACGCAGACCATAGAATAGTCGTGTAACTTTGAATAGTCGTTAGTTGATGAAAGATCTAACGAGTTCTTTTCACTCACAACTTCATCATATTATTCTTTGTTGTTTAAAAATCACAAAGATCCACCAATTGATTGAGTAAATTAGATTCGAATCGTTAAAAAAAGAAAACCTAAGATTTTAAAAAAAAAAACAAAAACATAAAAGACTGACCTAATTCACGGAGCCTCGAGTCCTTCAGATCCGTGATGGAATCTCATAGAGCAGCTAAACCTTGTGGATTAACAAAAGTTCTGCAGAGAAAAATCTAGGGCTCCAAATTTGGGCGTTTAAAATCGGGGTTGAGGAAGAAAAAATGGCAATGGGCATGGAGTTAAAAGTTTTTATTTATTAAACCTAAAACAATGAAAAAGGATAATAAATGAAAACAATGGCATTTTGTAAAGTTGGGGGTTTCAGGGGGGAAAATTAGGTATTTCGAAAATTTGGGGATAATATGGCGTGATTTTTTTAAAAGTATTTGCGGCGTTTTTTGTAAAAATGCCGCTATTGCTTACCTTTTGCGGCACTTTTCATAAAAATGCCACAAAAAACCATTTCATTTTGAACAAAATGACGTCGTTTTGTTCTGCTAAAAATCCTTTATTTTATCTGCTAAAAATTATTAGTTAAGTGATTTTATAAAACATTTATTATTACTATTTCTTATAAATTGGATTTTTATAAAAAAACTAAGTACTTTTAAAATAAATATCGTATATTTTAATAAGAAAACAAATTGGATTTTATAAGTATCGTATATTTGTTATAATTTGGTCCTATCCAAAATAGATAGTTATGTATCCATATCAATCATTACTTTTATTTATTTATTTATCAATGTTTTTTTAAATGTAATATTTAAATATATCAAATGGTTTAAATTTCATCATTTAACAAATCTCAAGTAAATCTTAAATTCTAAACCATTTAATATATATAAAGTTTATCTATTATCTCTTAAATAATTTAAACTATAATCATAATTTTAATATATTAAAATTTATATTATCTCTTTTACAATTATATAAGAAATTATTTAATATATAAATTAAAAACACTAATTAATCTGAACCCTAAACTCCTAATCCTAAACCCTGAACCCTAAACCCCTAACTCTTAACTCCTAAATCTTAAACCCCAACCCTTAAACCATAAATCATAAAACCTAAACCCATAATCCTTAAACCTTAAAATAGTATCTTTTAAACCTTAAACCCTAAACTATATACCCCAAACCATAAACCCTAAACTATAATGATAATTAATTCAATATTTTAAAATTAATACTATCTCTTTTACGATTATATAAGAAATTATTTAATATATAAATAATTAATCTAAACCCAAAACCCTAACCCGACCCCTCAATCCTTAAACCCTAAATCCCTAACTCTAACCCCTAAACCCTTAACCCCTAACCCCTAAACCTTAAATCCCAGCCCTTAAACCATAATCTCTAATCCATACTCCCTAAACCTTAAAATAGTAACTCCTAAATCGGCTTTAAATTGTAAATAAATCATATACCCTAAACCAAAAACCCTAAACTATAGTGATAATTAATTCAATGTTTTAAAATTAATACTATCTCTTTTACAATTATATAAGAAATTTTTTAATATATAAATTAAAAAATAATCAGTAATCATGTACTCAGCATTAGCGGCGCTTTTTGAAAAACGCCTCTAAAGAACCAAGCATTAGCGGCGTTTTCTAAAGACCCGAAAGGTAAGAAAACGACGCCGTTGGGCTTGGGTTTTTTGTGGCGTTTTTTTATCTTTAGTGGCGATTTTCATAAAGTGCCGCTAATGCTTAATTTTTACAACATTTTTTGTCCAAGCGCCGCCAAAAGTGCCGCTAAAAGCCTGTTTTGGTGTAGTGAAGGTTTCAGTGATACCTTGCTGAAAATAAAATAACTGTATATAGCTACTTAAAAAAATAACTGTATATTAGCAATGCTCGACAAAGAAATAGTTGCACAAAATTAACTCAGGTAGTAATAGTTTCTAGAGGGAATGTTTCTAACCATAATTTTGCCTTTCCCCCTAGCACAAATAGAGCCGAAAATAATTTGATAGTCTCTGGTAGAACTCCTGCATAGCTGTCAGTGCTGCATATATGGTCAAATTTCTTTAGGAATGCTATAGGATCTTCGTTAGTGAAATTAACAAATCTGACATTACAAGTAATCCAGGTTAATAAATTCTGGTTTAGTTTAAAATGTGTATTATGAATAATAGGTCGAGATATGCTAGGTCGGAACCAAGTTGTACCGAATAATGTCTCTAAGACCTGGATATTGTTAATGTCATATACTGTTAGAATAAACTATATCTACACCTTAACAATTTCCTCATTATGCTTTAAAATGCAAAAGTTAAAATCAGTCTAGTGACATTACCTCTCCGGCAATGGCGTCAACAACTTGATCGCCTCCGCACGTACTAATGTCCAGAGTGAATATTGCAATAAAATAGAGAGTTATAAGGCGGTATCCACAAGTATATGAGATGAGTTGTAATATAAATTGTACAATGAAGTAGGTGAGTACTCTGAGGGTCGTACCAAAGGGAGGTGAGTACTAAATGAATATTAACCTAAACAATTAAAGATTTAATGAATACTTTAAGTCACTTATAGTACGAAAGTAAAATAAGAGATAATTTTAGGGTTTCTTAAATAACATAAAATAACATAAAAGAATTGAATTTCAAGAGATATAAAGAATAAAATGAATCGAATATGAAGATAGGTGATTAGCTCGCTTCAGCAATCCCAATCAATTGTCGTCTTGAGTTCCTTGTCAACCAACAAGTCACTACCCTAGTAGGATTTTTCGATCTTCCACTAACATAACGAGTCAGTAAGGACTATATATCTTTCGACCTCAGTCTAGAGTAGCTTGGGGTAAAGGTATTCACGAATGGGCAATACCAATTTTTGGTTAAATCCCACCTTAATGACTACCCATGGTTGTCAGGCCTAGGGCTTGTTTCACGTTTTTCCTTTCTCAAACAATTGATTTATTGAGTAACCCTAGAAAACAATTAAGAGATCATGCTTTCACTCGCTAATACCTTATAAAAGAATTAGTTCCTAATAGCCTTCATAAACAACATGGAATAAATGAAAGAAGTAACCATAGAGAATAGACTGAAATAGAGAGTTTAAGAATAGCCTAATTGATATTGATAATAAGCATGAATCCATAATAGTTGATATCCATTATAAATCAGAACTTTCGAAGGAGACAAATAACAAATAAACTCAAATTATGAAAACCTAAAGAAAGCAAGAAAATAAAACTTAAACCTAAAGAGAGAATCTAAGGTAATGGAATGTCTCCAATGTGTCCCAAAGTGGCCTATTTATAGCCTTGAGGTAGTCGTCATCCTTAAACCTAGGTTAGCTGACATTTCCGAGCATTAAGTTTGAGTGTGCAGACCAAAATGCCCTTACTTTGTGTTTTATTCCCGTCACAGAGACAATGTCGCGACATAGCAGCCAATCTACTCCTATGCATCTGTCTTTAGGGGTATGTCGCGACACCGTCAGGTTGTGTCACGACATTGAAGGCAGTTTCTCACTTTCTCTATTCTTCTTTCTATGTTCCCATATTGAATCTCCCATGTTGCGACATAGCGTCCAGTATTGACCCGAAATGCTTTCTAATAGTCTCTTGCACACTCACGATGTATCTTAGCTCTCCTTTAGGCCTCATTTAGCCCTTAAGGTTAATGAAAGACTCAATATGAACATTTTATTAAATGTAAATAAAACTAAAGGAACTTAATTAAAACATAACGAAAATGCTTGTATTCAATCTTCTTAAATGTGAAAACTAGTTTAATCAGCTACATAGAATCACGACAGATCAACCAACACATCTTCCAATACCCTTTTTGGATGTACTGAAGACTTGTCAACCAACTGTAATGTTATTTAAGTTGTTTTAAATCCCCCAACCTGATCTTTTCAGAAATAGATAGAGGCATTAAATTAATAGTAGCTCTTAGGTCACATAGAGCTCTATTAAAATGAAAGCTCCCTATCTCCATGGGAATCGTAAAGCTTCTTGGGTTTTTTAATTTTTGGGGAACCTGTCTTGAAATAATAAGACTATAGGAGGCACTTAAATTAACTTGTTCTCTTACCTTGACTTTTGTTACGCTTAGACATAATTTCTTTTAACACCCTTTATAGATGTCAGAGGTGGGAGTTTCTCAATAACATCTACCTTTTCTTCATCTACCTTGATTCCATGTCTTGTTATTCGATGCCCTAGAACAATACATTTTCGTACCATAAAATGGCACTTTTCCCAATTAAGTATGAGGTTTGTTTCTTCGCATTGCCTTAGTACCTTGGCTAGATTGGCTAAAAAATCATCATATGTATCTCCAAATACTGAAAAATCATCCATAAACACTTCCAAGTATTTTTAAACCATGTTAGTAAAACTAGACATCATACACCTTTGAAATGTAGCAGGTGCATTACATAAACCAAATGGCATGCGTCTAAATGCAAATGTATCATACGGGCATGTGAATGTTGTTTAGTGTTGATCATCTAGTGCTACTATAATCTGATTATACCTCGAGTATCCATAGAGAAAATAGTAATAGTCTCGCCTTGCGAGTCTGTCCAGCATCTGGTCTAAAAACGGTAAAGGAAAGTGATATTTCCTAGTCACCTTGTTCAACTTCTGATAATCGATGCAAATTCTCCATCTCGTAACCGTTCTAGTCGGTATCAACTTGTTATTCTCATTCTCAACATTCGTAATACTTCCTTTCTTTGGCACGCATTGGACTGGACTTATCCATGAACTGTCTGAGATGGGGTAAATTATGCCCACATCTAACCACTTAATGATTTCTTTTTTTACCACGTCGTTCGTGATGGGGTTTACTCTTTGTTGTCCATCAATTGTCCCTTTCTGGCCATTTTCCAAGACGATCTTGTGTATTCATACAGACGGACTAATGCCATGAATATTGGCTATGGTCTATCCGATAGCCTTCTTAAATTATTTCAATACTTGGATGAGTTTCTCTTCTTGCTCTTCGATCAATTCTGCTGAAATAATCACAGGCAAATTAGAAGTGTTACCTAAATAAACATATTTTAAATGTGAGGGAAGTACCTTCAGTTCTAATTTAGGTGGCTCCTCAATTGACACTTTTGGTTGGGCATAACCCTATTCTCTAACTCTAAAGACTCAAAGCTGGATTACAGATTAAATTCGCTTTGATTTGCTTCTATCAAACCTAAGTATTCCTCTCCCTCTTCTTCACTTGGAGGGTCTGATGTCAAAATTTGTTCCAACGGGTCCTCAATGTAGTTGAGTTCGCTTTTCATGACTAATTCCTCTAAATCAAATACTGTAGAACAATCATCAACTGTGTCAGGAAATCGCATAGACTTGAAAACATTAAATGTTACCTGATCGTCCTGAACGCACATAGTAAGCTTGCATTTCTGCACATCAATAAGGGTCCTTCCAGTTGCTAGGAAAGGCCTTCCTAGGATGATTGGCACCTTTTTATCTGCTTCAAAGTCTAGAATAACAAAGTCAGCAGGGAAAATAAATTTATCCACATGTACCAAAACATCCTCTATTTTTCTTCTGGATGTGTTAAGGATCGATCTACTAATTGAAGTGTAACCGTAACAGGTCTAACTTCACTTATCCCCAACTTCTGAATATGGACATGGACATCAAGTTGATGTTCGCACCCAAATCACATAGTGTCTTACCACAATAAGTTGTTCCACTGTTGCAAGGTATGGTAAAACATCCAGGATCTTTCAACTTTAGGAGTAGTTTGTCTTGAAGACATGCACTGCATTCCTTTGTCAGGGCTACCATTTCAAATTTTCCAAGTCTTCATTTCTTAGATAGGATATCCTTTATGAATTTGATACAATTCAAAATTTTTTCAAGTGCTTCAACCAAAGGAATGTTGATATGAAGTTGCTTGAGTACGTCTAGAAACTTCTTGAACTAGACTTCTTGCTTCTGCTTCTACTTCTAAAGTCTTTAAGGGTAAGTTGGTGGAGGATTCTTTACTTGGACTAGTTGATTCATCTTCTGTGGCAATTTTGCATCTAACGAAGATGTTAGTTTATCAGAATTGACTAGTTTAGAAGTTAACTTATCAGATTTTACAGATTTTGGTTCTGGCGAAACTAGAATTTCAACACTCAGTTGAACTTCCACTGAGTCTTGAGCATCAGCTGATTCCTCTTCAACTTCGACAGTATTGGGCACTAATGTCTTTCCGCTCCTCAATGTCAACGCTTTACAATGCTCCTTCCCAGTATTCTCAGATCCTCTGTATCACTAGGCAAAGCACATTGTGGACGGTTTCTAAGTTTAGTGGCAAGTTGGCCCATTTGGTTTTCCATGTTTTTCAATATGGTTGTTTGGCTTTGGATTATGGCATCATTTTTGGCTATGTATGCCTTCAATAGGTTTTCTAAGTCATTGGAAGATTCAGCTTAAGGTTGCTTCTAAACTTGTTGAGTAAAGACAGGTGGCTGGGTCGGTCTGGGTTGGGCATAAATGTTATTGGATCCAGCCCCGTGGTTACTCCAAGAGAAATTAGAGTGGTTTCGCCCAAATGGGTTGTAGAAATTGGATTGTAGTCCTTGCCTTCCTCAATTTTGGTTCTAGTTACCCGTGTAATACACGGATTCTGGGTTTGATGGACATTCTTTGAACAAATTTCCTTCCCTATAATAGACACGTGCTATATTTTCAAATTGATTGGGTGGCTGAGATGCAAAATTATTAAACCCATTAGTGGTGAAATTTTTAAGAATCGAGGAAATTGAAGATACCTGAGATACAAGTGAAGTGAGAGCGTCCACTTCATGTACTCCAACGACTAGTCTTCCTGAGGCTGTTTGATTGGTTGGTCATTGATAATTGTTTCTGGCAATCCTCTCAATGATTTCATACGCCTCGTTATAAGACTTGAAAAGGAAAGCACCATTAGCAGAAGCGTCCACTACCATCCTCGTATGAGCTTTGAGACCAATATAGAACGTCTTAAGTTAGATGCAATGAAGGATTTCGTGATGAGGGCACTTCCGTAATAATTCTTTGTACCTTTCCCATGCCTCATACAAGGACTCATCATTCATTTTCTAGAAGGTAGTGATCTCATTCCTCAACTTAGCATTCTTGCTAGGTAGGAAATACTTCATGAGGTATCTTTCTGCTAACTCTTCCCATGTGGAAATGGCATTTGGTGGCAATTAGTTGAACCAGGCTCGAGCTTTGTCCCTTAGCGATTATGGGAATAGCTTTAATCGTAGTGCATCTTCGGGTACTCTGGCTAGCTTGAAAAAATATCTCACTTCCATAAACAATCTTAAGTGAAGGTGTGGATATTTGGTAGGCATTCCACTGAATTAGCCCACTGTTTGAAGTATCTGGAACATGATTAGCTTCAGCTCGAACTATTGTGCCTCGATTTCGGGTCTCTGAATACCCGGATTAAGATCATGAAACATTGGCACAACAGACTGTCTTAGAGCTCTATCCCTATCATCAGCAATAAGAATAGGATTTTGAGCAGGGTTTGCTCTATTTCTTTGATTCAGATTTTTTAAGTTCATCTCTTCGGTCCTTATCTGACTTGCTTGTCTTCTTCATTGTCAAAAAGTTCATTCAATCTCAGGGTCTATGGGGAGTAAATTGACAATTTGATCAATACTCAAAAACACCTGAAACTAACATAGAAAAATTAATTAAGTTAAAATTGAACAGAAAAATAAACCAAAATGCCAAATTCACAAGTTCAGAAATAATTAGTTTTAAAATAGTCTCCGACAATGACACTAAAAACTTGGAATGATGAAAATGTCCAAGTGTACACAATTGCAACAAGTAAATATTGAGTTATCGTACCCACATGGAATGTGAAAAGAATTATTTATGAATGCAATTTAAAACATTTTGGTGAAGAAAATATTTTGATTTTGAGAAAGTGATTAAAACGAAAATTTAACTAAGTAAAATAAAAATAAAAGTTCCAATGCACGATTTCAAAATATGATTTTAATCAAGATGACATAATTGTTTTAGATTAATTACATTTCTTAACTTAGGATTACTAAACTCATGTTCATGTTGTTACGAATAAATTCACGGCAACTTGGTAATTTGCTAACTACTGCTCATACATATTTATTAAATTAACTAATCTCTTTAACATTTTCCAATGTCAGTTCAAACAATTAATCAATCTTCATAAGCACATAAAAGATTAAGTGAGGTAACAATGTATCCCTACCTTGAAACAATTTAATCACAATAATCTTGCAAGTTATGCAAGGCTAATGTATCGTCTAATACCGTTGCTAATTTAACCTTCAACTACCTTACAAGATTAAACATGCAATTATTAAGTATTCTATCAATTAATTACAATTTCAACACGATTAAATAATTAATTCATTAGTTACCTTACAATTATAATGCAAGAATAACTTAATCATGATTTTACTTAATCAAACAACTTACTAAGGCCTATAACAACACAAACACAATTTTAATAAGTTAAGTGGACGAAATGCAATCAACCTAACGTGAATTAAATTTAAGCCAGATTAATTAAATTAAACATATCAACATAACAAGTATTCATAAACATGTTCGTAACAACAACAATAAAAATTAAAGGATAGGGAACTAGAATCAAATTTGGTGTTTCTCCGAAGCTTGACTAGTTTGCTCCGCTCCTCCTTCTTCGCTTGTTCTTATTGAACCGAGTCTTCTACTAGCACTTGAATGCTTTTTCCAGCGGTGGTTGAAGGGCTCTTTTACAAGAGGGGAAATCGGCAAGGGAATGGAAGGGAAAAAGAAGAACAAAGGAAGGGGTTTAGAAGAGAGAAAATGAGAGCGAAGTGAAGAATGAAAGAATGAGAGGTGTGTTTGAAATGATTAGACAAGGGGGTATTTATAGGTTGAGTAGGCTGCTAAAAATAGCAAAAATTAGCAGCCATAGACTCCCCCCATGGCCGGCCACACATGTGGTATGTTTGAAGGTTTCAAACTTCCTATTTTTAGGTAGGGGAAATCTAGAAAAGCTAAATAAGTGGAGGGGCTTGAATGCAAATTCAAGGAGACTTCAAGGGCTCTTTTGCAAGCCAAATAATCAGCTAAATTACTTGTTTGGGTCAGTATGTGGGACAGTTTTGGGTAGCTCATTACTCGGTTGGATCGGTTTTCTCGGTTCAACACAATTGGGCCTCTTTTCATAATTTAATTAATAATAATTATTTAGCCCAAAATAAATTGGATTAAAATTAAAATTAATTATATTATGAATTAATATTCATAATTTGGAACGTTTTAGTCTGACAAATTAATTCGACTTGATGCTTCAAAATCGCTTCTCGGTTTTGTGCTTCCAGCAATGTCTGCCAAGCCAATTTTCGCCCTTTGTGTGAATCTATTGAAAATAAATCAAAATTAATGAAAATTTATTATAAAATTAATTAAAATTCAACATGTTAATAATTTAAGTACAATTTAATTATTTTATAATTATTATATATATATATATATATACAATAATTACTATGAAACTACGTGAATTTGAGTTTAAAACGGCATGAAAAAGTGTCTATTTTCGTGTTTCCAGTTGTCCACATCTATGTCTCAAAAAAACTCTAAATCAGTTTCATCAATAAAATATTTTTCATAGTATGGTGCATTATAAAAGTCACAAATAATTCTAGGGGTTAGTCACACTTCTTTCCTTGGCACAGGTACCATTTCCCACATATGGCCTTCAGCGTTTTTAGAGTCTTGGTCCCGTAATGATGCATAAAACTCTTGAACAACAGGAACCATAGCACTGTCTTTGGGATCATCCAAAAAAGCTTACACCTATTATATCTAACCAAAGGTGATATCTCCTTACAAAGAATCATGGATGGATCAAATCCCCACTCTTGAATAAAGGTTTTCCCTTAATGTTCAACAAAATATTTTTCAATATTCGGGTTTGGAAAATTAAAGGGGTTTGGAATCGTCAATGATTCTAGTTCATTATCTAACTTTTTAGGAGGCATCATGTTTAGTTTTACTAACTAATAAAATATCAAGCAAATGAGTTCAATAGAATAGTAAAAGTTGAGTTAGGAACCCTTGACATTGTATGAATCATTAGATTCCTTATCACGTTAGTTTATTTGTCACTCCTTGAGATGTTTCCATCCTTTCCTGCATCGAGTAAGATTGAGAGAAGAAATTTTTCCAAGTAAATCAAAATGAATAAGGGAAAAGTGAGTTTTAAGGTTTAAAGGGTTTGAAAGGTTTTAAGAAATTAAGGGGGTTAAAAGATGTTTAACTAAGGGTATAATATTTATTTAGGTTATAAAATAGTTGTTTTGAGGGTTAAAAATTGAGTAAGGTGGGGTTTAATTCACCTAGTTGCACAAATGGGTCGGGTCAACCCTCTAGAAAATTGCAGCGATGTCGCAACACTGGGGTTCCATGTCGCGACATCCTTCCCAGTTTACCATTTTTGCGACAACGGGGTTCGTTGTTGTGACACACTCTAGACTTTTGGATTTCTGGGTATACTGGCTTCGGTGTCGTGACACTTGAAGTTTACGCCGCGACATCAAAAGAATTTTCTTAATTTCATTAAATCTTCCCTTGGTGTTGCAGCACGGGATTCTTGTGCTGCGACACTGGATCTGTTTTCACTCAAAATTCCACTTTCTAGAGTGTTACGGTTTTAAAAAAAACATAAAGTTAATGAAAATTAAAATCTATAGTAAATAGTTAGCTTAATATACAATAATTTACAAAATTTAAACATCAATTCAAAAGTCTTACTGCCGAATTCATCCTACAGTATCATTAGTTCACAAATCAAAGATTTTTCAGTTCTATCAGTATTAGTCCATCTTCTGTCATGCCATTCCACCTTTTTTCCCACTTATCCCTTTCCTTAAACCTATTTTTTCGACCTGTATGCATTAAAAGAAGTATGTCCTTTGACTTGGGAATGTTAGAAACAAATAATTCCTTACACTGCTCCCTAACTTCCTCCTACTTTCCTTGCTCGGTTGATGACCACATTTAAAAATTCCAGTCTCACCATTGATTTTCATTGTTAATTCATTTTTTTCTAAATTAATGGTGGACCTCGAGATGGCTAGAAAAGGTCTACCTAGTAAGATCGGTATCTCTCGATCTTCTTAAAAATCTAGAACCACAAAATCTACTGGGATGATGAAGCTACATACTTGGACTAACACATCTTCCAATACACCCTAACCTGAGTTTTTCAAAAATGGATAGAGGTATTAAATTAATACTAGCTCTTAGGTCATATAGAGCTCTATTAAAATGAATGCTCCCTATCTCTCTAGGAATGGTAAAACTTCTAGGGTCTTTCAATTTTTTGGGAACTTATCTTGAAATAATAGCACTACAGGAAGCACTTATATTAACTTGTTCACTTACCTTAATTTTCCTACTCCTAGACGTAATTTTCCTTAAAAACTTAGCGTACTTAGGAACTTTCTCAATTAATTCGATTAAGGGCAGGTTAATGTTTAATGTTCTGAACAAGTTTAGAAAACTTACAAACTCGTCTTCATTTCGCTTTTATTTTTCTTCTAGTCTTGAAGGGAATGGGATCTTTGCAACGATAAAATCTTTAGTTATTTCTTTTTTTGGCTCAGCTGCCAGTGCAATTACCTCCTCTGACTCCCGTTCATCTTCAATCTCTAGGGGTCTTTCTTGAAGATCATCAGTATTCTCCATATTTACCTCCTGAGTAGAGTTTTTTGGGCTACTTAGTACTTTGCCCGATTAGAGCACTGTTGCTTTCACGTGTTCCTTCCCTTCCTTACGAGGATTTTTTTGTATTGCTAGGAATACTTGTGCCAGTTTTTCTTTTGATGTCACCCATCATGCTCATCAATTGGCTCATTTTATCTTCAAGTTTAGTCAATGTTCTTGTTGAGTTAGTGTACTCAGACTGCACCCGCTTCACGTCCATTTTCATTAATTGCATTTCTCCCTCGATTCTATCCAAACGTTGACCACATGCAGTACAGTCATTTGGGTTGTCCCTTTCCTAGGGTTTCAATAAATAAGGAGGTTGATAGTTAGTGTTTTTAACTGGTTTAGAACTATTACGTCCTCCTTGTTTCCTCCCTTTTCAAATTCGGGAGAGCTCTCCATCCGGATTGTATGTATTTGAAGAGGGATTTCCACCCCTATTCCCGAAGTAATTCACATTCTTGGTAAGATTATTAATATAATGGAGTAGCGATTTGTCTCCTCCATAAATAGATGATGCACTCTTCTCAGCCTCTATTTGATTAATTATGTCCACTAATTGCTGATACTTATCACTATCCTAGACAGCCTTCACCGTAGATGGTCTTTGCTCGTATGTATATCGTTTAGTTGGCCACTGGCAGGAATTCATTGCCATACTTTGTATCAACTCGTACGCATCCTTGTACGTTCTGTTCATTAAGGCTCCTCCTATTGCTCCATCTACTCCTGACTTCGAATGCAAATCTAAACTATTGTAGAAAAGTTTCCCCATCAGTCAGGAAAATTGTGGTGTGGGCATTTTTAAATCAGCATTTTGAAGCGTTCCCATGCTTCGTGAAAACTCTCCCCTTCTAACTATTGAAACATCGAAATTTCCCTTATTATTTGCACCGTCGTGCTAATAGGGAAGAACTTTTGTAGGAATTTTGCATCGAATTTATCCCATGTCCTGATTGATCCTGGTGCCTATGCAAATAGTAAAAAAAGGTGTTATCGATTAACGAAAAGGGGAACAACTGAAGACGAATAGCGTCATCAGTGACCCCATTGTATTTGAAGGTATCACAAATCTTGAAGAACCATGTTAAGTGTTGGCTTGGATCCTCTGTCATTGTTCCGCAAAACTGTAAATTATTCTAGATCATAGCTGGCTTTATTTCAAAATTGTTGGCCGTGATAGCTGGCCTCATTAAACTGCCTTGAAACATATCCAAATTTGGTACGGCATACTCTATTAGAGTCCTCTCGTTACGCCCCATGTTTAGATTTAAGGGTAGTTGTGGAGGAGGTCATGGATCTTCTAGGTTGTTAGCCTTGTCGAACAACGTATTTTCACATGGTACATTGCCTACAGCAGGTGATGGTTCTTGCATCTGCTACTGCTGTTGTTGTTGTTGATGTTTTCTTTAGATTATTCTTTCTTGATTTGTGACTAGCTTTATAGGTGTTCCTCTATTACGAGCCATACACTAAACTCACAAAGATAATATTAGTAGAAAATAGGGAAATTAAATTCGTAATTATAATATAAAAACTTCGTAATTATTCTATTATTATGTGAAAATTAAAACTAATATAATAATGTTGCCTCCTTGGCAACGACGTGAACAACTTGATGGCCTCCAGACGTACCAATTTCCAGAGTAGAAATCCTACACAAAAGATGTGGAAAAGTGTATCCTCAAGTATATTGGTCAGGTTGTAATATAATTTACAATGGAGTAGGTGAGTACTCTGAGGATCGTACCCAAGGAAGGCGAGCACTAAATTAATTCTAACTTAAACATAAATAGATCTAATCAATACTTTAATCAGTTTATAGTATGAAGAATCAAAAGAAGAATTTTTGATAAATTGTACTAATAATTAAGAATGAGAAAAATAAATAAGTAAAAGGCAGAAATTAAATAAAGAAATATGTATCAAATCTGGGCATGAGTGATTAGTTCGCTTTGGTAATTCTAATTGACTGTCGTTTCAGGCTTTCTTGTTCAATAAACTAGTTAATATCCTAGTAGGATCATCCGATACGTCCACTGAAATACCGATTCGGCATGGACTACTTATCTTTCGATTTCACAATCCAAATCGGTTCACAATTAAGTCATTCATTGATAGGCCATACCAATCTTGGGTAAATTCTCACTTTGATGACTTCCTAGGGTTGTCACGCCTAAGGTTTAGATTCTTCCTATCCTGAACAGCTAATCCATTAAAATATCCTTACAAAATATTTAATTCTTCATACCTCTACTCGCTAATCTCACATAGGAGGATTAGTTCTTCATGGATCTAATAAACAATATAAACTTGAATAAATAGATGAATATAAAGAACAATTTCAAGAATATAGTTTAGAAGAAGCCTGATTGTATTAAATTTAAGCGTAGAATACTCATAAAGTTTGAGAATAATTTCAGAATCTGATCTCTTCCCAAAAAGTAAATAGCAACAATGAAAAAATAAAATCCAAAACCTAAGAGAAAGGAAAAACTAAATTCTAAAACTAAAGAAAAAATTATACAATAGTAAGAGGTGTCCATAAATGTGTTAGTTGAGCCTATTCATAGACTTAGGATGGTCATTATCCTTAACCCTATGTTAGTTGACATTCTCGAGCTTAATGTTGGATTGTGCGAACCAAAGTGCCCCTACCTTGTATTAGTTTCCCATGCAAAGGCGATATTGCGACACACCAGGTCTTGTGTCACCACATCGAAGGTAGTATGCTCAACTTCAGGGTGTCTTCAAAGGTAGGTTGCCACATCCTTAGGCTATGTCGTAACATTGAAGGCAGTCTTGGACTTTTCTTATTCTGCTCCCTATGTTGCGACATTACATGCTCTGTGTTATGTTGCGTGTGATTATGTAATGCGAATGTTCAAGTATACACGTCAAATCAAGTAATAAAGTGATGAGTGGGTATTGTCTCCACGGGGATTGGAATTGACTAAAACAATTGGCTATGCTATTACTAGAAAATTGACTAATTAAACTGTGCAAAAGAAACATGTGATTAATTAATAAAAAATGTAATGAATGGATTAATAAAATCAATTATGAATAAAAATGTACTAGGGCAATTAAAATGTTGTGGCTATTCTCAAAGAATAAGTGGGAAAGAGTTTGTACCGTTGAATGATAAAGGTTAAAATTACTTAGGCTTATTTCTATAACAAAATAATGCCATGGAAAAAATCTTGACCATTCTACTGCTCAGGGAATCACTACTGCAATCTCCTTTTTCGAAAGCCAGACTTTAAGCTATCATTCTGAGTTTTTGTATGTCTAATGAACTCAAGAGGATATCTAGATTTTTCACTCTTTCCCTGTACAGAGTGCATCTTCTACGTCTAGAGTGCTACAAATATTATTTTGAATACTTGTCTATATCAACCAATTATAATCCAATCTAATTATTCTTTTCAGAATTAAATCAGATCTAATAATATACCACACAGTCATCTATGTCTAAAGCTTGCATGTATACATTAAAAATAATCACAAATCGAATGAAACAATATCCTACTCAAAATCAAACCATGGGCATTAAAGATATTAAAAATTCACCCAAATAATTCTAACCCAATGAGAATTAGCTCCTAGGTTGAACATTCGAAACCATAACAAAACCATTCAATATCATTGTTTAAATTTACGAATAACAAAGTTCAAATCAGAAAATAAAGGCAGAACTGCAGGAAGCTTCTGCTGCTACTCAAGCTTTCACTCTAATAATGAGATTTGATGCAAAACTCAGAGCAGATTTCCTTTCCCCTTCCTTGCGTCTGTAATTCTTCTGCTCAGTAAGCTGCTACCCTTTCCTCTCTGTCTCTTAGTTATTTTTCTTCACGAAAATCTACTGCAGAGAGATAAAGAATATTTTCTCATTATTCTCTATCTCCCTTCGTTCCTTTTTTTCTCTTTTCTCTTTCCTTCTTTATAGGGTAGGTCCCTCCCTTTCAACACACACCTTTTGCTTCTTCTTTTTTATGGTGGTTTATCTGGTACTAGTACAGCTGGCTGAGAGTGACGTGGACTAAGTGCTGCGTCATCTTCCTGGAATTGCCATGGCATTCGTGTTGGCAATCTAACCAACATTTTGGAATGGCAATATTTCACTTCCTCCATTTTCCTACTCTTTTTCTCTTCTCTTCTTCGTCCTACACCTGTTGCCAACCACAAACAACACCTTTCTTCCCCAATAATAGAAGTAACAAAAAATAACATTTATAGCACAATCCAATCTTTGTTATGTAATGTTCTAAAAATATCTAAAAATTCAAACATATTTACTTAATTACAAACAATTAATTCCATCTAGAGGCTTGAAATATAAGTCTTTTCAAGAGTTATCATGTTGCAACCTAACGACTCGTATTGAGTAAAATGCGCCTTCTAATGATATCTTGTTCACTCACACAATATACTAGCTCTCCCTTAGGCCTCATTCGGCCCCTAAGGTCAATAAAAGACTTAAATAACACATTTTATTACACTTAACTAAACTTGCTGAAATGTAATTAAAACATAGCTAAAAGGCTTATGTTCAAGCTCCCAAACTGCAAAAACTAGTTTAATTTGCTACACCGAATTACGACATATCAGAAGCCTTAATCTCCTCAATGGTTTTAGCTTTGTCCATCAACTCGTCAAAGTTCATAGTATCATAAGGCACCAAATAAAGTTGGATATAATGATGCAAACCATAGTAAAAACTCTAACAACGATCATTTTCTTATGAGATCATTTTTTCTATGTACTAACTTAGTCGCACAAATTCTGCCTCGTACTGAACCACAAACAGCTCACCTTGCACCTGATTGATGAAATCACGCTTGCGAGCTTTCATATACTTCTCACCAATTAACTTTTTCTTAAAAGTTTCGAAGATGAACTCCCATGTTAACCAATTCGTAACAGTTCATTATTTCACAATGTTCCACCAACGATGGGCTTTGCCTATGAGTAAGGTCACATTTCATCCCAATTCTCATCATCAAAACACGCCATCTGCTCAAGGATTTTCTCCAAGATCTCAAGCCAATACTCGGCTTTGGTAGGATCAGGTCTTCGAACACCATTGAACTCTTTACCACCCAGAGCTCACAAACGCTCAAATGGATATCCTCGGTTCGAAGGTACAGTGTTGGAACCAGTTGCTCACTAAAAAGCCCCAATCATTGCTTGCACTAATGGCTCCACGCCGTCTGCTAAGATATTTTCCCTATGAGGTCAATAAAGCGTAGCTGAAGTCCAGTCACCTTCAGAGGGGTTGGCAGTTTCATTCACACGATTCACATTCACTCTACGATGAGGCATTCTTGCTTACTCTAAATTTATACGAGACACTTGTTTAGGTAAGACATTAGATACACTTAACTAGGTATTCAACTTACAGGCATACTTCCGTACACAGTTTATACTTAACAAACATACACGCAAACACGATTCGCCAAAACACAACCTACTTACTAGGATGGCAAACAGTTGAGGGATGATTCGAGGCGTAATCTTGTAAAATGTACAGTTGAACCAAGGTGATGTTGTTTCTAATCCTACCCTAATCAAGCAATTTAACACTTACAACACTTCAAAACTTTATTCACAATACGACGGACTAACCTCATCAGCTCTGGTGAGCTTACTAAGCCAAATCTGGGGATCACACTTCGTCGTTCTGGCAACTATCTTGGCAGATCTGATACAAACCAATGTAAGACCCCAAACCCAACCGAGTATGTTTATCCCAAATTTTCCAAGCTACATTAGCCACTGAAGTGACTCTCCATTAACTCCCCACTTAACCTCCAACACACCATGTATATGCAGCATATAAAGTGCTAAGTTATAACACTACATCAGAATAATATCACGCGTAGAATGTAAAATAAGCAAGCTTATGAAACAAATAGAGGTAGGGTTCGCATCTCATCTGAATAAAACTTAGTGGTTCACAACAACGAAATAAACAAAGTAATTCAACACACTCAAATAAAATTACAAATGCTTAGAAGTAATTATTAAGGTTTACACAACAATTTCGGTTCGTAAATAACATATGAGTTCGAAATGAAACATAAAGCAGCATAAAGCATGAGTTCACACCAAAACACGGGTTCGCATAAAATTCAAGGTTCGCATGATTTTCCTAAGTTTGCACACATCAGGCCCTGGTTTGCACTTATACTTACATCATGGGTTCATGTGCAAACAAGCTTCGCAACAACAGAGCTTATTCATGCAATGGTTCTGACACTTTTTTTGGGTTCACTAAATAGTAAGATTATCACAGCTAAGGTTCGCATGCATGTTAGGGTCGCAAACATATTAGGGTCGCATGAACAGTATTTTACAATAAATTTGACTCGCACATGGAAATAAAACATGCTTTAACCAAATTAAGTAATACAACATGGCATAGATGAAAAGAAAAATAATTGAAACATCAGACTTCATTCAGGAAGTGATAGATTAACAAGGAAATATGTTAGTGCATAGTTCACAAAAACTGATAATAAATCAAAACGAAATAAACTTAAGGAAATTGTTTCAATAACAGATCTAGCGTATAATAAAACTAATCCCACATAAATAAAACCACATCACCTATTTCCCAAGTTCATCGATATTTGTTAAGGGATGGGCCTGACCAAGTCATCTACCTTGCCACTACCATCCCTAACCTACTTACCTACGAAGCACGAGAGAAGTAGGTGAGTTCAATGCGGACTCAATGAATAATCAGGAGTCAGCAGTGTCTGCTTAAAAATACTGAGTTAAAAATAGAAAGAAGACTTAGTCTAAAAAATTGAATCGCCTACTAGGTTCACTATGAAAGTGCGAGACCCAGTTTGCAAATCCTGCTTGTTAGAAATACACAAAAGTTTGTAAAACATTTTCAAATGTGCTTGTTGACAAATCATACTTAAGAACTTAATTGGTTCTTCTTTAAAAATGGAGGGTATATAGAATGAAACATGCTCACATACGTATCTTATCAGAATGGCTGAAAAATATAAAATATGTTCTCCCTCTCATCTAAACACATTTATCTTATATTGCCTTGTTGGTTATGTGAATCTCCTTATAATGCCTCAAAATGACTCAAAGCGTCATTGACATGTCCCATAAGTGTAGCATAAAGCTAAACACTTCCCTATACTCCAACATGTCCCATTGAATGGAGCATAGCTCGACATTCCCTTATCTCTCCACATGTCCCAAGGCCTCGACACCCATGTCACAAAACTTATAAGTGTGTACTCATAATCCTTTGGAAGGAATTGATCGTGTGGAAAGAGTCCTTTGTGCAAAAAGAGCGAAAAGATTCATTTCGGAAAGAGCCACGTCTTGATTCCTATTCTTTATGGGATTCAAGTTGGAGTAAAGAAAACCGCAAGTTTGAAGCCTTTCAAGGTAACAAATGGAAAGGTACAAGTATTTCTTCGATTGTACCAAAGTTCTCATCCATAGAGATTCAATCACAAAGAGGTGATCATGTTTCGTATGTAAATTATTCCATTCATACCAAATGAAAGTCTACTCATTCTAATTCTTTCATGTCAACCCCATCTTGTAATGAAAGAATGAGAGAAAAGGAAATTGAAAGAAAAGAAAGACAATAGTTGATAATGAGAGAAAATGAGCAAAAAATAAAAGAAATTGAGAGAAGAAAAAAAGAAATGAGAGAAAAAGAGAGCTTCAAAGAAAAGAGAAAGAAAAAGAATACGTGTGAGAAAAGAACCTTGAAAAAGAGTTTGAAAATGAAAAAGATGAAAATGAGAGAAAAAGAAAAGAAAATGTGAAAGATGAATGTTTCATTGAGATTCAAGAAATAAAAGAAAATGTGAATAAAACGAGTAATGTTATTGAAAAAGAAAGTGAAATGAAGAGTTAGTCTTCAAAAATAAAAGAGAATATGGAAAAAGAAAGAGAGCTTGAAAGGAGATTGAAAAAGAAACGAATGAAAAAGAAGAGAGTATTCAAACAAAGGTGAGGACTGTTTTTGTTAACCCACGTTCGAGTTTTCCTTTTAATTTCTCTTCATTTCAGGTTTATAAAATTCCACCCATTGACGAGTTCTAACTTCATTAACTTTCCGACGAGAGACGGTTCTAATTGACCGAAAAAGGTAAGTTGGAGAGTGAAAATATTCTTCAAATCTTCGAAGGTCAAATTGGTGTTCTTTGAATTTCATTGACAAATCTGCCAATGTTTTTTTATCTCAAAAGAACTCTTTACAATAATCTATTTTGTTTTTATTCGTTGAATAAAGTTGCTGATTTTGTCCCGAATAGTGTTTTAAATTAATAAATTTGCATATTTTAATTTTGACTTGTATTATGTGTGTTATGCATTTAATAAAGTCATGCATTATGTAACTTTCATGTTAGTTAAGTATGCATCATAAATAATGACATGCATTATGTAACTTTCATGTTAGATAAGTATGCATCATAAATAATGACATGCATTATGTAACTCTCATGTTAGTTAAGATTGCATCATAAATTATGTCATGCATTATGTAACTCCCATGTTAGTTAAAGTTTGCATCTTTTAATAAAGTCATGCATTAGTAACTCATTTGTTCATTTAGTTTACATCTTAATTAAATCATGCATTTAAGCATCTTAGTTGTTTGAGTTAGCTTATATAAGTGTGTTATTTAATTTGGTTGTTACTTTTAATGCATAAGTTATAGTGTGTTTATTTTCATAAATAAATATGTGCGTCTCTAGTTAATTGACAAGTTGAATAATAATGTGAAAAGTTTGCAATGTTTAATATTTCTTAAATAAATTAGTTGTGTGTTCAAATTGTTTGTTGTAGGAAATTCCAAAAGGCTGGTCACATATTTTAAAGCTACAATAGGGTTGTTCGTTTGCCAAGAAGAATCAAATGTTGTCACATTCAAATGGTTGTTTAGTTTTGGCATAAAAGAGTGTGCATTTTGGTCACTTAATTTCTAGTACATGGAGAAGACGTTTTTGGTGGAAATTGAAGCACTCAAAGTTCATTATGGTGCCTATTCAAATGGACTAAGAGTGACTTTTCAAGTCTAATCCATTTTATGCACTCAAAGCTAGTTATGGTGCCAATTAAAGAGATAAATACACAAGCATTAAGGCATTTGGTTAAGGGGAAAAGAAAGGAACATCAAACAACACATTTAAAGGACCATTAAGCCTTCGTCAAGTGAAAAGGCATGACTTTTCAGCTATGCATGAATCAAGTGAAAAGACATGACTCTTTAGCTGCCCATCAAGAGTTATAACCAAATTTTAATGTTTTGTTAATAGCTGGTATGAATGTCTAATATGAATAGTCATATTAATGCTTATAAATAGCTTGTAAAAGGACACTATTAAGGTTAGACTATGATGAATGAATTCGCATATAGTGAGAATTTTTCTCCTAAGTTCTTTAGAACACACAATCTGAAATTATCAAGGCTCTTTGCTTTGTGGCATTCTTCTTCATTTCTTATACCTTCGGTTCTTGTTTCTTTTTAAACAACGGGTCGGGGTCTGTTAAAATCTATTCTTGTTTTCGATTATTTTTTATATAAAATATGGATCACGTTCCAATAATGTTGGTTCTTTTCTCGTACAAGTCGTTGATTCAACATTCCTATCATATTTCTTTAGTTATCAAGTACCTGTTTAGAAACGGTCGGGCAATCAAGTGACTTGTAATTTTAATTTGATTACGAGCTCACTTTATTTGGGCTCGCAATTGAGCATGCACAAAAACTTATCACATAAAGCTCGCATAAAAGAGCTCGCAAAAACATAGCTTATAAAACTATACTTTTTAATACATTTTTTAAAACAAAGGCTCGCATTGTATCACGCGTGAAACATAACTTGAAAACATATCTCAGAAACAAAGTATCAAAACTTCAAAAATAGGGTTTTGTACAAAAAGCTTACCCTTAGAACTTTACTTTAAAAATGTGGTTTTTGGAAAACATAACAGTTCGCAAACAAGTTACGAACCCTAAGCAATCATACGGAAAAAATGATAGTTAGCACACTTATGGAAAATTTTAACCACTCAACAATAAAGCTTGAGAATCTAATTGAGTTTTGCTTTGTCTTTATCCTTACTGGTAGATGGTTCGACTAGTTAGCAACATAAACACATAGATTACTTAAACAGACAAAACATAGGAATTCACACATGCAAACGAACCTAGCTTCCTGGACAATCAACCCTAACAGGACAAAGACTTACCTTGGTTTCTACAAACTTGGTTCAATACAGAAACATGACAACGGAATATTGATTAGAGAATTTTCATGGAATAAGGGTTGTATTTATAGGCACTAAGTAACTTAGTGATCCTAGCATACCCTTCTTGACTTAAGAAACCTAGTCGATTTAGAAGAAGGTTACTTTCATGAAAGGTATTCCTAGATACACAACATATTTATTTCTAAATTTCTGACTCGACTTTGACTGGCTAACCCCAGTTCACAACTCCAAACAAATTGGTGAACCCAGATCACAACGCAATTGGAAAACCTTAGTTCGCCAAACAAACTAGTGAACCCCAATTCACAACTCAACTAGCAAACACCAGCTCGCCAAATAAACTAGTGAACACAACTTTCAATGAATCTGGCAAACCCCCTTACTGTATTTTTTGGCACACACTACTTCATCGAATCTCTAGCAAACTCCTTACTAATATTCCTCCTTCGGCGAACCCTTACTGGATAGATCAAAACTTCCAATCCCTATCTCGAGATGTTACAAACTAGGAGGGATACACGAATATAACCAACACACCATTTTGTCACCTAGTACCACATTGGATAAATTCGAACCAAATAGTTGCGCCCAATACTATAAAAAGTTTGAAACCCAGTGTCTCACTGATATAACTGAAGAAAATTGGCACCCAATGCCTCATCGACTCGTAGCCGAGGTAACCTTGAACTCTTCCTATCCTATAGCATGCCAACAATATCCGACTCTGGCCGAATAGTTAATACGATATTCATTTCATATTTCATTATCAACCAATACCTTAACTTACATTTATTTTCATCACGGGCACATTTACCCAACATATGCCAGCAATAAATCATCTAAATATATGTTCAATTTCACGTTATAACATTATATTATACTTTCACATATATTCAATTTAGTCCTTACCACTATCAATCAGTCTAAATCGAAACAAGTCACTCATTTTATCAAATCAACACTTCATTACATAAAATATCCTATTTCAAATCCAATTTAAATTAAATTATATAATTATTTCAATTTTCTATTCATCGTATTCAATTTAATTCACTATCTCACCTTTTTATTCTAATCGTAAACAATTAAAATTTCAATTAAAAAATTACATTTATAATTATAAATGCATAAGAATTTAACACAAACATACCGTATGAACTCACTTGATCAAGAAAGCAAACAAACAACACTCTAAGGACTAATCAACAAATTTTGCCATTTCCCCAATTATCTTTAATTTGGTCCAATTTTGATCTATTCAATAATTCAACTCAATTTATCAATTCCAAACATTTTATATCATCCTATTTTAAGTATATATCAGTTTAATTTTATTATTTGAATTCCCTAACCTTTTGTATTTTATTCAATTTAGTCCCTTAAACCAAACTTATCATATCTTTCAAATTTGAACTCCAAATTTTAAAATCACTTAAATAATGTCCATATACAGCCTCTTATTATCACAATTTACAAAAAAATTCATACAAATTTCAATGTATTCACAATTTAGTCCCTAACTCAAAACCAACAAAATTTTATTAACAAACCAACCTTATTTCATTTGCATGCTTCAAATTCTAGCATAAACATTCAAAAGCTTCAATAAGCATCAATAAAACTTTAGAAATCTTTAACAGTTTTCAAAACGGAGATACGAGTTAGCTGGACCTAGTTTTATTGATCACAAAAATATAAAAATTATTAAAAATGGATGATCAGAGGACTTACATGCATAAATGCAAGCTTGGTTGAACCTTAGAGCACTCAAATATGGTGTTTTGGTTTAAAATTTGGTGGTGAAGTAAAGATGATGATGATGGCTTTCTGATTTAAAATTTGAAATTTTAAACCATATGCTAAAGTAAAGAAAGCCATCATCATCATCTTTACTTCACCACCAAATTTTAAACGAAAACACCATATTTGAGTGCTCTAAGGTTCGACCAAGCTTTCATTTATGCATGTAAGTCCTCCGATCATCCATTTTTAATAATTTTTATATTTTTGTGATCAATAAAACTAGGTCCAGCTAACTCGTATCTTTGTTTTGAAAACTGTTAAAGATTTCTAAAGTTTTATTGATGTTTATTGAAGTTTTTTAAAAATGTTAAAGATTTCTAAAGTTTTTAAATTTGAAATTTCTGGTTAGTGGTTGGTCAAGATATGGTTTATTTGAAATTACTCAAATATGGTGTTTTGGTTTAAAATTTGGTTTAAAATTTCAAATAAACCATATCTTGACCAACCACTAACTATATATAGGTAATTTTCCACATAAAACCTTAAACATTTATTAATTAAACCTTTTAACTAATAAAATTCAATAGTGATTAACTTTTATATTTTTTACGATTTAGTCCTTTTTTCCTTATTTAACCATCAAATCATCAAAATTACCAAGCCAAACTTCGATCCACTTATACAACAACCCCGTAAATATTAAAAAATAATATTTATGAGCTCTGTTTATGAAAACGAGGTCCCAATACCTCATTTTCCAAAATCACTAACTTTTTATACGCACCACTTACCTTAACAACCAATTAATAAAATCTATCCAATCAAAATTCACCATTATACTATACTTAACTCATAATTATTAATTAGATATATCTACAGACTCTTTCATCAGAATTGTGGTCCTGAACCACTATTTCTAACACATTGAAAAATGGGTTGTTATAGTTTATTGACGACATTTTGTTCTATTAAAAAAATGAGAAGGATCATGATCGACATCTAAGAGTTATGTTGAAGATTCTACAAGAAAAATAATTATATGCTAAGTTTAGCAACTGCAAATTTTGGCTCCAAAAAATGAGATATTTTAGGCGCGTGATACCGGTCAAAGGTATTTATCTTGATCCCAGTAAAATCTAAGTCATTATAGATTGGTTCGTTCTGAAAATGATAAATGCACATTTTACTCTAGAGCGAGATGGCTCTATTTTGGCTGGATTGAGGGCTAAACACGTATTTCTTCAAAGAATTCGGGAATTGCAAAATTCTTACAGTAAGTTAGAAGCTAAGCGAAAGTCTGTTGAAAATGGTAAAACAAGTGAATTTAGGGTACGTGACGACGAGAGTTTGTACTTCTGTAACCGATTGTGTGTGACGAAGGATCTAGAGTTGAAGCGAGATATTCTTCGCGAAGCTCACAATAGTACCTTTGTGAAGTATCCGAGTGGAAAAAAAATGTTTAATGATTTGAAATCATTCTATTGGGGGTCGAGCATGAAAGGAGAAATATCTTAATGCGTAGCCAAATGTTTGATATGACAACAAGTAAAGGCAGAGCATCATGTTCCTTCAAGATTATTGCAACCTATAATGATTCCTAAATGGAAGTGGAAGCGAGTCACCATGGATTTCGTGATAAGGTTGTCATTATCACTTAACAAGAAGGATTTAATTTGGATGATTGTTGACAAATTGATGAAGTTCGTCCAATTTATCCAAGTGAGAGTTGATTACTCACTTGAGAAACTGGAAAAAATGTTCAGAAATTATGAGATTTCATTGTGTGTCATTATCTATTATTTCAAATCTAGATATAAGGTTTACCTCTAGATTTTGGGGTACATACATGAAGTTCTAGGCACTAGATTGAATTTCAACATAGCATTTCACCCTCAGGCTAATGGTCAAACAAAATGAGTAATCCAAGTACTCCAAGATATGTTGCGATATTGTGTAATAAATTTGAGGGAAGTTGGGAATGAATCTTACCATTGGTTGAATTTCCTTACTGCAATAGCTACAAATCAAGCATCAAAATGGCACCTTATGAAGTTTTATATGGCTGTAAATGTTGAACTCCTCCATGTTGGCCAGAGTTAGTAAAACAAAGTTGTTAGGAACAGACTTGGTGTGAGAGACTACAAATAAAGTCAAAGTGCGTAGGCGTGAAGTTATATGTTCTAGTGCACTCTAGTAGTTAGTTCCCCCAATCGTAAACTTCTGGAAATTTATTTTGGTGAATTGAGTATCCGCCCATGGAAGTATATTAGGATTTCATCTTTGACGTGTTGTTTAGTAAAAGAAAGAATTCAATAAAAGAAAAGTAAGCCTTCTGTAGGTTACCACCAAAGGTATATTACACCTAGTTTGTGCACGTACTATGAAGACAAAGTCTCGGTAACAAGATCTGGTTATAAACCAACTCAACTGACTAGTCAAATAACATGTGGAAAAGACTTTCATTTATGTTTCTTCCGAATTTTGTAGGCCATTAGGAAGTGCATATTATGAAATTTATATACACTTGTCAAATTCCACTAAATGGGAGTGGATTATATATATGTAGGATGGGTTCGTGAGAAAGTTTCTTCTTCCTAAAGAATACTCTTTAATTCTTTCTTTTCTTTAATATTTAAAGTTATTTATTGGTTATTCTTCTTATGTAATCTGGAAGGTAAGGATTATTGGGATAAATAGAGAGTGTTCCATCTCCTAGTAAGTCTAGTAAATCTGCATGGTAAGAATAAGGATGTTATGAAGTATATAAATAGTAAGATATGAATAAGAATCCCTGCATGGGGATTTTCTATAGATGAAATGTTAGCAACCTGTATGAAATGGGTTTAATGGTGAATTCAAGTTCTTAAGCAGATGTTGTTGGTTCAAACTAGATGTCTGAGTTTGGAGTTGGTATCTGCAGTAGGTTAATATTAGGTGAGTCCCTAATATTGAATCCTCCAAAATTTTTAGATAAGTTTCTTGTGATCAATGTTCCAAAAATAATGAATGAGTACATGAATGATTGCTATAAAATAAGTATGTATTGTAACACGCCAAACCCGATCCTACATTAGGATTTGAGAGTGGTGTATCACTACTTGTAAACAAATAGACTTAAAAACATTTCGACAGAAGCTTTGAATAATTCTTACAATTTATAGATATAAAACATATTTTTACTATTATTTTTCTAAGGTGAAAGAAATATCGTCACTTCAAAATTGATATACAAATTAAATGGTGTACTAACTCAAATATGGTAACTTTATAAACCGATTGTATTAGCTTAAACCCAAATTTTAGTACTTCATGAAGTTCTCGTTTAACATAGTCTTAATAAATAGAAGTTCATTATATACATCATTTTCAAAATACACTTAAGTGCCACCTCCATTAGACATGCATGATACAGACACAAAGCAGTCAGCTCACAATCTTAATAGCTCTCTAGTGTAGTCTTGAACAAAGTCTTCCTTCTATAAACAATTCCTGAGAAGGAAAAAGGACTAATAGAGTAAGTTTGTTTCAACTTAGTGAGTTCCAAGAGAAATTATACAATACATTACTAAGAACATTAATTGAAAATTTGTGTAGATCAGACATGTATTAGACGGAGTACGATCACTGTCGTGTACAGAACACAGACAGACTCGATACGCCAACTCATCTCACTTTTGTTTATATTGTACACCAACTTAACATAACTTATACAAATCCATCTTCATTCCAGCCACGTACCTAGAATACAGATCAGAAGCATATCTTTCAGACGTGTTCACATTCATTTTTCCTTTAACAACTCATATAAGTTTTATTCAGAATAGTGCATTTTATTTTGATCTGCCAATCCAATTTGCAATACATCTGCCCTACCGGAGGCTACACAAACATATATCTACTTCTCCTTCATTACATATCATATCATATCATTTTCATACATATCAGAAACAGGTGGTAGTGGCTTAAGCATGAAAATGGTGCTTACTTCTTATTTTATACAGGTTGCACTCAGACTGATGACTTTAGAAATCATTATTCATACAAATAATTTTCATTCATTACTCACTCACACACATTTCATCCTTTACAAATGAAGAATACTTACCTTACATGAAATATAAAATAAAGAAACTACAACACATGAAAGTAAGAAGGAACTCACCAGAAACTCTAACACAAATCTATAAAGTAGGTCTCTTGCCCTTATCACTTAGACCTTTATTATCTTTTTAATCTAAACTATAGATAATTAAACATATAAGATCATCAATCTATCAAATCTGGTCATGCATGCAAAAATCACAACACTTATACTAGAATCAGGGAAGTTGCCTTCCTTACACACCATTTTAACATTTATGCGTGTAGAACGAAGAACATGTAAATGACATAAAGAATAACCCAGGGTTCATCAGTAATTACCATTATGTCACACCCTAAAATTGGGCCTAGTAGTTTTTAGGGTACTTTAGGGATTTTAGCTCGAATGTGTTCATAAATTAGAAGTGTGGTAAACCGAAAATGTCTTCATCTATGGCTTTTCAAAAATGATGTTCTAAAGACCTTTAATTTAGAATAGAGAACTATTTTGAAAATAAGGTTAAATTTAGTAGTACCAAAAGAGTAAATTTACCAAAGTTTAAAATTAACCTATTTCTTTCCTCCCACCTACAGGAAAACTCATGAAACCCCTTCCCCTTTTTTTTGTTATGTCTTCCCTTGCATCCCCAAGCTCTATTCATTCAATTTTATTTCCCAAACTTCAAATCTTTTGATTTCTATATCATCACCCAAGCAATAAATCATCCTAGAATTTCAAGAAAAATACTAAAAACACCATCAATTTTGCCATCTCTCACACTTTTGGGTTTTTCAAATTTTTAACCAAATGTTCATTTTTCTCCTATAGAAGGTAACAATTTGTTTTCCTATTAGGTTTTGATTATATCTAGTCTTTTAAATAGAGTTTTTACCTATTGAATCGATAGTTTTGAATAAATGTTAAAAATTGGGTCGTTAATGGTGGATTTTGGGATTTTGAATGAAAATGATGTTTCAAAGTGTTTTTCAACCTTTTTTAAAGTGATTAGAAGGTTTCTAAACTCCCTTGGAGTTACGTTAAAGAATTCCAAGGTTTTAAGAAATTTTCGTGAAAATTTGCTATAGTACGTCTAAATTTTAGAACCATGAATCTGTGTAGTTTTGTGTAGTTTGAAGGTTGATAATTTTTCTTAGATGGATAATTAGTCAAATTGGAATTAGTTTTATTTGATATGAACGAGTAGGTGTTGAGATTTTTACGTTTCGACTAAGCTAGTCAAAATTTCAGATTCATGAGGAACTAGTTTGGCTTGTGTTTTTGATTGATTTAGGTGAGTCTTTTGCTAAATTTTAATTGTGTTTATTTTGTGGTTTACTTTGGTGAAGCTTCAAAGTCATTAGGACCTTCTACGAGTAAAGTGAAAGGCAAGAAAAAGCTATTTTAAGCTATCAGTGACAAGGCGAAAGTGTGTATGCTGAGTTTTTGGAATCGCTTCTTGTAAAAATGATTCATAGTGTTAATTGGGAATTTAGGAGCAACCTAAACCCCTACTCTAAGTTTCGAGTGTAAGCTTTCTCATACTCTTGTTTGATTTGTGAAATATCTGATTGTGTGTTGCGGAATTGAGAATTAAGATATGATGTTGTAACATGTGAAATATGCTTGTAATGGCTGTGGAAGTGTTAATTGTGGGCATGTTGTACATGTCAATTGGTTGTGATAATGTTGTGCTTATAAGGTGAATGTGCAGTGAAAAAGTGCAAAAAATGGTAAGTAAAATATGTGTTTAATTGCAAATATTTTGGCTTTGTGATCTTTGAGACCATTGGATATAGTTGGCATGTCATAGGATTTGTGAGTACTAACCCTTGTGTTGTGATTTTGGGGCATTAAGGCCCAAGACAGATTTGGAGAGATAAGGGAATGTGAGCTCAACTCTATTCGCCAGGATATGTTGGTGTGTTGGAGAGTGTTAGCTAGATTCTAAGCTTTTGCGATACGTTCGACTCATGGAGTCATTAGTGTGTTGGAGATCTGTGTATCCGATGTGTGGTGATATAACCCACTTTAATGTTTCATAGCCTTAAGTGTCAAATTATCGTTTAAATTTCATTTTATAAATTGTGATAATACGATATGAGATGGTTGCATAAACATGCGAATAATATGTTAAATGATTTGATTAATATTGCATGAATATGTTAGTATGTTCTCATAATAAATTGTTTATGTAGTTGAGCATTGATCATTTTCGTTTAACGTGTGAGTGCATGTTTATTTGATGGTTATTCTGATTATTCACTGAGCTTGTTTAACCTCACCCACTCTTTTTAAACCTTTGCATATTGTTAGCGTTGCGGTGTGGAAATTTCCAAGGGAGTGATCCAAGTAGATTTAGCATTTGAGTAGGTGATTTATAGCTATTATTTTGAACTGTGGGAATAAGGCAATGTGGTAGATTTGTTGCATGAATATTGCCATGATTTTTTAGATGATTTTTCGATTTCTATTACTCGTAAAATTATGGACGTTGATATTAGTTCATTGGTTTGCTTAGCTTAAATTATTGATGATGCATGGAACTACAAAATTCAGATATTTTGATGCTAAACTTTGAGTCTTTAAATGCATGATGAGTTGGTATATGTATGGTTGTGTTTAATGCCCTATTTTGGTGTTATTTTTGTTGTTTTGTGTAGAGTTATCGATAATCAGCTATTTAGTATCAATCTCTCCATGATATTTTGAATGTGCAGAAATTTAGTAACTTAATTTGGTATTGATACCATTTCTCAAGTATCGATACTCGGGGTAATAATACTGATACTTTTTTATTGGTATCGATAGTTTGTTGGTTTTTAATTTTTGCAAGAAAACAAAATGTTAAATTGGTACCGATTTTCTAACGGTATCGATACCATCGAATGAGTATCAATACCTACGGTGTTTTGGAGATTTTTGCTAAAGGGTCTTTAAGCATGCTTTTAAGTTCTCATATGTTCGATTATAGTATGTTAAGCAAATTTTAATTTCGTCTATGGGAGATTAGACTTAAACCTCCTATAGTTATTTGATTATGATGTTAATCACATGTCAATGAGATGTTTTATGCTTTGTTGATGATGAGACGATGGTGTAGTGTCCTGTTACTCGGGTTCGACAATCGGGCTGAGTATAGGGTGTTACACAGTAAGCTGGTACTAACGTATAAGTTAGTTGAATACTGCGAACCTTACTTCAAAAAGGTTTTCTAAACTTAAGGTTTCAAAGAGTTGTAAAGAAAAATCAAGGAAGAAGAAGAAAACGTAAAGGTGTTCAGAAAAACCATAGCTAACCTTATATACTTAAGCTTGGAGACAATGATTAGTGGAAAATCCGATAATTCCACTAACTCTTTTGATTTATGTGTTTAAGTGCTCTTAATTTAATTTAGGTCTTATTATCTACAATAGTCCAATTCTGTTCTAACTAAACCTCAATTCAACTAACCAAATTACCATAAATAAAATAATAAACAAATCTAAATAGCTACGAACTTACTGAGTTCGCCAAAAGCATCTGACTTGAGCAGATACTTAACAGAAGAGTCCGCCAAACTACAAAGCATGCCAAAATAAAAAGTTCGCCAAACGACGCATACACACAGAATCCTATACTTAGTCAAAACAAACATATTACTTACTCACATCTATCCTTATTTTACCAAAAACATATCACACAGTAACCTGATATAGAAACTTCTTCGGGCGGGCTGTCATATGTATTCCTGATATAGGTTCTTCTAAGTCTAGAATATGATGAATTGTGTGTATGGGTGTATGTGATTCTGTGAAGCAACAAAGTGTGTGTGTGCCTGGAATGAATATTGTGTTATGAAATTGTATAGATGCAAATCAAGCATGTATTGAAAGTATGATTTGTTTAAAAAAATGAGCTAGCTTATCTGAATGTGTGCTTATATTGGATATGTTATGTGAGATTAAAAATGTTTGGGAATGGAGTGTGTCTAAGTGTAGAGAGGTTGTGATGTGAGTTTGGTTAACACGATGGTACGCGATGAAGTCCATTGGGATAGTAAACATGAATTTTAATATGAAAATTCTGAAGAAAAGTCCATGGCAATGGCATATTCTAAAAAGGACGGATGAGTCACATTTATCGAGTGGAGTTGTCTACATGTCCCAGAGCAATGATAGGCAAACATCACGCAATATGAGTTTAGGCAAATCAATATCCAAAACATGGGAGTTCATGGGGTGCTTTGGTCACATTCTATTAGCCTTTATGGTGTATTTTGATTTTTCCATTATGGCATTCTGATCTCGCCTTTGTGGCACATTCTATTAGCTTTTGTGGCATTCTGCTAGCCTTTGAGGTGTGCTCTTTGTGTCGCCTTTTTAACGTATTATGTTTGGCCCTAATGACGTACTCTGGTAAGTCTATGTTAAAGATATTGTCTATCTAAAGCTTTAGTGTGGAAAGTTTTGTGATAAAATCAAATAAGTCTTAAAGGAAGTTTTTTAAAAAGAAGTATGAATCAGTATGTCCAAAGAGGGTATCCGTCATGGTTACCTATCAGTATAGTATATGGGTGTATTCGATGTAAGAGTCTGTCAAATTGGATTATCGTGCTATTAAAGTGGAATTTTGAGTTAACTGGTATTCATTGTATTTGCATAGTATTATGTCTTACTCTAAGCTCTGATGGAATCTGAGTTGTTCGTTATACTAGAAGTCTCATGCCCTGTAATAAAGATGTGCATGATTCTTTTGAGCGATCTAGAGGGTTCCCTATCAATATAAGTGTGCATTAGGTTGAATCAAGGTATAATCTAAACTATGATTTGATTTAGCAAGATCAGTATGGGTATCTGCCAAAAGTATGAACAGTAAGTGGTATCCGCCAATATGGATACCTGCGATTAACTGTTCTAGAATTATTGTTGAAAGTTGTTTGAAGAGAAAAGGAAAAGGTAGTATCGCCTATTAAGAACTAGAGTTAGCCAAGTAGTTGGATGAAATATGATATGGTAAGAATGATAAATGTCATATATGTATGAAATTATATAACTGCCAACATAAAGGGGTCCGCCAAAGATAGATATAAGAATTCTAAATATTCAAAACGAATAATTTGTCAAGACAGGTTAACAAGTAAGTGGTGTTTAAAAACTCACTAAGCTCCTATGAACATACTAGTGCTATGTTTATATTTCAGGTAGTACTATATAAGTGAGAGACCTAGGAGAGACAATGCCAGGAATGTGCCAAAGATGCAACGGATATTCTATGCATATAATAGACGTTTTGGAAAACACTGGCGTTTAGTAGGACTACGCCAGAAGAATCTTTCTTTTTTTTGTCACCAATGTGGTGTAATAAAATTGTAACAAGTCCAATCAAAATATATTATTTTTAAATATTTTCTTTTTTTCTTAAATATGGAGTCTTTAAATAAATTAATAAGAAAAATGTTTTAGCGAAGAGTTTTTGTCAATTATTCGTTGATGGCATTACAAATTTCATATGCTAATTTGAAAAGAAAATATATTGAGTTTCATATTGACAACAAAGTCTTTTTGAAATTTTCATCTTCGAAGAAAGTTCTGAGATTCAGCGGAAAAGGAAAGCTTAGTCTGAGGTTTATTAGACCTTATGAAGTTCTTAAACAAATTGCACCTGTAGCATACCGATTAGCTCTACCTCTAGAATTTGATAAGATCCACAATGTCTTTTATGTGTCAATGATGAGAAGATACAGATTTTATCCCTTCCTTGTTTTTAACTCCCGGCGAAATCAATTTGCAGTTTAATTTGTCATGTGGAGAAGAACCGATTAAAATCTTAGCTTAGGAAGTAAAAGAATTTAGGAATAAGTGCATGGCGTTGGTGAAACTATTATGGCACTGTCACGACCTAGAAAAGGTTACTTGGAAGTTGGAATAAACTATGAAATCCCAATACCCCTATCTTTTCTCAGGTAAATTTTGAGGACAAAATTTCTTAAGGGGGAAGAATTGTAATGACCTAGTTTTCATTGGTATTAGAAAATGCAGTTTCAGAACCCTATTTACGTAAATCGAGTCTGTGGATATTAAATATGAATATTTACAGGGATAATATAAAATATATTGAAAGTTGGTCAAGAAATTTTGTTGAATTAATAATTAATTATAGCTTAGTGACTAAATTGTAAAAGTCCAATCTCTATAAAGTTTTAATTTGTAAAAGTCTTGAGGAATTACATTGCAATTAGCTAAAGTTCCAAAATGATAAGTAAACCATAATTAAGTAAATTTAATGGATGATGATGCCAATTTCCAATAAATGTGGTTAATAGTTAGTTTAAGTTGAATAAGCGATAATTAAGTTAATTAAGTTATCTTAATTAAGTGTTAATCAAAGTATAAATATAAATTTAATGGAGGAAACATGCTATCATCTTTCTCATTCCTCCATTTTTCTCCAAAGGAGAAGAAAAATTGGGTTTTAAACCTTGAAACATTCGACCATTAACTAGGAGGTAAATTCAAGTATTTCTCTTGTAATTTTTATATATTTGAGGTCACGGGAGCTTGATTTAGCTAGCCTGTGTACCAATTTGTGAAACTATTAAAGTTTTATAAAGTTGTCATTGTCGATTTCTTGAAGAATTAACCTTAAAATTGATAGATTTTAAGCTTAGATTATTAAAATGACTAGATTGTAAAGGTAATTTAGCTTGTTTTTCAACTTTGTTACATTAGGGACCAAATAGAATAAATGTAAAACTTGTTATAAAATTATGTTATAAATAGAAAATATATGGCCCCTAATGAGAATACGTGAAATCGGATTCTAATGTATGTTTCAGTATATGGTGATATACTAGCAGTTTGACACATATGACTAAAAAAGGGTTGAATTGAAACATGTGAACAACTATAGGGTATAAATGTATGAACATAATATAGGTATGATATTTAAAATATATAATTGGTTCCCATGCAAACTTAGTAAAAGCTTAGGATACAATTGGAATGCCAATAGGGTTATATGCGCGCTTGATCAGAGATTTTACATGTTATGACGAGATCTAGCATTAGTCCGGACGGGTAACTTGATGTAATTTTAGCTCGGACGAGCAAATTAACTCATCTGTGTATCCAAGTTCATTTTAATAGAGTTACATTAAGAATATTCATTTTAATTGAAATGGTAAACTTGAAAAGTTATTGACAATGAAATGGTATATGCTTATAACTTGATAGTTGTGGCATGTATATAAAGGCACCTTAATGTGCATATGGTCATTTTAAGTTGATAGATATGGGTTAAATGTGGTAATGGTTAAGCTTACATATTTTGCATGGCTTATAACTTAATTAATTCTTGGTTTGGTTAAGCTTGATGCTAATATGAATGATGATCTTAAACTAGCTTGAATTGGAATAGAATGGCGTGGAATGATGATATTTTAATTGTGGTTACATGGAATTGGTATTGGTCATGCATGAAAATGATGTTTGTTGAATTGGTTTTTTGTATTGATCTATTATAGGTGTGGAAATGGTCAAGTTGAGGCCTTATAACCAACCAATGTAGTTTTGATTTAGCTTGGAAATGTATGGAAATGAGAACTTCATGGATTGTTGTGAATGTTGCAACTTCACACCCTGAATGTCACTAATGTTGCGACACCAGGCTATCTCATCGTGACATTCCGTGTTAGATGTCACGCTATTGATTCTTAACTATTTCGAAGTTTTATAAATTGGTTCTTAGGTTGGAGAGTTTGCTACTGTCTTTAATGTCACAACACCACCCATTGGAAGTCGCAACGCCAACCTTAGAAGTCACAAAATTGAACTCCAAGGTCTCAACGTCTACCTAGTACAATTAGGAAAATTTTTGCAATTTGGTCCTTTAATAGGGAAGCTTGTATATTGTCTTGGAAGTCGCGACATTAGACTATCGATGTTTTGACATCAAATTGAAAGTTTTTAAAAATCTTACATGCTAGTCCTTCACCGGTATTGGGTTATCAATAGAGCTTTCGTAAGCTTGTCTAAACCCGATTTGAAATATGATATAAAGATTCAATAATCATATATTTAGAGCAAATTGTTGTATTTATAGATAATGATGTTTAGTTGAAGTTGCTTAGGCAATAGATGTGACATCTCGTAGCTTGCATGTGACACCCCAAAAATTTGAGCATTGTTTGTTAAGTTCTAATACAATTAAGTCTTTGTATCTGTGGCTAAGGGCTCTATTTGTGTGTTGGAGGTCAGGGGTTCAAACATCACTTTTCGAAATTTTGTTATTTTGTTTGACTTGACCCTTATCCTTGAACATTTGACTTAAGTTTATTTTTGTGTTAATCTGTGTCAAGAATTACCTTACTCGTTCGGTGGTTAAGCCTCTGTAAACTTTCTAGTCCTGTGTTCGAGTCTCTGTGGAAGCAATCAAGAAATATTTTTATACTATCTAGTAAACAATTTAGTTTTCTTTAGTTTAAATAAATATTTTTGTTAACGTTTCCTTTTCCCCTCTCTTCCTTCCTTTTTTTCATTTTAATTATTCTATTCTTTTTCTTTTTTTTCCTTCTTTTACGTCTGTAAATTTGCTACCGGGTTAAATCAAAGGTACTGCATTGTTCATTGTTTCAATTGAAGGGTTTCTGCATAAGTTCTTTGTTGTTTTTCGTCGGCACGTTTGATTTTGTCTTTTACTTCTGAAATTTCATGTTACGGTTAGTGGTTTCAAACTCTTGTTAATTGTTCGATTTGCTTCTATTTAGGCAAAGATCTACAAAGGATTGTTCCTCTTGTGAATTAGTTTCGTATAGTGGTTGTTCGATCGTTGGTAAACAAATAATTTGTGTTTTAGGGTTTTACATCGAAGTTTTCAACGTAGTTCAGTTCGTCTATTAAATTAGCATTTTTAGTTCGACTATTCGTTAAATTGGATTTTTGTTGGTTGTTTTTAGGTTTTGGATTTCTCTACGTTTCTTTGAGATCAAAACTATACCAAGTGTGTAACGAAAACCCGATATTTTGTGATTTATGAATGCCAGAAAACATCATTGCCGATGCCACACGATTGTCTACCAGGCCATGTAGTAGGTCGTGTGGGTCACATGACTGTGTTCTAGGTCGTGTAACTCACTATTTTGGATTTAGGGACACATAGGCTAAAGACACGGGTGCGTGTCCAGGTCGTGTGAGAGATATTTTGAGCTTTGAGTCACATGGGTGTGCATTTGGCCATGTGCTAGACCGTGTAACTCACTATTTTGAGCCACACGACCGTGTGCCAAACCGTGTAACAGGTCATGTGTGACATTAGGAGGGCCACACGGGAGTGTGCTAGGCCATGTGGACCACGCAAGCCAGACACCTAGGCCGTGTGAATCCATACAACCGTGTGGGCCAAAAAGCAGGACTTTTCCCTAAGGCCATAATCGTCATTTGAATCGAACGTAGGCCTATCGTAGGGTCTGCATAACCTAAATTAGACATTGAAACTAATATCTTACATTTTTTAATTGAATAATCTATTATTCTGGTATATTTATACGCTTGTTATTAGATCTGATAAGTAAGTGTGATAGCATTACATGAGCACGATCTGAAATTGTATTACTGTGTACTTAAATATAGTATCTGTTAAATCTACATTGGGATTGGGATTGTATAAAGAAGGAAGTGTGAACAGTTTAATAATCTACCAACTCTGGTGGCTAAGCCACAAATATTTCTGATTTTGGTGATCTATCGCATTCTGATCTGGCAACTAGGCTGCAATTATTCTGAAACATGACATACAGTCACTACGTGGTATGTAGGGATGGATGGGTACTTGATGCCTATATGGTGTGTCGAGATGGACAGATATGATGTGTAACGGATGGGGTAGGAATTTGCATCTGTATCTGATATGTTTTGCATTTGCATATGATATTCTCTGTTTCTATTTCTGTATCTGATTTTGAGAAATGATCGACCTATGGGAAGTGAAATTACATATGAATATTACTGCTTATTATTGAATATAAGTTACACACACACTGAGTTGTAAACTCATTTGGTTATTTTTCTGGATTTCAGGTAACCCACAAACTTAGGCAAGTCGGCATAGCAAGAGCTAAGGCATCTATTTACTTCTTACTTAATGTCTTGTTTGGATTTATAATATTAGGTGTATTTCTGATTATAATTTGGATTTCTACGTTGATTTAATTATATAAATGATTTGATTGTTAAACTTTAAATAATTAAGCTTGGTTTTAGACTAATGGTTTGATGTATTCTTCAGGCTTGGTCTTAACGTCTAAGCCAAGTATGAGGTGATACATTCAGTGGTATCAGAGTCAAGTTTAAAAACTTGGGATGTGTTTCTGGGCTACTATTTTGTTTAAAAAATTTTTCAAAAAAAGAGAAAAAATTATTTGAGTAACTCTGGAAACTTATTTTATAAAAGATCGAGTCTCTGGCACCAAACTTGTAAGTATTTCTACCTTAGCTATACTATTTAGTTAGAACAATGCTTTAATGACTGAACTTGTGGTTATAATTAGAGACTGTGATATGAATTGTGAAATAAGATATCTGATGAGAATTCAAAACTGATCTGCGAACATCTGGCATTGTAGATATGTTGATATAATGAGCTTGCGTGGTAGTCGTGGATGTTGTTCTCGCAGGCGTTGTGGACACCGAGGAGGAGCTCGAGAAGAGTCATCCTCAATAGGCAGTATGCCCAATCTAGAAACCAACGAGACCATTAGAACTCCTACTACTGAGACTGGGTCTCAGACTCCGAAAGTCAGGGATGATATACTATCCCAGGCTATGTTGCGCATGGTAGAGATGGCCATTGGGACCCATTCTGGATCTAAGGACCAAGGGTCAATTAATGAATGACTCTAGTCGGCTGGTGCTGAGTTGTTTATGGGTGTCACTAGAGTCGCCCCTACAGTGGCCAAGTACTGGTTAGAGGCCACTGAGCGTATTATGAACGACATCGACTGCACTGCCGCTTAGAAACTAAGGGGTACCATATCTCTGCTCTGAGATTAGGCTTAGCAGTGGTGGTTGACAGTTGAGCAGGGCATCCAACCCAAACAGGTTATGTGGGATTTCTTCAAGAGCGCTTTCCAGAGCAAGTATGTGGAGGCAAGTTATGTAGAGGCTCCTAGACGTGAGTTTATGAGCTTAGTTCAAGGTGAGAGGTCATGGCTGAGTATGAGGTTGAGTTTTTGAGATTGAGCAGGTACGCTCACAGTTTAGTTCAAAACGACTATGAGTGGAGTATCCAGTTTGAGAAGGGATTGAGGTATGACCTGAGAGTTCTAATAGCTCCTCAAAGGGACAGGGTTTTTGCAGCCTTTGTTGACAAGGAAAAGATAGCTGAGGAAGTGAAACGCACTAAGTGCGTGAGGAGAGACTGAAAGAGGGGTCAGAGTAAAGCTTAAAAGGGATTCAGGTCCTTCTAGTTCTGTTTAGCACCCTAAGAAATGGACTAGATTTGATAGGCCTCCAAGGATTGAAGCTCAAACTACACCGACTAAGATCCAAAACTGTAGCAAATGTGGGAGGCACCATTCAAGCGAGTGCTGGAGGAACTTGAGGGTTTGTCTTCAGTGTGAATCAACGAGGCACCGTGTTCGAGATTGTCCTCAGCGATCTGATCAAGTGCAAGCTTCTGTACAGGCTCTGGCTCCAGGTCTCATCCCACCACCAAGAGTAGCTCAGCAGCCACCTAGGGGTCGTGGTACGGTCAAGGGTGGTAACGATTCTGGCCAAGGTTAGGGAGCACTAGATAAGGGTGCGAGTCAGATTAGGGCACGACAGCCTACCCTTGTATATGCGGTGAGGCACTGTGAGGATAGAGACGACAACAATGTTATAGCGCGTACATTCTTTATCCATTTTGTTCTATATTTTTCTCTGATAGATATTGGTTCTACTCACTCGTATATAGCTAGCATTGGTTTTGTGAATTTGGGTATCTCTACTGAGAGTACTACTAAAGAGATTTTTGTGATTAGTCCCTTAGGTTAGTCGGTTTGAGTTGATAAAGTGTACGGACAGGTTCCGTTAGAAATTCAAGGTGTTGTATTTCCATTAACCTGATGGAATTTTTGTTTGGAGAGTTTGATTTGATTCTAGGAATAGACTCGCTCATGGAACATTGAGTCAGTTTAGATTATACCTCTAAGAGGGTTACTCTAATATTGGATGAGAATATTGAGATAGTTATGATTAGTGAGCATCAAGATTACCTCTCTAATTAGTTTTCGCTCTTGTAGTTGAAATGCTAGTTTAGAAAGGATGTGAAGTGTACATGGCCTTTGTGTCTAATTCTAATTCTTTAAAGCTTTCTTTCAAAGACATTCATATGGTAAGGGACTTTTTGGATTTTTCCCTGATTAGTTTTCGGTGATACCTCTGGATAGGGAGGTTGAGTTTGGTATTGAATTGTTACTAGGTACCGCTCTAGTGTCTATTACCCCTTATCGCATGGCACCAAAGGAGCTTATGGAATTAAAATCCCAACTTTAGGAAATTCTCGATCGAGGGTTCATCCGACTGAGTGTGTCCCCATGGGGATCATCGGTTCTATTTGTCAAGCACAGGTATCCGCTTTCGAGGATCGATGATCTGTTCGATCAGTTTTACGGTGCATCTGTATTCTCCAAAATCGATCTCCATTCTAGGTACCATCAATTCAAGGTCAATGAGATAGATGTGTATAAGATTGCTTTCAGGACTCATTATTGGCATTACGAGTTCCTGGTCATGCCTTTTGGTTTGATGAATGCTCCGACTGGGTTTATGGATTTGATGAACTGGGTTTTTCAACCATATTTGGACCAGTTCGTCATCGTCTTCATCGACGACATTCTGATTTATTCTAAAATCGAGATTGAGCATGATGAACATCTTCGGATAGTTCTATAGATACTTTGCGAGAAATAGTTGTATACCAAGTTTAGCAAGTGTGAGTTCTGGAATTAAGAGGTTACCTTTCTATGCCACGTTGTGTCTGCCAAGGGGATCTGAGTTGATCCTAGAAAGGTGGAGGTTGTGATCGAGTGGAAACAGCCGAAGAATGTGTTTGAGATCTGGAGTTTCCTTGCTTTGGCAAGTTACTACCGGAGGTTTGTTGAGGTGTTCTCGCTTATCGTACCTCCTTTAACTATGCTACTTCGTAAAAAAGCACCGTTTGTTTGGTCTGATGAGCAAAAAATGAGCTTTCGAAAGCTCAAGTCCATTCTGACTCAGACACCTATTTTGGTACAGTCTAAGTTTAGTACAGAATTTGTTGTCTACAGCAATGCTTTGCATGTTGGATTAGTTTGTGTTCTGATGAAATATGGTAAGGTTGTGGCTTACATGTCTCGACAACTTAAGTCACACAAGGTTAACTATCCCACACATGATCTCGAGTTGGCTATAGTTGTCTTTGCTCTAAAAATTTGGAGGCATTATCTGTATGGTGAGAGGTGTATTATTTACACCGATCACAAGAGTCTAAAATATCTGCTAACTCATAAGGAGTTAAACCTTAGGCGGCATAGATGGGTGGAGTTGCTTAAGGATTATGATTGCACGATAGAGTACCAGCCCGGTAAGGCCAAAATTGTGGTCAATGCTCTTAGTGGTATAGTGATGACTGATTTGAGAGCGATGTTTGCTCGCTTGAGTTTGTTTGATGACGGTAGTCTACTGGCAGAGTTGTAGGTTAACCCAACCTGGGTTGATCAGATTCTATCTAAATAGTTGAGTAATGAGTCTCTGGTTCCTCGTTTTCATTAGGTTGAGGATGGTGGGACTTTCGATTTTGGATTAAATAGCGATGGGATTTTTTGTTTTAGGGGTCAGATGTGTGCTTAAAGATTTGTAGTTAAGGCAGATTATTTTACGAGAAGCGGATAGTAGCCCTTACACTATACACCCTAGTGGGAATAAGATGTACATAAATCTCCATGAGCTTTACTGGTGGCTCGGTTTGAAACGTGAGGAAACTGCTCTTATTTCTCATTGTCTAAGCTGAACACCAACTGCCTCCAGGTTTGCTACAGCAGGTTAAGATTCCCCTTTAGAAATGAGAGCGTGTGACTATGGACTTCCTTAGTGGATTGCCTTTGACACCCACTAAAAAGGATTCAGTTTGGGTCATCAATTATCAATTGACTAAATCTGCTCACTTTCTTTCGATCATGACAAATTATTCACTTCAAAAATTGGCTAAGTTGTATGTCTCTGAAATCGTAAGATTTCACGGAGTTCTGTTTTGATAATTTTTGGCAGAGATCCATGTTTTACTTCTCGATTCTGGAAGAAGCTTCATAAGGCTTTGGTTACCTGATTGGATTTTAGTACTGCATATCATTTTCAGACCAACTGACAGTCTAAGCGAGTTATTCAGATTTTGGAGAATATGTTGCGGAGTAGTGTAATCGATTTTTGGAGTAGTTGGGAGTGGTATCTATCGCTCGCTGAGTTTACGTATAATAATAACTTTCAAGCTAGCATTCAGATGGCACGTTACGAGGCTTTATATGGACGTAAGTGTCGTATTCCTATATGTTTGACGGAGTTAGGTAAACGTTGAGTTTTAGGCCCCGAGCTAGTATCTAAAACTGAGAATATGGTTAGATTGATTCACGATCGTTGCAAGGCAACTTTCGACCTGCAGAAATTGTATGCAGATTTGAAAAGATGAGATATTGAGTATTCTATGGGTGATTAGGTATTTCTAAAAGTTTCTCCGTGGAAAAAGGTCATTCAATTCGTACATAAAGGCAAGTTGAGCCCGAGGTTCATTGGACCTTACCTTATTCTGAAACATATCAGACCTATCGCTTATCAATTAGAGCTACCTCCTGAGCTAAATCAAACTCATGATGTGTTCCATATCTCTATATTGAGACGGTATCAGTCTGATCCAACTCACATTGATGTTGTTGAAGAGATTGAGATGCGATCGAATTTGACTTTTGAAGAGGAGTCTATTCAAATTATGGATCGAGACGTCAAGGTCTTGAGGAGGAAAACTATTTTGTGCGAATGGGTAATGCAAATGTGCAATTATGCATGTCGAATCAAGTAAAAAAGTAATGAGTGAGTATCGTTTCCATAGGGATCGGAATTGATTAAAATAATTGATTATGCTATTACTTATGAAACTTACTAATTAAACTATGCAAAAAAATAGATAACAAATTGATAAAGAGACTTCATGAATGGGTTAATAAAATTAATTATGAACGAAAATATGCTACGACAATTAAAATGATGTGGCAATTCTAAAAGACTAAGTGGGAAGGATTTGTACTGTTGAATGATAAAGGTTGGAATTACTCGGGTGTTATTTTTATATCATAATAATACAATGGCAAAATCTTGACCATTCTATTGCTCAAGGATTCACTACTGCAATATGTTTCTTTCGAAAGCCATACTTTGAGCTATCAATCTGAGTTTTTGTATGTCTACAGAAATTGAGAATGACATCCAGACCGTTATTCCTTTCCCTATAAGATTGCAACATTTACGTCTAGAGTGCTAAAAATTTTCTTTCGAATACTCGCATGTATCAACCGATAATAATCCAATTTATTTAATCTTTTCAGAATTAAACCAGATCTAATAACATATCATACAATAATCTATGTCTAGATCTTGCATGCATGCATTTAAAATAATCACAACTCGAATGAAACAGTAATCTATTCAAAATCAGACCATGGGCATTAAAAGATAATAAAAGTTCTCCCAAATAATTCCAACCCAATGAGATTTAGCTTATGGGTTTGACATTCAAATAAAAAAAAACCATTCAACGTCATCATTTAAATTTACGAATCACAAAGTTCAAATTAGAAAATAAAGACAGAACTACAGGAAGCTCTCGTTGCTCCAGCTTTAACTTTAATAATGAGATTTGATGCAAAACCCATGGTAAATTTCTCTTCCCCTTCCTTGCATCTGTGACTTTTCTGCTCTGTAAGTTGCTACCCCGTCCTCTCTTTTCTCTGAGATTTTCCATGAGAATCTCATGTAGAGAGAAAAATTGCTCTCGAATTCTCTCTCTCACCTAAAAATCCTCTCTATTTTTTTTTTCTCTTTCCTCCTTTATAGGGTAGGTCCCTCCCTCTCAGCATACATCTTTTGCTTTCTCTTTTTCGAGGTAGTTTATCAGGTACAAGTACAGCTAGCTGAGAGTGACGTAGACTGAGTGTTGCATCATCTTCCTAGAATTTCCATGGTATTCTTGTTTGAAATCTAACCAACAATTTGCCATGGAAATATTTCACTTCATTCATTTTCCTACTCTTTTCTCTCTTCTCTTCCTCGTCCTTCACTTTTTGCCAACCACAACCAACACATTTCTTCCCCAATAATAAAAATAACAAATAACAACATTTATAGCACAATTCAAGCTTTGTTATGAAATGTTCTAAAAATATCCTAAAAATACAAACATATTTACTTAATTAAAAATAATTAATTCAATCTAAAGGCTTGAAATATAACTCTTTTCAAGAGTTATCAAAAATTGTCCCTCTAATTAAGGTTCTGTGTCGGAATCATGGTATTGAGGAGGCCACTTGGGAAACTGAGGACTCAATTCGTCAACAATACCCTTATTTGTTTCAATCAGGTAAATTTTAAGGCTGAAATTTCATTTAGGGGGAGAGAGTTGTAATGCCCCAAAAATTTCAGTGTTGTTTGTTACATTCTGATATAATTAAGTCTCTGTATCTATGGCTAAGTTCTTTGTTTGTGTGTTGCAGGTTAGGGGTTCAAACTTCCCTTTTGGAAATTTTGTTATTTTGTTTGACTTGACCATTATCCTTGAACATTTAACTTAAGTTTATTTTTGTGTTATACTGTATCAAGAATGAGCCTGTTGGTTCAATGGTTAAGCCTTTGTAAACTTTCTGGCCGTGTGTTCAAGTCTCTTTGCAAACAATAAGGAAACATTTTTATGCTATCTAGTAAACAATTTAGTCTTTTTTTAGTTTAGTTAAATAGTTTTGTTAACATTTCTTTTTCCCCTCTCTTCCTTCCTTTTTTTCTTTTTTGTTCTTCTGTTCTTTTTGTTCTTCTTTTTTTGTTTGATTGCTTCTGTAACTTTGCTAACAGGTTAAATCAAGGGTACCGTGTCGTTCATTGATTCAATTGAAGGGTTTCCGCATAAGTTCTTTTTTTGTTTTTTGTCGGTTCGTTTGATTTCATCTTTTCCTTATGAGATTGAATGCTACGGTTAGTCATTCCAAACTTTTGTTAATCATTCAATTTGCTTCCATTTAGGCGAAGACCTTGAGAGGAATGTTCCTCTTATGAATTAGTTTCGAATAGTGGTTGTTCGATCGTTGGTAAGTGAATAATTTGTGTTTCAGGGTTTTGCGTCGAAGTTTTGAACATAGTTCAATTCGACTGTTAAATTAGCATTTTTAGTTTGATTATTCATTAAATTAGATATTGGGTGGTTGTTTTTAGGTTTTGGATTTCTCTGCGTTGGTCCAACATCAAAACTATACCAAGTGTGTAACGAAAACCTAATTTTATATGATTTGCAAACGCCGAAAAATATGGTTGTCGACGCCACACAGTCATGTGTCAGGCCGTGTAACTCATTATTTTCTAATTAGAGGCACAAGGGCTAAGGACATGAGCGTTTGTCCAGCCCATGTAACTCACTATTTTGGATTTAGAGGCACACAGGCCAAAGACACAGGCATGTGTCCAGGTCGTGTTAGAGATATTTTGAGCTTTGAGTCACACTAGCGTACGTTTGGCCGTGTGGTAGACCGTGTAACTCGCTATTTTGAGCAACACGGCCGTGTGCCAGACCGTCTAGCAGGCCTTGTGTGATATTAAGAGGGACACACAGGCATGTGCTTGGCCATGTGAATCCATATGGGTGTGTGGGCCAAAAATTAAGATTTTTCCCTAGGGTCGTAATCATCGTTCGAATCGAACGTAGGCCTACCATAGGGTCTGTATGATCTAAATTATAAATTGAAACTATTATCTAACAATCTGTTACTGAATAATTTCTTATTCTTATATATATACACTTGTTATGAGATCTGATAAGTAAGTGTGATAGCATTACATGAGCACCATCTAAAATTGTATTACTATGTACTTATATCTGGTATATGTTAAATCTGAATTTGCATAGAGATTGGGACTGTATAAAGAACAAAGTGTGAGCAGTTTAATAATCTACCAACTCTAGTGGCTAAGCCACAAATATTTCTTATTTTGGTGATTTATAGCATTCTAATCTAACAACTAGGCTACAATTATTCTAAAATGTGTCATACGGTCACTACGCGTTGCGTAGGGATGGATGGGTACTTGATGCCCTATATGGTGTGTCGAGATGGACAGAGATGGTTTGTAGCGGATAAGGGAAGGATTTTGTATCTGTATCTGATATGTTCTGCATTTGTAGCTGATATTCTCTGTTTCTGTTTGTGTATCTGGTTTTGAGAAATGGTCGATCTATGGAAAGTGAAATTACATCTGTATATTAATGATTATTATTGAATGTAAGTTACACACACACTGAGTTGTAAACTCATTTGGTCGACGTAGCAAGAGCTCGGTCATATCTTTACTTCTTACTTAATGTCTTGTCTAGATTTATACTATTAGGTGTATTTCGGATTATAGATTTTAATTTGGGTTTCTACATTGATTTAATTATATAAATAATTTCAATTATTAAACTTTAAATAATTAAGCTTGATTTTTGATTGATGGTTTGATGTAGCCTCCAAACTTGGTCTTAACGTCTAAGCCAGATATAAGGTGTTACATTGCATCCTGCGATCGGTTTGACCTAGGGGTGTTACATGTTACCCAATTTTGACCAATAAGTTGTTTCAATTCTTCTTATAAGATTGTGTCAAAGGTAATGGTGAACAGATTAAAGCCTTGGATAAGGGAGTTGATTACACAAAACCAAAGTTCCTTTATACAAGGCAGGCAAATACAAGACAATATTGTTGTTTCTAGTGAAGTTTTTCATTACTTAAAGTTGAAAAAAATGGGGAAAAAGTGGAGATGGGAGTGAATGTGGGTATGAACAAGGCATATGATAGGGTGGAGTGTGATTTTTTAAGACATTTGTCAATTAGGATAAGGTTTACTGACAAATGGGTAAGATGGGTATTGGAGTATATTTCCTCTATTTCCTACAAGATAATTGTTAATGGGAAATAGTCAAATACAATTTATCCTTCTATATGTCTTGGGCAAGGGGATCCTTAATCTCTTTACCTTTTCATAATTTTTGTTGATATCCTCTCTAGGGCTATCAACCTTGCAATCGAGTCTAGGAAATTAAGTGGAGTTAAAATAAGTAAGTTTGGTCCCACTTTAGCACAAATCTTTTTTGTAGATGAGTTTTTGTTTTCCATTGTAGCTACAGAAACGAATTATGATGTTTTACAAGAATAATGAAGGAATATGGGCAAGATTCTAGGTAGATGATGAAATTAAACAAATCAAGTGTGATTTTCAGTTCGAATGTTGGAAAGGATTTGAAAAAGAAATGGATGATGGGCTAGGAACTTCAAGGGATAATAATCCTAGCACTTATTTGGGATATCTTCTTTTTAGGATAAGAAGAAAACAGAAGTTGTTGGATATATAGATGAGAGGATTAATGGAAAGCTACAATGATGGAAGCAAAACTTGATGTCTTAAAATGGGAGAGAAGTACTACTCAAGGTTATTGTAACAGCTCATTTTCAATAAAGTCAGAACAATAGTTTTGGGACCACAAATCTGACAAGTAAACTTTTATTTTATTATTATAATGTTTATGGGATATTAGTATGCTCGTATTAAAATTTCGTTAAGAAATTTTAACGTTTGCATGACTAATTAAGTAAAAAGGACTAAATCGTAAAAAGTACAAAAGTAGAGTTCTATTAGTTAAAGGTGTCATTTAGCTAAGAAACTCTAAACTGAATGGACTTAATTGCAAATTAGACCATTCAAAATGTTAATGGACTTTTATGGACATAAAATTAAGAGTTTTTAATGTTAATAGGCAAGGTTAATATAGTAATTTAATTATTAAGTTAAAGTAAAATAACTAAAACAATTGTATCATCTTCTTCAAAGTTTTCTACCATCAAAAACCAAGAGCAACAATAGCCATTTTTAGGGTTTCTGGTTCGGTAACTACCATTGCTTGCATGTAAGTGATGTTGATCCCGTTTTTAATGATTTCTATGTTTTTTGAGGTCATTGTAGCTTAATCCAACTAGCTTGGGGATTAATTTATAAAACTATTAAAGATTTAGGGTTATGTCATGAATGTTCTTGTATGATTCTTAATGTTAAATGGTAGATTATGAACCTTTATTGATAAATAAACAAGTTTTGTAAAGTGATTTTTGATGAAAATTGTATTTAGGGACTTATTTGTAAAAATAATAAAATTTCATGGTAAACTTGTGAAATGATGGTTTTATGGATTAATTTAGGTCCCTGGAGAATTTGACTAACATGAGAAGAGGATTAAAATGTTTAAATTTCAATTTATGAGCTTAAGGACTAAATTGTGAAAAGTTAAAATGTTAAAGGCAAAAGAGTATTTTTTCAAAAATATGAAATGTGGACTAAATTGAATTCTAGAGATATTAAATGAATTAAATTTTTCTATTTAAATCAAGATAGACCACGTACAGATTTCGATCGGGAAAAATCTAAAGCTTCGGATTAATCGACTTCGTGTTTATGCTCTAATCGTCGAGGTAAGTTCATAGTGTTTTCATATGTAAACGAATTTCTATTTCTGTGCTTACATTATGATGTTTTAATTATTATGTTTTTATAATAATATTGTTGAATTGCACATACATGCCCTTATTTGTACTTCGGTACCCCTGAATTGCACATGCATGCCCCTATTTGTAATTCAGTACCCCTGAATTGCACATACGTGTCCTTGTTTGTACTTCGGTACCCTTGAATGCACTTTTTACCCCGTTTAGACTTTGATAATTCTGAATTGAATAATATATGAATCATGTTCAATTTATGGTTAGATTAAATGACATACTATGTTTTTACTAAGCTCTATAAGCTTATTCGTTCTTATGCATTGTTTTGTAGATCATTGTTGCTGACATTTTGGACGGATCAAACTTTCAGCTCACACTATCCATCGGCACTGGTAGTTTCTGTATCTCCTAGGGTAGTGTCATGTATAAACATATGTAGTTGAATTTATGATTGAAATGTATTTAGGATGTTTTAAAGTGGTGTTTGATGAATATGTATATAATAACTAAATAAGTTTGTGTTTCAGTGTCATGTATTCATGTCCACACGGCCTGAGACATGGGCGTGTGACTCAACCATCTGTGACACACAGACTGGCGACACAGCCATGTGTCCCCTATAGGTTCTATTACTTGCAAGTCAGGCAGTTACATGGCCTAGCACACTCCCTGGTACACGGGCGTGTGGGGCTGTTTCGAAAGTTACACGGCCTGACACACGGATGTGTGATACGGTCGTGTGACCTTACTCAGAGAGTTACATGGGTATAGACACGAGCTGGGACACGACCTTGTGTCCCTGTTTTGATTGTTACACAGCCTGAGACACTGGCGTGTGTCTCAGCCATGTGAGGAACACAGCCATGTGACCCCTGTAGTCAAATTTTTCTAACTTTTTCTTAAACTTTCCAAATGTTTTCAATTTGGTCCCGAATTATTTTTAAGGTGTTTCTAAGGCCCCGAGGGCTCGATTTAGAGATGATATGTATGTCAATAAATGATTTATGTTATGATTATATTAATGTATAAAATGTATGTTCTAATGTTTCATTTCTACGGTAATTCTTTGTAACCCTATTTTGTCGACGAATACGGGTTAGGGGTGTTACAGTTGTTGCATGTGCAATGCTTATTTACACTATGCAATGTGTTCTATTTCCAAAAAAGGTGTAAAAGGAAATAAATGCTATGATGATGAGATTTTTTGGGGGGACAAAAGGAATAGGAGAGAAAGCTACATTAGATTAGTTAGGAAAATTTTACAACTTAAAAACGAAAGGGCGAGTTTGGGTTTAGAGATATGCAGCAGATGAATAGGGCTCTTGCAAAACAATTTTGGATATTGGTTCAAAAACTTGAAGCTTTATGGGCTAAGCTTTTCAAAGGTAGACATTTTGCAAATACTTCTATCATAGAGGCTAGAAAAGGTGCGAAAGCTTCCTAGATATGGTCATGTTTATTAGAAGGGAGAATTTTAATTGAGGATAAAATGAGATGGTGGGTTATAGGAGAGAATAGGGTGAATATATGGAAGGATAAGTGGGTCCTTAATTATAAGGCTTTGAGACCAAAAATAAATGAGAGTCGAGTTTGGGTTTGGATTAGTTGGGTTTGGGTTTAGATCTTTCACAGAGATAGCATACACACATACATCATTTACATTTCCATTGCACAAAAGGCCATTTATCATAGACAAAATAAACATATAAACATACATGCAACATAAAAATAGAAACACTCAAAGTGTTCATAAGGAGTTCACGAAGTACTCACCTGATCATCCTTGAACTGTGGCTTATGACTCAGAGTTAATATCTTCCCATGTATTGCAACAGACACTTCTTATAAATGAGAAGGTCACTATTAACAATTTGTTTAAATATCCTCTTACCTTTATTTCAAACCCAAACAACCCCTCTCAAAAACAAGGCCTTACATTATTGCTCACCTATACATATGTACTTCCAATCGTAAAACTTACCTTGGCATGAAGAATTTACTGGTGAGATTTAAGGTTTCAGACCTGAATTAGGAGGATACTTCCATTCTCTCCCAATTTCAAATTTAAATTTCTAGAAGAGAAAAGAAAGGAAGAGAACTCCCCCTATTCAGATTTGAAGGCTTATAAAAATAACTCATGCCTTAATTGGGACTTCGTGAAAGTCACATCCCCACTGACTTGTCTTATCAAATATCTACAACTTTCAAGAAAACTAATCGAGTATTTCCCTTCTCCTTGACTATTCTAACTCCTGTTTGGTTGGTTCCCAACCGACTTACCTTGTAACTTAACATGTACGATACCAATTGACCCATTTCTATACTCTTTTCAACAAGTCGGGTTAGTCTAGCACATAACTCTCTTCATCTTGAGCACGACTTTTTGCCATAGGGATGCTTGGGTGAATACCACTCCGCCCATCGCAATACTTTGAGACTCACTAGAGTTTTAGAGGATTTTCACACTTAATTTCTTTCTGATACCATTCTCACTCAAGGGTCACTCTGTGTACTAAGCACATTCGGATATGAGGGGTGCGTCAGGCCAAATGTTACAATGAGAGTTGGGATTGGGGTGGTATTTAGAGATTGTAAAGGATGTCTAGTTGTTGGGGTAGGAAAAAGAGTTGAGGTTATGAGTTGTCTCAAATCTAAAGCTAAAGTAATGGTTGAAGGGATGATAATGGCTAAGAATAAGGGGATTAATAAGGTAATTGTTGAATATGATTGTGTTGTACTAATTGAGAAGTTGAAAGTGCTGAATAAATGTAAGTAATGGAGACTAGCACCAATGAAGAAAGATGATGAGGAACTGAGCAATTATTTTAAGGAGCTAGTGTTTAGAAAAAATTGATAGAACAACTAATAAAGCTGCTGATTGGATTTCTAAGCCATCTAAGGAGGGAATGTGTATTATGACTTAGATGAATCAACCCTATTCTCTCTAGTTAACATCTTGGATAAAGATGGTCTACCCAGCTCCACCATTATAGATTGGTATATTTGTATACTCTGGTAGATATGAGATTAATAGTATTGTTTGATCTCAATGTTGCTACCACGAGTATGATACATGTTCTTTTCATGTTTTATTGATTTGTGTTTGTACAAGTGGGTGGTGGTCATGTAAGTCTCTGTTTGTTTGTTTTTGAAATGAAATTACAAAATGGAATGTTTAACGACAAAAAAAAACGATAAATCAAGTATGAATGAATTGTTTTTTGAACCAATGAATGATTTTTTTATTTTCGTATAATTCAACATGTTTCATAACGGTTTTATATAGTAGGCATTATATAATTTATTTACCTTAATTTTTACTAAAAATTTTTAAATTCATATTCATATTTTAGATTGTAGATAAGATAGTAATAAAGACAATATGAAAAATATTTTTTTGCAAAATAATAATTATTGATAAGATAATAAAACATATAAATAAATTTTATATATTTTATTAAAATGTCACATGGCGCTATTTGATTCGCTAAAATAGCTAGCAATTTTTTAAACCCTATTAAAAATTTGGATAAAAACCATAACAAGATGATATATTAGGTACGAATACAAAATTTAACCGTCAACATTTATAACTTTTTTAAAATCATCATTTTAAATGTCGAGGACAAATTTGTTGAATTTTTTATATTTTGGATCTAGTTAATAGAATGTTAAACATAAGAGTGTTAAATTTGTTATTAGAATAATAATAAAGTTCATGTTAGCTTTTCATCACTCATCTAACGACAACTAATGGGAAAGTGACTAAAATATTTAATTTTAAAAATTTTAGTGACTAAATCGAAAAATTAATAGTTAAGCGACCAAAATAGAACGAAATTAGTAGTTTGGTGACCATTTTTGTACTTTACCCTAAGATAGCGTTTGGTTTGATGGAAATAGCCGCTTTTTAATAAGTTCAAAAGTTATTTCAACGTTTGGTATGTCAAATTTTATTTACTTTCCTTGAAATCTAAAATTCCTTTGGGAGTTACTTTATGATAAACATGACAATGTGATTCTCATGATTAAATGTGGGAAAGTTAGTTTCCCGTGTAGATTGGAAAATCAAAAGAGATATTAAGATAAAATTAACCCTATTTTATATTGTTTTAGGGTACTAGCCTATTAACAAACGTATAAAATGAAAAAAACTTATTGCCTTCTTCCTTGTCTTATTACTTGATTTTTCTATTGCTTCAACAAATTCTTCACAAGTATTAGATATACATAATTTTTTTAATTTATTCCAAAACAAATTTTATACATACTGTGTGCATTATTATATTTACAAAATATACCTAAGACAAATTTGTAAGAATTTGCTCTTAATTAACATTATAAATTAAATTTTTTAAAAACATCAATTAAAATTTATTATTAAATATTCAATCCAAATATTTGTTAAGAAAATGTTTATTATAAAATTTGAATATGTGAATATTATATTTTGTTTAATAAAAGTATATTTTATTTAATAAAGATAAATTAAATAAATTATTATTACATTTTAGGAAAGTGCTCATGAACCACGTGATAATGTAAATTTTTTAGATTTTAATCAATACTTTCTCATATATGTCAAAAGTTGTAAATTAACTTTTCTGCTAATCATTTTCAGAGTAATTACACTTCAAGGTTTCACAATTCATTAAAATCATAATATGAAAATTTATCAAAAGCTACCTAAATTTTAATAAAAATTAGATAAAATAAGGCGAATTATAAAAAATTAGGTAAATTATAAAAAATATTATTTTCATGCGAAGTGTTTGTAGTCATGTGACGTGGCAAAACCAAGACGGTTTTGCCGATGGATTACTTAGAAATTTAGCGGACAGTTAAAGGTTTGTATTCTATACGCGCTCAGTTGAGTTGTAGTGCTCGTCTTCAACGGTCAAGTGGGTTCTATTTATATGACCGTTTGGACATTCTTGTAACTTGTTCTTTTGAGGTTGGTACTTGGTATTGGTATTCACCGATGGCGTGCGGTGGAAAGTATATATAAGATAGGTAGGAATGAGATTTTGGTGTTTGTAAATATTTAAGTTTGATTAAGAAAATTTTAAATTTGGTTTGGTAATTATCAAGTTGATTTTGAGCAATTCAAGCTATCGGTCTAATCAAATTCGAACTTAGCAACATTTGATTCAAACAATTTGCAAATTTTATCGAACTTTTTATATTTTTATATTTTAAATTATGTTAATGTACCTAATATATATTTTTAATTTTACATGTAGTCATTGAATTAAGCTCGAGCTCAAGTAAAAAAATTGGTAAACGTTATTAATCAAGCTCGAGTAGCTCGATCATATCTTGAGCTGAGCTCGAGTTTAAAAGTAGATGTTTGATCGAGCTTAAGCTAAATTTCGAATCGAAATCAAACTCGAACTCGAGCTTGACAAGCTTGACTTGACTCAGTTACACTCCTAATATATGATACTCGAAAGACATTAAAATTTAATTAAATTGCACACTTACGACTTTGATAAAAGTTATTTAATAAGTTCATAAAATTGAAATAAAAATTAAATATGGTTGATAAAATGTTAAAATCTTATGATTTTCATCACATGTTTTATACACTACACCATAAGAGGGCTTTAGCGGCATTTTTTGTGGCGTTTGTAGATAAAACGCCGCTAAAAATCAGGCATTCGCGGCGTTAATTCTAAAACGCCGATAAAGATCCAGCAATAGCGGCGCTTCTAGGAAAACGCCGCAAAAAAGCATCATTAGTGGCGTTTTTAAACAAAATCGCCGTAATAAATCTGACAAAACGCATCGTTTAATATTCAGGAATAGTGGCAGTAGCGGCGCATTATAAAAACGCCACTATAGAGCACAATTAGCGGCGTTTTTTTGTAAGCGCCGCAAAAAAGTTAAACAAACGCAGCGTACAATATTGAGGTATAGTAGAATTAATGGCGCTTCTGTAAAAACACCGCTGAAGCACAGTATTAGCGGCGCTATAGTACAAGCGCCACAAAAATATGTGAATCAAAATGCAGTGTTTGGCAATGAGGCATAGAGCCAGTAGTGGCGCATATGGAAAACGCCACTATAGCCCGTTATTAGCGGCGCGTAACCGAAAAACGCCGGAACCTTTGAAACCGAAACGTAACGTTTCGTCTTGAGCTATAGCGCCTTTAGTGGCGCTTAGCTGAAAACGCCGCTATATATCAGCTTTTCGTGGCGCTATTCGTGAATCGCCGCAAATATTTTGAACAAAACGCATCGTTCGCGTTTGACGTATAAAGGCATTAGTGGCGCTTACCTGAAAACGCCGCTATATCCCATAAATAGTGTCGTTTAACTAAAAAACGTTAAAAAATTTTAAACCGAAACGCAACGTTTCATCTTGAGCTATAGCGCCTTTAGTGGCGCTTACCCATAAACGCCGCTATATATCAGCTTTTAGTGGCGCTTCTGCTTAAGCGCCGCAAAAAATTTGACCAAAACGCATCGTTTCAGCTTCACGTATAGATTCATTAGCGGCGCTTATTTGGAAACGCTGCTATAGAGTAACTTTTAGTTGCGGTTTAGATTAAAAACGCCGCAAGAAACTTAATTTATTTTTCCATTATTTTAGGATTTATTTTTCCATTATTTTTGCTATAGAGTTTTAGGGTTTATGGTATATATACTATTTTTTATTTTGGGCTAGGGATTGAAGGTTTGATGTTCAAGGTTTAAAGATATATATATACTACTATTTGAAAACTAATTAAAGAATAACATTTTAATTTTATCGATTCATGCCACGTTGTAGCACACCTATATTAAATAATTAAATAATATAAAATATATGTTCTGTACTAAACTAACACATTGGCCACCCGAATTTCCAAAGATATGGTTTAGGATTATGGTTTATGACTTACGGTTTAGACTTTAGGGGTTTGGCCAACTTTAGGGTTTAGAGTTTATGATTTGGTGGTTGTTGTTTGTGGTTTATGGGTTTAATGTTTATGGTTAATTTAGGGTTTAAGATCTACGATTAATGTCTACGATATATTGTGGATTGGATTTTGTGGTTTGGTGGTTTGGTGTTTTATGGTTAATTGACGGGTTTAGGGTTTAAGTTTTACGGTTTGGGGTTTGGGGTTTAGGGTTAAGGGTTTATAGTTTGGGGTTTAAGATTTACAATTAATTAAGGCTTACAGTATAGTGGTTTATAGTTTGGGGTTTGATGGTTACGGATAAATAATATGGTTGATGATTTTAGGGAAATATCGGTTCTGAATGGGAAATATCGGTTGCTGCCTTCTATTTTCTCAATGTCCAAGACGGAGAAAGAACTGTTTTTCTTGGTGCTGAAGGATATAAAGGTTCCAGATGCGTATGCATCAAATATATCTCGATGTGTTAGTGTTAAAGATCGAAGATTATATTCGCTGAAATCACATGACTATCACATCTTAATGCAAGATTTACTGCCAGTTGCTCTACGATGTTGTATGTCCAAGAAGGTGACATCTTGTATAATTGAACTATCCAATATAATGAAAGCCATTTGTGGAAAATTTTTGGATGTTCAAGAACTTCAGAAGGTACAGGATCGAGCCGTTTTGACTTTATGCAACATGGAGAAAATCTTCCCACCTTCCTTCTTCACCATTATGGTTCACTTAATAATCCATCTCCCGCACGAAGCAATTCTTGGCGGACTCGTTTTCTATCGATGGATGTATCCCATAGAAAGGTGTTAATTAAAATTTTTAAAATTTTCCTTCATTCACCTCTATGCCTTTAGTTACAACTTTTGATAATGTTGTATATTGTGTTTAGGTTCCTATCCAAATTAAAGTCTTACTGCCGCAACAAGCGATATCCAGAAGGATCGATTGCTGAAGGCTACTTGGTAGAGGAATGTATGACCTTCTGCTCAAGATATTTGGAAGATGTTGAAACAAGGTTGAACAGACCAAATAGGAATGCTGGACTCGCGGACCATAACTTAGTCGATACTTATTTGCTCCAAAGTTTTGGAAAACCAATCGGCAAAGTTGAAATTACAGAATTAGATCATTTATCGTGGGTACAAGCACATCGATATGTTATGTTTCACGACGAATCATTGGAACCTTTACTGAAGTAAGTTCTACAAATTTGATAAATATTTATCAAACTAATAATTGTTTATCTTCTAACAAAGTGAACATTTTTTAACACAGTAAGTACAAACAAATATTGAGATCTCGTTCGCGCTCCCGAAGAACACAACATCGGGATATCAATAAGTTGTTTACAGAATCTTTTTATGAATGGTTAAGTCAAATGGTATGCAGTTGGAGCTTCCTCTTACAAATAATAATGTTTTTTCATAGCATTTTTAATTACTCAGTTTACTTTCCATTCAATAGGTTTGGAGTGGGAAGAACGTAGACGACGAAGTTAAATGGCTCTCCCAAGGTCCAAATCGAGTGGTTAAAAGATATAGTGCGCTCCTCATCAACGGATTCAGATTTCATACAAAATATCGCGAGAGGTTGAGGAGAACGCAAAATTGTGGAATAGTTGTTAATTCGCAATTACAAGTTATGCTAGTGCTAGGGACAATAATCCGCCGAGGAAATGTGGAATATTTCGGACATCTTACTGACATAATTGAGTTGGATTACTACGGCAAATGGAAAGTTGTCTTATTTCGAGGTGATTGGCTGATGTTAATACAGCTCGTGAAATCAAGCAAGATCAATTTGGTTTTACAATGGTGAACTTTGACCGATTGATTCACACAGGACAACAACTGATAGATGAGCCGTATGTATTCTCATCTCAAGTCAAACAAGGTTTTTACTCAAAAGATCCAACTGATGAGGGTTGGTACGTTGTACTCCGTAACATCCCTAGAGACTTGTTTGACATGGGCACTGGAAGTAGAGATAACATCGACGACAGATCAGAAACTTTGCCATTTCCAGAACAAAACTTAAACGATAATATCCCTAGTACTAGTGCACAATTTCAATGGGTTCGTCAGGATACGGATGAAGATATTTACGAACAATGATGTAGTAAGATTTTACGATTGTTTAATTATATGTAATATCATAATTTAAATCTTGGTCTTATTATATATTTCAACTATTTTATATGTGCTGTTATTGTTGTAATTAGTTATTAAGTTTACTTACATTTTATGTGTATTGCAGATAAAATGCCTAGAAGAAAAATTTTAAGGGAAAGCATTGTTCAAAATGATCCAAACTCGACAGAAACAAATAGTACTGAACAACAGACAGCAATTGGATCTTCGAATGTTCCGATTACACCTGAGGATCCTACGGAAGTTCAAAGTAATTTTACATTTAATTTACATGCATGTTGACTTATAATTGATTTATTTTTCAAATTCTTATATTATAATATACCATTTGTAGCTGAAAATGGTGGGACGCGCAGAGGTCGAGGACGTACACTACTTAGAGAGTTATACGAGTTAGATCCATCGAACGTGTCAAGGTATGCGTAAATGCTTTGGTCACTGTTGGATCGAAGCTCGACTTTTAGCAGGATACATGGGCATTTTAGCACGAAATGCGAATATGTTGCCTATCAACTACGAGTCATGGCGTCAAATGCCCGATAGCAACAAAAACCAAGCCCTCGATAATATTAAGGTAACAAAATGTTAATGTCATCTGTAATGCTTGGGAAATAGTTTCATTTATATTTACTTTATTAACTTGTGTTTTTTGTAGGCGAGGTTTGCTTTAGAGGTCTCGTATGCTTATGTAAAGAAGGCATTGGGAAAAAGATGGAGAGACAATAAAAGTACTTTGAAGAAAAATTATTATAAGACAAAGACAACCCTCGATGAGAAATTGCAAAATGTCCCGCCGGGTATGTTGAGGTACCAATGGGAAGATGCGGTTAGATTTTGGCATTCAAAGAAAGGCGAGGTACGACGTACTTCCAAACTATTGTAATTATTTTGGTTTATAGTATTTACTATTTACATACTAAAACTTTTATAAATTAGGATCGTCAACGAGTTGGAAAAAGCAGCCGGCAGCAACAAAAATTCACTCACACAGCCGGGTCGAGAAGTTTTGCATGTTTAGCTAAGGCGGAGGTATTTTTAATTTTTTAATATTCTCAAATATGTATAACTTTCTATTAAATAATATTTTACTACTATATTGTAGGAACGATTGTCCGGTCAAAAGTTGGACGCTTCAACTTTTGAAATTACATAAGAAGAAAGATGGATCTGCTATGACTCAAGTCGGTGAAATTATGGTACGTTTACTTAATACGATTTGACTTGTTTTAGTTATTTATAGTGTGTTTTTCTAATTGTTTAATTTATTGCTTGTAATGCGACTATTGTTATATTGCATTTGTTTTTTTAATATATATTATGTTCCTAACTATGTGATTTATTTATTAGGAAAAACTAAAGGATGAAAAGATTTGAGTACTGAGCGATTGCTTCTAGTGATAGTTCTGTTCATCTTGAAGACATTGATAACCGGATTATTATCAAGTTTTGGGTCCCGAAAGGTATGGTGGGTTCGATTTCAAGGATCTTTTATCACCCAACTCAATATTTTGGATCCGATTCGCACCAATACATGGCTTGAGAGTCAATCTCAAGTCAAGTTCGAGGTTAAAAGACCGATGGCTCGGATGTAGCGACCACATTTGAGGTTCAAAGGAAATATGAAGAACTTCAAGAACAACTTAAAACAGAGGCGGCAATGAGGGAAGCAGAGGTGCAGCGAGAGAAGCAAATGAGAGAAGCAGAGGTTCAAAAGAAATATGAAGAACTACAGCTACGACTTCAAGCGGATCGTCATCGAGAGAAGCGAGAGCGAGCAAAAAGTACGACGAACTTCAACAAAGAACTTCAGATTATGATGAAGATGTTTCAAAGAAATGCAACTTCCATTGTCATAGTGTATATTGCATAAATATTTTATCATTTTAACTTTTAACGCTTTTGTAAAGAAAAGTATGAATTCACTTTTATTTATTGATATTAATATTATTTTAGTCATTTAATTTGAAATATTATATAAATTTATTATTTTTGGTTAGTTTAGATCTGGTCGCTTTTGATTTGTTGTTGCAGGAGGGCTGAAAAAATAGAAAATTTTATTTTAAAAAAATCCCAAAATTAGTGGCGTTTTTTAAAAAAGCGCCGCTAAAAGTCATATCATATAGTGGCGTTTGTGAAATAAGCGCCGCGAAAGAACACTACTTTTAGCGGCGTTTGTAGATGAAGCGCCGCTAAAGAACATTACTTTTAGCGGCGTTTTCTACCAAGCGCCGCTATAGAACATTACTTTTAGTGGCGTTTTTTTCCTAAGCGCCGCTAAAGAACATGATCTTTAGCGGCGTTTTTTCCCGAGTGCTGCTAAAGAACATGATCATTAGCGGCGTTTTTTTCCTAAGCGCCGCTAAAGAACATGACATTTAGCGGCATTTTTTTTCTGTAAGCGCCGCAAAAGTTAGCGACGTTATCCTTAGCGGCATTTTTTTGTGGCGCTTCCTCAAGCGCCGCAAATGCCTTTAGTGGCGTTAAAAAGCACCGCTAAAGGCCTAAAAAAACGCCACTAAAAACCTATTCTGGTGTAGTGATATTTACAAAATATAAAAAAATATAAATATTTTTAAAGTAATATTTAGTTTTATGTAAAATTAATGAGATTTTAATAATTTCACAATTAAATTAAGATTCGATTAGTGAGTCACACCTTAAATCAAACTCTTAATATATAATATAGATATTACAAGTGAAGAAAAAATTATATAAAATAAACAATTTATAATTTGAACACGTAATCAAAAATTTTAAACCTCACAGTTAAACGTACTCATTTATATTAAGATTTCTATTATTATATAAGCTATTTAATTTTAAAATAATTAGAATTTTTAATACATAAATATTTTATAATAATTTTTATTTTTAATTAAATTATATCAAATTAACTCACAATGCTAATTCAATCTAATATTTTAAATTAGTAAAAGATAAAATCACATTAATAAAATTAATAAAATGTTAATATGAGTTGTCAAAATTTCCAGAGTTCATCTTTGCGACTAAACTGAAGTCCCATTCGTGACTATATTTTATGTTTGTGTAATTAACTTTTTACGCTACATGCTTTTTTTTCAATAATTTAGTTTTGATTATATATATATATATATATATATATATATATATATTTACACAATACTTAAAATTACTTATAGTTCCTCCTCAATCCATAAATAGGAGGATAATGCGTTATAACGCACTTGAAACCACATCCTCTTACATTAATAACAATATACATACTAATTAAATTAAAGACTCAATATGCTATTTATTATATGATTTTTAAATTCGGTAATGCATGAATTATTTGAGTTGTGTTCTAATTAGATAGAGTGTTTATACATCGAGAAAAACGGTATTTCTTATAGATATAATAAAATATCATATTATTGAAAAATAAATAAAATGTCATATTGATTTGATATTTTTTTTTGAATTGTGCTGATATTTATATTATGAAGAGAGAATATGAAAGTAAAAACAGTCTTAAAAGTAGCAAAAAGAAAACAAAAAATGATTGGCTACCTAAACGGTGCCTTGAGAAAACAAAAACTTTAAAACTATTCCTAGAAAAACAAAACCACCTAATTAAAAAATGAACGAACTTATTAACCCTTCATCTCCTCTCTTCTTCATCAAGCAGCAAAACTCCCTTATCAGCCATTCAAGAGACCTCTTATCTTCCAAAATCTTACTTTCTTGAATTCACAGTCTCTCTTCAAAACACGAGTTCTTCGGGCACACCATCACCTCAAACCCAGACTCGTCCTTTCTCACATACCACTGTAACTGTTATCTCTCCTTTCTTGATTTACCAGAAACTCAATTGCATGCGGTGCTTCCTCAATCCAAAATCGAGGATGCTCGTATCGTTCTCCATATTTCGCCATCGTATGAGCCACTTTATTAGCTTCCCTCGGTATATGCTTAAAACTCAGCCTTCTAAATCTACGTCCTTTTTCCTTAATCTCTTTAATCAAGCTGCGGATGCATGATTTATCTTCATCCGTGGCTCTCAGTTTGCGTATTATGGTTAGCGCGTCCCCTTCAAAGCATACATCCTGGAATCCCATTTCTTCCGCCAAATAATAGCTTGCAGACACGCCCTTGCCTCAGCCATAACTGGATCTGCAATATTTTTCCATGGGTAGGTACCTGCTGCCATTATCAATCCATCTTTGTTTCGTGCAATGATTCCTGTGATAGAGAAGTTTGCCGATTGATTAAAAGAGGCATCAAAATTGATTTTTATGGTGTCATTGTTAGGTGGTTCCCAGGTTAATATTCTACCATCACATGAACTCGCTAGCCTTTCCCTTGTAGCAGAAATCTCAATGTCGTTGGCCTTAATAAAACCCGCAACTTCAGTTGCTATCTCCCGTACACCCTCATGATAACTTTTATTGCGATTATGCCAAATTGCCCAATAAGTGATAGCTCTAAGTTTACAATCTCTTATGCTCTGATTTTCAAACTCTTTTACTAACCAATTTTTCCAACTGGTTTCTTGATTGCATGTTGTGACTGTCACTCCCAATCCCCTCAACACATGTTGCGTGAAGATACAATCTCTAAAGAGATGTTCTACCGATTCCTCTTCAACTTGACACACCGGGCAGACAGTATTACGGACCAAGCTACGTCCTTTTAGATTCTGTAAAGTAGGAATATAACCATTAACAATTCTCCATATTAGGATGCATATTTTACTAGGGATCTTGAGCTCCCAGAGCTTTGTAAAGAAAGTGGTTGTATTTTCATTATTTAGTTTTGTACCCCCCTCTGTAATAAGCCATCTGTAGCCACTTTTTGCCGTATATACCCCAGAGTTGTCACCACGCCATAATAGAATATCCTGTAATCTGATGCTCACTAATGGAATTGAAGCTATGTTCTGCCATTGTTTCTCTCCAAACAGTGTGCAAATAATTCCTGATTCCAGGTATTCTCTTCCTTATTAATTAAATCAGATACTCTAGTGTACCTTATATCAATATTTTGACATTCAATTCTGCCATTGCCAGGTCCAGAAAGCCATTTATCATTCCAAATGTTCACTGATTCCCCATTACCGATTCTCCAGCCCATTCCTTCCTTAAGAATATATCTAGCTCCCAATATACTGCGCCTGGTATACGAAGGGTAGGTTCCTAGCCCCGCATTCATAAAATCACCTTTTGGAAAATACTTTGCTTTCATTACGCGTGCCAACAAACAATCAGGTTGCATAATAATTTTCCACCCCTGCTTCGCTAACAGGGCCGAATTAAATTTTGACAGATCTTTAAAACCTAATCCTCCCTTTACTTTGGCACTGCATAACTCCTTCCATTTACACCAGTGAATCCCTTTATTTGTTTTAGAATTCCTCCACCAGAATTTACACATCAAAATCTCCAATTCATGACAAAATGTAACTGGTAACTTAAAACATTGTATTGCGTAAACCGGAATTGCTTGAAATGTAACTGGTAACTTAAAACATTGCATTTAATTTTTTCGTTTCTTTTAATCTTTAAATTTGTATTATTTGTCAAATCATCTCAAAATGGATGAAAATTTTAATATTTGTTAACTTTGCTGACATGGTATGCACATGAATTGTCGTGTATATGTCACGTTAGCAAATGATTAACCTTTAAAAGTTTTAAAATATTTTTATAACTTTTATTTTAATAATTTTTATTTTTTAAAATAAAATAAGTTCCATAATTTTTTGAATTTTAAATTTTTAAAATAGTTAATTGCTGACATGACATCGATATGTATGTCACGTTAGCAAAGTTAATAAACGTTATCCTCTTCATCTATTTTAAGGATAATTTGACAAATTAAATAACGTAAGTTTAAAGGTTAAAAATAAAAGATTAAATGGAGAACTAAAATAATTTTTTAAAATTGAAAGGTCAAATAAATCATTATGTGAAATATTAATTCGACTATAATATATATTATAATGTCAAATTTGAGAAAATAAAATATTTAACTGTTTGTTTCTATGTAAAGACATTTAACTGCGATATGTATACTAATATCTTATGACAGAATTATTAAATCTATTTGAAAATTTAACTGCATAAAAATATATAATTATATTGATAAATTCAAAAGTTAAATTATTGAAACAATAATTGTACAAAAATTATAAAAGTGGATAATTTTTTTTTGGGCATAATGACTTATTTGACATCTAACTTATAAAAAAAGTTATTCCTCCATTTAATTTTTCCCCTTTTTTAGTCCTTAAACTTGTATTGTTTGTCAAATCACCTCAAAATGGATGAAAAGTTAATGTTTGTTAATTTTACAGATGTGGCATCCACAGGGCAGTTCGCGTGTATACCACGCTAGCAATTAATTCATTTTTAAAAATTTAATATTGTTAATAATTTAGTCATTTTTAATTTTTTTTAAAAAATTAATTAATTGAACGTGTATGCACGTTAGCAAAGTTAACAAATGTTTAATTTTTCTATCCATTTTAGGATAATTTGACAAACAATGCAAGCATAAGAGCTAAAAGAGGCAAAAAAAATAAACGGGAAATTTAAATGACTTTTTTATAAAGTTGAAAGATCAAATAAATCATTATGCCTTATTTTTAAATCAATGGAAGTAATTCTTTTATATAATGCAAGTGATTCTTAAACATAATAGTAAATTTGTATTTATTTTAAGAGAAAATTTTCATGGACCCTTCCCACTACATCATCTATGGTCCCTTCCCAATTATTTAATTAAATTTCAGCAAATTTTTTCATGTTATTGATACATAATTTTGGTAATTTTTTACCCTCAACCCTAAACTTGTTCAAGGTTCAAGTCCCCTTTCCAATTATTTAATTATATTTCAGCAAATTTTTTCATATTATTGATACACAATTTTGGTAATTTTCTACCCCGAACCCTAAACTCATTCAAAGTTCAAGTCCCTTTCCAATTATTTAATTATATTTCAGCAATTTTTTTCATATTATTGATACACAATTTTGGTAATTTTTTACCCCGAACCCTAAACTCGTTCAAGGTTCAAGGTTTAAGGTTTGGGTTTGGAATTTAGGGTTTAGAATTTGAGTTTAGGGTTTGAGGTTTAGAGCTCGATTTAGGGTTTGGGGTTCCAAGTTCAAAGTAAAAAAATTACCAAAATTATGTATCAATGAAATGGAAAAAATGCTAAAATGTCATTAAATAATTGAAAATGGACCATGAATGATGTGGTGGAAAGAATCCATAAAATAATTCATCCTATTTTAACCAAGTTTTAACACCATATTTAAGATACAAAGTTTTGTAAACTCATTTCCTATCCCAATTTAGAGTTTGTATGATTATTTATATTATACTAGTTTTTTAACTCCTACGATGCACAAATTGGTTTTGTGTTTATAAATTAAAATATATTTAATAATTTTAAAATTTTTAATGAAGTTTTAAAATTCCTTAAAAATTCAGATTTTCACTTAAATGAAGTTTTAAATGAAATTTTTATTTAATTAAAGTATAATAAAAATATATTTAATTCGTATACATGTTTAATTAACTAATTGTAATGTGTTCTAATATATTTTATCCTTTTTAAACATCCATGTAAACTTTTATAAATTTTAAAAATTAAACAATTTATTTTAAAATATGCATGTTAAACTGTTTTAAACTTTTTATTTTTTAAAAATAATTATGTAATTTTATAAAAGCATAATATTACAAATTAAAAATTAAAATTACTTAATTTAAAAACTTTATTATTATTGTTGGTGATGGTGGTGTTATTAGTGGCAAGAAAATAATATTTAAAACTTAATTTAAAAATGAGATAAATTTTAAATATAAATAAAAAATATTTTAGAACTCAAACAACTAATTCAAAACTTAAAATTTTCATCTTTACTTTCGTATATTAAATGTTAAAAAATTATTTAGTAATTTTAAATTTTGGATTAAAATTGTTGGAATAATTTAAAAAAAACCTATGATGATAAATGTATATATATAATGAATGTTTGAGAATAGCAAGTTGTGTCATAAATAGGTTGGTAGTTAATATAATTTATTAAATAATTAACAAAACAATTTAATATGTCATACTGTAAAATTAGTTTGTGATAATTAAATAAAAAAACAAGAATATGATGAAGTAATCTTAAATATTCGAAAAGAGTTGAGTATAAGGATAAACGTTCGATCGAATCGAGTGAAAACATTTCGAGTTAATCGAGTTGATGAGTCCTATTCTATTATCCTAATTCGATTTGAATTTTTTTTCAATTTGAGTCAAGTGAAATGAAATTTGAGTCAAATTAATCGAGTGAAATTAATTAAACATATCAAATTAAAATATTGTTATAGTATAGCTAATTCTATGTTAGAACACATAAATTTAAACCATAATATTTGAAAACTTTTTCAAAACAAAATAATAAAAGAAATAATATACTTTAGTATGATAAACTTGAATTATTAATTAACTTATTTAGGTCCCAAATTTTATTATTTTAGAAAATTTTAAAATTTTAACTTTATATATTCTTTAGAATTTTTAAAAATTATTTTAATTTTTAAAAATATAATTTTGGAATTTTTATAAATATTTTGAATTTTAAAAATTATTTGAATTTTTTTTATTTTCTTTGAGAGAAAGATCAATTTGCTCATTTTCAAAATTGACAGGACCAAATGGATATTTATACCAATTTGTTATTCAAATTATTCAATTATTCAATTTGTAAAGTTCAACTCGAAACTCGAATTAGAGTTAACTCAAATAACTCAATTTAATTAACTCAAAATTTAATTTTCTTCAACTTTTAATCGAATCAAATTTCACTCACAACTAATTAAGCATATAATAATTTCTTCAATAGCTTCCTTGAAATTTCAATTTTCACTTTTAAATAAGATTTAGATGACTTTCATATTGAAGATAAATTATAAGTTTTATCTTACATAAGGTACAAATCCATTTAGTAGTATGAAAATCTTGAGCCAGCTAAATTATTGTGTAAAACTATCGTGTGTCTTCAATTAGTTGGATGTGCCAACTTTATTATGAATGCTTGATTATTTTCTCGTATGGTTAATTTTTTAATTATCTGTATGGCATATAAATTTTAAATTTATCTAAATGAAATATTAATTTATATTAAAGTTTATATAAATAATTTAAAAATAAATAGTAATCTTTTCCTTTAATCAATATTTTGTCTCATTGGGTTTTCTTGGTAAAAGTTTATAACAAGGTAGTTTATAATATAAAATTGTGTACTCTTTTTCTTTCATTAGGTTTTATCCCATAGGGTTTTTCCTACTAAGGTTTTAACGAGGTACATTAAAATAAGTTTTGATGTACTTTAAATTTTAATAGTCATTAGAAGTAGATCTTTACTTCATTTATACTTCTTATGCTTATAAATAGAGATTTTGGAGAAATATTGTAAACATCCCATGATCAATAAAATGCATTCTCTATTGCTTCCCATATTTTCTTTGTTCTTTACTCTCCTTATCGCTTTATTTTATAACAAAATTTAATTTTAAAAATTTATTGAGATATTAAAGGTTAAATATTTATTTAGGTGCAAATTAAATATATATTTCTTTCAACAACAACATATAAATTTATGGTGAAATTTAAAACAATATTTTAATAAGTAAAAACAAGGAAAATATATATATATGGGGAGGCTTTCGGATTTTGATGGCTGATGTTTGATTCCTATTTCAGATTATTTTAAGTTTAAGTCATACAATGTGTAAATTTTTTATATTTGTTCTAATTTTTAATTTAATTTATTTTTTATATTGAGTTTATTCAAGTTTTGGTTGATTAGATATATATTATTTTATTTTTATATTTATATTTTATTTGTAAAATCTAAAATAAATAATTTGTTGTAGGGTATTCAAGATTCATACCATGTTTCCTTGCACATTAATGTTAAAATTATTGAACTAAATAATTTTAATGTAAAAGGTTATAAAATAATCTTAAAGATTGGGAATAAAATTATTTATTACCTGATTATGGAAAATTAATTTTACCTTAAATATATTATTCAAAATAAATATATATTTTTTGATATTTTAAAATAAATGAAAATAATATTATGTTGAAGGTAAGAAGTAAATTTTACGATCTATTAGGGATTATAAAAAATAATTAATTAATTTATTGTAATAAAATATTAATGGTAAGTTTTTTCAATATTTTATTAATGTATCTATAGTTGGTAAATATTGATAAAATTGAAAATTTGGTATTATTTCTCTATATTAAGTTACATACATTACATCAAAACAGGTTTTTAGCGGCGTTTTTTTAGGCCTTTAGCGGCGCTTTTTAGCGCCACTTAAGGTATTTGCGGCGCTTGATGAAGCGCCGCAAAAAATGCCGCTATAGACTATAAACGTCGCTAAAAGTCATGACCTTTAGCGGCGCTTCCACAAAAATGCCACTAAAGGTCATGTTCTTTAGCCGCGCTTACACAAAAACGTCGTTAAAGATCATGTTCTTTAGCGGCGCTTCCACAAAAACGCCGCTAAAGGTAATATTCTTTAGCGGCGCTTCCCCAACGAACGCCGCTAAAGGTCATGAATTTTAGTGCAGCTCTTTTCACAAACGCCGCTAAAGAACATGACTTTTTAGCGGCGCTTCTCCTACAAATGCCGCTAAAGAACATGAATTTTAGCGGCACTTCTCCTACAAACGCCGCTATAGAACATGACTTTTAGCGTCGCTTCTTCCACAAGCACCGCTATTGTTTTGGTGGCTTTTAGCGGCGCTTTTTCTAAAAACGCCACTAATTTTGGGATTTTTGTAAAATAAAATTTTTTATTTTTTCGGCCCTCCTATAGCAACAAATCAAAAGCAACCAAATCTAAACCAGCCCAAAGCAATAAATTTATATAATATTTCAAATTAAACGAATAAAATAATATTAATATCAATAAATAAAATATAATTCATATTATTTTTACAAAAATGTTAAAAGTTAAAATGATAAAAATATTTATACAATACACTATGACGGCGGAAGTTGCGATTAAAAATATTTATACAATACACTATGACGGCGGAAGTTGCGACTGCTGAAACATCTTCATCATATTCTGAAGCTACTGTTGGAGTTCGTCGTACTTTCTACTCTGCTCTGCTTCCCTCGCTGCAGCCTCTACTTCTCTCGATGTCGCATCTGCTTTAAGTTGTTGCTGGAGTTCTTCATATTTCTTTTGAACCTCTACTTCTCTCGCTGCAGCCTCTGCTTCCCTCGCTGCCGCCTCTGCTTTAAGTTGTAGCTGGAGTTCTTCATATTTTCTTTGGACCTCAACTGTTGTCGCTTGCATCTGAGCCATCTGGTCTTTTAACCTCTGAACTTTAGCTTGAGCCTGACTCCCCGAATGCATATATTGCTGCGAGCTGGATCCAAAATATTGGGTTGGATTAACAAAAGATCCTTGAAATCGAACCCGACCATACCTTTCAGGACCCAAAACTTCAGTAATAATCTGGTTATCAATGTCTTCAAGATAAACAGAACTATCACTGGAAGCAATCGCTTCGTACTCGGCCTTTTTATCCTTTAGTTTTTCCTAAAAACAAATGACATAGTTAGGAACACTATATATATTAAAAAAACAAATGCAAAGATAACTTAACAAAGAGTTGCATTACAAGTAATGAATTAAACCATTATAAAATAAACAGTATAAATAACTATAACAAGTAAAATCGTATTAAGTAAACGTACCATAAATTCTGCAGCTTTAGGAGTCATGGGGGATCCATCTTTCTTCTTATGTGTAATTTCAAAAAGTTGAATACGTCCAACTTTTTGACCGGACAACTGTTCCTACAATATAGTAGTAAAAAAGAATTTAATGGAAAGTAATACATAAGTAACTGTTTTAAAAATGTAAAAATACCTCGGCCTCAGCTACACAAGCAAAACTTCTCGACCCGGCCGTGTGAGTGAATTTCTGTTTCTACCTGCTGCTTTTTCCAACTCGTTCACGATCCTAGGTTATGAGATTATTAGTATGTAAATAGGAAATAATATAAAGAAAAATAATTAGAAGACTTTAGAAGTACGTTATACCTCGCCTTTCTTCGAATGACAAAATCTAACTGCATCTTCCCATTGGTACCTCAGCATACCCGGCTGTACATTTTGTAATTTTTCGTTGTGGTTGTTTTTTGTCTTATAATAATCTTTCTTTAATGTACTTTTATGGTCTCTCCACCTTTTTCCCAATGCCTTCTTTACATAAGCATCCGAGACCTCTAAAGCAAACCTCGCCTAAAAAAAACAAAAGTTAAGAAAGTAAATATAAATAAAACTTAAACCCAACTATTACAGATGACATTAACGTATTGTTACCTTAATATTATCAAGGGCTTGGTTTTTGTTACTATCGGGCATTTGATGCCATGACTCGTGGTTGATAGGCAACAAATTTGCATTTCGTGCTAAAATGCCCAAGTATCCTACTAAAAGTCGAGCTTCTGATCCAACAGGCTAACCAAAACTGTTACTACATACTTTGAGAAGCTCGACTGTATCTAACTCGTATAAATCCCTAAGCAGCGTACGTCCTCGAACTCTGCGCGTCCCACCACTTTCAGCTGAAAAATGTTATATTATAATATAAGAATTTTAAAAATAAATAAACAATAAGTCAACAAGCATGTAAATTAAATGTTAAATTACTTTGAATTTCTGCAAGTTCGTCAGGTGTAATTGAAACATTCGAAGATCCAATAGCAGTCTGTTGTTCAGTACTATTTGTTTCTGCCGAGTTTGGAGTATTTTGAACAATGCTTAGATCTCGCACCTTTCTTCTAGGCATTTTATCTACAATACACATAAAATAGTTGAAAACTTAGTAACCAATTAGAACAATAACAACACATATAAAATAGTTGAAATATATAATAAGACCAAGATTTAAATTATGATATTACATATAATTAAACAATTGTAAAATCTTACTAAATCATAATTCGTAAATATCTTCATTCGTATCCTGGTGAACCCATTGAAATTGTGTACTATTACTGGAGATATTTTCGTTTAAGTTTTGTTCTAGAAAGGGGAAAGTTTCTAATCTGTCGTCGATGTTATCTCTACTTCCACTGCCAATGTCAAACAAGTCTCTAGGGATGTTACGAAGTACAACGTACCAACACTCATCAGTTGGATCTTTTAAGTAAAAAACTTTTTTGACTTGAGAAGAGAATGCATACGGCTCATCTATCAATTGTTGTCTTGTGTGAATCAATCGAGCGAAGTTCACCATTGTAAAACCAAATTGATCTTGCTTAATTCCACAAGCAGTATTAACATCGACCCAATCACCTCGAAATAAGACAACTTTCCATTTGTCGTAGTAATCCAATTCAATTATGTCAGTAAGAAGTCCGAAATATTCCACATTTCTCTCAACAGGATTATTGTCCCTAGCACTAGCATAACTTGTAATTGAGGAATTAACAACTATTTCACAATTTTGCGTTCTCCTCAATCTCTCGCGATTTTTGTATGAAATCTGAATCCGTTCATGAGGAACGCACTATATCTTTTAATTACTCGATTTGGACCTTGAGAAAGTCATTTAACTTCGTCATTGACGTTCTTCCCACTCCAAACCTATTGAATGGAAAGTAAACTGAGTAATTAAAAATGTTATTAGAAAACAATATTATTTGTCGATGAAAGCTACAATTGCATACCGTTTGGCTTAACCATTCATGAAAAGATTCTGTGAACAACTTATTGTTATCTCGATGTTGTGTTCTTCGGGAGCGCGCACGAGATCTCAATATTTGTTTGTACTCGCTATGTTAAAAAAATGTTCACTTTGTTAGAAGATAAACAATTTTGGATTGATGAATATTTATCAAATTCCTAGAACTTACTTTCGTAATGGTTCCATTGATTCGTGGTGAAATAGAACATATCGATGTGCTTGTACCCACGATAAATCATCTAATTCTGCAATTTCAACTTTGCCGATTAGTTCTCCAAAACTTTGGAACAAATAAGTATCGGCCAAGTTATGATCCGTGAGTCCAGCATTTCTAGTTGGTCTGTTCAACCTTGTTTCAACATCTTCCAAATATCTTGAACAGAAGGTCATACATTCCTCTGCCAAGTAGCCTTCAGCAATCGATCCTTCTGGATAATGCTTGTTGCGGCAGTAAGACTTTAATTTTGATAGGAACCTAAACACGATATACAACATTATCAAAAGTTCTATCTAAAGGCATATAGGTGAATGAAGGGAAATTTCATAAATAAGTTAACACCTTTTTATGGGATACATCCATCGATAGAAAACGGGTCCGCCGAGAATTGCTTCATGCGGGAGATGGATTATCAAGTGAACCATAATAGTGAAGAAGGAAGGTGGGAAGATTTTCTCCAAGTTGCATAAAGTCAAAGCAGCTCGATCATGTACCTTTTGACGTTCTTCAACATCCAAAACTTTTCCACAAATAGCTTTCATTATATTTGATAGTTCAATTATACAAGATGTCACCTTCTTCGACATACAACATCGTAGAGCAACTGGCAGTAAATCTTGCATCAAGATGTGATAGTCATGTGATTTTAGCGAATACAGTCTTCGATCTTTTACACTAACACATCGAGATATATTTGATGCATACACATCTGGAACCTTTATATCCTTCAACACCATGCAGAACATTTCTTTCTCCGTCGTCGACATTGAAAAAATAGAAGACGGCAACCGATATTTCCAATTCAGAAGTGGATTGGGATGATGAAAAAATAGAAGGCGGCAACCGATATTTCCAATTCAGAACATTTCTTTCTCTGTCGTCGACATTTCTTTTACATTTTTTATTACTTTATTTGAAATTATCGTATATAGCACTTATTCTAATATATATACATATACACATATGTTATTTAGTTTAAATGGTTTTTTATATATTATTTATTTCAAAATTTGGTTATCTTTAAATGGATTTATTTTAAAATTCTTCTTTTATATGTTATGTTTAACTCGTTATATGTTATTTTAACTTACTTTGTAAATGATTTATTTTAATTTATGTTATATATATTATTTTATTTTATGTTATTTTACATATTACTTATTTTAAAATTAACCTACACTATTTGCTTTAGATCGGTTTATATTCACTATTTAAAACATGTTTACATATACTGCTTATTTGGTTTTATCATCGATTTTAATCATTTTGCATGCCTATTTTTAAATCTTATTTTACACTTAATTTATTTCAACTCTTATATGTATATAAATTATTTATATTAAGTTTTTCATCCCATATGTATTACTTATTTAGATTAATATATGTATATTATTGATTTTAATTTATTTTGCTTGCTAATATGGATTTTAGTATTTGCATAATATAGGATATACAATTGTTGCTCTTATGTATACAATATTGTTTATTCACGTATGTTGAACCTTTGTTATTCATTAGCGTACGTTTTAGTGTATGAATTATCATTTCGTGTTGTACGTTATTATTCAATCGTTTTTTTATTCATTCAAAAGATTACAAATGTCAAAGTTATTTCATACAAAAGTTTTCAAATATAACGCAACGCTCGGCATTTAGAATCTTCGAAAAGATTGAGCCGTAACGTATTGGGTTCTAATTCTTCTTGTTGAATCTAAATAATCGAGATTATTCTTTAATTAAAACATAAGTAAAAAGCTCATTTTCGGGAATTCGACACGTTGTGTCCTAACGCATTGGATATGACATGTTGTTTTCTCGAGACGAGGATTTTTCTGACAAATGAAAATAAAGGCAATATTCGATATTTAGGAATTTTGTGAAATTGAGCCCTAACTTATTGGGTTTTGATTTTCTCATTTGACCCGAATAATCAAATATCCTTCTCAAATGCATGAGTTTTTAAGGTTAAAAGATAAACTTAATTTTGAAGATTAAAAATGTTGCGCCCTAACTCACTGGGTGTGACATTTTATTTCTTTGAAATAAAAGTGTTTTATTATTCAATTTATTCAAGTTAAAAGGATCGTATTTTAAAATCTTTTCAAAATTTTGACATTAAGACATTAAATAATCAATTCGGTACCAATTTTGGGCATCACGAGGGTGCTAACCCTTCCTCATGTGTAACCGACTCCCGAACTTATTTTCTCAAATCTCGCAGACCAAAAATTTATTTTTAATGGTGAACCGATCACACCTTAATAAAAGATCGGTGGTGACTCCCAATTTTCATTTTTAAGTTGACAACTAAACCTTTTTTTTGTTTTTCAAAAAAGTGGTTTCGACAAACCCATTTTGATATTTTTTAAATAATAATTTATATTTATATTATTTACATTTATATTCTAAAATATCCAAGATTAAACAAAGCCCCAAACCCTAAAGTGGAAACCCTAAAATCGTCAACCATATAAAATACCAAACCATCAAACCCTAAAATCCAATCCCCACTATACTGTAATCGTAAATCTTAAACCCTAAACTATAAACCCTAAACCCCAAACTGTAAACCTTAAACTCTAAACCCGTCAATTAACCATAAAACACCAAACCCCAAAATCCAATCCACACCATATCGTAAACATTAACCGAAAATCTTAAACCCTAAACCATAAACATTAAACCCGTAAACCACAAACAACAACCACCAAATCATAAACTCTAAACCCTAAAACTGGCCAAACCCTAAAGTCTAAACCGTAAATCATAAACCATAATCCTAAACTATATCTTTGAGAATTCGGGTGGTCAATGTTAGTTTAGTACAAAACATATATTTTATATTCTTAATTATATTAAATAATATAGGTGTGCTACAAAGTGGCATGAATCCTAGTAAAATTCAAATGTTATTCTTTAATTAGTTTTCAAATAGTATCTTTAAACCTTGAACATCAAACTTTCAATCCTTAGCCCAAAATAAAAATAGTATACCATAAACCCTAAAACTCTATACCATTAACATTAATTCTTAAATTCTAAATCCTAAAATGGAAAAACAAATTAATTTTATTATGCTTTTTACCTAAAACGCCATCAAGTACTAAAAATAAAGTAGTTCAATATAAAATTTAAATTTTTTATTTTTATTATATAAATTGTATTTTAATAGAACTAAAATTCTTATTTATAAGTATGATAAATATTTTATAAAGTAAATTTATTTAATAAGATATTTTAGTAAAATTAAAAATCTTATTTATAAATTTGATAAATCTTATAAATAATAAAATATATTTAAAGAGGCAATTTCAGTAATATAATGAACAAAAATTGTTATTTTAACCAATTCAAAAGTTTTTGAAACTCGTGTTGTTATATAGATTATAGATTATATATTATAGATATTCAAAATTAATTTAAAAATATTTTTATTAATTAATTTGAATTTATACGAGATGAAGCTGAATTCAAAACTTTCCTTAATCTCGAATTTCAATCCAAATAAATAGACAAATCTAAAACAGACCCTACATGCAATAAAGAATGAAGAAGAAGACGGATGAATGATAAATGATTTTTGGTTTAATGAATAGTAGATCTAATTATCGGGAAAAGACTGAAAACATCAAAATCATAAAATTAAACGTGCATCATATGTCAATGTTAAAAGGGTCAGAACCATCCATCCAAGATCAATAATAATCATGGTGTTTGTTTAAGAGTGGTCTGCTCTCTTACTGAGGACCACTAGATTGCTGTGTGGTGATGTGAACACCATGGACATGAGTGGCCATTCTTAGCCCACCAAGTACAACATGCCATGTTTAATTTCTGCAGGTTAACCCTAATATCCCTTTCCGGGGGCAACAACCTTAGCCGGTTTCTTGGGCAATACGTAATGAGAGGTATTTTGTGTTTAGTTCACTTTTGCTTCCTTTTTGAATCATTTGTGAGGGTAGAAATTGAAGTCAATGTGGTCCAATTGGTTTGATAAAAGTGAATATAGATCGCCTTCAAATCTACACCCTCCCGATTGTTTGATAGTCTTTAATCGAGAATCTATAATGAAAGCATAGCTTATGAGACAACTCGGCACTGAAATTTTATTGATGTGGGAGGTTAATTCGGTCATCCTATGAGGAAAGAAGAAGAGGAAATTAAACAAGCAAGGAAAAAAAAGGAAAGGAACGAAATAATGAAAAGAGGGAAGAAAAGGAAAATATATATAAACTTTTTTTTTTTGATATAATGCTTAAAATTATTAATAATTTTACCCTAACTCTTAAATAAGAAGATAAACATGCTTAAACACATTTAAAACCACATCCTCTTACAGTGACAATAATGCCAATATCAAAAAAGTTAAGACTGGCAAGTATATATAAAAACATATTTGTTAGTTTGCATTTGTTAAGCTAAGATAAAATTTGTGTGGCATGACATGTTACTATGCCGGTGTTGTTTTTTATGCCATTTATGTTTGCTTTATGGTGTTTATGTTTAGGGTTCATAGTTTCTCCTTCCAATAATATCATTTTTAATATTTGAACTTACGCTCTTTGAGAGTATAGTGTACCTTAAAATTATATCAATAACTTGTTGGTTTGTGTTGCTAATATTTTTGTGTGTTTACAAAATAAGTTATAATATGCAATAAGCTTCTATAATCGTCACAAATTTAAAATTTAATCACTATATTTTAGTTCTAAAATATAGTCCATTTACTTTTCGATTTCAAATTTAAGGTCCAAATGTTAACACTATTAAAATTATTTTATTAAATTTAGATTCATTACAATGTCATTTTTAATTATATTATTATCAAGTGAATATATTTTATTTTAAAATGTCACACCAAAATATTTAACAAAAAAATATTAATAGTTAAACTTAAATTTTAAATTTTAAAAGTAAATTACTTAAATTTTTAAAATAAAATATAAAAATGAAGTTCTCAAAAGTATATATAAACATATGACATATTATAAGCTAGAAAGTATTATAAATTTTATAGGATTTGACCAAGATGATAGCTTTTAATTTCTTTTTGAAATTAGCGACATCATCTTAACAACATAGGTTTATTAATTAAATTGGATAAATATGCTATGAAGTTCTCATTAAAATATCAAGAGTAAAGTTAATTGAGTTTTAGTTTAATTGGTATGGATATTGTTGTCAATATAGAAGGATGTGGGTTCGAGTGTACTGAATCGTAATATCTTTCTATTTATGAGTACAAGTAGTTCTAGGTATTGTGTCAAAAAGAATAGATATGATCAGAACTTATAATAAAATTATTAAAAAAAAAAAGCATATGTCTATGAGTTCATTTCTTTACGTTTTGAAAAAAACCCATAACCAACTCATTGGATAAATTTGAGAGAATTAACGGAGAGATTTTAGTGGGCGGCATGGACCGTTAGGAAGTTTCTTTTTCACCACTTGCTATACTTTAGGCCTATGTTTTTAAAGTTTTATATTATGTAGAAATTTAAGAGATTAAATATTTATATATTCGTTTACTTTGAGTTCCTTTTATATAAAAAGTAAATTTGAATATTTATTTATTTATTAGGAATTATATTTCGTTTAAAATTTATCAGTTAAGTGTCAATATAAAGAAGCCCTGACCTTTCAAATTAGAGACTAGAATATAGTTGAAATTTTCTTGTTACTTTGGTTGAAGCAAATTTTCTGAGAGTCTTTTCATGGAGTTTATTATCAAGCTCTTCTTCTAAAGATTTTATAGAGATTCAAATTCAATCATTGACATTTTAATCATAAATTAATAAAGAGTTCAACGATACAAATTATCCATCTCTCTTTAAATTTATTTCTTTTTTATTCCTTTTGAATTACTTTTTGTTGTTTATTTTGAAATAAAAATAAGGTAAATTACACCATTAGTCATTAAATTATAGGTAACTTTTCGTTTTGGTCAATTAATTAAAATCTTACAATTTCATCACTAAATTATTCGAAAATTTCCATTTAAGCCATTGAACTATTCAATTTTTTTATTTAAGTCACTAGGTTATTACGTTTTTTTTTATATGTTTTGCTAGTGAGCTTTAAGCGACAATCGATGATTGGTACGATGAATCAGTACCCATCAACGAGTAGAAGAATATACCTTAGATCCAAGTTGATTTGAAGGTCAATGTTAGAGATTTGAGAAAAAAAAGTTATTTCATGAAAAAATTGAACTGTAGAAAAGAAACGGAAAAAGAGCTTTCGATTGCTACAAGTAGTATGAACAAAGAAAGCCATATAGCATTGGTTTCAATAGCCTAATGACTTAAATTAAATTTTTGAATAATTGAGTGACCAAATTATAATTTTTTTAATTAAATAACTAAATTGAAAAATTAGGCATAATTTACTAACATTTTACCTTTTAAAAAAAATAAAAGGCCATAAACTCCCTTTTTTCTTTTCCTTTAATTATTTTAGCTTTGATTTCTCAATGTTTCCTTCGTATATGATGCAAAGTCTGACATAAACTTATAGTAGAGGAGCTTATAGGTGAGGTCGGTTAAGCATGATATTAAAATATATTAAGTTTGTTTAAACATGGTAAATATGAGGTTAAAATTGTCTAAATTTGTTTATATTTATAAATGAATAGTTTAAGTTTATTTTAATTACGTCTATATTATTTTTAAATTTTTGAAAATTTTTATATTAATTTTAATATTTAATAATTATATTTTTTCATTTATTAGAATTTTATACATAGCTGTATTAATTTTTTAATATTTACATTATAGTATTATAATTTACTATAAATTTAATTTTTTATGTGTTAGATATTACATAATATATAAAATAAACATAATATAATATAATAGACATTTAGAAATAGGTTAGGCCAGGCTAGCTTTGGGCCTTTAATGTTCATTACACCTGACCTTTATTTTAAACAAGACTAAACTTTTTTTTCCTAACCTCAATTTTTGAGCATAATATTTTAATCAAAACCCCTTCAAATTTCAAATAAAGCTTTGGATTTGAGTAGGTAATGTAGCCCATGAACAGGTCTAACTCATAGTAGCTTCAACATTTACCTGCATCAATCTAACTAAGATATTATAATAGTTTAAAGTGAAAATTTGTCATGATATTATAGGTGAGTATTGATATTTGCCACTATACTTTGACAATACAAGTAAATTGATTATTCAACTTTTATGTAACTGAATTTTTACTAAACTTTGAATTATAATGACTTTTACCATCATGTTTGATTTTTTAATAAATAAAAAAGAACTTGCCTAACAATAAAAAGAAAAAAGAAAAGCAAAGCAAAGAAAGACAAAACCTACCTAAAATCTATTGTTCATTAAGTGATATTCAACAAGTTATCACATACAGAAAAAGAATGGGGATACGTACTAGGCATGATTGATTTAAGCACAATACTGAAGTAATTGGAATGTGACTGATAACCAAAAGATGGCGTTTTGATTTTGGAGTTACAATAAGGAGAAGCCATTACACAACTTGGATATTGATGTATAGTGGTCCCAAACTTTAACTTTTTGCACTTGCAACCAAATTGTCAACTTGTTTTTGAGCTGTACGTCTATTTTTCATGGAAATTACTTCCTCTATTATTAATTTTCTTTTGCCAGAAGGTCAATTATCAACAAGGAAGTTGATCAAAGTGCACCACCTTCATTTCCAAAAGATTAATTATATTGTGAACTTCGAATGAGGTCATGTCATTGTCAAACATACTTGGAAAGAATTGAGTCCTTAGAGCTAAAAATTTTAAGAAAGCTTATTCAAAAGTTTATGGAATATTGCATAGATGATTGTGCTATTTCCCCTTTTTTCTAATATCAGCTCTCGAACCAAGAACTTTGTACTTAAATGTCGCATCACTTAACCTTCAACGACAACTGTTGCCTAATTTTCCAGAACTTTGGGTGATAAATACTTAGATTTAATAATAAAAAATCGAATATTTGAATGTGAATATGTTATTCACAATATACAACAAACTCGAGTACATATAGAAATATTTAGGCTATTTTATCTATCTAACCTAAAAAAATTTAATAAAATGATCCTAATAAAAAACATTCACCAAAATGACCTAAAATGAATAGTAAATTTAGGTTATGGGAACCCAGTAGCCGGCACCCTATTGTATTTTGGCCACATAATTGCTTGATGATTGTGTCAGATTTTAAAAAATATATATATTTATTTTGGTACATGAATGACCGACATCAAGTTTTTTTTTAAATCGTATCTGCTTGTATACTCAAATACCAATATTTGAAAAAAAAATTGGGTTATGGGCAATAGATAGCCAGTACCAACACCTTTTTCGGGTCCCAAGATAATTCTCTTTGTTTTGGGACACTGATGGTCGGCACCAACCTTATCAGATTCAAACTTTTTATTTTTTATTTGGTTCTGGGATACTGATGGCTGACACCAACTTTATCAGATATATATAGGTGTTTTGTCTTCCATTTGAGTTTTTGTTTGCTTTTTGTTTGCTTTATTAGTTAAAAATCGAGATTAAAAATATCAGTTTTTTCTTTGTTGATAAGGAAGCAAAAATTTTTGAAGATGAGTTTCCAGATTTTTTTTTTGTTTATGTTCATTTCGATGGAGAAATGATAAATACAACTAAAGAAGGTTGTGTCTTTCAAAGTCAGAAAAAAATTGGAATAAGATTCAACCAGCGTGTTTCGCTGGCAGATTTAAAACGAAAGATCAGTACAAAGATATCTACCCGTTGTGGGAAGTAAATGTTGAGACTGTTTTACAAATTTCTGGTTTCAATAGATATGCTCAAGTTCTCGAAAATAGAGCTTGAAGATGATGATGATCTAGAGACAATGATAGCAATTTATTGCCCCCATGAGATGAATCTTAGCCCGGTTGAGTTGTTCGCGGAGATAGCTGAACCAAATCTCATTTAAGTTGTAATTCCAGCAAGCCAGCGTTCTGGAATTGATTTTGATCTTCACATCTATTGAGAAGATCAGTCGGGTTATGGAAGGTCAATGCCAGCTTCCGAAAATCCAAATACTAGTGGATGTTCGTATAACATCCCAAACTTGTGTATTCGTCTAGAGATCCATCCCAAGGTGTTGGCCACCATAGAAGATGGTGATGAACCGAAAATGAAGATCAATCCCACCGTGATCCTAACGATGATTTCAGTGGCCCCGATTTAGATGACATCCCTGAAGACAAAGACGGAGAGGGCCCGGTAGAGGGTTAAAATGTAAACCCCCATTCGGTTGGCAACAAGGGCCCCAGTATAGTTAAAAGCAATAATCCAGGGTCCTCCATGATTGACGTGGATCCTGATGCAACTCTTGCACGCGAGTTCCCGGAATATACAAACATAGTGCCAATTTACCTACTTGATGAATAACTCGACGTTGAAGAGTTGTTCGTATGACAAAAATTCGATAATAGGAAAGACTATTTACATGCAACAAAATAACACAACTTGAAGTTAGGTGTGGACTATAAAGCGACAAACTCGACGTAGTCTTTGTACGTCGGAGAATATTGAAAGTCTCAAGTGGGTGTAACTGGCGTGTTCGAGCCGCGTTAATGCAACATACTCAGATGTGGATGATAAGGAAAATAGAAGGTCTACACACATGCACGTCTACTCGTATGTCACAAGACCGTCGAATGTTAGATACAAAAATCGTATGCAACTGCATCATCCTTTTGGGGAAAAATTCGCCCACCATTCAGGTGTCGGTCCTTATTGCGGACATAAAAGCTCGATTTAAGTACAAAGTGTCGTACAGGAAGGCATTGTAGGTGAAGTAAATGGCAATGCAGGACTTGTATGGTGATTGGGATGCATCATACAACGAGCTTCAAGGGTGGGTAGCCGCGATGCAGGAATATGTGCCGGGGGCGGTGACTAATTTACAAGCATTGCTGTATAAAAGCCTGGATGGCGAGATACAACCGGGGAAACGAGTTTTTCACCAATTGTTTTGTACGTTCGAGCCGTGTGTGTTAGGGCCTTTCCTCACTGCAAGCCGATGGTGCAAGTGGACGGAATCTGGTTGTATTGAAAATACACGCAAATACTCCTAATTGTTGTTGCACAAGACGACAACCAAAATGTACTACTGATTGCTTTCGCCATCATGGAGCTTGAGTGTTTCGAGTCCTAAGAATTTTTTCTCAAAAATTTGCGGAGGCACGTTGTTAGATAAGACAACATTTTCCTTATATTAGATAGATCAAAGAGACTACTTGCGGCGATAAGGTGATCTGGGGTTCCGTGGAGTTCTGTTTATTGTATCTGACATATCGAGGCAAACTTCCACAGAGATTATAAGAATAAAGAATGGAAAAAAGAACTCATGAGCATGAGTAAAAGATATTGTTTGTATTTATTTAAAAAATTCCTTTTCAAATTTTATTAGTTTGTAATTTTTTAAAATATTGATTCCAAATTGCATATGCAGCTCATGAGTTAGAACCGCGAAGATTCAGGCTAAGGTTCACGAGGCTGGAATCTCAGATGTCATCTTTACCAACAAAACTCTAGACATGATTAGGTAGCATGGAGAACTGGCAATGGACTCAAAGTTACGATGAAAGGTTTTGGTATTGCTAAATGACAACCAACCTCGTAGAGGCGGTTAACTCCGTCTTGAGGCGCACACCTCATTTGCCAATTTCTGTTGTTTTCTCGGCAACATTCTATAGGTTGGCCACATTGATGCCTACGGTGGAGTTGAGACAAGCTAAGCAGATGGAGGTCGGGCACGTGTACGTCAAGGTCTTCTGAAAGGCCATGGCGATAAACAGTCGAAGGGCGCAAACGATGAACGCAGAATTGTATTCGCGTGACTTGGAGACTTTTCGGGTTCAAGAGTACATCGGTCGTTCCTCGGGTCTTCCACCTAGGTCGTACGCAGTTGATTTATGAAATAGGTGTTGCGAGTGCGGGATATTTCAAACTCTCCGATATTCGTGTGCAGCGTGTGCAAGAGCAAACTTAAATGTTGAACAATTTATAGACGAGATCTACACGTTGCAACGCACATTGCGTATCTGGGGAACCAAATTTCTTGTAATCCCTGATGTCTCAAATTGGGAAGTTCCACTGCCTGCTTTTAAGATGGTGTCTGACCGTAGTCTCTGTAGATACCTTAAAGGTCAACCACAATCGACGAGAATTCAAAATGACATAGAAGTTAAGGAGATGGGCGAACCTAAACTGTGCTCAGTGTGCCGAACATTCGGATACAACCAATCAACTTGCCCACATCGTGTCTATGTTTCCGATCAATCGTCTCGTATGCCGAACTGGAAGATGACGAATGATATATTATTGAGCGGATGTTCTTGTAAAAATATTGTAAATATATACAAATTATACAAATGACATACTTTATTCAAATTATACAATTGATTAAATATATTAATTAATACATATTTTAAAGAAATATACAAATTATAATACAATATACATACACATTTAATTTAAAACACTTTAAATATATTAATTCAACAGAAATTCAAATGAAGTAAAAGTGAAATGAAAATGAAATTAAAATTGGAAATGAAATGAAATTAAAATGAAATTATATTTAAAAAGATATATGAGTAAAATTTAAAAAGAAATTGCACGTTTTATTGAAATGAAATGAAATTAAAATTGGAATGAAATGAAATTCAAATTGAATAGAAATTGAAATGAAAATATAATTAAAGAAGAAAAAAAACTTTGATTTGAAATGAGAGGCCTGCCAAAAATGGCCTTTGCATGGCCGACATCAAGGTTGTCAAATCAGGCCTAATGACTTTTGAATGGCCGGCACCAAGGTCAAGGCCAGCATACCAAGGCCTGTTTTGGCTGAATTGAATTTTTAATAAGCTTAAAAAGAAATCAAATGAAATTAAAGGAAAATGAGATTAAAATGAAATAAACAAAATTCAAATGAAATTTAAAAAGAAATTGAAATGATAATAAAATTGACATGACATGAGAAAAAGTGAAATGAAATTATAATTTAAATTAAATTCAAATTAAATGAGAAAAAATTAAAATTAAAATTAAGTTTTAATTAAAAAATAAAAAAAAGTGAAATGAAATTCAAATGAAATAAGAAAACAATGAATTTGAAATAAAATTTGAAATGATTATGAAATGAAAATAAAAAATAAATTGAAATGAAAATAAAAAGTGACAAAACATAGCATAACAGGACCGCGCCTATGTCAGACCTGCGTCAGGCCTATCTAAACAGGCCATCAATTGGCCGACAGTAGCAAAGCCCAGGTGGCAGACGGCCTTTGAATGGTCGGCACTAGCAGGCTAGGCTTGCTACGACGTGAACTGACGGGTCAGGGTCAAAAACTTTGATTTGAAAAATTTTAAAGAGAAAAAAATTTAACTTAAATGAAATTTAAAATGAGAAAAAAATTTAAATAAAATGAAATTTAATTGAAGAAGAAAAAATTTGAAATTCAAATAAAATGATGAAAAAAACTAAATTTAAATGAGATTTAAAAAGAATATGAAATGAAAAAAATAAAATGAGAAAAAAAATAAAGTTTTAACTAAAAAAAGTGAAATTGAAATAAAATTGAAATGAAATTAGAAAAAAAATGAATATGAAAAAAAATTGAAATGAAATGAATTGTGAAATGAAATTAGAAACTAAATTGAAATGAAAAAAAAAAGTGACAAGACTAACCATGACAGGCTTGTGCTTGTGTCAGGCCTGTCTAAACAGACCATCAATTGGTCGGCAACAGTAGAGCCCAAGCGGCAGACGGCCTTTGAATGGCCGGCACTAGCAAACTAGGCCTATTCTGACATTACCTGACAGGTCAGGGCCAAAATTGATTTTTTTGTCTTTTTTCCCCCTTTTTACCCCAGCTCAACCACTATGGCCCAACTATAAATGGCATATTTTAACCCAAAACCTGATCTGATAACTGTCGTTTCGCGCCGATCATCGCCATTCACCGTCGATCACTGTCGATCACCTCCGATCACCATCGTTCACCGCCGATCACTCAATGGATCCTAATCCTAATATGCTTTTAAATGATGACAACCACATTACTAAAAATGTGAATAAGGTAAATGAGAAAAAAAATGACCCGTTTAATTTGAATTACTAAGATCAATTGTTTTTTAAACGAGAAATATAACATTTTATATTTACTATAACCGCAGGATCAGTACCAGATTGTGAAACCCCGGTTGCATGATCCCAATTATTTTTTCGATCGAAGAGTTTTACAGTATTTGAATGTCGCAAGTTTTGCGGTAGCCACGTACATTCAGATATCTGAGCTACGGGCCGATTTAATATCAGGCTTAGTTGAAAGATGGCGCCCAGAGACACACACGTTCTACCTCCCATGTGGGGAGGTCACTATTACACTTCAAGACGTAGTAGTCCAACTAGGGCTGTCTATTAATGGTGAAGCAGTGACGGGGCCTGGAAAATTGCTCGATCTATGGGGCACTTGCGAGCGGTTACTTGGAAGAGTGCCCCCCAACGATGAGGAAGGAAGATTAACCAATATTAAATTTACCTGGTTAAGAGCAAACTTTCAATGCAGATGGACATTATCTACACTATAAGAGCATTTATTCTGTAACTTATAGGTGGAGTACTGTTGCCAGACGTCAATAAAAAAAGTTCACATCATGTACCTATCCTTACTAGAGGACCTCGAGTAAGCCGAAAGATTTAGTTGGGGCTCTGTAATATTGGCAAGCTTATACCGCGAGCTTTGTCGAGTGACAAAGCCGCCTACCAAGACCATGGACGATTGCTACCTTCTACTGCAGTCTTGGGCATTATACCGAATGCCATTTTTGGCATTAGTGAGCCACCAACCGTGTGTGTGGCCACTCGTGAATAGGTAAATTGATAGTTCGATTTTATTTTTTGTTTTTTTATTTGTATAGTATATAGTATACTCATTTTTGCATGGAAAAATAATCAGAATTTTTTTTTCAAATGGGCGACTGTACCGGGAATCAGACGATCGTTCACAGTACTCGTGTACCATATGATGATCGAGATTCATTTCGAGGATGGCGTAAAATACACTTCCGAATCTTTCTTTTTTAAATACAATAATCCAATAAAAATATTTTAACTAATAATGTGTTATCTATATTATGCAGTTTCTATGGATGTCATATGTTGAGGAAAGGATCACGGTGCTCTTACCATCATGGGTTACTGAGTAGCAACATATGTTCGTGTCAAATTTCCTGTTGATTTATTTTCATATGGTGGAGTGGCACGATGGGGGTCGGGTATTGATACAGTTCGGTTGCGCACAACCTATCTCGAACCCTCCTATCGACATCAAAGAAGTCCACAGAATGGACAAAAAGGGTTCGAGTCAGGACGCAATAAATTAGACGAAAAAATATGAACCGTATATCTTTTTGTGGAATGATCGACATTCGAGGCACCCTTCCTTACGTGTATTAGAGGGAGGTTTCTCTCCTATGTGCGAGTACACAGAATGGTATATGGCAAATGGGAAGCCCTTTATATTCAAAGGTCATTAAATGCTGCTCCTGGAAGACGCGCAACCAGAATCTTCCTGATGGCAACAAGCGAATGCACGACTGCACCGTAATTGGGTTCTGCCATTCGAGAACACCGATACCGATTCTGCCTCGAACCTCAATCTCGACCCCCAATGTAAAGTATCTAGCTCGTCATCATACCACCCGTAGCCCGATCCCTAATTTCCTCTATTGTTTGAGGATATATTTGGCTACGACCCTGAGCTTCAACATTCGACACACTCCGGGTCATTCTCATACCACCCGAAGCTCGATCGAGAAGCACGTACGCCTACTACTGAGGATATTTTTCTGTTGGCACCTCCGGTCACCCAATACCCCTTAACTCCCGATTATGGTGTATACGATTATACTACTTTCCTAAGTACACCGGACGGGACACCGAAGGCCGGACCAAGCAACTATCAAACGCCTCAACAAGGTGAATGGCATCATCGATGGAGGCAGCCAAACCATTACACGTCAGCGTCGGGGATGTCATCGGGATCATGATAATTTTGATTTTTATCTGTAAATATTTACTTTATTTTGTAATTATTCTATTTTTTAATATAAATTTAATTTTTCTAAAACAATTATTTGTTTGGATAAATGACTTCAAAATATTTAATAAAACAAATATATAATTTGAAAAAAAATAATACGCAACAAATGAAATTTACAGATACAAGAAAATAAAAACATTCTATAATATTAATACACGAAAATATAAAATTTAAACAACAAATAATACAAACTAAATTAAATTTACAGACCCAACAAAATACAAACAGATGGGTAAAATTAATACACGAAAATATAAAATTCGAACAACAAATAATACAAACTAAATTTGATTTACAGATACAAAAATAATACAAAAATTTTGAACAGTAGTTTCTTCACAATTAGTCGTTTTCTACTTGAATTAGGTCTACGTTGCATCAATACCCCACCTATAAGTTGCGAAATAAACGCTCTTGTAATGTGGATAATGTCCATTTGCGTTGGACATCTCGATTAGCCATCTATGGCGCAGAAAGTCATCCAACCCTTAATGGCATAACCTTTACGGTTGACATGACAATATATAATTCAACTCCATTAAAACATGACAGTATATAGTTCAACCCCGAAATTTGGTTGTACACTACAAAAAACTTCCATTAGCAAACCACTACAAAAAACTCATTTGATGATACACTACAAAACACTCTCATTTTGATGGCTCTCTAAAAAAAATTTTTCTTATCTAATGACAATATCAGAACCCAAACCAGCCCCTATATATAAAGTGGGGGTTTCCGACCATCTGATTCCCAAAATTAAGAGAAATATTTTTTTACTTGGTGTCGACCATCAGTGTCCCAAAATAAAAAAGAAAAAGAAAAATTTTTGAAACCCAAAAAAGGTGTTGGTGCCAACCATTTATTGGCCAAAACCCCCCTAAAATTTTTTTTTAGTACTTTGGTGCCGGCCATTAGATGGCCAAAACCCATATTTTTTTTCAAATGTTGGTATTTAAGTATACCAACATGATACGGTTTAAATAAAAAATACCTTGATACCGACCATTCATGTCCCAAAAAAAAAAAAATTTAATGCCTGACACAATCATCAGGAAATCATGGGGACAAAATACAAGGGGGTGTTGACCATTGGGTTCCCATAACCCAAATTTACTATTCATTTCAGGTCATTTGAGTGAATGCTTTTGAACCAGGATCATTTTTGTAAATATTAAATTTTTTGGGGTTAGATGGGTAAAATAGCCAAATATTTGCATCTTTTATTGCAAAAGCAACTGAGATTCATATAATACATATTCAACAATTAATATCCATATTCCTTCTAAATCTATTACAAATAATAAACATAATATCTGAATCTACAAAAATAAATAAATTTTGAGTAAACTACATCATTAGTCACTAAACTATGAGTAAAATTTTATTTTGATCACTTAACTACAAAAAGTTACAATTTGATCATAAACCAATGGCAAAGCCAAGTAGAGGCACAGGACGGCGATGACTCCCCAAAGTTTAATTTTTCTTCAATTTAGTCCTTTATAAATATACTGTGGCTCTTCCAAAAATATAAGTATGCCCCCCCCAATGTTTAAGGTTTTTGCAATTTTCCTCTTTGTATATATATTATAGCCCTCCTAAAAATATAAGTAGACCCTCCAATATTTTTATAGTATTAAAAATAATATTAAAAAACTATTCTTAATAAAAACAAAGGGAAAATCTTTTGAAGAAGTTAAATTACTCTTTTGATGAATTTTGAGTTATATTTTGTTAAATAATAATTTAATATTTATTTAATATTTTACTTAAAATAATATTTTGTAAGTAATATAATAATATATATAAAGAAAAGAAAAGATGAACAGACTTTTATCATCTTTCTTCTCCATATTGGTGCCTAGCAAGAAAAAATATTTTTCCTCCAAATTTTAAGTATAAAGTATGCTTTTCTTCAAATTTTTCATAATTTTGAATCTTTGAAGCTTGTTTTACATATATGTATCAATAGTTTTATTTTATCAAGTGTATTAAAAGCTCCCATTAAATGATATTGATGGAAGCTTATAAAATTAAGTGAAATGAGTATGTTTTTGGATGAAAAATACTTAGGAGACGATTTCTAACTTGTTAGAAGTGTAAAAATGAAACAAAAATAGCTAGATAATGTTATAGTAAGTTTCAGCCAAAGTGAAGGGGAGGAAGAAAACTTTGGTCAATTTGTTTAAAATTATGTCAAATGATAGTTTGTGGAGTAGTGAGTATTCTGGTGAAAACGAAACAAAAATGGTTAACCGAGTCGAAAGTTATGTGAATTTTGGATTAGGAAACTTAAGTTGTCAACTTGATAAACCATGCATATTCAAGCTTGTCATTAGTAGTTGATTTACTATATCTAGATACATTAATTTTATTTTTATGAATTTTGAGTGATTTAATTAGTATTAGAAGATTATGTTTGGAATTGAAAACTATGATTTCAATTATAAAATTTGTAAATTCTTGATTTTAAGTTGAATTTAAATATTATGATTTGAATGGTTGAACAAGCACAAGCATGAGTATGTTTGATTAAAAATAAAAATTTTATATTATGCGATTTATAATTTGAATATGAAATGAAATTGAAATGAGAATGAGAATGAAAATGCGGATGATATGAAAATGGAAATGAATATGAATATGAAATCGATTGTTTTGTTTGAATACTACTTCTTCTGAACCGATTGTTTATATGTTTAAATCGATTGTTACGTAGCACGTCTAATTTTAGCTTGGCCTTCCAATATTAACATCCTGGCTCCGCCACTATCATAAATTATTCGAAAGTTTTTATTTAAGTCATTGAACTATATAAAAGTTTTTATTTAAATCATTAACTTGTTAATTTTTTAAAAAGAAAAGAGTTTCGCCATTGAGCTCCAAGCAACGATTCGACGATCGATACGATGGAACAGTACCCATCAACGAGTAGAAGAACATACCTTAGATCCAAGTTGGTCTGACAGTCAGTGTTTGAGATCAAAGAAAAAATAAGTTTGAATTTTGGTTCGTAGATTCGTGACTTTCAAAGTTGTTTCATAAAAAAAACTGACCTGTAGAATAAAATGAGAAAAAGAGCTTTTAATTGGTGTAGGCGGTGCAAACAAAGAGAGAAACATATAACATTAAATTTGATAGCTTAACAACTTAAATGAAAACTTTTGAATAATTCAATAACTAAATTATAATATTTTAGTTAAGTGACCACAATGAAAACTTAAACATAATTTAGTGATTAATAATGTAATTTGCCCAAAATATTTTAGCCTCATACAAAAAATAAATTGAACATCTATAAAAATATACAAATCTACCCCATCCATTACAGTTCCATAAATTCTTTTACACCATGTCAATTCCATGCATGCTTTTATTTTATTTTATTTTGATAAATTATATAAATGGTGACCAGACTATTATAAAGTTTTTCTGTTAGATCACCTAGCTTTTAAAAAAATACAAAAATAATCACTAAACTTATCGTTTTATCATTTTAGTCCAAAATTGTTAAAATATTAACAGATTGTTGAGTTGGCAGTTAATTTAATATCATGTATTTTTTTAACCCTTTATTTTTTTTTCACATAATTTCCATTTCATTTTATAATTAATTAAAAAGAAGAATTTTAAACCTAAAACTTGAAACTACACCGTTTAGATTCATCTTCTCCTATTATTGAAACTTTCATATTCTGGCCACGCTCCTGCAAGCATGGTTTCCAAATTTATCAGCCTTTATGTTGAGCCTTGTAACAGTGCAGAGATTTATTGATTACCTGAATCTATTACACCAATAATTGTTATACGTTTATGTTGTACCAAAAATTCCTAGCCATAGGGATGGATTGGGTGTGGGGTGGTAGCACCTAGGGTTTTTCAACTTCACAACTTTTAAATTTTAATATTGCACATGAATAAATACGTTTATATTTTTATTATTTAATAAAATATCTTTATTTCATGATAATTATATAATATTGAAATAGTGTATTTGTACAAGATTTAAAAGATGGAGATATTGAATATTTACACTTTTTCTTCTTCGATCTTGTTTTGTTAATTAATGGATAAACTTTTTCTCTATATTATGCTTAGAATTTTATTTAAATTAAAACTCAATTTTAAATCAATCTTTTTATCGTACTTAAATTATGAATCTAATTATTAAATTATAATTTGAGCTTAGTTTATGTGAGCATTTTTAATACTTAAATTGTAATTTTAACTATTAAACCTAAATTATTGAATTATATGTTAAGCCTTACATCAACATTGTTTCTCTAATAGAAATAGAAAATGTCAACAACAATTCAAGTTTATTATGAAAATTAATACACAATGATTTTCTTTTCTTGTAATTGTAAAAGTCTTTGTATTGTGAAAATTAGTTTTAAATTTTGTCACCGCATCATTGAATCAAAATCAAAATCAATATTTATAATTAAAAGAAAGTATCAACTTAACATTGAATTAATACATTAAACTATTAAAATAATATAGAAATTTGGAACAAAATGAAACGAAATTATAATATTAAAGTAAAAAATAACAAAAATTAGATAAAACGAACATGCAACAATATAATAATTCAGGATAAATATAAAACATATTTACACTAAATTAATAAACATATTTAATAAATAATGATTTAAAAAGAAATAAAAGTTAAAATCTAACTTTCTTTTCAAAATAAACTCACAAAATATTTTTCACCTACACCAAACAAATAACGAATAAAGTTTTTAACTTCATATATAATACATAGAAGAGTACTTGCTCCATAAAGTATAAGGAGCTTACAAAAGTTTAAAAAAAAAACATTGTAATCAATTATTCCATCATCAATTAAAATGAGCTTCTATCTCTCTCAATCCCTTTTTATCCATAGACTTCTTTCCATGTTATGACTTCATGTAAATAAAATTATCACAATTAAATATTTATTATTAAAATATATTTATAATTAAATTTTAATGTAAATTAGTAACAACATTTCACTACTTTTCTTTGATAGAACTACCGTTATTACTATTAAATATTAAAATATTTTTATAACACCCCAAATCTAATCCTATGTTTGGTTGGATCAGAAGTGTCACGGTAATCGCCAAAGTGATCCGCTTATTTTATTATACAATCCTTACACATTAAAATATGAATTTTAAAATTACACATTAAAACATAAATTTTAAAAACTTATAAACATGATCACAAAGGTAAAGTAAAATAAAAATAAAATCATTTAATAAAACTCAATCAATAACCAAAATAAATGAATCGACCAATTAATAAATCTTATGTACATACTAAATATGAAGACTCTAAAATGATACCGCTCTACCACAAACTCACAAACTCTTCGATCTACGAATCACATGTGCACAAAATTTAAAACCCAAGTTTTGAGGTTTTTCAAATGCAACAAAAATATCGCATAATGATACTAAAATTCCAAGCATACAAACAACGTATTATCAACTTTATAACATATATTAAATCAACATTATATAACCACACTTCACACAAATAAAACAAATACTTAAAATAATTAATAGTTAAATTTCCACAAATATTATTTAACAACATATATTCAATGTACATATTTAAATTTTCACATTAGCATATTATAAAACAAGCTTTTCATGTTCATTGCTTCAACTTCCACTCGTATCGTTATTTTGTTTCATTATATCTTTCGGCTACATTTTCTAATTTATGGAAATTACTTTTCATCATTTCTCTCATTATACCATGGCATTAAGGTCCTCATAATACTTTCTTAGCTCATTTTCTTTTAGTTAAAGTCAATGCTTATTATTAATTTCCATATTTAACTTAATAATTAATCCAACATCTTAAGCCATGGTTTTCATGTTTTAATACACATATTCATTTCAACCTTTTACTATATATCGCATAACCACATTCATTTAAGGAAAGCTTGAGAATTCATGAATACTTACCTCGGTGAACAAAAATCAATTAGTACTTCTTTTTTCTCTTTTCAACACATGAATTTCCTCTCTCTCTCTCTTTCCCTTTGTTTGGAGTCTTCCTTTCAACCATAGCTCTTTTTTCAACACCAAAACATTAATATCAACATCATTACAATATGCTCAAGCAACTATTAAATGCCAAAATCGCACATAACAATAATGGAGATGGCGGAAGCAAATTTTCTTACCTTGATTAAAGCTTTCACTCACAAAACCATGAAAACCCTAAGTTGGAAAAGATGAAATTGATGGAGCAATTTAGTTTGGAAGGAAGTTTTCTGTTTGTTTTAAGTGAGAAAAGAAAGATTGATGGTGAAATTTAGCATTGATTTGAGAAAAATGGTAAAAGAATGAAATAACTTAACCTACCTCTTATTTCTTCTAAGCACTAACTCTTGGCTCTTCAGCAAACATCCTTATTCAATTCGACTTCTATCTCTTCCTTAACAAGTTTTTGTATCTCATTTAAGTTTTACTTAGGGTTCATCCCAATCTTGCTAAGAAATTGCCTCTTTATGAATCTATAATTTGCATTTTTGTTCTTAAAAGTAATAAAATACTCACAAAAGTAATAGAAATAAATTGATACCAATATGTACCGAGTCTAGTAGAAAAACAGTGTGCTCACTAATGTAATATTGATTAGCTTATTGAGGATTCTTGATGGCTAGTCATGCTTGTTTTGCCAAGATGGAGGTATTGAAAGAATTGAATTCTCTAAAACCAATTCTTCCCTCATTTAACCTTTTAAATAGTTTTTGACCAATAAATCGAATGAAGTTTACTAGCAATTCCATCAGCCCCTTCACACCAAATCTATTCATCAGCTTATCGAGCTCATTACAGAAAACTTTGATAGTTGGAAACATTGCATGAAATGTTGAAAATATAATCTACTGCAAAACAAATCTGTTAGCACTAACTGAGAAAAATAAATAATTAAATATGAAATAAAAAATTACTGTGTTGTGGTAAATCCATTGCCTTAGAAATGAAATCGCTCTAATAAGTGTAATCGTGTAGTGGACATTGTCCCCTAAGATTAACACAGTCCTTCAATATTCGTACACTCGAATATGGAAGATGGAACTCGATTGGTGCTGCTCTCCTTGGGAAATCATAGTAGGAACAATTCTTAGGAAGGTTTGAAGGGGTCATAGTTGGTCTCGCTTAAAAGCTAAACTCCTAGATAGAATTTTCTCTAAAAGTGATTTGGGGAAAATCAACAAAGTTTATAAAGAAATTGCAAACAGAAAGTAGAGGAGAAATTTTTTCTAGAGAGGGTTGTGTTTCTATTCAGTGTGAAAAATGAGGAAATCAGCCCTCTATTTATATTAGTAACAGAAGGGCAATACAATAAAAAGGCATGGGAAATTTTGTAAAAAACCCAGAACAATATCTCCACCAAATCCTGAACAATCCCTCACTGAATTCTCAACAATCAAACATGCATGATTTTCTTTGCATTATCAACAATTCCCCACAAATGCAAAGTGATTTTGAGATTTTTGAAAACACGAGAAAAAAATATAGTTTTATTTTAGTTAAAATATGTAAGAAGAGAAACAGTGAAATTAGTTGCTTAAGCACTAGTATCTTGTGGATTTGAACTGGTACATAGTGTAATAACTAATTATTCTCTTTAACAAGTGAACGAATCTTGAACTTGTTAATATAGGATTTAACTCATGACACACAACTAATCTCGGATCCCATTAAAGTTCCGCGATAACTCAACAAGTTTTAGCTAACGTACCTCTGGATGCTGGTAAGTGCTCTAGAAAAAACTACCCAAAATGTTTTTCATAGAAGGTGGCTTGTCCTTCACACTTACGTAAGTGATTTCATTAGGTCTATCTCAATATAGACCACTCGTATTAGGGCTATGAAATCATTAAGAGCTTTGATTAAGCTTATCCTCTCAAATTTAAATTCGGTGAATTCATCAAGTCCATCTCAATAGGACCATTCAAACTATGGGATATGAACTCCTTAAGAGTAAAAAACTCATCCTTATGCATGTACATCATTCACTATAAATGTACACTATTAGTCTTTCCATGGTTTCGTTTGACCACATTGAACTTAGAAACTAAGTTGGGTATCCACTATGAACTCCTCATCCACCATCCCCTTCGACAAATGAAGACATACCTACTTATAGAGCTTACAACATCATTATCAGTTACCTAGTTTGTATGACAATAGCCTTCAATGATTGCAAGGTAACCGAAAAATTCTAACTCTCAAGTTAAAGTACCTTTAAGGTATTTAAGCAAACGCTTTAGAGCATTACAATGCTCATTGCTTGGATTATGGGTATTTAACCTACTTAGTCTACTAACCGCATAAGCAATGTCTGGTCGAGTGTAGTTCATCACGAACATAAAACTTCTAATAATCTTTGCATACTTTAATTGAGAAATAGTGTTTCCTCTATTCTTTAGCTGTTGTATGCTAGAATCATAAGGAGTTCTCACAGGGATTACATCAAAACTATTAAACATTTTTAACACTTTCTTTATATAGTGAGATTGGTTTCATGAAAACCCCTTTTCTAATTTTGTTACTTTAACTCTTAAGATTACATCTAGTTCTCCTAAATCAGTCATTTCAAATCTGGTAGATAAGAAATTCTTGGTTTTATTAATGGCTTCTATATTAGAACTGGAAATTAACATGTCATCTACATACAGACTTATGATGGCACAATCAGATCCAAACATTGTGGACTATACACATGCATCTAAACCATTAACTATAAAATTGAAACTGAGAAAGTCTTATGAAATTTCTCATACCATTGTTTTGGAGCTTGTTTGAGATCGTACAGAGATTTTTTGAGTCTACAAACTTTATCTCCCATACCAAGTACCACAAATCCTGGAGGTTACTCCATGTAGAACTCCTCATCTAAGTCTTTTGGAAAGTCGAGTTTAAAAAACACAGTGGAAAAAAAACTTAGGGAAAAACCAGAGTTTTAAAAATTTTCCAAAACTAGAACTTGGTTGTGATATCTAGAGTAATAAACACTTAATCAAAATTGTACCATTTCAATTCGTCTAGGATGAACCCTTAGACTGAGTAGTCTTCTCCGCAATCCTCAAGCTCACATTTGTCGAGTGTGGGCTCGTTTCAAATCAGAAAATTTTCACAAAAATTACCAATGAGGTAATTTTGCAATTTCTTTAAACTTTTGGGCCAAGTTGTAAATAAGAAAAATATCTCTAGAAATTTTTTGAAATAATTTCTTTAGAAAATTTTCTCTCTACAACTTTCTCTTGAATTCAAGCGTGTGAAAAAAAAATGACTCAAGGCTCTCTTTATATAGGGAAAGTTTAGAGAGTTCAACTATGATTAAACTTAATCACTTTAATATTAAATTAATATAATATTAGATTAAATTTAATATTAAATCTTATTAAATTAATAGAATATTTATCTACAAGATAAACATTAAATTAAATTTAATATTAATATAATCACTTTAATATTAAATTAATAAAATACTATTAAGATAAATATTAAATTTAATTTAATGTTAAATATATTAATATTATTTTTAGAATAGTTAATCTGAAATCAAATTCTCTCGTAGTATACCAGTAGGAGTGTAATTCTTTCATTGCTCAATCACTGAAGACCTACCATTGCCGACCATTTGCCGACACTCGGAATGCTGCCATTGTAGTTGCCAGCACACTGAGTGTAAAAACTGGTTTTTCAATGGTTTCAGAAACAATGGTTTTAGGTCCACAAATTAGATGAGTAAGTCAATATTGTTATTTAATATTTATGAGTCAATTACAATATTATATTAAATTTTGGTTTAATACTTTTTTATAAATTGAACGAATAATAAGTGGTTCATTCCAAAAGTCATGTGATTTTTGAAAATGAGGTATTGGGATCTCATTTTCGTAATTTAATAATGTAAATATTTTTATTAAATATTTATAGAGTCGTATTATAGGTGAATTGAAGTTTGGTCCGGTAATTTTGGCGATTGATTGTTTAATTAAGGTAAAAGGATTAAATTGTAAAACATGTAAAATTTAATCGCTCTAAATTTAAAATAGTAAAGGGACCAAAATGGTGATTAAACCATGGTCAAAAAGTCCAAGCTGTGGTGGATATGATTAATCCACTAAATTTTGGGTTATTTCCTTATTAAGTCCTAATTGGTTTAGGGTTAAATTGAAAATTAAGCTTGTTTAGTTAAAATTTAAAATAATTGGAGGACCAATTGTGCAATTAAACCCTAATTATATGGTAATTATACCATATACTTATATTATGGACATTTATGCACATGATTTAGTAATTTTATAAGTTATATTAAAAGGGTAATTTAGTAAAAAGTTAAAATGTAAGTTAAATTAAGGAAAATTAAAAGATAATATCAACATTTTCTTCTCTTCTTCATGTGCAAAGAGCGGAAATACCTAGAAGAAACTAGAGAGCTCTTCGGTCAACTTTGGTCCTTCGATTTGGTGAGTAAACCTCGCCCGTTTTTAATATTTTTTATGTTTTTGAGCTCGTATTAGCTTAATTTATCTAACTCGAGGACTAATTTGTAAAATTTTCAAATATTATGGATTATGCCATTGGTGAGTTTCAGTTGTTCTTAAAGTTTTATGTTAGATTATTAGGCTTGGTTATTAAATAAGAGTATTTTGTAAAGTAGTTTTAGTAATTTTAATGTTTAAGGACTAAAATGTTAAACTGATAAAGTTACAAGGACTTGATGTGAAATAATAGAAAATATGGGCTTTAGTGGATTGCTATACAATTCAGCTAAACTTGGTTTTAGTTACAATTGGTTAAATTGCAAGTTTTGAACTTAGGGACTAAATTGCATAAAAGTAAAATGTCGAGGGTAATTTTGTAAAAATGTCTAAAAAAACCTAATTGCATCAAATGAGTTAATTTTACTATTGGAATTTGTTAATTGAATGAAATTGTTATTCTAGATCAAGAATGGGTTGAAAATTGAGGCATAAAGAAGTTGCTAAATAATCCCTCTACCTTTTTTATTACTGCAGTTTAGTCTGGTAAGTTCGTTCGGTTCGATTTAATACATTTTAAATGTATATTATATGATCCTAGTTGTAGAATGATGGATAATATTTATGCATGTATTTTGGAAGGGAAATAATGAATTAATATGGTATCGATTACTGATTGGAATATTCTAAGCCGATGAACGTAGGATAAAGTACGATTGGCATGCCACTAGGTTATTTGAATGCGGTACGAGATTGGTATCAGATGTGATGATTATTTCTCTATATCCTCTGGTCATTGAATATATTGAAGTCTTTCATATGTTACGAACTATTGTGTTATGGGGGTGGATGTTAGCCTACGGGCTAAGCACTTAGCGTTGAAGTGTGTTATCGGTTAGATTGGCTCGTATGAGCATCTGTTGTGTTCTAGATGGTTAACCATGTACTTGTATTTGTATATTGTTCATCAAACAATGTTTTATTGATCATTGAATGTTATTGAAATGTGAGAAATTGATTTGTACTATTGTTTGAGCAGTACTCACCTATTGTGAGTTGTGATTGACAGGAACTCTGTTAGTAACCTTACTAAGCTTTATGAAAGCTTACTTGTGTTATTTGTCTTATTTCTTGTAGATACGATTTGTGGAAATCGAGAGATCAGATCAACTTGAAGAAATCACACTATCCAAGAACCTTTGGTAGATTTTGAATACAAACATTGGCTTATATGGCATGTAATAGGAAATTTGGAATATGTTTTGTATTAATCCTTATGTACTCATCCTATATAGTTGGTGTGCTTGTAAGGTTGTTGTGTTAAATGGTCATTTGGTGTATGTTTGCATGATGCAAGGTTGTGGTTGAATGAGAATAGGAAATGGTAAGTCTTGACATTGTCTATGGTATAGTACTTGAGTGATTGCTAATCACTAGGACTTATATTTATGAATTGAGATTCTAGCTTAATTATTTTAATGTTTTCTATTTGAATTATGGTGTCAATGGTGACACATTGGTTAGGCACATAGGTTGATTGTTATGACATGGTTTGAAGGGTGGTATGCATGTACATTTAGTATTTATAGCCACCTAAGCATTTGGGAGTGAAAATGACATGATTTAGGCTATTTTTTTATGCAACAACTTGGGGCACGGGCGACCACATGGTCGTTTGCCACACACGGATGCATGCCCCTATTGTGCTAGGTGTAGGGTTCATAAGGGCTGACACACGGGCCGCAACACAAACGTGTGACCCAAGTCAGTAGCTAACATGGGCAGACACACGGGCTAGGATATGGGCCTTTAAGCCAAGTTAGTGAGCTGTATGACCTAAAGTACACAAGTGTGTGCAGTAGCCAGACGGGCATGTGGAATGGCCACACGACCATCTTTGAGCCACACGGTCTGGCTCTGTCACACGGTCGTGTGACCCCTTATTTGAAAATTTTCACTTTTTTCCAAAATCTTCTGTTTTGTCTCGAATTGGTTCCCGATTGTTCCTAAACTATTTTAAAGGCCTCGTAGGCTCGATTTAAGGCCCATAAGAGTAGGATCTACTCCGATATGAATTATCTGACAGAAACAGGTTATGGGTGTTACACCAAGCTGGTTTGGTTTCTGTTGGTTTGGTCCAGGCCAGTGATGGCCTGAACGATCTAATCTAGCCATCGGTTGGACTGTCGGTCCAGTTTCACATACCAGACTTGGTTCGTCTAGTTTTTGGGTCTTGGTCTCAGTTTTGGGCTCTCGGGCCCAATTTACAATCTTAGGTCCAATTTTCAAGTTCAATTACCCATTGGGCTAATTATCTGACTTGAAAATTAATTTCCAAAAATATCATATTAGTTTTAATAAATTTAATAAATTTAATTTTACTTTATAAAAATTAAATTTTCTAGAAATCACTTAGATTTTCTAAATTAATTTTTCAAGAAATTTCCTTAATCAAATTCTCTAGTTGAACAATTCTTATGACCGCCCAATTTAATTGCACATTGAATAAATTGACTCAATTAAATTATTTCTAAAGTCATAGAATTTCCTTCTAATTCAAATATAGCCCGATTGAGCTTTTGTTGAGCTAGTTAAGGGAGCAATCAGATATATGCAATTAGGCTATAGCAATTGCAATTATGTCCAGCAACATTGTTCCTATAATTTGCAATTACTTAATCATGGAGTCAGTCCACAAGAAGTACTATGATTGTAAACTCCTTATTGTATACTCTTTACGAAAGCAATTCATCCAACTACTTTGTCCAATGACCTCGTTATGTGTGTGTTACCCTCATATGATATCCTTGATTCCTTTGAGTTAAATCCATTCACTTAATACAATCATATTTTATCTCATTGTCACCATTATATCTTCTTAATGATTAAAATGACCAATATCAATAAATGACTGTGATAAAGTGCTCGTTCAACCTATGGTCATATTCCATATTTATCAATCCACACAATGTCAATGAGAGGATATCGTTAAATCTTTAATTGAGCTATGAATTCCACTATTGTTAGTAAAATCATGCCATACACAAGTCATGTACCCAACATACAGGATATAGACTCGATTATCTTTAGAGCATAAGCCTCGACTTATATCAAAGCACATGAGTTACATACGTATGGTCAGTGACTGACTTAGGATTTAAGTAAATCACACCATGAATGTCACAAGTGAATTAATTCACAAAAGGATTTAGAATTAATTCATCTTGGGTCCAGTCCAATCTATCATTCTGCTAATGAATATATCAATGTCTTTACCCAAGGAGTCAACTGCTCCGATAGCCAAGACTAGCAGTCTCCTCAATTGGAATTGAAGACGACATAAAAATCTTTCTCAGTATTTGAATCAAATTTTCAGTTTGATTCTTTTATTACAAACTCGTTTAGATTATCTACTGAAGCAAGTTATCTTTCTCGCAATGTAAGGGTTCTTATAGTGTTACTTATCATCAATTTGAACTTGGACAATCAACGAGCTAATATTTACTTGTTACAATTTCACAATGCATGCAAAATATGAAGATGAAATATAAGACATAATAGTGAAATGTAAAATTAACTTTATTTATTTACTCATCATTCAAATAAATAGAAAACAAATACATGTTTACTACGACAATATAGGCATAATTCCCAACAAAGTTACCATTCAAGAAAGCTGTCTTTACATCCATTTGATGTACCAGTAGATTATGAATGGAAGCTAACACAAACAACACATGAATGATAGAGATTTTAGTTACAGGAAAGTAAGTATCAAAATAATCTACTCTAAATTTCTGAGTAAACCCTTTAACCACTAGTCTTACATTATGATTTTGTATTGACCCATCTGGTCTAAGCTTATTTCTAAATATATATTTATTACTAATAGGTTTAAAAATTTTAGGCAAATGTACTAATTCCCAAGTGTGATTAGACATAATAGATTCAAGCTCATTATTAATAGCATCTCTCCAAAAACTAGCATCTATAGAATTTATGGGTTCATTATAAGTTTTAGATACTCATCACCAAAAAACATGAGCAATAGAATCATTTATTAAGTCTAAATCATTAACCTTAGTTATAAAAGAAGTAAGAAAATTAGGTTCAAACTAGTGGCGCTTATTTGTCTTTTACTTCTATTAGGTTCCACATCATCATTAATAATATCTTTATTATGTGTACTAGAAAAGAAACATGTTCATCTAATTTCGTATCAAGATTTACATTAGATTTCTTTAGAGGAAAAATATTTTCAAAGAAGACTACATCTCTATATTCACATATGGAAGAATCATCCAAACACATAAATCTAGATACAACATTGTTCAGAGCATAACCAATAAAAGCAGTATCAACAATTTTATACCTAATAGTGTTCTGTCTAAAAATAGGTATGCCTACATTTGCTAGGCACCCCCACACCACACTTTCAAGTATCTCAAATTAGGGGCCTAACCTTTCCACAATTTGAATGGGATATAATCTATTTTTTTATGAGGCACTCTATTAAAGATGTGATTCACAGAGAGTACAGCCTCCCCCCACATATGATCAGACAAACCAAAACTAAGTAGTAAAGCATTCATAATTTTTTTAGAGGTCTTTTTTCTTTTCAACTATGCCATCTTGTTGTGGGAAATAGGGAGCAAAAAATTCATGTATAATTTCGTCTTTCTCACAAACCTCTATTGGATCCAAGACGTTTTATTTTCCTATCAAGTTGGTTTTCTACTTCTGCTATATAAAGGAGAAAGGTTTGATTAGCTTCATCTTTTTTTCTTAAAAGATAGACCTTTGTATACTTAGAGTATTCATCTACAAAGGTAATATAGTAGCGTTTCTCATTTTTACCTTCTGTGTTTCTAAAATCTACTAGATCAGTATGGAATTAATTCCAAAAGTTCAGTTTTCCTATACGTGATAGATTTTAAGGAATGTGTAGCATGTTTGGCTTCAACACAAATTTCACATTTATTAAAGCTACTATTATCTAGATTAGAAAGTAGATTCAATTTTATGAGTTTCTTTAAAGAATGAATGATCACATGTCCTAATCGAGAATGCCACATGTCAAACGATTCAACAATATAAGAAAAAGTGGTGTCTTTATTATTATTAAACATAGTCTCAATCACGAATAAACCCCCACTTAAAAAACCTTTCCCCACATAATCCTCGTTCCGAGAAAGTACAAGTTTTTCGAATCCAAAGACTAATTTAATGCATGCCTTATTTAACAAACCACTACTAATCAAATTTCTACAAAGGGCATGTACATATAGAACATTAATAAAAGCTAACGTTTTACCATAAGTGAGTTTGAGTAAAAAATTTCTTTTATTGAGTACTTTTGACGTGCTTGAATTACCCATCTAGACTTGCTCACCTTCAGTTACCTTTTCAAATTTGGTTTCAAATTTGGTGAACATTTCTCTATTGGCACAGAAATGTTTAATGGTGCCTATGTCTATAATCCACTCGGCGTTATTTTTTACAAGGTTTACTTCAGAAACCACAATAGCTCTAACCTCATATTGGATGTATTTATTGATCGAGGTAAACATGTTTAAGCAGTAGGAATTCGTTTCTAAATAGTTGAAAATATAATCTACTGCAAAACAGGTCTATTAGCACTGATTGAGAAAAATAAAAAATTACACATGAAATCAAAAATTACTGTCGTGGTAAATCCACTGCCTTAGAAATGAATTTTCCCTGATCGGTGTAATCGTGTAGTGGATGTCATCCCCCAAGGTTAACACAATCCTTTGATATTCGTACACTCGAATATGGAAGATGTAACTCGATTGGTGTTGCTTTCCTCAGGAAATAACAGTAGGAACAATTCTTACGAAGGTTTGGAGGGGTCATAGCCGGTCCTGCTTAAAAGCCAAATTGCTAGACAGAATTTTCTCTAATAGTGATTTGGGGAAAATCGAAAAATTTTATAAATAAATTGTGAATAGAAAAGAGAGGAGAAAAATGTTTTCAGAGAGGGTTGTGTTTCTGTTTAGTGTGAAAAATGAGGAAATCAGCCCTCTATTTATCCCAGTAACAAAAGGGAAAAATAGTAAAAAGGTATGGGTAATTTTGTAAAAAACCCATAACAATATCTTCACTAAATCCTCAGTAGCTACCCCCACTAAATCTTCAACAATCAAACATTCATGATTTTCTTTGCATTATCAACATGAAATACACAAGGATGGTGGGTGCAATGACTTTTATAAATGTTTCTCGGTTTGCTTGTGATAATAGCCTACCCTTCCAACTTTTAATCCAAGCTTTCACTCTTTTCATGATGGAATCGAAAGCTTCTCTTTTTCCACGACCCCAAACAAATGGGAGACTAAGGTATTTGTTGGCATCATCCATGAAAAACATTTCCATGATCTATTGATATGCTTGTTGACCATGCACGTGTTTGGGGAGAAAGTAATTGCTGACTTTGCTTGGTTGATTGTACGTCTGGTAACTTGTTCAAACTGAAATAAGCGAGTAGCTAAAACAACTATATTGCTTTGATTTGTTGGTGTAAAAAGTGTACAATCATCAACAAACATAAGATGTATGGTAAAGGGATAATGGATCCCCTTGCTTAAGGCCCTTTTTTTCGCTTACATTCACCAATCATGTCTTTCTTAAGAAGAAAATTGAATCATGTGGTTGTGTCATAAAACATAATTCACTTAACCTAGAAACCGAAAACTCCCATATTTAGAAGCATTTTTTCAAGAAAAATCATGACACTTTATCATAAGGTTTGGCGAGATCAAGTTTTATTGCCATAACATCCTTCTTGCCTCTATTTAAATTTTCAAAGTGGAAGCTTCATGCACCATAACAACATTGTCCTGAATTTGTCATCTAACGTTGTGTCGAGGAAATAAGTCTAGGAAGAAAAGGCTTTATTCAATCAACTAGAAATCTTGAAATAATTTTGCACAAGAAATTACAACATCTTATGGGTCAGAAGTGTAAGATAGATTTCATGTTTCCTTGTTTCAAGATGAAGACAATGTTTGTGAGATCGAGATCTTCAGTTTGGTGTCCAACTCTAAAATATCATGCACCAAGGTATAATTTCCATTACAGATGAGGTTCAATAGTGTTGAAAGAAAGTACCTAAAAATCCTTATGGTTCTGAGGCTTTCATTATCCCTTTTTTTAGTCATAGGTGGTGAAAAATTTAGACAAAAATAACATAAGAAAAGTTTAACTACCATCACCAATATCTTCATTAACGACCATCAATGGGTTGTAGCACTTCTAATAACTCTCTCACAACACCCAGATTGCTCCTCAGAATTAAATTTATCATGTTTCTCATTGGATTCATGTATTTTTTCAATAGTTTTAACACATTACAACAATAAATTCAATTTTGTGATTTAAAGTTCCAGACTTAAACAAGGTTCAGTTCCTTTTACAAATTTTCTTCAGTTCTTCCAAAGTTTCAGCACATGTTTAACAAGCTAATTTAGTTCTTCCAAAGCCAAAATCTCGATACCCGGCAAAACTACCAAAAAAACAATGATTACTAGTTGAGTAAGAACAAAAAAGTTGCATTAGTTTAGTGGTTGTTCCTTTGATAGCAACCTTTTCAATAGAAATCCACCAGGGCAATTTTAGAAGATAAATTTAGATTTAGATCATTATTATAAGTTGTTTTGATTTTTAATTTGTAGATTTCTAAAAAAGAATAATAATTATTTAAATTTTTTTAAGTAATTTAATTGAAGTTAAATTAAGTTGGAGAAGATATTAGTTGACTACAATAAAAATGGCCAATGGCGACACTTTTTTTACTTAAGACGACGCAAAAAAGGTTGTCATAGGCCCCCCCGATGATTCTCTTGATGCTTTTGAAGACGTCATTGTTAGCACCGTTGGCATAAGCACTGTGTTGCTTTGGAAAAAATGTTGGTATAATTCAACCTAGGCCAACCTTTATTAAAAGGTTGGCAAATACCTAGTCATGGTCTACCTTCAAAACAGGTTCGGATAAGAGGAAATAGGTGACCTTTATTAAGGTTGTACTAAACGCAATCAAAATCGACTCAAAAAAGTTTGGGATAGACCATCCTATGAGAACCTTAAAAAGTTTGGGATAGACCTTGTTTATGCGACACCTTACATAGTTGGCTCAGGTCCCATGTTTTTTTATAACTTTTTTTCCCGACTTTTGAAGAGCCTATTTTGGCGAAATAGAAGAAACTTTGTATATGTTGAGTTTGGACAAGTTTGAGACAATATTAATTAAATATTTAATTAACATAACCTGATCATATTAGTACAAAATTACCACTAAATATGTAGTTATTAGTTTATATACAAAATCTTAATAGAAGTAGTCAACACGTTGGCAACATGTTGTCAGCTTGTTGTCCATTACATCACTTGGTAATTGCATTCAGTGAATGCATTGCCAACATGTTGTCAACCTGTTTCCCATGACATCAACAATCTTGAAAGTTTTCTTCATAAGCTTCTGGTCAAGTGGAAATGGTTATATATATCTTAAAGACTCGATCAACTCTATCAGGGGTTGTGCTTTGAAAATACAACTCCTCGAATTTCTTCTTTACGAACTTGAATAGAAAGAGAGTTCATAAATTAGTGTAGGTTGAAAAATTCCTTCTTCGCAAAGAGGGGAGATGAATTGCTTACTCATCTGCATGCTCGATCACTTGTTTTCCGGTTGAAATTGGCTAGTAATCTTTGAACCACTTTCATACATTTAACAGAACCTATGGAATGTCGAATGTCAAAGATCACACTCATGCAAACACATAAATATTGTAATTTTATACCCATTATACTGGCTTTTACCTTTAGAACCTTGTTTTCAAATATGTAGAATTTGTTGAGGAACAACATGAAGGATGTTTTCTATAAGAAAAAACCAAGTTTTTACATTATGTTAAATTCGAGCTATAACCAAAATCGTTTATCTTATAGACACACAAAGAGCATAATATAGCATAAGGAAAACCTCAAAGCATGGCTGCTTTAAGACTCAATCAAAAATTTTTTTTTGTCTCCACCATTCGATTTTTCTGTTCATCCTCGAAAAGAGTTTGATCATACCTAAACTGCAATGATTTCTAGGTTAATGTTTTTGTATTTTGATACCAGGTTCGATATAGAAGAAGTGTTGTATCATTTATATGCTATGTTATAACACCAAAGCATCCTCGTTCATCGGGAAATTGGAAAGATTCAAGCAAAACATAATGCGGGAGAATATTCCTAGTCTACAATAAAAAAAAGTCCATCACAAACAATGTGTTCAAGAATACTATGATGAAATGGAAGAACATAATTCATTCGTGAAAATCATAAAATTTGTAAGATTCGTGAAAAGAAAACATTATAATGGGAGAGTAAGAATAACCAAGAAAGTCAATAATGGTATTAAAATTTTCAAGTAAGAGTTTCTAAAAATAGCTATCACTAATCTTTTGAAAAAAAAATAACCATGAACAGGTCGAATTCTTTTAGCACCATCACAGCTGTCGTGCCCAACCGAAGGAGTTGATACTTTAATGTCACTTTCCATAGTTTGTTTAAAGATGAATAAAGTTGCATACCCCAATTCCAACTTGACTCTCTTTGCAATATACTCTCAAAATCATTATAATCAAACCCAACTAGAAAGTTCCTCCCCGCCAAACCATAGAACAAAAAAAGAGAAAAAAAGAAAATATTGAAAAAACTTTTATACTTTAATGTCACTTTCCATAGTTTGTTTAAAGATGAATAAAGTTGCATACCCAAATTCCAACTCAACAATCTTCTCTCTGCAATATGCTCTCAAAATCATTATAATCAAACCTAACTAGAAAGTTCCTCCCCGCCAAACTACAAAACAAAAAAAGAGAAAAAAAGAAAAAGAAAAAATTGAAAAAATTGAAAAACTTTTATACTCATAAATAAAAAGTCAGAAGTCAATGAATTTGAAAATTTTGAACAAAATTCGAGTAATTTAACCAAAAAAAGTAAAAAAATCAAAACTTAGAATAAATTCCCTAAAATTCAAACCCTAAATCATGATCAAAATCAAAATTAGTTTCTAACAACTTGGAAATTCAAAATTTAACTTGAACAACAAGAACAAATGAAGTTATTTCAAGTTCATAAGATTTAAAAAAGAAAACCCTAAAAGAAGGAAAAAAAGTACTAGGCACCAAACCAAGCTACGAAAATAGAGAAATGGAGAATCAATCTAGAAGGGAAGCCAAAATCGAGCACTTTTGTAGATTCAAAGTGAAGATTCTGAAGAGAAATTAAAGGGTTCTTTTTTAGATCTGCAAATGCAAATGCAAATAGTAAAAGGGTTTTGATTTGGGGAAAATGATGGGAAAGTAAAAGGTAAAAAGGTTTAGGGGAAAATAAAAATAAAATAATTAGACCAAAAAAAGGTTAGGCTAGGTCAAATATTTGCCAACGAAAAAAAAGGTTGGGTTAGAAAAAATATTTCTAACAAAAAATAAAAGTTGGGATAGGTTAACATTTTCCCAACTCTTCATAAAAATTTTAGATATGATTATATTTTGCCAACACCCAAAAAGTTGCTTAAATGTACAAATTTAAACGTCACAAAAAAGGGTCAACGTAGTCCAAAAAGAGTTGTCTTAGGCTTTTCACACGACGATGCTTTTATATAGTTGGGAAATGTATAACAAAAGTCAGCATAGTGTTGGATAAAGCCAACTCTTATTCAAGCGTTGTCTTAGGCACATATCCCAACCCTTATACAAAGAGTTGGCTAAAAAGTATGTCAGCAAGTCTATCCTGACATGTAACACCCTATACCCAGTCTGGTCACCGAGCCTAAGTAACAGGGCGCTACACTACTATCTCATCATCAACAAAACATAATACATCTCATTGCCATACGATTATCATCATAAGCAAATAACTACAGGAGGTTTAAGTCTCCTTTACCCTAGACGAGGTTAAAATTTACTAATCATACAATAGATAACCTTATAATGAGTTAGAGACATGCTTAAAGACCACTTAACAAAAATAGTCAAACAAATCACGTAGGTATCGATACTCATTTGATGGTATCGATATTTTTCATAAGGGGTATCGATACTGTTTAAAAAATTGGTACCTTTTTAGCATTTTGTTTCTCTACAAAAATTAAAAACAAGCATATTGTCGATACAATTTCAAAAGTATCTATATTTTCACCCCAAGTATCGATACTCGAGAATTGGTATCTATACCAAATTGAGCTACTAACTTCCTGCAATTACAAAATAATATGGAGGCATCGATACTAAATACCCGATTATCGATACTTCTACACAAAACAACAAAAATAACACCGAAACAGGACATTAAACACAATCAGACATATACCACTTCAACAAGTTTATAAAACCTCAATATTTATCAACAAATCATTCATATTTGTAGTTCAATGCATCGTCAATAATTTAAGCTAAGCAAACCAATGAACTAATAACAAACATCTATAAGTTCTATAAGTAATAAAATCAAGCAATCGTCTAAACATCATAGCAATAATCAACTATCAAATCTACCACATTACCTTATTCCCACAATTCAAAATAATAACTATAAAATCACCAACTCAATTACTAAGTCTAACCTGGATCACTTCCTTGGTATATCCACACCCCTCACATCGTAATGCTAACTGTCTACAAAGGTTTAAAAAGAGTGGGTGAGCTTAAACAAGCTCAGTGAATGATCATAATAACCATCAAATAATCATGAATTCAAACGTTATAAGAAAACGATCAAAGCACGGTTACTTACACAATTTGCTATGATCACATACTTAGATATTCATGCAATCTTTACCGACTTAACTAACTTATTAATCACATATTTATGTATACATTTTCATAATATTTCATTTAATGATAATTTGACACTTGAGTTATGAAACATAAAAGTGGGCTTTATCACCACACATCAGATACACGGATCTCCAACACACCATTGACTCGATGAGTCGAACATATCCCAAAAGCGTAGCATTTAGCTAACACTCTCCAACACACCAACATATCCAGGTGAATGGAGCTGAGCTCATATTCCCTTATTTCTCCAAAACTGCCTCGGGCCTTAATGGCCCAAAAACGTAGCACAAGGGTGAGTATTCACAAATCCTGTAACACCCCAAAATAGGGCCTAAGAGTTTTAGGGGTATTTTAGGAATTTTAGCCGTCGAGTGTTTGGAATTTTGTAACATGGTTTATTGGTAATGATTTTTACTATGGCTTTAAAGAGTTTTAAAGACCTTCAATTTTGAAAATTGGACTACTTAGTAAAATAGTCAAAATTGTGAGTTTTTAAGGGGAAATTAGACTGGATTTTAAAATCCAACCTGAAAACCCCCATTTATAGTTTTATTTTCACGATAGTCTTCTTCTCCTCTCATACTTGTGCCGTCCATAGTTCTCCCAACTCTCCTAATCAATTTTGAATTCCAAATCCTAAGTTATAAATCTCCATAGAAGTTAAGAAGAATACCTAAAAACATCATAATTTTCTCCATTATCAAGCTTTTGGGTTTTTTGAGTTTTCTCAAATGCTCGATTTTTCATCAACTAAGGTAACGATTCAATTTCTTATGAGTTTCTAATGTCATCTAGTCTTTAAAATTGAATTTTTAGCCATTAAATCGTATGTTTTGAATAAAAGTCGAAAATTGAGTTATTAATGGTAGATTTCGAGATTTTGAGTGAAAACATGGTTTCAAAGTGTTTTTCAATTAGTTTTGACATGAATTGTAGGTTTTTAAACTTACTTTGAATTTTTGTTGACGATTTCTTACGTTTTAATGAATTTTTGTTAAAATTGCCATAAACATGTTGAAAAGGTCAATATTATGGACTAAGTATTTTTGTGTAGTTTAAAGGTTGGGAATTAGTCGTAGCTGAATTATAAGATGAATGGAATTGGTTTTAGGCGAAAAGATTGAGTATAGACTGATAAGTTGGCTATGTTAAAGGTTTCAATTACATGAGAACTTTGTTTAGGCTTATGTTTTTAGGCTTATGTTTTTGGATTGCTTGTTGTTAGTTCTTAGCTAATTATTGAATGCATTGTGGTCTGAATTGTTGTGTTGAAGTTCCGGATTTGATAGGACCTTCTACGAGTAGAGATAAAGCCAAGAAAAAGCTAGTTTGAGCTTTTGATTTTTCGACGAAAGCGTAATTGGTGAGTGTTTGGAATAATTGCTTGTGGACATGCTTTAATACGTTATTAGGGAATTTAGTAGTAGCCTAAACCCTTACTCTAAATTCCAAGTGTAAGCTTTCTCATACTTATGTTATCTTGTGAACTATGTGCTTATGTGTTTGTGAATATGTGAATTGAGATGAAATGCTATAACACGTGATATGTGGTTATGATAACTGTTGTGAAAATGCAAATGTATACATGATATGTTTGTGTTAAATGTTAGTGACAATGTTTTGCTTAAGATACAAATATGCAGTGATAGAGCACGAATAATCGATAAGTGATATGTGTTTGATTTCGACTATTTTGGCCTTGTGATCTTGAAACTGTTGGATATAGTTGGCATACCATAGAATTGTGGTACTCAACTATATGTACAGTGATTTTAGGCATTGATGTAACACCCTTAACCTATCTCCGTCACCGAATTAGGGTTACAGAGCTTTACCAAACAATCACAACAACATTTAACATCATAACAGTAAATAAATTAATCTCATTAAAAACTTATTAAACACATAAATTTGGTCCCTAAATCGAGCCTTCGAGGCCTTAAAAATAGCTTAGAAGCAATTCGGGACTAATTTGAAAAAAAACAGAAGATTTGGGAAAACGTTGCAAAATTTGAAAATACGGGCCACACGACCGTGTGGCTAGATCGTGTGACATAGCCCAGGCCCAATTGAACAAAGGGACACACGGCCGTGTTCCAGCCCCTGTCCCTACCCATGTAACTCACTGAGTTGGGTCACACGGTTGTGTCGCAGGCTGTGTACCAGACCGTGTAACGCTCTAACTTGTGACACACGACCATTTTGCAAGCCATGTGCTAGGCCGTGTAACACACTGACTTGGTACACTAACAATGTACAAATGACACATAGTTTCCTAACAGCCTGTGTCTCAGGTCGTGTATTCCATAATTTGACCTTAAAAATAAGTCATTTCAAGGCCAAAACACACATAATCATCCATCCCATTTGTGCACACATTCAATTGACCTAAACATCATTCAAACACTCATAAACATACCATTTCAAACATCCTAATTCATTTAACCAATATGACATTCAAAGGCATCACATTTATGTAAAAAAACATCATTGATCAAATCAAAGCAACATAACCACATTTCAAGCATAAAACCTAGTTCTTTTATCTACCAATTGATATCACATATGACTATTTACATGCCATTAGAAACATACCAAAAGGATCTTATATACAAGTACTTAAAAGAGACCAAAATGATCTAACTTGGTAAGACATTAAAGTATATCAAACAAAACATAAACTTCAAAAGTATATACATACCAAATTAACCATTAACACATTCAAGAATTATCATTATAAAAGATCCTATACATGCCAAATAACCATATCTAATATATCACACAATCATCTTCTTTCTACTCACATGAGGGCATGCATAGTTACTATCATATCATATGAATACACATTATTTAAGCTTTCATCGAAAGATATGAAAATGAATGAACTTGGCACCATTTAAAAATGAACCAATTACCAAGCCTACACTTATAACCCTATTACATGCCATTTATAACCATTAACCAAAATAACCATAAATACCAATATGATGAATAGATAGTGTGACAATACTCTGATGAGATTCCAACCGGTTAAGCTTTCCAATAATCTACAAGACAGAGGAAACGATTACGTAAGCATTTAATGCTTAGTAAATTCGTATAGGCAAAACTTAACTTACCAATCATATTAAAATAAACAACCAAACCTACTCTCATCAAGTCGTATGCTAAACTTCTTTTTATGCACATCACCTCATAAGGTTAGTAAATATATCATTACTTATAAATCTCAAGTAACTTATGGCATATACATGATAAAATTTAGGCTTCATCCACAATCCATCATTTATACATATATCCTTTACACATACTTTCCATTGAAATCATATGGTTAATAGATAGTAAGTAAACAATACATCTATAGAACATAACATATATTAAGAAATAGATTCCATGCATATTTCAACCATCATTCGATAAATTATCAACCATTCTTATATTATATATGCATATTCACCTTTTCCTGTCACATGAACATTATTAACATTAAATTTTTATACATGCCTTTCCATTAACCTTTACTTACCCGTTGAACCGTATAGAATAGCATTGGATACTCGAGGAATGCTCACACATAATGTGCATTTTCATGTAAAAGTAACCTTTCCTTTCCATTAGTGCTCACATGAGTTGTGGGTCGGAATGTTAGCTACACATGCTGCTCACACGAGATTTGGAGTATCCGCAACAAGTGCAGGACCTCAGCCATCAGTAGGACATTCAAGACCAACACCCGAAATTGTATAACCCTAATGTAATGTCATTCGTACCCTAAGTATTCACAAGGTTCAAATGAGACTTTTATATCTCAAGTCCATTATTTCAATCGCATTATAACATTTCTATATACCATCATGAATTTCACATTTATAAATTACAACTTTAAGTCAACTAACCTTTCAACCATATCCATAATACCTATTATTAAATCAATATTATAATTCACATAATTATACATAGAAACTCATCCTAAACATCAAATGAAAAGTTTAATCTCTATATGAACTTACCTGTACCAAAACAATGCCCTAACGTGATCCAACGATTAATCCTCTATTTTGGCTTTTCCGCGATTAGTGTCCGTTTGAGTCGTTTCTTGATCTAGATAAATATATTTATTCCATTAATCTCATTCCAGCATTGATCCAAAATTTAAAATAATTAATTTAACATATAACCCTTCATAATGAAAAATTATAAAATTGACCTCAAATTTTACCTTTTATGCAATTTAGTCCCTAAACCCCAAACTTACAATTTAACTATTGTTAACCATAAATCATGCTAGCTAATTTTACCTAATCCTATAAAATCTCATATTTATCCACAATTTATAATATTTTCCTTGAATTTTACCATTTTCATAAATAAGTCCCTAAACTTAAAATTCATCAAAAATTACTTAACAAAATACTTATATTTAACAACTAAGCTTAATAATCTATCATAAAATTTCAAAACATCACAAATTCATCAATGGTAAAATTCTAAACATTTAAAAATTTAACAAATCGACCCTGGGTTAGCTAGATTAAGCTAATACGAGCATAAAAATATAAAAAAACCCACTAAAAACGGGTGACAATTACATACCATGTATGTAAGAATAAGCTTAGTCGAAAGCTTTCCCAAGATATCCATGGAGGCTATAGTTTTTTTTTGAGAAAATAAGAAGATGATAGCATTTTTGGCATTTTGTTTCTTTTAATTTTCATTTAATTATAAATTTACAATTTTGCCCTTTTAAAGTTAATCAAATTTCAAGCATTTGATTTCCCAAAATCGTCCACTAATAGTTCAATTGGTATAATTGCAATATAAAACCTCCCTCATTTAATACTTAAACCATTTAATCATTATGATTCAATAGTGGCTAGGTTTTACACCTTTTATGATTTAGTCATTTTATTTAATTAACTATCTAAACGTTAAAATTTATTAACCAAAGTTTAATATGACCCTTATAACACTCTGTAAATATTTAATAAAATATTTACGACTCAATTTATAGAAAAGAGTCCTGATACCTCATTTTCTAAAACTACTTGACTTCAGGGACATACCACTTGAACCTAATTATTCTTTCATTTCACATAAATCATTAAATAAAAATTTATTATTACACTATATTTGACTCGTAATTATTAAGTAATAATATTTACAGACTTGCTCGTCAAATTTGTGGCCCCGAAACTACTATTTTTAACACCACTGAAAAACGGGTTGTTACAGTCGAGGCCTTGGGACATGTTGGAGGGATAAGGGAATGTGAGCTAAGCTCCATTCAAAGGGACATGTGAGGGGAAATAAGGAGAGTGTTAGCTTTATGCTTCACTTTTGGGACATGTTTGACTATGTAAGTCTATGTGGTGTGTTGGAGATTCGTGTATCCGATGAGTGATGATAGAGCTCACTTTTATATTTCATAGCTCAAGTGCCAAATTATCTTAAATTATGAATATGTGTGTATTATAATATGTGTTTATATGACATGTGATCATTATGCAATTTATCTATAACATGTTTTTGAGTATTGCGACATATGCTTGAATGTTATGTGATTATATGTGTAACCTGATATATGCCTAAAAGTGAATATGTTTACCATGTAAAAGAACTAGTAATAATGCACGAGTAAGTATAATATGACAGTAGAATTGGAAGTTTTGAGGTTATGCTATATGGTTGTTTTGTTGATGCTTGATGAATTGTTTGCATTGTGGTTATTCTCACCCACTCCTTTTAAACCATTTTAGATTAGTTGTGTGTTAGTGTGAACGGTGTGGTTTTTGAGAGGAGATCCAAGCAAGTCAATTTGTTATTTTATAGGTGTTCTATATTTATTACTGTTTTGGGGAATAAGGTAATGTGGTAAACTTGTTTATAGCCATGTTAACTTCTAAAAATTTTGTTTGTTTTTTATTCAACTTATAAGGATTACATGTTAATATTATGCTTGGGTTTATGAATATGAGGATGGATTGACGTTACTTGCTCAAACACGATTTTGTGATATTGAACTGTTAATTAGGTCATTGAATGATTATTTTTCGAAGTAATTGAGATATGATGTTTATGAACTAAATTGGAATGGATTAATTGCATATGTATGCTACATTTTTTAGGTTTGGAGTAGAGGTATTAATAATCAAATTTTAAAATCAATACCTCTGTGTTCTAAAATGTGTAGGAAGTCAGAATAGAGATTCGGTATTGATACCTTTGCTCGAGTATCGGTACTCAAGGTAAATTTATCGATACTTCACGATAGGTACCGATAATTTTTTAGACTTTGGTCTTTAAATAAGAAACAGAATGCAAGTTTGGTATCGTTTTTCCACGTGGTATCGATACCACTTAAAGAAAATATTGATACCTTAGTGTCAGTATCAATACCTACGGACCTGGTTTGAGAATTTTGTCGAATGGACCTTATGCATGTTTTAATGTGTTTATAAGACTAATTAGTGTAATTTTTGCATGTGATAATGATAACTAACTAGTATGATTGTCTTAAGATCTATGTGAATAATAAACTGATAGATGTTTTGTTAGAATGAGCTTTTACTTGTTGATTATGACACTAGACAGTGATTTGGCATATTGATATTCGGGCTTGGCGACCAGGCTGAGTATAAGGTGTTACGAATCCTATGGCATGCCAACTATATTCAACGGTCTCAAAGATCACAAGGCCAAAATATCCGCAATTATTCACACATTTTTACTTACCGATTTTTGCACTTTTTCACTGCTCATTCACATTATAAGCACAACATTATCACTGTCAGTCGGCATGTATAACATACCCAAAATTAACACATTCACAATAGTCATTACAAGCATTTTTCACATGTCACATTACCACATCTTAATTCTCAATCCACAACACACAATCACATATTTTGCAAATTAGACAAGGGGTATAAGAAAACTTACACTCAAAAATTAGAGTAGGGGTTTAGGCTACTCCTAAGTTCCCAATTAACACTATGAATTGTGTCTACAAGCAGCGATTTCAAACACTTATTGATTGCGCTTTCGCCTAGTCATCGAAAGCTTAACTAGCTTTTCCTTGCATTTCGCTTTACTTGAAGAAGGTCCTAATGTCTCTAAAGCTTCACCAAAGTAATTCACACAATAAACACAATTAACATTCAGCCATAGACCCACCTAAATCAACCAAAAACACAAGCCTAAGCTAGTTCCTCATGAAATTGAAATTTCGACTAGCTTAGCCGAAACGCAAAAAATCTCAACACCTACTCGTTCCCATCACATAAATCTGATTCCAACCATCTAATTGTATATCTAAGAACAATTTTCAACTTTCAAACTACTCAAAACTATGCAGATTCATGATTCTAAAATTTTGACATACAATGACAATTTTCACGAAAACTCAATAAAACCTTAGAATTCTTTAACTAAACTTTAGGGAAAGTTTAGAAACCTTCTAATCACATCAAAACAAGTTTAAAAACACTTTTGTAATACCCAATTATTGCCCGGGGCCCAAAATCCTTTACACGACCCAATTAGCCTAAAACACAAAAAAGAGAACCCTAGCAGCAAAATCAGTAGCCACGGTAACCTCACCCACGCTTCAACATCGCCCAACATTCAGTACTTGGTGTACGTCCCCCACGACCCTCATACCTGTGAAAAACTGATCCAAACAGCAATAGATGTAAAAATAACAGAATAGATTTGGATTGGAGGTTTTTTTGGATTATTATTTGGGGGGTTCTGAAAAAAGAGGATTTCAATCTGTAAAAGGGGGGTGAGCAATATTGTATGAAAGAAAAACATTTAAAGAAAATACGAAAATAAGGAATCAAAAAAGGCAAATTTTTGAAGGTAATTGTTTTGTTCCTTTTTTTCTTTTTATTTGTTTTTCCTTTTTCATTTTCCATCCTGTTTTTCTTAAAACAAAAGCGGAAGAGGGAAATAGAGGAGGACTTACCGTTGCATGCGACGTCGAGGGATCTTCATTCCGACGTCGGAATGAGCGGATTTGGAGCGGAAGAGAAGAGGGAACTGTGGCAACACAAAAATGGCATAAGGGAATTGATTTTTGGGTTCTAAAATGGGAGTATATAGGTTTCAAAATGGACTATTTTTGCCATTAGTCCTCTTGATTTATGGTGATTTTCAAATTAACTTATTTATTTATTCTAAATCTGACTGCACCTTTTATTTTCGTTTCAAATTGGTCCAATAGTGTGCAGCGTTTTAGGGTGGGTTGGAAAATTACTTTTCGGTCCTTTATTTATTGCACTGCTTTAATTTACTCCATTTCTTGTTTTTATTTTCAAAATTAGGCATTCAACTTCATTTGATATTTTAATTTAGTCCTTAATTTGTTTTTAGTTTATTTTTATTCATTATTTTTATTGTTTATTACATTAATTATTATATTATTATTGTATGTATGTATGTGTGCTCATATATATAATATATATATATTAAATGTTTTAAATATATATGTAGTACGTATTTTTTATTATTATTATTACAATTTTTTTTGTATATAGTTTATATATATATTATATACATTCATATTTTATAATTATTTATATTTTCATGTTTTATAATTCATATGTTTATACATTTTTATAATATGTACATATCATAGATTTTATTTTTATTTTATTTTTCTTAGCCTTATATACATATGTATGCGTATATACTTTTATAATATATATATATGTTTTCTATATTTTATGATCCAAATATTTTTATATATACGTATACATAGATATATATTATTCTATACCTTTATAAATATATTTTTAAATTTTTTTTATATATACATATGTCCATCTTTTTATAATTACTAATATATTATGTTTATACATTATTATGTTTATTATTTTTAAAATGCATGTACATTGTATTATTGATTCATTTTCGTGATTTTTGTATATATATGCACGAACGTTTTATCATACTTTTAAAGAAAGTATATTTTGGTTTTGTTAATATTAAAATTGTTTTTTTTTAACATTTTAATATTTGGCAATCATGATTCTCGAGAAAGATCGTGTCCTAACTTACTGGATCGTGATCATTTTTTCGATGAATTTAACAAGCTAAGTATTCATTTCACAATAAATTTGCAATTTTCAAATAAAAGCTTATTCTCAGGAATTCAAAATGTCGGGTCCTAACTTACTGGTCGTGACATTTCGTTATCTCGAAATAAGAATTTCTAAAACAAAAAGCAATATTCGATATTTTGAAGATATAAAATATTGTGCCCTAACTTACTGGGTGTGGTGTTTTATTTCTTTGAAATGAGAATGTTGTATCATTTTAATCCATTCACGGGTTAAAAAATTTTATTTAAAATCTTTTCAAATTTTCGACATCAAGACATTAAACAATCAATTTAGGTACCGATTTTTGGGTGTTACGAGGATGCTAACCCTTCCTCGTATGCGTATCGACTCGAACCGCTTTTCTCAAATTTCAGAGACCAAATTTGTTTTAAAGGTGAGCCGGTCACACCTAAATCACGGATCGGTGGCGACTCCAACTTTTGTTTTTTTTAAAGTCAATAACTTATTTTTGTTTTCAAAAATTGGTTTCGACAGCTTGGCGACTCCACTGGGGACATAAGAGAGTCGAGCCATAAATTGATTATTTTTGTCTTTTTGTCGAAAATCAAATTTTGTTTTAAAATTCATGATTTCTTCTTTGCAATCATTGGTTTTCATTCTCATATGTTTGCTTGATTGGCTTAAGTCCGTTGGTTTATTTGCATTTTTGCATTTCATGGTCAATTTTACCCCCTAAGTGGGAGTGAGAAACTAGTCCTTCGTGAGGTTTTCACCTCCGTACAGGGTAGTGGATCGCTTTCGGGATACATCCGTACCTATGTCTTCGTGAGATTTTCATCTCCGTGTAGCCATAGGGAAATGTATTCCACTGAACCGAACTCGGTCCATATGAGCCTATAATGGGTGAGGATCGAGGAATCTGCTGGTTTGGGTACCCTTGCTCTAGAAGCCAAAACCTCATATAGTGAACCTTAGGAACCCACCCTAGGTAGAATTACTTTGAACCTTAGTAGATACCTAATTAGGAGTTTTTACTTTTTTTTGTTGTATTGTATTTAATTGTTACTGACTTTTTGTGTTTTATTCTGATTGCATGGCATTACAATTACATGGCATTTCATTACAAAAGGCGTTGGTTCGTTTTCGGTTGCTAGATAGAAAGTTTTATCATGGGAGATGGGTTTCTTGATAGAGTGGAGGATAATGCGACTGTTCGAACTTGGGCTGAGATGACGCAGCGTGAAAAAGGTGATAGTTTGGTTGAGGGACACGTATCAGAATTATGGGACTTCACCCGTGTTAGCGTAACCCAGAACAACTTGCAGGAGTTGAAGGAGATTTGGGATCAGTGGAATAATGAGGTTAGACAGTTGTTTTATTCAAATTATGGGGATTTGCCTTATTTACTCGATATGAAGGTAGATAAGCGTCTGTTTCGAGCTCTTGCCCAATTTTGGAATTCGGCCTATAGTTGTTTCACATTCGAAAAGGTTGATTTGGTGCCTACAATAGAGGAGTACACAGCTTTACTTTGGTGTTCGAGGATTCAAGTAGACAGAATCTATTCGAAAGCAGTAAATATGCCAACTTTCTTGAGGAAGCTAATGAATGTAACAGGGATGAGCGAGCAATGGGTTACAGCTCGGATTAAGCAAAAGGGGGATAGCAAGTGCATTCCTTGGAAAACTTTGAAAGACCTCATTTTAGCACACCCAGACACGAGGAAGAAGGTAGACGTCTTTGCTTTAAGTATTTATGGTTTGATTGTGTTTCCTAAGACTTTGGGGCATGTTGACGAGGCGGTTACTGACTTATTCGATCGACTTGATAAGAGAGTTACGCCAGTCCCGACAATTTTGGCAGAAACCTTCAGGTCGCTGAATGCATGCCGAAGAGCGGGAGAGGGTAAGTTTATTGGATGTGCGCAGCTTCTACTTGCTTGGTTTCACAGTCATTTTTGGAGGGATGATAGGGTTTCATATCGAGTCTTCTCTGAAAGCTATTCACCATTGAAGGAGATAATGGCTACGCCTAGGAGAGATGACATCTCGGAGGAGAAATGGATGGCAATTTTTTAGAATTTGCAAGAGGAGGATATCGAGTGGAGAGCTCCGTGGTTACTTTCAGATGAGGTCCTATATCGGTGTGGGGATTTCGACTGGGTTCCTTTGCTTGGAATTTGGAGAGCTGTTGGTTATGCCCCATTGTTAGTGTTAAGGCAATACAGGTCAAGACAGTTTGTGCCTGCAACTCATGGACTGGTTAAGTGTGAATTCTCGTATAAAGATGATGGTTACAAAAAGAAAGCTCGTGATATGGCCAATGCATGGAATCAAACTCGCCGAATGAAAAGATTAGCTGTGGGTCCAATGATAACTCTCGAGTACAACGAGTGGTGGGTTAAGAGAATCAACGATAACATTCCTGAGCCGAGTCTAGAAAATAGTCAGTCGATAGAGAAGCATTTACGTGTCTTTCCCACTGAGCTGGAGATCATAAAACAGGACTTTGAAAGGAAGAATGCAGAATTAGAGAAGAAAATAGAGCAGATGGAGGAAGAAAAGGTGAATTTGAGACTAGATGCGGATGTTCAGAAGCTCGAGGCTGATAAACTAAGAAAGGGAAAGAACAAGGCTGAGGAAGAGCTAGATAGCTTGAAGACCGACTATAAGAAGTTGCGTTTGTCTATGAGAACTACAGGGCTTGGAAAAACTTCAGAGCAGTGGCATGAAGAGATTCGAGAAGAAAGAAATAAGTCAGAGTGGTGGGAAAGAAAATTTCAAGAGGTTCAAGCACGAAATGAAGCTATAGAAAAGAGCTTGTCAGTGAGCCAAAAGGAAAAGAGCGAACAAAAGGACAGGGTGGTTGAGTTAGAAGGGTCTCTTCGACAACACAGAAGTCGAAATTCTGTAATAGAGCTGAAAGCAAGTCTGAGCAAGATCGAATAAATGAAGGGTAAAATAGAAGAGTTGGAAGCAGCATTACGAAGTTGTGATCCAAATCGAGCATCTAGAGGCAAAGGAAGGTCGTCAGAATGAGCAACTTCATTATTTCCAGGATCAAGTCAGAAATAGGGATCGCGTTATGGGAGAAGCTGTGGTGCAGATTCGTGAAGTGGCAGATCACTTGCAAACTTTGGCAGTACAAGCCGACACGTTGAGCGTAAAGTACGAGCTGGAGTCAGATCGAGGACAAGAGTTAGCATCGTTGCTTAAAAAGATCAAGACCTTAAGTATTAGGGCAAAGCCATATTTGTATCCCATTCTATGTAAAGAGATTTATTTTCTAATAAAGTTTTCTGAAAGTAATTGAAATTAGAATTAACGCCTTTTTGCATTCATTCTTATACATCGCATCATATGCATTAAAACTATTAAAGGATTCTGATTAATTAAAATCATGCCTCAGTTAACCTGGAAACCAACCAGCCAACCCACCACCGTTACGACACTCAAGTAAAGACTAGAGAAATGGACCAAAGGTTGGAGAAATTAGAGCAAATGCAAATACAGATGCAGGAGCAATTGACCAAATTTTAACAAGATATGAGGGATCAGTTGTTCGAATTCCAAAGAAATATAATGTGCCAATTAACCCAGTTGTTGGCTGGAGGGTTAGAAAGAAGAAAGAGCCCAGCGGTCCACCTTGGGGATAATAATGAAGACCCTATGAATCCTCCAAGTTTTTCCCCAACAAATATCCAAGCGCAACCAAATGCGTATCCACAAAAGGTAATTGTTAACATCTGACCCCAATATCAGACCAGTACTTCGGCATCGGTGAATCTCCAGACTGGCTCAATTTCCAACTTGATGATCTAGCAGAAACATAACCGGCGAAGATGGAGTTCCTAAAACAATTTGAAGATTGTTACAAACGGAAAGGGCGAGAGTGGAGCTCTCAAATTAATACTTTAAAGGCCCCATAGAAGAAGGGGAATAAGGGGGATAATGTAGGCAGATATAACAAGGGTCACTCAAAACCAATCACTGTAGGCTCATCAAGACAAGAATCAAGTGTGAAGTAAGGTACTGAGAAACTCCAGTTCACGCTAATTCTAATGTCATATAAGAAGCTGTATCAAAGCTTATTCGATGCGCACGTTGTTTCCCCTTTCTACTCAAAACCCCCACAACCTTCGTACCCCAAATGGTACGACGCAAATGCACAATGCGATTATCATGCGGGAATTACAGGACATTCCATAGAAAATTGTATTGCCTTCAAGAAACTGGTCGAAAAGCTCATCAATATGGGCATTGTCAAATTTGAGGTTTCATCTAGTGTAGAAAATTCGCTACCCAATCACATTTGATAATAGGATGAATGTGATGTATGAAGAAGTGTTGAGAGGCGTTCACATCAATGCCATATATGAAGACACAATTGAAAAAAGTCATTGTTAGATATCCACCCTTATCAACTTGGAGATGTTCTAAATAATTGGATTGCGGAGGAAATTCCTGTAGTATTTAGGACTTATTTAGAGTAATGTTCAAAACACACTTGTTGCTTTTAGCCTAGAGGCAATAAGAATTCCTTTGTGAAATAGGCTCATGTCTGAATTTCATTATTTTAGTGAAATGCATCCTTGCGTTCATTTTTTAGCCAATATTCTTTCATTCTTTTTGAATAATTATTCTTTTATTCTTTTGGATTTTCTTCCAAATCATTCATTCATTCATTCATAATCATACTGTACAAATAATTATTCACAAATTCATACATTCTTTGTATATTCTTTGGTACCTACATTAGGTCCCTCGATATCAATGTCATGAGTGACACTGCTACAGATTTATAATTTCCTTCTGAGTGAGACATGTGTTTAGAGAGATTTCATGACTTTAAAGATGGCGTAGATCGTGGCCTATCTCCGGACTTGTTGAGGATGGTAGAGCAAGAAGAGAAACAAATTTTACCTCCTGAGGAGATAATGGAGATTATGACCTTAAGGGAACGTGCATAACATGAGAAACAAAGTAAAACATTGTTGAGTTACTTCAAGAATTCAAAGACGTCTTTGCATGGTCATACCAGGACATGCCCGGGTTAAGCACTGATATTGTAATCTGAGCAGCAACGCGATGTCAAAAATTTGCAGTATGTTCAAGATTAACATCGTGAATGATGCAGTTAGAATTCTTTACCGGGGCAATGCCTTCTTCTTTGGCTCATCATAGTTTTGCCTGTTGAAGTCAAGTTTCCATTTTTCCATTTTTGTTGGATTTCATCCTAATTGAAGAGGAAGATCCAAAGTTTTTCGTCATTTTTCGCCCCAAAAGGCTCTATGAGAGAAACCGAATACTAAAGAATATTTTTCGCATACAAACTGAAAGTGGAAGATCTTATGGGAAAGACCTTATCTGGAATAACATTGATTCTAATTGAAAGGGATGACCAGGACTTAACTAATCCTATAAGTGCAGATTCAAAAAAAAAACAAAAAACAAAAAAAACAAACAAAAAAAACAAAAAAAAAACAAAAAGAAACAAAAAACCTCTACATGGGCAATGTCTTTCTCTTTAGTTTATCATGGTCTTTCCATTGAAGTTGAAATTCTTTCTTTCTGGTTATTGGCTGATTTGAGGTAAGATGACGATCCAATCTCAATACAGTCAATTGAACCTAATTAAAGGAAAAAGGCTAAAATCTATTCGTCACGATCAGATGTACAAAAAATGGATGATGCGAACTTACAACCAAAAGGTTCGTCCCAGAAAATTCCACGAGGGAGACCTGGTATTGAAAAATCCTTCCTCTACAAAAGGATTTCAGAGAAAAATGAGTGTCAAATTGGGAAGGTCCTTAGGTTGTAAAGAAGACCTTTTCCGGAGGAGCACTGATCTTGAGTGAGATGAATAGTAAAAACTTGTCTAATCATGTAAACTCAGATTCAGTCAAGAAATACTTTATTTAAAGAAAGAGAGGACTAGGGTAAAATCCCGCAAAGGACACTTTGGGTCGCAAAAAAAAGAGTGAAAAAATAAAAAATGGAAAACTAAAAAATGAATGAAAATGAAAAATGGAAAAAGTAAAAATGGGGAGGCTAAGGTGAAAACTCGCAAAGGGGCGCCTTAGACCAAAGGGGGATTTGAGTTGAAAACCCGAAAAGGGCGGCTCAAATTTTGATCAGAATAGGGCAGGAAGTGATCAGAGTAGCTCAGATTTTGATCTAAATGGGGCATGTAGTGATCTTGCTATACCTGAGTCAACAGAAAAAGGTACGCGACATCTTGGGGCATCGACAGAGTAATGTAGATCTCCTAGACACATGTCAAACTCAGGATAGTCTTCAGGAAGTTTGTACAGAGAAGTTCAAGCTGTGATATCTGGGGCACCTAATCTTTATACTATTTATATTTTCTTGGAATAATTCATTCTTTTTCAAGATACAAGTCAAATCCTCTTTTATTTTCAATATTTTTGATAATTTTTTCATGGCAAGCTATGCTCTCAAATCAATACTGTTTTATCCATTGTTATATTCTTTTCGCAAGCATGTTGCATTAGAATAATGATTAATAGACTAATAAAACTTTCATAAGGGAAGTTTTGCATATTACTTTAGAAGTTTCTAAATAATACGAGAACCTGAAAAAGGACTATTGTTTATAACACACCTGGTTCAAAGGTGGAAAATCTGAGAGGGAATAGTCTAAATTAAGACTATCTCTTTGGATTTTGTTGTCAAAAGCATTGATTAAACAAAATGACAATATGTCGTGTTGGTGACAAAGCGTCAATGAACAAACAAGCAATGATCACCTTGCAATAAGAGGGTGTTTCCTCGGAGAAGAAAATCCTTCATTGTGCATAGGCATTTGGTATGACACCTAAGAATGGTATAGAGGTCCAAAGTGTTTCACATTGCGATAAGAGAATATCGAGAAGTCATGTTTTTCTACCCTTGGGTTACAGTGGAAAGATGATACATATTTCGTGTCCCAGTGGATTAAACTTTGAAGTTTACAGTGGGGGGCAATCTGATTAAGTTTTTCTTTGGAGATGCCAGCCAAGCAAGAAGGCGTTGTAGCACGTCAGTGATAAAGTCTTAATAAACTTTGAGTAATGACAACCTAAGCGGGGCCATTCTCATAAAAATGACATTCTGCATTCATTCAAATGTCATTCATACACGTCTAGTTATGAGCTTTTGATTCATTCTGATCATGACATCCTAATCATTAGGCATAATTAGGTTCATAAATTGAATTATAACAGGTCATGTTCCCCAGAGAACAAACCGGTAAAACTTCAGTCTTATCTTCCTGAAGATTGTAGTGGAGCAGGCAGAAGAAATCAATCCTATCTCCCTGAAGTTGCAGCGGAGTGGATTAACATCTAGATCTTATCTTTCTGAGGTTTCAGAGAGCAGATCGCATTCAGTCTTATCTCCCTGAAGTTGCAGTGGAGCAGACAAAAGAAATCAATCCTATCTCCCTAAAGTTGCAGCGGAGTGCATTAACATCCAGATCTTATCTTTCTGAGGTTGCAGAGAGCAGATCTAATAGAGGGTTGCGCGCGGACCAAGATCGAGTCGTCAAGTCACGGGAAACTCCAAGCGAAAGCTCTAAACAAACAGATCTGAAAATTAAAACAAAGAACAAGATTAAACTAATCAGATCTGAAATTAAATTCCCAAATTCAATTAAATGAGCAGCAAGGAACAAAGAACGAATGAATAAATGTATTCGGAGTTCAAGAAGATGAAATCGAACTCAATAGTGAAATCCCACGTTAATCGCCAAGAACACCAAAAGCAGTAAGTAGATTGAAACAATCGATTTTTTTAATTGGAAGATTAGGGATTTGGGCGGCAAAAAGAAAAGAAAGAAATAGATGAAATTGAACGGTTCAAGAAGTGAATTTAAGTTGCGATTCGGTCCAATTGAACACCCAAGATGAATTGCCCAAATTTCAGCAGCCAAATTTCACCCAACAAGAAGAAATAGAAAACGGCAAGAACCCTAAATTTTGGGGGAATTTTGAATCGATTAGATGCTGCCAATAAAAGAACCGATTAAATGAAGAGTTCTTGGAGTTTGAATCAAGGCTGAAACACAAACAAAAACAGCAAGGAAATTAGATATAGATTCGGCATCAATAGAAATAAAGAAAAGAAATTGAACAGCAAGAATAAAAGATAAGTCCTAAAGATCCTTGAAATCCCAAAAGACTTCACAAATCTCTTCAAACGGCTCTAATCTCCCCTCCAAAGAATATCGATGGCAAGAAGAAGGTTGAAGATGGCTCCCATAATCAAAAGATTGTTAAAACAACTTCTAAAGAAAACTCAAGAGAGAAATCTTGGAGAAAACTCAAAGAAAATTCTGCTCTCTCAAATCTGAAATTTAAGAATGAATCTAAGTGTTATGTACAAGGGTGGCGGCCATGCCTTTAAATAGGCCTCAAGTAATCCTAATCTAACAAGTAACTAATAAAATTAAACCTAATTAATAGAATAAAATAAAGGAAAATTCGCCAAGCATATATATGGGCATTTTTTTGGGCGAATTTTACATGTATGTTCCTAAAGCTTAAAAATTAAATTAAACAATTAAAATGTTTATAAATTGGGCCCTTTGACATTTTGGCCTGATTTTCAACTAAGTATGAAGGAATTTCTTGATTGGGCTGGAATTTGATTATTGGGCCTCGCCTTCAAAAATTTGGGCTCGTGATCCATCTCCTTCCGAAATTGGGTCGTTAATGCTCGTAACGGAGATCCAATGCGTGTTGGCTACAAGATTTGGTTTCTTGGACCAAGATTTCCAAGATTTGAAATCTTGATTTTCTTGATTCTTGAAATCTCTTCGAACAGCATAATTGGGCCAAGATTCGGTTTCTTGATTTTCTTGAAAATAAGAAAATGAATCTTCATTTTCTTGTTCTCTTGTGTATGCATCTAAGGCCTTGCTAACAAACTCTTGAATGGTCCCATTTAGTTTGGACCGCATTTGTCGGGCCTTTGATCTCGTTATTGGGCCTTGTGGCAATTTGAGCCCATCACTTTCTTGAACTTAGGTTGGGCCTTTATGACTCGTATCAAGATCGCATTCAGTCTTATCTCCCTGAAGTTGCAGTGGAGCAGACAGAAGAAACCAATCCTATCTCCCTGAAGTTGCAATGGAGCAGACAGAAGAAACCAATCCTATCTCCCTGAAGTTGCAGTGGAGCGGATCAACATTCAGATCTTATCTTTCTGAGGTTGCAGAGAGCAAATCACATCTAGTCTTATCTCCCTGAAGTTGTAGTGGAGCAGACAGAAGAAATCAATCCTATCTCCCTAAAGTTGCAGTGGAGCAGATTAACATCCAAATCTTATCTTTCGAGGTTGCAGAGAGCGGATCGCATCCATCTTATCTCCCCGAAGTTACAAGTGGAGCGCATGAAGAAACCAATCCTATCTCCCGAAGTTGCGTGGAGCGGATCAACATTCAGATCTTATCTTTACGAGGTTGCGAGAGCAGATCGCATCCGATCTTATCTCCCGAAGTTGCGAGAAAGCGAGAGAAGAAATTAATCCTATCTCCCGGTTGCAGTGGGCGGATTAACATCCAGATCTTATCTTTCCGAGGTTCTGAGAGCGAGATCATATTCGGTCTTATCTCCCGGTTACAGATGGAGCGAGCGAAGAAACCAATTCTATCTCCCCGAAGTTGTAGTGGAGCGGATTAACATCCGATCTTATCTTTACGAGGTTGCGAGAGCAGATCGCATCCGATCTTATCTCCACGAAGTTGCGAGAGAGCGAGCGAAGAAACCAATCCTATCTCCCTGAAGTTGCAGTGGAGCGGATTAACATCCAGATCTTATCTTTCTGAGGTTACAGAAAGCAGATCATATTCGGTCTTATCTCCCTAAAGTTACAGTGGAGCAGACAGAAGAAACCAATTCTATCTCCCTAAAGTTGTAGTGGAGCGGATTAACATCCAGATCTTATCTTTCTGAGGTTGCAGAGAGCAGATCGCATCCAGTCTTATCTCCCTGAAGTTGCAGTGGAGCAGACAGAAGAAACCAATCCTATCTCCCTGAAGTTGCAGTGGAGCAGATTAACATCCAGATCTTATCTTTCTGAGGTTGCAGAGAGTAGATCACATCCAGTCTTATCTCCCTGAAGTTGTAATGGAGCAGACAGAAGAAACTAATCCTATCTCCCTGAAGTTGCAGTGGAGCGGATTAACATCCAAATCTTATTTTTCTGAGGCTGCAGAGAGCAGATCGCATCCAGTCTTATTTCCTTGAAGTTGCAGTGGAGCAGGCAGAAGTAAATAATCCTATCTCCCTGAGGTTGCAGTGGAGTGGATCAAACCATGCAGATCTTATCTTTCTGAAATTGCAGCAGAATAAGTTGAAGCTACAAGTCTTATCTCTCTGAAGTTGCAGTAGAGCAAACTAAGGATAGCAAATTTTGTTCTTTTGAGAAGCTACAAGGTATCAATTCTATTTCTTTGTTGTTGCAGTTGAGTGGATTGAAGCGCTAGTTCCTATACCTCTGAAGATGCAGTAGGAAGGAATAAGGCTATTTAAAGAAGAAGAAGAGCACCAAGGTCCAGCATGACCGGGCAAAATTGGGCTTTTTAGTATTTGCTTCGTTCCCATTACATGACAACGAGCAAAGAGGGGCAGCTGTAATACCCAATTATTGCCCGGGGCCCACAATCCTTTACACGGCCCAATTAGCCTAAAACACAAAAAAGAGAACCCTAGCAGCAAAATCAGTAGCCGCGGTACCTCACCCACGCTTCAACATCGCCCCACGTTCAATACTTGGCGCACGTCCCCCACGACCCTCATACCTGCGAAAAACTGATCCAAACGGCAATAGATGTAAAAATAACAGAATAGATTTGGATTGGAGGTTTTTTTGGATTATTATTTGGGGGGTTCTGAAAAAAGAGGATTTCAATCTGTAAAAGGGGGGTGAGCAATATTGTATGAAAGAAAAACATTTAAAGAAAATACGAAAATAAGGAATCAAAAAAGGCAAATTTTTTAAGGTAATTGTTCTGTTCCTTTTTTTCTTTTTATTTGTTTTTCCTTTTTCATTTTCCATCTTGTTTTTCTTAAAACAAAAGCGAAAGAGGGAAATAGAGGAGGACTTACCGTCACATGCGGCGTTGAGGGATCTTCATTCCGTCGTCGGAATGAGCGGATTTGGAGCAGAAGAGAAGAGGGAACTGCGGCAACACAAAAATGGCATAAGGGAATTGATTTTGGGGTTCTAAAATGGGAGTATATAGGGTTCAAAATGGACTATTTTCGCCATTAATCCTCATGATTTATGGTGCTTTTCAAATTAACTTATTTATTTATCCTAAATCTGACTGCACCTTTTATTTTCGTTTCAAATTGGTCCAATAGTGTGCAGCGTTTTAGGGTGGGTTGGAAAATTACTTTTTCGGTCTTTTTTTATTGCACCTGTTTTAATTTACTCCATTTCTTGTTTTTATTTTCAAAATTCGGCATTCAACTTCTGTTTGATATTTTAATTTAGTCCTTAATTTGTTTTTTAGTTTATTTTTATTATGTTATTTTTATTGTTTATTACTGTTAATTATTATATTATTATTGTATGTATGAATGTGTGCATATATATATATATATATATATTAAATGTTTTAAATATATATGTAGTACGTATTTTTTATTATTATTATTACAATTTTTTTTGTATATAGTTTATATATATATTATATACATTCATATTTTATAATTATTTATATTTTCATGTTTTATAATTCATATGTTTATACATTTTTATAATATGTACATATCATAGATTTTATTATTATTTTATTTTTCTTAGCCTTATATACATATGTATGCGTATATACTTTTATAATATATATCTATGTTTTCTATATTTTATGATCCAAATATTTTTATATATACGTATACATGATATATATTATTCTATACCTTTATAAATATATTTTTAAATTTGTTTTTTATATATACATATGTCCATCTTTTTATAATTACTAATATATTATGTTTATACATTATTATGTTTATTATTTTTTAAAATGCATGTACATTGTATTATTGATTCATTTTCGTGATTTTTGTATATATATGCACGAACGTTTTATCATACTTTTAAAGAAAGTATATTTTTGGTTTTGTTAATATTAAAATTGTTTTTTTTTAACATTTTAATATTTGGCAATCATGATTCTCGAGAAAGATCGTGTCCTAACTTACTGGATCGTGATCATTTTTTCGATGAATTTAACAAGCTAAGTATTCATTTCACAATAAATTTGCAATTTTCAAATAAAAGCTTATTCTCGGGAATTCAAAATGCCGGGTCCTAACTTACTGGTCGTGACATTTCGTTATCTCGAAATAAGAATTTCTAAAACAAAAAGCAATATTCGGTATTTTGAAGATATAAAATATTGTGCCCTAACTTACTGGGTGTGGTGTTTTATTTCTTTGAAATGAGAATGTTGTATCATTTTAATCCATTCACGGGTTAAAAAAATTTATTTAAAATCTTTTCAAATTTTCGACATCAAGACATTAAACAATCAATTTAGGTACCGATTTTTGAGCGTTACGAGGGTGTTAACCCTTCCTCGTGCGTAATTGACTCCCGAACCCGTTTTCTCAAATTTCGTAGACCAAATTTGTTTTAAAGGTGAGCCGGTCACACCTAAATCACGGATCGGTGGCGACTCCAACTTTTGTTTTTTTTAAGTCGATAACTTATTTTTGTTTTCAAAAATTGGTTTCGACAACTTTAAAACATCATTTTCATTCAAAATCCCTAATTTCAGCATTTATTCAAAACTATCAATTTAATAGATAAAAACTCGATTTAAAAGGGTAGATATCATTAAAAACTAATAGGAAAACAAATATTTACCTTCGATGAGAGAAAAATGAACGTTTGATTGAAAATCCCGAAAATCCATGAGTTTGAACAATGGTAAAATCAATGGTGTTTTTGGTGTTTCTATTTGAATTTGGAAAGAATTTGGTGTTTGGGATTTGATAAAAATCGAAAGGATTAGAGTTTGAAAGATCAAAATAAATTAATGAGGTTTGGGGTTTTAACGGGTGGCACAAATAGGCGAGAGTGCTCTTTTTTTTCTTTAGTTGTCAAAATAGGGTGAAAAAGGGGAAGAATCGGGCTGATTTAAAACTTGGTACATTTTCTTAAAAACTACCCTTAAGTTAACCCCTTTTACAAAACAGTCTTCTTTTCAAAATTAAAAGTCTTTTCTACTTTATTTTCAAAAATTGATTTAACTATCAAAAATCCATAGACGAAGACATTTCCAGTTTATCATGCTTCAAATTTTTGAACACATTTTGAGCTAAAATCCCTAAATTACCCTCAAAACTCCTAGGCCCAATTTTGGGGTGTGACACGACACTTAGGAAAGTGTCGGCCCAAAAGTGTCGTCTTAGGGCTGTTTTGTTGTAATGGATATAGATGAGTGTATAATAATAGGAATAAATTATATTAGGATCATCTTAAAAAGTATAGTTTTTAGGCACCAATAAAATAGTGTCACGTCATTAAATTTTAAAGATAACAAAGTATTATTATACATTCATCTATATCTAATATCTTCTCCAACTTAATTTAACTTTAATTAAATTACTTAAAATAATTAATTTTTAAATTATAAACAAGTAAATTTTCTTCTTTTACAAAATTTAATCATTTTATTTTTTTTATAAGTTAATATTTTTTATTTTTGACCAACCAATTTTTTAAAAAATAGTAATTTTTGTGCAATTTTTTCATGCCATTGACACATAGTTTTGGTAATTATTTTACCCTAAACCTTGAACTCAAATCTTGAACCTCAAACCTTGAATCTCGAACTTTGAGGTTCAGGGTTTGTGTTTGAGATTTAAAGTTTAGGGTTTGGTTTTGGGGTTCAATGGTTTGGGGTTATGGATTTAGTGTTTGGGGTTACTGCTTATGTTTTACAAGTTTGGGGTTTAGTGTTCAATGGTTTGAGGTTACATGTTTGGAGTTTGGATTTAAGGTTTAGGGTTCTATGTTTCGGGTTCAGGATTCGAGATTCTAGATTCAAGGTTTGGGGTTTGGGACTCAGGGTAAAAATTACCAAATTTATGTGTCAATGACATGGTAAAAATTTGATAATGTGGCAAAATTTTATTGGTGTCTAAAAGCATTAGTTTTTAGGATCATCCTAATGTAAATTATTCACTATAATAATACTTTGTTATCTTTAAAATTTGGTGATGTTGCACTATTTTATTGGTGCCTAAAAACTATACTTTTAGGAATAAAATTTATTTCAAAAGAATTAAATTTTATAAATTATTAATAATTTTTTAAAATTTTTTAAACTCAGTTAGGAAATGACTAATATATGCTTTTATTAGATGACTACTATTATTATGTTGATGGTTCTTTTATCTTTTCATATTTTTATATAATTTTTATATAAAAGAACTAAAATTAACATATTAGATATTGAACCCATGTTTAATGGAGATATAAAAAGTTCTCAACCATTACACCAGTAATAATTTTTGAGTAAATTTAAAAAAAACAATTTAACATACAATTTAGGATATATTAAATTTTTAGATTTTTATTTTATTTTATTTTGAGATTTCTTATTAATTGTGTTATGAAAAACTATCAAATCCATTAAAGACAAAGTTTAGATGCCAAGCTAAGATTAAAAAAAAAAAAAAAACCCTAAATATCAAGTGGAGAGAATGTGGCAAATTGAGATACGAAATGCATATTTAAGCCATTCTCGTTTCTACCAAGCAATGGAAAGTAGTTGGTGGCAACGTCCAAGTTTGCCCAAAACAAGGCTGACAAAGAAACATCCTTAATTTGGGCGTAATTGAATCAACTATCCTCAAACATGAAAGCTCTTAAGCTTGTTTGTCCTTAAAGTCATCTCAATATTTCTTGTGTTCATCGTCATACATCCACTAAAAAAACAAACTCTAAAAACAAGAACAGAAAAATGCCATAAAATGCATTCTCTTTCTTCTTCTTCTCATTTCCACCAAAGGCAGAGAAAACATGTGTTTTAATATAGGATACAAAATCAAGAAGGGAAAGCTTGTTCGAGTGAAGGAATATGAAGGAGAGGAGGAAAACAAAGGATTGTTATTCAAAGAACTCCAGAGATGGAAAAGGGAGAAACACATCTTCAATGGAGAAGATGCCCTGCCTTCACCCAATTCCACTCTTTGATTCTTTTCTATTATTTGTTGGTATTGTGTCATATATTTACGTTTACCAGCAAAGGCGTATATATTGAAGTGTTATATCACACAAGTTTAATATTTACTAATTTGAAAAAACAATAAGACCGAAGTATATGTATCTGCGAATTAAACAAGGTTCAATTTCTATTTAAATTTGTGTTATATCTCTTGATTCGATAGTTTAGGGAGAAATTTAAAAAGCCAATTTCTATTTTTGCTCACGTTGTAGAATTAGTCCTTGCTTAAATTTGGTACTTCACGCGTTAATAAATTCTAATCCCATCATTAGCAACCGTTTCCTCTTGCCAATAATTTTGATTACCTGTTCTTCTTTTTTTTTTCATTTCCTTATTGCCATTAATTAATCCTAATTTAATTTGAGTAATTTTAATCTTGTACTTCTGAACTAATTTTTAAGGTTTATTAATGTTGCAATTTTCTGTTTTTTATTGGATGATGAAATGACATGGATTACTTGGACTTTACATCATTATATGGAAAAAAATAAACAATTGAAATTAAAATTAATTTAGAAATTTAATTTTAAAAACAGCAAAATGAATGTTCTTCAATACAACAAATCTAGTGTTGTCTAAATTGATTATTATTTTTAAATCAAGTCGAGCGAAATAAAATTCAAGTCGAATAGATTAAAATTATCTGAGTTGAATTAAAAATAAATAAATATGTCAAATTAAAATATTGTTATAATATAACTAATTTCGTGATAGAGCAAATAATTTGAAACCAAATATATTTAAAACTTTTTCAAAACAAAATAAGAGAAAAAAAATAAGATACTTTAGTATGATAAACTTGAATTGGTAACTTACTTGTTTATGTATTCAAAATTATTATTTTAATTTTTTATTATTTTAAATTTTTATATCTTTTAGATTGTTTTAGAACTTTTAAATTTTAACTATTTAAATATTTTAAAAATTATGAAATATTAGAATTTTTATAAATATTTTGGATTTTTGTTAAAAAGAAAAATTTGTTCACTTTTCAAATTGACAAAGACCAAATGAATATTTACACAAATTTGTTATTCGAATTGTAAACTTCAATTCGACTCAAACTCGAAAAACCGAATTACATATTCAAATTGATTAAAAAACTAAATTACTCGAATAATTCAATTTAATTAACTTGAAATTAAGATAGATTAATTTTTCGAATAAAATCAAGTTTCCATGCCCTTACTTCAAAGTCGAAAAACTCAAAAAAAAAAATTAGAAATTTTCAAGTTCTAGTAGCCTAAAACCGAAAGATGTCAATATTTTTTAAATTTCCAATTCTTTTTGTTGGTTTTCAAGGAATGGATTGTAGCCGGTTGAGTACTATTGGTCAGATTAAAAAGGTCAGAAATTAGTTATAGGTTATGCTTATTGGGCTGAAATATGGATTTAACTTCTACTGTAAATAAAAGCAAATTACAATTTCAGTTAGAAAAAAAAAACTGATTAAGGTGTTTTTCTTCTTTTTTTACATTTTGGTATTTGAATTTTTTATCCAATTAGATGATTAAATAAAAAGTGACTTCCAAAATCCTACAATGAACAAGAAGAAAAAGAGACTTAAATTAGAATTAAACAATAATTAAATTAAGTGTTAAAATCAATCTAATAACTAATCAAAAAATATTCTAAAAATTAGAAACCCAAAAATGATAGAAACCAAATCAAATTCAAAAGCCCAGCAAAAATAAAAAGCAAAGCAAATTCAGAACAGTGGAGGAGTGAGTCACGCAAACAACATCCACGATATTAAGAGCTAAGACGATGGCTTGGGACAACGAAATCGCAAGAACAACAACAGAGTTGTGTGAACGATATGAGTCTTGGGGAAAAAGAATCATGCGAATGGTAGAGGTGGTGTTGTGGGGGTGGAACTGACAAACCACAAATCTAAAAGCAAAAAACTCATAGGAAAAGAGAAGAGAAAATAAGAGTAAGAGAGAGAAAAGAGAGAGACAATGTTCACAATACTCAATTCATGCCTTCTCTTTGTTACAACCATTGGTTAAAAAGAAAAGGAAGAAAGAGAAAACAATAATGACTCCAAAGTTGGCTACTACCAAAGCTGACTTGGATCAAAATGCTCCGTTTCACTAAAGCTTCTATATGCCAATTTCACTAAGATCAAAACACCCCGTTTCACTAAAACTTTTATACACCCTATTTCACTTGGAACTACTACACACCGTTTTTACTATATTTTTTAACTCATAACGATTACTCCTCTCCTACAACAATCCTTGTCCTCAAGGATCAAATTGAGGAAATTTGGCTCTAATTTGCTCAAGGGATTCCCAAGTAGCATCTTCAGGAAAAGAATTGGCCCATTCCACCAGAATCTCAATAGCTGCATGATTTCCCTTCTGTACCATACAACGGTCCAAAAGATGAGTTGGTTCTTTGGCCCATGCTCCACTAGCATTTACCACAAGTAACACATTCTACACAGGAGCCACTCCCACATGCTTCTTAAGCTACGAGACATGAAATGTAGGATGCACTCTTAAGCTAGGAGGAAGTTGTAACCTATATGTTACCTTTCCTACTCGAGCTACTACTGGAAAAGGCCCAAAATACTTGGGAGACAACTTCTAATTCCATCTTCTTTTGCCAAAGTGTTGCCTGTAAGGTTGCAGCCTCAGATAAACCAAATCACCTTCCTTAAACTGCCTCTCATTCCTATGTTTATATGCATGCTGCCTTATTGGATCTTAAGCTCTTTTAAAATGAAATTGCACCATCTTCCTAGCAGCTTCCCTTTGTTGCAAGCTTTTATCCACCATAATTACTAGAGAAGCACCAGCCAAATAAGGTACATGGTGTGGAGGATGTTGGCCATAGAGTGCCTCATATGGAGTGGTATGGATGGCTAAGTGACGAGTGGAATTATACCACCACTCTGCTAGGGGAAGCCAATGTAGCCAATCACCAGGCCTTTTCCCTATCATACACCTGAGATATCCTTCAAGACACTTGTTTAACACATCTTTCTGTCCATCAGACTCAGGGTGATAGGCAATTGAAAGATGCAACTTTGTCCCAACTCACTTGAAAAGGTCCTACCAAAAGTTGCTGACAAAGATTCTGTCTCTATCTAAGATTATAGAGTTAGGCAGACTATGTAATTTGACAATGTGATCCATGTATTTCTGAGCCACTATCGTTGTTGTATAGGGGTGGGATATGGCCAGAAAATGTCCAAATTTTGTAAGTCATTCAACCACAACCCGTATCATAGACTTGCCGTTGGATTTTGGAAGACCTTTTATAAAATCCATGCTAATAGAAGACCATGCCCTATCTGGTATTGGCAATGGTTATAGCAACCCAAGCTTAGCTACAGTTTTAGGCTTGCATCTTTGACATGTAGGATATTCTTTGATCCAAGCCTTAATATCCTTGGACATACCTTTTCAATACAGTAGAGACACTATTAAATTTCTTGAAGCAGATACATTAAATCTCCCATCCCATGCATACTTGGGGTGTGGAGAAGATTTGTTCTTAACTTCCTCACAGAATTTATGGAGCTTTAAATCAGAGAGGTAAAGCGTTTATACCTTGTTTAGTAAGTCAGAAACCACAGTGACCTCTGTCATTTGCCAAACCTGACCAGTGATGATAGACTTGATCCTCGAGAGAGCATCAGCTACAACATTGCTCAATCCCCTCCTATAAACAACTTCATAGTCATACCCTAAATTTTGTACAACCCACCTTTGCTGAAATAGGGTGATTGCTTGTTGGTCTGATAGAAACCTCAAACTTTGATGATCTATCCGAATCATGAAATACCTCCCCACCAGGTAAGCATGTCATTTCCTTACTGCCAGTAACACAATCATCATTTCTTTTTCATAGATCGATAGTGTCTAATTCCTTACCCCCAACCCCTTGTTAAAAAAAGCTATTGGTTTGCCTTTTTGCTGAAGCACAGCTCCTACCCCAAAACCTGAGGCATCTGTATCCACATAAATTTCCAGTTAGAAATCAGGTAGAGTGAGCACAAGTGTTGAACATAGGGCCTCTTTCAACTGTTGGAAGACAGTGGTAGCTTGATCTTCCTACTTCGAAGCATTCTTCTTGAGGAGGTTGGTAAGAGGTTGAGCTAAAAGACCATAGTCCTTGATAAAACGCCTGTAATAGCCAGTGAGACCTAAAAAAAACTCTTTAACTCATTTACACAAGTAGGTACAGACTAATTTGCTACACAATCCACCTTATTCTTGTCCATGGCCACAATCCCTCTAGCTATCACATGTCCTAAGTACTCTACCTACTAAGTGTCAAAAGAGCACTAGCTTTTTTTGACAAATAGTTGATGTTGTCTCAGTATCTAAAAAACCACTCCAAGGTGTTCAATGTGTTCAGTTCAATTTGCTGAAAACACCAATATATCATAAAAAAATCCAGGACTGTCTTTCTTAGAAGAGGCTTAAAATGTCATTCATGAGTGCTTGGAAACTTGAAGGAGCATTAGTGAGCCAAAAAGGGCATCACCAAAAACTTATAATGCCCCTCATGAGTCTTGAAAGCAGTTTTATGGATATCAACTTCATGCATTATTATTTGGTAATATCCTGAAGTTGATATCCCTATCCCTAAGTTCCCTATCCCTATCCCTATCAACTTCGTGCATGATTCAATTCATCCAGAAACTCCTTGATGATAGGGATAGGGAACTTATCCTTAATGGTTAGCTAGTTGAGTTGTCTGTAATCCACACAGAGCCTTCAGTTACCATTTTTTTTCACCATCACTATTGGGGAAGCAAACAAACTTGTACTATCCCTAATAATTCTCATGTGTAGCATTTCTTGAATGATCTTCTCTATCTCAGCCTTCTGAATAGTGGGAAACCTATAATGCCTGATTTTAACCACCACATTTCATCATGTAAAGGGATTTTATGATCCTGGGGTCTTGGTGGTGGCAAGCTTGTACAAGTACCAAATATGTAAGGAAATTCTTCCAAAAGCTTCTGCAGACCCATATGGCAAGCATTTATTATGTTCCTGCTAGAGCTAGGGGATTCAACGAAACAATTGCGGGTTTAATCAAACAAACTTGGGCCAAAAGAGACAAGAAAAACACTTATTGGGCCTATGATAAAAACTTAAGCCCTTGCAGTGTTGTGCAAGTGGGCTCTTAAGGCTCAACCGTCCATTTTAATTTTATTTAATTAGTTTCACATATTTTAATTTTAATTTTAATTTTAATTTAGTATATGTCATGATTGTGTCTTTTTCATTACCTAATTAATATAGTTTATAAGTGTCTTAATTATGTCTGTGTGTTGCATCTTTAACATGTCCTAAAGTATGTTATGGCGCCATTAATATATGTATTAGTCTTATGCATCTTTAATGTGTCCAATTCTATGACATGATAATTAGTATGTATGTATCCTAATGGTGTGTTTAAGTGTGTCCTAGGAGTATCAATGGTTGACCACCCTTTAAAGGTTGATAAAGGATTATTCGTTTCAGCTTGAAAAGAGACCTTTTGGCCAATAATTGCTTAATCAATTGCATCGTTCAAATGGGAGCTGAATGAGACCATTGGAATAGCCTTCTAGAAGCTGTCTATTGGTTATTTCCATGCATCATAAAGCCACCGTCCACCCAGGGGAAGTAGGAGATTCTTAAAGAAAACTTAAACATTAAGTATGCATGTACTCTCCTCCAACGCATTAAATGCAGCCACCACCTTAAATCCAAGTGCATGGACGACAAAGGAGCATGAACATGGCTGGTCACACATGCTTTTAATGTTTGAATAACATAAACTTTAGTTTATTGGCCCTTTTAAATTCATGTATTCCCATTTATGGCCGAATGTGTCCATTAGTCTACATAGGTTGAACGACAGAAATGTGCAAGTGTACACAATCACAACAAGTAATAAAGTGACAAGTAAATGTCGAGTTATCATACCACAGGGACTGTGAAAGAAAATATTTATGAAATGTAAATCAAACACTTTGGTAATGGGAAAATATGTTGTTTTGAAGAAGTGATTTAAAAATTAAATATCAACTAAGTAAAAAAAATAAAAAGTAAAAATTCCAATGCACAATTTCAAAAAGATGAGTTTTAATAAATATGTCATAATTATGTTAGATCAATTACATTCATTAACTTAGAATTACTAAACTCGTGTTCATGTTGTTACGAATATTTTCACGACAACTTTGTAATTTGTTAATTATCGCACATACATACTTACTAAATTAACCAATCTCTTGAACATTTCTCAATGCCAATTCAAACAATTAATCAATCTTCATAAGCACATATAAGATTAAGTGATGTAACAATATATTTCTATATTGAAACAATTTAATCACAATAATCTTGCAAGTTATGTAAGGCTAATGTATCGTTTAATGTAGTTGTTAATTTAACCCATAACTACCTTAGAAGATTAAGCATGCACCAATTAAATATTGTATCAATTAATTACAATTTCAATACATTTAATAATTAATTCATTCATTACCTTACATTTTATAATGCAAGTATAACATAAGTATGGTTTTATTTAATTGAACAACTTATCAAGGCCTAGAACGACACAAACATGATTTTAATAATTTAAGTGGACAAAATGCAATCAATCTCACATGAATTAAATTTAAGACATTTTAATTAGAAAAAGAAAAAAAAAGAACAACAATTCAACAATTATTCATATTCATGATCACAACATAAACAAGAAAATAAAAGAGAAGGGAACTAGGAAGTGAATCCAGGATTTCTCTGAAGCTAGACTAGTGCGCTCCTCTTCTTTTATTAGCACAATTGGGAAATCAGCAAGGGAAATCAGTAAGGGAAATGGGAAAACAAGAAAGGGAATGGAAAAGAGAAAAGTAAGTGAAAGAGAGAGATATGTGGGAATGAATGGTGTGTTGAATAAGGTAAAAAAGGGGGTATTTATAAGTGGGAGTGGCTGCTAAAAATAGCAAATAATTAGCAGTCATACACTCTTCCTTGGTCAGCCACAAAAGGAGCAAGTTTGAATAATTCAAACTTTGCTATATTTAACTTGGGGCAAATATTCAAAGGCATGAAAAGTGAAGGGTTTGAATGGAGTTTAAAGAAACTTTAAGGGCTATTTTGCAAGTAATAAAATCAGCTAAATAACCTAATTAGGTCAACTTATTGGACGGTTTTGGGTTGTCATTTCTCTTGTTGAATTAGTCTTCTTTTATTAGCACAATTGGGCCTCATTTTTTAATTCATGTTATAATTAATAATTTTAACCCAACATGAAGTGAATTAAAATTAATTATAACATGTATTATATTCATTATTGGACCATCTATTGCTGGAAAAAATAATTGGCCTCTTTCTTGCTCTATTTGATGCAAAGAATCACCCCAACGGTTCAAACCTTCCAAAGTGTCTTTCGAGCCAATTTTTAACCTTTGTGCAAAACTGTCGAAAATAAGTAAAATTTGTGTAAATTTATTATAAAAATAATTAAAATTTAATATGTTAATAAGTTAACTACAAATTAATTATTTGTAATTAAAGTACGAATTTTCGAAAAAAATTACTACAAAATTGCATGAATTAGAGCTTAAAAGGTGCTGAAAAAGTCTATATTTTTGTGTTTCCAATAGGCCTATAAATATTCGGCCTAGGACACTTTTGTAAGTGGGATCAACTATCTTTGAAATAAAAAATCGAGTTTATACTCTTTGTTATTTTTAGAACTAATCCGAACTTGTCAAGAACTTACATTTTTGTAGCATTCAACTACCGATCTTATCACTTCCCTTCTCAACCCTTTTCGAAGTGTGGCAATCGCCTTATATCATTGGTTCCTATCTCCATATAGATAGTGGGTTATGGTCTTTCTTTCAAACCCAACTTGTTAGAACTTAACTTTCCTTTGTAGAAATTGGGTCACATTGTTATATAGTGTTGGTTCATTTATGAGTCGAGTTCTATTTTATCAATTTCTATCCATTTCATTTTTATCATTCCATCACCCTAGAAAAATTCACGTTCTAAGCTTAAGTTTCCATTTTCTCAAAAAAGTACCTATTTAGACGACCGGGCAAATTAAATCGTGTATCAAGTTTTAAACTCGTAACGGGGTTCATGTCACCTTCTATTTCCTCTCGTTCATCAAAGCTGGGTCGATTCCCTTAAAAGGCCCTCTAGATGCATTAGAACCATTGGAAGAGCCAATAATTACAGTGGTATGTACCCCATGTTGAGGTAAAGAAACTGGCCTGCTTGGAGCAGCAATTGGTGGTGTTCATGATCCAAATCGAGTCATGGAATTTAAGCCAGCCAGGAACCCCTTCTTTAGGGAAGTATTCAAAATGCTTTTGACCTGTCTAGCTAGATGGAAAGCTTCAACCAAAGTTTGTGGTCTAAATAACTGCAGATACTGGCTAATCTCTCATCTTAAGTTACTAGTAAAAATGCTTAAAGCATAAGACTCGAGCAAATTTAACTAATTCAGAAGGCTTACAAACAAGTCATGGAAGTGTTCCAATGAGCCTTGTTGCTTAAGAGTCACCAACTTAGTCATGGGGTCTGCAAACATACTCGAACCAAATCTCTCCCTCAAGCTAAGGGCATATCCTGGCCAGTCTGGCATCTGTAACCTACCATGCTTCTAAGCATAAAAATAATGCCAGTCAAGAGCTCTACCCTCCAAGTTTAACATTATTGTTCGAAATTTGTCACCATCAGGAACCCCCTCTGCTTCAAAATATTACTCAAGCTTTGACCACCAAGCCCCGTAATCAGATCCATCAAAACGAGGGCAACCCCACTTATAACCCTTCTCTTGAGGCTGTAGACTTGTGTGACCCGTGACCACAGGAGGTTGAGGAACTTCGAGGGGTTCTTTAGGAGAAAACCCAAGAGGTGGCCTGCCCATAACACCCTTCCCTCAATCCTGTACAACAACATTACTAGAAATAATAGGGCTGCCAAGATACTGTTCAAACAGACCATGACGCTCAAACTTCAGATTATGAAGTTCAAATCTGGTCTCTCCTTTAAAGTCATCCTTAAACCCTTGCAATCGCATCTCCAGCTTTGCGTCGTATTTAACATCCAGCTGAGAAAGCTCCCCTCGAATCTTCTGTACCTCTTACTGTAGAACAATAACATCTTTCTAGAAATGTGTTGTAACCCCATCTTCGACCATAGAGCTCGGTATGATACCTCTAGTAAACCACAAATCTAAAAACAGAAAACTGACAAGAAAATAGAAGAGAAAATAAGAGAAAGAGAGAGACAATTTTCATAATACTCAATTCATGCCTTCTCTTTGTTACAACCATTGATTAAAAAGAAAAGGAAAAAAGAGAACAATAACGACTCCAAAGTTGGTTACTGCCAAAGCTGACTTGGATCAAAATGCCCCGTTTCACTAAAGCTTTTATACGCCTACTAAAGCTTCTATACGCACCGTTTTTACTTTAGTTTTTAACTCATAACAGGAACAATGGTGTATGGTGGTGTTGGGCTGGTCAAGCGATTTGAGGCTTGGTGATGAGCGGAGGTGGTGAGGGGAAATAATGGTTTTTTTAGAATTCCAAAATATGTTTTTTATTTAAAATATTTTTAAGAAAATTATTTTATGTGAAATGTTAAAGATATGTGGCATGACTTAAGGTCCTTTTGTTTGGGCATTTATCTTCAAGCATTTAGCTCTCTTTTTTATCTCACGCTACAATATCGTTACAGTATTTAATTTCATCATTACTGTTATTTTTACACTAACTGCAGGTAAACGCGTCGCCCTAATTCGCCAAAAAAAAATTTAAACAGTGTTAAAAAAATTAGACCAAAACAATAACCAATGAATACTTTAAGTATCAAATTGGATTAAAAAAGTTTTAGATACCAAAGTGGGAAAAGAGATATACTTTAAGGGTCAAATCATGAAATAAATCTTTATTAAACAATTTTTTTAGAGTTTATGAGTACAGATCCAATGTAATCACAAATAAAAATACAAATGCATGTCCAAACAACTACAAAATAAAATCAAACTATTATAACCCACAAATGAATGAAGAATCTAAATAATCCATAGACTCACACATGACAAACGTCTATGCTCTAAGAACCCGAAACCTTAACTTCTACCAATAATACCAATCCCTCGTTGTTTACCAGATAAATTCTAAAATACATTATGTTAAACTTTAGTTTACACATTTTCAAAACTAATTTCGCACTGCTCTCCATAACTGCCACAAGTCACTTTGAAATATCAAATAGTCTATATCTCTATCACATACAATCAGATTTTTATATGCAAAAATATTTAACCCGACAATCAAATTTTTAATGACTGCTAGAAATAATTTTTCATGGATACCTTATTAAATATTACGTAACAATCAAATTTTTATATGCAAAAGTGACTTAGTTGAAATTTAATATAAAATTCCTAAAAAATTTAGATAAATTCAAGCTTAAATTTATATGTAAAAATTGATAAACGGTTTAATTGAGCTCAAGCACAAATAACTTAATTATATCTTAAACTTAAAAATTGATATTCGATTAAGCTCAAGCCTCAAGTTTTTAATCGAGCTCGAACTTACCACTATTCAAACTCTCTCATCTTGATTATAACTCTAGATCCGATTAACAGGGGAAGTAGTTTATTGAATGGAAACTAAGTTCATTCAAGGTAAGTAAACTACCCATTAGATTTTGGTTACGTTAGGAAGTTGAGATCTTAACATCTTGTGCACCCATGTTCAAATACTAAAGAGAATGGTTTTATTTATTGATTTTTAAATAAATAAAAGTAAATTACCTATATAACTCTTCTAATATATTACTTGTGTTATAAAATTCTGGTCATTTAATAATTTTCTAACCGGTAATACATATGAAAAAATTTTATTAACTTTTATTTAATTAAATACTATAAAATCTATAGATTTAAGAATGGTTTTAATTTTCTCTATACAAATATTACAATATAATATCAGAAAATTATAAATGAAATATCATAGTGTCATACGTTCTTTTAAAAAATCATTAAAAAGAATTGTTAATAATAATTATAATTATAATAATTATTATATTTTACAATAAATTATAGAAAATTTTAAAAAAAAATCAGCTTGAACGAAATAACACTTGCTATGCGAGTAGAAACAATAAATTGCACTTCCTCTGATGTGTCAGTGAATCAGAATGATTGAGCAAGTTGTTTTAGAGGCTGCCTTCCTTTGCCTTTACATTTTCCACTCTTTCCATCATCTGTAGGTTTTCATATATTCCTTATTAATTAGTTACCATTCGCTTAAATAAATTACCACAAATTAACATTAACTAAACTTGGCCTTGTATAGGGTAATGTCCTCTGATATCCAATAGAATTTGGGGGAGCTTTGCCAACTGCTATTAATATGCTAGGAGGGCTTGATTCCTATCATAATAAACACCAAGTTATTTTATGAATCTACTGTCTACATAATTAAAAATTAATGGAAGTAACTGTTGCATGTGTTCAACATGTTCCTCCCACAGGGATTCAGGTATCTAACACATAAGAATATTCTCATACCTCTGTTTGTGTAGCCCAAGCCCGAAGTAGCTAAGCTTGCCATCTGCATCAAGTGTAACTTGATCAGCCCAAAATTTGTGAACATTACATGTAAGAATTTTCGATCTATGTTACTCAAATTCAAGAATGGAAACGTAGTCTTCAATGTCAACCTCAAAGGAATTAAAATTATAAGGGTCTACTAAAGGTGTTGTTATGTATAAAAATAGCCTCAACAACAAGGAATCAAACCAAAGAATCAAATATGGCAGCAAAGGCCTCCTTAATACGCACACAATTGAATCTCTGAATGTTATGGCCTGCCCAAACCCTTCCATTCAAAAGCCTGAATATTATTTTGTCAGCAACTTGGTCGAATTCAGGGGCTTTTGCAACAGCAGACCAGTCCTTAGGACTTATCAGGGTACAAAAAGTCCCACCTCTACCAGCTTCATTGGACACACTACAATTGCTCCAAACTCCAACACCCAAAACCTTTGTGTACTACTGTAGTTTCTAAGTAAAAAAAAAATACAATTTCTGCTGACCCTTGTTGCCATGGTATCGAAGCCACCATTTCAAGTTTTGGGTTTAAGGTTCTTGGTAAAGTTTATTGACATCGTAATGGAGGAAATGCATGGATGGAAGAAAAGAATTCTTGACATTAGAGATTAATTGTTTTAAAGCTAAAGTCAATAGTTTCAGGCTTTGGACTAAGGTTCCTTGGCTTCTTAGGGATGCTTTAAGCGAGAATATTCAAGTTGGGCAGCAATATTATTTGTATTGCCAAAAAGGGAAAGGGTAGGGTTGCTTCTCCTTAATTCTGTACCATCTAACTAGCTAGTGAATGCATTCCTTGGAGCACTACATCTAGTTAGCCTACAATGAAATATTCCTTTGGGAACATTCTCATCTCAGGATCGACACATGTATGACAATTATGGAAGAGAACAGAGAAAATCCAGAGTTTATTAAAAAAAAAAAAAAAGCTTATTAAAACATAAAAAATTCAAATCCCAAAACAAAATACAACCAACAATTAAACATGCTAAATGATATATAATTCATGTGTTAAACAGGAACAGCAGGCCTGAGGGAGAAGAGTGCTTTCTTAATTCTCTCAAAAGCAGCTTGTAAGGTGGTGAGGGATGCTGCATATGATATCCGAATGCAGCTATCATCCCCAAATGCATCTCCAGGGACTAGTGCAACCTGTCAATAATTTGCAGCAGTCTTTGATTATTTCATCTTCAACATTAATCACGGTATTATTCAATCAGTTCCCAATAATGTCTATGAAAAACAGCCTAGCCCTTCTTAATCACTTCAAAAAGAAAAAGAGTCCTGAAACAGCATTCAACAAAGCATACCTGAGCCTTGTCCAGGAAGTATCGACAAAGTGACTCCGAATTTTCGATTTTGCCAAAACCTTCAGCTTCTATTCCGTAGTAGGAGCTGAAATCAATGAATAGATAGAAAGCTCCCTGCAAACCAGAAGTCGTGCAAGCAAGAAACATGTTAATTGAAGAGCTAAATATCTAACACCGAACAAACTGAGAAGTACATAAATGAGGTTTCTTTTTTCTTTTGGTAATAAGAGACTCTGCGCCAATAGGGGGACCTGAGGTTCTGATATCTTAACACCTTCCAATTCCCCAAAGCTCTTAACCAAGAAATCTCGCCGCTCCCTGAATGCTTTCACCATGGTGGAAATTGCTTCCCCACCAGCATAGCCCAAGCCTAATGCGGCAACTCCTGCTTTTTGTGCTATACTACTAGCTCCTGAAGTGGACTGAGAAACATAAACCGCATTAAGGTTTAGTTTTCCACATATCAATTAAACTACTGAAACTACACATTTAATTAATAAATTGATGCGCATATAAGTACACTAATAGATATATCAACCTATTTTCACTAATTGATCTATTTGTATTCCATTGCCTTATACTTTATGAGGTCAGTAATTACAATTCTTCTCAATATACAGATATTTAGAGGTGCCCATCTAGCGCCATCAACTCAAGCATACTCGGCATTTTTCTTCTTTCCTTTTAACACTTGCAAACGAGGATAAGTGAAACATGATCGTTATGCTAATTAATGACATAAGTTTTGACTCTCTCCATACAAAAGCAATTTTAGTTTTCAAGCAGAGTCTGAAAATCTCATTCACATGAAATTCGAGGACATTTCTAGCCCACCTCCCACCCTAATTTGGCTCAAATGTTCTCTTTATTCACATTGCTTTCTCGCTCAACTTTAAAAATACTTTCCTAGCATTTGGTCAATAGATGGTTCAGTATTTTATTGAAGTCCACGATCACAATAACAAGCAAGTTCATCCTATATTGTCTTTTTGAAAACCGCATTAACTGCTGCATAGCTTCAACTCTAAAGTACCAAGTGAATGAACAAAATTTTAAGGGCATGTAGGGTAAGCTTTGGCTCAAAACTCTTCAGCAGCTAGGAGCAAAATATAAAAAAGTAGAAACATTGAATAACTTGAACAAGTATTGAAGTATTAGGAGGTTCAAACTAAACATATCCAGTAACCTTTTTAAATCTTAGATAAATGTGCACATGCCATGTTCTAAGATATACAACGAGCCTTACCAAGGAAATTGACAACTAAATCCTAACTGTTTATTCTTGTGAACAACATTGAAAGTTACCACAATATTCAGATACTTGACCAGTACATGTCAGAGATTAGTATTGGCTGCATCTATATCCCATAGTTCCCAATATACCACACAAAATGCCAAATCTTCTGATCATTATCTGGATCAGACTGGCAACAAAATCCATTAGATCTCCAATAAAGTTCTTCTCAGGGTTTATTATAGGCAAAGGCAATAACTTGTTGCACTAATGCATGCAGGATGTAGTTTGCTCTTCCAAAAATGAAAATGACAAGTATAATGCAACATACCTGACTCTGGATCTTATTACATGCTGCGACAAAGTGTTTAGGTCCAGCAATGTATCCAAGTCGCCAACCAGTCATCGCAAAAGCCTACATGTCATGTTCAAAATGTCAATCCTCAAAATGGACACTGAAGGAACTACACCAATGTTAAGTATGGAAAATTCATCAATTAAGTAGAAAATTAACCAAGGTTTAAATGCAATTGAGTTACCTTGGAAAAGCCATTGACTGTTAGAGTCCGCTCCCACATGCCTGGCAATGATGCAAAGCTTGTGTGAGTTGCCGGTGCATAGATTATATGCTCATATATTTCATCAGACAGCACCTAAATAAGCCAATAGCAAAAAAGCTCAGTGTTTGAGTATCAGCATAGCATGCCTGAGATTTCTGTCTATATTAATAGTACCAGAAGCCTGGGATGCTTTGCTACAATTTCTGCAATTTTTTCAAGCAGCTTCTTAGGGTAAACAGATCCAGTTGGATTTGATGGAGAGCATAGGATCAACAGTCTTGACTTTTCAGAGATTTTAGACTCAAGGACCTCTGGATCCAATAGAAAATTGTCACAGATGAGTGTCGGAAGAATAATAGGTGTTGCGTCAGCCAGCCTTGCCATTTCCGGGTAACTCACCCAATATGGAGCAGGAATTATTACCTGAAATAAATTATGTGTTCAGAATCAAGTCACCTCTTATCACTCTACTTGCTGGAAGCATGATTATGAGTACCTAATTAAGGTTACTCGCAGACATACATTTGGAAGAAAGATCTAACACCATGACAAGAAATAACCGTTCTGGCATGCAGGAAAATATTTATAAATTTTATATTATTTTCTTATATATAGGTCATTTTAATGTATTTGGTTTCCTATCTTCACTTTATTGACAAAGCTAGGGTAATACTTGATCTATTTCATCCCAAGCGTTTCAAAATAATATGGAATTTCTATTGCTTAAATTTGTAACCTAGCAACTTGAAGTTAAACATGTATGGTGTAACTGAAACCTTGATAGCATAATCGATGAAGAAATTTGGTCTATGACTTACACTACAAAGTGGTACACCAATAATCTCTTATTTTAGATTTGATACTGTAATCAATTTAACAGATCATCAAACATAAGCTTTCGTTGTAGTAAAAGAAAACTGTAATTTTAACAATGGTTAAGTTTGGAAATATGAGCTTCAAAGGGTATATGATTTTGGCTAATTCTTCATATTACTTAAGGATGCATTCAATATACAAAAGCGAAATAAGATGCAAAGTAGAAGGCACCTTTGATATTCTTTGATGAGAATATAGTTTTCAAACACAATTCAATATGCAATCTGAAACTATGCTATTTGAATGTAACCCCTTCGTACATATTGAAAGTACTAGTACAATTTACCTAACAAATGAAATTCAAATGTGCAATCCCTGTTCATGTTCCCAAACACAACTAATATCAGTTGTCTTACTCAAAATGCTCAACTAATAGGACAAAAGTCATACACAGCATTCGTGTCCACATTTAATTTTTGTTCTGATGGAACAATGAATCAATGGAAAGGATTCCAGCTTCCAAAGAATATGCACTCAATTCAAAGGTAAATATGCCATCACTAGAAAGTCCCCAGCTCTATGAACTGTGATTTGATCAAAGATGTAAGAGAAAGAAAGCAAAGTAAGTAAATATGGCTCAGAATTGAGTGAAATTGTGAAAAAAGGAAACACATCTACAGTAGTAATTTCACAACTAAGTCAAAAGAGGGTAAGGAGGATTTCTTAAAGCATATTCCAAAATGTTTTATGGTAAAGGTTGTCAAATAAAAAAACCAGTACCTCATCCCCAGGAGAACAAACTGCAAGAACTGCTTGAAGGATACTCTGTTTAGCACCATTACTGACCACAATTTGATCATGCGAATAAGAGATTCCATTCTCCTCTACAATAAATTAAAAGGAAATAAGTAAAAAGTACTAGAAAGTATCAAAAACTGAGAAACCATGCCTCATCCAAAGGTAAACGCACATCAAATTTACACTTGTTACATCAAAAAATCACTTGCATAACATATACAGTTACCTTTTAGCTTATGACAAATTGCCGTACGAAGTTCCAAAGTACCTGCATTGGGAGTGTACCTTGTGTAACCTTCACGAATAGCATTTATCCCAGCCTTACTTTTCAGAAACAAAAAAAAAAAAAAAAGTACAATAAATTAAAATACTAATTAGTGGAAGAAGAAATTCTAAACTAAAAGATGTCAAAACTTAAACAGAGAAAACAAGGACCCAAGATGGACTAGAAACATTATTGCACCTCAGCTATGATGGCTGGTGTATCAAAATCAGGCTCTCCAGCAGCCAATCGAATGACAGGGACACCAGCTTGTGCAAGAGCAGTTGCATGATCAGTTATAGCCACTGTCTTTGAAGGCTTCACAGAGTTAACTCTGGGGCTCAAAGAGATATCAAGTTTCACTTGGTCGCTGCTACTACTCTCTGCCTTTGACATTGCAGCTATTCTATATGACCGTTGTTTAGAAGTCTCAACAGATCTGCCAAGAAGTATATACAACCAGACAATGAAATTCTCTAATATATCCAGTGCTCCCTTCTCCCTTTGGGAAATAATTAGACTTTTGAGACAACTTTACTTTAATTCTTACACAAACTAAAAAATGCCAGCACAATATGTTTTCCTTGTTTAATCTTCAAGTTTATAGATAGTGTCACAAAGGGAAGTTTCTTAATTAAAATGGTTCTGCAACTTCAATGAATCAGCTTAAGGGATGGAATAAACTAAGAATAAAGATGTTTATCTTTACACTTCCATTTAAAAAAAAAAACAGACAATACTCATGAAACCACTTCCATAGCAATCTCGTAGAAAATATTTGATAAAATATGTTTCTTTATTTCAATATTCCATGTTCTCTTATACAGCGGATGATATCAAAACAGAATAAACGAAAATTGATGTGACCAACAAATTAGTGTCTCTGCAGATTGCTAAGGATAAACTAAAATCTGCAAAAGAAGCAAAGAAGCTAACATTGATGCAGTGTCAAGTAAAATCTGCAAATGCATCAGTGATTCAACTGATGATCCAGAAGCAAATTTCTGGACTTTCTTCAATGAACTGAATAGACAGATTATATGTTAAATGCAATCACAACCCAAAATTGCTCCCCCTAGAATTTTTTTAAAAAAAATGCTAGAAACATTAAGATGCCGGAAAAAGGAACTCACTTTAAGGAAAGATTAGTAAGAGAGGAATGGAAAGACACGGAAACGGAGGCCTTGGAGGCAGAATGTGATCCCAAAAATTGGGAGTCGAAGCCAACACGGGAAATTCCTGTTGAGTTATGAAGAGAAACTGCCATTTGTACGAAGATTGAAGAGAAAACAAATTTTGGGCAAGAGGAGGAGGCTGTAATTCCTCAGTGAAACAAAAAAAAACAAACTCAAAACCAGTCTAGGAAAAATAAGGGGATGGGGGTTGGTGGGAGAACAAGTGGGCTTAATAGTCTATTATTTTATCTCCCTTAATGTTGGAAAGTGAGGTGTGGTTGGTTTAAAGTAATAAGGTGGAATTTGAAGGCTTGAAATTTACATCAATCAATGGCGATGAAAGGAGAAAGGAGAGAGATGGGTAGGTGGAAGGATGGTAGTGGGAGCAAACAGTGGAAGTGAAGTCGGGAATTGACCCAATTTCGGGTATGCTGGTTGGCCAACAGCACCATCTCTCCTCGCTTATCACCTTGTACCTTACCTACCCCCTTTCAAACGATTTAAACTGAAATTAATTAATAATAAATTGAGAAACTTGTTTGGTATAAAAGGAAATCTAAACTAATCATGAGATTGGTCACTCGGCCCAGCCCGAAGGCCAGCTCGAAATATGGGAGGATTTGGATAAAAATATAAACTTAAAAAATGAGTTTGGAAAAAAAAATAAGGCACGTTTAAAAAATGGGTCGGGCCTCAGATAAGGTATTTTTGGCCCTGCCAGGCCCGAATTCACTAAAGGATAAAAAAATTTGTTTTTTTTTTTGAATGTTATTTTCTTATTGTTTTCTCCCTATTTTGCTACTATTTTACTATTATGTTGCTACTATTTTGTTGTTATTGTTTGGATATTGTATAAAACTTATTTTATTGTTAATTTTGTTATTATTTTAAAAGAATTTGTTAATTTTATTATTATTTTAGAAGCATTTACTTGTTAAGTTGCATTTATTTTAGTGTTATTTAAGTTTACATATTTTTTAAAATTTATTTTCAATTTGTTGGGAAATATTTATTTTGATGTTCTTAATATTTTTAATGTATTATATATATTTAAAAATTATATAAAAATAATATAAAAATTAATACCAGAGGACTGGGTCGGGCCCAAGTTTTATCATTTTAATCCGGGTCGGGTTTGGGTAAAATTTTAGGCCCATTTTTCAAACCGGGCCAGACTCAAGCCTAGTAAATGGGCCTAAATTTTTAGTTGAACCCTACCCGGCCCGACCCATGGACACCTCTAATCTAAACCACCTAAATATATTAAAGGGCAAACTATATATACAGTCACTTAATTATAAAAAAATTTGATTTTAGGCACTTAAAATAAGAAGTTTACAATTTAAGCACTCATGTTACATTTTTTGGTCATTTTAGTCACCCATTTTAACGGGAAGCTGACATGACAATTAAAAAATTAGTATAATAATAAATATAGCCCTCAACTTTTTCAAATTATGTTGATTTAATCATAACTTTAAAAATTAACCTTCAAAATTTATAAATATTCTCAATTTGATCCTAATTCTAAAAACTTCAAAGAAACATATAAAAATACATAAATATTTTCAAAATTATATAATACTAAATTTAAATTTTATATTAATATTAAATATAATAAAATCCTCCTACCTCCTCTTCTTCCTATAATTTTTTTATTTTGAGTGCTTAAAATGAAAAAAATTATAATCAAGTAAGTATTTGTATAATTTATTCAAATACTAAATACATTACATTTGTTTATTATAATATTATTATCATGAAGTGATGTTCAATTAACTTGTAACACTACTAAATCAATAACATCTAATATATATACAGATATAGGCTATAGTAACATTATGTTGCATTTTTAGAAAATTTAAATTTTAAAGTAATTATTTGCAAACCACTTTTTAATTACTATAAAAAAACGTTTCCACTATATTTTCTTAAAATTTCCATTAATAATGTAGTCATCAGAAATTATAATTTGAATACAATCAACTTTTCTAAATGGTATCTTTTTCAGGAAACCCTTTAAGATATATTTTACTTTTTCTCCCACACATTAATTAGCTTTATTGAAAAACTTCACCCCAATTTCATACACGCAATCAATTGATTGCTTCTTCCCTCACTCTATTAAAATTCTACACATCTTTCAGCTTTGTTGTTGCGTTTAATCTATATTCAGCGGCAGAGCGTGATGGATATCTACGAGGTCATGGCACAAGGATAAATTTTTTATTTAAACCTTTATAATTTATAAAATTTTTAATTAGTAATGGTAAAGTTATAAAGATATAAATTATTAAAATGATAAAATTACATTTTTATTATCGTAAAAATATACAATTTAATTAATTCGGACCCCAAAACAAATTTCAAGCCAGCGTCTGTATTTGTTTCAAGGTATTCAGCTATTCTCCAATCCATCTACTTTTAAATTTTTATAAGTTCCTTATTTATTTTATTTCATATCATATGTTTCTGAATAAGTTAATCTGCTTTTCATCTGCCATTGCATTAAACTTTTAAAATTATAAACACATTTACATATCAAATAGACATTCACATTTTCATGATTTTTAATATTTACTTTCCAAGGGTATGTTTATATTCAATTTCTATAATATAAATTTAAATATACTTACAAATATATCTCAATAATTAATTAATTAATTCCTTTTCTTTTTATCAATTTAGGAGTATTCGTTGTTTCCTATACGTCTAATGCAATGGTTTTTGTACTTTTGCACTTATTTTGTACTGAATGATTAACATTATTTATTTATATATATGTTCCCAATTCCAAATGAAGGTATTTTTATTGTCTTGCTATTTATTAAAAAGTAAATTAAGTGTTCTCTTTTGAATAATAATATTTAAAACTCTCTTTTTTTATAAATTTACTTATTTTTGATGTTTTAATAACAGTAATAAATATTATAATTTATTTATGCATGTATCTATTTATTTTGTTTTTATTTTAATAAATTTAAGAAATATATGAGGGTGATTTTTATTGGGTTAGTATTTAGTATACTTGATAATGTACTTTTTTTTTATTCTACTAGCAAATAGATTTTTCTCGTGTAACAACCCGCTTTTTTAGTGGTTTTGAAAATGATAGTTTCGAATCCCGTTTTCGATTATCGAGTCAAGAAATATTATTACTTAATATTTATGGGTCTATTATAGTAATACATTGAGTTTTGCTCGATAATTTTATTGAATAATTAGTAAGTAAGGTAGAATGACTAAATTGTAAAAGTGGTAAAAGTCAATCACTATAGACTTTTATTAGCTTAAGAGCTTATTTAGTAATTAAATTAAGGTCTAAATATCAATTAGATCATTTTTGGATTGTGAGTGGACTGGTGGTAGCTTATTAAGCTTATAAATTAATAATTAAAGTAATAAAATATAACAAAACATGGAAAGAAAGAGAAACACTTTCTCGTCTTCTTCATTCACTAAAACACCATTTTTGCAAGGGGAGAATCGATCCTAGGGTTTTAAACTTCAAGTCCTTGATTGATAAGCTTGATTTAGTTATTTTCTTGTAATTTTTATATTTATGAAATTTCGAGAGCTTGATTTAGCTAGCCCGAGAACTATTTTGCGAAGCTATTAAAGGTTTGAAAAGTTATCATTGATGTATTCTTAAAGCTTCTGTGGCATATTGATTAGATGTTTAGAAAAATGTTGTATGGTGTATTTTGGCATGGTATTGACATGTTTTGGACAGGTTCTTAATGGCAAAAAATGTTTTTTTGAGGTCACTTTTAAAAGTTGGTTTTGAAACAAACATCAAATAGATTATTTTTGTACCACACAGGCTAACACGTGGCTGTGTGTCACACACGAGCAAGTGACACAGTCGTTTGCTCATTAGAAATTAGGAAGCATTTGTACTACACGGTTCTCAATTGTCACACAAGCTGGCCACACTCTCATGTGTGTACTGTAGATTTGGCCATTTAAATTTCACTCAACCTTAATTTGTTACACGGCTCATACACACGACCATGTGACTTTTGATGAATTTTTACAATTTGATCCACACAGCTTCAAAGAGTTACATGACCATGTGACTTATGTTTTACATGATTGCATTTAACTTTTGAAAATGTTGTAGTTTAATCATTGTTTATTCTCGGGTCCATTTTAGGTCTCACGTAAGCTCATATAAGACTTGGAAAAAGTTTTAACTGGTATTTAACGATTGAATTGATTAAAGTAATTAATTTTTTTACTGTTAATTATTTATAACTGTTTTGTTTTATACTGTAGCATCCCGTAACCCAATTCCGACGACGGAGAAGGATGAGGGGTGTTACATTTAGTGGTATCAGAGTTATAGTTTAGTTGATTTTCTAGGACTGAACATAGCGTATATTTAGTCTAGAAATACATGTTATTATAACATGTGATATTGTGATGCTTCTAATCCAATTTGACTTTGTTTTTCATACAGATATACAATGTCGGGGGGGTCTAATCGTGTTGTACTTGATGAGGTAGGTAGTAATGTTCCGGCTTTCGAACAGGGAATATAGATATACAATCTCAGATACTTAGAAGTGGGGATCGTGGTGCCTTCTTCCAAATGATGAATGAATAGTATGCTCAATTTGTGCGAGCTAACCCTATGGCTCTACAACCTCTACCCCCTATGTGCCTCTCTTGGCACCTTGTCATCCTCAAATTTCAAGTCTGGTAACTGTTAATAGACCCCCGATAGATAAGATTCGCAAGTGTGGGGGAGAAGAATTCCAAGGTTTATATAATGATGATCCATCAAAAGCTGAATATTGGCTAGAAAGTACTCAGCGTTCTTGATGAATTAGCTTGTTCTCTCAAAGATAGTCTAAAATGTGTTATATCTCTATTGAAAGAAGAAGCGTACCAGTGATGGATTACCTTGACATCTGTAGTCTCGAGAGACAGTAACATGGGATTTCTTCCAGACCGAATTTAAGAAGAAATATATCAATAAAATGTATATAAGAAAAACAAACGAGAATTTATATATTTGAAATAGGGAAATATGTCATTTGTTGAATATGAACGTAAATTCATATGCCTGAGTAAATATGCTCGAGAATTCATACCTTTAGAGGTTGATATGTGTATTCGACTTAAACGAAGACATTCTGATGTGACCATGCCCCATGGCTCTCTAAGTCCTAGTTTCGATCCCAATAAGCTCCCAAAAGGACCTATGATTCAAGCGCGGTCCAAGCGATTCCAAGAAGTTGTTTCAGCATTATTTCTTAGAATTTTGAAGGAGGAACAATTTGTTAACGAAGGGAAAGCTCGGGCTAATCCATTGGAGAATCCATGCATCTTAGTGCAAGCTGATTTTAGTTCAATTCTAGCTCCTTTAGCTCGTTTCAGCTCCAATCAGCTCATTTGAGCTCAATTCAGCTCATTCGAGCTCAATTTAGCTTTCTATCAGCTCGTTAATTTTATTGTTTAAATAAATCGAGTATTAGATATATTTTAATTAATTTTCTACAGCTCATGGTTGAATTATTTAGCTCAATTCAGTTCATTAAGTTGTTTTACATCTTTTGAGCTAGCCGAATTTATTATTAGCTATGTTTTATTTATGTGTTTTTAAATTGTTTATTTAATATGTTTTGATGTTAATTAGTCTAAGATCAGCTGAATATAGTTTGAATTTAATTTGTTCATTGTCTTTGTAGGTACAGCCGAATGTGGGAACACAATTAATGTCGATTCATGAACATATTGATTTAACGTATGTGTGGATGCATGAATGACTATCTACAACGAATGAGTGATTTTAAAGATGATACATGAATGGTCCATTACAATGAATGGGAGAGTGTATGAATGTCCACTTACATGCATCGGTTGCTATCCATTGAACTCCTATGCACCTATTCGGCCAAAAGGCATCTTTTGGAGCGTCCATTCACACCTTGGCCAAACCTAGACACGGAAAATTGGACTCCCATGCATTCACCAGCCTCCAAGTTCATTTCCTTAGCCATGAAGCTGCCCATTGAAGATTCATTCAGCCGAATTTAGACATAACTTTTAAGAGATACATTCCTAGATTAGTATAACACATTTAAAGCCGAATTACTTAGTCTTTAAGCTTGTTTATTCTATCCATTCGGCTATCATATGTAATTTATAAATAGTTTATTTCTCTTTGTAACAAGGTTAGACATTTTTTATTATCAAAACTTGATTGTGAGGTTTCCTCCTATCCTATTTCGTTTGAGTCTCGTTCTGACTTATCTAGCTCGCTAGTGGTGTCAACCCGACTCTTTGAACTTATCACCATTCTGGTGTGGCGTTCATCCACCTTTTTATACATTTGGTTCTTACTTCTTCATAAGTAACGGGTCAAGGTCCATCTTCGATAAACCATTTAACCCACCTTAAGCAATATAAGTCCTGGGGCAATACTCTACATAGTATTGAGTCGATCTTGACGTTTGAGTTCGTATTTCCATTCCATTTTTATTTATCAATCTATAAGTTATTTTCTTTGTTAAACCAAAATCTATCCAACATCAAACCAAGCCATCTTTTGAACCTATTTTAACTACTTTCGCTTATTATTCAACCTAACCTATCTATCTACAAATCCGAACGAACTTCTCGTCAACGATCGGGCATCTTAAGTGAATTCGACTCAATCAATCAAGCCGGATTGCATCACATACGAATGATAGTGGGTGTGTAACACCCCTAACCCGTATCTATCGTCGGAGTAGGATTTTAGAGCATTACTAAGTAACCATAATCTAAATAATTCATTTCAAAACATTTCAAAAATCATAATATAATTTATCATTAACATGCATAACATCCATTATTCAAGCCTTCGAGACCTAAAAATCACTTTAGAAACGGTTTGGGACTAAACTGGAAACATTTGAAAAATTTAGGAAAAAGTTAGAACTACAGGGGTCACACGCCTGTGTGGGCATTCGAAGTAGGGACACTCGACCGTGTCCCAGCCTATGTCGATGCCCGTGTAACTCACTGACTTGCACGCCCTTGAAATGGCCTTGCACGCTCGTGTGCTAGCCGTGAGTCTCATATGGCTAAGTCACATGCCCATATGTCTGGCCGTGTGGACCTAAAATGTGCCTTAAACCACAAGTTTACCATTTCCTACTTTCTTGGGCATTAAGAACTCAAAAACCATTCGTTTAATCTATTCAAAACACGATTAGACACGCTCAAAACATGCCAAAACAATCATTCTAGGTGCCTAACCAATGTACCCTCATTGGCACCACATTTATATCATCAAAACATATCATCAATGCATCATTCAAATCAAAATTTTAAACATGCCAAAATTCATCAATTTGGTCTAACTCATATCTACCTAAAACATCAACTTATATTCACATACACATAATAAGCATTGGTTCAAAACAACATGCTAAGTTATGGCTTCAAACACAAACATACATTTATATACTCAAACCAACATTACACTTATAACTTCATTTACAATCCATCCACCAAATAACTATCAACTAGACATCCTAGGTACATGCCAACACAAAAAGATAAACATCACCACATTTGAGATCGGGATCGTTACTGGATGCTGAATCGGCGATCAAAAGAGAAGTACCTAACCTGCGCACCGAGAAAACAAAACCGTACGCTAAGTAAAACTCAGTGATATTTCTATAATCCGAACATTTAAAGACAAGAGAATACAAAATGCACAATTGAATTATAAACACATATTAATGTCTAAGATCACAACTACCATATGCCAACCTTTTGAATTCATGCATAATAGTATATCATTTCATACTATATTCAATTTACACATGCTGTCATATTTCATTTGTTTAACAAATGTCCCAATTCACACACTTGCTATATAAATAGCTTTTCACATATCAAACCACATTTGTTTATACAATGCCATTATCCATTCAATATTCAATTCATAAGTACATAACTTATGTATCTCATTTAATCACAACATATCTCACTTTCAATTCACATACAATATCATTCAATATCGATTATAGAGCTTTATTATTTGATTACCCCTATTAACACGACTCGGACGGATACATGGATCCAACCAACACACCAGTTTGGCACCTAGTGCCTCATCGGATAAATTCGAAGTAATAACTGTGCCCAGCGCTATATAAATTGACACCCAGTGTCTCATCGGTTAAACCGAAGTAAATTGGCATCCAGTTCCCTATCGACTCGAACTCGAAGAAATCCCTGAACTCTTCTTATCTTATGGCATGTCATTTATATCTGACTCAGCTCGATACGGTTAATAGGGTTCCAATTTACTTTCCAAATACAATCAATATCCAATTATCATAATTGCACATTATCACATTTACGCATATATTTATTTCAATTAAAATAATCAATACATTCATAATATATATACCAATTCAATCCATTTAAATCAACTATAATTTCAATTCAATATCAAAGTGCTAAAATACTCACCTCAAACACTTACCATATGTATTAAATTAAAATATAATAATTAGTAACTAGGTTCGAATTATAGAAATACAAACCGTGGATTCCGAGCTATTCGACGTAGATTTTATCCTTCCCTTTTTAGTCGAGGATTCCGGTATGACATTAGCTACAGAATTAAAACAATTAAAATATATCAATACAACACAATTTAATTTCATATTTAATATTTTAAATTTTTACTCAATATTTGCATAAATTCCAATTTAGTCTCTAAACCGAGACTAATTTTTATTCTTCACATTTAATTATATATTTTCATACAAATTTCACTTTAAACTAAATTTAACTCCTTATTTTCAATTAAACCCCTAAATTTTGAATTGTTTACAATTTAGTCCTTATTACTCAAAATTTACAATTTGTTCTAAAATTTAATCCATTTTCATTTCTAGCTTAAAAATCTATCAATTTAATCCCTAATACTAAAACTATTTAATAATAACAATATATAAAATCTTAATCAATGCTAAAATTACAACATGGGTCTAGTAGCCTGATACGAGTCACAGAGGCCCAACCCAAATTCTTGAAGGCAAGGCCCAATAAGAAGATTCCAAGCCCAATCAAGAAATCCACCCATACTTAGTTGAAAATCAGGCCAAATTGTCAAAGTGGCCCAAGTTATAAAGTTTTATTTTTATTTTTATTTATTTATTTATTTATTTTTACTTAGTTTAATTTTTATGTAAATATTCAGGTCCGAGTCCCAAATAAAGACCCTTGGCTGAATTTCCATATTAAAATAATTAGGAGTTTTTTATTTTAGTTTTCTAATTAGATTAGGACTAGTTATAAGGCCTATTTAAAGGCATGGCTAGCCACCTTGTAAAGAACTTCCCAAATATATATTAAATTTCAGATTTGTTGAGTGCAGAATTTTCTTTGGGGTTTTCTCCAAGAATTCTCTCTTGAGCTTTCTTTAGAAGTTGTTTTAACAATCTTTTGATTGTGGGAGCCATCTTCAATCTTCTTCTTGCCATTGATATTCTTTGGAGGAGATTAGAGCCGTTTGAAGGAGTTGTGAGATCTTTCGGATTTCAAGGCTTCTTAGGACTTATCTTTTAATTTCTTCCTGTCAATTCTTTCTTTATTTCTGCTTGTGCCGAATCTTTATCTAATTTATTTTCTGTTCTTATTGTGTTTTCAGCCTTTTTCTATATTAAGGAATTAGCCCAAAAATCCCCAATTTCTAGGGTTCTTGCCGATTCATCCATACTCTTTTTGGGAGAAATTAGATTGCCGAAATTTGGGGAAAACTATCTGGGTGTTCAATTGGGCAGAATCGCAATCTCCTTTAGGGTTTCAAGAACCCTTATTAACACTTATTTCTATTCTCAATTTGATTCTTTGCTGATTTGGGGATTTTATTTCAGATCTGGAAATTCAAAATTCTAATCTTTTAATTTTCTGTTTCGTTTCAGATCTGATTGTTTAGGGTTTTTCGTAGGAGTTTCCCGTGACTTGGCAACTCGATCTTGGTCCGCGCGCACAACCCCCGTATCATTTGGTATCAGATTTTGGGCGTTTTAGGTGTTCTTGGTTGATTTCTAAACTGATCTCTATTTTTTAAATTACAAACAGCAGTTTTACCCAGAAAAATTTTCGAAAAAAAATTCATTTGAGCGGGTAAACGTTTTCTGATTGATCTGAAATTTTACATACATATTTGTAGCACTGTTATTGAATATAAAAATTATTTCCCGCAAAAAAATAAGTCGAAAAATTCAAAAAATCGAAAAAAGACGAAATCCAATAAAAAATTAAAAAAATATTCAGCGGGTTGAATTTGGTGCCCAAATTTTCCAGATCAAAAATTAAGTATTTGAAGACATTCCAGATTTAATTTCGTGATTTTTTGAGATCGGGAACACCTCGAACGAAGTTGTCAAGTTACTCCGCAGTTTTTCGGGTTTTCTGTTTTCAACAATTTTTATTGATTCTTAGCTGTAGGTTTTCATTTGTTTGCTTTTTATTCTCCCTTTACAATATCTAACACCTTCTTGTTTCTTGTGTTAGTAGGATTTAAACGTGTGCACAATCCTTCCTCGGTGCAACACAAATCAATTGGTGTCTCGTCAGTTTTTGGCATCCTAGTGCAAATTAGGATTCTTTGGTAGTTTGGTTCACACTCTCTAATTGGTTAATATAAACTCCGATAAAGAACTCACAAGATTGAATTCTACCTCATTGAGAATTTGAATTTTTCTTTTTGAGTGATTAACGGTGAGGTTTGCTAATTTTTCTTTTTGAGTGTTGAGTGTTTGTTTTGCAGGTAGTCCAAAAAATAATAATAATAAGATGCTCCGCCGCACCCTTAACATCCAAGTGGGAGACAATTGTGATAACCAAAGGACCAATATTTTCCATTCTAGGTGTTTTATAAAAGGTAACTTATGTTCACTTATGATTGATAGTGGGAGTTGTTCATATGTAGTTAGCAGTTATTTGGTGGATTCCTTAAAGTTACCTTGTATCGAGCACCCTAAGCCGTATCACCTTCAAAGGGCTTAATGAATGCTCGAAGTTAAGGTTACAAAACAGTCCTTGATCACTTTTAAGCTCGGGAATTACGAGGATGAGGTATGGTGTGATGTGGTCCCAATGCATGTGGCACACTTGCTCCTTGGACGGCCTTGGCAATTTGATCGTGATGTTACACACCAAGGCAAGCTCAATAGATACTCTCTTGTATTTAAAGGCCGAAAATTCACTCTTGCTCCTTTAAATCCCAATGATGTATATAAAGATCAATTAAAAATGATGAAATTTTGTGAGGGGGTGAGGGAGAAAGGAAAAATAAAAAGACAGAGAGAAAAGAGGCTAGTAGTGAAAAAGTCAAAATTTAAATGGCCCAAAGGTGAGTGAATCCATAAGTGGCAAAACTAGAGAGAAAAATTGATTGCAACAAAAAAGATGTGCGGAGAGCCCTACTCAATAAACAACCTTGTATCCTTGTGAGGTTTAGGCAAAACTATTTATCTCTATCTAACATTAATGGATATTTGCCTAGTGTGTTTCAATGTCTTTTGCAGGATTATGTGGATGTTTTTAGTGAGTCCCCTAAAGGTTTACCACCTTTACGTGGGATAGAACACTTCCATTGGCCACATATGAAGAAGGATGTCGAAAAGGTATGTTCTAAGTGCATCAAATGTAAACAAGCAAAATCTAAGGTAATGCCTCATGGCCTTTACACTCCTTTGCCGATTCCTACTTCACCATGGGTAGACTTATCCATGGATTTTATTCTAGGATTGCCACGAACTAAGAAAGAAAGCGTGAGTTGTTATTCTCTTGATTTGCCTTGTGTCAAATCTGCGAATTTGTGCAAATCTATTTTGGTGAATAAAAAAATTTTTGAATGTAAGTTGGTACGTATGAAAACCCTCATGGTTTAACTTGATTGGTTTAATGAAATCTTTGTTACACTTCGGCATGACTAATCAAAATCAAGTTTTTAAACCTGGAATCTATTTTGGTATATTTTGTTGGAAAATCAAGCATCATCTATTGTGTGCAAATACTTTCTATTGTTTTGATACTTGGTTTTTGAATAAGGTAACGAAATTTACCAAATTTGTTTTCAATTTATATTCATGCCTTAAACAGTTTCTGTGGTTATACATGAAGTTTGAGTTGCATTTGACAAAGGTTAACTCAACAACGGAGTTTCGACTACACTATGCCCCCGATGAGCGAAGGTTTGTATTAAATGGAAAAGGTAAAATCGACCCTTATTCTTCTCATTATAAAGGTAAGATGCTTGAAACTTTTGAAACACCTTTGTACTCCTCGGATAGTGACAAAGATCATGTTGATGATTTAATTTTTGTAAAACACTTAGATTGAAACATGCTTGACTGTCCTATTTTATTTATTGATGATCTATCTGTTTGATGGTTGATAAAAGATTATTGTTTTTGATAATTTTTATGATGCATGTGTGAGTGAATCTATAGTCCATCAATTAATGCATGGTATGATTGTGCAACTCGTGAACCGTGTGAACCTTTTCAAATACCTACTTGTGACGATTACGTTTACCATTTAATTTATTACTCATGATTTATTCATGGTTTGTGGAAACAATTTGAGAGGATTGAATGCTTTAAAACATGTCCATCTTTCAATGTGGTGACTTGTCCCCATTTGATTTTTCAGATTCGAGGACGAATCTTTTTGAGGAAGGAGGGAATGATACGAGTCACAGAGGCCCAACCCAAATTCTTGAAGGCAAGGCCCAATAAGAAGATTCCAAGCCCAATCAAGAAATCCACCCATACTTAGTTGAAAATCAGGCCAAATTGTCAAAGTGGCCCAAGTTATAAAGTTTTATTTTATTTTATTTATTTATTTATTTATTTTTACTTAGTTTAATTTTTATGTAAATATTCAGTCCCAGAGTCCCAAATAAAGACCCTTGGCTGAATTTCCATATTAAAATAATTAGGAGTTTTTTTTATTTTAGTTTTCTAATTAGATTAGGACTAGTTATAAGGCCTATTTAAAGGCATGGCTAGCCACCTTGTAAAGAACTTCCCAAATATATATTAAATTTCAGATTTGTTGAGTGCAGAATTTTCTTTGGGGTTTTCTCCAAGAATTCTCTCTTGAGCTTTCTTTAGAAGTTGTTTTAACAATCTTTTGATTGTGGGAGCCATCTTCAATCTTCTTCTTGCCATTGATATTCTTTGGAGGGGAGATTAGAGCCGTTTGAAGGGAGTTGTGAGATCTTTCGGGATTTCAAGGCTTCTTAGGACTTATCTTTTAATTTCTTCCTGTCAATTCTTTCTTTATTTCTGCTTGTGCCGAATCTTTATCTAATTTATTTTCTGTTCTTATTGTGTTTTCAGCCTTTTTCTATATTAAGGAATTAGCCCAAAAATCCCCAATTTCTAGGGTTCTTGCCGATTCATCCATACTCTTTTTGGGAGAAATTAGATTGCCGAAATTTGGGGAAAACTATCTGGGTGTTCAATTGGGCAGAATCGCAATCTCCTTTAGGGTTTCAAGAACCCTTATTAACACTTATTTCTATTCTCAATTTGATTCTTTGCTTGATTTGGGATTTTATTTCAGATCTGGAAATTCAAAATTCTAATCTTTTAATTTTCTGCTTCGCTTCAGATCCGATTGTTTAGGGTTTTTCGTAGGAGTTTCCGTGACTTGGCAACTCGATCTTGGTCCGCGCAACCCCGTATCATTTGGTATCAGATTTTGGGCGTTTTAGGTGTTCTTGGTTGATTTCTAAACCGATCTCTATTTTTAAATTACAAACAGCAGTTTTACCCGAAAAATTTTCAAAAAAATTCATTTGAGTGGGTAAACGTTTTCTGATTGATCTGAAATTTTACATACATATTTGTAGCACTGTTATTGAATATAAAAAATATTTCCCGCAAAAAAATAAGTCGAAAAATTCAAAAAATCGAAAAAAGACGAAATCCAATAAAAAATTAAAAAAATATTCAGCGGGTTGAATTTGGTGCCCAAATTTTCCAGATCAAAAATTAAGTATTTGAAGACATTCCAGATTTAATTTCGTGATTTTTTGAGATCGGGAACACCTCGAACGAAGTTGTCAAGTTACTCCGCAGTTTTTCGGGTTTTCTGTTTTCAACAATTTTTATTGATTCTTAGCTGTAGGTTTTCATTTGTTTGCTTTTTATTCTCCCTTTACAATATCTAACACCTTCTTGTTTCTTGTGTTAGTAGGATTTAAACGTGTGCACAATCCTTCCTCGGTGCAACACAAATCAATTGGTGTCTCGTCAGTTTTTGGCATCCTAGTGCAAATTAGGATTCTTTGGTAGTTTGGTTCACACTCTCTAATTGGTTAATATAAACTCCGATAAAGAACTCACAAGATTGAATTCTACCTCATTGAGAATTTGAATTTTTCTTTTTGAGTGATTAACGGTGAGGTTTGCTAATTTTTCTTTTTGAGTGTTGAGTGTTTGTTTTGCAGGTAGTCCAAAAAAAATAATAATAAGATGCTCCGCCGCACCCTTAACATCCAAGTGGGAGACGATTGTGATAACCAAAGGACCAATATTTTCCATTCTAGGTGTTTTATAAAAGGTAACTTATGTTCACTTATGATTGATAGTGGGAGTTGTTCATATGTAGTTAGCAGTTATTTGGTGGATTCCTTAAAGTTACCTTGTATCGAGCACCCTAAGCCGTATCACCTTCAGTGGCTTAATGAATGCTCAGAAGTTAAGGTTACAAAACAGTCCTTGATCACTTTTAAGCTCGGGAATTACGAGGATGAGGTATGGTGTGATGTGGTCCCAATGCATGTGGCACACTTGCTCCTTGGACGGCCTTGGCAATTTGATCGTGATGTTACACACCAAGGCAAGCTCAATAGATACTCTCTTGTATTTAAAGGCCGAAAATTCACTCTTGCTCCTTTAAATCCCAATGATGTATATAAAGATCAATTAAAAATGATGAAATTTTGTGAGGGGGTGAGGGAGAAAGGAAAAATAAAAAGACAGAGAGAAAAGAGGCTAGTAGTGAAAAAGTCAAAATTTAAATGGCCCAAAGGTGAGTGAATCCAAGTGGCAAAACTAGAGAGAAAAATTGATTGCAACAAAAAAGATGTGCGGAGAGCCCTACTCAATAAACAACCTTGTATCCTTGTGAGGTTTAGGCAAAACTATTTATCTCTATCTAACATTAATGGATATTTGCCTAGTGTGTTTCAATGTCTTTTGCAGGATTATGTGGATGTTTTTAGTGAGTCCCCTAAAGGTTTACCACCTTTACGTGGGATAGAACACTTCCATTGGCCACATATGAAGAAGGATGTCGAAAAGGTATGTTCTAAGTGCATCAAATGTAAACAAGCAAAATCTAAGGTAATGCCTCATGGCCTTTACACTCCTTTGCCGATTCCTACTTCACCATGGGTAGACTTATCCATGGATTTTATTCTAGGATTGCCACGAACTAAGAAAGAAAGCGTGAGTTGTTATTCTCTTGATTTGCCTTGTGTCAAATCTGCGAATTTGTGCAAATCTATTTTGGTGAATAAAAAAATTTTTGAATGTAAGTTGGTACGTATGCGAAAACCCTCATGGTTTAACTTGATTGGTTTAATGAAATCTTTGTTACACTTCGGCATGACTAATCAAAATCAAGTTTTTAAACCTGGAATCTATTTTGGTATATTTTGTTGGAAAATCAAGCATCATCTATTGTGTGCAAATACTTTCTATTGTTTTGATACTTGGTTTTTGAATAAGGTAACGAAATTTACCAAATTTGTTTTCAATTTATATTCATGCCTTAAACAGTTTCTGTGGTTATACATGAAGTTTGAGTTGCATTTGACAAAGGTTAACTCAACAACGGAGTTTCGACTACACTATGCCCCCGATGAGCGAAGGTTTGTATTAAATGGAAAAGGTAAAATCGACCCTTATTCTTCTCATTATAAAGGTAAGATGCTTGAAACTTTTGAAACACCTTTGTACTCCTCGGATAGTGACAAAGATCATGTTGATGATTTAATTTTGTAAAACACTTAGATTGAAACATGCTTGATCTGTCCTATTTTATTTATTGATGATCTATCTGTTTTGATGGTTGATAAAAGATTATTGTTTTGATAATTTTATGATGCATGTGTGAGTGAATCTATAGTCCATCAATTAATGCATGGTATGATTGTGCAACTCTGTGAACCGTGTGAACCTTTTCAAATACCTACTTGTGACGATTACGTTTACCATTTAATTTATTACTCGCGATTTATTCATGGTTTGTGGAAACAATTTGAGAGGATTGAATGCTTTAAAACATGTCCATCTTTCAATGTGGTGACTTGTCCCCATTTGATTTTTCAGATTCGAGGACTAATCTTTTTGAGGAAGGAGGAATGATACGAGTCACAGAGGCCTAACCCAAATTCTTGAAGGCAAGGCCCAATAAGAAGATTCCAAGCCCAATCAAGAAATCCACCTATACTTAGTTGAAAATCAGGCCAAATTGTCAAAGTGGCCCAAGTTATAAAGTTTTATTTTTATTTTTATTTATTTATTTATTTATTTTTACTTAGTTTAATTTTTATGTAAATATTCAGTCCCAGAGTCCCAAATAAAGACCCTTGGCTGAATTTCCATATTAAAATAATTAGGAGTTTTTTTTATTTTAGTTTTCTAATTAGATTAGGACTAGTTATAAGGCCTATTTAAAGGCATGGCTAGCCACCTTGTAAAGAACTTCCCAAATATATATTAAATTTCAGATTTGTTGAGTGCAGAATTTTCTTTGGGGTTTTCTCCAAGAATTCTCTCTTGAGCTTTCTTTAGAAGTTGTTTTAACAATCTTTTGATTGTGGGAGCCATCTTCAACCTTCTTCTTGCCATTGATATTCTTTGGAGGGGAGATTAGAGCCGTTTGAAGGGAGTTGTGAGATCTTTCGGGATTTCAAGGCTTCTTAGGACTTATCTTTTAATTTCTTCCTGTAAATTCTTTCTTTATTTCTGCTTGTGCCGAATCTTTATCTAATTTATTTTCTGTTCTTATTGTGTTTTCAGCCTTTTTCTATATTAAGGAATTAGCCCAAAAATCCCCAATTTCTAGGGTTCTTGCCGATTCATCTATACTCTTTTTGGGAGAAATTAGATTGTCAAATTTGGGGAAAACTATCTGGTGTTCAATTGGGCGTAATCGCAATCTCCTTTAGGGTTTCAAGAACCCTTATTAACACTTATTTCTATTCTCAATTTGATTCTTTCTTGATTTGGGGATTTTATTTCAGATCTGGAAATTCAAAATTCTAATCTTTTAATTTTCTGCTTAAACGTTTCAGATCTAATTGTTTAGGGTTTTTCGTAGGAGTTTCCCGTGACTTGGCAACTCGATCTTGGTCCGCACGCACAACCCCCGTATTATTTGGTATCAGATTTTGGGCGTTTTAGGTGTTCTTGGTTGATTTCTAAACCGATCTCTATTTTTAAATTACAAACAGCAGTTTTACCGAAAAATTTTCAAAAAAATTCATTTGAGCGGGTAAACGTTTTCGATTGATCTGAAATTTTACATACATATTTGTAGCACTGTTATTGAATATAAAAATTATTTCCCGCATAAAAAATAAGTCGAAAAATTCAAAAAATCGAAAAAGACGAAATCCAATAAAAAATTAAAAAAATATTCAGCGGGTTGAATTTGGTGCCCAAATTTTCCAGATCAAAATTAAGTATTTGAAGACATTCCAGATTTAATTTCGTGATTTTTGAGATCGGGAACACCTCGAACGAAGTTGTCAAGTTACTCCAGCATTTTTCGGGTTTTCTGTTTTCAACAATTTTATTGATTCTTAGCTGTAGGTTTTCATTTGTTTGCTTTTTATTCTCCTTTACAATATCTAACACCTTCTTGTTTCTTGTGTTAGTAGGATTTAAACGTGCACAATCCTTCCTCGGTGCAACACAAATCAATTGGTGTCTCGTCGCTTTTGGCATCCTAGTGCAAATTAGGATTCTTTGGTAGTTTGGTTCACACTCTCTAATTGGTTAATATAAACTCCGATAAAGAACTCACAAGATTGAATTCTACCTCATTGAGAATTTGAATTTTTCTTTTTGAGTGATTAACGGTGAGGTTTGCTAATTTTTCTTTTTGAGTGTTGAGTGTTTGTTTTGCAGGTAGTCCAAAAAATAATAATAATAAGATGCTCCGCCGCACCCTTAACATCCAAGTGGGAGACGATTGTGATAACCAAAGGACCAATATTTTCCATTCTAGGTGTTTTATAAAAGGTAACTTATGTTCACTTATGATTGATATTGGGAGTTGTTCATATGTAGTTAGCAGTTATTTGGTGGATTCCTTAAAGTTACCTTGTATCGAGCACCCTAAGTCAGTATCACCTTCAAAGGGCTTAATGAATGCTCGAAGTTAAGGTTACAAAACAGTCCTTGATCACTTTTAAGCTCGGGAATTACGAGGATGAGGTATGGTGTGATGTGGTCCCAATGCATGTGGCACACTTGCTCCTTGGACGGCCTTGGCAATTTGATCGTGATGTTACACACCAAGGCAAGCTCAATAGATACTCTCTTGTATTTAAAGGCGAAAATTCACTCTTGCTCCTTTAAATCCCAATGATGTATATAAAGATCAATTAAAATGATGAAATTTTGTGAGGGGTGAGGAGAAAGGAAAATAAAAAGACAGAGAGAAAAGAGGCTAGTAGTGAAAAAGTCAAAATTTAAATGGCCCAAAGGTGAGTGAATCCAAGTGGCAAAACTAGAGAGAAAAATTGATTGCAACAAAAAAGATGTGCGGAGAGCCCTACTCAATAAACAACCTTGTATCCTTGTGAGGTTTAGGCAAAACTATTTATCTCTATCTAACATTAATGGATATTTGCCTAGTGTGTTTCAATGTCTTTTGCAGGATTATGTGGATGTTTTTAGTGAGTCCCCTAAAGGTTTACCACCTTTACGTGGGATAGAACACTTCCATTGGCCACATATGAAGAAGGATGTCGAAAAGGTATGTTCTAAGTGCATCAAATGTAAACAAGCAAAATCTAAGGTAATGCCTCATGGCCTTTACACTCCTTTGCCGATTCCTACTTCACCATGGGTAGACTTATCCATGGATTTTATTCTAGGATTGCCACGAACTAAGAAAGAAAGCGTGAGTTGTTATTCTCTTGATTTGCCTTGTGTCAAATCTGCGAATTTGTGCAAATCTATTTTGGTGAATAAAAAATTTTGAATGTAAGTTGGTACGTATGCGAAAACCCTCATGGTTTAACTTGATTGGTTTAATGAAATCTTTGTTACACTTCGCATGACTAATCAAAATCAAGTTTTAAACCGGAATCTATTTTGGTATATTTTGTTGGAAAATCAAGCATCATCTATTGTGTGCAAATACTTTCTATTGTTTTGATACTTGGTTTTTGAATAAGGTAACGAAATTTACCAAATTTGTTTTCAATTTATATTCATGCCTTAAACAGTTTCTGTGGTTATACATGAAGTTTGAGTTGCATTTGACAAAGGTTAACTCAACAACGGAGTTTCGACTACACTATGCCCCCGATGAGCGAAGGTTTGTATTAAATGGAAAAGGTAAAATCGACCCTTATTCTTCTCATTATAAAGGTAAGATGCTTGAAACTTTTGAAACACCTTTGTACTCCTCGGATAGTGACAAAGATCATGTTGATGATTTAATTTTTGTAAAACACTTAGATTGAAACATGCTTGACTGTCCTATTTTATTTATTGATGATCTATCTGTTTTGATGGTTGATAAAAGATTATTGTTTTGATAATTTTTATGATGCATGTGTGAGTGAATCTATAGTCCATCAATTAATGCATGGTATGATTGTGCAACTCGTGAACCGTGTGAACCTTTTCAAATACCTACTTGTGACGATTACGTTTACCATTTAATTTATTACTCATGATTTATTCATGGTTTGTGGAAACAATTTGAGAGGATTGAATGCTTTAAAACATGTCCATCTTTCAATGTGGTGACTTGTCCCCATTTGATTTTTCAGATTCGAGGACTAATCTTTTTGAGGAAGGAGGAATGATACGAGTCACAGAGGCCTAACCCAAATTCTTGAAGGCAAGGCCCAATAAGAAGATTCCAAGCCCAATCAAGAAATCCACCTATACTTAGTTGAAAATCAGGCCAAATTGTCAAAGTGGCCCAAGTTATAAAGTTTTATTTTATTTTTATTTATTTATTTATTTATTTTACTTAGTTTAATTTTTATGTAAATATTCAGTCCCGAGTCCCAAATAAAGACCCTTGGCTGAATTTCCATATTAAAATAATTAGGAGTTTTTTATTTTAGTTTTCTAATTAGATTAGGACTAGTTATAAGGCCTATTTAAAGGCATGGCTAGCCACCTTGTAAAGAACTTCCCAAATATATATTAAATTTCAGATTTGTTGAGTGCAGAATTTTCTTTGGGGTTTTCTCAAGAATTCTCTCTTGAGCTTTCTTTAGAAGTTGTTTTAACAATCTTTTGATTGTGGGAGCCATCTTCAACCTTCTTCTTGCCATTGATATTCTTTGGAGGGAGATTAGAGCCGTTTGAAGGAGTTGTGAGATCTTTCGGATTTCAAGGCTTCTTAGGACTTATCTTTTAATTTCTTCCTCAAATTCTTTCTTTATTTCTACTTGTGCGAATCTTTATCTAATTTATTTTCTGTTCTTATTGTGTTTTCAGCCTTTTTCTATATTAAGGAATTAGCCCAAAAATCCCCAATTTCTAGGGTTCTTGCCGATTCATCTATACTCTTTTTGGGAGAAATTAGATTGCCGAAATTTGGGGAAAACTATCTGGGTGTTCAATTGGGCAGAATCGCAATCTCCTTTAGGGTTTCAAGAACCCTTATTAACACTTATTTCTATTCTCAATTTGATTCTTTCTTGATTTGGGGATTTTATTTCAGATCTGAAAATTCAAAATTCTAATCTTTTAATTTTCTGCTTCGCTTTCAGATCTAATTGTTTAGGGTTTTCGTAGGAGTTTCCGTGACTTGGCAACTCGATCTTGGTCCGCACGCACAACCCCCGTATTATTTGGTATCAGATTTTGGGCGTTTTAGGTGTTCTTGGTTGATTTCTAAACTGATCTCTATTTTTTAAATTACAAACAGCAGTTTTACCGGAAAAATTTTCAAAAAAATTCATTTGAGCGGGTAAACGTTTTCGATTGATCTGAAATTTTACATACATATTTGTAGCACTGTTATTGAATATAAAATTATTTCCATAAAAAATAAGTCGAAAAATTCAAAAAATCGAAAAAAGACGAAATCCAATAAAAAATTAAAAAAATATTCAGCGGGTTGAATTTGGTGCCCAAATTTTCCAGATCAAAAATTAAGTATTTGAAGACATTCCAGATTTAATTTCGTGATTTTTTGAGATCGGGAACACCTCGAACGAAGTTGTCAAGTTACTCCGCAGTTTTTCGGGTTTTCTGTTTTCAACAATTTTTATTGATTCTTAGCTGTAGGTTTTCATTTGTTTGCTTTTTATTCTCCTTTACAATATCTAACACCTTCTTGTTTCTTGTGTTAGTAGGATTTAAACGTGTGCACAATCCTTCCTCGGTGCAACACAAATCAATTGGTGTCTCGTCAGTTTTTGGCATCCTAGTGCAAATTAGGATTCTTTGGTAGTTTGGTTCACACTCTCTAATTGGTTAATATAAACTCCGATAAAGAACTCACAAGATTGAATTCTACCTCATTGAGAATTTGAATTTTTCTTTTGAGTGATTAACGGTGAGGTTTGCTAATTTTTCTTTTGAGTGTTGAGTGTTTGTTTTGCGGTAGTCCAAAAATAATAATAATAAGATGCTCCGCACCCTTAACATCCAAGTGGGAGACGATTGTGATAACCAAAGGACCAATATTTTCCATTCTAGGTGTTTTATAAAAGGTAACTTATGTTCACTTATGATTGATATTGGGAGTTGTTCATATGTAGTTAGCAGTTATTTGGTGGATTCCTTAAAGTTACCTTGTATCGAGCACCCTAAGCCGTATCACCTTCAAAGGGCTTAATGAATGCTCGAAGTTAAGGTTACAAAACAGTCCTTGATCACTTTTAAGCTCGGGAATTACGAGGATGAGGTATGGTGTGATGTGGTCCCAATGCATGTGGCACACTTGCTCCTTGGACTGCCTTGGCAATTTGATCGTGATGTTACACACCAAGGCAAGCTCAATAGATACTCTCTTGTATTTAAAGGCGAAAATTCACTCTTGCTCCTTTAAATCCCAATGATGTATATAAAGATCAATTAAAAATGATGAAATTTTGTGAGGGGTGAGGAGAAAGGAAAATAAAAAAGACAGAGAGAAAAGAGGCTAGTAGTGAAAAAGTCAAAATTTAAATGGCCCAAAGGTGAGTGAATCCGCAAGTGGCAAAACTAGAGAGAAAAATTGATTGCAACAAAAAAGATGTGCGGAGAGCCCTACTCAATAAACAACCTTGTATCCTTGTGAGGTTTAGGCAAAACTATTTATCTCTATCTAACATTAATGGATATTTGCCTAGTGTGTTTCAATGTCTTTGCAGGATTATGTGGATGTTTTAGTGAGTCCCTAAAGGTTTACCACCTTTACGTGGGATAGAACACTTCCATTGGCCACATATGAAGAAGGATGTCGAAAAGGTATGTTCTAAGTGCATCAAATGTAAACAAGCAAAATCTAAGGTAATGCCTCATGGCCTTTACACTCCTTTGCCGATTCCTACTTCACCATGGGTAGACTTATCCATGGATTTTATTCTAGGATTGCCACGAACTAAGAAAGAAAGCGTGAGTTGTTATTCTCTTGATTTGCCTTGTGTCAAATCTGCGAATTTGTGCAAATCTATTTTGGTGAATAAAAAAATTTTTGAATGTAAGTTGGTACGTATGCGAAAACCCTCATGGTTTAACTTGATTGGTTTAATGAAATCTTTGTTACACTTGCATGACTAATCAAAATCAAGTTTTTAAACACGAATCTATTTTGGTATATTTTGTTGGAAAATCAAGCATCATCTATTGTGTGCAAATACTTTCTATTGTTTTGATACTTGGTTTTTGAATAAGGTAACGAAATTTACCAAATTTGTTTTCAATTTATATTCATGCCTTAAACAGTTTCTGTGGTTATACATGAAGTTTGAGTTGCATTTGACAAAGGTTAACTCAACAACGGAGTTTCGACTACACTATGCCCCCGATGAGCGAAGGTTTGTATTAAATGGAAAAGGTAAAATCGACCCTTATTCTTCTCATTATAAAGGTAAGATGCTTGAAACTTTTGAAACACCTTTGTACTCCTCGGATAGTGACAAAGATCATGTTGATGATTTAATTTTTGTAAAACACTTAGATTGAAACATGCTTGACTGTCCTATTTTATTTATTGATGATCTATCTGTTTTGATGGTTGATAAAAAGATTATTGTTTTTGATAATTTTTATGATGCATGTGTGAGTGAATCTATAGTCCATCAATTAATGCATGGTATGATTGTGCAACTCTGTGAACCGTGTGAACCTTTTCAAATACCTACTTGTGACGATTACGTTTACCATTTAATTTATTACTCGCGATTTATTCATGGTTTGTGGAAACAATTTGAGAGGATTGAATGCTTTAAAACATGTCCATCTTTCAATGTGGCTGACTTGTCCCCATTTGATTTTTCAGATTCGAGGACGAATCTTTTTGAGGAAGGAGGGAATGATACGAGTCACAGAGGCCTAACCCAAATTCTTGAAGGCAAGGCCCAATAAGAAGATTCCAAGCCCAATCAAGAAATCCACCCATACTTAGTTGAAAATCAGGCCAAATTGTCAAAGTGGCCCAAGTTATAAAGTTTTATTTTTATTTTTATTTATTTATTTATTTATTTTTACTTAGTTTAATTTTTATGTAAATATTCAGTCCCAGAGTCCCAAATAAAGACCCTTGGCTGAATTTCCATATTAAAATAATTAGGAGTTTTTTTATTTTAGTTTTCTAATTAGATTAGGACTAGTTATAAGGCCTATTTAAAGGCATGGCTAGCCACCTTGTAAAGAACTTCCCAAATATATATTAAATTTCGATTTGTTGAGTGCAGAATTTTCTTTGGGGTTTTCTCCAAGAATTCTCTCTTGAGCTTTCTTTAGAAGTTGTTTTAACAATCTTTTGATTGTGGGAGCCATCTTCAACCTTCTTCTTGCCATTGATATTCTTTGGAGGGAGATTAGAGCCGTTTGAAGGAGTTGTGAGATCTTTCGGATTTCAAGGCTTCTTAGGACTTATCTTTTAATTTCTTCCTCAATTCTTTCTTTATTTCGCTTGTGCGAATCTTTATCTAATTTATTTTCTGTTCTTATTGTGTTTTCAGCCTTTTTCTATATTAAGGAATTAGCCCAAAATCCCCAATTTCTAGGGTTCTTGCCGATTCATCCATACTCTTTTGGGAGAAATTAGATTGTCAAATTTGGGAAAACTATCTGGTGTTCAATTGGGCGAATCGAATCTCCTTTAGGGTTTCAAGAACCCTTATTAACACTTATTTCTATTCTCAATTTGATTCTTTCTGATTTGGGGATTTTATTTCGATCTGAAATTCAAAATTCTAATCTTTTAATTTTCTTTTTGTTTCAGATCGATTGTTTAGGGTTTTTCGTAGGAGTTTCCCGTGACTTGGCAACTCGATCTTGGTCCGCGCGCACAACCCCCGTATCATAGCCCTAGGTACCAGGATTCCAAAAATATAAAAATTACAAGAAAATTGACTAAATTAACTAACCAATTGAAGTTTGAACCTTAGAAGTATCTAGACCGTGCGTGACTTTCTTTCTCCCTTTCTTTTCTTTTTCTTTCTTTTTTTCTTTCTTTTCTTTCTTAATTTGCATGCCACAACTAGTTTTATTATTCTTTTATTCCATTGTTTTTCTATTTCATTTTATTATATTATAGTATTATTATAATACATATACATATTTTTAAATTTTATTTATTAACCAATATAATATAAATATAATAAGTTTATATATATACCATTAGTGTCGTCCACCACAACAAGGTAAATATATATTTACCATTTTAGTCCTTCTAATAATTTTAATCTATAATTATACTTCTAATACTTATGCAATTTAGTCATTATACTTTAATAACTCTTAATTCAAGTAAATTCGCTTAATCGAAACCTAATTAACCACACAACTAGCTTCGTAAATGTTTATTAAAAATATTTACGACTCCGATTTACGGGAACGGAGTCTCGGGAATACACTTTTCGACACCCCTAACTATAGGGTCGTTACAGGGTGCACTAGAAATAAAAGATTTTGTGGTATTATTCGAACTTGCCCAGAAAATGAAAGAAATTTGGAATGACAATAAACGTACTAAGGCTAAAAGTGAGGACACCGAGAAATGTAGCATTGCCAGAACTTTTTTTTACTCCTCCGTCTAAAAGAACGAGGATTTCAGAAGCTAATCTGTTACTACTACAGAAAATCTGAGAAAAGGTGTGTTCGGACAAAATTACCCGAAGACTCAGGCTACATTAGTAGCAAGTGCCAGTAGTGTTCGAAACGTAGACAAACCCATTTGCGAGCATTGTGGCAAAAATCAATTTGGAGAATGTAGATTGAAAAAGGGATCATGTTTCTAATGTGGTTCATTTGAGCATTATCTGAAGGATTGTCCGAATAGAGTCGAGATAGGTTCAGAGTAGATTACCAGACCAATAGCAGTTTTACAGAGGGGAAAAAATTGAGACTCGAAAAAATTTTTGGAGCTAGCCATAACAAGGCACGTGATGTGACTATTGGATCTAAAAGTCATGCACCGGTTAAAGCTTACGCGATATGAGCTAGAAAGAAAACTATGGTACTTGATGTTATCATCGGTACCTTTTCTCTCTTTGATGTTACTGTTTATGCATTAATTGACCTTTGGTCAACACATTCTTATATATGCACTACATTGTTAATAGAAAAAAAGTTTGCTAGTAGAGTCGTCAGAATTTGATATTACTGTGTTAAATTTGATAGTCAAAGTGTTAGTTTTAATAAAGCTTGTAAAAGTTGTCCACTGAAATTCAGGGTTACGAATTTCCTGTTGACATGATGTTATTGCCATTCAACGAATTTGATGTCATTTAGGGTATGGATTGGTTAACATTTTATGATACAATTGCCAATTGTAAACAGAAGTGAATTGTCTTGAAACGTTAGAACGGCGAATTGATTAGTGTTGAATCTGATAGATGTGATTGTATCGCCAGTATTGTATCTGCCTTTATTGCTTAGAAATTTATCTGAAAGGGTGTTAAAGCTTATTTAGCATACATTTTAGATACCTAGGTACCGGAATCGAAGATTGAACAAGTTCCAACAGTGTGATAATGTAATACCTCAAAATAGGGCCTAGGAGTTTTAAGGGTATTTTAGGGATTTTAGCCTGAAAGTGTTTGGAATTCTGTGACCTGGTACACTGTAGATTTTTTTACTATGGTTTTTAAAAAATAAATCAATTTCTGAAAATAAGTTTTAAATACCTTTAATTTTAAAAATAAGACTGATTTGTAAAAGAGTCAAAATTTAGAGTTTTTAAGAGGTAGTTTAACCAAAATTTAAAATTCACCCTATATCTTTCCCCATCTAGTTTTATTTTCACGTTAGTTTTTCTTCTCCCTCATTCTTGTGTCGTCCATTGTTCTTCCTTTCTCTCCCATTCAATTTTTGATTTCCAAACTCTAATCTTTTGGTTCCTATCAACATCCAAGCCTTAAACCTTCATAAAATTTCAAGAACACCCAAAAACACCATAAATTCCTCCATTGTCAAGCTTGTGAGTTTTTTGGGTTTTTGATCAAACACTCGATTTTTCGTCATCTAAGGTAACGGTTCAACTCCTACATAGTTTTAAATGTTATTTAGTCTTTAAAACTAAGTTTTTAGCCAATAAATTGCATGTTTTGAATAAAAATCGAAAATTAGCTCATTAATGGTGGATTTCAGGATTTTGAGTAAAAACATGATTTCAAAGTGTTTTTCAATTAGCTTTGACATAATTAAGAGGTTTCTAAATTTGTTTTGAAGTTTCAATAAATATTTCTTAAGTTTTAATGAATTTTTAGAAAATAGCCATAAAACATGTCGAAAAAGTCGATACCATGAATTGAGTATTTTATTGTAGTTCAAAGGTTGGGAATTAGTCGTAGGTGAATTATAAGATGAACTAGATTCGTTTTAGGCAAAAAAAATTGAGTATAAACCGAGATATTTGGGTTTTAACTTTGCTATGTCAAAGGTTTCAGTTACATTAGAACTTAGTTTAGGCTTATGCTTTTTATTACTTGTGGTGAGTCCTTGGCTGATTTTTTGAATGTATTGTTGTGTTGAAGCTTCGGATTCACTAGGAATATCATGATTTGTTAGTCTTGTTAGCAATATATCTGTCCTACTAGAGGCATTATAGAGGGACACTTGCTCATCATTCACTTACCTAGATTTGTTCACATTTTGACTGGTTCATACATCTCGTATACAGACCTTACCTTCATGCTTAACAATCATCATTCTTTTCAATAGAGTTTTATACATATCATCATGGCACATATCTCATCTTTACTATACTCATACTCTTACTAAGTACTGTACACCCCATCATCCTATATGTATATATGTATTGCTTTTACTTGAAAAATTCACATAAAAGAGTCAAAGTAAAGACTCACCCGATACTAACCTACAATAGTTCGAAGTTCTAGACTCAGACATCATTCTCGAAGTAACAACAACAATTGATCAAAAGAACATAGGAATATCAAATTAAAACTCATTTACATACAAATTACTATCATCTCAATTACTGACAACCCCCACGCAAAGCCTTGTGCTTACAACTTACTGTTCATTTACCCTTTACAGACTTACTCTTTCAGAACTTAACATGCAGAGCTGTAATACTTACCCGGAGAGAGAATGACCACTAATTAAACCAAAAACCTTAGCTTCCAGCTTAAGGAGAAAAAGATGTCATTGAACTAAAGAAAAAAATTAGAGAGTAGCGTATTCAAGAAAGAAGAATCTTTTTATAGAACTCTTCTCACACATATAAATATGACCCATCCTATTTTCTTTCAAAATAATTGTTAATCTATCTTATTTCAACATATGAATATCAAGTGGGACATTAAGATAGTATATACAATAAATTGAGACTTTTTCAAATTTATCAAATAATACCAAAGACTAAATAGGTTTTGAATTGACAAAAGAGAGAGACAAAGCAATTGGTTAAGTATGAAGTATGGACGTGCACAAAATGATACTTTGTATTATTTTCTAATTTCAACAATCAGTCGTCTTAGTATTGTTGTGGCATGTAACACATGCATCATTAGCATATTATTGTAAACACAAACTAATTATCGATAAAGATTGTGGTTAAAATAATAATTATTTTGTGGTTTTACCTGAATATGATCTCTATCTCGAATAGAATTGGACTGAAACAATAAAACAGATGAGGACACCTTATATTATACAAAAAAAAATCCCAAATTGTGCATTTATATATATATGATTTATATAAATAAAAAAGAGTCAAGGATCCACTTACACCGATGTAACCCTTTCGTATCTTTTGTACAATTAATATTTTAACAATCCAACTATTGAATTTATTGATATAATTGTACATGTCATGCATGTAAATTTTTGAATCGTTTTGAAATCTCTATCATATCGATCTAAAGTCTTGTCTATATTAATATATATTTATAAGTAGAAATTTTTTAAAATAAATCTAATAGTTAGGAAATTTTAATTTATGCAAAACTTGATATGCATTATCTACATGAATGAAGTATGAAATATAATGGTTGGATTGTTAAAATATTAGTTATATAAGAAATTGCGAAAGGTGTAAAACCACTTTAATTTTATACCGGTGTAAGTTTATCACTCTTAAAAATATATGATATATATTTGTCTTGAAAAGAATGTATGATATTTCTTTAAAAACATTTATATACATGATATCAATTTATTCAAAATATACATGATATTCATATATTCAATATATATGATATCTTAGTAAGAATATATAGTTGAACTGTTATATAATGTTAATTGATATGTTGTGTCACATTATAAAAATTTAATAGAAATTAGTTTTACTTTAAACACTATATAAGAGTTTTAAAAATTACATTAAATTTACCTTATTTTTAGGATTAGAAAAAATGGTTTTAGAAAACAAAAGAGACATGACTTCATTCATTTTACTTTTCACCCTTCTTCTAATTTCTTCTTACCATATGAAAATCCTATCATTCTGAACTATTGTTTCATTTCTACTATTAATAATCATCCTCTAATTCAAAATTTGCCTAAAAATGCGTTGAAATTTTATATCAAGAATTTCCCCTATATTTTTATAGTCGCGAAAGGAAACGAGTCTTGTTAGTGAATACCCTTTAAAATAAAACATTGATATCAAAAACAATAAGAAGATTCTAAATAGTCCCTCAGCCGTGAGAAAAGTTAGTGCAAGCAATCCAATCTTGTTTTGAAAGTAGAATCTTTACTTGTGATCGGATACTCAACCACCTCAAGCACCAATTGTTCGACCTCTAAAGAACAATCTAAAGAAGTGACGGTGATTTTCAATTTCACTTACAAAGTTGAAGAGGATGGCACTGCGATCGAAGCCCTTATAGGTGGTAAGCAATTAAAAAGGCCTAAGAACTAAGACCTACCTTGTAATAGAACTGGTCAAAGATGCCTTGATCGATTGTTTCCAGGGATAGGGTATTAAAAACTATCAAGATATTATTTTGTTTGTAAGAACCCTAATCCTTATTTTAATTTCATTCAGATCGATTGTTTAATAATATCATTCATTGTGCATGGCTTCAAAGAGTAGGATTGGTGAATATGAACTACGTTAACAAATTTTTTTGTCATTTACTCTTTATTTTACTATATTTGAAAATTGTTGTTAATCTATGTTTTTTGATCATGTATTGCAACGTTAGTTGGGACATTAAGATATTATATACAACAAATTGAAACTTTTTCATTTTTATCAAAAAATACCTAAGATTGGATAGGTTTTGAATTGTGAAAGAGACATGCATAGCAGTTGGTTAAGTATGTAACAACCCGTTTCAGTGAAATGAACAGTGGTTTTGGGACCACAAATTTGACGTGAAAATATTTATTTTATTATTAGTTTAATGTCTGCAGCATGTTAGTATTATCGTATAAAAATTTCGTTAAGAAATTTTACTACTTGCATGCTTAATTCGATAAAAAGGATTAAATCGAAAAAAATGCAAAATTAGAGTTCTATAAGTTAAAGGTGTCAAATTGCTATGAATTCTTAATATGAGTGGACTTAAATGGTAATTAGACCATTATTATATTTAGTGGACAAAGATGGGCATGAAATTGATGTTTTGATTAGTTAATTAGAAAGGTTATTAAAGTAAATTAATAAATAATTGAAAATGTAAAAGAATTAAAAGATGAATAGGTTATCATCTTTCTTATTTCTTTCTTCCATGGCGAATACACTATTAAAGGGGAAGATAAATTCGCAAGTTCATCCATTGCATGTAAACATTTTTTATTCTATTTTAATGATTTCTATGTTTTTGGAGTCGTTATAGTTTAATCTAGCTAGCCCAAGGACTAATTTACAAAACTATTAAAATTCTAGGGTTTTACCATGAATGTATATATGTTGTTTGTGATATTTGATGGAAGAAAATGAGTGTTTGTTGTTAGTTAAACAAATTTTGTAAAGTGAATTTTCTTGAAAATATTAATTAGGGGTTAAATTGAAAATTGTGTAGTATTCATGGTAAAATTGTGAAAATAATGAAATATATGAATTGCTAGGGACCTATATGAAATTTGACTAGCTTGGGTTAGGGATGAATTTGCATGAATTTCATTTTATGAGCTTAAGACTAAATTGTAATGAAATCAAAACATTAGGGGAAAAATATGATTTTTGAATTGAATTGTATAGAATGATTATTTAATGGACTGAATTTGATTATTTAGGTCAAGATAAGCATCATACAGATTTAGATCGAGGGAAAGAAAAAGTGTCAAATTAATTGATCATATCTCTTCATTTGTGATCAAGGAAAGTTCGTACGTTTAAATAGAATTTTAATATATTGATTTAAATGTTATTTTGTTGTATTATTATATTATGTCTCCACAGAAAAATCCAACGACGTTTCGATGACTTTCGAACCCCTTTTGAACCTTAGGAATATATAGGATACAAATGACATGTCATTAGGGTTACCATGTTTCGGGTGTTGGTCTTGAACGTCCTACCAGTGGCTGAGTTCGGTCATGTGTTGTGGATACTTGATAGCTTGTGTGAGCAGCACCGTGTAGCTACGTTTCGATCGACAGCTTGTGTGAGCAGACCCATTTATGGCTTGAGAGAAAACATCTATGTAAGGAAAAGAAAGAAATTGTTTCGACCATATGTTAGCACACTATGTGTGATATTCCCGCGTATCTGATATTATTCTAAGTGTTTCAACGGGTACACAAAGGGAAGAAACGATAGGTGTTTCGATTAGTAATGTTATGAAAGCATGAAAAGGTATGAGTTGTTGATGTTTAAAGCATGTATAGCCATGTTCATGAAAAGTGTGATTACTTATATGCTATGTTCACGAAAGCTATTATATCATATGGTAAATATCCTAAGTTAAGTGTTTAATCACTAACTTGAGTTGTTGTTGATGCTTAGGCTTGTGCCAAGCTATGTTGGATTAATTCATAAATTACTTTTAAGCTTATACATTGAAATGGTAAGCATTGTTTATGATTTATGAACTTACTAAGCATTATATGCTTACTTTATGTTATTTTTCTCATGTTTTTAGATAATTGGAAGTTCGTTCGGGTTGGAAGCTTGTCGAAGACCCATCGCACTATCCATCGACTGTATCGGTAGATTTTGATGATTTTGAGTCATGGTTGTAACGGCATGTATAGGTGTTCTATGTTTGATGAATTAGCCATTATGTTTAGCTTGTAAATATGGGATTTTGGTTAATGTTTTGGTTGTTATGTTGGCATGTATATGTGGTTTTATAATTGTTGACATCTTAGCATTTTGGTGTTTAAATGGTGGATGTTGGAATGGCAAACTAAATACATGCTATGAAAGGTTATTTTGATATGATTGAATGTGTCATTGAGGTATGGTTTGGTATGGAAATAGATAGTGAGCATTGAGTTGATAAATGGCCAATTTGGTATGTTTGGATGTGGTTGACATAGTTTCAAGTTTGATAAGGTTTGGTGATGATTGTTATTGAATGGTCAAATTGATATATTTGGGTATGATATTGGTATGTGAACATTGTGGTAAATGTTGGCATAGAATTAGTTACAAAGGTTGGTTGTTTTATGGTTAAATTTAGCAAATGTATAAGCATGTTTGGTTGTGGTAATTGAGGTGCCTTTTAGGCATATTGGTTGATTGATTAAATGCTATGATGATCTAGCTTGAATATGCATATGTTAGGTACATTTTGGATACATGAAATTAGGTGCTAATGGCTTGCATAAGTAACCATGATTTGTGTTGACACCATTTTTTTGTGAAAACGAGGCCAACTTGGATTTTAAAAATAAAAATGAAAATAGGAGTCGCCACCAATCCTTTTTTGTTTAGGTGTGATCGGATCACCTCGTAATAGTCGTTTTAATAAATATCAATTTATCAAAACAATGATTTTGGTCTATGATGATTTAAGAAATCGGATCCGGGAGTCGGTTACGTACGAGGAAGGATTAGCACCCTCGTAACGCCCAAAAATTGGTACCTAATTGATTAGTAAATGTTTGAATGCCGGAACTTGAGAATTTGAAAAAAGCAAATTAAAATACAATCCATTTTTATTGATGTACATTTAAAAATCGTTTGAGTAAATTTGAAAATGAGTTAAAGATTCGCTTACTCCAAAGTAACGAAATATTACGCCCCGTAAGTTGGGACACGATATTTGAAACTTTAGAGAATAAACTTGACTTTAATTTTTATTGGAATTTCATATTTTGAAATTAAAGGGAACATCTCACCATTTAAGTTTAATGAGAAAAATCAAAACCCCGTAAGTTAAGGTACGACTTCTCGAATTACCCAAAACGCGAAATGTTGCCTTATATTGAAATTTCTTTGATTTTGAAGCTTAAAAAGGGTACTTTGCTATTTAGGTTTAACGAGAAAATTGAAACCCCGTAAGTTAGGGTCTGATTCCTCGAATTACCAAAATGTAAAATATTACCTCATTTAGCAAAATTCCATTTTGAATAATAGCGGGTAATATATTTGAAGGTATGCGTTTATCTTACTTAGAATAAAATAAAGGCATCTACGTTGGACAACTATGTTGGGTTTAATTTGCAACATAATGATGTGAAATAACAATATAATAATAAACATGGAATAATGATGCATGGATAATTACACAAATATATGACAATAATATGAAAATATGAGTAAACTAATTATGGTACACACAATGACAATACATACTCAACATACATTATTTGAATACTAGTATTAATTGTCGAAACCATTTTTTTAGATTTAAAAAAAACGGGGATCGACTTTAAAAAAAGAAAATGGGAGTCGCCACCGCTCTTTTATTGAGGTGTGATCGGCTCACCTTGAAAATGATTTTAGGTCTACGAATTTTGAGAAAATAGGTTCGGGAGTCGCTCACGCATGAGGAAGGGTTAGCACCCTCGTAACGCCCAAAATTGGTACCGAATTAATTGTTTAATATCTTAGTGTCGAGAATTTGAAAAGATTTTAAAAATATGATCCTTCCTTTTTTATTAATGTTAATTTTATAAAAGATGTTTGGATAAATCGAAGCGGATGCTAAAGACCTTCTTGTCTCAGAGTAATAGAATGTCACACCCAATACGTTAGGATACGACATTTTTAGTCCTCGAGAATAAGCTTGTCTTTTGATTTTCAAAACTCGTGCGGTGAAGCTTAAAAGGATATTCAATTGCTTTAAGTCAGATGAAAATTGAAGCTCAATACGTTAGGGCACAATTTCTCAAAATTCCGAGCATTGAATATTGCCCTTATTATTTTTTGGAAAATTCTCGTCTTGAAAAATCAACATGTCATGTCCAATACATTAGGACACAACGCATCAAATTCCCGAGAGGGAGCTTTTTATTTACGTGTTTTGATTAAAGAAAATCTTCGATTATTTAGATTCAACGAGGAAAATTGGAACCCAATACGTTAGGGCCCAATTCTTTCGAAGATCCCAAATACCGAACATTGCGTTATCTTGAAAGCTTTTGAATGAAATGATTTTGATATTTAAATATACCCTTTTAAACGAATAAAGTGTGGTGGATTGAAAATGGATGACGTAAAATAATAATTCATAAGCCACAATGTATACTAATAAATGACAAATAATCAAATAATAGGAACAAGCAACACAATATGCATAATAGCAATCGTCTCACATCATACAACATTAAAAATCGAGGCATTAATAATCAACCTTAAAAGACATATTGAAAACAAGAGAAGAAATGATAGTCAATAAATTATAAGCACTAAATTTTAAAATAAATATATATGAGTTCATGATAGATTCAAAATAAAGTTAATAAAATAATCACTATATAAATAATAGTATTTAAATGCATTTTGGAAGAAAATCGAAATTCATAATATAATGTACACATATTAATTTAAATAAGCATTATATATATGGATGAAAAGTTTAATAATAATACAAATAATAATATGATTAATAAATAATAGTAATATTATTAAATTAATTGATGAAGAAAAACGAAAGGGATTAAATTGCAACTAAAAGCGAATTTCTAGGAACAAACATAAATAAAGCCAAATAAGGGCCAATGTGCGTCTTGCTGAATAACATGGGGGACTGAAATAGGAAATATTCCCATCCCTCCAAAACGCAGCATTTCAACCTGGGCCAAAATGAAACGAAAACAAAATGCAGGGCAAAAAATAAAAAAAATGGCAAAAACTGATTTGAACACACCCTAAAAGAGAGGACCATTAGCGCAAATTGACCCTTGGGACAAAACGCGCGGATCCTCCCCCTCGAGTCGGGTCACATGCAGCTATAGCCTAAGCAGGCGTCGTTTGGCAGCTTATGAGCCCTTGCTCAAAACGGTGCCGTATGATGGCACTATTTAAACTAAATTCTCTAAAAAAAACAGTTGTGGCCCTAAAAATAAAAATAAAAAGTTGAGTATTTCTCTGCTAGGGTTCCGACCCTAGCCCCCTTCTCTACTCGCAGGTGGGGCCGCCACATGCCTCGTCGTCCCCGTCTAGACTCCGATTATGGCGGAGAAGATAGGGATTCGACGGCTTTAATACACAAGTAAATCATCCTCCCTTAGTTTCTCTTTTCTTAATGAGTAAACGAACAAAGAAAAAGAATCAAAGGATCGGAGGAAAAAAAATCGAAAAGAAAAACTTAAGAACCAAATTAAAGAGAAAAAAATCACCTTTGTTTTGTTTTTGTATTTTTCATTATCGAATCTCCGTAAAAAAATTACAGTGCTCGAATCCTGGCTTATATAGCCGAAAATACAGAAGAAAGAAAAAAAATACAAAGTCCTCTTTTATGTTATTTTTGTTTCTTTCTTTTTTGTTGTTTCTTTGTCTTGTTGTTTGCTACAGGTATTAGAGTACGGAGGTGGTGGCATGGCGCGCGTAGAGAGGAAGGCCGAAGGCGGCGCGTTGCGAGGCTGCGGCGGCGGCTTAGTTTCCAGAAACCCTAGGGTTTCTCTTTGTGATTTTGTTTTGGGCTTAGATGATTAGGGCTAGGGTTAGGTGTTAGGTCAATTGGGTTGGGGATATTGGGCTAGGCTAGTGTTTAGGTTAAAAACGATTTGGGCCATGTTGGGCCTATGTATTTGGACCGTGGATATTTAATTATTTTTTCTTGTTTTTTTTCTGCTTATTCTGAATGGGCCCCGGGCAAATTGGGCTATTACATTAATAATTAAAGACGAATGAATTAAGTAGCATATAACAATTTCAAAATGAATAGCATAAGACAAATTAGAACAAATAAAATGTAGGATAATTTTAAAAGGATAATAAATGAATTTTGAACAAATAATATGAAAAAATAAATATATATAAAAATATACATTATACACAAAACAATTTTAAAATACTACGTATGAAAAAATTTTGAAAGTAATATGTATGTACATATAGAAAACGTAAAATAAGAAAAAATCTTAAAACAGATAATAAATGAAACATAAAACAAATAGCATAGTCGAAAAGGTACAAAATACTTTTAAAATAATTAGTATTTATAAAAATATATATATATATATATATATATATATATATATATAACGTACTTAAGATAAATAGCTAAAAAGTTATCATATAAAAGCTTAAAGTAAGTATATAAGAAAAGGAAGAGAAAATTTTTAGAACCAAACAGTGAACTAAAGCAGATAATGTATACATACATATATATATATATATTAAAATAAATAACGTATATATAAAAACTTGAAACAAATAATGATGAATTTAAAACAATTCCAAATAATGATATAAAGGGAACTCCTAAATAATATAAAATAAAAACAAAAGCAGTAAAAAATGTATATATAAACAAAAAATGGGGGCTAAAAGGGTCAAGGGTGTGATTGGAACCAGAAATAAAATTAAAGGGGATAATTAAAAATTAAAAGATGGAACGAGGGATTGACTCGTAACGTGCTAAAACATCAGGGAGCGAAGGAGCAAATATCCCAAGCCCCTTTGTGCGCGGCGTTTCAGTGTGAAGGACCACACATGGTCCAAAGACCTGATTGAAACAGACACAGAATTCGTGGCCCAAATCGAAAAAAATAGAAAGCTCAGATTGCACTTCAGCGCAAGATGGAGGGACCAAATGCGCAAATTACCCATTAGGGCAAGAATGCGCAGATCTCCCTCCCTCAAACAGCGCCGTTTAATGGCTAATATAAACCAAAATATATTTTTTTACTTCACTTTTTCAGGTTTTCTAAAAAAACTGCAGGAGCCTCAGTTATTTTCTCTCAACACCCTCCCTTCTCAAATGGCCGATGGTCTCTCAAGACCTCCGTCGTGCCACCAACGTGGCCAGCGACCGGCGCTGGAAAATGGTCCCGTTAGCCCCTGCTCCACGGCATCCTTGAGAGCCAAAGCTCTCTCAACCCATGGGAGTCGAAAACAAGGGAGGTTCTCGACCTCTTAGACTCGATTCGGGCCACGGAGGAGAGACCCTCCGACGGCGCAACCACGGCCACTTCCAATGAGTTCCCTTCTCCCTTATTTTTTGCTTTTGCTTTTTTATTATAGTTATTTAAAATAGATTTGCAAAAGAAGAAAGAAAAAAATAAAATAAGATAAAACAAATAAATAAAAAAAGAAAACGAAGAGAACAGTTCAAAATCAACCTTTAGAATTCGATTTTTGCTTTTTTATTCCAATATGTGTGTCCAAAAAAATACAAAGATAATATTTCGGCTTTTATAGCCGAATTACAGCCCTTTCGTCTCAATCTTTTTTGTCGTTCTGCTATTTAAGTTATCTGTTGTTGCGTGTGGTTTGCTTCGCAGATGTCAGATGTGTGGACGGCTTGTGATAGGCGAATCTCGAGCGGTGGCGGCGTGCGTGAGGCTGGAGCGGCGCGCATGGGCAGAGGCGTGCATGCGTTGCCTTAGGGCTAGGGTTTTTTTGCTGAAAAATTTTTTAGTTTGTTGGGTTTTGGGATGTTATATTTTGGGATTGTAATGTGATTTTGGACTGGGGTATTATTTTTTATTTGTTATTGGGCCCGGGCGAAATCTGGGCCTTACAATTTGCATGAGAACAATGGCTTGAAAATGACCTTTTATTTGTCTACACGGCCTAAGACATAGACGTGTGTCTCGGCCGTGTGTCCCCTGTAGGTTTCGAAGGGTTGCAAGTTGAGCAGGCGTGTGAGGTCATTTCGAGTTACACGGCCTGACACACGGGCATGTGGCTTGGCCGTGTGACCCAAGTTAAAGAGTTACACGGGCACAGACATGGGCTGGGACATGACCATGTGTCCCTACTTCGAATGCCCACACGACCTGAGACATGGGCATGTGTCTTAGTTGTGTGAGTTACATGGCTTGGCCACACAGCTGTGTAACCCCTGCAGTATGAAAATTTTCAACTTTTTCTCAAAAATTCTATATGTTTTCGATTTAGTCCTGATTCATTTCTAATGTGTTTTTAAGGTCTTGATGGCTCATATAAGGGACAATATGTATGGGGTTGATTGGTTTTTCTTTGATTTATGTTATGAATTAAATCTTGTGAATAATTGATTGTTTTGAGATGTAAACTTCAGATAATGCTTCGTAACCCTATTCTGGCAACGGATATGGGTTAGGGGTGTTACAAAGTATGTAGTATGAACGTGCATCAATAATAATTTGAATTATATGTTCTAATTTCAATAATCAGTTTTCTTAGTGTTTATGGCACACAACACATGCATCGTTAGTGGATTATTGTAAACATAAACTAATTATCGATAATATTTATGGTTTAAGTAATAACGGTTTTATGGCTTTACATGAATATGATCTCTAGCCTAAATAGAATTAGGATCAGACAATAAAGAGATAAGGACACCTTTTATTATACAAAAAAAGTCTCAATTTGTGTATTTATATATACAATATATATAACTCAAAAAGAGGCAAGGGATCCACTTGCACACCATTTCGTATCTTTTGTATAATAAATATTTTAACAATCCAACCACTAAATTTATCGATATAATTGTACTTGTAATGCATGTAAATTTTTAAATTGTTATGAAATCTCTATCACATTGGTATATTATATTGTCCATATTAATATATATTTATAGATACTCAACCACCTTAAGCATTCATTGTTTAACCTTCAAAGAACAATCCAAAGAAGTGGTGATGATTATCAATTGCACTTACAAGCAAATAGATTGAAGAGGATATTGCTACAATCGAAGCCTTCACAGGTGGTAAGCGATTAAGAAGGTTTAAGAACCAAGACCCTTCTTAAAACAGAATTGGTCGAAGATGCCTTGATCGCTTGTTTCGAGGGTTTGGGTATTGAAAACTGTCAAGATGTTGTTTTGTTTATATGGACCTTATGGTTGAGCTATTGTAATTTGATACGTTAAATTAAGCTCTTTAACTTAAAGAGCTTGTTCTCAAGTGTTTTCTGAGTCTTTTTAATACTTTTTGTAATTCTTAGAAATTATAGTAGATGTTAGTTTTTTTTACATTTTCATGCTTTTTAGAACCGAAATGGAAAAATTATGTTATTGGAAGTTTAATGGTTGATTTGATCTTGGTGATTTGAGCTTGTGCAGGGAAGTGGTTGAGGTGAAAACATGGAGAGGCCTCTGTAGTGGCCAAGGTCGAGACACCAAAGTGTCGGTGTTGCGACACTAATGCTTCATCACCACTCGAGAAGTTGGATTTCATCACAAGCTCTTACCAGTCTTGGGTAAGGTAAAGTCAGTGAGGCCAAGAAAAGCAACAGCAATGGTGGTGATGGAGAATAAATTTAATGTGGTATCCACAGCAATTTCCCTGGAGAAGTTCGAATGCGGATCCTTGGCTTTATCCACCATAATACCAGACTCTGATTAGGATGGGGACCCAATGAATCTCAACTATGATATGTCATTGGAGTTGATCAAAAATCTTGGGAAGGAAGCAAATTTATTAGTTGCTGCTGCCTTTGTGTGTGATAATAAAGATAAAAAAAAGGAACTCCTCAAACAATAGCAAGAGGCAGGAAATCACATTCATCATCGTCGTCGTCGTCATCGTGGTGTGTGCATGTCAGGTTTTGCACATCATACCCTGCCTCACCTGCTTCTTGCATCACCCCTCACTTGCGCAAGGCTAGGGAGGATTTTAATGCTTCCTTAGAAGCCCAAACTGCATCTTAATTTCTTACACAGCTAAATGTTAATTTGTATGAATTTTTGTTTACCCTTTATTATTACCCCGAGAAAAGGAAAAAAAAAGAAATAAACCATATTTTTATAGGTTGAGACATACGTGATTTAAATCATTTATGGATACCAAAAAAATTCATTTAAAGAAAGAATTAAGCCTAATTAACGAAACTTTAGATATCATTTGTCCCTTTACATTTTGCTTCTATGCTCTTAACAATTCTAAGTTCCAACAGTTTGCTTATACTACACAAAATTACTTTAGCCAGCTACATTTTTAAGAAAAAGGAAATACTATCATCAATTAATGAAGTATCCTTGTATCTTTCCTAATAATTAATTTTATAAAACAAGTACAACTCACGTATTTAAACACATTATTCTTTAATTTAAAAGTTTAAGAGAATTGAGTAATAGTAAGAACATCCATAACACCTTCACACTTTCCTTAATTCTCAACTACTCAACGATAAATTTACCTCACTTCTAACCTGATCGTCAATACAATGATATATCATACTCATAATACAAACACCATGAATTCCAAGTAATAGTATCCCTGGCTGAACATGTTTTGTTATTCTTTTCTTGTTCATCTTGGCTTCTTTAGATTGTGTAGAAAACAGCTATATATTATTCATTTTAAATGTATTCAAACTTAACATTTTGAATATAAATATATGCATAACGGACTAGTTATTGAAATAAATGATTAAATATATCGAGCACAGCATCTGGCCCAAGCCCCATTTTTGCAGATTGGACTCCAAAATGAAGAAATCCAAATGGGATAGACGGAGCCCAACCTAAAGCCCAAAACTCATCACGTTCCGGTATCGGTTATGAAATGGTTCACGAATTAAGCTTATTTTAGCACTGGATGGAATTTTGACATAACTCACCCTACTCGCCCTATCTGAATTCCAATATATTCTACTAAGATTACCGCTATATGAATGTTATCTTTGCCGAACTAAAACAACTATACATATAAAAAAAAAAATGATTCCTCTGATATCTAGTCATTTGCTAACATGCAATCGTTCGCAAAGAGATGATTATCTCTTTTACAACAGTAACCTTTTTATTAATCCTTGCTAAAGTACTGGAACATAACAACCATTCATCTCCCCCCAAACAGACACTTCACAATCGAATTCTTTTAACCTAAAAACAAACAGACTTATCAAAGTTTTACTCAGTAGACTAAACACAGATTCACCGTGAATTCCAAAGCTAGGAAACAGAAGGCGTTCCTGCATTTCACTGTACATGCATCAGCAAAACCTTTCAAAGACCATGGTCATGGACATGGTGGTCTTCAAGTTCCAGCATGTGGGGCTTGAGCTGAGTCGCCACCTGATTCACCTGGCTCATTCCACAATTGCCTTGGCCTTGCTCATTCGAAGCTTCACAATCCCCATTTGTTCCTCCCACCGTCGACGTCTGATCTCCACCTAAAATGGCATCAGTCACCGCAGCCATAGGATGAAGATGTGGGAATGGCAGGTAAATGCTATGCACTATAACATTCAAATTCCTTATCATATCAGCAACCTTAATCGCCACATAGTTGATCCTCAATTGATTCTTCGTAATGCCTTCTCCCGCCGTCGTCACCACCAAACTCTGCCCTCTGTCCAATGTCGGCAGCGTGGTCCCCACTGGAAGTCTCTCCAGATCCGCAGCAGTCAAAAACTGATTTGGCACGATATGGAATCTTACACTGTGGATGTAAGCGTACGAACCGGAGAAGATGGACACGTCATCAAGACCAAAGATCGTGACATTGATGAGAGGAATGAGTTCGGCATACTTGACTTTCATAGCTAGTGAGAGAACGGAGAAGCCGTTATTTCTCAGCCGTAGCATGGCGTCTCGAAGCATGAATCGCATCAGAGCCGCATTCTGTTGCTGCTTAAATTGGTTGTTTTGGCTCTGGCCGTGGTGGAACGGGAAAGAGAGTGACGTCATCCGTTCTACGTCACAAGAGAAAGGCGAGAGAGGTGAGATGTAGCCTTGGAGGCCGTGGATAATGAGTAGACCGTTGTTGAACAGATCTGGCTGAGTGATTTCAACTCCGCCGATGAAGATCTTGTGAACGGTGAAGTTTTTCTGGTTGTTAGCGGTGGAGGTAACGGTTAAGCAACGGCCGGGGCTGAGAGTTTCGACTTTGGTACCGAAGGTGAGTTTCCGGAGGTAATCGTTGGTGAAGAGGCCAGGAACCATGTGTTCACGGAGGAGGGAAGGAGTAGAGCAAGAAACACACGAGCGGACAGAGGAATCAGAGGGAGCAAAGATAGTGTACGGACCAGACCAAGCAGCGGCGGAGGTAGAGTCACTGAAGAGGGAGGGAGCGGCGGTGGCTAGCTCGTTGAAGCCGAGATGAGACAGGATTGGTGCAAGGAGTGAAGTGTGGGGGAGGAGCGAGTGGTCGGCGTGATCTTGAGGTGGTTGAGGCGAAGGTGAGATTGTGAAGAAGGGTGATTGTTGTGGAGCGCTGATGGTGGCAGTGGAAGCGGTGGAGGTGGAGGTGAGAAATTGGTCGAAAGTGGTGTGGGAGACGGAGAGGAAGGAGAGAGCGAGGAAGATGATGAGAGTGAGAGAGGGAATAGCCATTTTTCAGAGAGGGAGTTTGTTTGGAGGATTCTTGGAAAGAGATAGGAAAATGATAGAGAGATGGAGAAAGCGGATGGATATGTATTTATAAGGGAGGCGCGTGGGAATTGGGGAATGAAGAGGCTGACACCAACCGTTTTAGGGGGTTTGTTAGGGGTGTCCTTCAAATAAATTTTGTGATTTCTGTTATTTTTGGCGGGAACCAATAAACGACTTTTGGGTGCGTTTTCAGATTCATTTACGAACTCGGTTATAACTAAATTAGTCATCAATTCATTTCTGCTGATCGGACGGTCCAAAACTTGCTATGCTGATTCCCAGTTACTGACTGTTGTATTTCATTTCCAACATCTTACTTATATCAAATGCCCAAATTGCCCCACTGTAACACGTGTTTCTAAAAATTAAAATCTTAATTATAAAATTAAATATCTTTTGCTGCGCTACGTCGTATGGATTGGATGGCAACCGGGGGGCAATCTTTCTCCAACTCCACTCAATCCTCACTCTTAAAAAATTATTTGTTTTGAACACGATTTCACAATTTATTCAAAGATTCAATTTCAACTCTAATCTAACACCATTCAATTTTTTATTTTTTATTTTAAAATAAATAAAATTACATTTTTAATTGTTTTTCTTATTTCGAGCAAATAAGGTTTTTTATGTTTAAACTTAAAACTTAAAATATTATTTATTAAAGAAAATTTTAATATATATTTATATATATCAAGAGTATTTTATAAATATCACGGGATAGGCAGAACAAATTTTTTAAAATCTAACACTAATCTAATTATTACTTTTAAATTAACTCAACCTGAAAATAAATTTTTAAAATAAAATCCACGAGTTGGAACTCATCATATTCAGGATATTTTACCTCCCTACTCACAGTTCACAAGCCTGCAAATATTTATTTCAACCTTTTCTAACCAAAAAAAAAAAAGTGTAAGATCTCATCAAATTTAATCAATAAATGAGTTATAATTTATAGAATTTAGGCTTAATTCTTTCTCAAATTTACAGAAATGGTGACGTAGTGAAAAATAAATTAATATTTGAAGATGTAATGAAAAACAAAAATCAACAATAATGTATGAAATTAATATTCCTCAATCATGTTTTAGTATTGTATTATTCATGTTTAGGTCTTATAAATCTCTAATTTTATCATGCCAATTGTTATATGTGAATTTTGTTTGGTTATATTTACGTTTTCGTTTCGTTTGTATTTTATATAGTCTATTGGATTTGGACACCCATTTGCAATAAAATTAACATTACTCATTATTTTGCCTTTCATTTTACCAATGTGAGGTTGGTGGCTCTCTTTTTAAAGAAAGACGATTTTGAATTTATGATTTCATTTTGATCTGTATACCAGACCATCCAACAATGATCATGTAAGTTGATTTCTTAATTTCGCAAATGCTCATTTGTTGTTAGCATACTATTGCATTGGTATTAGGGTTAGGTTATTGTTTCGGGTTTTGATAAACTATATATGAGTTCAAAATTTAGATTGTAAGTTTAAATCTTGGGTGATAATGTTAATATCTAATTTTGAAACATCTCTAAAAATTTAGAGATTATGATCATATAATTTGTATTACTAACGTGTTAGGTTTTTTTAATGGATCCAAAATTTTGCAATGAGTATATATATTTTTAGGGTATTCAAAAGGTCGGTTTGATTAATAACCGAATCGAAACCTTTTCAAAATCTTTTAACCGTCCGGGATAAATTCGATTAATTTGGACTGCTAACCAAATTAATCAAAATTTTTACATGTTTTTTTGTTTTGTTCAAATAAATATGAAACATGAAAACATACAATTGCAATGTTATTTTTCTTGTTTTTAATTAAAAAAGAAGAAGCAAAAACAATAACTAACACTAACATCTGAAAAAATAGAACGTCGGTAATGACAATGTATCGCAAAGAAAAAGAGAGAGAAAAATAAAAAACACACAAATTTTACGTGAAAACCTTTCGGGGAAAAAAATCACGGGCAGAGGAGAAGATAATTCACTATGTCGAATTCGAATGATTACAAGAAAAGTAGACTATATCTATTTATATGCTTGTCCATATTCTAATAGGAGTGTAGTAAGATTGAAACACCTTATTCTAATCAATATCAAATAGATGGAGCTTAAAAAGGTTTAAAAAACCTTATTCTAAAATAAAATAAAAAAATGTAGTTCTATATGAATTTTACTTTTATTTTATCTTACCAATATATTTTATTTAAATAAGGATTCGGGTCACTTAATTCTAACAATCTCCACATTGACACGAATTCTCAATGAACAAGTTCTTCATCGAAAACTCTCAACGAACAAGTTCTCCACCTCTTCCATAAAACCCCTTAAGGGTTTAACTTCAACAATGAACACCAACCAAGTCTAAGCAATGTTCAAACTTGGTTATCGGAAGGGACTTAGTCATCATATCTGCAGGATTTTTATGAACACTAATTTTGCTCACAACAATATCTCCACGAGCAATAATATCATGAACAAAATGATACTGAACATCAACGTGTTTTGTTCTCTCATGAAACATTTGATCTTTTGTAAGGAAGATGGCACTCTGACTGTCACAAAATAATGTACTGATTTGAAGGTCTTCATTGAGTTCACCAAAGAGTCCCTTCAACCAAATGACTTCTTTACAAGCCTCAGTAATCGCCATATATTCAGGTTCAGTGGTAGACAAAGCAATTGTAGTTTGCAAAGTGGCTTTCCAATTGATTGCACAACCTCCGATTGTAAAGACATAATCTGTGAGAGATTTTCTTCTATCAAGGTCTTCAGCAAAATCAGCATCAACATACGCAATGAATCCATCTCTAGTTCTTCCAAACTGTAAGAAAACATTAGTAGTACCTCGTAAGTATCTTAAAATCCACTGAGCTACTTTCTAGTATTCTTTACCGGGTCCGCCAAGCTGCATATGATAAATCTGAACGTGAGCAAACCATAGCATACATGAGAGAACCCACTGCACTAGAGTATGAAACATGTGACATGTACTCAACCTCATCATCTGATTGTGGAGACAAAGCCAATGAAAGTCTGAAATGGGCTGCTAAAGGAGTACTAACAAGCTTAGCATTCTGCATATTGAACCTGCAAAGAACTTTCTCAATGTACCCCTTTTGACTTAGGTACAATTTACTTGCTTTTCTATCTCTGAGAATTTCCATACCAAATATCTTCTTTGTTGGTCCCAAATCTTTCATCTCAAAATTTTCACTTAGTTAGGCTTTGACCTTTCTTATCTCTCTTTTATCTTTCGTTGCTATCAACATGTCATCAACATAAAGGAGTAGATACACAAAAGAATCATCACTGTTTTTATTAAAGTAAACACAACTATTAAAGCTACTTCTTTTGAAATCATGAGAAGTCATAAAGGAATCAAACCTTTTGTGCCACTGTCTTGGTGACTGTTTCAAACCGTAAAGGGACTTTTTCAGCAAGTAAACATAGTCCTCTTTTTCTGAGACTGTAAAACCTTCTGGTTGTTGCATGTAAATATCCTCCTTAAGTTCTCTATGCAAAAATGTAGTTTTTACATCTAACTGCTCAAGCTCCAAATCATGCTTGCCACAATACCAAGCAAAGCTCGAATCGAACTATGCTTCACAACGGGGGAGAACACATCTGTGAAGTCCACTCTTGGAATTTGACTATAACCGTTTGCAACAAGCCTTGCTTTATATCTAGGTTCTTCAACTCCTGGAGTCTCTTCTTTCTTTTTAAACACCCATTTACAACGAACAACCTTTTTACCTTTAGGAAGTTTCACAAGATCCCATGTTTTATTTTTGTGGAGTGATTCCATCTCCTTTTGCATAGCAAACATCCACTTTTCTGAGTCTTCATAGCTAACCGCATTAGAATAATTAGATGGCTCTTGGTTTGCATCTATATCTTCAGCCACATTTAAAGCATAAGAAACTAGATCAGCCTCGACATACTTCTTTGGAGGTTTAATTTCTCTTCTAGTTCTGTTTTTGGCGATAGAGTATTGTGGTGAAGAAGCAACTTTATTTTGAATTTTTGTATTGGCTTGAGGAGTCAACTCTGTTGTAGATTCTGGATCAATCTGATGCTCCACCTACTTTTGATTTTCTTTATTGGAAGAGTCTTTAAGAGATAAGTTAGGTAGCATAGCAGCTTCATCAAAAACAACATCTCTTTTAATCACAATTTTTTTATTTTCAGGACACCATAACTTATACCCTTTTACACTAGCTTTATAACCAAGAAAAACACATTTAATGGATCTTGGTTCCAATTTTCCATTATTAATATGAGCATATTCAGGACACCCAAAGATCTTTAAATCAAAATAGTTAGCAGGATTACCTAACCATACCTCTTGTGGAGTCTTTTTCAAAATGACAACGGATGAAGATCGATTGATCAAAAAACATGCAGTAGAGGCTGTTTCGACTCAAAACAACTTTGGTAAGTTGGCATTTGACAACATACATTGAACCTTCTCCATGATCGTTCTGTTCATTTGTTCTGCAACGCCGTTTTGCTGTGGAGTATGACGAGCTGTCAAGTATCTCACGATCCCTTCTAACTTGCACAGTTTATTAAACTCATCAAAACAGAACTCTAACTAAGCCATTGTCTGTGTGGAGGTATTTTATTTGTTTTTTCGTTTATTTTTCATTCATAGTTTTCCAAGACTTAAATGGGGAAAACACATTATTTTTTTGCTTCAAGAAGAACGCCCAAACTTTTCTAGAAAAATCATCAATAAAAGTTAGCATATATTTAGCTCCACCTCTCAAAGGCACTCTGGATGGCCCCCATAGATCAGAATGAATATACTCCAATGTTCCCTTCGTGTTATAGATTCCTCTGGTGAATCGAACTCTCTTTTGCTTCCCAAAAACGTAGTTCTTACAGAACTTCAGTTTGCAAATTCCTTGCCCATCAAGAAATCCTCTTTTGCTCAATTCTGTCATGCCATTCTCACTCATATGCCCTAGGCGCATATGCCAAAATTTAGTAATATCATCATCTGACAAGGAAAAGAAGCGACAGCTGCATCACCAGTAACAGTAGAACCCTGCAGAACATATAATTTGGCAGTCTTTCTCTGCCCTTTCATCACAATGAGGGAACCTTTGAAAATCTTCAAAACCCCACTTTTAGCTGTGTATTTGTACCCTTTTGAATCAAGGGTACTCAACGAAATTAAATTTCTCTTCAATTTTGGAACATGTTGTATGTCACTAAGTGTTCTGACAACTCCATCAAACATCTTAACTTTAATTATTCCAACACCTATAATTCTACATGAAGCGTTATTTCCCATCAAAATAACACCTTCAGACATTGTTTCGTAAGTTGTAAACCAATCCCGACTTGGACTCATGTGGAAGGTGCAGCCCGAATCAAGGATTCATTGCTCGCTCACTTTAGAATTGTTGACAGAATAGACTAGAAGTTCACCACTGCTGTAGTCTTCTACAACATCAACTTTACCAGAATTTTCTGGTTGTTTTCCATTTTGATTTGCAGCCTCCTTTTTGATATTTTTCTGTAGCTTATAAAACTTAGATTTAATGTACCCTTTCTTCTTGCAGAAGTTACAAGTTTTACCTCTGTTTAAAGACTTCGATCTACCCTTACATTTACCACGAGGATTCCATTCCTGTGTCCTTCCACGATCATCACCAACATTCTAATCTTGTCTCCCATGAACATTGAGACCCGTTTCCTGAGAGTCGATTTTAACCACAAGATGCTTCATCTTATCATACGAGTTAAAGAATCATAAACCTCATCAACTGTGAGAGACTCGCTACTATATAAGGTTGAATAAGAAAGGTGAAATGAACAAAGTAGAATCAACCCTAAATATTCCTTATCATATTGAACCTCTATGGCCTCCAAGTTTGAGAGAATTTCTTTAAACACTGTTAAGTGTTAGTGCACAGACGCACCTTCCTCCAAACGATGAGCATAAAGACGCTGCTTCATATGCAGCTTACTAGTTAGAGTTTTCGACATGCATATTTGTTCCAACCTCTTCCATAATCCAACGACGGTCTTCTCATTCATCACATCCTGTAAAATCTTCCTAGACATTCGATCCTTGCGCTTCTTCTCTTCCTTCGTCAATGTTGAAGGCATCTTATCTACCCCTAGTAGAGCTTCCTTCAAGTCCATCTGTGCAAGAACTGTCTGCATTTTTATCTGCCACAACGCAAATCTGGTGTTGCGATCCAATAGCGAAATTTCATACTTCAAAGACGCCATTACCGTGATTGAGATGAACAACCCGGAAGCTCGGATACCAATTTGAAAAAAAATAGAACGTCAATAATGACAATGTATCGCAAAGAAGCAAAGAAAAAGAGAGAGAAAAATAAAGAACACACAGATTTTACGTTGAAACCCTTTCAAAAAAAAAACCATGGGCAAAGGAGAAGATAATTCACTATGTCGAATTCGAATGATTACAAGAGGAGTAGACTATGTCTATTTATAGACTTGTAAAACCATATTCTAATAGGAGTGTAGTAAGATTAAAACACCTTATTCTAATCAATATCAAATAGATGGAGCTTAATAAGGTTTAAAAACCTTATTCTAAAATAAAATAAAAGAAATGTAGTTCTATATGGATTTTACTTTTATTTTATCTTACCAATGTATTTAATTTAAATAAGGATTTGGGTCACTTAATTCTAACAACATCACTAATTTAAAATTATTATAACAAACACTACATTAAAAATAAGAAAGCTTAAGACTTGAGTGGTGAAATGAAAAAAGAGTTTGAAAAAAATTCAAAGAAGTCGAGAAGAATAGAAGATATTATGAGTTTGACTGTGGAAAGAAAAAAAATAGGGTTCTTTCTTTTATTTTATTTTTAGTTTAAATATATATAATTCTATAATGATTTTAATCCCATTATAATAATTTGTATAAATCTAATTAATTTTAAATTCATTCTTTAATTTTTATGTTTTGGGTTTACATAATATATTGGACCTATCTAATATAATAGTTTTGAATCGAATCAACGGGTAATCGAAATTTTAAAAATTTCTTAATTGATCGCTGACCGAATTAGATTCGATGGTTGACCGATTAACTAAAATAATTTTTTTGGTCGGTTAAAATTAAATTATGCACATCCTATATATTTATAAATATATTAACCAAAAACAAAATAAAAGGAATCTTTATTTTTAATTATGTCATGAATAAAAGAAGTTCTTATTATGGCAATAGAAGTGTAACGCCATTTGTTGACTTCGTTCAATACATTATATTTAACATTTATAAAACTTTTTGTGAGTTGTTGTATTAAGGAGTAGTCTCGAATATGCACGTATTATCCAAATAATATGTGGTATCAACAATAAGTTGATTAAAATATGTTTTAATCAAATGTACATAATTTTTTATGTTCATTGTTATGTGGTCTATATGGGGTGTATTCGGACTCCTAAGGTGATCGAGACTTTGAGCCTAATTTGACAAAAAAGAAAAAAAAAAAAAAACGATGGGGCTTCTGGAAAGCTTGAATAATTATAGGATGGATTCGAAGGATGACGACATTATTTAACACGTCTTTAATGTAAATAAAAAGATGCATGAGTTGATTGGGGAGGGTAGCTCATAGATTAGAAGCGATCACAATAAATATATGAAGCTAAGCAAAATACTTCTAACCGCAAAACCAAAGAAATTCCTAGATAACGCTACGTTTGGCTATCTAATGTAGGACAAGATTGCTAACTTGATGATAACTTTTGTGGAAACTAAGATTCAAGCAAGGAAGATTGCATCCTTCATTACTAGCTCCACCTCCTGTATAACAAATCACAAAATTATTGGTACTTCGTGGATGACTAATTTGGATATCAAATTTTCATAAAATATTTCTTGATCATTTACGAGGAGATTAATGATTAGTATGTGTAGGGGTGTTTATAGTTCGGTTAAAACTGAACTAATTGACTGAATCAATCTAATTCGGTTAATCGGTCGATGGTTGAATTTAGTTTGGTCGGAGATCGATTTATGATTTTTTAAAATTTTGGTTATCGGTTAATTTAGTTTGAAATCGAGTAATTAACCAAAAAATAATATATTATATATAATATATATTTTTATATTAGCAATACAATTTTGAACTATTATTTTTATATTAATCGAAATAAATAATATATATTTTTGAACTATTAAAAAATCGAACATTAACAATGTATTTTTATAGGTTTTATACTTATTTTAACCAAAGGATAAAAACATATAAGTTCGATTAATTGATTAACCGACTAAATTAACGAAATATTTTGGTTCGATTAATGTATTTGAAAAGAAAATTTGATTCGGTTAACGGTTAAATATTTTTACATTTCGGGTAATTTGATTAATAGTAATTGATTTAGTTATTAACTAAATCCTTTGTTTGAACACCCTTAAGTATGTGTTTTGTTTAGTTTCTAGCTTGCTTTATGAAATGTTAGGACACTTTTAATTTATTATGTGAAGTTATGTTTGTGGGTTTTTGAACATGTTGTTAGGCATATATGTTTTTAGTATATATTTGTTTATAAGCCTTGCTTTAATATGTATATTATATATATTTAAAAACATATCAATGTGGTACATTTGTAAGATTATGAGCAAATTTGGGGAGATTTTTAAAATATTTATTATCTTGGAACAAAAGTTTTGCACAATGAAATAACTTAGTCACAACCAATGTGGAATTTTCACTACACCAAAACAGGCTTTTAGCGGCGCTTTTTTAGGCCTTTAGCGGCGCTTTTTAGCGCAGCAAATACTTTTAGCGACGCTTTTTAGCGCTGCAAATACTTTTAGCGGCGCTTTGAAAAGCGCCGCAACAGACGCCGCTAATGACTGCGCCGCTAAAGGTGTTGGTCTATAGCGGCGCTTCTAGCACAAACGCCGCTGAAGACTATGACCTTTAGTGGCGTTTGTGGTCGAAACGCCGCTATAGATCAGGGTCTTTTACAGCGTTTGTGGGGAAAGCGCCGCTAAAGGTTAGGTTCTTTAGTGGCGTTTGTGGTCAAAGCGCCGCTATAGATCAGGGTCTTTAGCGGCGTTTTTGCGGCAAGCGCCACTAAAGATTAGGGTCTTTAGCGACGTTTCTCCCTAAAGCGCCGCTAAAGATTAGGGTCTTTAGCGGCGTTTCTCCCTAAAACGCCGCAAAAGACCCTGATCTATAGTGGCTCTTCGACCACAAACGCAACTAAAGAACATAATCTATAGCGGCGCTTTCCCCACAAACGCCGCGAAAGACCATGATCTTTAGAGGCGCTTTTTCCACAAACGCTGCTAAAGAACGTTATCTTTAGCGGCGCTTTTACCAAAAACGCCACTAAAGGCCAACACCTTTAGTGGCGTTTTTTTGAAAAACGCCACTAAATTTGGCAGATTTGTAAAATAAATTTTTTTATATTTTCAGCCCTCCTGTAAAAACAAATTAGAGGAAATCATATCTAAACCAGCCAAAAGTAATAAATCTATATATTAAACAAATAATATAATAAATATCAATAAATAAAATAAAATTCGTATTATTATTACAAAAATGTTAAAAGTTAAAATGATAAATTAAAAGTCAAAATCAAGTATATTTACGATAGTCTAAGGCAGTAATTTATTGCATTCTTTGAAACATCTTCATCATACTCTGAAGCTTTTCTTTGTTGGAGTTCATCGAACTTTTGACGCTGCTCTACTTCCTTCGCTGCAGCCTCTGCTTCCCTTGCTTTAGCCTCTGCTTCCCTCGCTGTAGCCTATACTTCTCTCACTTTGCCTTCTGCTTCTCTTCTTGCCAGATTCGCTTTAAGTCTTCTTGGAGTTCTTCATACTTCGTTGAACCTCGGCTTCTCTCATTCTTTGCATCTGCTTTCGATTGTAGTGGAGTTCTTCATATCTTTTGAACCTCGACTTCTCTCGATGTTGCCTCCGCTTTAAGTTGTGTAATTTGCTCAATTGTTGTCGCTTGCATCCGAGCCATCTGGTCTCTTAACCTCGAACTTGACTTATTCGACCCCAAGGCATATATTGTTGCGAGCTAGATCCAAAATATTGGGATGGGTTAACAAAAGATCCTTGAAATTGAACCCGACCATACCTTTCAGGACCCAAAACTTTAGTGATAATCCGGTTATCAATGTCGTCAATATGAACAGAACTATCACTGGAAGCAATCGCCGTACTCATTTTTTATCCTTTAATTTTCCTAAAAATAAATCACATAGTTAGGAGCATAATATATATTAAAAACCCAATGCAACATAACTTAAAAATATTTGTATTACAATAAATGAAATAAATCATTAGAAAATAAACACTATAAATAATTAAAACAAGTGAAATTGTATTAAGCAAGCGTACCATAATTTCTGCAGACTTGAGAGTCATAGGGTTTCCATCTTTCTTCCTATGTGTAATGTCAAAAGTTGAAGGCGTCTAACTTTTTGACCGGACGACGATTCCTACAATACAATAGTAAAATATTAATTGATAGAAAGTAATAAATATCGCCAATATTAAAAATTCAAAATACCTCTGCATGAGCTACACACGCAAAACTTTTCGACCCAATTTGTGTGAGTGAATTTTTATTCTTGCCAACTATTTTTCCAACTCGTTCACGATCCTACATTATGAAATTATTAGTACATTAATTAGGAAATACTATACAGATAAAATAATTACAAAATTTTATAAGTTACACATACCTCTCCTTTCTTGAAGTCCAAAATCTAACGACCTCTTCCCACTTGGTACCTCGGCATTCCGTGGGACATTTTGTAATCTCTCATCGAGTGTTGTTTTGTCTTAAAATAGTCTTTCTTTAAAGTTCTCTTATGGTCTCTCCATCTTTTCCCAATGCCTTCTTTACATAAGCATCGGAGACCTCTAGAGCAAATCTAGCCTACAAAAACACAACTTAAGAAAGTAAATGTAAACGAAACTTAAACCCAAGTATTATAAATGACATACACGTTTTGTTACCTTAATGTTATCGAGAGCTTGGTTCTTGTTACCCTCGGGCACTTTATGCCATGACTCGAAGTTAAGTGGCAACATATTTGCATTCCGTGCTAGAATGCCCATGTATCCTGCTAAAAGGCGAGCTTCTGATCCAACAGGCTGACCAAAGCTATTACTGGATACTTGGACACGCTCGACTAGATCTAACTCGTATAAATCACTCAGTACCGTACGTCCGCGAACTCTCCGCGTCCCACCAGTTTCATCTGAAAAATAAAAGTACTGTAATATACAAAATTTTAAAAAAAATAAACAAGAAATCAACACACATGTAAATTAAATGTTAAATTACTTTGAACTTCTATAGGTTCCTCGGTGTATGCGGAACATTGAACAATGATCATTGTTCGGTCTTTGTTTGTTTACTGAGTTTGGAGTACCTTGAACAATGCGGTGCGATCGCACTTTTTCTAGGCATTTTATCGCAATACAAATAAATTAGTTGAAAACATAGTATACAATTACAACAATAATATCACATATAAAATAGTTGAAATATCATCATTCATAAATATAATTAGATAATCGTAAAAGCTTACTACATTATAATTCGTAAATATCTTCATCCGTATCCTGGTGGACCCATTGAAATTGTGTACTAGTACTAGGGATGTTTTCGTTTAAGTTCTGTTCTGGAAATGGCAAAGTTTGTGTTCTGTCGTCAATGTCATCTCTACATCCACTGCCCATGTCAAACAAGTCTCTAGGGATGTTACGGAGTACAACGTACCAACCCTCAACAATTGGATCTTTTGAGTAAAAAACTTGTTTGACTTGAGAAGAAAATACATCCGACTCATCAATCAATTGTTGTCCTGTGTGAATCAATCGAGCGAAGTTTACCATTGTGAAACCAAATTGATCTTGCTTGATTCCACGTGCAGTATTAACATCGGCCCAATCACCTCGAAATAAGACAACTTTCCATTTGCCGTAGTAATCCAACTCAATTATGTCAGTAAGAAGTCCAAAATATTCCACATTTCCCTCCACAGGATTATTGTCCCTAGCACTAGCATAACTTGTAATTGAGGAATTAACAACTATTCCACAATTTTGCGTTCTCCTCAATCTCTCGCGATATTTTGTATGAAATCAATCCGTTTATGAGGAGCACTACATCTTTTAACCACCGATTTGGACCTTGGGAAAGCCATTTAACCGTCGGTGGCGTTCTTCCCTCAAACCTATTGAATGGAAAGTAAACGAGTAATTAAAAATGTTTTGAGTAAATATTATTATTTGTCGGTGAAAGCTCCAATTACATACCGTTTGGCTTAACCATTCATGAAAAGATTACGTAAACAACTTATTGATATCTCGATGTTGTGTTCTTGAGGAGCGAACGAGATCTCAATATTTGTTTATACTCACTATGTTAAAAATATGTTCGGTTTGTGAGACTATAAACAATTTTAAATGATGAATATTTATCAAATTTCTAGAACTTACTTGCGTAAAGGTTCCATTGATTCGTGGTGAAAGCAGAACATATCGATGTGCTTGTACCCACGATAAATCATCTAATTCGCAATTTCAACTTTACCGATTGGTTCTCCAAAACTTTGGAACAAATAATTATCGGCAAAGTTATGATCCGTGAGTCCGACATTTCTATTTGGTGCATTCAACCTTGTTTCAACATCTTCCAAATATCTTGAGCGAAGCTCATACATTCCTCGCCTAAGTAGCCTTGACAATCGATCCTTACGGATAGCAACATTGCGGCAATAAGACTTTAATTTGGATAGGAACCTAAACACGATATACAACATTATCAAAAGTTGTAACTAAAGGCATATAGGTGAATGAAGGAAAATTTTAAAAATTGTAATTAATACCTTTCTATGGGTTACATCCATCGATAGAAAATGGGTTCGCCAAGAATTGCTTCATGCGGGAGATGGATTATCAAGTGAACCATAATAGTGAAGAAGGAAGGTGGGAAGATTTTCTCCATGTTGGATAAAGTTAAAGCGGCTCGATCCTGTACCTTCTGAAGTTCTTGAACATCCAAAACTTTGCCACAAATAGCTTTCATTATATTGGATAGTTCAATTATACAAGACGTCACCTTCTTGAAATACAACATCGTGAAACAGCGGTAGTAAATCTTGCATCAAGATGTGATAGTCATGTGATTTTAGCGAATATAGTCTTGATCTTTGACACTAACACATCGAGATATATTTGATGCATACGCATCTGGAACCTTTATATCCTTCAACACCATGCGAACACTTCTTTCTCTGTCTTGACATTGAGAAAATAGAAAGCGACAACCGATATTTACCATTCGGAAGTGGATTGAGATGAAGATCGGTCAATTCCCATCGAACTAAATCAAGTCGACTTTGAAGATTGTCTTTTGATTTTCCTTCTACATTCAAAATTGTACAGACAATGTTCTCGCAGACATTTTTCTCAATATGCATAACATCAAGATTGTGTCGTAAAAGGTGGTGCTCCCAATAAGGCAACTCAAAGAAAATACTTCTTTTTTTCCACAAGTCTGCCTCATTAGGATCATCCTCTTCATCGGAGTTATCATCAGCTTCCTCATTTGATCTTCTATTTCTTTGCATGTTTGGCGGTTGATTCATCTTCCCATAACTGAAATTCATATCTTCCAACATTAACAAGATTTTAGATCCACTTGTCTGCGAAGGAGCTTCTCTGAACTCTTCAGTACCGTCAAATGCCGAAATCTAAAATCTAAATCTATGATTTTCCGGTAACCACCGACGATGCCCCATGTAAGAGAACTTCTTCCCATTGTATAACCATTGCGAACATGTTTGTGCAGCACAACAAGGGCACGAATAACGACCCTTGGTACTCCAACCGGATAAATTGGCATAAGCGGGAAGTCATTAATGGTCCACATCAAAGTCATCGTAAATTAAAGTTCTCCTTTCTCGGCATCGTATGTCTCGACTCCGACCCATAATTGTTTTAACTCTTCAATAAGTGGCTATAAATAAATGTCGATATCATTCCAGGCCCTTTCTCTCGGGGATAATCATAGATAAGATAAGGAAGATTGCTTCATGCAAATCCACGGAGGCGATTGTAAGGAACAAGCACTCTTGGCCAAAATCGTATGCGTACTCATGATCTTATGAGATTAAATCCATCGGATGCTAGGCCAAGCCTCACACTACGGGATCGCTTGCAAAGTTTGGAAATTTATTGTCAAATGATTTCCAAGCTAAAGAATCTGCCGGATGCCTTAATAATCCATCATCGATTCGTCCTTCATGGTGCCACGTCATTGACTCCACTGTCTTCGAGGACATGAAAAGCCTTTGAAGCCTTGGTATCAGCGGAAAATACCGTAAAATCTTGACCGGCTTCTTTCTTGGCTGTGCATCATTTTCATCGTCGTTCTCATCTTTTGTGTTTCTATTTATCCAATGGGATTCGCCGCATACATGACAGCACTGTTGGTTTCTCCGATCGCCCCAATACAACATGCAATCATTCGGGCAACTATGGATTTTGTTGTACCCAAGACCTAAGTCTTTTATCATTTTCTTCATATCTTTGCATGGTGAGGATTTTTGCAAGCGGAAACATTTCTCTCAAAAACTCTAACACATTGTCAATGAGTTCGGTCCACCCTCCCAAACATTTTAAGCTGGAAAAGGCGAATGCGAAAAGACATTTTGAAAATTTCGACCCTCATATAGTTCTTCGTTCATCTCATTAAGTAGCACGTAGAACTTTGCCGCTTCTCCATTCGGCTCTTCATGATGTACACTTCTTAGGGTTCGGTAAAAGCATTTCCACCGAGATTACAATCATTAGATGGCACAAAGTCGGTGGGAGCAGTACATAAACCATATTGTGAATATTAAATGCTTCCCGCAACATCCCTTCCATGTCATCCCCTCTAACAGACTGATGGTAAGCAGTACTATCATAAGATACATCCATCCTTGAAGAGGAAGTACTAGGCGGGCATTCTCTATGAAAAAATCATTGTTTATAACCACGAACAAACCCATCAACAATTAGATGCTCGTATATAACTTCACGATAATGCCAGTTTATGTTGACACACTTCTTACACGGGCAAAGAATCATGTTCTCTTGGCTTGCATATTGAAATGCAAAATTTAGAAAAGTTTGTACTCTATTTCGATAACCGTCGCTTACCCTTGACAAATTCATCCAAGACCGGTCCATTTCTTATTTCTTGAAGCCTAATCTTGACAATAAATTGCACGGGTTTAGGATTTAGGAATAAGTATAATTAAGCTATGTAAGTTATGTATTATGTAAGTTATTTATTATGAAAACTATGTAAGTTGTGTATTATGAAAATTATGCTATATAAGTTATATAAGTCATAGAAGTTATGTATTATGTAAGTTATGTAAGTTATTTATTATGCAAATTAAGTAAGTTATGTAAGTTATGTATAATATTAATTAACTAAGTTATGTAATTTATGTATAATATTAATGTAAGTTATGTATAATATTAATTAATTAAGTTATGTAATTTATGTATAATATTAATGTAAGTTATGTATAATATTAATTATTTAAGTTATGTAATTTATGTATAATACTAATTATAATCAAACTATAATCAAATTAGAAAAGTCAATGTATTTATATCACATCACCCCATCTTTAAAAAGAAATAAGTCACACAAATTATGTAAGGTAACATATAAGTTTATGTAAGTTATGAATGTAAGTTATTTAAATTATTTAAGTTGTGTATTATATAAGTCATGTAGGCTATGTGTTATGTATGTAAATTATGATTTATAAACGCTTTAAATTTTTCAAATATATCAATATAATTTTAATTAATATATTAAAGCGTATATAAATATATATATCAAAGATGTTTTAAAATATAACTTTGAAAACATTTCATTTAAAATATAATTTTATAGATTTAATCTCGGATAATTCAAAGATCGTTACGATATGATGTATATTTTGTAGCTTTTATTAATTCAAACAACAAATTATGTTAGTAAAAAAAATTGACTTGAATTACAAGATATAATTAATTTGTTTATATTTATGAAAACAATTTTTGTTATTAAAGAAATAATACTTTGAATTGCCATTACAAAATAAATATATTTCGAAAAAGTATATTTTTATTTTAATAGAAAATATAAATAAATATACAAATTTATTTGTATGTAAAAGATTATTAATCATTAATGAATTCCCATTATGTAAGTTAAGATCGATAATTAATCATTAATTTGAAGTAAAATTTATAATGGCAACACGTAATATCGGAAATAGATGATTTATAAACGCTAAACCGATAAAACGATTCGCCCATAATTGGACACGCACTCAAATATATAAAGTTGTTTAAGAGTTGTATTCCGAATTTTAATAGTTTAAAACAATTGCCTTTGCCGAATATCTTGAGCAGAAAATTTAAACATCAAATAATGTAATAAGCTGCAAAGTAAAATGCAAATTTAGCTAAAATGGTAATTAAAACTCCCATCTAAAAATGAAAAATAATAATTAAACTATACAACTAAAATATAAGAAAAAAAATTTTACAATTTGACTTTTTTTTATAAGAAACCTAAATAGAGAAAAATAGGAATACATACCTTAAATTGCCTCAATTCCGAAGCAAATCTGCAAAAAAAAAGATGAAATACATTAGTACGAAAAAGAGCGAAGTAATTAAAGCCAAAAACTAAAAAAAACAGGAGTTTATACTCACAAAGTTAGCTAAACTAAAGAAACTAAAATTGAACATATATATGAAAATATATATGAATATATGTTGAAACATGACAGTGAATTAGATGATATTAGAGGTTTAAAATTGAACACATATAACTGTACCCAAAATAACATGTTCCCAAAATTGAACATATATATTCCTCTCCCAAAATAACATGACAGTAATTAAATCCATTAAATCGAATGATAACCTGTTCCCAAATAACATTCAGAAGACATTTTGTAAGGATCTCATGGCTCTTCTTCATCCAAACAACACTCCTCAAGCTACTGGCCAAGCCAACAAACACTCTAAGTGACAAAATGCAATGAAAGTTGAGTTTGATGCATTGCAACAGAACTAGACTTGGGGATTAGTTTCTAATGACCCTATGAAGAATGATTCCCCATCATCTAATGATTCCTACATTGAGTAAACATTATAATCAAATTATAATCAAATTATAATCAAATTAGAAAATATAATTTTGTATTAGTATCACATCACCCCATCTTTAAAAAGAAATAAGTCACAGCAAATTATTTGGTAGAATTGGTGAAAAAATTGGCATAGAAATCTAAAAATACACACTTGAAAAGTGGAAAAGATCAAATTATAATGAAGGGATGGAATCCATAAAAATTGGCATAGTATCAAGACCTTTCATAAAAAGAATTACCATTTTCTGAAGAATAAATTTATGTTATTTTTATATTAACGTTGTAAGGAACCAGTCTGCAATACAAATTAACAATGCATACAACAATTTTAAATTTCATACACGGCCAAAGTGGAGATAAGGTTCCCAGTTTAAAGGGAACCATTTTTCTTTGTTTTTAAGTGATAAAATCATGCGAATTTGAACCAACCAGTTGATTTTTTTATAAACATGTCCAACAGCATGATTTCAGATTCATCTGGTTTCAATTAGAATTTATTTGTTAATTAAAATTTTAAATTTTTTAGATATTAAATAAATTAATCAGAGTAGCGGCTTAACTTTATCCCATCATCCACCCACCCACCCACCCACTCAGCCATCAAACAAATTCCCCTCTTTTCTTCCCTAAAAGAAAACGAAGGGATGGCGAAGACATGAGTAAAATTGAGGAAAATTTCCTCACAGTTCCAAGACGAGAGACGGCTTACCTATTCCCCATCATCTAATGATTCCCCACAAATTATGTTGTTTAATCGAAACCCTAAAACCCCAAATAACTTAGACTGACCAAGAAATGGCAAAATTTAATCGAAAAAGAACAGAAACGGCTTACCTATTCAATCGACAAATCTCGCTGCTGTGCCCACCTTGTTTCAAGATCGACTCCGACCACCTTTCCCTCCTTTGTATTTTCCGTGATAAGTTTTCTCCCCTTTCAACACTTAGAAAATTTCGAAACCTAATTTCTCTACAATTTACCTCTTGCTGTAATTGGAGGACGGAGGCAGATGTAAGTTAATTTGTCCTCTGAAGAAACGGCGACGTTTAAGTAAAGTTATGTAAGTTTTGCGGCGCTTCCCTAGAAAACGCCACAATAGAAACTTATTCCCTAACACGGAACGACGTCGTATATTGCAATAATTGTGGCGTTTTTTACTAAAACGCCGGTAAAGTATACCTTTTGCGGCGTTATTATATAGAAACGCGGCTAAAATAAGACAACTTTTTTTTGTCTTACTTTTAAATAATTAATTACCAATTTATTTAACAAATAAATAATTACTAACTTATTTATTTGTTTATTTATTTATACCAATTTTATTTTGGTCCTATATCTACAAATTAAATAATTAATAACTATATATATATCCATATATATTCATATATATCCATATATAAGTAAAAATATATCAAATGGCCGTTAATTTGGGTTAAATGTTTTGCCAGTTATAACTATTATTAGTTATAAAACAATTTTTTATTATAAAATTTGGTATAGAAAATGCATTTTTTTTCGATAATAAGTTCGTAAAGGATGAGGACACGGGTTAAATGACCTTTAAAGAAACGGCGCCGTTTAAATTAATTTTAAGTCACATTTGCGGCGTTTTGCGTAAAAACGCCGCTATTGCATGTGCTTTTGCGGCGCTATGGGAAAAAAACGCCACTAAATTTTCAATTACAGAAAGAAACGGTGACGTTTTCACAAACTTGTAGACATCTTTGCGGCGTTTTCCCGAAAAACGCGACTAATAAATCGTCATTCAAGCTGAAACGACGCCGCTTACGTGAGTTTCAAGAATATTAGCGGCGCTTCCTATAAAACGCATACAATAGAAACGATTCCCTAACACGAACGACGTCGTATATTGCAATAATTGTGGCGTTTTATATAGAAACGCCGCTAAAACTCTTATTTTTTGTCTTACTTTTAATTAATTAATTACCAATTTATTTAACAAATAAATAATTACTAACTTAATTATTTGTTTATTTATTTATACCAATTTTATTTTGGTCCTATATTTACACATTAAATAATTAATAACTATATATATATATCCATATATATTCATATATATCCATATATAAGTAAAATATATCAAATGGCCGTTAATTTGGGTTAAATGTTTTGCCGTTATAACTATTATTATTAGTTATATTGTATCATTTAACAAGTCTCAAATTATAAATTAACCTTGTAATCTTCATATTAACCATTCCATTTATGTAGCTACGTGCACGTACATGCATAAAGTGATCATCTACCTATTATACTCAAAACTTATCTTAATATTAAATTTATTCTGGATCTATATTTTACAAATATATAAGAACATATAAAAGTCATACCTCCAAAATTAATCAATCTAATATTAACGTCTTAAGAAACCTTAAACCCCGGCCAAACCCCTAAAACCTCTGTAACCCTTAAATCCCCCTAACCCCTAAATTCAAGTTTGTAACCCTTAAAGCATAACCTAGCCCCTAACTCCTAAACCATAAATACCAAACCTTAAATTCATATATATCGGCCCGTACTCCTTAACATACCATGCATCGACCAAAATATTCCCTAAATATTCTTTAATAGTAAAAAATTTTGGTGAAAATCTATTAAACAACAACTTATATATATATATATAGTTAAAAATGTTGTATAAAGTTGAAATAAGGAAGCAATATTATCTTTATGACAAATTTTCGTATGAAGCTTCGAATGTCCTCTTAACAAATAGATGAAATTTGTTATAATAAACTTGGTACAACAAATTTTGTCTCTTTATATAAAAAACAATTTTTTATTATAAAATTTGGTATAGAAAATGCATTTTTTTCGATAATAAGTTCGTAAAAGATGAGGACACGGGTTAAATGGCCTTTAAAGAAACGGCGTCGTTTAAATTAATTTTAAGTCACATTTGCGGCGTTTTGCATAAAAATGCCGCTATTGCATGTGGTTTTGCGGCGCTATGGGAAAAAACGCCACTAAATTTTCAATTACAGAAAGAAACGGTGATGTTTTCACAAAATTGTAGACATCTTTGCGGTGTTTTCCCTAAAAACGCCACTAATAGAGTACATCATTCAACTGAAACGACGCCGTTCTGACAGAGTTTCAAGAATATCAGCGGCGCTTCCCTATAAAACGCCACAATAGAAACTGATTCCCTAACACGGAACGACGTCGTATATTGCAATATTTGTGGCGTTTTTGACTAAAACGCCAGTAAAGGCTATTATATATATATATATATATCTATCTATTAATTATAATATAAACTATACTAAACTTCAATATATTAAATTTCCTCTAACTGGATTTATTTTACAAATATATAAGAACATATATATATTTACCGTAAAAATTAATCAATCTAATTAATATTAACCTCTTATTAAGAAACCCTATCATGACCGTCTAAACCCCCAACCAAACCCAAAAATTCCCTAATTTAATATTATTTAATAATCACGAATATAGTGAAAATCTATTAAACAACAAGTTATATATATATAGTTAAAAATGTTGTACAAAGTTGAAATATGGTAGCAAATTATCCTTATGACAATAATTTTCGTATGGATCGATCTAAATATAAGTTTTATCATGTTTGAACTTAAGTATCGATATTTTTGCATCTGCTATTGCTATAGCCATATATATATAAAAAATCAAATGGTTAGGGTTAAATGTTTTAAATATACAAGATAATTAATTGTATCATTTAACAAGTCTCAAATTATAAATTAACCAATCAAATAGACATGCATAAATCCATCATGATGATCTACCTATTATATTAATATTCAATATATTTAATTTATTCGGATCTATATTTTACAAATATATAAGAACATATATATTTACCATAAAAAATAATCAAAAATTAATATTAATCTAAATTAAACCCTAGCATGACCGTTGAAACCCTAAATCTCAAACCCCTAAACCTCTAACCCTTAAATTAACCTTAAATCCCAAACCTTAAATCTATACCCCGTACTCCTTAAAATACCGTCCATAAAAAAATTCCCTAAATATATATATAATCATAAAATATAGTAAAAATCGATTAAACAATAATTAATTGTTAAAATATATTTTGTATAAATTGGTGTTTTATAATTCCTTTGATTTATTTAGTCAAACAAGACTACCAAAATTTATTACTCTTATAAAAGTTAATTCTATTTTTAATTTATTCTTTGCAATACAAAATTTAAGTTTTATTATATTTTATTCATAATTTAATATATTTTCTCTCAAAGTAGTTTAAATCAACTGTGATTGAAAATTAGTAATAAATAGTTAGCTGTTATATATATACGACTTCTCTTTAATCCAAAATTTTGTATTAATTAATATTGTTTGTTAATTATAATTTAAATGTAAATTGTACCACTATATAATAAATAGAACAAAATATTAATTATTTCAACTTATAAGATTTTTGTTACTATTAGCGGCGCTTCGGCAAAAACGCCGCTAAAGGTAAACGCATTCGCGGCGCTTACCTATAAAATGCCGCTAAAAGCCACAGCATTAGTGGCGCTCAGATAAAAACGCCACTAAAGATACTAACATTAGCGGCGCTTAGAAAAAAAGGCCGCTAAAGGCCAGAGAATTAGTGGCGCTCAGATAAAAACGCCACTAAAGATACGAGCATTAGCGGCGCTTAGAGAAAAACGCCGCTAAAGGCCAGAGCATTAGTGGCGCTCAGATAAAAACCCCGCTAAAGATCGGACCATTAGCGGCGCTAAAACAAAAACGCCGCTAAACGTTTAAAAATCGCAAAAAACGACGTCGTTGGTCTTAGGTTTTTTGTGGCGCTTTATATAAAATGCCGCTAATTCCTATTTTTAGCGGCGCTTCTTGGAAATCGCCGCTGATGGTCTACCTTTAGCGGCGCTTTGACTAAATCGCCGTTAATGCTCGATTTGTTGTGGCGCTTTTGTTCCAAACGCCGCTTAAAGTGCCGCTAAAGGCCTATTCTGGTGTAGTGTTTATATGTAACTCAGTGAACTTTTGGTTCCATACTTGTTATATTCCTATCACAATGTGGACCCTGTTAGGCCCTCCATTGGGTTCTTACCTATTATGGACCCAATTGGGCCTTTCATTGGGCTATTCTATAAATACCCCAAGATACCATTTTAGTAGGGGAACTCATTTTCACACAAAATTCTAATATGGTAAGCATTCATCCTAAATCTCTCTACTTGTCCAGCTCTCGGCCCTAGAATGGGTGAACCAACCTCTTTTGATATGCTCCCCCTCCTACACTTTTGTTGATACTGTGTATCAAAAATGGTGCAATGAGTGTCACACCTGGTTCTCCTAAGGACTCAAACTTAAAGAAGAGTCGGGGAGTTGATTGTATAGAAATAGAAATTTGTGGGCTCTAATGAGATATTTAGAAACTTAAGTGGCTGGTTAGGAATGGTTAGATTTCAATCTTGGGTTAGTTAGATTGGAACCGGTTGGTTCCATAGTAGGAGACAAAATGATTAGGATTGAGTGGTGGTATTGGTTTGTGGAGACTGTGCCAATGGAGTATATATAGGTGCGTGAAAATAGAATTCTTCTCAATTCTATTTACCAATTTTTCTCTCTTAAAAGCATCGTTTTCTTCAAACGCTCTGAAAAAGAAGAGGATTTAGCTGAAAGTTGCTCTATATGATGCAATCATCGTGAGAATTGAAGTCTGGTAGTAGAGAAGTGAGGAATTGACAAGATTTCTTACCTCTTTGTACTTGTGGATTGAAGAAAAAAGTAGAGTAAGAACTCTTAAAAGGTTTTGTATGATCATGGATTCTGGGTTTTTAAGGGTTGAACACCTTTAGTTTAATCGATAGATGGTTGTTATGTTTAGTTTCTAGGACGAAGGAGGCTCTAGAATGTGGACAAGTTAAGTTGTCAAGGATAAAGGAAGCAAGGTGAGATTTTGTAACCTATCTTTGGGTGTTCTATGATGTCGTGTCTCTTGATTGAAACATCTTTATGACCGATATGTATTGTGCTTGGAATTTGATTATGCATGAAAAAAAAAAGATGAATGGATATCTACGAAAGCATAGATTGGTGGAAGTATGAGAATGTTGTAAGAGTGATTGTTGTTTGTCCATGGATACGTCTCGATGTTTGGATATTTGATGTATTATGTGTGGGTATATAGTGTCATAGTATGCGTGAATTGTATGTTTATAATGACGGAGTACGAATGGGAAATTATTGACGAGTTAGATGGAGTTAGGATTTGGGAAATAGTATTTTTGTATATCGCTATATGATGTTGCTGAGTGCGAATTGTGATGTGCGAAGCTCCGAGCCTTACGGAGGGGACACTGCAGTGTTTGAGCGTTAAGGTTAAAAGTGGCAAAATGGAGGAATGGGCGGATGGATATGGAAATGGAATTTTGTTAAGACTCCGCCATACAAAATTGTTGTGTGCAAGTTGTGATGTGCGAAGCTCCGGGCCTTGTAGAGGGGACAATGCGTTGTTCGAGCATCAAGGTTAAATATGAAATAGAATGGTATCGATTGGCTTGCTAGAGCGACACCATGACAATGATAATTAGGTTTCATAGAGCAACACCACGACAACAATCAATAGGCTCTATGGGACGACATCGCAATGACGGTAAGGTCCTTCGGGGCGATACCTCAAAGAGGTTAAAGCTGTAAGACCATGGCTCGGCTATGGAAACCAAATGAGTCCGCCAGGAAATTAAACATTTGGAATAATATGTAAGACCATGGCTCAACCTTGGCAACATAGAGAGTCTGTCAGGATAATAAAAATGGGGTTACTCGTGTGAAGTCTGTATGTTGGTATACTAGGAGACACGCCAAAGATTAAAATAGAGTTCACGGTGTGATTGATACGATAAGTCACAAGATTGATTGTACTTGGTATGTCTCAAGAATATTGACTAACAAGATAATGAGAGAATTCGCCAAGGGCGGTGATAAGTGGAGCCAAGGAAGTGTCTTAACCCAATTAGGGTGAAAGAAGGAAGTGACTCCTTAAATGAGGAGGTAAATGTAATGTACATCAAAATGAAACCTCTAGGAAAGCCACGGATTCCACATTGTTTGAACAGATACAAAATAGGCTAAAATAGTACACAGACTTAATTTGTAAATTAATAAGAGTTAGACCGATAAGAATCTTCATGGGAGGAAAGGTCATCTCAAGGCTGACTAACCAATAAAGTCCACCAAAGAATCGTGAGAAGTAGAAGTCCGTTGGGACCATGAAACACGATCTAACGGAGCATATTAAAGAAATAGGCTAACAGAGTGGGTACTATGGGGTTGCATTATGGACACTAGTTTCTTAAAGGAAAAGAGAATGTTAGGAAGAGATCATATTCTAGTAAGGTCCCACAGTTACGACCATTATTTAGGTAAACACTGAGCATCGCCAATGAGGAGTAATGAATATGAATATTAGGGATGTAGATTAACGATAAAAGGGGGTGAGACCTAAGAGAGAACATGGTCAGGATCAGACGAGGGTCTAAGTCCGCCAATGAATGACTTAGAGTGTATAAGGAATGGACCTTGTTAACTAAGTTCATGAGCTTTCCTGTGAAACTCAGGAAGTTTAATTTCGAGCCAGAAATCTTATTTTCTTAAAGATTTATGCAATCCTATATGAATTTATTGTACAGATCTCACTAAGTTCTTCTGAACTTATATAATTACTACTTGAATGCAGGTTAGATAGAAACTCAAAAACCAAGAGGGACCAAGCTAGAATCTGCCAGAATAAGTGGCACGCAATAGTTGTTCATGTATATTGAAGGGCACCCACAGAGGCCACGCCTCAAGGTTGAAGTTCACTGAGTCTAGGTATGGGCTTGGGTTTCTTGAATGATTATGATTGTAAAAAAATATAACTAACATGATAGTTGTAAAAACAAATGTCAGAGAGAAATTTTAAGGTTTAAGTTGTCTAGGTATGTATTGTATTTGAAATAGGAATACATTAAGTTATTCAAATAGTTGTAGCATCCGATACCCGGACTTGGCGATCGGGTCGGGCAACGAGTGTTACAATGGGCTTTGAATGAACCAACAAAATCTTAAATTCCTATTTGGGATGTAAAGAATTAGAGATTGCTTGCAAGTTGTTTGACAAAATTCTCTACAGAAACACTAACCATTTCTTGGAACACTCACCCACTTCATTTCATGAACCTAGCCCCTTTTATTTCCTCATTCTCACTTCTCATTGGCCTACACTTAATTTTTACCCAAAAAAAATTGCTTTGGCTGCAATAGTAGCCCACAATCTCCATTTTCACTGCTCTCTACTCCCCACCTTTGCTCTCTCTCTATGGCTTACACATAAGCAATAGCCTAGTTCTATTCATTCCTTTCACATTGTTTCTATTTATTTTCTTTGATTTTGCTTTTTCTTTACTCTAAAAAGATACACTCACTCATAACACTCTAGTTCTACATAGCCTCTCTATTTCTTTTTTAGGTTAATGGATTTCAAATATTTTATGAATGTCTAAGGCTTTCAAGATTTGATAGTTCTTTGCTCATTTAACAAGACACTTCTTTGTATTTTTCTTTTAAATCTTTGAGTTAGTTGCTCCTTTTTATCTTTCTTAGTTTCTTATTTAACAGTTTGATCTTTGTTGAAAGAAATCACTTAAAGCCAATTCCCTAAAGTCCCTAGGTTTTGTCGAAACGTGTAGACTCTTGTAACTACCTTAAAGTTAATCTCCTTGTTGCAAGTTAAGTGTTCGACCTTATGTCTATTCTATTTCTTGCCTTCTATATTATTGTTAGGGGCATTGTCGGATCTCTCATTGTGTATAAAATGAGGGTCTTTTTCTTAAAAATTAAGTGGCTGAGTATCAATCCTAGTATGGGCTTGGGTTTCTTGAATGATTATGATTGTTACAACTATCTTAATTAGTATAGTTTGAGTGTTTAATCATTATACAAATTGGTTTAAAAGAAGAAAACTATGAATAAATTGATATATAATTTTGGGGGCTACCTCTAATTTTGCTACTGTTCTGTGGATATATAGGTTTGAAATTTAATAAATCAATTGTAAGTAGGATTGAGTGCTAATTTCATTATGTATGAATTGTAGTTATGATTCTTTATTAGTGTCAATTGTCGGTTTTGTTGTAAATTTTGTAAAATCTGATTTGTATATTTTTCTTGTTATTTTTTATTATATTTTGGTTACTCTTTTGCTATACAATGCCTTATTGTTTGGTCCCTCTAAATCTGGGGCCTAATTTTTAATATGTCAAATTGTTTCCTAACCTGAAGCTTTTATTCCTTAGAGGTTGACATCTAATTTGACTTTATAGTTGTCTCTTTTTATTATATTTTAATTAAATTTGTCACTTCATCGTCCATTAATTTTCATATTAGCTACTACCTTGATCCTTTTATATAATTAAAAAAAAGGTTATATTTAATTTCAACAATTTTCATTTTCAAAATAGCAATATTCTTGGATTATAAAGTTAATATTTTATAACCAAATAATATTACTAAATATTGGTTCTTGGGGAAGCATCAAATGCTTCAGTGAAGCTGCATGTGTCTTTTTCGGTGTTATTCCACTTTTGAGGTCTTTTTTGTTGTGTATACTTTATGCATCTATGATCATGGGTACTATGAACAACTGATTTGTATACTTGTCTACTACAATGCTCTTCTCACTTATAATATTCTTTTTGGAATTTGTTTGGTCTAATGTGATATCATCAAAATGGTATAATTTGTTAATGCTATCATCTAAGTGTAATAAAATTGGTTTTTTTATCATGTCTATTAATTTGATTGTCTTTGTCCATTGGTGCATTTTTTGTGACCGAAAGTGCTTGATGATATAACATTCTTAGTTCTTACCAAGTAACATCATCTATAGTTGCAATTGCAAAACCAAAATAAAATTAATCAATTAATTAAAACTTTATTTTTCATATACCTAAAAGCCATTATGACATGGTAGTTCAATGAAAAGAAAGAAAGAAAGAAAAATAAATTATTCTGGGAGTTCTACGAAATTAGAATACTTATTATTAGTTGATTGGCCAATGTACGTATCCTTTGCATTTAATTCCTTTTCTGTTTTGAATTCTAATAAAATGAATAATGAAACGACCACATGGTAGTGCGAGTAATGTGCTGACTGTGGTGTTGGCTGCCACTGAAACCTTAGCTATTATTTTTTTACCAAGATTAACAAGGGAGTCAGGTATATATATCTCAACTACTATTGTTTTAATACATGTCCCGATTACTATTATGTTAACTCTACACTATTTGCTTCTGGAGTTTGTATGGTGATATATTAATTTGATTTTTGTGATGATATATTAATATTTTAAAATTAATATACATTGCATCTAAATGAGCGCATAAGTTTTCATGTGTGCCAAATTGAACATATGAATTTTGAAAATTTGGAAATTTGGATAAATATTTCATTTTTTTGTATAAATTATAAGAATGAAATATATACATGAAAAACACTACCTTAGGAAATATGCAGTCCTAGTTCCAGGATTTGAATCTGTGGATAATAGGTATACTAATATCTTGGATTATATGAGCTCATTTATTATGGTTTCTCAGTAACTAGTGCGATGTGATATAATGCCAAGCTGCTTTTGTTTTCCAGATGAGAAGAGACTTTTTGTATTGTTGTATATTAGGATCTAACTTTTTCTACTACACTGAGGCAACCTTATTCATTTTTAGGCATCCTTCATATTATTTGCGTATCTACATGTTTATCTTCGGTTGAAATATGCCATAAGTCAATGTAATTTTTGCAAATTTAAAAGTTGTTAAAATATGCCACGTGCACATATAAATTCATTGAGTTGTTCATATATTTTATGTAACACTTCAATTTTGGCGAGTTTAAAGTTTTGGCGTATATGTGTAGGCATATAATAACCGCCGCAACAGTAAGTAAGAATTTGATTTTCTAATATTCTACCATGTATTAAGGAGAAGTTCGTGTTAAGAGATTAAGGGTAAATATAGAATGAGTATTCGCCAAAAGTGTAGTATGCCTGATTTATATGAAATACTATGCTAGTTAGATTTTAAGTAACGTGGTTAGAAATAAACTAAATAGCATAGTATTTAAGGAAGTGGTTAGAATATTAGTTTATTTCTAACCACGTTACTTAAACTAAATAGTCATTTCAAGACCAAAACATACCTATTCAACCACTCCATTTGTGCACACATTCAATAAACTTAAGCATCATTCAAACACATCTGAACATACCAAATCAAAACAACTTATCTCTACTAACCAATATGTCATTCAAAGGCACCACATTTATACCAAAACATCATTAACCAAAACAAATCAATCTAGCCATATTTCAATCACAAAACCTACTTCCTTTAACTGCCAAAATGACTTCACATATAACCATTCACATATCATCATAAACATACCAAAAAGGATCATATATTACAAGTACCTAAAAGTGGCCAAAATGACTTAACTTGTCAAGACACTAAAGTCCATCAAACAAAACATAAACTCCAAAAGCATATACATACCAAATTGATCATTAACACATTCAAGTACTATCATTATAAAAGGTCCTATACATGTCATTTATAATCTTGGCCAAAATAACTCAAAAACTACCAAAATGGTTGCTGGATAGTGTGATAGATCTCCGACAAGCTTCCAACCCATCAAGCTTCCGATAATCTACGAAACAAAAGAAATAACTACATAAGCAACTAGTGCTTAGTAAACTCATATAAACTCAAACATAACTTACCATTTCTTAAGCAGACATTATAAAATAAGCATAATATCATTACCAACTCCATAAGCTTAGTAAAATCCTATACAAGCACCATCAAACTCATAAGTTAGTAAGTTCATACATAACACATATTAGTTCAACCATATCATAAGTAGATTTCATGTACACATCCTTTAACTCATTAATCTTTTCATAGGATCATGAACCATTATCCAATTATATACATACCTTGTCATTAACCTTTGCATACCCGTTGAACCATCTAGAATTACATTAGATACTTGGGAATGCTTACACATAGTGTGTCTTTCCATATAGCCGTAACCTTTCCTTTTCAATAATGCTCACACAAGCTGTGAAATGGGACTGCTCACACAAGATGTGGGTCAGAATGTTAGCAACACGATGATGCTCACACGAGATGTGGAAAATCCGCAACAAATGCAGAACCTCAGCCTTCGGTAGGACATTTAAGACCAGCACCCGAAACATGAAATCCCTAATGACATGTCATTCGTATCGTAAGAATTCTTAAGGTTCAAATGAGATTACTTATCCGTCAATTGCTCAAAGCATCGATATACACACATTTTCAAGTCAGTTTATAACAAACACAATATAACCGATAATCAATCAAACTATCATTAATAAGATTATAATTTATACAAACTTACCCCGATAACTATGGTTGTAATAGTTGAATTGAAGTCTAGTCCAAAGCTTTAGCTGTTCCTCGATTTGAGTCTGATTAATGTTTATCTTGATCTAAATAGATAATTTCATTTAATTAAGTGCTTCAAGTATTCAAATTCAATCAACAATTCATATTTATATAAAATTATTAAACTACCCCTAATATTTTAACTTTTCACAAATTAGTCCTTAAGCTCATAACTTAGAATTTAACCATTTTAACCTAAACCCATGTTAACCAATTCTACAAGGGACCTTGGAACAGCCCATAATTACCAACATTTCACATTAATACCCATGGATAACACTTTCAACAATTTAATCCCTAATCTCAAATTCATCAAAAAACCACTTAACAAAATAAGTTTATTTAACAAGCAAGATTGATAATCTATCAACTAACATCAAACCACATTCAAACTCAACCATGGCAAGTCCCTCAACCTTTAACAGTTTTGCAAATTAACCCCCGGGCTAGCTAGATTAAGCTAATACGAGCTCAAAAATATAAAAATCATTAAAAACGGGACAAATTTACATACCATGCACTAGCAAATAGCTTGACCGAACTTGCTTCCTTATCTAATGGTGGAATTGATTTTAGGGAAAGAAAAATAAAGAAGATGATGCTTCATTCATATTTTATTTACTTTTATTTACTAAATTACCTTTTTAGCCTTAAAATTTCATTTAAACTACCATAATACCGTTCTATAAACATCCACCAATTTTAAATGTGGTATATTTACCACTCAAGTCCATTGATTTACATTTTTTAAAGTTATTTGTACCATTTAACTAATAGAATTCAACTTTTTCAAAGTTTACGTTTTAGTCCTTTTTACCTAATTAACCATTTAGACTTCAAAATTTCTTAACGAAACTTTAATCCAACCCTAATATAATCCCATAGACCTTAAATAAATAATAAAATATTTATTCTCTCATCAGAATTGTGGTCCCAAAACCACTGTTTTTTATATCACTGAAAACAGGCTGTTACATGCACATATCCAACATATACAAATTTTTACTACTAAATGTCATATATGCCAAAACAAATCACTTCCAACTAGTCACAATTTGACCATTTCTAAAACACATACATATTTACATACCACAAATGACCACAACTAACATTTATAACCTAGGTACATGCCAAAACCAACAAAAAGATCATTCATCAGTACTTGAGTATGATATCGTCAATGGATGCCGAGTTGGTGATAGATCTACTAGGTACCTAACCTGCGCACGTGAAAATAAACGTATGCTGAGTATAACTCAGTGGTGCTTCCATAATTTGAGTAATTGAACAACGTATAATCTATTTAATTACACAACTAAAAGTTTAATTCAAGTAATAAAAGAAAGCATATTTATTTATATTACTTCATTCCTCTTTTGAAACTTAATAATCAATTCAAACATAATAAATTTCAAATATCATCACATTTCTATTTTATACATCCAATATAAATTGTCCAAAATTCACAACCAACTTTATTTCCATTACCATATTCAATTTCATCACTTTCTTTTTAATTCCCCCTATTAACATGACTTAGACTTGGACTCGGATACAACCAATACACCAAATTTTGGCTCCCAGAGCGAACAAAATAATCTGTAAAAACAAATTGCACCCAGCGCTAGCCAGTAGATCCAACAAATGGGTGTCTAGCACTCCCCGACACGTAGTAGTAAAACCCTTAACTTTCTTATCTTATGACATGCCAATTATACCCGGCCCTGCCCAAACAGTTAATAGTGTAACGTAATTCATAATTCAATTCCTCAATTTCATATTTCAGTTTCATCAATCCAAATAATTCAGTCATTTGAATATACTCTCATAGCAACATCTTTTCTTTCCATAACAAAATAAATTTCAATTTCAATAATACTCAATACAATCCAAAACACAAGAAACCAATTCAACCATTTCAAACACATCACCTTAAATCAACTTGTAACTTACCTTAATTCACCATATATACAAATGCTCAATACAATAATTTAAATAGTTTAGATTATAGCAACACACACCGTAATTTCTGAGCTACTCGTCGACAACCTTGCCTTTTCCTTTCTTACTTGAGTATTCCGGTTCAACGTTAGCTACGAGTTAAACATATATAACAAATTAATATTTTACATACCATTTCATAGTTAATTACAAAATTTATACTACTTTAACATGAATTTCAATTTATTCCTCGAAACCGGTACTAACATAATTTATTAAATATCTTTCCAACATTAAACCAAAATTTCCTAGAGTCCCTAGAAGACTTCCTATTACTCAATTAAACCCCTAATTTCAAATTTAATTATAATTTAGTCCCTAATGTATAGTTTCTTGAATTAGCTTTACAAAGTAGTCTCATTTAACTTCCAACCTTAAAATCTATCACAACAACACCAAAAACTAAAATTTTTCTATGATGGCAACTTCCATAATTTCAACTTTTCAAAAAATTCCAACACGACCAAGTTAGCTTATGATCTTAAGGTTCCAAAAATATAAAATTTATGCAAAAAGGACCAAAGTTTACTAACCAATTTGCGCTTCAAAGCTTAAAGATTAATGGCTAATATGCTTCTTCTTCTTCTTAAGTTCAGCATGCAAGAAAAATAAAGCTTAAATTTTTTTTCTCTTTCCCACTAAGCTATTTGTTTCCTAGTCTTTATTATTTCATTTTCATTTTTATTTTAACATGATTTACTAGTTAAATATTATAATATATTTAATATATAATAAATAATATCAATCATAAACATCCACTATCAACAACTTATATAAATAATGGTCTATCTATTTAATCAGTCCCTTACTCTAGTCTTACCATGTAATTTAATATTAATTACTACTTTTATCAAATACTTAATTTAGTCCATGTAATTAATTTGAACACTAATTCAATAAAATTATCTTACATTCAATTATATTCTAAGGTAATTCTATAAATATTTAATAAAAATATTTACGAGCTCGATTTACGAAAATAGAGTCTCCAAAATACACTTCTCGACACCACTGACTTTCGGGTTGTTACACAGTTGTTCCTTGTAAATGGGCAATGAGTGAAGTTATACTGGGGAGGAACAAGGGACAATTTCAAGGTGGTCTACTATCTTGTTTGTGAAACATGCATTGATGACATGGATGAACAAGTTATGGACAGTGATGAGGATCCTGAAAAGGCACATCAAGCTATTGCCAAGGTCTAACTATATCTTGGACTTTGTACTCGTGGACTTTTTATGTAACATGATGCGTTAATAGTTGTATAATTTGAACACGAACTTTTGATTACTTCTTTTGTTTAGTTCAGATGTGAATAGTTGCATGTTTAATTTTCAGAACTTAGTAGGGTGAAAGTTGAGTACTAGGAATTTTAGATGATAGTTTTGTGAGTTTTTGGACATCAATATAGTGCAATTGCGATATTTGAGGAGGGATATCGCTATATATTTGACAGATTCAAAGGGAGGCCAAATATCTTTTGGATATTGTGACGCCTACCATCGGATGTTGCAATATCCCTAAAATTTCAAAAAAATTAAATTTTGGCCAACTTATAGTGGTATCACGACACCGGGCCCTCGATGTCGCGATGCTATCGACAGACTTGAGGTTTGGGAGGGGTCCAACACCTATGATGTCATGATACCCATATCGGGTTAGGTAATACCCAGTTAAGGATTACAACCCAAGTGTGTGGCCCTATTTTAACCCTAAAACATTCAAAGAACCCCCAAAATCCCTAAATTTTTCTCATTTCTCCTTTCTTGACTCGCATTACATATCTTTTGTCATATTTTTTTCTTTCATCCCTTTGCTTTGTTATTATAGTTCTTCTTTGTTCCTTCCTTATATTTGTAGGTCTCTCCCTTTTTGCTTGGAAACCCTTACATCAATAAGAAGCACAACAAGAGGGCCTCCACCTTCATCATTAGCAACGAATTAAAGTTTTTATTCCCTTATTTTGATAATTGTTGTGCTTATTGTTGCTTTTTATCCCCTAAATGCCCCCACGATAGATGAAACAAATTAGATCCCAATATGCATCCATTCAATCACTTGGATTTGACCATGAAAATTTTGTTTTGAATAAGGCTGAATAATATTTTTTTACACTTCGGGGACAACCGTTCATCCACAAAAGTGATTTTGATTCTAGCTCATACTTAGAAAATAAAGTTTTGGATTTCATCTGATTTCACGGGTGGCAGAACTTTTGCCTCCGATCTATAGGTCCTATGGTTATACATGTAGTCTTGGAATTTTATGCCAATTAAAGGTTTATTGAAAGATGTCCGGTATATGTTAGGAACCGGGAGGTGGGCATCTCTCTTATTGACTTGTGTAAATATTATGGCATCCTATTTTATGAAAATGATGATATTGAATTGATGGACTTAACAAGATATTGTGGCATAGATATGGGTCCCATAATGTCATACCTGACGAAAAATAGGGGGAATAGATGAGAGAGGCAAAATTGAGAAGGTCAATCTTGTTTAATCGTGCATTAATGTCTCCTGTAGCAAAAATTTGGATGAAACTTATTTGTACTCGGGTCAGCCTCGCTTCTAAGGTTCAAACAGTTAACACTATTTGAGCTATTTTGTTAACCTCTATTTTGCAAAGAAAGCGTGTTTGTTTAGAAACTTGAATTTACCAGCTTATATTGAACTATGTGGAAAGCGACTCATTCAGAATCTATTTTACCCATTGGGTCACAGATTTATGCTGGCGAGTTGGGGTAGTTATAGATCTCACTAAGCTGCACCATCTCCCTACTATGTATATAATTGGCAACTTAATGCTATGACACTTCCAAAAGCTTCAGGAGCAACAAAATCAAGAGTGAATTTGTGGTCTGATAGTACATTGAATACGGCCCAAATAGAATAGATTTTAGAGCCGTTTGTGAATTTATTCACTTGTGATGTTCGTAGTGTGACATACCTTAATCCTAAGTGGATAATGGACTATGTATGCATGATTCGTATATTTTGATGTAAGCAAAAGCATGAGTTCAAATAGATAAATAACCGAAAGCTGGTGTGTTGGGTGTACGAATTATGCAGTATGTAGCATCATTCACAATAGTGGAATTCATAACCCAAGAAATGGCTAAATGATATTCTCTCATTGGCATTACATGATAGATGAAAAGTAAATGTGCTCGCAGGTTGCTTGTATTTGTGATAAATGACTTGATTCCTATTTTATAGTAATTGACTTTTCATGAAGGAAGATGTAATGGTTACCATTAGAAAAAATAGGATCGTATTTGGAGAACTGATTTAACCCAAAGAGATTAAAGATATCTTATGAGGGTAACACACTTATGACAAGGTCATTAAATGAGCACTAATCGAGTAGTTTTCGTAATGGTATGTAACTATGGAGAGCTCAATCACGATACTATAGTGAAATAACTTCGTGACTAAATGAATTTATAATTAATGGGCGAAAATATGGAACTTAATTATAAATCATATGAGTCCGAATTATATATGTCCAATCGATCCCTTCGCTAGCTCGTTGAAACCATAAATGAATTGTATAAAGAATCAAATGAACAAAAATGGATGGAAATGATAAAGTTAGATAAATGCGTCACACTCGAAAATGAATATGTTTTCTCACTAAGTATGTAAATGACTTAAGAATTAATTTAAGTTTTTCAAACTATTATTAATCAAATAATTGACTTTTGAAAATGGAATTAAATTAATTGGTCATTGTGAATATATTAAATATGAAAATTAAATATATTTTCTCATAAATTATTTTATGGTAAAGTTGTTATGATTTTAACAGAATTATAATTAGGTTAAAAATTTATTTAATTATAAAATTAATTTATCTAATTGAATTCATTTAATAAATAATTTTTATTTTGGGAAATAGAAAAACTTGTATTGGGTTGATTTAATTTATAAAGTGTTGGGTTAAGAGTTTAGGAAACACATATAATTGGACTCGATATATGATAGGCCCAAAACCTCTCATAAAACATCTGAAGGGTGGCAACCTTAGTATATTTAACTAGGGTGTACCGCCCCCTCTCTCGTAATTAAACTAGGAGACTAGTTTTTCTATCAAATAAATATTATTTATATTCTATTCATTCAACCAGGATTCTCCTACCTCTTTGGTATAACTTTTAACAACACAAGTTATACACAACTTACACAACTTTGAGATATTGTAATTCTGCCCAAAAATAGTGGGAAATATATTTTCTAAGTATAAATTCTATTTTTTAGGAATAACAATTCTACTAATTACTATTGAGAGATAATTATTTTCCTACTAAAAGTAAGAAATTATTTTTGGTTCTGTGTTTGATTCATGATTGTTTAAGACCACACTCGAAGTGATTCATGGTATGAGAATAGAGGAAAAGGTCGTGCGATTGAAAATCGAAAATTACTAGGATTCGTATTGCATAAAGCACAAATATTTTTCGGGAAAAATTTATTGCTATAAATATCATAAACCAGATCGATTTTTAAAATTTTAATTTTTCACTGTGACAGAAAGTTATTTATTAAACCGAATTTTTCCAACAAAACCAACCTCCTTCGACACCGTCCCCTTCCTTCACTTTTCATTGATACCGTGTATCAACAATACTATATGGATTTTTGTCATTAATTTTACTTTGGATTGTGACTGTAGCGCCCCAAACCTAGTCGAGATAGACTGACCCAAACTTTGAATGTCACATTAGCCATCGAAGTGACTCTCTGTTAAAAGATCACAAAACACATCGACCAACCATGCACACCACGTATTTGCAATATGAATTATTAAAAATAGTCCTAGATACATGCCTTTCTAAACACACCATAAACAAAATATCAGGCATAAGAGTTTCATTTTTTAAGTCCCAACGAACCCATCTCGTGGTGAACACATATCAGGAACCCTTAAATAGCTCTCAAATGCTTGGCGAGCACAAGCTCGTGACCTACCTGCGACACCCACCTCGTTTCTGGCCCTGCGAACCCTTGTCACTGGCGAACTAGACATACACGTCCCTTTTTATTTTGAAAGATTTCCCGTGAACCCTTCTAATTGGTGAACTCACTTTTATTTGGAAAACTTACTCACTCGGTGAACCTATGACTTTGACATGTTAACCTACCTTGGCGAGCACATGGTCCTGGCAAACTCATCCCTCTGGCAAAGACTATGCTTTGGTGAGTACTAACCTTAGCAAACCCCTTTAAGATGACGACCCAACCCCTGATGGCGACACTAAGCTATGGAGAGGTCCTTTTCCCCTTTGCGATCCCTGGCTTGAAATATACAACATTAACTCGTAGGTTGTTTTTTCAACATACTATGATCTTTTTTTCATACATATCAAGTTGTTATTTTAATTCAAACATACAAGTGGTATGAGAGCGTACCTTAATTCCAGACGTTCCCCTAACCTGCATAAGTTCGTTAGCTCATAGATTTGAATAACATTTAACATGTATAGAATCCAATCAAGCATGCACTCATCCAAGCAAATGTAAAGTCCAAAATCCAAAATTAAATAGTTTGTATTGTTTGTTTACAACCTGTAAAAATTTATTTAAAAATCTAAGTCTACTTCTAATCCTGTGGGACAGTCCCACATTGCCTTCCACTTTAGGGTTTGAAAACATGTCGCATACTCAGAAGGATTTGCCTTGCGATGGATCACCGGGTTGTCACACTTCACCACAAGTCCTACTAACTACTTATCTGCAAGGTATATGGAAATAGTGTGAGAGCTTATTAAAGCTCAGTGAGTGCTCAGGCATACATCACATACAAACACTTCAAACATACTAGCAATTAAAAATGCTTCAACCGTTCATATAATTAACAGTATTCATACACAATATGGTGATATATTGGCAATTTTGTGAATGTGAAGCATAAACATATTTATACGCAGTGGATAAGCGGAACTCAAAATCTCTCCAAATGAATCAAAGAGTTGTGCACTATCTCTAATAAGTGTAGCATGAGTGCTCACAATATCCAAAACACTCCATTCTATCTACGGTGAATAGAGTTATGCTTGACATTCCCTTATCTCTCCACCGCTATCTCTGGGCCATAATACATAGTAAAAAGGGTGAGTACTCACAATCCTATGGCATGTCAATGCTATCCAACCATTTCAAGCATTCACAATGTCAACATATCATTTTTATCACATTAATTATGCACAAGTAGAATAAGGATCGCAACACTGCAAAGCTCACACATAGCAGTTCGCATAACACTATATCATGCTCACATGCATTTAAGGTTCGCATATAATAAGGGCTCACATGCAATATGTGGGTCCACACATATCATGTTGTTCTCACATTTCATATAGTTCACGCTAAACATGTAGATATAGGGGTTCTCATGACTTAGTTGCCTTTTCAAGTCTCGAGAACTTGTTTTTAAATGCAATACACGAAAGCATTCACCTGTGGTTCACAACTAATTGTCGAAGTCACACCACCTTTTGCTTGACCTTATCCCTACTTGATGAGGCTCCTACACTACCTTCGGCTTCGCACAACATCACACAAAAATTACTTAACATTTTAAACAACTAGAGTAACTACATACGATTTAGCAGCTCACCATTCTCCTAAATTCTAGCAAGCTCACCTCACAGTAGTTTAGATTTCCTAACTACTTCAATCAATCTCAATTAAATCCTCGATTTTCACTTCCTAACATCATATCTAGTGCCTAATTACAAATCTAGACCTAAAATTATACTAATATCATAATTCAACATTTTTCAAAAACTCAAGTACGTTTTCAATCTTTTGAATGAAAAACCATTTGATTCGTGAAAATTTTTTAAGGACTTATTGAATCTAGTTTATAAACCTCTTGTTTATGTCAAATTGAGTTAAAAATCATTTTAAAATCACCAATTAGCTCTCTAATACGAGATTCACCATTTTATGTAAAATTAAGCTTTAAAATCATAAATCTTATGTCTTCTTGCTAAAATATATAAAAATATGGTTTGAAATCACACTTTAAATGTTTAACCTTAAGGAATCAGAATGTTTAGCTTTAATATGAAGATCACCACGAAATTGAAGCTATTCAAGCAAAATGAGCTAAATGTAAATAGAAAATTGGAGAAGAAAGAGTGAATTTCTTTTGAAATTTATGAGGAAAAAGGTGTTTGGAAGCTAGAAAAAACAAAATGATGAAGGAAATATGAGAGAAAACTCTTAATTTTCAAATCTAACAAAATTTTGACATGGTTGAATGTGTGGAGGGAAGGGACGGTGGGTGGTCTTATATAGCCGACCAAATTTTAAAATTTTGGCTATTTACCCCCAAGCCCCCTCCTATTTTCTCCCTTGTTTTAATAACTTCTATCTCAATTAAATCTCTTAAGTTACACATTATACCTTTAATTTAACTATTGTTCCAGTTTAATCCTCACTAATATGTTTTTATTAAGCCATTATATTTATTATTATTACCTCGTTATTTATTTTATGTTATTAATTTTTAATTCCTACGACACTAAATCTAATATCTCACTCGAGTCCACAATTAAATTACTCGATTCTACTAACCCAATTTTCGGGGTGTGATAGTGACAAATTAAATATGCGTGCTAGGCTTAATGTCGTGTAGAATATTTTTATTATGAAATGACAACTACTTTAGAAAATATATTTGATGAGCTTAATAAAGGTGAAAAACTCAATGGAGAAATTTTTGAAATACGAAGTATGAAAATTCAGTATGTTTAAAGGAATAAGAAGTTCATCCGGTTTTAAATAATATTTTGGAAGAGCCTGGAGATGGGAGCATGACCCAACATAGAAGGCATCAAGAGATTCTTGGAAAATGAAAAATTCCATTACTAACATAATCACATTATATTGCTAAATAGTATGGACAATGGCATCATGCATGAGTAAAAAAAGCATGAGAAAGTAAAAAAAAAAAGAAAGTGAATTGCCCTTAAGGTGAAGTTTGGAGGCATCTCGGTCAATAAGCTCAAGAAGCTTATAATCAAGTTTGACACTTACAAGAAAAGACCTAATCATATTATAAGGTAACATGTAAGAAAAATATCAAACATGATATGTAAGCTAAAAGATGCAGATCACACTATATATGTATGATGAACAACAAGTTTAGACACTTATTTGGTCCTTGTCACATGTCTAACCATTAAGTGGAACTCTGTCCGTGCCTACATGAAACCTTTTGATTTGGGGGGTGTTGTTACATATACTCTGGTAGAGGTACCTTCGCCATACAAGAGGCCTCACTAATGACCTACCCTTCTATGGAAACTACTTTACTTTTTGTATGCTTTGCCTATAACCAAAGGTACACCATTAAACCACCTAGGCAACTCAACCATACCAATAGGATGGTTGTCCCTTATCATCTTCAAACCTTGCAACCCGGTCACATCACGTCACATTGCCAACCTAACAAGGGAACCATTGAATGACAAGCCCACTTATTAAAGGTTTCTATAACATAGAAACCTTTATGCATAGGGAAGTCAACCTTTATGCATCTCTCTTGAATCTATAACAAAAAATTTCTTCGTTCCTCTTCCACCCTATTTTTCGATAGCTCTCTCTCTCTCTCTTTGAACTTTTTTAGCCTATTATAGTACCTTAGTCACTTCCTCATCTCTTCATGGCTCTCTATCCTTAATGTGAATCATCATCTCCTCTCAATCACATTTAGTCACCAACAAATTCAATTTACGTACTTGTCTAAGTTCGAAAAAGAACCCACAACAATTTGTAAGAGATTTTATAAATAATGGCCTTCACTTAAGCCCACTTCCTAAAACCTAATTTTTTTTAAAAGGTGAAAATATTTTATCCATAACTGTGCGCGTAAATGGACCAATACAAAAATTTTAATGTTTTCAAATTGAAGTAACCAAGCAGAGAATGAAACATATTTTAATAACAAGATGATTTTGAGAAGATCGAGAGGATATGAGTGGCCCTATTTCCTCTCAATCTAGCTATCTTATTTGCTTCTTCATTAGTTTCCCTAGGGTAGCAGGCAATGGAGCACCTAATGTTTGTAGTAAGATTTCTTTTTGTTGATTGTATCACATTACTCAAAGGCATAAGGATCTCAACGTTATGATTAAACAACTTCATTGTTGTGTTGCAATCACCCTCAATGATCAATATATAATCCTTACTCCACTTGGACACAAAAAATGACATGCATGCTTCCTTAATCGCCAACACTTTTTCACTAGAGGCATCGACATTAACTTCAACACTCCTGAATATGGTACACTCTATCGAGCCGAAGGCCTCACCCTTTTATATTTTTTCTTCAATCTAAAACAATTAGAAAACTTAATTGCCAACACTTTTGCACTGGAGGCATCAACATTAACTTCAACACTCCTGATTGTGGTGCACTCTATCGAGCCAAAGGCCTCACCCTTTTATACTTTTTCTTCAATCTAAAACAATTAGAGAATCTGGAATTATTATCTTTTATAAAGGTTTTAATTTCAAGCCACCTAATTGTAAACCACTAGACCAACCGACTAGCATTAAAAAATTTGATGTTAAAGACCATATCATTTTGGTTGTGGGACCAAATTAACCAAGCAACAATGACAAAAGCTACTTTTTCAAATCTTATCACTCACAGTATGAGGATGAGCCTACTATCAAGCAAGGAAAGCTAAAGTAGGCTCCATAGGTGATACCCACTTAATACTCCATATATTGCAAATGTGTTGCTAGACCCTCTAGTTACATTATACATTACAAGCAAAGAATGAGTGTTGTTTTGTTTCGAGCTCACCACCATAAAGGGGCAACAAGCCGAATAAAATGATATAATTCATCACTTTTCCATCTCACATTGGTAAGTAATCTAACTTTATTTTGCTTTGTGGCAAGTAAAATAGTAGTGCATTCAATTTTTTTAGATAAATATTAAAACTATACATGAACTTTGAACTAATGTTGAATGTTATACATGAACTTTGAACTAATGTGCAATTTTATATATGAAATTTAGATTTGATTCAATTTTACAAATCACTAACAATATTATCATATTTGCATCATTTGGCATTGATATATTGCATACACAAACAATTATATTAATCCAATAAGAAAATAAATGTATACAATTGAATCAAATCAAAGTTTCATGTATACATATGAACCACAATTCAAGTTTCATGTACATAATTGCACAAAATCAAGTTCATATATCAAATTGCATATTAGATTAAAATTCATGTATAAATTTAAATTTTTATGAATATACTTTAATACTTGTTTATAATAGAAATTTGAAATTTGATTGGTTTTTGTTTATGGATAAAGTTAGCAATAACTACTAACCATTTTTAAAGCAAAATACTTTTATAAAATCCCTAAATCACCTATACTATATATATATATACTTTTTTATAGAAATATAAATATTTTAGAAAACAGAAAATTCAACCGTTTTCAAGTTAGGTAAACTTTTTTTTTCTTGGTTTTCTGCACCACAATAATCAAACCTTAATTGACAAAGGGAAAATAGAAATAAATCCTTACCTTAACAACTGGATTAACACTTGTGGGTTACTCATTTACCATTTTAGTCATCTCATCCAGAATCTTTAATAGATCTGAAAATTGATTTAAAGAAAAGGAAAAAAAAAAGAATTAAGTGGATAAGAAAATTACAAAGTGGCAGACCGCCAAAAAATTAGTTAATCTAATGTATAACAATTGATGCGATTGAATTAATCTACATTAAGATGTGGAAGCTTGCTTGCACCTTCATCGCGACATGGCATTTGTGGGAAATTTGTTCCACTCTCCACCTGCTCCTGCTTTGTCGAAATACTTGGATCTCCTATATCCTGCAAATATATAATCTCACTTCAAAGTATTATTCGCCATGCAATGGATTAAATTTTCAATAATGGATAAGATTTTGTCCCTAAAAGATTGATGTGATTTGCATAAATAATGTTATTCATTATATAGACATTTTTTTCTGTGAACCTTGTAAGTCACATCTCTACTAATCGAGGTATTTTCCCATTGTGAATTTTTTAATAATATTCTCGATGGAGTTAAAAAACAAACCCTAATATAAGAACAATGCCTCATATTGTTGAAGATTCGACCAGTAACTCAACAAACGTGCTTTCGAAAATTTTTCCCGAAAGAACTGATCCCCTCAACAATTATTATCTTCATTCGTAGAAGAAAAGGTAACAAAAATTGATAATCAATTTGTTAGATATAACTCTTTTTTTAGAAAAAGAAATATAAAATATTATTAAGAATTATTATACGAATGCAACCGAATTACTAAATCGACAGTTACTTTGACTTGGTATAATTAGAATTTTAGTTTCATTTTAAAGGCATTTTAATATTATTATTATTTTTGCTTCCGCCTCTCAAATTTTAATTTTAATTTGGTATTTTCATCTCATAATGAATGAACTGAGTTAAAAATCGAATTTAGTGCTTAAAAAGAATCTACCTTAATAAGAGGGAAGGATGTAGGAGAGGACATGAAAGCAGAAAGGAGCTCCGTTGAACTGTAGTTGTGATGCCATGATGGAAGACCATCGTTACTTGAGGTGGTGGTGACATGGCAACCCCCCATTTCACTCATGTTTGTTCCATGTCCCATCGGGTCATACACCGTATTCATTGATGATTGATTCCTATACAAACATATATTAAGGTAAGAATTTAAGCCTAACCCTTTTATTATATATTTATATGGGAATTGAATGGTATAATTAGTATACCTAACAGCAATGCAAGGAGATTCAGATCCTGCACAATACTGAGTTGGGTTTTGGGATTGTCCATTGTCTGGCAACCAACCCACCACGTCATTTCCAAATGAGTTTGGCATCCCTTCTTGCGCATCCAAGTACATCTACATTTTTATATGAGTCATAATTAATAATTTAATATTTATATTTATGAATTTTTGTATTATTTTCAATTTTAGTAAAAGTATCATGAAGATCCTTATACTAGCATTTTGCTAGATAAATTAATCTCTGGATGTGGCTGACAAAATAATTAGACAGTTACATGTGACATGCTATGCGTAACTCATGTTGACATAAAATGACTAGTTTTAACAATAAAAGTGGAGGAAATTTTTAACAAAAGGACTATTTGTTATTTGACCTAATGTACAGAGGCTAATTTATCTATTTTTTACCTTTATATTTCATATGTTTGAGATTAATTTACCTGTACACTAGATGGATCAGTGAAAGAGGTTAAATGATTCGTCATGAGATAATTCTGCAATATCATTAATTAAATATAATCATTACTCGAAAACACTAATTAAAGAAAGAGTTTAGAGTTAACTAAAATAATATTAGTATAATCACTTAATCCATAAAGAGATAGATATGATATCAACCTTTCTTTGAGTAATACGTGTTAAAACTTGTTCAAGGTTCTTCTCGCACGATTCAAACTCGGGCATGGATGTGAGTGTTAAAGGCTCAGGCTCATACACCCTTTATACAATTCAAGTACAATAATCATCAAATGGAGTAAATTAAATTAATTCAAAGCAATATATATATAAAGAGGTTTAGGTAATTAATAGTATAATAAGTCTCCTGACCTTAATTGCTCCTCGGCCAATTGTATTTGTTGTCGTAAATTATTGATTTCCGATGAAGTTCCTATTCATATTTCTAAAGGGCTTAATTATATTATTAAGCTTCATACAAGAGAAATAATACTAAAATGTGTACCTCTACATTTGAGTTAGTGGTAGTATTTGTAGTAGAACTGCATAGAAACATTAATTGAGATATCATAAATTTTAAATAAATATTAATATCATGTGTTTTAAAAGAATATGAATATGAATGATAAGATTTTATATCGGAAAATATAAACTTCGATTCCGATTTAGAAAGAAGATTGCGTCGGAAGAAAAAACCTTGCAAGTTGAAGAACAAAATCATGTTCAGCTTGAAGTTTCTTCAAGGTGCTTAGCAAAATCTGAAACATAAAAAGGAAGGGTAGAAATGATGAAATATGTTATATTTGGAGCCATATAATAACTGATGTCAAATTACCTCTTTATTCCGTACCAAGCTGCAATTAAAAAAAGAAAAATACTAGTAAAATATTAAAAAAAATTCAAATATTAATATCTGCAAAATCTTTTATCTTTGTACTCGAAAAAGATTTATCCTTTAAATCAAAATCCCTACCATCCTCTATCTTGATCAGGTAAATTTATATATCGGCTAAGCACATCTTCAATTCTACAAGGAGTTGAAAAAAAAAAACATGATAAACATGAACATGATAGTTGTAATTCAATAGGATGCGATTAGTAAGGGGTACCTTTTTTTGCCTGAAAAATGACTGACACGACCAGATGGTGAGAACATGATGAGAGCAATTTCGATGTCGCAAAGGATGGAAAGCTCATAAGCTTTCTTAATTAGTCCATTTCTACGTTTGGAGAAGGTGACTTGTCGGTTGGTATCATTCTCGATCCTTTTAATTTGAAGTTTAACACGACCCATGAAATGGGAGAGGGAAAAGAGAAGAAATGAGACGTATGTTTAGTTTTGGTATAGGGAATTGTAGGCTTTTTGGGATGTTATAAAGGGGTGATATTATGATATAGTTGAAACTGAAGAGGTCAAAATAGAGATACCGAATAAAAAGAAGCAGAGCATAGAGTGAGAGTCATAGCTAGAAGGGTGGAAGGGTTTGTTTTCCAAATAGTGAATGGGCGAAATTATCTCCCTCTCTTTCATATCCTTAATTAGATGGTTTGTTTCAATGCTGCTACTTGAATAAGATCCTATTCAACCAACATCTGTTTTTTCTTTTCTCTTCTCTCCTATTTTAAACGTTTTATTTTAACATTGGGTTAATAGGAGATACAATTTCACCTGCCATTTTCATAAAATTCACAACTTCAGGTTTGTATGCCTTGGATTCACCTTGCTCTCTCAGCTTGTCTCAATTTGAATCCTAGTTTAATAATTAAAAATATAAAATATTAATATGAAAATAATTTTAATATTTTTTATAATATATGAGGAGTAAACTCTAGTTGTTACTTTGGGAAAGGTTGACTAGCTTAGCATTGCTTTTGAGAAATATTTTTGAAAAGTTTGGTTTAAGATTCAAGTGTTTAGTATTACTATCCAAAAGTACTTTTGAGAAATAAAATGTCCATTTTAGACCTAGTGTTATAAAGTAACAAATAAGCATTTAAATAATGTTCAAATTAGTTAATATTATGATATTTTAATAAGAATATAGAAAATAATTTATTATAATTTGTTGTTAATATTTTAATATATGAAAAATAAATTTTAAATATTTTCTAAGCAATTAACCAGAGGAGGGCAAGTACCATATGTTGGAGAGTGAAAACATAATTAAGTTGTTAAAACTGCTTTTTGGGAGAGAAAAGCTAAAAAATTGTACTTCTCCATTTAGGAAAAGTGCTTTTGAAAAGCCAAATGTTTTCTTCAAAATTTGTTTGTCTAGAATTCCTTTTGGTTTTTAATGTCAAAAGTACTTCTAAAAAAAATCTTACAAATGGACACAATTTCTTCAAAACATGTACGTAGTTAAGATTTAATATCGTTAACGGTATCAACTTTATTAACATAACTCTCATACTTTGAATTGAATTTTTATAATATCTTTTCCCTTGAACATGCCACTAGTGGCACAGATTTAGTGATGATATACTACTTTTTTTTTAAGACAGCATTAAGCGATTATATTAAATAAATCATAATCAAGAGGAAATAGATTCATTCCGATCTCTTTTTAATAAGTTCATGACTGAAGTCGGTGGGACTCTAAATAAACATATCAAAGAGCTACTTGTATTAGCACATTTAGTCATGTGATCAGCAACACCATTAAGAGTTCTTATGATATGTCCGATATGAATCTCCACTTAAGAGTTCTCGGGATATACCACTTTCTTGTAAATTATTTTTCAATGTTGCATTAATTCTTTTTATGATAATTTGATTTGTTAAAAATTGACTACTACTTAATTATTTATGTTGATATAAGCAATGGTGGAGTTAGAAAAAATTTTGGGAGGCGAATTAAATTGTATATTTTATGATAATAAAATGTAATTTCACAATTTTAATATACTATATTTTTATAATTTTTAAATGATTAAATCAAAGTTTTATTATTTTTAGGGGTCAAAATATAATTTTACTATTACTAATTTAAAATTTTATAAATCTTAAAATGCATAAATAGAAAATTTTCCATTTTAAGATTCGTACTGCCCTTGGCTCCATCATTAGATATAAGGAAGTGGCGTGGAAATTAGAGTGTTCACTCGTTAAATATGGAGAGCTGAAAAAAAAAAGGATGAAATTAGATAGAGGAGGAACCAGGAGGAAAGAAGAATGGGAGTCCAGAGCTTGAAGATGGTTCAATGGTGAGAGAGAGGAATCCATTCTTACGGACCTCATGCAATGTGGCAAGCCGAAAAAGCTATGGAAGTGCAATTCTCTTCTTCTATGTTTCAAGAAATTAAATTATAGTTTTGATCATATAATATTTATACTGTGTGGTAAGCGATATAATTTATTTTAAATAAAGTAAATAAATTTAAAAGTACAATTAAATTAATAATAAATTGTTGGAATCAACCCGTATAAAACGGCGAACAAGAAAAATAAAGAAAACCGGATACAAATATTTTATGTGGAAAACTCCACCAAAGAGAAAAAATACCATAAGTAAAGAAACCTTCACTAATTCAACAAATTAACAAAGAGTACAAGATTGAGAAAATAATCCCAAATACCAAATTCAAAACCTGAATATAAAACTTTCTCAAAAACTCTCCCCACAACTCTTCATTAAATTTCAAGTAAGAGATATTTTGTTAACTCCTAAAACAAGGTTATAAAGACTTTTAAATAGAATAAAATTAAAGTCTGATTAAAATATTTTTAAATTAATTGAAAAAAGATAGCAGAGTTTAAGTTTACACATGACAAAATAAGATGCAAAATACGTAAAAGAAGTGAAGGCCAAAAACAGACTATTTTACCCATCTGACCCAAAAAAATTAATATTTACAAAAATGACTATGATTCAAAAGCATTCACCCAAATAACCTGAAATAAACAGTAAATTTGAGTCATGGGGACTAGATGGTCGGCACCACTATTTTTCTATTAAAAAGATAATTTTTAGGGTTTTGGACACTAGATGGCTAGCACTCCTGTAATATTTTTTTGAAAAAATATTTTTTTAGGGTGTTGGCACACTGATGGTCGACACCCCTTTATCTGATTTTTTTTTTTTTTTGGGTATGAAGTGCCAGCCAACAAATGGCCAAAGTCATCCAACAAAATGGATGGGAATATTGTAACATTAACTCCTCCTGCTTTTCCCATCTTTTTTATTTCCCAAGTTTAATTACATATTTTATATTTTAAAATAATATTAGGCTACTTATCATATTATTAATTATTATTGCATCACTCACATTATTATTAAATTTAAAAATTAATTTAAATTTAATATGCATAATGAAATTAAATTTTTTCTAAAAAATTAGAATCGCTTTAATGATTTTCATCTTTTATAATAATTTAAATAAACATTGCTAAATTATTGTTTCTAAATTATAAATATATTACAATTTATTTTTAAAATAAAAAACAAAAATTTAGCAATGTTTATTTGAATTATTATAAAAGATGAATATTATTAAAGTAGGTTCTAATTTTATAAAAAATCTAATTTAATTGTACATATTAAATTTAAATTAATTTTTAAATTTAATAATAATGTGAATGATGCAATAATAATTAACAATATGATAAGTAGTCCAATATTATTTTAAAATATAAAATATGTAATTAAACTTGGGAAATAAAAAAGATGAGAAAAGGAGGGGTTAATGTTACAATATTTCCATCCCTTTTGTTGGGTGACTTTGGCCATTTGTTGGCGGGCACCTCACACCCTAAAAAATATTTTTTTTAATTAGACAAAGGGATGTAGGTTATTAGTGTGCGAGCACCCTAAATTTTTTTTCTTTTAAACTACATGAGTATCGATCATCTAGTATCCAAAACTCTAAAATTACTTTTTTAATAAAAAAATAGTAGTGCTAGTATCAATAACCTAAATTTACTTTTCATTTCATATTATTTGAATGAATGTTTTTGAACCAGGTGAAATAGTCCAAAAACACAAAACAAATACAAGAACTTGTTATTAGATATGTTTATTTTTGAGAAAAAGCTAGCTTATTAAAAGCAGGGAGAAAAGAACCCTGTGAGTAATCCAAAATACAAGTCCCAATGCCACTAAAGGTGGGTTTGGATGGGCGATTGGGTGTGGTGCGGTGCGTTTAGCTTACTTTTTGTCTCACACTACAGTATCTAATCTCACCGCCACCGCTGTTTTTACACTAACCGCAGGTAAACGCACCGCCTATCCAAACTCACCCTAAGAAACCCAAAAAACTGATTCCTCTCCCCCCACAATCCTTCAATACTGGAAACGTAAAAGCCAGCTACAAATGATCGAAACCTCAACGAAGCACGTGAGACTCATCGTGTGGACGAACCATAGGAAAAGAAGAAAACACCGTCCACCTTACAGCTGAGTAAGGAAGAAACCACTGCATGAGTCAATTTTTGTGGCTTCTTCCTTTGACTGCAGTGATTACTCCATAGGACTAATACCAGATGAGTCAATTTTTGTAGCTACAAGCTTCGATAAGACCGTCCACCAGTCTCCTTCAACCTCCACCGCATGAAAGTCCATGTCCCTCACAAAGCTCAGCGCTTGAAAACACGCGAGTGCCTCGGCTGCAAATGAATCTGGTACATTGGCATTGAAATGGACACACGGGGACAACACATCCCCTCATTATCTCGCACAACAGCACCTGAGCGGGATTCAAGCGTGCCCAGTCTGAAACCCGCATCAAAATTCATCTTTACAAGAGGGTGCACCGGAGGGGACCACCTAACAGTCGACTGCATCTGTTCCCCTGGTAGCCGACTCTCAAGCTCCTCAATTCCAAAGTACAGTACAATGTTATATGATTGGCCAAAGCTTGTATTGCGCCTTCATGAATAAACTTGTTCGGAGCTGTCCAATGGGCTCAACAAGCAACAAAAATCACCCGTTCTAATGCTCCCCCTGCGTTCCTAAAAATAAGCCGGAACCGGTTACTGAACATGGTATTAAATTGCGGCCACAATGCAGTGTAACGGCCGCATCGTAATGGTTTTGAAGGTCTCCTCGACGCAATATTGGCGCAACGCGATGATGGAATCGCATCACGACTTTTGTGGTCTGAAACTGTTACATAACGCCGCAACATGCAATATATTGCGCAGCAACACCGCAACGCTGCAACAAACTTTCAAATTATCCAAAATATGAAATCACATAAATGAAACACTCGAATATTTTTAGACTTAGCAAAAAAGAAAAAAATGATGTTAAATAATAACAAATATTTAACTTATGAAACATCATTGTTTGATACTTGGAACATTATGAAAATTGTTTGATCATTGGAACATTTATCAGACTTTCAACATTATACTTACATTAAATCAACAAATTGCATGTCTATTGTCACTCTTTTCTTTTACATACACTTGATATATATATACTTACTTTTCTTTTATATTTAAGTTTTGTGTTACAACTTACAATTTTATATCTTTATTTAAGACTACTTAAGGATTTTAATGGTAGAATCTGTTAATGGCGTTGTGTTGTTTGGTTATTGTCCTGATTTTGGACTTTCTGCATTGCTATTTCTGCAGTTGCTTTTTTCAATAATAAAATGAATATTGACTAAGAAAAAAAAAGGAATTTGTAAATAGAATTTATTTTGAAGTGTTTGAAAAATTACGACAGAATCTTTTGGTACAATCATTCAACAAATACAGAAAAAAAGTCATCACTTAACGTAATTTGTTTCTACCATTGCTATGGATGCAAAGGTTCATTGCGCTTGATTTATGGTTGTGGTGTCACAGCTGCGGTTGATGCAGACGTTATGTAACGCGCAACGACTGTCGCGGACGTGATTTGTTTCTAAAAAATCGCAATATTTCTAAAATATTATATTTACATATTTTGCAACTATATTTTAATATTCTAATATAATATACTCTTTTATATGTTTTATTTTAAAAATAAAAATATAATTTTATAGATAAAAATTCATTGAAAATAAATATGGACTATACAAATATTATCATACTAAATAATTGATAATAACAACCATAATTTTAATGAGTAACATATAAATAGTCTCATATTAGAAAGCATATAAATATTCTCACATTTTAACATGAAAAAGTTCATTTTACATAACTTAAAAAATACATAAATACAAATATGAAAACTTCATTTCTTACAATTCACCACCAAACTACATGGCGTGAAAGATCTAAAGCATCTCCATTTTCATCACTGCATTGGTTTTGATACCCTTCCCATTCCATGTGAAAAAGACATCACATTGTGTGCACCATAAGATGCATCATTCATAGGAAACATGTGGTATGGTAAATGATAACCAATAAATCCATAGCTTAGATTTTGTTCAAAGTGAGGTGGATAATATGCATTTGGTTGGTAGGAATGAGAACCTTGAGATGATTCACTCATTTCATTATCATTTGTAGCTAAACTATGTGATGATGAACCTGTAAATGAATCACGAAAGTGTTTTCTCATCCTCTCATGAGTTCTATCACCCTCATCTATCCTATTTTGTAAACTAATTGATGCATTTGTCTCATACAAACCTGGATTAGCAACATAAGGCTATCTGGTCACACCTTGGTCTCTATGAAAATTACTAGAACAAATGTGGCTATGTGTTGTTTGGTATGCACCTTCATTATTGCCACCGGGATCATCACCATCATCACCACTTGACGTCGATAGTTGAACACTTCCTTCAATAGATAGAGCAGGTGAAATGTCATTCATATCTTCACCTTGAGTTTCTTCATCAATTTCATTAAGTAACTCTTCAGGCAACCATGAGAAATTCTGTTCACTATCAAGCATAACATCTTCTATTTCTTCAACCCATGCATTTAAAGGATCATCCTCTTCAAAAATATTATCAAGATTGATCGGATTAAAACTCATTTCCAACTCTTGTGCACTTTTTCTTCGCATGTGTCTTAGCTTCAACCTCATATTATAATGCACATAAACTAATTTTTGAAGCTTTCTATGCTTGCGCCTATTTCTCTTCTTTGTATGGATCAAACTAAAAGTACTCCAATTACGCTCACAAATTGAAGATGAAGTTGTTTGAGTCAAAACTTTGAGAGCAATGCGTTGAAGTTGAGTTGCACAACTTCCATAATTAATCCACCATTCAGCTTTAAAAAACATAAATAATAGGATACAATTCATAAAGTATTCATAAATATATCTTCATTATCTGCAAAACTATAGAGGTGAAATTCTTTTTTATCAGGATTAGTCTTTAGAATTGTAGCTTAGGCTAACGGTGTTCCAAAAGAATCCATTTTATCTCGATATAGCAACAACTAAAGATAAATGAATTAGTAGTTACAACATGATAATTTGTAAGTTTCTTTAAAATTTTAAGTATATAAATACATACCTAGTTCATTGCCAAAACTTGATCATTCATGTTAGGTTCTATCCTTTGTATAACATTTCTAACCCCATTAATGGTTTCATTAAGCACGTCACTTGTGGAATTGCCTCTATATAGAAATTGTAGGTTTAAAAAATATCTTATATAAAAATAATATAATAAATATCTAAACAAAATACTTCACAATCTAAAAAGTGAAAAGTTTTATGACGTACCAGCAGAATGTAAATCACTATAAAGTTGATTACTTCATCTCTTATCAATTATTTCCTAATATTTCTTGTAATAGAGACAATTTCTTTGAATCACCAACTTTGCTCTACCCACAGCTTCATAAATAAAACCCATAGCTGATTTTTCATCACAATCACGCAACCTTAATACTTTAACCAACGGTTCTTGGATCTTTAGGACATCAATAGCCTTTTTTCCAAAACTGGATGGAGTTAATGACTTCCATCATGTCTAATCTAGTTAGTTTTCTTGCATATGTGGACCTTCTCCATTCTGAAGAAGTCACCATTTCTTTTAGTGCTTGTTTGCTTCTAACAATACTCTCTAAAGTAATGAATTGGTAGCAAATCTAGTAATCCCAGGTCGCAAGAGTTCTCTTCCCTGGGTATAGCTCTTCATAAAATCAATCATCTATGTATGATTGTATATGAAAGAAGTTATCTTTTTTGCTTCATCTAGGACCCTTCTCAAACTTTTTCTGTTACTAATTTTTTCCAAAATAAGATCCAAGCAATGAGCAGAACATGTTGACCAATACAAGTGCCTTCTCTTTTGTATCAACATTTTACCTATAACAGCCCGGTTTAGAACCTAGTCGGACAGTGGTTTTGAGACCACAAATCTGAGTCAGAAAAATATTTTAATATTATTTTTCGTGCTTATAGTATGTGAATTAACATGTGTGAAATTTTCGTGAATTAATTTTATCGTTTGTGTGTCGATTTGTGAAAAAGAACTTAATTGCAAAAAATACAAAAGTTGTGTGCCATTTGTTAAAGTGCCGAATTGGCATGGCTTTTTAAGTATGAGGTCCTTAAGATGCAAATGGACCATTGAATTCATGCATGGACAAGTATGGTCATTGGTTAGTGGATTTTTAATGTTATATGGCTAAGGTTAAAATAGTAATTGTTGTGTTATTATTAATTAAATAAAAACAAACATGCAATTGGCCATTATCATCTTGTTTTTGCCGAAACACAAAAGAAAAAGAAATGTTTGAAGCTTCATTAGGTTCGGCACTTGTTTAGCTAGATTAAGATCAAGAACAAAAGAAAACAGAATTAAATCGAGGAAAGTCGAAAGTGGTCGAGTAGTCGATTCCATCCGCTTGTCTTCGTCTGAGGTAAGTTCGTAAGTGAATAAATGATGTTAAATTGAATGTATTTTTTTATATACATTGCCGAATTAAATTCAGTATAGATTGATTAGTTACGAGCTTAATTCGATTGAATTACGACATTCGAAAGCCTTAAGAATCATAGGATTTCGATATGAGATTTCGTGTAAGACCACGTTTAGGACGATGGCATCAATTTGAGATTTACGTGTAAGACCATGTCTGGTACATTGGCATCATAATGATTATGTGTAAGACCTTGTCTGGGATAGTGGCATTGTTATTTGATTACAAGTAAGACCACGTCTAGGATGTTGGCATTGTTCGTGCTTTTTGAGCTATCCGAGTATCCTTTTGATTCTGAATGGTTCAACGAAAAATGTTACGGCAAAACTGAATGTGAGTTTAAATTAAACGATTCAGGTATATTTGAGTTATATAAAGTTTGGATGTAAAGGTAAGTATTGTAGTATAATATGATAATGTGAATTAATCGCTTAAATATGTTTATATTTATGTGTGTTCAAGATTGGGACTTTTCGACCTACTTGTATGAATTTTATATGTTCTTTGTTAAACTATTTGCTTATGACTTACTAAACTAGTTACGAGCTCGAAGATCGTCAAGGAAATCTGTCACACTATCGAATGCTATTTTGGTATTTTTTTGAAGCTTGAATTTTGAACTTATGGCATGTATAGGCTAGCATTTGTTTTGGTTGGTCTTGAAATTTGTATATGTTTAGCCATGCGAAAATGGCTTGATCTCAAAGCTAATGACCAATGTTTAAGTAAATTTGGTCATGGTATATGCATGTCGTAATTTTGATATATGGATGTGTTTTGGTTATGGATTGTTAATGACGCTAAAGATAGTGATAACCGGTCATGTGTTAGCTTAAATCACAAATATAGATGATGTTTTTAATCTAAATTATGGTTCGGAAATGGTAATATATTCATGTAGTTAATTGTTTAGTTATATGTTAATGTTGAAATTGGTTGTGTTCGTTATGTGAGAATTATGCTATGCTCGGATAATTGACAATTTGAAATGGTATGATTGCATTAGTAAATTGGATAGAAATGTTGAATAAAGTGTATATGTATATTCGCTAAAATATTAAACTTATATTATTGAGTATGTGATATGGTTATGCATGTATTGAAGTCATATTAGATGTCCGAATACGTGGATAAGTAATTAGTTATGTGTATGTATGTTAAGCATGCAAATTAGGTGTATTTTTAGTGTTATATGTACTTAAAACAGTTCAAATTAATATGTTTATATATGCACAAACTTGTGTTAAAAGAATAAGTATAATTGGTCTCAAATAATGCTTGTTTAAATAAGTATATGCAAAGTGATATGTTTAGTATGGATGTTCGAAATGATTCAATTAATGTATGTTTATATGTATAAACTTGTAATAAGAAAATATGTATGTTTTGGTCTTATAAATTGAGGTATAGTTGTCTTTTAAATAGGTCTAGAGTTGGTAATAATGCACATGCAAAATTGGTTAAAGTTAAGCAAGTAGAATGTGTATCTATATATGTATATATGTGTCTTGGTTGCTAATGTTTGGATTATTGACTATTATTAAGTAAATGAGTTGTGCATGATTTCAGATATTTTTATACGGTAATTGTTAATTGAGTAAAGGAAAGAATAAATGGCATGGTGCGCACATGATTTTTTTTCATGAATGGTTCAATTTAATATGGTTATATGCGCATGAGTATTTTCTTATATTTGATATCTAGCTTATGAAATGTATGTATTGAAATTTTTATAAGCTTAAATAGTAAATTTTAATATACGAACGTTAAGCATATAGTACTATTAAGCTTCGAAACTTGAGTAGGGTTAGTGAATTAAAATGATTATTTTACGGATCATAAAATGCAATGAATACCTGTTTTGAGCTGTGTTCTGTACTGTAATGCCTCTCAACCCTAATTCGGCGATGGATACAAGTTAAGGGTTTTACATTTAATTAGTATCAGAGCTACGGTTTAGTCGGTTCTAGGACTAACATAACGCGTGTGAGTCTAGCTATACATGCCATATTTTTATACTGCGATAGTGGGATGATTCCTGACATTTACAAATGTTTTTTTGTATAGTAAATGGATCCCGATAGAGCCATAGCAGATGATGTGGAAAGTAATGCAACCGCACCCACTCAAGCGGCAGTGCAGTCTGATTCTAGACCTTCTGTAAGTAACCAAGAGGAATAGGCTAAGCAAGTCTTCTTCCAAATGATGAACGAGTGGTTCACAGAGTTCGTACAAACGAATCCGGCTGCTCAACAACCTCTACCCCCGCCTAATTCCCTTCAGACTTTTGTTTTACCTCCTGTTATGAATCTGATTGCGACGAATAAGCCTCTTGTTGATAAAATTCAAAAATATGGGGCCAAAGAGTTCAGGGCCACCAATGATGATGATGTTGAGAGAGTCGAATTTTGGCCCGAGAATACTATCCGAGTATTCGTGAAATGTCTTGTACTCCTGATGAATGTGTTAAATGTATCGTTTCTTTACTGAGAGATATAGTCTATCAATGGTGGAAAACTTTGATTTCTGTTGTTTCGAAAGAACGAATTACTTGGGATTTCTTTTAATCTGAATTCTGAAAAAAATCCATTAGTTAGAGATTTATTGATCAAAAGAGAAAGGAGTTTCTCGAGCTTAAATAGGGTCGTATGTCCGTAACGGAATACAAGCGAGAATTTGTTTGACTGAGCTGATATGCACAAGAGTGTGTATCCATAGAAGAAATAATGTGCAAAAGATTCGAAGATGGTTTAAACGAAGATATTCGTCTGTTAGTCGGGATTTTAGAGATCAAAGAGTTTGTTGTGCTTGTTGATCGAACATGTAAAGTTGAAGAACTCGATAAAGAGAAGAGAAAAGCTAAATCAGAAGTTAGAGATGCAAGAAAGAGATCCTCGAGTAAATCATTTCAGTCTACATCAAAGGAATTTCGAGATGATTATAGCCAACCAAAGGCTAATGTGGGACTTTGAACAGAGATCGTGCTAGATCACATTCTAGCTTTAAAGCTCCTGCTACTTCAGTTGCAAGTGTTGGAAATGTTCGCTCCCATTGACCTGAGTGCAAGCATTGTGGTAAAAGACATCTGGGAAGTTGTAGATTGAATGATCGAGCTTGCTTTAGATGTGGATCATTAGATCATTTTATCCGTGATTGTCCTGAGTTAGCTGAACAGAATACAGTATAGAACATGAGACCTGTAACTAGAGGGAGATCACCCAGAGGTGCCGAGAATGTAAGTGGAAGTTAGAGAACGACCAAAGATACAGCTATAAGGTCCAAGGCGAGAGCACCTGCTCAAGCATACGCTATTCGGGCTCGTGAAGAAGCGTCATCTCCAGATGTCATTACCGATACTTTCCTTCTTTATGATACGATTTTTGTTGCATTGATTGATCCTGGATCGACACATTCTTATGTATGTGAGACTTTAGTATCCAGTAAGACTTTGCCTATAGAGTCTACTGAGTTTGTGATTAAAGTATCGAACCCCTTAGGCCAGTGAGTCTTGGTTGATAAAGTATGTAAAAATTGTCCATTGATGATTCGAGATTTATATTTTTCGGTTGATTTGATGTTGTTACTATTCGATGAATTTGATATAATTCTAAGTATGGATTGGCTAACTTTGCACGATACTACTGTGAATTGCAAACGAAAAACTATTGATTTGAGATGCAAGAATGACGAGATAATCCGAATTGAGTCAGTGATCTGAATGGGTTGCCAGCTGTGATATCAGCAATGAAAGCTCTGAATTATGTGAAAAGGGGATACGAAACCTATTTTGCTTATGTGATTGATTCGAATGTGATAGATAAGAAATTAAAATCAGTGCCTGTTGTTTGTGAGTTTCTTGATGTGTTTCCAGAAGAGTTACCGGGTTTGCCGCTGATCCGAAAGGTTGAGATTGGTATTAAATTAGTGCCAGGAAAAACTCTGATTTTGATAGCTCCGTACAGAATGGCTCTGACCGAATTGAAAAAATTAAAGTCTCAGGTGCAAGAATTGACAGATAGAGGGTTTGCTAAACCTAGTGTCTCACCTTGGGGTGCTCTGGTTCTGTTCGTGAGAAAGAAAAATGGTACGATGAGAATGTGCATTAATTATTGTCAGTTGAACAAAGTGATTATAAAGAACAAATATCCTCTGCCCAGAATTGACGATTTGTTTGATCAGTTGAAAGGTGCTACTGTGTTTTCGAAGATAGATCTGAGATCGGATTACTATCAGTTGCGAGTTAAAGACTCCGATGTGCCGAAAAACTACTTTTTGAACAAGGTACGGACATTATGAGTTTTTAGTTATGCCTTTCAGACTTACTAATGTACCTGCTGCTTTTATGGATTTAATGAATCGGATCTTCAAACAGTATTTGGATCGATTTGTGGTAGTGTTTATAGATGACATCTTGATATATTCTCGCAATGAATCCGAGCATGCCGAACATCTGATAATAGTGTTACAGACTTTACGTGACAAGGAGTTATATGCAAAGTTCAGTAAATGCGAGTTCTAGTTACGAGAAGTTAGTTTTCTAGGACATGTTGTGTTAACATCGGGTATTCAGGTTGATCCGAGCAAGATTTTGGCAATATTAGATTGGAAGCCTCCGAGAAATGTTTTTGAAGTCTAAAGTTTTCTGGGACTTACTAGTTATTACATACGGTTCGTAAAAGGTTTCTCTATGATTGCAACCCCGATGACTAGACTACTTCAGAAAGATGTTAAATTTGAGTGGTCAGAAAAGTGTCAGAAAAGTTTTGATCAATTGAAAGCTTTGTTGACTGAAGCTCCGGTATTAGTTCAACCAGAATCGGGTAAAGAATTCGTAATCTTTAGTGATGCATCTTTAAATGGTTTGGGCTGTGTTCTGATACAGGAAGACAAAGTGATAACTTATGCCTCGAGACAGTTAAAGTCGCACGAAAAGAATTATCCGACACATGATCTAGAATTGGCAGCTATTGTATTTGCATTGAAGATTTGGCGCCACTATCTGTTCGGTGAGAAATGTCATGTCTATTCTGATCATAAAAGCTTGAAATACCTAATAACTCAGAAAGATTTGAATCTGCGGCAGAGAAGATGGTTTGAACTGTTAAAATACTATGAGCTTGTTATTGATTATCATCCGGGAAAAGCAAATGTTGTTGCTGATGCTTTGAGTCGGAAATCACTGTTTGCATTACGTGCTATGAATGCTCAGTTGTCTATGTCTGATGATGGTTCGGTTCTAGCCGAATTGAAAATGAGGCCTTTATTCTTACAATAGATTTATGATGCTTAGAAGGTTGATAAGGAGATATTAGCAAAACAAGTTCAATGTGATGTGAATACTGATCCAGAGTTTCAAATTGGTGTTGAGGATTGTTTGAGGTTCAGAAATTGGATTTGTGTTCTGGGAAATCTAGAGTTTATTTAGATGATTTTGAGCGAAGCTCACAGTAGTAGACTATCAGTAATCCGAGAAGTACAAAAATGTATAACGATCTGAAACAGCTTTATTGGTGACCTGGTATGAAACGAGATATCTCAGAATTTGTTTCGAAATGTCTAATCTATTAGCAAGTCAAAGCCGAACATCAGGTACCCTCTGGGTTACTATAGCCGATTATGATTCCAAAGTGGAAATGGGACAGAATCACGATGCATTTTGTATCGGGTTTACCTCTGTCACCGAGTAAGAAAGATGCGGTCTGGGTAGTGGTTGATAGACTAACAAAGTCGACCCATTTTATTCTGGTACGCACTGATTTTTCTCTTGATAAGCTTACTGAGTTGTACATCTCTCAGGTTGTTAGATTACACAGAATACCTATTTCTATTGTTTCGGATAGAGATCCGAGGTTCACATCGCGATTTTGAAGAAACTGCAAGATGCGTTAGCTACGAAGCTACACTTTAGCACTGCTTTTCCCCCACAGACGGGTGGTCAATCAAAGCAAATTATTCAGATACTCGAGGATATGTTGAGATGTTGCATTCTTGAGTTTGAAGGTACGTGGGAACGATACTTGCCACTGATTGAATTTGCATATAATAACAGCTTTCAATTGAGTATCAAAATGGCACATTACGAGGCTTTGTACGGTCGCAAATATTGAGCACCTTTGTATTGGACGGAGCTTAGTGAGAATAAGATACACGAGATCGATTTGATCAAAGAGACTGAACAGAAAGTGAAAGTAATTCGTGATAGTCTAAAAGCAGCATCGGATCGTAAGAAGTCGTATGCAGACTTGAAACGGAAGGATATCGAGTATCAGATCAGGGATAAGGTGTTTTTGAAAGTAGCACCATGAAAGAAAAATACTCTGATTCAGTCATAAAGGCAAATGAGTCCGAGATTCATTGGGTCGTATGAGATTATTGAGCGTATCGGGCCGGTTGCTTATAGATTGATGTTGCCATTTAAATTGGAAAAGATTCATAACGTGTTTCACATATCTATGCTTTGACGATATCGATCTGATCCCTTGCATGTGATTTTACCATTTAAGATTGAAATTAAGTCCGATATGACATATGAAGAAGAACCAATTCAGATTTTGGATCGCGAGATTAAAGAACTGCGAAACAAGAAAATTCTGTTAGTAAAAGTATTAGGGCATAGAGACGGTGTTGAAGAGGTTACGTGGGAGCTTGAAGATGATGTGGTAGCCTGAAGATGCTATGAGACAACAATATCTGAATCTGTTTAACGGTAAGATTTTCGGGGACGAAAATCCCTAATGTGGGAGACTTGTAACAGCCCGATTTAGACCCTAGTCGGATAGTGGTTTTGGGACCACAAATTCGAGTTAAAAAACATTTTAATATTATTTTCTGTGCTTATAGTATGTGAATTGACATGTGTGAATTTTCGTGAATTAATTTTATCGTTTATGTGCCGATTTGTGAAAAAAGACTTAATTGCAGAAACTACAAAAGTTGTGTGCCATTTGTTAAAGTGCCGAATTGACATGACTTTTTAAGTATGAAGTCCTTAAGATGCAAATGGACCATTTAATTCATGCATGGACAAGTATGGACATTGGTTAGTGGATTTTTAATGTTATATGGCTAAGGTTAAAATAGTAATTGTTGTGTTATTATTAATTAAATAAAAACAAACATGCAAATGGCCATTATCATCTTGTTTTTGTCGGAACACAAAAGAAAAAGAAATGTTTGAAGCTTCATTAGGTTCGGCACTTGTTTAGCTAGATTAAGATCAAGAACAAAAGAAAACAGAATTAGATTGGGGAAAGTCGAAAGTGGTCGAGTAGTGAATTCCATCTGCTTGTCTTCGTCCGAGGTAAGTTCGTAAGTGAATAAATGATATTAAATTGAATGTATTTTTTATATACATTATCGAATTAAATTCAGTATAGATTGATTAGTTACGAGCTTAATTCGATTGAATTACAACATCCGAAAGCCTTATGAATCATACGATTCTGATATGTGATTTCGTGTAAGACCACGTCTGGGACGATGGCATCGGTTTGAGATTTACGTGTAAGACCATGTCTGGGACATTGGCATCGTATATGATTACGTGTAAGACCCTGTCTAAGACAGTGGCATCATTATTTGATTACATGTAAGACCACGTCTGGGACGTTGGCATTATTCGAGCTTTTTGAGCTATCTGAGTATCCTTTTCATTCCGAATGGTTCAACGAAAAATGTTACAGCAAAACCAAATGTGAGTTTGAATTAAACGATTCAGGTATATTTGATTTATATAAAGTATTGTAGTATAACATGATAATGTGAATTAATCGCTTAAATATGTTTATATTTATGTGTGTTCAAGATTGAGAGTTTTTGGCCTACTTGTATGAATTATATATGTTCTTTGTTAAACTATTTGCTTATGACTTACTAAGCTATTTAAGCTTACTGTGTGTTCATTCGTTCGCTGCTTTATAGATTTTGGAAGTTAGTTACTGTTGGATCGCCGGCACCCCTATGGCGCAGCGAAAAATAAAAATTCGGCGATCCTAACCAGGGATCCATGTGTGAGGAACGAATCGGGGTGAAAGAGGTTGCGAAATTACCTAATGTTTATTCAGAGTAGACAGCAACACCTCAACAACGAGTAGTCTGATCTACTGTCGAACCAAACCGCAATCTATCGTGATTCCGGCCTCTACGTAATCTACCTAGTTGACTACGAACGAAAGGAATCCCCAAAACAGTTTTGAGAGTTATTTTCTTTGACGGCTGCTAGACTCAAACAAAGAAAAACTGGATTATATATATCCTTTTGTTTTAGGGTTTTTTTTAAGAATTAAATAAATATAATAATATTTTAATCTGAAAATTATAATTACATTAATTATAATATAAGTTCGTAAACCATATATTTATTTGAATTCTTATGCTAACCAAATTCATGTCCTCACTATACGCATACAACAACCTTGTACATAATGTGTTGAAATTTGATTACCGAATTAAATTAATTCTATAATTAATTTAATTCAAGCGACCCAAAAACAATACCAACTATGGTTTATTCCGTTCATTTCAACTATAGGGTGTGACCTCAGAGGTTCTTGTAACGTTAGTAGTAACACTAGAACGATTCTAATGCTACGAACAATGAGTGGCATCTAGCAATGCATCATTGCTACCTAAGTCACAAGAGATCATGATTCGACATAACCTTTTATGTTTAACCTTTATGCAATAATCCTTAAGTCCTTTATCTCTGGATTGGACACAAGTCATGGAATAATCACACTTGCATTGTCCATTCCATGTTCCTTGATATCTTAAGCAGACTACGATATACAAATAAGTATGACATCTAATATCAACTTATTTGAGCATGGCCATGCATTTCTAGTCTCACTTAATCAAGTGGCCTAAGATATTACTCCCATTATGTAGGAGGGACTTATCCTATATCGACCAACCATATCCCTCTACATAGATTGTGGTATATCCAACATCGCCTTTATAGAACAACCGATTCTGTACGCTTGATCGTATCAAAATATACAACTCAAGATGTTGGGATTATGATGATCTCAAGTCCGAGGATCATATAAATATTAATCATTATGAGTAATGTCGTGACAATTACATAATAATCCAAGAAACATACTCATAATGGGTCACCCAATATGTTGTTCTCTAACACACATATTCATGTAATGATTCGACATTCCATATCAATGACAACTCTTTATCATCAATCAACTACACGTTAGTCTTAATGCATTATCGTTGTCCTATCCAACAATAATACTTGACTAAGGAACTTTTAAGAATAATCATATTATTCTCAGGACATTATTATAAAATAGTTTATTTATATACATAGAAAAGAAACTGAAATAATAATGGTAACGCCTTATATTAATAAACATGATAAATCAAGTATGTTATTACAACCATCTCATGATTGATCTTTGGGCATACTCTAACAGTTACAAGCTCGGGGATCGTTAAGGAAATCTGTCACACTATCAAACGCTATTTTGGTATTTTTTTAAGCTTGAATTTTGAACTTATGGCATGTATAGGCTAGCATTTGTTTTGGTTGATCTTGCAATTTGTATATGTTTAGCCATGCGAAAATGGCTTGATCTTAAAGCTAATGATCAATGTTTAAGTAAATTTGGTCATGGTATATGCGTGTGGTAATTTTGATATATGGATGTGTTTTGGTTGTGGATTGTTAATGGTGCTAAAGATAGTGATAATCGGTCATGTGTTAGCTTAAATCGCAAATATAGATGCTGTTTTTAATGTAAATTATGGTTCGGGAATGGTAATATATTCATGTAGTTAATTGTTTAGTTATATGTTAATCTTGAAATTGGTTGTATTCGTTATGTGAGAATTATGCTATGCTTGGATAGTTGACAATTTGAAATGGTATGATTGCATTAGTAAATTGGATAGAAATGTTGAACAAAATCTATATGTATATTTGGCTAAAATATTAAACTCATATTATTGAGTATGTGATATGGTTATGTCATGTATTGAAGTCATATTAGATGTCCGAATACGCTAATAAGTAATTAGTTATGTGTATGTATGTTAAGCATGCGAATTAGGTGTATTTTTAGTGTTATATGTGGTTAAAACGGTTCAAATTAATATGTTTATATATGCACAAACTTGTGTTAAGAGAATAAGTATAATTGGTCTCAAATAATGCTTTGTTTAAATAAGTATATGCAAAGTGATATGTTTTGTATGGGTGTTCGAAATGATTCAATTAATGTATGTTTATATGTATAAACTTGTAATAAGAAAATAGGTATGTTTTGGTCTTATAAATTGAGGTATAATTGTCTTGTAAATAGGTCTAGAGTTGGTAATAATGCACATGCAAAATTGGTTAAAGTTAGGCAAGTAGAATGTGTATCTATATACGTATATATGTGTCTTGGTTGCTAATGTTTGGATTATTGACTATTATTAAGTAAATGAGTTGTGCATGATTTGAGTATATTTTTATACGGTAATTATTAATTGAGTAAAGGAAAGGATAAATGGCATGTTGTGAACATGATTTTTTTCTTGAATGGTTCAACTTAATATGGTTATATGCGCATGAGAATTTTCTTATATTTGATATCCAGCTTATGAAATGTATGTATTGAAATTTTTATAAGCTTAAATAGTAAATTTTAATATACGAACGTTAAGCATGTAGTACTATTAAGCTTCGAAATTTGAGTAGGGTTAGTGAATTAAAATGATTGTCTTACGGATCATGAAATGCAATGAATACCTGTTTTGAGTTGTGTTCTGTACTGTAATGCCTCTCAACCCTAATCCAACGACAGATATGGGTTAGGGTGTTACATTACCTCTGGCTTTGATCGCTGCTTTATTATCTGTAACAAATTGAACAATAAATTCTTCACCAATTTCATCCACCATTTTATCCATTATATTAAAGTAATACTCAGTAGTATGAGAGGTAACACTGCTAGTATCAATTGCATTTTTAAAAATAGTACCTCTAGGGCTATAAATCAAGAAAATGAGTATATGTTGATTTCTAGTCCCTTTCCATCCATCACACATAATGGTCACACCTCTTTCTTCCCAGATAGGCTTAAAGGTATTCACCCATTCTTTTATTTCCTTATACTCTTCTTCCAAATACACTCCTGTCACCTCATAAGCTGAAGGACTCTTAACTGATTTTCCAACTTTAGCTGCAACTTGAAGTATAGGCTGTAGAAATGGTGACTCTACAATTCTTGTAGGTAAAGCTTCATGCAATATTAACTTTGACATTGCTTTCCCCAGCTTTGCTTTTGCATTTTTCAAGAAGCTTGTAGTGAGTTTTGGTTGCTTCAAACTTTTTGATCTTTCAAGAACAGGATCCATATTTGCTAATTTAGCTCCAAGAGAGTTAAAATTAGTCCACTGATGTTCCCTCCCACTTCTTTCAGAATTATAAATACTGAATGATATGCTAAATACTTGAGTTTCAGAACTACTACCTCCCCAACTTTCATAAATTGAATCTTGACCAGTTCTTGCTCTTCGATGTTGTCTTTCTTCCCATTCAATTGGATCTTATACTCTCATGTTTTGCAATAGCATCATCAGCATCACTATTACCATAATCTCCGTGATCTCCTAATCTTATTCTTTCCTCCAATTCTTCTTTCCTCCTCTGCTTCACAATTTTTTCATTATGATATTCATTAATATGTTGAGCAATGTTTTTTCTAACTTTTGCCGAGACATTTGGACAATGTTCTACATTTTTTTTTGTTGCCAAATGCTTTTTCAACCGTGTTATTCCTCCGTTGATGACTCTTTCACAAAATTTGCATTTGACATTATTACGACCATCTTTAACAGGCTCTCCCCACCTTCAACCGTAATCATCACTAGGAGCTTCACCTTCTTTACTTCTAGAATGTGACATCTTTTATAGCTGCACATAAATCATTATTATTCATTGCATGAGATCAAACTAGATAGTAAAATATTCAAAAATAAAATAAAAATTATAAAACTTAAAACTAATAATAAAAAATTCAAAAAATGAAACTTAAATCATAATAGCAGCCATACATTTAAATTTCAAACGACAACCTCCCTTGTTCTTATCCTTGTATATTCGGCTACACATGCACACACACACTCTTGTGCACAAGCGGTCATGTGCTCCTCACATGTTTGGACGCCACATGGACTGCCACAAATGCATAGGACACTTGCCCTTACATAGGACACGTTTCAGCTGCTTCTAGACTCGTCAGCTGGAGTTGAGCTGGTGGAGCTGAGTTTGAGCTAGCTAGAAATGTACTGAAATGAAATGAGTGAAACAATCTTTCGTAACTATTTCGAGCTGAGATGAGCTCCATGCACATATTTGAGCTTCAACCGAGCTAGAAATGAGGTCTTAAGTCGTTGTCTATTATTGTTTGAGCTTCAACCGAGCTAGAAAAGAGATCTTAAGTCATTGTCCATTACGCTTCCTTATGGTAAACAAAACAAACATGCATTAAAGTAATGCAAACTTATTGAAAACTTATTAACAAGTCAGTAAACATAATGCAAACACACTTACTTACTCAATGGAACTAATGCAAATGTTACACTTCAAGATGTAACACATTATAGAGCTTAGTTTCTACACTAATACAAGTCGTAAACACTTGCAATCTTATTCATTAAAACACAAACAACATCAAATCAATACCAAAACATACTTAAATACACACATAATACATAGTAGAACCTAAATACATCACATATCAGCATGCAACATGTTATAAAGCCTATGTTCTAAGGCATGAACATGATCGAATAAATCTGGAATCGTAGCACAAGTAAGGAACAAGGCTTCCCTGAATTTCTTTGCCTTAGATCGAGTAATAGGTCCTAATGGTAAGACCTCCGGATCAGTTTGCTTTGTTGGTGTGAGCGTGCGCACATCACTTTCACAAAATTTGCATTTGACATTATTACGACCATCTTTAACAGGCTCTCCCCACCTTCAACCGTAATCATCACTAGGAGCTTCACCTTCTTTACTTCTCGAATGTGACATCTTTTATAGCTGCACATAAATCATTATTATTCATTGCATGAGATCAAACTAGATAGTAAAATATTCAAAAATAAAATAAAAATTATAAAACTTAAAACTAATAATAAAAAATTCAAAAATGAAACTTAAATCATAATACTTATAACTAACACCACAAAATGGTTCACAAAATACCTTATAAACAACTTTGTAACTAAATGCCTCCAGATCTATTGTATCTTTTATTTAGTTATTTCAACTTTCATGTAATAAACTAAGATAAATAGATTTTTATACAAAGTAATAAACCCTAAATTAGTCAGCCTATACTAATCAACTACAATTAATAAAATAATAATAATTTCATATCATACCTGTTGTAATAACTATAGACTTAAGAACAAGTCTTGAAATAGAAAAAAAAAAAAAAGAAGTGAACTCTTGAAATGCTGGAGAAGGATAAGTGAAATTTGGAGCTCAAAGTTTTTTATTTTTCCTCTTCCACCCATTGATGGTTTATGAAGTGGTGTAAACTTTTTTTGGACACATTTCAATTTTTCTTTTAAATTTGTTAACTATTTTTAAGAGAAAAAGTACATGAAATAATATATATACTTATTCATTTCATACTCAATTTTTTCCCTTTATTTGTTGAATAATTGTACTAAAAGATTTTATCCTAGTTTTCAATTTTTCAAATACTTCAAAACAAAATTTACATGCTTTACTTTAGCCCTTTACTTACATTTTACCCATTTTTTCCCTTTATTTGTTGAATGATTGTACCAAAAGGTTCTATCACAATTTTCCAATTTTTCAAACACTTAAAATTTTTCCTTTCCTTACATATTACGTTTTTTTTCAGATTTGTTGAATGATTGTACCAAAAGATTCTATCGTAGTTTTTCAAACACTTCAAAACAATTTCTATTTACAAATTCTTTTTTTTCTCAGACAATATTCATTTTATTATTGAAAAAAGCAACTGCAAAAATAGCAATGCAGAAAGTCCAAAATCAGGACAATAACGAAACAACACAACACCGTTAACAGATTCTACCATTAAAATCCTTAAGTAGTCATAAATAAAGCTATAAAATTGGAAGTTGTAACACAAAACTTAAATGTAAAAGAAAAGTATGTGTATATATATCAAGTGTATGTAAAAGAAAAGTATGTGTATGCCATTCAATCCTAAAGTAATCACAAATAAAGCTTTACCCGATAATCACTACTAAGAAAAAAGTGATAATAGACATGCAATTTGTTGATTTAATGTAAGTATAATGTTGGAAGCCTATTAAATGTTCCAATGATCAAACAATTTTCATAATGTTCCAAGGATCAAACAAGGATATTTCATAAGTTAAATATTTGTTATTACTTAACATCATTTTTTTTCTTTTTTGCTAAGTCTAAAAATATCCGAGTGTTTCATCTATGTGATTTCATATTTCGGATAATTTGAAAGTTTGTTGCGGCGTTACATAACGGCTTCAGACTGCAAAAGTCGTGATATGGTTCCCTCATCGCATTGTGCCAATATTACGTTGCGGAGACCTTCAAAACTGTTACGATGCAGCCATTACACTACGTTGTGGCCGCAATTTAATACCACACCTTGTCCTGTGTAGTCGACCCATCATTTGAAAACCTAACCACTAGGAGTTTATATCCGTTCCGCACCGAATACTTACCAGAACCCTCCCCTCGCTAGATTTGTGTATCCGCTTGAGCATATTGTACCAATGGATTACAGAGGATAGGCTCAGGTTCCATCGAGCTAAACATGGTTCTAATCAACTCAACTTTTCACTGTTGTTCGTTGTGATCAATAAGGTCATAAACTTGTTAAATTTACATAGTTAAATATTTGCATGTAAAATATCTTATAAAATTCATAAAAAGTTCATTACACAAAAAATTATACAAATATATAATCTTTTCTATAATGAATTAATATAAAAATTATGTAACACATAAGGCAAATTAATATACAATACCACACAAACACAAACTATTGTTTTAAAGGTATAATCTACAATTACAAGCAATACATCTTTATGATTATAATCAAAATCAATTAATACAATGAATAAATTAAATTCCAATTAAAATCAATACATTTGTATAATTATGATTAAAATCAAACTATTATAATGTGCAAATGGATGAATTGATAATTTGAATATGTCCAATCCTAAACCATAATAATTCAGATAAAGACCACACACGGTGGGACTTAAAATTGGAATAAAATATGAATTTAGAATCCATACATTCGTAAATACACAGTAAAACTTGAACTTAAGCACTAATGGTCTTAAGACCTCAACCATTACCAACACTATCAAGGCTTCATTAGCCAAACGCAACCAATTCTCTATGACAAAATATACAAAAACCTAACACTAAAAATAATGTGAAAACAATAACATGCACAAATATAAAATTTACATATAATATAATTAAAAGATTAATACTCACATACACATGATATGGACATAGTCACACTATACATGCGTACATCACATGTAACAGCTTGATTTAGGGCTTAGTCGGAACAGTAGTTTCGGGACCACAAATTCAACTAGGAAAATATTATTATATATTTATGGTCTATGATTTCATGGAAAGTTTTTGGAAAAATTTCGTTCGAAAATTTTGACGTTTGAGCACTCAATTTAGTCAAAAGGACTAAATTGTAAAAAGTGCAAAAATTGAGTTTTATATGTTAAAGGTATTTAATTGTTATGGAATCATAGATTAGGGGTACTTATGTTGTAATTATACCATTAGTTAATGATGGACAAAAATGGGCATGAAATAAGTGAACTAGGATTTTTTTTAAGAAAGGGCATTTTAGTCATTTGGTAAATAAATAGAATTAAATGGGAAAAAGATGGCAAAATATGCCCATCTTCTCCATAGTTGCTGCCGAATTTTAGAAGACACCATAGCTAGGGTTTCTTTGCTTTTTCAAGCTCATAGTAAGTGCATCCTAGCCCCGTTTTTAATGTTCTTTGCATTTTTGAGATTCCTGTAGCTCGGTTTATCTATTTTTACTGTTAATTCGAGCTAGAGTTGAAATTTGAAAAATCACCCATGTGTGAAATTTGTGTATTTTGATGTTTTGTGGAAGAATATGAAGTTATAAATTATGTTAAACAATTTTCGCTAGTCGATTTTAAGTGAAACCGATTAAAATAACATAATCGGTAAAAATACCTAAAGCTCATAAGTAATAGTTAGAGTGAGAATTGGATGTTGCTATAAGAGGGAAAAGTGTTCAGCGTGTGACAAAAAATAAGAATAAAGAATAAAATTTAATTTCCGAACTTTGGGGCAAAAATGTAATTATGCAAAAGTTTAGGGACAAAATCGTAATTTTATCAAAAGTTGAGTCGAAGCTTGTTTTAATAAATGTGAATGTTAAACAAGCTCAATTTACTGTTATAGATCAAGAAAGACGAGAAGTCAACCTTAATCGAAGAAAAGAGAATATTGGGGATTAGATTGCAAAATCTCTACATTTTGTATCGAGGTAAGTTGTATGTAATTAATACATTGTTATAATTATTTTTTTATTTTTCGTGACAATATATGTGAAAGGATTGAAAATGAAATAGTTATATAAAAGTTAGAATTTTGAAATTGATAATTGATTTGTTTAAAATCAGCTTGGTTTATGGATATACCAACTGCAAGTAATGGTTGAAGTGATTCAAATCGAATTATTAAATTGGTTATGGAGTTGAGTGGAAAGATTGATATTATGATGTGTTATGGATAAATTGTAAATTATTGGGAAGTAAGAATCTTTGTGGAACTGTCGGAATGGTAAAGATTTGAATATAGTATCGATGAACACGTGTGTAGTACTATGTGAAGGCTACTACGTGTATCGATAAATAATGGTCACATGTGTAGTACTAAGTGAAGGCTACTATGTGTACTGAAAAGATTTGGTCATGTATGTAGTACTATGTGAAGGCTACTACGTGGACTGTAAAACTTGATCACATGTGTAGTACTATGTGAAGACTACTATGTGTATCGAATGATAATAATAACATGGGTGGTACTATGTGAAAACCCCCAAATATTTGTTTTTATACCGACATGTTCAACGAGGTATGGGTATCTGATTGAAATGTGATAAGTTGCGAAAGAGTGATTGAAGTGATGAAGTCTTTTATTGTGTTATAAAATAAATGGTTATAGTGCTATGTGAATGAGAGATGTAGGAATAGAATAGATTTGGACAGTGACAGTGATGTTAGTTTGAAAAATCACCAAAAATTATAGGAACTGAGTTAGTGTTGAATAAGACATGGAATTAAAGATGAATGAGTCTAGTTTTACATAAAAGAGAAAGAATGGCCAAAGAAGTTATATATTCTGAGATATTGGAATTTTAGTGAGACAAGGTTTTAATGATTTCAAAATCCTCTGTTCTGACTTTGGAAAATCACTAAAAATTGTAAAAAAATTTATGTTTTGTAATTTACATTCTTAAATTTCTTATTGAGTCTATTTTCAAAATAAATAAGTGATAACATCATTTGAATTCTGTACTAAGAGATAACTGACTTTTAGTGAAGAGAGGTCAGAAATGTCAAGCAGTGAAACAGGGGAACCTTTAGAGAATAAACTGTACTAATTGGCCAAACAAAAAATTCTGAAAATTTTATGGTAAGAAGGTATATGAGTCTAGTTTCAGAGAAAATTTACGGATCTTAATTTGGAGTTCCGTAGCTCCGAATAGAAACAATTTAGTGACTGTGACTCAGAAAAATAGTTTTCTGGAAATTGAATAAATAATAGATTTATGTGTGATAAAAATTATATTATCTATGGTATCATGCTAGAAATTTATTTATCAATTACACACATACTTACTAAGCTATATGCTTACTCCTCTTTATTTTCCCTTATTTTATAGTGACATTAATCAGCTTGGAAATTGGACGAAGTCAGAACATCATCCACACTATCATCATCATCTTTTGGGTATTTTGCAACCAATACTTTTGAAATATGGCATGTATAGATGACTTAATGTAATGTGGTATATATATATATATATATATATATATATATATATATATATATATATATTGTTTGACTTAAAATGTGGTGTATATTAATTGATAAAATATTTTCTTAAAACTACTAACAAAGTATTTAGAATGTTGTGGATGGATAAATTGTGTCTGAACATATAACTGTATTTGGTTGAAATATTGAAGTTGTTTGAAATTGTGTTTCGAAAATTTGCAGGAGGGATTGAATGTTTATGAAAAGGAATTATGTCAAAATTTTTGTTAAAAAAAAATTTCAGATCGTTTGATAATACTTCTTACCTTGTTTCAGTGATGAATATGGGTAAGAGGTGTTACATCACATTTAAAGAGAGCTGTCCAAATAAAGTCTCCAGTTATCCCTTTGAAGGCTTTGAGTGGATTGGTTGAACAACACTTGGCCACTAGACTGATCATGAGACTTCTAGAAAAAAAAAGTTAAAACCTAAAAAAATATATAAGAATCCCCAAATTCAAAAATTCCAAATGTTTTTTTTGTAACAATTCAAAATTTTTCCTTCGTCCGGAAATGTTGAAAATTATAAATTGAGTTATTTTGGAAAATTAAGTCGAGAGATTTTTGTGAATGCGTGGTGTTGGATTTTAATTTGTTAATTTGTTAGTTGTAATTATTAAGTTTCCATGTTTAGTTGGTTATTAGAAATTTAGATTTTTGGCCTACAAACCATATTGTAAGAATAATAAAATTAGAGGGGTCAATATCACAAGACTAGAAATATGGATTGGAGATAGGAAAGATCCTTATGTGGTAAATAGAGCAAAAATACCATTTGCTATTTTTTTTTTTTGAGGGAACGGCTTTCTCAACCCATTTACACGATTTTTCACTCAATTTCATGAACAAAAATTCTCTCAACTCTTCGGCTCACTTTCCTTGAATCTTGATTTCAATTCAAAATCTAACAAGGTAAGTATAATTTCAAAAAAAAATCTCTTCATCATTTTCATCATCTAAAGTTTGATTTTAACGTTTTCCCTCTCATCTTCTAGTGTCGTTGGTTTTTGGAAGAAGGGAGGTGATGAGTTTTTTAAAATTTTCTTGAGCAAATTTCTTATTTTTAGCAAGGTAATGTGTTCTTCTAATCATAAACTTTTTTATTGTGCATCATCATAAAATTGATTTCAACCCTTTCTCCTTATTTCTTCCTCTTCTTTCACGTGTCGTTTTGGTATATGCAAGAGAGAGGGAGCTTCAGTTCTGTTGATTTCTTGATGTTTTAAAGTTAGTTTCTCGATGATTTTGAGTTTAGAATCATGTGAGAATAATAAATTTCAAATTTGAGTTAGATTGGAGCAAGTTCTTGAGATATGCCATAGTTGAGTTCTTGAGAGATAAGCTTAGTAATCTTCAGATTTTGCTAGAAATAGAGTGTTTCTAGAGTGATTTTTAGGTTGTAGACATAGTCATAATGTGAGATTTTGGCTAAGCTAGATTAAAGTCCTCTTAAATGGTTCTAGGAAGCGGAATATATTTAGTAGTTTAAAATGTTTTATTATGATTTCTTAAATTGCTTTACAGATAGTTTTTTTTAGGGGTGAGCATTTGATCGAATCGAATTGAATCGAATCAAATCGATTCGAAATTTTTCGAGTTAATCGAGTTTTCGAATCTCATTTTATCATCCTAACTTTATTTGAAGTTTTTTCGAATCGAGTTGAGTGAGATGGAATTCGAATCGAATCGAATCGAATCGAATCGAATATATTTGTTCGAGTTAAATTTTAAAAAATAATTTTGGGTCCTTGTAACCATTGTCACCCATCGTAATAAAATTTGTCCACCTTAATCAAATTTTTATTAACTTTCATCACCTCATAATTTATTTATTAATTTTTATATACCGGTTAGCTTATTTGTTTGATTAGTTATTTCAATTATCTTGATTCTTGTCACTATGTATTTTGGAATTAAAAATATATTAAATATAAAAATATGATTTTTAATAAAATTTTTTAAAAATAAAATGTGAAATTGATACCCATATAAAATTTTAACACGAATATTTTATGACATAATTAAGAATTCAATTTTAATATAAATATTCAATATGACTAAACAATTCAATAATATAAATAATATAAAATGTAAAATTTAATTTAATAATATAAATAGTATATATAAATAAAATTATTACTATTTATGTTTAGTGATTTTTGTGGATAATTTTGATTTTTATTTGAGAGTAAAGGGTGAGAAGTAAAAGTTTAGGGGAAAATAAAAGTTTTGGGGAATAAAAGTTTGAGGGAAAGTAAATAGGGGGAGTAAAATTTTGGAGGGAAAATATTAAAAAAAAATTGGAAGGGGGAGGGTTTGGGGTAGATGGGAGGTGGGATAGGAAGAGAATAAAAGTTTAAGGGGAAAAGTGGGAGGGAGTAAAAATTTTGGGGGAAAATAAAAGGTTTTGAGGGTTTTTGGAAGTAAAATTTTGAGAAAAAATGAATGGAAGAGTAAAATTTTGGTGGGAAATGAATTTTGGGTAGATTGGGGGGTTGGGAGGGGAGGGGAGGGGAGGGGAGTAAAAGTTTTGGGGGGAAAGTGGGAAGGAGTAAAAGTTTTGAGGAAAAAGTAAAAAAGTTTGGGAGTTTAGGGTAAAAATGTAAAATATTATAGTTTGATATTCGAATTATTCGAATTATTCGAGTTATTCGAATTCGAAAACTCAACTTGATTCGAACTCGAAATTCGAAAAAAAATTTCGAGTTGATTCGAATAACTCGATTCGTTTAACTCGAAATTTAAATTTTTTTTCGATTTTTTCGAGTCGAATCGAGTTTTGCTCACCCCTAATTTTTTTTTTATGTATAATTGTAACTAAGGAGGTAGCTGAATCATCTAAGTCCAGAGGGAAGGAAAAAATTATGGAAGCGTAACGGTTTCAGTTTGTGCTTACTAAAAGTCAATTTCCAATATATGTTGAATTAAGTTGATTAGCTCAGGAATATGTGATGATTACATTATTGTTGTATTGAGTTACTTAAAAATCTTGTTGGAGTATGATATGTTAAGTGTTGACTTCAATGATCTTGAAATGAAATGATATATGATCTAGTTATATTGTTGATGAATGATAAACTATGGAGAAAGCATGTTTTTGGATTCCTTTATTTTATTTTATTTTATACTAATTTTAAATGTTAAATTGTGCTATTAAACTATTCGGGAGATGTTTAGGTATAGTTTGCATGCTATAGGAAACATTTGAGATTGGGAGCTTATAATAGACACGTGTGTGCATTTATCATTAACACCTGTGCAAGTTATATTTGGCACTCGTGTGCATTCTTGGAGTGCTTGGGGAAGTCATGTTATACACACTTTGAAGTAGGAGTGTTCAAACAGTTAACCTAACCGAATTAACTAAAATTTTTAATACTTTAATCGTTAACCAAGCCGAAAATTTTCAAAGAAAAATTAACCGAACCGAAATATTTCGGTTAATCTGGTCGGTTAACCAAAATTTATATGTTTTGTTTTGTTTTTTTGTTAAAACAAATATAAAACATATAAAATAAATAAATTGATAATGTTCATTTGACCAAATTATTCGAATTAACCGAATTTACCGAATTAATAACAACTTAATACATATAATATATAATATATAATATTATTTATTAAGTTTGATTAATTACCCAATTTTAAAATGGATTAACCATTAACCAAAATTTTAAATAATCTTTAATCGGCCGATTAACTAAATTAAATCGGTTCAATCAATTAATTCAGTTTTACCAAAATTTGATCACCCAAATGAGTATTGCTATTCAGTTGGTGCTTGTGCACACTATTTAGAGTGCTCGAGTATTTTTCATGTATTCGTTCATTGTTTCATTGGAGTACTGCTATTCACTTGGTGCTTGTGCACACTATTTAGAGTGTTCGAGTGTTTTTCATGTATCCGTTCATTGTTTCATGTTCGTTAACAGGGGCGATGGTTTAGTTGTGATATGCGATGCTTTTATCTTGATGTTTATATGTTTACTCTATTATGTTATGACTTGATTTATGCTTAGTAGTATGCTTTTCTACTTATTAAACATATATGAAATTAATGGTTTTAGTTAAGCTATAACGCCCAGATTTTTTTAAAATTGAAAAGGTCGATTTTGGATCGAAATTGTGAATCGAGCTATTTTGAAAATCAAATTGAGAGATTTTTAAAAATGAGTTTCGAGTAAAGTCGTGGGTTAGATTAATTGGTGCAATAATTACGCTTTTATTAGTGATTAATTGGTGGGTAATGAAGTAAGGATTAAATCGTAAAATTTATAAAATTATTGGGGTTAATGTGTGAATAGGAAAAAGTTAGATTTTGATTGATAAAAGGTTTTAAATGGTAACTTCCCCAAGGACTCATTCACAAATAAACCATTGAGGGAAATTGAAAGAGGGGGGGTGGGGGGGGAGCGGTTTTGGATAGCCATTTTCATGATAGAAATTTCTCTTTACATTTTCTCACAAACTTCTCTCTAATCTCTTAACAAATTTCAAAGGTTTTGATTCCTAACAATCAATCTTGAAAAGTAAACCTATTTTCTTTCACCATTGTATATTCCATTCAAGTCACTTAATCCTTCAAATTTTCCTGGATTTAAAATTTCAATTATAATTATTAATTTTCCATACATAGTTTTGCATTTAGAACCTATTTTGTTAAAAATAAAAATTTTATGATTTAATCCCTAAACTCTCATATTTATTTAATTGAGTCCAATAAATCTGTATTTTTTTACCGTTACTTACAAGTATTAATGATAAGGCACTCCCTTCATGCTTTTTGTCTCATTTCTCGCTTGTTGGGAAATTTGCACATTAAGCCTCTGTGCTTTTTAATTTTTCCATTTAATCCCCAAAGTGACTTTCATCAAATTAATACCCAATCCAAGTCATCTTTATGCTCCACAATCATTATTAACCCTTATTTTCTCAATTTGATTAAATGACACTAACGTCTCTAACTTTTCCAACTTTACAATTTAGTCCTATATACCAAAATCTCATATTCACAATCATTCACTCAAATTTCCTCTTTTTAAGAATCAAAACAATCCTTTAAGGCTACAATTGTAAAACTAATCTTCAAATTTTCTTCTATATTTCACTATACCAAGACTCGGAATAGTACTAGAGATTTCGTGATTTTACACTATCTTCTACTATACTCATGTTTGAGATTTAATTTTCATATATTAATTTGACATAATTTAGTCATCTACCTTTTGGTATTAGTTTGTTCAAATAATTAACATTCTTAACTATTTTGATTAAAATGATTATGTGATTTTTTTTTAAAAACCTTTCTAACACAATTTTTTTTTTCGACATGATAAGTTGGAATGAGACCAATAAGTATAGAGTGCAATGGTAAGATATATTTTACTCCCAATGGAGGACTCAAGTTTGAATCTTAAAGATTGCATTGTTGGGAGAGGGGCAACTACAAATCCCAAAAGGATTAACCTCTATGGTCCCTAGAAACGGACATGAAGGATACATTTACTCTCTCTCTCTCTCTCTATATATATATATAAAGATGGAACAAATGTTTTTAAGCAAAAATTTCTCCGTCGACATTTTAACTATAATAATTAAGAGTGTCAACTATTTTGACGAACTAATGATATTATGTAGATGAACCAAATTATGTCAAATTAAAGTATAGATACATCTTAAATTTAAACATAATAGAGATACCATAATAATAATTTAACTTAAAATAATCTACAATTAACACAATATTTAATAAAAAGTTTGAATTTTATAATAAAAATATTTTTAATTTAATTAGTACAAGTGATAATATGTTTATACAAAATCAGAATAATATATATTAATAATAATGTTTTAAATTTAATTTGAACAAAGTACAATAACTTATAAAACTAAGTTAATCCGGATTACTTAACATCAGTATAATTATAAATGAAAGCCTAAATCTTATCCATATCCGACGAACAGAATTTCCTGCCAAAGTAGTTCATTTATTTTTCCTATCCGAATTCTCCGCTTAGAAAATTTTGCTTTCCAAATCCAAAGAATCATAAAAAAGGAAAAATGGCGACCTCTGCTTTAGCCATTGCAACTGCAAAGCCATTGACCCATCGTTTCTCCAACTCTAAGCACACTTCATCACCATCCTTCTCCTGTTCTTGCTCTTCTTCCACGCCACTCCCACCTCCCAACGAACCCAAACTCTCTTTCAACTCAAAACCTGTTGCGAAACAATGTGTTTTCAATGTGGGTGTTGGGCTTTTAGCAGCTTCACTTCTTGCTTGCTCACCATTGGAGGCTGATGCCACCAGGATCGAGTATTTTGCAACTGTTGGGGAACCTCAATGTGAGCTCAACTATGCCAAATCTGGTCTTGGTTACTGTGATGTTATTGTAGGGTCTGGTGTGGAAGCTCCACGTGGAGAGCTTGTCAATGTAACTTCATCTCTTGATTTCAGATTAATCTTTTTGTTGGTTATTGGTTGATGCTACAATTAATGTTACAGCCAAGTAGATATGCACATAAATGAGGAACTCAATAGCATTACTACTTACCATGAACATATTTTAGGCTTCAAATCCAAAAGGGTAGAAACTTGCCATGGCAATTTTTTGAAGACCCAGATATGTAAATATCGATATATTTATAATATGAATGCATTGCATGATTCATATTGACATGAGACACTGCAAAATATGTGAACATCAGATTGATCGAATTAACACTATTTTCTCTAATTTGTTCTTTGCATAGATTCACTACACTGCAAGATTTGCTGATGGGATAGTCTTTGATAGTAGCTATAAACGTGCTAGACCTCTCACCATGCGAATTGGTCTTGGCAAGGTACATTTTCCCCCATAGATTCGTCTATTGCTGATATACTACTGTCAATCTTTCCTTTCAGGTCATTAATTTAAGTTCATACCATGCCTTCATTTCAGGTCATTAAGGGATTGGACCAGGGAATTTTAGGGGGTGAAGGAGTCCCTCCTATGCTTGTTGGTACGATTCCGAGACACTGCATATTACTTTTAGCATGACTTTATTTCCTCTCATATTGTTGTAGAGTAATTGTTTATGATGTTGATTTTGACACAGGTGGAAAACGTAGGCTTCAGATTCCACCAAACTTAGCATATGGACCAGAACCTGCGGGATGCTTTTCCGGTTAGTTCCCAGATATAACTGGATGTGTTGTTAAACATTCATTGTTGTGACAATTACCTCACTAACTCCATGATCTTTATTTAGGCGACTGCAACATACCTGCCAATGCAACTCTCCTATATGATATTAACTTTGTTGGCATCTACTCTGGAAATGCAAAGTGATTAAAGTGAGTTTCCTAACTAAGGCACATTTGTAGCTTAGAAGGCACATTTGTAGCTCAGCATTAACCATTCAAACCTTTATACGCCCCTTTCTTTTATAACTCTTGGGTCAATGAAAGAAGATGATGATGCCACCATATGTTAGCCAGTCTCGAAATGAGTTTCCTGCACTTTGCTGAAGATATACATACATACATACATACACAAATATATGTATATATGAATGATTAGTTGCGTGTTTTAATGAAGTTGAAGGATGTTTCAGGTGATGGTCCCTCCAATCTGATACTTTTTGACAGGTACCTGTTGGTGGAACACTTTGACCAACTAAATGATTTATCCAAATAGTTCGGTGTCTACCAAACAAGCTCCTAAAGACTATGTTCCATGCTACCATATTATTTTCTTTGGAGTTAGGCCTTTGTTTCTTTATAATATATATATATATATATTCTGTTTCTTGTGTGCAAATGGCATCCAATTTTAAAGGCAAACAGATACTTGGTGAAGGGCTAAAATTATACTTCTACAAACTTCATTTGGTAGACATTTTTGTAATATTCAAGCTCAACAATCCGAGGTTAAGCCCTTTCAATATGGAGTTGGGTAAATGTTGACCCTGAATTTTGTTTTGGGCCGGGCTAACACTGAATTAGCTCGAGTATAAAGATCCTATGTTTGGACAGAACTACAATAAGGGTGGAAATTTTATGTAATAAATTTGTGAAAGTTGATAAAAATAATTAAACTTGGTTTGAGTTAAGATGGTAAAATTAGGATGATAAAAATTATATAATGCTTTGGGATTCAACCTCATCATGTTTAAGTATATTTTTTTAGATTTTAAGGGTGGGGGTATTTATTGCTTAATAGGGGGTAACTTCATGACTATTTGGATCTGCTTATAGCTGACACCAAACTCAGTAAGCCTTAATGTAAATATTAATAAATTTCATCATTTTCAAAATAAATATTAAGAATGAATGTAGCAAAAATAAGTTATAGGTAAATTTACAAATCATCACCCAATCATTAGCACGTTTTATTTTGGTCATTCAATTAAAAAAATTTTTAACTTAAGCTCTAACATTTTCAATCGTTTCTATTTTGTTTACCAATTATAAAAATTTTCAATTTAGGCAATAACATTTTTAATTGTGTCTGTTTTGGTCACCTTTCGTTTAACAATTTAAAAGAAGTGATGATGTGGCTTTTATAAATGAGTATAATTATATATTTAGTCTTCAGACTTACACATTCTAACAATTTTGTCTTAATTTTAAACAATTCAATTAATTAAACTTTCATATTTATAAATTTTATCAAATTTGTTCTAAAACATATTAATCATAAATAGGAATTATAGATTTCTTCAACCCTGAATCACAATACTTATCTGCTATACATGTTTGCCCCTCCTGTTCTAATATATAACAATTAACATTCACTAGTATAATTGAGTTATTGAAATTGGAATTTTGTAGATATAGTATACAACAAGGGAGGAGTACAAAAGAGAGTAGGGTGATTGTTATGAAAGCTGATTCACCGAGTCGGGACAGAGAGTCGGAGGTTATGAAGAATGGAGATGAAGAGAACATAGAAGCTAAGAGCTGTTGACGGAGTATAGGCTAAGAGCTGGTGACGGAGTATAGGCTTAGTATTCTTAAATAATAAATTATATAAATTTTTAAAATTGTAATTATAAAATTTACTATTTTATTCTATCATGATTTTTTTATAATTAATTAATTATTTTTATATATCATTTACTATTATTTTATCGTAATATTTTTTAATATGTATTTTATAAATTAGGATAAATTATATAAATGGTCAACCAACTATTATTGTATTCTATTTTGGTCACTTAATTATAAAAAGTTCAATTTAGGCATTAATGTTTTCAATTGTTTCTGTTTAGGTCGTGGCCTTTTTTAAATTCTATCAAAAACACAGATTTCCAATGGGATGAAGAATATGTCGTATTCATTACAATTTCATGGCTATTATGAAGCATCCCATACATCATCATCATCATCATCATCATCATCATCATCATAGTTGTTTGTAGCTTATTTGAAGATATATATCATTGTGATTTCCCTTTTTTTGGTTTCTCTTTAACAAAGAAAACCTTGAGTAATAATCATCATTAACTAGCTGAGGAAAACTTGCCTTTTTAAACCCACAGTGAAGTAATTATTTATTTCCTCCATTGCCACCTTTAATGTCCTTCTATATAAAGAGAAACTGAATTAGGAAAAAAAAAAGAAGGAAATTTCAGAGGAACAGACCCTAAAACCAACCTAATGCAGGCAAGTGCTTTTTTATGTATCGTTTTTCTCTTATTTTTCTTCTCTGGGCAAGGCATGAAAAGGAAACTAACAGAGATTTTACAATCTTATTTGCAGTCGATTACCATTTTGATCATTCCCGGTCTCTGTTTTGGTTTTTGCTATGCTCTCAAGGTAAATGCCCTTCCATTGAAATTAAAATGTGTTAACCCTATCTACATCAAAACACTTGAGAAGTTAAAAAAGCGTCCGAACAGTAAGCTTGCCACCAACAAGTCAGGTGGTCAGCTGAGAGTTTACCATTCCGAGATGACCATCCGAACATTGGATGACCTAATCTTCTTCAGAACTTACAATTAAATTCTTAGAATTAATGGTTAAATATAAAATTGGTAATTGAACTTGTCTACTTCTCCCAGATTGATATTTATGGTTTTTTTTTTGTCCTAGATTGATACTCAAACATTTTTTCTGTGTACTATATTGGTACCCGAATCTAACACTGTTACTTTTTTATTGGCATGGCAGTGCTAGCCACTCGTTTCTTTTTCTTTTCTTTCTCGTTTTCTCTCTTTTTACTTTTCTTCCTTATTTTTTCCTACCCTAACTGCCCTGCTTTTACATCGATGGCCAACAACCAACAACGACCACCGTCCGACCTTCTTTGGTATGCTAATACTGCTAATGAGATTAATGTTGCATTGAAATTGAAGCTTGCTCGGAGATCTTAGGATTTGAGTTTTAAGGTGGAAAATGAATGGTGTTGGTGAAAAAGAAAAATAAGAACGAATCTGAATAAGAAGAAAAAAAAGTTTCTTTTACCCAAATAATATGAAATAATAAAATGAATATTGAAATAGAATAAGCACCCCATTATTTACGTATCTATACAAATTCAATAGTGCACCACAAGTGCTGCTTGAGCAATCAGCGGCACCCCCTCTCCCCTGTCACTAATCATTGCTTCAATCATCAAATTTTATAAAAAAAAATATTGTTTTAGGCGCCGCCTGAGCAATCGACGACACTAATATTTGACACCAAAAAATACAGGGCATTTTTATATGTTTAAAATGGAAAAAATTATTTTTTATTGGTTCCTCCATGTAGGCAGCACCCTAATATTTTATCATAAAATATTTTTTAAAGCTAAAAAAAGTTAAAATTTTAGTGGGTATTGGAACCCGGACCTGTGACCAACGAGTCACATCGGTGGCAGGCTGTTAGGCCGGTGCCGTCAATCTTCTACCGATGTGACCCATTGGTCACGGTTCTAGGTTCCAATACCCGATAAAATTTAAGCTTTTCTTTTCAGCTTTAATAAAAAAATTAATATTATTATATTATTTTTATTATTATAAAAGGGATTGGTTTGGTCCCAAACCCCCACATATATCAATTTAAAGAAAAAAAAAATCAAGAGCTCCTACTAAAGGTCCCCCACCCGGAAAATCAAAAGGAAGGTATGTTTTATTTTGATTTTTAGTATAATTAATTAAATTAGAAATAGTTTAGTATTAAGACATGTTATTTTGTTAAAAGGTTAGTACTAATTATCCTAGGGAAAATCAAAAGAAAGGTATATTTTATTTTATTAGTGTAATTAGTTATCTTAGTAGTAGTTTAATATTAAGGCATTTAAATTTTTTTTTGTAATAATATGTTAACTTTGAAAATAATGAGAATTGTGTTAGTTTAGATATTAGTAATAGTATGCTTTTTAAAAGAAAATAGAATGGTGTATGCCTATTTTGTAGTGTATTTTTTTTAAGATAGGTTTGGTAGTGCATGTTCATTTTAGTAGAATTATTAGAATTGTTAGAATTTTGTATTAAGATAGATTTGTGTTGAAAGTAATATTAAGATTGGCTTGACTACTGTATTTTTAATTTTAATAATAATTTGTATATTTCAAGATATAAAAGTGAACATTATGTGTTTGTTTGAGTAATTAGATTTTGTTGATTACAAAATGGGCTTAAAAAATAGTTGTCACTATTTTTATATTTTTTATTTGTTAAGTCGATGATTAAAATTTTAATTGTTTGTGCAGATATCGAAATGGATTCTTTAATTGCTGCAGAAGATCACACAGCAAGGATGATCCATTTGCCGGTAAGACAATGTTCTAATGTTGCACGTAACTTTTAATTTAATTGTGAGATCCTACGATGCTCTGCTATGACTTGCTTGGATGCTCTCTCGGTGATAGGACAGTTAAATTTACGGGTTTAAATTTTTTTGTGGCTGAAGGTAAATTTTGAAACATTATTGAATTATGCGATTGAAAGGGAGAAGATACAGGCTGCTCAAGCCTATATACTACAGCTTATAGGGTGTACTTATGTCGGATTCCAATAATAATAAAGTCCACTTGATGTACCTGCCCTTACTAATTGATTTGCAAGGTGCTTGTTCCTACAATTGGGGTTCAACAGTACTTGCGATGCTGTATCGTGAGCTTTGTCAACATAGGTGGTTGTTTGATACTACTACAATCCTGGGCGCTATACAGGATATCATTTCTGGCATCAGTAGGTCACCAAGTACATGTGTTCCTACTTGTGAATGGGTAAAAACAATTGAAACTTGGATCAAGATTTCTAGAACCGTTCTTGCATTTCGACAATAAATACCGATACAAAAATGGTGGGCATGTCTTTATCCACTGCCAATCTGCAATTGCAGATGGTTTTTGAATCAAGCTTGCGGTGGTCCTGCATCATATGTGCAAAATTGCATGTATTAAGCCCAACATATTTTCATATCTCCTACTGTTGGGACCATTAGATAAATGCAGCTCGTACTTGCCACCTGTACCCTTTTGCCAACTTTCAACTCTCACCAACATAGATCGTCGGATTAGAGCCAGCCACCCTCTAGTTGACAGACACCTTCATACTATAACGCTTGATGGCATTGGCACACTCGTCTTTGCTAACGAATCTTTGACCCACGAACAACTCTTTCGATTCAGGATCTACTAACATTAGGTAAACTGGTATTATGTCCGGGTACTGTAATAGCTGGTTTTTAGTGGTGTCAAAAATAGTGGTTTGAGACCACCAAATCCGGTGAGTAAGCTCGTAAATTTTATTATTTAATATTTACAAGTCAAATATAGTTTTAGAAATATTTTTGAATTAATAGTTTATGTCTTATAATGAATTATTACGTTCGAGTGATAAAACCTTAGTTCAAGTGGTTTTAGAAAATGAGGTAACGGACCTCATTTCTCTAAACTGAGTCATAAATATTTTTATAAATATTTACGAGTGTAAATAAGATGGTATTAAAGTTTCGTTGAAAAATTTTAACGTTTTGATAGTTAATTAATTAAAAGGACTAAATTGAAAAAGGTACAAAACTTGTTAATTATAAGAAATAAGTGATTAAATGACCTAATTAATAAAAAGGGAGGACTTAAGGAATAAATATGCATAAAATATATTGATGAGGTGGCATAAGAGAAAAAAATAATAAAACAAAGCCATTCAATGTCAAAATTGTAATTTTGGTGAAATTAAAAAATAAAACAAATTGAATTTAAAGGTTTCTAGATACTTTCTTCTTCAAATTTCGGTTCAAAATAGAGAAAGGAGAGCTCCTTAAGTTGGTTCTTCAATTTTGCTTCATGTGAGTTCAATTCTTACCCGTTTCTTGTAATTTTTATGTTTTTGAGATTGTTACAATTAGGTCCAACTAAACCTTACCCTTTTTTTATTTTGTTAAAGATTTTGGATGTTTCCATTGATGAATCTATATGATTCTTGATGTTAAATTATGAATTTGAGATATTACTTGTTAATTAAAAGTATTTTATTAATTGATTTTTGATGAATTTTTCGATTAGGGATTAAATTGTTGAAATAGTAAAATACAAAGGTTTTTGTGAAATTATTGCAAAAATGGGCTGTATTGAATTCCATGAATATTTTTATAGCTTGGTTTTGTATTAAAATGGTTAATTTGCATGTTTTGAGCTTAAGGACTAAATTGAATAAAAGTAAAACTTTAGGGTAATTTTTAAAATGTCAAAAATGATCAAATTACATGAAATGAATTTTTATTGTCTAAGTTAATATAATGAATGAAATTATTAATTTAGATCATGATCGGTGGAAAATCAAGAAAATAGAAAATTACCAAAATGCCCCGAAACTTAATATTTCTACAATTCAGCTAGGTAAGTTCGTGTAACTAAATTGTGTATATTTATATGTTTGAGTTTAATGTTGTATATGTGAATTGTATAAATGCCATATATATATGAAATTGATCACATATTCGACAATGCCCGATAAATAATAAGTCATGTTTGGATAAATGAGACTCAATGGATACAAGGTTCCCGAATTGTTTGTGGTCCTGCATGTATTGCGAACACACCACAGCTCGAAAGAGCGTCCCATTATTAGCTCTCATGAGCTTCCCGATACATGGTTCTTGCGAGCTTCCCGTTAATAGCTCTTCGGAGCATCCCAATTGGTTGTGGTCCTACATGTGTTGTGGACACACCGCAGCTCTTATGAGAGTCCCAATATATGGCTCTTCGAAGCTTCCCGATTAAAGACTCTTTCATGAGCTTCCCGATTAATTGACTCTCTGGAGCCTCCCGATATTGGCTCGCTTGAACCTTCCTATTATTGGCTCGTATGAGCTTCCCATTAATGGCTCTCCGGAGCTTCTGGTTACATGGCTCACATGAGCTTCTAGTTATGTGGCTCGAAAGAGCTTCTCATTTATGTGCTTGTATGAGCATTCCCAAATATGAATTGACAGATTACAGATTTGTACACTTTGTGTGTACTACCCATGTATCCATCGATATTTTAAATGATTCAATGGGCAAAATCTTGACATGAGAAAATATAAGCACGAAATGAATTATTTCCCGTATATCCTGAAATACATGAAACTGATATTACATGACATGTTGAAATATGAAATAGAAGATACATGTGTATGAAACTTGCCTGATGACTAAGTACATTAGTAATTACCAACTATTACCGAATATATATGTATACTGAAATACATGGAAATGATGTTACATGGTATATTGAAATAAAGAAATGAATGATATGTATATTTATAAAGAAACAAGAAGAGAATGATATGCATCATGATATGTACATATGTGAATATCTTGTAGATGTTGATATAAGGAAATTATGTAAATTGAGACGAGTAATAACCTCAAGTGTGACATGTTGAGAAAATAAGTTTATTAATGTTGATTTATATGGAATATGTGAAAGTATGTTGACAAGTATTGTTGTTGATGCTTAGGCAAGTGCCAAACTATTGATTGAAGGGTAATATGTTTATTTACATGATGCATTTAAATGGTACGTACTCAAGAGAAAATATGCAAGTGCTCATGAAATAGTGGTAAGGTTTAAATTGTGCAATTAGTTACGAAATGACTTATAACAGGGTTAATTCGAGAAAGGCTACATTAAATGCACTAACTTGTGGCTATGGTTGAATATTATGCTTATGACTTGTGTGTTATACACATGGAATGAGTGTGAAAAGTAAAGAAATACAAATAAAGATAAAGAAATTTAGAAGAGTTTAAAGTTGTTTAAAATCCTACTATGCTAGGATAACATGTAAAAGTGATACTGTGGATTTATTCATCTTGTGAGTAGATGGATATCGCTTCATGAGTATCGTGGTATCTATAACATCCCGATTTTCGGCCTAGTCGGAACAGTGGTTTTGGGACCACAAATTTGATGAGGAAAAAATTATTTTTCTTATATTTTTATGGTCTACAATTTCAGGGAATGATTTTGTGAAAATTTCGTTCAAAAAGTTTGACTTTTGGGCACTCAATTTAGTCAAAAGGACTAAATTGTAAAAAGTGCAAAAGTTGAGTTCTACATGTTAGTGGTGTCCAATTGTTATGAAATTTTAAATTGGAGGTCCTTATATGGTAATTAGACCATTGGTTAATTTGGTAGACAAAAATGGACATGGTTAGACATGTTTCCAAAGTTTATCATTAAGGGTATTTTGGTCATTTAGTTATTAAAATGAATTAAAAACAAAATTAAAAGCCAATTTTTGTCGATCTTCAACCCCATGGCCAAATTTCACAAGGGGAAACCATGGCTAGAGTTTTTCAAGCTTTCAAGCTCGATTGTAAGTTTGTTCTAGCCCCGTTTTTAATATTCTTTACGTTTTTGGAATCCTGGTAGCTTAATTTAGCTTATTCTAGCAATAATTTAACCTAGGGTTCATATTTGGAAAAATACCCATAGGTGAAATATGTTTATTTTGATGTTTTATGGTAGAATATGAAACTATAAATTATGTTAAACAACTTTTGCTATTCGATTTTAAGTGAAAACGAGTATATTGACATAATTGGCAAAAATACGTAATGTTCATAAGTAAGTGTTAGAGTAAGAATTTGATGTTTTCATAGAAGGTAAAAATGTTCAGCATGTTATAAAACATAAGAATAAGAGATGAAGTTTAATTTCCGAGTTTTGGGGCAAAAGTGTAATTATGTAAAAGTTTAGGGGCAAAATCATAATTTTGTCAAAGTTAGAGTCGAGGACTGTTTTGATGATTGTGGGTATTAAATAAGCTATATTTTCAATTATAGATCATGAAGAACGAAATCCGGAGCGAGACCGGGGAAAGAAAAAGATTGAGGACTAAAGTGTTAGATTTGATCACATTTTTGTACTGAGGTAAGTTTACGGTAAATAAATGCAATATTTTGATAATTATTATTAATGCTGTTATTTTTCAGCAATTATATATTTATTTCATGAAAATATCTAATGTTAACTCAAGTATGAGACGACAGAGAATCAGTGTTAAAAGTCCCCGTTGAAACATGAGGAATGTATTGGATGCAAATGTCATGACATTTGGGTAAAGAGGTCCCGTGTAAGACCATTTTTGGGACATGGCGTTGGCACCGAGATGAGAGGTCCCATGTAAGACCATGTCTGGGACATGGCATGGGCACCTATATGAGAACTCTCATGTAAGACCATATCTGGGATATGGCATTGGCTGTACAAGAAACATCCCATGTAAGACTATGTCTGGGACATAGCTTTGGCATGTTATATTCAGACAGGAGACCCGAGTATCCTTAGTATTCCAAGTGATTCAACGGGCTAGTAAATAGACGATGTTACATGAAAGTTCAGGTAAAAGCCTAATAGACAAGTTCAGGTGAGTTAATAAGATTAAGAGTATCTCAGTTATCAATTGAGAAAAGAAATTTCAGCAACGAATGAGTAAGTTAAGCAAGCAAGTAAGTAAACGAGTAAAAGAGTAAGTAAAGAAGAAAGTAAAGATCTTAATGCTTAATAAAAATTTATGAATATAATTGTTTATGATAAATGTTATTATTTATTTACTTGTAAACTTACTAAGCTTTATGCTTACTTCTTTTATTTCTTTTTCTTTCATATAGTATTATCAAGCATAGTCGAGATCTTAAAGACATCGGAGAGCGTTCACACTATCAACCACCACAACTCGGTATTTTAAGACGAGAAATGTTTTAAGCTATGGCATGTATAGGGACTTGGTCATTTCGATTGTATATTCTTAATGTAATAGGCCCAATTTGCTCGGCCCAAAAACACGAATAAAATAAACCAAATCAAGAAAATTAAAAATCCAAATGTCCATTTGCAAATAGCCCAACCTAACCAGCCCAAACCTAAACCCAATTAACCTAGCCCAGCTAATGTGCAAACAAAGAAACCCTAGTCTGCTTCAGCAGCCGTTGCTGCCCCAGCCACGCACGCCTCCACATCCACTGCTCTGTACACTTGCCAACACAAACGAACACAGGACAGCAAAAAGAAAAGGACAATATATTGTATTTTATTTTGATTTTATTTTCCTTTTTCGACTATAAAAGAAAAGGATGAGCCTTTGTAGTTTTTTTGACGGATACTGAATGAAAAAAAAAAAAAGAAATCGACTATCAGTTTTTTAAAGGTGATTCTCAGAATTTTTTTCTTTCATTTTTCCTTCATTGTTTCATTTTTTATGCGAAATAATAAAAGAGAAAAGAGAGAGGTGTGAGTGATTTACCTTTCGTCGAGGGCGCCATCTAAACCTCTGCTTGCACCGTCCCAAATCAGAGTTGAAAGTGGAGGGTCTAGAGTCTGTGCGGCGGCGAGAAAAAACCCGGAAGTGGCTACTTGGTTTTAGGGTTTAAAAGGGCTATTTAAAGTGGGAAAAATGGCACCGTTTAGGGCCTGTGTCAATGGCTCTAAAATGGTGCCGTATTGAGCCATACCCGATGACCCGACCCAAGTGCGGCTAGATCCGCGCGTTTTGGCAAGGGGAGGGATATTTTCTCATCAAGTCCTTTTGCTTTTGTGCCGTAGTTCAATCTAGTTTTTTTTGTTACTTTAATTTTGGTCATACAATTTTCTGCTAATTGCATTTCGATCCCTATTGGAACGCAGCATTTTGGAGGGCAGGGATTAATTTCCCTTTTGATCCCTCTCTGTTATGCGCGTGTTCAATGGGGTTCGCATCTTTGTATTTATTTCGAATTGGCTCTCAAATTTCAATTTTGATTTCAAAATTAGTCTTTCTGTTGTTTTTGTACTGTTATTATTATTATTATTATTATTATTATTTCTTCTTTATATTTTAGATTATGTCTTAATTCTAGCTTGGTCTTTAATAGCATAATTTTAAATCGAATTAGTACATATTTTAATATATTTATTTATAGCCTATTTTAATACTTAGGGTCTGTTTGATTGGTGTAAAATGTTTTCCGGAAAACATTTTCTAAAATTTTCGGTGTTTGATTTATGGAAAATGAATTCCATAGGAAAATATTTTACAAACACGGGTAAAATCCAAAGCTTTTTTTTGGAAATTGTCTTACCCATTTCTCTACCGTAAGACATTTTCCATTTCTCCTTTCTCTTCTTCAACCTTCTTCAACTACGGGGAGGATTTTAGCTGATTCGCCACGACTTCCCAATGCGTCCAATGGAAATGTACGATCTCCCTCCTCGTCTTCAACTTTAACGTCACCGGAGAGGGAAAAATCAGATGGCCGAAGCTTGCGATCTCCTTCGTTGTCTCCGATGTCGATCCCGAACCCAGATTCATTATCTCTTTTAGCAGCCATGGACTCAACAACAATACCAGAAACAGAGACCCCATCATCTTCAACAGGTTCTTTACTTATTCGAGCTCCTTTAACTCTTGATTCTAATTCTGATTATGAACTTGAAACTGCAAGTACTGTTGGCAGGAGTAGTGTCTATAATTATGAGAATAACAGTGAGTTAGGGGGTTCTGAAGAGGGTTTTTGAGTGGTAATGAGGAGTTCGAGACGGTTCGAGAAGGATAGGCCTTTAGATGGAGACCCAGATGAGGGAATTGAATTGGGTGGTGAAAATAATGGTGGCGTTAGTGAAAGGTACAAAATTTATGTGGCTAACAAAGATGATGATATTTGGATAGCTTGGAGAATTCAATGGCGGATGAGGAAAAGAGCGGTGGTGTTGATGTTCCTGTTGCTCAGGTGTCAATGGATGATGAAGTGTTATTCTTACAACTTAGCACCAAAACTTTTAGTTTAGCAGTGGAATCAAAATAAGGTATGGGATATCAGTATTCAATCCATTTCTTTTATTACTTAAAATTAACTAGGGTCTTTGTTAAAGGTTTTTTTCTGGTTTTGGGGGGTGATTTTGTTTTCCCAAATCACCGAGTTTCATGGCTTGTTGCTATGTTTCTCGGTATTTATTTTTCTTCTTATATATGATGCAAATTGAATGCATTTGAGGTCTGAAATGAGTTTTTTTAGCGGGATTTTCAGTACCAAGTTTTCTTTGAGATAACATGTATGTTGTTGTAAAAGGTATAATCTTTATGTTCATGCATGTTTGAAAGTAATTGTCTTTTCTTCACTATTTTAGGGAAATATAAAACAATTTCATAGTTTCATATTAAATAATGAATGTTTGTTTTGTTTCATTGTAGAGAAACTTCGTGTTCTTTTAATTTCACTTACACCTTTTAGTTCTATGTTAGTAGCAAAGCGCTGGTTTGATTCTGCAATTTTTTTCTTTGTTTTACTGAAAAAGCTTTAGCTGCATGAATCTATTAGATGCTTTCTGTCCTTTTGATGAATGAGCTGCTTTTTCTTTCCCTTTCAAGTTCCCATATAAACCTTTTTCATGTTAATTCCTTGCTGATATTTGTTTATGAAACATATTTTACCTGAAGATTGAAATAAATTTTTTTTATATATCTTGCATCATCCTGCCTGCCTACTATTTCATTCATACAATCTTCTTTGCCAGCTATGTTACGCATGAAATCAATCTATATTTTTACTCTAGGGGCTGAAAACTTGTACTGGTGTCCATCTTATGTATGGCAGACGTGTTAGGTTATTAACACATGTAGGATCTTTCCTGTTTTATGCTATGTACCATTTTGTTGTCATCATCATTAGTCGGATTAAGAAGATTTGAACTCCTTTTCCTTTCCATTTGGTGCATATTTTTTCTTGTTTGATTTCATCTAATATAAAAGAAAAGCTGGTGTTACTTGATTTCTCCATCATAAAATACAGCTAATGCCTTTTGTTGACCTTCTATGCGAAATTCATCCGGTTCTTCTCTTTGATGTGTTATTCGTACTAAGCGGCAGCTTGTTGGAAATTGTTGGGTGATTTAACTTATTCATAATAACATTGCTATCGGTTAAATACGCAGAAAGGTTTTGCAGTGCTCCGTTGTTGTCTTTTGACTCGTGCAATGCAAACGTCTCAGAAACATAAAATTACAAGCAAGTGCATTGATTGGCCGTGCAAGAGCTGGAGTCCTATTGTTGGCCTCCCAACGAGCCATACCGATCGAGTTCGATGATGGCGGCAATAGTGTGTAACATTCAGTTCCTAACACGGAGCGACATCGCACCCTTGATTCATCGTCCATATGCGTAATTCTTCTTCAATGACCGATTTTTCACCCAATGGCGATCTGTTTCACAAAAAACTACACTTACCCATTGGAACTTCATCATTCCCCGAAAAATACGTGTGCTACACCAGTAAGTGGTTCTTGTGTAATAGACAATGAAAATGACTTGGGGCTTATGGTGAGACAATGAAGTAGTTTGTTACGACTTTGGACCTGTGTTTAACAATTCACAGTAGTTCAAATTTAGATGTTACTTTCGAAGTATGTTCCCTTTTAAGGTTTATTATGCACTTGGACAATGTTGTTATTATGTGGTGTACTACTAATTATGTATTTGGATAATATTATTAATTTCTAGTACTCATTGTGGTTTCGAACCAATTTATAATTATTCAATACTTGTTTTTTAACACAATTACAAATAATTTATTTGATATTAGTTTTTTCAATTTAACGATTAATATTGTAGCTTAATAATTGAGTATTATTATAAATAAATCATTGCAATATATGTAAAAATAATTTAAAATATAAAAATTATTAATATATATTAATATATGTAAAACAACTTTTCCGGAAAATATTTTGAAATTTGCCAAACAATGAAAATATTTTACAGATTCAATCAAACACCGAAAATATTTTCGGTAAATCATTCTGACGAAAAGTAAAACATTTTCTAAAAATCATTTTACGGAAAACATTTTCTTGGCAATCAAACGGACTCTTAGTTTGACATTACTTTTAAACTTATTATTAATATAATTTTAAGATGTAGTATGCTATTATTTTTAAATTATCATTAACATGTTTTAAATTTATCATGCATTGTTTTTAGTCTATTATATACTTTTATTTTCAAACTTAACATGTTATTATTTGATTCATTATTTATTAATATATATATTTATAAGAATTTGATATAATTTGTATATATTTTAATGTTTTGTTTTAGGTTATATCTTAAAATTCATTTTGTATATCTATATGCTAAATGTTTGCATAATAATTTTCTTTTAAATACTATTATTCAATGTTGTTATTTTTCTCCTTAAGTCTATTTGGAAGTCATGTATATAATTTATTGTAAAAAATTTTATATAGAATATATTGATTATATTGTTTTTTGTCTTAGTATACCTTTCAAAATAGATGATAGATTTATTTAGATTTTGAGTTTTGATATTGTTATTTGTATAATGTGATTAAAATCATTGTTGCTATTCTTATTACATCATACATCGACATTCAATCATATTACATTTGTTTTAAAAATGGTGTTTCATTGAAGCATTCAAATCATTTTATTTTCATAAATTTTTAAAAGTGCTCGGTTTTCACGATTCTCAAGAAGATTGCGCCCTAACTTACTGGGCTTCAATTCTTTACGATGAATTTAGATAGCCAAGTATTTATTTTGCAATAAAACCATACAAAATTTAAATAAAAGTTTTTCGGGATTTCAAAATGTTGGATCCTAACTCATTGGATATGACATTTTGCTACCTCGAATTAAGGATTTTAAAAATAAAGGCAATATTTGGTATTTAGGAATTTTGAGAAATTGAACCCTAACTTATTGAGTTTTGATTTTTCATTTGACCCAAATAACCAAATATCGTTTTAAAAGTCAAAAGATAAACTTAATTTTGAAGATTAAAAATGTTGCGCCCTAACTCACTGGGTATGACGTTTTATTTCTTTGAAATAAGAGTGTTTTATTTTTCAATTTGTTCAAGTTAAAAGGATCGTATTTTAAAATCTTTTCAAAATTTTGACACTAAGATATTAAACAATCAATACGGTACCAATTTTCGGCGTTACGAGGGTGCTAACCCTTCCTCGTGCGTAACCGACTCCCGAACTTGTTTTCTCAAATTTCGCAGACCAAAATCGTTTTTAAGGTGAGCCGATCACACCCCAATAAAGGATCGGTGGCGACTCTAATTTTCATTTTTAAAAGTCGATTTTCGTTTTTCAAAAAAAGCGGTTTCGACACTTAAGATATGACCAAAAGATGATATGTAAATAGTTGATGATGAATAGTTATTGAAATGGCTAAGTATGAAGGTTTTTGTTGTTATAAATGTCTAGCTGCTAAATTATGCATAGAAATCATGAAAAAGTAAAAATTGGTAGTAAATCAGTTTTGAGACAGCAGTAATGACGTGATTTTGAAAAATCACCAAGGATAGTAGAAAATGAATTAGAGAGTGGATGAGATATAGAATTAAAACTTATTGAGTCTATTTTCATAGAAAAATAATGATGTAGACAAAGGAATTATGTATTATGAGAGATTTTCATTTTAGTTGGACAAGGTCAAAGTGGTTTTCGGAATCCCCTATTCTGACTTTGGAAAATCATTAAAAATTGTAAAAAAAAATGTTTATGAGTTTTAATTTATATGTCTAGATTTCTTATTGAGTATATTTTCTTTAGAAACAAGTTATAACACTATATGAGTCTTTACAATGAGATAATTTAATTTTAGTGAAGAAAGGTCGGACGATCGATCATTGAAATAGGGGAGTCTTTAACTAATAAACTGTACTAATTGGCTAAACCAAAAATTCTGAAAATTTTATGGTAAAAATATATATGAGTCTAGTTTCAGGAAAAATTTGAAGATCTAAATTTCTAGTTTTGTAGCTCGAGTTATAATTGATTTAGTGACTGCTACGCAAGTGGACAGCCTTATTATGAACAGTGGAATAACTTTTAAAAGTAAATTTTTATGCCACGAATTTTTAAGTTAAGTCAAGTAACGCCTCATGCTCAACTCCGAAAACGGTCTCGGGTAAGGGGTGTTACATATCATTATTATATTATTCAAAATATGAATAAATTTCATATTTTAAATGAATTGATATGATTAAAGTTTATACGAGTTTACTAAGCATTCATTGCTTACGTAGTTACTTTCCTTTACTTTCCAGATTATTGGAAGCTCGATCGAGTTGGAAGCTTTTCGGAAAGATATCAAACTATCCATTGATTCTATAGGTACTTTCGGATGTTTCGATTTTGATTATAGTGGCATGTATAGGTATTCTAGTTAATGTTGGCCTATATGTGTTTTGTTAAAATTAGTCACTTATTTGACTTATATGGTTGATGTGTGATTTGGTTTATGATTGTATGGTAAAAAGGTAAAATATTAGCTAAAAGTGCATTTATATACATGTGTTTTGGATGTGATGAATTGATTAGGAATCAGTACCTTAATATATAAGGTATAAATATATTTAAATATATTAGTATTTAAAATACAGTTTGACACCAGATGCTATGTTTTGGTAGGTAAGTGACTTGGTTTGAAATAACGCAAATTAGCTTGGTAAACCTTGGGTACAATTATGCAAATAAGTTAGTTATACATATGAATGTACTGAATACATGAACACACATGTTATAATCTGTCATCTGAGGTGCCTAGAGGAATATTGGTTGTATGTGAAGATATTATATATTTAAGGCTTGATTTTGACTTGTTTTGGATGCTTAATTATGGCTTATAGATATGCATAATGATGATTTTACGTTGACGCCAAATTAGGTGAGAAAAATGGCTTGTAAAATGTCCTATTCTCATCCATACGGGCAAAGACATGAGTGTGTGTCTCAGTCGTGTGTCCCCTGTATTTTTAAAACAGAGCAAACCAGAATGTTCACACAGCCTAGCACACGAACATGTGGCTTGGCTGTGTGACCCCTGCACCTTAATAATACAAGTTAGTATGCTCACGTGGCCTGGCACACGGGCGTGTGGCTTGGTCGTGTGACCTAAGTCAGAGAGCTCACATGTTTGGACACGAGTTGGGACAAGGCCATATGTCCTTATTTCAAATGTCCACACGGCCTTAGACATGGGTGTGTCTTTTGATCGTGTGAGACACACGGCCTGACCACACAGGCGTGTGTCCCCTGCACCTTGGAAAAATTTGAATGTTTTCTGAAAAATTTTCTGAGTACCCGATTAAGTCCTGACTTGGTTCTAATGTATATTTTGGGCGTTGAGAGCTCGTATAAGGAACTTCAAGCTTGATCTTGATTAATTTCTGACATGAACACTAAATGAAATGAAATTTCTTTTAATTGATCTGTAAATTTTGGTAGTACTCCGTAACCCTGTTCTGATGCCAAAAACGGGTTAAGGGTGTTACGGGGACTCAGGGAACTCGAAAGCATACGCCGCATCGGGATCAATGATTGAGATATGGGTCCCAGTATCATTACGTATGATGATGCCATGACTCGGGTTTCCGACCGAATGGGCGTGATCATTTCCATCATCCGTTCATTCGTTGTCGATATTATCTTGGACATTGTTTAAATCGGGGTCACTAAAATCTTCACCTTCATGATCAGAAAAACCATTATTATCGGATCCATCTTCACCAAGTGCATCAATTTCAATAACAATTGGATGTATCTGTAATCCACCACCATAATGATCTGAGCATCCAATGTTGAGATCAATGTCAAAACAGCGCATAGGCAACCTCCTATCGACAAACTCTCTAGGAACCTCTATACGCGGCGGGTCTTCAACTCCATATTGTTGACTTAACTGGGTTACATTTTCAACGACCTCCGCATCTACTAACTCAACAAAGAACTGAATCAATTCAGTGTTCACCCTTCTTGGTAGGCAATACAATGCGACCATTGTCTCAACGTTGTCATCATCTAGAAGTTCCATCTTGGTAAATTTGATAGGATTTGAAAAAATTGGAAATTTATAGAATAGTTTCATCATCCTCCTTGTAACACTCCTAACCCATATCCGTTGCCAGAATAGGGTTACGGAGCATTACCGAAATTTCACAGATCAAATAAAAACATTTCATCTCGTTTAATATTCATATAAGAAACCAATCAAAATCAATCATATTGTCCCTCATATGAGCCCTCGAGGACCAAAATACACATTAGAAACAAGTCGGGACTAAATCGGGTATTCAGAAAATTTTTCGAAAAACATCAAAATTTTTCCAAGGTGAAGGGGTCACACGCTCGTGTGGTCAGGCTGTGTGTCTCACACAGTCAAAAGGCACGGGCGTGACTCAGGCCGTGTGGGTATTCAAATTAGGGACACACGATTGTGTCCCAGCCCGTGTACAAATTAGGGAGCTTTCTGACTTGGGTCACACGGCCAAGCCACACGTCCGTGTGCTAGGTCGTGTGAGCATACTGACTTGCATTAAATAGGTGCAGGGGTCACACGGCCAAGCCACACGCCCGTGTGTTAGGTCATGTGAATATTTTGAGCATTCTGTTTTGCAATTGTAAAGATGCAAGGGACACATTGCCAAATAACACGCCCGTGGGCTAGGCCGTGTGTCACACACTGCTGAGGCATACGCCCGTGCCTCTGATCGTATGAACGAAAATAGGTCATTTCCAAGCCACAGTTCTCACCCAAAATTTGGCATCAACCTAACCAAACATTTTTGGCATTAACAAGCTATGTCAAAGTATTCAAATTAAACCAAAACCAAGTTTTATACTTAACATATTACTACAACCATTCAAGAATCCTTACTTAGCAATTTGACCAGATTCATATATATACACATTTGTACCTAATTTACCAACTTAAACCAACCATCAACTTTTTTATAAATTATCCATCATTCAATCATACTAGCACACATTAAACATGATAAGGCAACTTATATACACATCAAAACATGTCCATCACAAGCCATTCCAATGGCTAGTTACATCCAAAACATTTCTATGCCAACATTGGCTAATTAACCTATACATGCCATTATAACCAAAATTAATTTACTATTTATACCGAAATGAGATGATGGATAGTGTGAGATATCTCCGCCAAGCTTTCAACCCAACGAGCTTCTGAATTACTATAAATAGAGAAAATAAAACAGAGTAAGCATTTAATGCTTAGTAAGCTCGTATAACATGGAATTAACTTACCATTTAATCGCATTAAAAGTAAGCATTCTAGGAATATTCAATTCAAATTGGCCAAAAGCCCTAACACATATCGTCATCAACCATGTTAGTCATGCATTTCATATGAATATCAAGAAACATGTATGCTCTCAATAATAATCAAATTTCCATGTACATATAAGTTCCACATCATGAGTCCATATAACATGTACAAATCATATCCATGTATTTCAAGTATATTTCCATAATAATTTGTCTGAAATTCAGATTGTCTCATATCAGAACTTTGCCCGTTGAATCATTCATTATTCGATGGATACATGGGTAGTACACACAAAGTGTATAATTCTGTAATCCGTCAATTCATGTACATGCATGTTTATTCAAGCATGTAAATTGGAAGCTCTTTTGAGACATATCACGGAAAGCTCATATGAGCCATGTAATAGTAAGCTCATAAAAGCCATAATCAGGAAGCTCATGTGAGCCAATATCGGGAAGATCCGAAGAGCCATTAATTTGGAAGCTCATGAGAGCCATTTATCGGGAAGCTCTAGAGAGCTAATTATCAAGAAGCTCATACGAGCCATAAACGGAAAGCTCAAGAGAGCCATTAATCGGGAAGCTCTTAAGAGCCATATAACGATATGCTCATGAGAGATAAATATAGGGATGCTCCTGTGAGTTGTGGTGTGTCCGTAACACATGCAAGACCACAAGCAATCGAGAACCCTTAATGACAATGTCATTTGTATCCATTGAATCTTCAATGTTCAAACGGTATTCTATACTTGTCGGATATGTGATCATTACTTATACTTGGTGACTTTACACATTCCACATACATAACATTCAATTCAAACATATAAACATATAATTTAATTACACAAACTTACCTTGGCAAGCATACTTATATTTTTAAGCTACTAATCCATCACTTTCTCTTTTCCTCGATCCAACTCCGTATTGTGTCTATCCGGATCTAGACAAATGAATTTAACTCAATTTAATACAATTTTATTCAATTCAGTCCAATATACATCTTTGAAAAAATTACCATTTTGCCTTTAAACTTTTGATTGATTTCAATTTTATCCATATGCTCAGAAAATGAAATTCATACAATGTAATCCTTATTCCAAGCCTAGCCAATTTTCATGTATATCAATAGCCTCCAATGTATTTCATAAAATTTAGAATTTCTCCATGAATTCTCCATCTTTATAATTTAATCCCTAAATCACAATTTCATCAAAATTCTCTTTATAAAAGTTGTTTATCTATCAACAACGTTTCATTTTCTACCATAAAACTCCCAAATCCATACATATTCATCCATGGAAAATCCCTAATACTTTGATAGTTTTACAAATTAATCCCCGATATAGCTAGATTAACTTATTACGATATCAGAAATATAAAAATTATTTAAAACGGGACAAGAATACATACCTAATTAAGCCAAAAATTTTGCTAGAGCTCAAGCTCTCATGGCTAGGGTTTCCATGTTTTAATTTTAGGAAAGATAATGTAAATGATGATATTTTGTTATTTAATTAATTTATCATCTTTATTTTACCGTCTTTCTAATTTAATCATTTTCTTTTCTTAAATTTCCAATGATAACTAATTATCCTTATCTCCTAACTCCTCTAAATGGGCTATTTTTCATATAAGGACATAGCTATTTGATCCCTTTAGCAACTAGAATTCAACTTTTGCACTTTATGCAATTTGGTCCTTTTCATCAAATTGAACATGTAATCGGTAAAAATTTCCTAACGAAATTTTCATACAATATTTCTATCATAATGTAGACCATGCAATAATATTAAAATAATTTTTCTTCCAGACTCAGATTTGTGGTCCCGAAACCATTGTTCTGATTTCACTAAAAACGAGCTGTTACAACTCTCCCCCTAAAGAATTTTCGTCCTCGAAAATCTTACCAGTAAAGAGATTCTAATATTGCTTTCTCATAGTTTCCTTAGGTTCCCAGGTAGCTTCTTCTTTTCCGTGTCGTTGCCAAATAACTTTTACTAAAGGTACATTTTTATTTCTTATTTCTTTCATCTTACGTGTCAGAATTCTGATCGGTTCCTTACTATTTGTCATGTCAGGCTGAATTTCGACATCCGTCGGGAAGATAATATGTGAAAGATCTGATCGATATCGTCATAACATAGGCACATGAAAAATCTTGTGAATTCTGGTATCGGTATGCAACTGGTCCAATTCTCTCAATTATTTCATACGGCCTAATAAATCGTGGGCTCAATTGTCCTTTACTGCCAAACCAAAGAACTTTCTTCCAAGGTCAAACTTTCAAAAATACTGTCACCAACCTAAACTTCTATTTCTTTATGTTTAAGATCCGTATATGATTTTTGATGATTAGAAGCTGCTTTTAAGCTATCTAGGATCACTTTCACTTTTTCCTCAATTTCACGAATCAAATCAACTCCATGTATTTTTTTCTCACTAAGCTCAGTCCAATACAATGGTGTTCTACATTTATGACCACAAAGAGCTTCGTACGGTGCCATTTTAATGCTTGGCTGATAACTACTATTATATGCGAATTCGACTAATGACAGATATTTCTCCCAATTGCCTTCGAATTCGAGTACACAGCACCGAAGCATATATTCAAGAATCTGAATCACAGGCTCTGACTGACCATTAGTTTGAGGATGAAATGCGGTACTAAAATGTAATTGCGTACCCAGAGCCTCTTGTAACTTGTTCCAGAATCAGGATGTGAACCATGGATTTCTATGTGAAATAATGGAGATTTGTACTCCATGTAGTTTAACAATTTCTGAAACATACAATTCTGCTAATCTGTCTAGGGAGAAATCCATACGTACCGAAATCAAATGTGCAGACTTCGTCAAATGATCGACAATAACCCATATGACATATTTCTTTTTCAGAGATAGTGGTAATCCTAATACATAATCCATAGTAACTCTATCCCATTTCCATTCTGATATCGTGACCGGCTGTAACAATTCTGAAGGTACCTGATGTTCAGCTTTAACTTGCTGACATATCAAACATCTAGATACAAATTCAAAAAATCATGTTTCATTCCCGACCACCAGTACATTTTTTTAAATTATTATATATTTTATTACTCCCCGGATGAACAGACATAGTACAATTATGAGCTTCATGCAAAATTTTTTGTACAAGCTCTGAATTTTTGGTACACAAATTCTACCTCTGGATAACAGATAATCATCAGGTTCGATTTGAAATTCTGAATTAGAAGTCAATTCACACTATACCTGCTTAGCTTGCAACTCATTATCACATTTTTGGGTTTCACAAATCTATTGTAGAAACATCAGTTTAGGCTTTAACTCGGCTAAAATTGAGCCATCATCAGACAATGACAATCGGGTATTCATTGCTCGCAAGGAAAATAGAGAATTTCTACTCAGAGCATTTGCAACCACATTTACTTTTCCCGGATGATTATCGATAACCAAATAATAATCTTTCAATAGTTCAAGCCACTTGCGTTGTCTCAAGTTCAAATCTTTCCGCGACATTAAATACTTTAAGCTTTTATGATCAATGAGTCTATGACACTTTTCATCCAATAAGTGTGTCGCCAAATTTTCAACGCAAAGAAAATAACTGCTAATTCTAAGTCATGTATCGGATAATTCTTCTTATGTGGTTTTAAGTTTCTGGAAGCATAGGCTATTACTTTACCTTCTTGCATCAAGACATAGCCTAAACCATTCAATGATGCATCAATATAAATCACAAATTCCTTACTCGATTCAGGCTGAACTAGACCTGGTGCTTCAGTCAACAAGGCTTTCAACCGGTCAAAACTTTACTGACCTTTATCGGTCCATTCGAATTTTACATCTTTCTACAGCAACAACCGTGTCATCGACGAAGCTATCATCAAAAATCTTTTTACAAATCTCCGATAATAACCAGCTAATCCTACGAAACTTTTGACTTCATATACATTTTTCGGTGGTTTCCAATTAACAATAGATGAAATTTTATTTGGATCAACTCTAATACCTTCAGTCGGTACTATATGTCCCAGAAAACTAATTTTCTGAAGCCAAAATTCACATTTTCTGAATTTAGTATACAATTTTTTTTCTTGCAAAGTTTGCGGAACAATTCTTAGATGTTCAGCATGCTCTGTCTCATCTCGAGAATATACCAGAATATCATTAATAAATACAACAACAAATCTATCCAGATACGGTCTGAAAATTCTATTCATTAAATCTATAAACACCGTATGTGCATTTGTTAAACCAAACGACATCACAAGAAATTTGTAATGCCCGTGCCTGGTTCTAAAAGCTATTTTTGGCACATCTGACTCTTTCACTCTTAACTGATAATAACTGGAATGAAGATCAATATTCGAGAATACTGTAACACCTTTTAACTAATCAAACAAATCATTAATACGGGTCAGCGGATACTTATTCTTGATTGTAAATTTGTTGAGTTGTCTGTAATTAATACATAATCTCAACTATCTGTCCTTCTTCTTAACAAACAGAACCAGTGCACCCCAAGGTGAAGAACTAGGTCGAGCAAAACCCCTATTAGTCAATTGTTGCAACTGTGCTTTTAATTCTTTTAATTCTATAGGGGCCATTTTGTATGGTGCTATAGATACCGGTGTTGTCCCCGAAACAAGATCTATAGAAAATTCAACTTCTTTGACCGGTGGTAATTCGGGTAACTCCTCTGGAAACACATTAGGATACTCACAAACCATTGGCACTGATTTAATCTTCGACTCAGATACTTTAGTATCCAACACATAGGCAAGATAAGCATCATAACCTTTTTTGACATATTTCTGTGCTGACATGACTGATATCACATTAGACAAACCATCCATTTTATCTGATTCAATACAGAGCATTTCACCACTCTGACATTTCAATACAGTATGCTTCTGTTTACAATTTACCACGGCATCATGCTAAGTTAGCCAATCCTTACCCAGAATCACATCAAATTCATCAAACGGTAATAACATCAAATCATTTGGAAAACAGTAACCCCGTACCATTAACGGAACATTTTTGCAAATTTTGTCAACCATCACATACTGGCCTAGAAGGTTCAATACTTTAACCACGAATTCAGTGGACTTGACATGTAAATTTTTATTAGACACTAAATTCGTGCAAATATATGAATGGGTTGAACCGAGATAAATTAAAGCAGTTATATCAATATCAATAAGAGAGAAAGTACCAGTAATAATGTCTGGTGAAGAGGCATGCTCACATGCACGAATAACATAATTTTTTTTTGGTGCTCGTGCTTCAGATCTTACGGTTGAATATTTTTTCGTACCCTAGTTACCAGTTACCACTCACATTACCGAGATTATGGGGTGGTCTACCTATTGTAGCGAAATTGCTCCGCCTTGAAGTTTGAATGGTATCTTTTTTAGGTTTCTCTAGGCAATCTTTAAGATAGTGGTCGAAGGAACTGCATCCAAAACAAGCTCCACTTTTCATGCGACACTCTCCAAAATGCAGTTTATTACAATACTTGCATTTGGGTTTGGTGTTTCTAACATTGCCTGCACTTGCTATAGATGTAGCTTGGGATCTTGGACTGGAGCGTTGAATACTTCTATCTCTCCCAGAGTACCCTGCAGAGGTGGTAAAATGACCATGATATCTTTTTGATTTCTTTGAGGTCGATTGTGGTGACTTTCTCGTAAATATTTTACTTGAAGTTTTGGCTTCCATCTCAACTTATCTTTTTTTATTTACTCAGTTCTTCAGCTTTATGTGCCCGATCGACCAGTAACACAAATTCTTTTAATTCAAGAATTCCAACTAACAATTTTATGTCTTCATTTAAACCTTCTTAAAACTGTTTACACATGAAAATTTCAGTCGGGATACATTCTCTGGCATATTTACTCAATCAGACAAATTCCCATTCATATTCAGATACTGTCATATGCCCCTGTTTAAGCTTTAAAAATTCTCTGCGTTTTTTTATCAAGGAATCTCTGACTGATATATTTCTTTTTGAACTCAGTTTGGAAAAATTCCCAAGTGACTCTTTCTTTTAGTTCAACTTAAAATAGTGTATTCCACCATTGGTAATCCGAATCTTTTAACAAAGACACCGCACATTTTAGATATTTGGCCGGTGTACAAGATAGTTTATCCAGAACTCTGATTGTGTTTTCCAACTAGAATTCAGCCCTTTTAGGTTCGTCTTCACTGTAGCTCACAATTCTTCTGCCCATACTTACGTATTTCATCAACAAGAGGCCTACCAATTCTAATAAGTTCTGTACCTTGAGGCATTTCAGGAACTGGTTGAGAAACAGCAGGGGGTGGAAGTTGTTGCACAGCCGGATTTGTTCTTACAAATCTAGTAAACCATTCATTCATCATTTGGAAGAAGGCTTCTTTAGCCTCTCCTCCTCGGCCCCCAGATACGGGCCTTCTACTACTCGAGGCTGCTCTTTGCACAGAAGCTTGAGCATTACTTTCAGCTTCTTCGGAATCAGTTCGGTTGGATGACATTACTATATGAAAAACATGTTTTAAATGGTCAGGAGATATCACAATATCATAGGTTATATAATGGCATGTATAACTAGACTCGTATATACTATGTTAGTCAGAGAATCGACTAAACCGTAGCTCTGATACTAATAAATGTAACACCTCTAACTCATATCCGTCACCGAAACAGGGTTATGGAGCATTACCAAAATTTTACAGATCAAATACAGACATTTTGTCTCGTTTAATATTCATATCTGAAACCAATCAAAATCAATCATGTTGTCCCTCATTTGAGCCCTCGAAGCCCAAAATCACCATTTTGGCCCTATATTTTTTATTAATTTTGATTTTGTCCCTAAGCTCAAAAAATGAAATTCATACAATTTAATCCTTATTCCAAGCCTAGCTGATTTTCATGTATATCAATAGCAGCCCATGTATTTCATAAAATTTAAAATTTCTTCATGAATTTTCCATATTTACAATTTAATCCCTAAATCACAATTTCATCAAATTCTCTTTACAAAAGTTGTTTACCTATCAACAACCTTTCATTTTATACCATAAAACTCCAAAATCCATACATATTCATCCATGGAAAAAACATGATACTTTGATAGTTTTACAAATTAATCCCCGAGATAGCTAGATTAAGCTATTACGATCTCGAAATATAAAAATTATTAAAAAGGATCAAGAATACATACCTAATTAAGCCAAATAAGTTTGCTAGAGCTAAAGCTCTCATGGCTAGGGCTTCCATGTTTTAATTTTAGGAAAAATGATGAAAATGATGATATTTTTTTATTTAATTAATTTATCATCTTTATTTTACCATCTTTCCAATTTAATCATTTTCTTTTCTTAAATTTCCAATGGTGAGTAATCGTCCTTATCTATTAACTCCTCTAAATGAGCTATTTGCCATATAAGAACCTCAAATTTTGAATTCCATAGCTGTTCGATCCCTTTAGCTACTAGAATTCAAATTTTGAACTTTATGCAATTTGGTCCTTTTCATCAAATTAAACATGTAATCAGTAAAAATTTTCTAACGAAATTTTCATACAATATTTCTATCATAATGCAGATCATGCAATAATATTAAAAGAATTTTTCTTCCAGACTCAGATTTGTGGTCCCGAAACCAGTGTTCTGATTTCACTGAAAACGGGCTGTTGCACTCCTTCTATAACGCTGAGAAATTTTTTCACCAACCTTCTCTTTCATATCACCGACTAACACATTCCTATTGAATCTCATTCCTATTTTCTGGTGAGTTTTTAAAATAACACCATCGAAATAAAATGACTGCAAAAAATTAGTTTTCTATTTTTTTTGGAACTGAAAAATACAACCAAACATATTAATAAACGAACAATACAAAGGAAAACATACACAATTGTAATAATTTTCATAATTAACATACCTTAATACTAAATAAAATAAAATTTTAACACAAATAAACTACTACTAAAAAATCTAATTATACTACTAAAAAAAACCTTAATACTAAATAACCAACCTTTTCTTGATTTTCAGTGAGGGACCTTCAATTGGATCTATTGTTTTTTATTTCTTTCGTGTGGTAACTAATCTGTAGGGGGTTGGGGAACAAACCAAACCTCCTTTTATAACCAAAATTTAAAAAAATTAAAAGGGTATTGGAACTCGGACCGACGGCATCGGCCTGACGGTTTGTCACCGATGTGACCCATTGATTACGGGTTCGGATTCCAATACCCGATAAATTTTTATTTTTTTCCAATTTTTAAAAATATTTTATGATAAAATAGTAGGGTGTTGCCTGACATGTCGACAACACCAATAAAAAAATATTTTTTTCTATTTTAAATGTATAAAAATACCTTATATTTTTGGCGTCAAATGCTGGTGCCACCAATTACTTAGGCGACACCCCAAAAAAATATTTTTTAAATGTGATAATTGAAGCAATGATTGGTGGCAGGGGAGAGGGGTGTCGTCGATTGCTCAGGCGACATAGGTGGTGCACTATTGAATTTTTCTAGAAACATAAATAATGGGGTGCTAATCCTATTTCAGCATTTATTTTATTATTTTATATTATTTGGGTAAAAAACCTAATGAAAAAATACAAGAAAATTCAATGGTATAAGGTTTTGAGAAATAGGTTAAACGACACCAAAGGTTACCTTTCTTCTTCTTCTTCTTCTTCTTCTTCTTCTTCTTCTTCTTCTTCTCTATTCTTTTCTTTTCTTTTTCTTAATAAACTTCCAAAATGGAGATGCTAATCAATATGTTATGGGGATTGCAAACTGGTAAAAATTGAAATGAAAAAGAGGGGAGAAAGTGAAAATTTTCACATTACATAATGCATACATATTTGTCAAAAGGAAAATGAAAGCTTCTATTTTTCTCTCTCTATTTCTCTCCACTTCATTTACATATTGAACAGGTATATATGTTTGCCCCACTTCAAATTGGGAATTGGGTATTTTTCATTGTTTTTGTTGGTTGTGCAACTCAAACTCTTTCTCCCCCATCATTTCCCTTGTGTCTCACAGTTGAACTAGTATAATTTTTAATCATAATCAATTTTGTTTTCATTTTTGGTCAGTCTCTTGAGTTACCCATAGTTGCAATGTTTCTGCTTTTTTTCTGAGCTTTTTTTGTATTATTCTTTTTTCACATGGTAATGCATAGGAGAAAGCTTGATGCTCTCTAGTTCTACACAGTGAACTATTGAAAGGAGAGTTTAGCTCTATCTGATTTTACAATTCCAGTTCCCCTTGCGCTATATCCCACACCTCCGACACCATACACTCCTCCTGTTTGTATCCCCATTTTTTTCTCTCGTTCATCATTTTGGTGCTTTCTATTCACCTTATCAAAGAAAGAAGGCCGGACGATAGTCGTCATTAGTTGAAGAGCTCACCAAAGGAGGCCAGACGATGGCCAGCGGTGTAGAAACATGGCAGATACGGTAGGAAAAAGAAAAAGAAGAAAAGAAAAAGAGGGAAATTGAGAAATAAAATAAAAATAAAAAGAGGGCCAAAGAGGACATGTCACGTGGTGCCGCGCAAGTGGCTAGTGTTGCCATGTCGGCAAAAAAATAACAGTGTTAAACTCGAGTACCAATATATTAGAAGGAAAAAATGTTCGAGTACCAATCTGGGAAAAAAACCATTAGTAAATTAATTAACAAAATTTTATCATAATTTATTAAAATATTCATATTTGAAATAATTTAGAAGTAAATTAAAGTATAAAAACTAAAATAGAGAAATATTATATATTTATTTTTTATTGATATAATTTTTGAATTTTTTTGTTTTCATTTATTGTTAGCACAAATCTCCAGTGAGGAAAATTTTGAACACACGAATAGAACTCAAACAAAAAATAAAGAAATAGGATAAGGCTCAAAGGCGTGTATAAAGTCACTATATTTAATGTTATATTCACCCCCACCTATATTCGGTGTGCAAAAGAGTTTCAAGCAAATTAACTCGAGGATAAATGAAGCCAATGACTATTTGCGTTTTGCACTGATGAAAATAGTCCACTAAGCACTAAACAATGTACAACAAGAAACTCAATTTCTACAAAGAATTTCTATAGTAACTCTTTATAGAACAATCTAATAATATTAGAAAATGAGGAAGGATAGAAATAATTTTTAGAACTTATTGGTTTGATTTCTAAATGAAATCGCATTCCAATTTATGGGAATTTTCATGTCTCTTCATAGAAATATCATTCAATAGGTGTCTTTTCGAATAATAACATCTTTAAAACGTCATATAATTATTAATCTAATATTATAACTATTCAAGTATTATTGTTTGGATAGTTATAATTCCTTTTCAAAAATCAAGTGATATAATTCTTGACCAAAGACCAAAAGATTTATCTTTTGATTAGTTACACCCATTCATTTATAGTTATTGGAACACTATAAATATTTGGAAATGTTCCAACAATCTCCCACTATTTTCAAAATATTTTAGATTTTGATATTCTTGGAAATCAATTTGTATAAATGAAGGTGTCTTACGATTGAACTTTCACTTAGTGAAAACATGTTAAAGTTAATCGAAATTGCATGGTAGACTACACTTGAACGAAGTATTCCATTTGATTAACCGAACACATCTCACACAATGATTTCAACATCGGCCAATACATAGTATCCAGGGACACTATTATGGCCATGTGTTTATGTCCTCTTTTCATGAGTGCTGTCAGAGCCAAACCCTTGAGCTCGTAGAAGCGACCACACTTCTACTCACATAGGTAGATCTCATCAAGAGTGTTCTCGTAATTATAACACTCTAACATATTTATGTTATGGGTCTATTAAGAGTACATTACTCATCATTCCCTCATCATTACGGGTACCTAGAAGTTTTAATCTTAGGATGAATTTATTTAGAGTGCTAACAGTCACATACTAATTATGTATTTTGTCTCATTGAACTCAAGACTAGATGTTTACCAAATGTTGAATTGAGTTTCCATCATGGGTAATTCTAATTACTCGGCTTAAGTCCCTTCCCTTTTAAGGTCTTGTTGACTACATCTCTAGCAAGACTTTTTGTCAAAGGATCCACCAAATTTTCACTTGACCTTACATGATTAATAGTGATCACCCCATTAAAGATTAATTGTTGGACATAGCTATGTCTTAATCCAATGTGTATAGACTTTCCATTATATATTTGGCTATATGCCTTTGCTAGAGTAGCCTCACTATCACAATGGATAAAAATAGTTGAAATTGGTTTAAGTCATAGAGGTACATCATAAAGCAAATTTCTTAACCATTCTACTTCTGTAGATGCAATGACTAATGCAATAAATTCTAATGCCATGGTGGAATCAGTAATACATGTTTGTTTCTAAAAACCCCAAGAAACGACTCCTCCACCAAGAATGAAGATCCATCCACTAGTAGATGCATGATCTTCCAAACTTGTAATCTAACCACCATCTGAATACCCTTCTAAAACTGAAGGATATCTATTATAACACAATCCATAGTTAATAGTTTTCTTTAAGTACCAAAATACTCTATTCAAAGCTTGCCAATGAAAACTACTTGAATTACTTGTGTACCTACTCAATTTCCCAACAACATATGCAGTATTTGGACTTGTACAAGTCACTATGTACATAAGACAACCAATTATACTTGCATATTTCATTTGACCAATTTTCTTACCAACATTAGATGCTAATTTTATTTGAGGATCCATGGGTGTAGATGTTGGTACACAATTGAAAAGATCAAACTTTTTAAGCACATTTGGTAAAGCTATAGTGCTTTCTTCTCGGGTTATTTTAATCCTAATAATAACATTTGCTACATTCGTATCCTTCATAGAAAAGTTGTTTGATAAGAATTTCTTTATGTTTTCTATTTGTTCCAAATCCGTGCCAAATATGAGCATGTCGTCTACATATAAGCAAATTATGACACCTTTTCCATTTTCAAATTTGCTATATATATGCACTTATCAGATTCATTTATTTTATATGCATTAGCTAGAAAAACATTATCAAACTTTAGATGTCATTGCTTTGCTACTTGTTTAAGTCCATATAAAGATTTAACAAGCTTGCATACCTGATGCTCCTGTCCTGGAACAACAAATCCTCCCGGTTGTTCCATGTACACTTCCTCTTCCAATTCATCATTTAAAAATGCAGTTTTAACATCTCTTTGGTGAACAACCAAATTATACATTGAGGTAAGTGATATTAAGAGTCTAATAGTAACAATTCTTGCTATCGGAGCATAGGTATCAAAGTAATTAATACATTGTTTTTGTGTAAAACCTTTGGTACCAACTTTACTTTAAATTTATCAATGGTTCCATCGAATCCATTTACAACCTATTGGTTTGAAACCCGATGGAAGATCAACTAAGATCCATGTTTGATTTCCCATTATTGAATCCATCTCATCATTTATTGCTTCTTTCCAAAAAGTAGAGTCTTGAGATTTCATTGCCTCTTTAAATGTAATAAGGTCAGATTCCATATTATAATAATAAGATATCTTATTACATATACTTTCACCTTTTCCGTCTACAAGGAACAAAATGAAATCTGGTCCAAAATCATTGGCATTTTTAATCCTTTTACTTCTTATTAATTCTTGACAAGATTCATCATTATTATCAACTTGTTCCAATGGAATCTCATTCTCATGTGAAGAATGAATCACTTGTTGTAGGTGTAATTATCTTGAAATAGAATTAAATTTATTTTCATAAAATAACATCTTTTGATTTAATAATAGTATTAATTGAAATTGAATCATTTGGTTCAATTACCATGAACCTATATGCCTTGCTATTATGTTCATATCCTATAAATATACATTCAATTCCTCTTTCACTTAACTTTTTATGTTTAGGTATTGGAACTTTGGCAATAGCTTTATAGCCCCACACCTTCAAATAATTAAGGTTTGGTTTCATTTTCTTCAATTGTTCATAGGGGTTATTTTAGTTTTCTTATTAGGAACTCTATTAATATATGACAAGTTGTTATAACAGTTTCTCCCCAAAAACTTTGTCCAAGACTTGAATATGGTAACATTGAATTTACTATTTCAGTAAATACCCTATTTTTTCTTTCAGCTACATCATTTTGTTGTGGTGTGTAAGGGGATGAAACTTGATGGATAATCCCAGTGGATTTAAAATAACTTGATTTTAGTATTCTCTACCTCTATCCGATCTTAAGCACTTGATAAATGATTCACACTGAAGTTCAACTTCAGATTTATAAATTTTATATTTATCAAGCGCTTCATCTTTTGAATGCAATAAATATACATAAAAATATCTAAAACAATCATTAATAAAAGTAACAAAAAAATTCTTTTCACCTAATGTAGGAGTATTATGCATGTCACATAAATCACTATGTATCAAATCAAACAACTTTGTTTTCCTTTTAACCTTAGGGAAAGGTTTCTTGTAATTTTAGTCAACATGCATGTATTACATTTTCAATATTACTATTAAAACATTAATTAAATCTAACTTACGCATGTCGTTTAGTTTTCTATAATTCAAATGACCTAATCTATAATGCCATAAACAAGAAGATTCAACCATATAAGTAGAAATGTTATTTTTATTCTTATTAATAGTATTGAGTTTGAACATGCTCTCATACATATACCCTTTCCTAAAAATTCCTCCCTTAGACAGAATAAACTTATCTGCCTAAAAAATAAGTTCGAAATCAAACTTATTCAATAGACTTCCAAACACGAAATTCTTCCTAACTTATGGTACATAAAACACATAATTCAAGATTAAAATCTTTCGAGAAGTAAATTGTAGTTCAACAGACCCTTTGCCCTTGATTACTGCAGTGGAAGAACTTCTCATATACAAGACATTTGTCATTTTCACATTGTGTGAACTTTGCAAACATGCTTTTGTCTTTGCACAAATGTTTGGTTGCTCCAGTATCAATCGACCATGCATTACCATCTTGTGCCATATTAAATTCGGATATCATTGTAATGAAATTTTCGTTATTATCAACCTTAGAAGATGATTTTTTTTTAAAAAAAATCGACATTCATTCTTGAAATGTCCCGGCTTACCACAATAATAGCATGAGCCCTTTTTTTTTTTAACTTAGGTGCTCTATTAGTCTATTTGAACTTTCTCTTGGATGGTTTAATAGTCTGTACTTCCTCCGTAACATGCATTTTGGCATTTTCAAAATCTAGGTTCTAATATTTCTTTCTATATTGTTCTTCAATATGAAGATGATTTGCCAAAGCCTCAAGAGATATTTCCTCTTTCTTATGTTTTAGACTTCTTTAAAAGGCTTTCCAAGATGGAGGAAGTTTGTCTATTATAGAGAATACAACAATCATTTCATCCATTTTCATATCATATTACTTAAATTGATTCAACATATTTCAATATCAAAAAATTGTTCCATAACAGAACGACCATAAACTATTTGATAATTATTGAAACGACTGACAAGAAATTTCTTACTTATAGCATCTTCGATCATGTAACTTGTCTCCAATTTGTCCTATAATTCCTTAGCGTTGACCTCATTTTAGTAGGTGTCGAACAAACCATCGAATAAACCATTCAATATGTGGCCTATGCACATGTAATCAATATTGTCCCATTTTTTCCTTTCCCGGGTTGCAACAACAGATTTGTTTTCATTCTGTTCGGGTCTTGGAGTATCCAAAACATAGGAAATCTTCAAAGTTGGTAATAAGAATTGCATCTTTTTTTGCCATGGTCGAAAATTGCCACTATCAAACTGATCAAGTTTGACAAAGTTGGAAGCCAACTCTCTTAGTGTTCCACTTTCATGTATTGTGGTAGTCATCATGAAGTATATAACCTTAAAATTGTTAGTACAAATCTCCAGTGAGGAAAATCTCGAACACACGAACATAACTCGAATAGAAAATGAAGAAATAGGACAAGGCTCCAAGGCGTGTATCAAGCCACTATCTTTAAGGTTATATTCGCCCCCACTTATATTCAGTGTGCAAAAAAGTTTCAAGCAAATTAACCTCGAGGATACAATGAAGCCACTAAGTATTTGCGTTTTGCACTGACAAAAATAGTCCATTAAGCACTAAGCAATGTACAACAAGAAACTCAATTTTTATAGAAAATTTCTGTAGTAACTCTTTATAGAACAATCTAATAATATTAGAAAATGAGGAAGGATGAAAAGAATTTTTAGAACTTGTTGGTGTGATTTCCAAATGAAATCGCATTCTTATTTATAGGAATTTTCATGTCTCTTCATAGAAACATATTTCAATAGGTGACTTTTTGAATATTAACATCTTTAAAAGGCATATAATTATTCATCTAATATTATAACTATTCAAGTAATATTGTTTGAATAATTATAATTTTTTTCAAAAATCAAGTGATATAATTCTTGACCAATGACCAAAAGATTTATCTTTTGATTAATTACATTCATTCATTTATAGTTATCAAAACACTATAAATATTTGAAAATGTTCAAATATTTATATTTAAAAATTAAAAGTTTATGTTAATAAAGATTATATTAATATATACACGAAGTAAATATGCATGCAGCTATTTGTGATGGGTGAGAGAGTTTGCAATGCTTAGAAACAAATTGCAGAGGATGTTTTATGCATTTCTAAAGGGTATTCAATTTAATTAGTAGAATTAATCGTATTTCTAGGCAAATATATTTAATAATAATTTGTTCATTTGATACTTTTAAAACTAGGTCAACCGCATCTCCATAAATGAACTGTTTATATGTGTTTTGGTTGCCTGTCTTATCTGCTTTTGTTCTTTTGCTTTATTCCAAATTCCTTTTCTACCCATAACTTCTATTAAAAGAAAATAGATCAATGCAGAAGACTAGAAAAAGTCATAGTTATGAGGGCAAAAAGTACCACTGCTTTTAGAAATAGACTCCATCGGTAGGTGGTATCAATTCAACCGAGAATTAATTGGAGTATTAATTTAAAATAATAAAATTAGTTGAATCGTTGAATTATTATTTTAAATATTTTTATTTTTAATAAAATTAAACAAATGAATCAAATTAAAAATTAATTATTTGATTAATTTAATTACTAATTCAATTTTAATTTTTTTGAAAAGGAGGCTAAAATAGATAAAAACAACAAAATAGGGATCAAAACCCTAAAGGAGTTAGACTTATAGACTTTGTTCCAAGCAAAATGCACAACAAAGTAGACTGACGAAAAAAAACAGAAAAATCGAAACTTGAATTGAAGTATTTGGACGATTTATGAAATAAATGTTAAAAAATAGCAGTTATACGAAATCAAATTGAGTTTTATTTTTATTTAATTTTAATTAATTATAATTTTTAGAATTATGATATAAAATAAAATATTTTATATTTAAAACTGTGAAAATGACGCAAAAATTATATATAATACATTTTTTTCAAAAATTATTGATTATTTTTATTTATTTGAAATATTATTGTGTTTTTAAATATTTATGAAAAAGTTTTAAAATTTTATTAAGTAATTTTCAAAACCATAAATAAAGTATTTTGGAAAAATAAATTTAAAATTTTAAAACTAAATATTAATATGTTTAAAAAATCTAAAAATATATTACTCCTAGTTTGACATCATTACATATATACATTATATTACATATACAGATACATGTATGTAAAGGTGTCCATGGGTCGGTCCCAATAAGAAATTTAGGCCCGTTTGTTAGGCTCGGGTTCGGCCCGAAAACTGAGCCTAAAATTTTGCTCAAACTCGAACCAAAAAAAAGTAATAAAACCCAAACCTGGCCCGGGTGCCCATATTAATTTTTATATTATTTTTATATAATATTTTTAAAAAATATAATACGTCAAATATACTAAAAACATAAACATAAATATTTTCCAACAAATTGAAAATAAATTAAAAAAATGTATACTTAAATAACACTAAGATAAATGTAACTTAATAAGCAAATGTGAAAAATAGTAACAAAATTAACAATAAAACAAGAGTTATATAATATTCAAATAATAACAACAAAATAGTAGTAACATAATTGTGAAATGGTAGTAAAATAATGAAAAAAACAAGAAGAAAATAATAAAAAAACAGCAAAAAAAGTATAAAAAAAAAGTAGGTTTTTTTTTTGTTTTCATATTTGGGCCACACCGGGTCGGGCTAAGAAAGCCTTACTCGAGACTCAGCCTGTTTTCTAAACAGATTTTTTTTTTTGCCAAAACCTATTTTTCAGGATTATATTTTTATCCAAATCTTCTCATTTTTCAGGCAAGCCTTTGAGTCAAGTAGGGTGGCACGGTCATGGACAGGTCTAGTTGTACGTGGGATTCTCTATATAAGTGTGAGCGTGACCCTTTCCCCATCCATCCATACATAACTTTATGTTTTGGTCTCCCCCAAAGTTACAAAATCATGGCAAGCAGAAAGCATCATTCAGCAACTAAGCTAAGTTCATCCCAAGCAATGCATATCCCTACCAACCTACACTTACTTTTCTTGATTTTATCCTCCCTCTTCCTTATCTCTCTCATCATTTTCTTGTGCGCTGGTCATCCCAACTCCGGTAAGCCTCGTAAACGCGAACGGGGTAGTGGCGCCGGAGGTGGTTGTGGCGCTGCCTGTGGGGGCTGCGGCGGGGGCTGCTGATGAAGCTGGTGTAACTTTAAGTATTGTATATGTGTTGATTGAGGTAGTTGGTTGATAATGCAGAAGGTGAGAGGCTGGGTGTGATGGTCTTCTTTTCTCCTTAGTATTGCTGGCTGTAGCCGAGTGACTTGTTTGTAAATAGAGTAAGATGATTGAGTTGCTTGTAATGTACGGTACTGTTCCCCAAATTTGAGCCTCTTATTTTTCCATGAATAAAACATGCAAACTTCATACTCATCTGAATTTCAAAAAACCAACTTCTAAGGTACTCAAAATAGAATATCTTTATTTAAATTCCACAGAAAGAAGAATGTGGATATAATAATATCTTTTCCATTTTAGTATTTAAAATATTTGATAGAAGTGGTATTTCTCATGATTTATCATCCTATGTGGGGGTGTTATCCTTTGCTATGAAATTTACATCCCAACAGTTATCCTTAGATGTGCAATCGAATGTCATGAGCAAGAATTTTGAAAGATCCTATACTTGGATGATAATATTCCAAATTGGTTATGGGTATAAGATGTTGGCTTATTCCAGAAGCCTCAAATGTTCAAAGGAACTTTTTGGTAATTATGTGTGAAACTCAAAAAATGAAGAGCTATCCCATATCTGTTGTGGTTGTGGCAGGCAATAGAGGGTTTCATTCAACTGGAGTGAAGAGGCATGATGAACCATTAACTCCATGCTAACCATATGTACAACTTGGATAGGATGAAAAATCAGAAGCTTGCATATGTACACCTTTCAGCATTGTTTCCTTCTATGCTGTCATTTTCCAGTAGAAAAACACTACTTCTGGCTAATTTTTTATGCTTTGCTGTCATCAATGTTGTTGCTGCTGGTACAGCAGAGAGGGAGAAGGAGGGGGGACGGTGGGGAGGAGAGGAGGTTTTTCTTTAATTTTTCTTTAATATTAATATAAAATTAAAATTTCTTATTATATTTTTTAAAAATATTTATGCTTTTTTATATATTTTAAATATTTTTTAGAATTAAGATCACATTGAGATCATTTGTGAATTTTTAGAGTTAATTTTTTAAAATTAAAATTAAATTAATATAATATATTAAAATTGAAGGTTAAATTTGTTATTATGTCAATTTTTAATTATCATATTACCTTCCTGTTAGTACAATTAATAGAAATGAACAAAAATATCTTCATTAATTGAGTGACTAATTTAAAAATTCATAGTTGAATTACAAAAATATATTGATAATTAAATGAACTGTAATATAATTTACCCACAAAATATTTACACGAAAACATAACAAGTTGAGTGCAAAGCAAGAAACAAGATATCCTTATTTTGCTCTCAAAATTGACGAACCACACCAACAAAGAATTACAAAGATACCACTAAGATTAGGTCAATATCTTGTGGCATTCTTCCCTAATTTATTTTTTAACTTATCTGCAACTTAAGTTAATTATGAAAAATGAATTGAAAAATCAATCTTGTCATACATCTATTTACATCTTTAACCTATTTCAATTATTAATTCATTAATTTACCATTTATTCACCACAACTTAAATATTTAGTTTATATCTAAATTCAAATCAATCATCAACAAAAATAATAATATAAACATAATTATAACAAAGGAAACATTAAAGAAAAGAGAAAAGAAATCTTATTTCGATAAAAGCACAATTCTTCTTCAATAATCTTATCTGAAAATTGATTGAATTAGATAATAAAAAGGTACAACCACTAAATAAAAATAAAACTATGAATTAAATTAAGCGACTATAAAAATGGAAGTAAAATCTAATAATCTATGAATAATCTTTCTCTCTCTCTCAAGAATGGTACTTATAAATGTTTAAATGACTAAAATTAAGGTTTCATTGAGACTTGGGCACGAAGTAACGAAAGAAACGGAAAGGGTTGAAAAGTGGCTGAGATTGGCCAAGATTGAGTTAATCGGTTTCTTGGTACCATATATGTAACAACCCGTTTTCAGTGGTGTTAAAAACAGTGATTTCAGGACCACAATTCTGACAAGTGAGTCAATATTTTTTTGTTTATTTATTATCTATATTATTATTACAAGGTCATATTAAAATTTGGTTAAGAAATTTTAATATTTAGATAGTTAATCAAGTAAAAAGGACCAAATCTTAAAAGCTGCAAAAGTTAGCTTTTATTGATTAAAGGTGTCAAATGGCTTTAGAAATTTTACTTGATGGCATTAGGTGGTAATCTATCTATTTCATTATTAGTGGACGGTTTTGATGACTAGTAACATGAAATTTAATTAATTTTTAAAGGGCAAAGATGTAATTTGATAAATAAATAAACTTAAAACAAAACAAAAGATGAAACAAACCATCTACTTCATCTTTTTCATGTAAGAACTGAAACACCATAACCAAGGGAGAGAAAACTTTCGGCTAAGACAATTTCAATTGCATGGCATGAGATTTTAGTTAGTTTTTAGTGTTTTTTTATGTTTTTGAGTTCGTTTTAGCTTAATCTAGCTAACTTGGGGTTTAATTTGTTAAACTGTTAAATTTTTTAGATTATACCATTGATGAGTTTGAAGTGTTTTTGAAGTTTAATGGAAGATTATTAAGCTTAGTTGTTAAATAGGACTATTTTGTAAAGTAGTTTTAGTAATTTTAATGTTTAGGGACCAAGTTGTTAAAATAGTAAAATTATAGGAAATTCTTGTGAAAAATTAATAAATGTGGGTTGAATAGGGACTATATAGAAATTGGCTACATTGTGTTTTGCTTAAATGTGATTAATTCATAAGTTTTGGGTTTAGGGACTAAATTACATAAAGAGTAAAATGTTGGGGTAATTTTGTAAATTTATATTAAAAGGGTTATAAGCTTAATTTTAATTATTTGATATGTTTGAATGGATTGATTGAATGAAAAATATTATTTAGATCAAGAAACGAATCAATCAAACTTGAATCGTGGAAAAGCTAAATTAATGGATTAGTCGACGGCCTTGTATTCACAACCGTTTTTGTCTAGGTAAGTTCGTATATTGATTAAGTTGTTAATTGCTATTTTGGATAAATTTTTTATTATCATTTGTGATATGTATAGCTTAAATTGATTGATAAATATAAACTAATGGTTTGGATGAAATTAAAATGTTAGTTAAAATGAAGATTATGATTGAAAATGAGAAAATTACATGGTAAAGTAATGGTGACGAACTATTATATAAATGATTACATGATTTGGATAAGATATGGCCAGTTTGAACCTTATGAGTGCTTAGAGTACAAATGAAATGTCATTAGGAGTTATTATAGTCTTGGGGGTTGGTATTTGATGTCCTATCGATGGCTGAGGTCCTGCATTTGTTACGGATTCTCCACAGCTTGTGTGAGCAACATCGTGTAGCCTAACATCCCGACCTACAGCTTGTGTGAGTAGGCCCATTTCACAGTTCGTGTGAGCATTTACAGTTACAACTCGTGTGAGCATTTTCCCACGTATCCATTGTTATATCACTATGGTTCATAGAGTATTAAATGATATACAAATGAGTTATATGAAATGAATATATGTAAATTGACTTATGAAAGGGATATTTATGAAATGGTTGTATGGTATCATGCATTGAATGGAATGTGTCACATATTATAGACATGAGATGGATGATTAAATTGCAATTTTATTTATGAACATTATATGATATTATATGGTTTCAAGTTCTTATATATGTGAACTCACTAACTTGTGAGATTTGTGATGTGTATAGGAATTGAATGAACTCATGAGCTTATTAATGAAATGATGCATGAATTGTATAAATTGAGCCAATTTTGTAAATTTACGTTTATGACTTGTACGAGCTTTCTAAGCAATAGTTGCTTACGTTAGTTGTTTTATTTTCCTGTAGATCATCGAAAATGTTGATCTATTAGAAGTTCAAGTCAGAGAACACACACACTATTTTATCTTCAACTCGGTAGAAGTTTTGGTGATTTTTATGTTGTGTTATAAATGACATGTACTAGGATCTTTTAAGTTCTTTTCATATAATGATGTTGTTTAAATTTGGATTAAGCATACTTGTGTATATATATTTGATTTTGGCTTGAATATGTCCATATATATACGTTTTTGGTTATTTGCCTTATGCTTCTTGAAAGTGGTTGAAATATGGTAGAACTGAATGTGAATTGAATGGATGAATTGGTATGTTTGGCATGTGTATAAGGTAAGGACTTGTAATCTTTGAATATGAATAAGTTTGGTGTAAGAAATGTGGTGCCAATGAGGGAATATTGGATAGGCACTTAGGTTTAATGTTTTGGTATGTTTTAAGCTTGTTTAAATGTGTTTTGAAGGAATGAGAATGATTGATTTTGGTTTGACTTGCACCTGAGGAATGGGTAATGTTTTGGCTTGTTTTAGAAGTCATTTTAGGTGCATGATTTTGTTGATGTATGTGTATGTGTAAAAGTTTACATATGAACGACTTATCAATAAAAACAATTTGTGAGCATGATTTTATTGATGTATGTGTATGTGAAAAAGTTGATTCTGCTTAAGGATTCTATTTAAGTCTATTGAAGATTGTCTTATCTAAATTTTTGCTTTACATTACTCAGGACGAGCAATGAATTAAGTTTGGGGTGTGTAAAATCTAATTTATATAGGATTTTTTAGTAGTTTATGACAACTTTTTACTTAAAATAATATTAATCCCAAGTGTTTGATTACTAATTGAGGAAATTTTATTTATATGTCAATAATGAGCATGATTTAATAAAGAATTTGATTTTATGCTATTTTTCATTAAATTTTTAGATAACTTAATTATTTTATGCTACATATTGATCTGGACATTATTTTTAATGCAGTTAGACTAAGGAAATTATGTATGATTTATTTTTAAATTAAAGTTGTATAGATATGCCCAATTTCACTCTAGATGGACGATAAACACATGCAAAATGGGTTAAGAAGAGTTGATTTGATCCAATTAAAGAAGGGTCAATTGATGGACAAGTCTGGTAAACAATTGGGTCACCAAACTGTCCAAACAAGATAGAACAAGCCCAATTTGGCAAAGGCATTTGGACTGCTCAAAAATTCACTTTTGGGAGATTTACTGAAGGCCCTTACACTTGCAAATAAATCAAAAAATATCACACCAACTTTGCCTAAGAAATTGCCCACCCCTTGCTTGATTCAAACATGATATCATGCATGAATCAAGCAACTGAATAACTCCATTCTCCATAATTTATAGTCGGCCATGGGAAGGAGAAACGTAAGGGATTTGTCATGCTATTTTTAGTAAACACACCTACCATCCTTCACTATAAATACCCATCTCCATTCTTCATTTCAATCATCCCTTAATCATACCTCATTCCAAATCATTTTTCATTTCATTCTTTTATTTTTTTTCCTTTCTTCCCATACATAAGCATTCATAATCCCCTTCTCCCTTAACCAGCAAAACCTTGAGAAGATACTCTCTTGGCCGGCCACCTTGAGAAGCAACTTGCAAAGGGGCAACACGATGATTGGAGGAAACCACTTCGATCAAATTCTACAAAATTGTCGAAACAATCAGATTTTATCCTTATCATTGTTTACTTTTAACCATGTTTGCAATATGTTTTGTTATCTTGCCATCTACAATGGTAGCTTAAATTTGTTTAGCTAGATGGTTGCATTAATTTAAAAAAAGTTTATTTAAATTGTGTTTATGATGTTTTGTGCCTCAATCGTTCATGTTTTTAATTAAACTCAAGTATGTATTTGATTCATACGTGATTGAATGCATTAGAATTAGTTGAGTGATCCTAACCACACAAAGACTAATGGGCGCATTAATTGAAAAGTGCATGCTTAATTTTGATCCTAACCCGACTAAATTGAAGGTTCATAATAACTAGAAATAACTCTATTATCTTGCATAGTTTTTAAGTTTATGTGATTAAATTGTTTCAAACCTAACCCATTCCTATTACTTCACATGAATTCTAAGAAACCCTTAGTTGAATATGATTAGTAAAATGCATGTTTTCTAAGTAAAAGATTCCGAAAGGACTTAATTTTGGTTTCAAACTCATGAAAGATCGAGTTGCCTTGGATTATTTTTCTGGAACATTGTAAGCATGATGAAAATGAACTAAGTTGAATAATGTGACTATTTTAGCCTTTGCATGTTATTCTTGTTAAATTTTGTGATTTTGCTGCTAAACCCATCTCATTCATTCTATTGCATACATTTGCATTTAGATTAAATTGCATTAGGGATCATCTTGCATCTAGTTAATTATTCTTTACATCCATCACTCAAAATATTATGTTTTTATCACTAACTTGTGAACTTTAATTTTACAATTAATTTATTAATATACATAGTCCTTGTGGAGATGATAACTCTTTTACTTACTTATTACTTGGAACGACTGTGTACACTTGCACAAACCACGCGTTACAAGTTTTTGGCGCCATTGTCGGGAACTGCTGCCTTAATCATTTTTTTGAAATTATTCTTTACAAATTGGTTTTTATTTTATTTTTATTTTAACTTTTAAATTTACTAATTAATTATTTTTTTATTCTTTATTTTTTATTTATTTTTCTGGTGTTTATAAGCATAGATTGAATCATCGGTTTATTACTTATACATCCTGAAATCAAGCAGACATTTAGATAAAAAAGATGCGAAATATTAGCCCAAAGACAAGCTAAAATGGACCTTGGAAATCAAAATGATGTTCAAGGAAATGGAACTGCTAATTTTCACAATCCAATCCTTATTACTAATGATAAGGATTGTGCCATAATATAGTACATTGTGCCCCTTTTTAATGAGTTAAATCCGAGAATTAGGAGACCGAAGATTGAGACACCACAATTTGAATCGAAGTCTGTAATGTTTTAGATGCTTCAAACCATGAGCCAATTTAGTGGAATTCCCACAGAATATGCACATCTTCACCTTCGATTATTCATAGAGGTGAGCGATTCCTTTAAGATAGTCGGTGTAACTGAATACGCATTGAGATTGAAGTTGTTTCCATACTTGTTACGAGATCGAGCACGAGCACGGATTAATTCATTGCCACCACATTCAATATCAACTTGGCAAGCATTCGCTGAACACTTTTTGACAAAATATTTCCCACCTAGCAAAAATGCTAAGTTGTAGAATGAGATCACCAATTTTCAACAATTGGATTATGAGTCCCTATACAAGGCATGAGAAAGATTCAAGGAGTTAATACGTAGATGCCCTTACCATGGGATTCCACATTGCATCGAGTTGGAGACATTTTATAATGATGTCAACGCACACACAAGGTTGGTGGTAAATGCTTCTGCGACTGGTGTTGTCTTATCGAAGTCTTTCAATGAGACTTACGAGATTATTGAGAGGATAGCCAGTAATAATTTCCAATGACTGAAAAATTGAGCAACTTTAAGAAGAAGAGTAGCCGGGGTGCATGGAGTAGATGCCCTCACTTCATTCTCAGCTCAGGTATCTTCTATTTCTTCAATGTTGAAACAATTTACTACTAACGGTTTTAATCCTATAACCACCTAGTCAATTCGAGGTTATTTCTTGCATATATTGTGGGAATGGCCATTCTTTCAAGAATTGTCCATGAAATCCCGAGTGAGTTTATTACATAGGGAATCAACACCAGAATAGAAGTGGACAAGGACCACAATCCAACTTCTATAACCCTTCATGGCGAAACCATCCAAACTTTTCTTGGAATAACACATGAAATGAACCAAACAACACCTACATGCAACATAGACCAAATCAATCCCAATAGTTTAATCAACAAGCTCCAAAACTACCACAAGCTGAGTCATCTAACAGTTTGGAGACTTGTTGAAGGTGTACACGGTGAAGAATGATGCCTTTATCCAAAGATAAGTAGCAACACTAAAATATTTGGAGAACCAAATGGGTCAATTAACTACAGAACTTCGTAATAGACCACAAGGAGCCTTGCCAAGTGATACAGAAAATCCAAGAAATTTGGGTAAGGAACATTGCAAGGTAGTTGCTTTACGAAGTGGTAAGACTTTGGAACCTAAGGAAGCAATCATTGATGATGAGCCTATTGAGAAGGAGGAAAGTCAACCGACAGTTGAAATTCCTACACCAGACGAGCCAGAACCTACAAAGTCTAATAAGGTAAAATCTAAACTAGTAAATTCAGATAAGTTAACATCTTCTTTAGATGCAAATTTATCTCTTCAGAAAAGTTGTTTAGTCCAACCAAAAGTTCCAACACCTTCATATCCTCAAAAATTCCAAACGAATAAGGAAAAATAGAAAATGCAATTCAAGAATTTTTTGGATGTTTTAAAGCAACTTCACGTCAGTATCCCGTTGGTGGAGGTTTTAAAATAAATGCCAAACTATGTCAAGTTCATGAAGGACATCTTGTCGAAGAAGAAGAGGCTTAGTGAGTATGAGACTGTGGCATTAACGAAGGAGTGCAGTGCATTCTTATAGAAAAAGCTACCACCAAAACTGAAGGACCCCAGAAGCTTTACTATACCCTGTAATATTGGAGAACCTTACTGTGGTAAAGCTTTATGCGACTTAGGAGCAAGCATCAACTTGATGCCCAAATCTATTTTCAAGCTATTGGGAATAGGTAAAGTAAGACTTACGACTATGACACTTCAACTAGCAAATTGATCTTTAGCATACTCAGAAGGAAAGATTGCGGATGTTTTGGTAAGAGTAAATAAGTTTATTTTTCCTGCTGATTTCATTATCTTAGATTTTGAAGTAGATATGGAAGTGTCGATCATCCTGGGGAGACCTTTCCTAGCTATGGGAAGAACGTTAATAAACATACAAAAAGGTGAACTCACCATGAGAGTTCAAGACGATCAGGTAACATTTAATGTTCTTAGAGTAATAAAGTTTCTCGATCCAATGAAGGAATGTTCAGTGACATTAGTTTCTATGGAATGAGAGAATAATTTAATGAAGGACCCATTGTAGAACACTTTAGGGTCTGAACCATTGGAAAATGAAGAAAGTAACGAACATATGGCTTTCATGGAAGCCAATCCAAGGAATTATGTTCAACTAGCTCGGTTTGAACCATTAGAGTTGGAAGCTTGTGAATACATGCAATCGAAGTTGTCAATCAAGGACCACTTAAACTTGAAATTAAGGTACTTCCTTCCCATTTGAAAAATGTTTATTTGGGTGACTGTTCTACTTTATATGTGATTGTTTCAGCAAAAATAATAGAACACCAAGAGGAGTAGTTGATCAAAGTTTTAAAGAAATTTAAAAAGGCGATTGGTTGGACCATAGCTGATATTTAAGGAATAAGCTCGTTCTTTTGTATGCATAAGATTATCTTAGAGGATGGTGAAAGAGGTAGAATTGATGGGCAAAGGAGACTCGAACCTATCATTAAAAATGTAGTTCGAAAGGAAGTTATGAAATGGTTAGATACGGGAATTATCTACCCCATCTCAGATAGTTCATGGGTAAGTCTAGTACAGTGTGTACCAAAGAAAGGTAGAATCACGATTGTTGAGAATGAACAAAATAAGTTAATCTCGATGAGAACGGTCATGAGTTGGAGAATTTGTATAGACTACTGAATATTGAACAAAGCCACTCGGAAGGATCATTTTTCGTTGCCTTTTATAGATTAGATGGATATTACTGTTTCTTAGATGGATATTCGGGATATAACCAGATAGTTGTATCCCCAGAAGACCAACACAAACCACTTTTACTTGCCTATATAGTACATTTTCTTTTAGGCGAATGCCTTTCAGTTTATGTAATGTACCTGCTACATTTCAGCGATGCATGATGGTAATATTTACTCATATGGTAGAAAATTTTGTTGAGGTTTTCATGGATGATTTTTCTGTTTTTGATAATACTTACGATGTTTGTTTGAGTAATTTGGCTAAGATAATGAAGAGATGCAAAGAGACAAATATTGTCCTGAACTGGGAGAAATGTCATTTTATGGTCAAGAAGGGGATTGTCTTAGGACAAAAAATTTCCAGAAACAAAATCGAAGTTGATAAAGCGAAGGTGGATGTAATTGAAAAGTTACCAATACTAGTTAGTGTGAAATGAGTTAGAAGTTTCTTAGGCTATGCTAGTTTTTACTAAAGGTTTATCAAAGATTTTTCAAAAATTTCCAAGCCTTTGTGCTCCTTATTAGAAAAAGATACAATTTTTGAGTTTAACAAAGCAATTTTTGAGTTTAACAAAGCATGTTTAGAAGCTTTTGAAGAGATAAAAAGTTGGTTAATGTCAGCCCCAATAATCGTTACACCTGATTGGAACTCACCATTTGAGTTGATGTGTGATGCATGCGATTTTACTGTTGGAGTTGTGATGGGTCAAAGAAGAAACAAATTGTTTCATCCTATCTACTATGCAAGAAAAACTTTGACAGGAGCCGAGCTTAATTACACGGTAACTGAAAAAGAACTCTTTGTTATAATTTTTTCTTTTGACAAGTTCTGTTCATATCTTATAGGTACAAAATTCATATTATTTACCGATTAGTCGACCATTAAATACTTACTCACAAAGAAATATGCTAAATCGAGGCTAATTCGATGAAGACTTTTACTCCAAGAATTTGACCTTGAGATCCAAGATAGAAAAGTTGTTGAAAGTCAAGTAGCTGATCATCTGGCAAGGTGGAGCAAAATGAGGTAAGTCATTCACTAGTTCCAGTTAATGAGAATTTTCCAGATGAGCATAGATTCGAGGTAAGTCGAATTCATGAAATGCCATGGTTTGCTGATTATGCAAATTATCCATGGTTTGCTGATTATGCAAATTATTTAGCATGTGGAATAATTCCTCGAGAGACATACCAATAAAGGAAGAAATTCCTTCACAATAGTCGGTATTATTTTGGGAGGATTCATTTTTGTTCAAACAATGTGTAGATGACATTATCAACAAGTGCGTAGCTGGGAGTGAAACTGATGAGATCTTGTATCATTGTCATTCATCTCCAAGTGAAGGACACTTTGGTGGTTCTCGCACTGTAGCGAAGATCTTACAAGCTAGATTCTTTTGGCCTATAGTGTTTAAGGATGCATATGTCGTATGCATATGTGAAAAATTGTGATAGATGCCAAAGGACCGAAAACATATAAAAAAGGAACGAGATGCCATTGACAAACATTTTAGAGGTAGAGTTCTTTGACATATAAGGCATTGATTTTTTAGGCCTGTTTCCTTCTTTTTATGGTAACATGTATATCTTAATAGTTGTGGATTACGTGTCCAAGTGGGTTGAAGCTAAAGCATACCCAACAAGCGATGCTAAGGATGTCATACGATTCCTACATAAGCATGTATTTACATGGTTTGAGACTCCTAAAGCTATAATTATCGATGGAGGATATCACTTTATAAATAAACGGCTTAAGTGGTTGCTTGACAAGTACAATGTGAGACACAAGATTGCCACTGGCTATTGTCCATAGTCAAATGGGCAAGTTGAACTGGTAAATCGTGCGATCAGAGAAATCCCTAAGAAGGTAGTGCTACCTAATAGAAAATATTGGTCTCGAAAGCTCGATGCTATCAAACTGCTTTTAAGACACCATTAGGAATGACCCCTTATCCATTAGTCTTCAAAAAGGTGTGTCATTTGCCCGCTTGAGTTGGAGAATAAAGCTCATAAGGCTTTGAAACAATTAAATTTTGATCTTAAACAAGCTGGTGAGAGAAGGATGTTACAACTTGATGAGCTTGAAGAGTTAAGGCTATTTTTATACGAGAATGCCAAGATGTATAAACAAAAGACTAAAAGATGGCATAACATTCATATACAACCTTGTGAATTCAAAGAAAGTCAAAAAGTGTTGTTGTTTAATTCAAGGCTAAGTTTATTTTCGAGAAAGCTCAAATCCCGATGAAAAGGACTTTATACCATCCACAAAGTTTATCCATATGGAGCTGTAGAATTGCACGAAAACAATGGAGGTATATTTAAAGTTAATGGTTAGTATCTCAAACACTATTGGGATGGTGAAAGTGAGCGAATTGAAACCTCGTTCAATTTAAAAGACCTTTGATTTTTAATATTTTTATTTTTAATAAATGGCATACTTAGAAATTATTTTTATTGAATCAGTACATTAAATTAAAACTGGCTAAGGAGATTGAAATTTAAGCGAGACCATTTGTGACCCCTCCAACACTTCTTGGGATATTAATTTATTATAATTTTTTGAGAAGAAATTTTCTAAGTAATCCGAAAGAATTTTTTAATTTTAATTTATTTTTTTATGCTTAATAAGAGGGTCAATTTGACCCAAGTACTAATTAGTTTATTTTTCTAGTTCAGTTTAATTTTTCAATACAATAAATAATTGCAGTTTGGACTCGAGACCCAGAATAGTGAAAAAGAGCAAATTACCCATCATTGTCGTCCAAGGGGTTCCTTGAAACCCTATTTTTTATTTCCATTTCCCTTCCCTATTTACCTTGTCGTCCAAGCATCCTTTCTAGTTAATTTTTTCTTACAAATTCACCCTAATTTACTACTATATAAACCCCTCTCTATCATCATATTTTTTAAACCATTCAAGCAATTAGCTTAAACTCTAGCTACCTACTTTTCTTCTCTTTTCTGTTGGCCCCAAATATCGAAAGATCTCCCTAATTTTCTTTCTTTTTCACAAAACCCTCCTATCACCACAGCAACATCGTTACCGGAGCAACGTCATCGCCGTTGCAATTCCATCACTGCCGTAATCTTTCACATTGTCGATTCCTTCTTCTTCCTTTGCCAGAATTTCTCTTGTTTTTGGGAAAAGTTACCATGTCTCATAAAAGAAGTAGTTCCTCTAGAACTTCTATCAAAAATACAATTATGATTCAAGATGAAGAAACAATGGTAAGATTTAATTCTATCTTCAAAAATCAGCCTATGATGCCGGAAAAGGGTTTCAGTTTGGAGAGTAATGACAAGATGATCATACCATTGTCACCTTGAAAAACGATTGGTGCTTTAAATTAGGAGCAATTTTGTGATGCACAATCAATGCCTGACGAGGATTTAGTGCGAGAGTTTTATGTCAATTTGACCATGCTAGATGCTAATGAAGTTCTTGTTCATAAAAAGAAGGTACCCTTTACTTCTAGGTCCATTAATGATTTGTTTAACTTACCTAATGTTGAAGAAGATGAGTACTCTGCCATGATGACAAATATCAATTGGGATTTTCTTCAACAAGTACTTAATGTGGTTACAAATCTGGGATCCTATGGATTATAAGAAAGTATGGCAGTCTTTTTTGCCGAAAGGAATATTTAAATCCAGTGGCTAAGGTATGGTTCTACTTTATTTGATATAGCTTCATGCCTATCTCACATAGTTCCACCATCTCGATGGAATGAATGCTTTTGTTGTATGTGATTATGACAGAAAGGTCTATCAATGTTGGGAGAATTATTCTCAAGGAGATCTTAGATTACGCTCAGAAAAAGGCAGGAAGTGCCTACTTTCCATTATTGATTACTTCACTTTGCTTGAGGGCCTAAGTAAGATCAAAACCAAACTTGAAGGATCGTTATGTTGAAGGTTTCATAGCAAGGAATGACCTTGGCATGTTAGGTGGAGAATGTTAAATTATTGAACCAAGTTGAGCCAGATGGACCAAATGAACCAAAATCTGACAAGTCGTCAACCAAATCTGAACTGAAAGCTGATTCAATAAATGAAACAAAAGAAGCATAAACTGAAGAGCAACCAAATAGCCCTGAACCGAGGGTGGAGCCAAATCTTGCTGAGCCAATGGAGCCAAGTTTTAATCTTGAGTTGACTATTCCTACTTCTTTAAACACTATGAAGAATTCATAATTTTCAACTATGATGGATATGTGGAAATTCATGCATAATCAACAACAAGCTTACTGGAGATATGCAAAAGTTAGAGATGATACCATATGAAATAATTTTAAGAATATCTCTAACTGTTTTGTTTCTGAGTTTCCAGATTATATCTTCGAGATATGGCAAGAAAAGATTGTGGGATCAAGTGTGACAAAAATGGGAAAAGGAAAAAGACTAGAGGATAACACAAATTAAAAGAGGGGAAATTTTTTTTCTTAAGTATTTATTAAGGCATTTATATTTCTTTCCTTAGTTAGTCTTTTGTTTTCACACAATAAAATTGCAAATATGAATAAATTAAGCTCAATGCCTCCTCTCCAAAGCAAAGTAGTGTGATAATGTGAATGAACATGTCTAGGATTAGATTGTTAAGAAAGACTTGGTACTTAAGCAATCTTCATGACTCACCTCACTTTTCTTGCAATCCTACCTAGTGTTCAGTTCTTATTCATTATTTTGATTCCCGTAATGAGGACATTGCTTCTTTTTAAAAGGGGTAAGGCAATATTTGCATGAATTTTAAATTTTGTTCTTAAGTATGATTCAATGTTTACCCATAAGTATGCTAAGATCAAATGATGTTCAAAGAAAATTTTTGTTCATAAGTTAGCTCAAATGCAAGTATGATTTCTGAATTTATTTGAGTTTTTTTATGTTATCTTAAGGTATGGAATGCTTGTATGTTCTTATGTTTTATGTAGTTTTTTCGATGAAAGTTTAATTTCCTTAGAGATAGACATGCATGAAGGTTTAAGTCCTTAGAATTGACTTAGTAACTTTCTTGAGGCGAAATTCTAGAAGGCATAAGAATCTAAACATGATTTAGGCACAGTTTTTTTGGATCATTTGAGCCTTTCAAGCCTACCATATGAATTTAACCCTTAAAACTTTGGTTTGAGCCTTTAATCCTATTTTATTTTTATTCACCTACATCATAAGCCATATTACCATCTTTTAAGGTTTATCTTATTTTTGCACCTATCTTAACTATGCTTGTCTTGGTGAGCAAAGATCAAGGAAAAATTCAAAGAGATGTATATGTTCTATGTATGTTTATAAAAAAAAAGAAAAAAAATCTTTGTTCAAATCTCTCAAAGAAATAGGAGCAAAATAAGTACTCAAAATATTGAGACGTATTATTGGGCACAAAGCTTCAAATTAAGTTTGGGGGTGGTAAAAGCCGTTAGTAGGAAAGATGTACCTCGAAAAGATCCAAGCCAAAGTTAGGGCTAAGATTATTGAATCTAAAAATTCACTTCTCTTTATCCCCACCTTGAGCCTAGCCCAAAGACCTATTGATTTTGATGATTATGCCGACTACATTAGTGGAGAAAAATTATTAAGTTCAACATATGAGGACCATTAATTAAACCTTGTGATTCTTTTGTTTAATTGATGAGGAAACTTTGATTGAATGGTGAATGATATGTATGACCTTGAAAAACATGCACTCTATGACTTATGCTAGCATTTTTCTTGCACTTTGTATAAAATTTAGAAATAATGTTTGCATATGAGCGACTTATCAATAAAAAGAGTCTGTGAGCATGATCTTGTTGCTGTATTTGTATTTGAAAATTTTGATTCTGCTTAAGGATTCTATTTAAACCTATTGCAAGATTTTTTTATCTAAATTTTTGCTTTACATTACTCGAGACGAGTAATTGGTTAAGCTTGGGGGTGTGTAAACTCTAATTTATATAGGTTTTTTAAGTAGTTATGACACCTTTTTTACTTCAATAATATTAATCCTGAGTATTTGATTACTAATTGGGTGAATTTTATTTATATTTCAATAATGAGCATGATTTAATGAAGAATGTGATTTTATGCTATTTTGCATTAAATTTTTAGATAACTTAATTATTTTATGCTACATATTGATATTAACATTATTTTTCATGCAACTGGACTAAGGAAATTATGCATGATTTATTTTTAAATTAAAGCTGCATGGACAAGCCCAATTTCACTCTACATGGATGAAAAACACATGCAAAATGGGTCAAGAAGAGTTGATTTGATCTAATTAAAAAAGGGTCAATTGATGGACAAGTCTGGTGAACAATTGGGTCACGAAACTATCCAAACATGGGAGAACAAGCCCAATTTGGCAAAGGCATTTGGACTGCTCAGAAATTCACTTTTGGGAGATTTACTGGAGGTCCCTACACTTGCAAATAAATCAGAACGTAGCACACCAACTTTGCCTAAGAAATCTTCCACCTCTTGCTTGATTCAAAGGTGATATAATGTATGAATTAAGCAACTAAACAACTCCCTTCTCCACAATTTATGGTCGGCCATGGGAAAGAGAAACGTAAGGGATTTGTCATGTTATTTTTAGTAAACACACCTACCATCCTTCACTATAAATACCCATCTCCATTCCTCATTTCAATCATCTCTTAATCATCCCTCATTCCATAATCATTTTTCATTTCATTCTTTTATTTATTTACTTTCTTCCGTACATAAGCATTCATAATCCCCTTCTCCCTTAGTCAGCAAAACCTTGAGAAGATACTCTCTTAGTTGGCCACCTTGAGAAGCAACTTGCAAAGGAGCAACACGAGGATTGGAGAAACCACTTTGATCAGATTCTGCAAAATTATCGAAATAATTAGAGTTTATCCTTCCTTATCCTTGTTTATGTTTAATTATGTTTGCAATGTGTTTTGTTATCTTGCCATCAACAATGGTAGTTTAAATTTGTTTACCAAGAATGGTTGCATTAATTTAAAAAAAGTTCATTTAAATTGTGTTTATGATGTTCTATGCCTCAACCATTCATGTTTTCCATTAAAATGAAGTATGTATTTCAATCATAGGTGATTGAATGCATTAGAATTAGTTGAGCGACCCTAATTAGACGACGACTAATGGACACATGAATTGAAAAGTGAGTGCTTAATTTAGATCCTAACCCGACTAAATTGAAGGTTCATAATAACTCGAAAGAGCTATATTATCTTGCATAATTTTTAGGCTTATGCGATTAAATTATTTAAAACCTGACTTGCCCCTGTTATTTCACATGAATTCTAAGAAACCCTTAGTTGAATATGATTAGTAAAATGTATGTTTTTCTAAGTAAAAGTTCCGAAAGGACTTAATTTTGGTTTTAAACTCACGAAAGATTGAGTTGCCTTGGATTATTTTCTTGAAACATTGTAAGCATAATGAAAATGAACTAAGTTGAATAATGTGACTATTCTAGCCTATGCATGTTATTGTTGTTGAAATTTGTGATTTTGCTGCTAAACCCATTTCATTCATTCTATTGCATTCATTGCATTTAGATTAAATTGCATTAAGGATCATCTTGCATCTAGTTAACTATTCTTTACACTCATCACTCAAAATATTGTGTTTTTATCACCAACTTTTGAACTTTAATTTACAATTAATTTATTAACATACACAGTCCCTGTGGAGACAATAACTCTATTACTTGCTTATTACGTGGAACAACTGTGTACACTTACACAAACCACGCGTTACAAAAGCACAGTTGCATGTGTTGACATATAGGAAATTTGTTCGGCTTAATGTTTCTCCCTGGGGTGCGCCTGTTTTATTTGTTAAGAAAAAGGATGGGTCAATGCATTTTTGTATTGATTATTTGCAGCTAAATAAAGTCACTATTAAGAACAAATATTCATTGTCTCGTACTGATGATTTGCTTGATCAACTGGAAGGTGCGATAGTATTTTCAAAATTTGATCTTAGTTCGAGATATTATTACCTTCGGGTTAAAGATTCACATGTGCCAAAAATAACTTTTAGAACTAGGTACAAACACTATGAATTTTTAGTTATGTCGTTCAGTTTAACAAATGCTCATGTTGTATTTATGGACTTGATGAACATAATATATTGGTCGTATTTAAACAAATTTGTTATTTTTTTCACTGACAATATATTGATTTATTCGAGAAACTAGACTGAGCATCCTCGACATTTGAGCATTGTGTTGCTAACCTGCCCGAGAAACAATTATTTTCAAAATTCAATAAATCTGAGGTCTAGCTTCAAGAAGTCGAGTTTCTAGGTCACGTGGTATCAAAAATGGCATAAGAGTATATCTGAGCAAGATTTCAGCTATATTGAAATCGAAACCTCTGAGAAATGTCATTGAAATAAGAAGTTTTTGGGGTTTGGTTGGGTATTATAGATGTTTTGTTAAAGGTTTCTCAATGATTGCCTTACCACTGATGAATTTGCGACAAAAAGACATTAAGTTTTCTTAGTCTGATAAATGTTAGTAGAGTTTTGATCAGTTGAAAGCAATGTTGACTGAAACTCTCGTGTTAACTCAACTAGAGTTTGATAAAGAATTTGTGGTACACAATGATTCTTCACTTAACAGTTTAGGTTGCGTTTTAATGTAGGAAGGTAAACTTATAGCTTATTCTTCCCGATAGTTGAAGTCGCACGGAAAGAATTATCTGAAACACGATTTGGAACTTGTAGCTATTGTGTTTTCCTTGAAGATTTGATGACATTACTTATATGGAGAGAAGTGTCACATTTTCATTGATCATAAAAGCTTGAAGGATTGAAAGAACTAAATTTACTACAACATAGATGGTGGGAGTTGTTATAACATTTTGACTTGATTATTGACTATTACACGGGAAATAAAATGTATAGTGATTTGAAACAAATGCACTGGTGGCCAGGTATGAAACATGAAATCTTAGATTTTGTATCGAAATGTTTGATTTGTTAGCAGGTTAAAGCCAAGTATCAAGTACCTTTAGGGTTGTTATAGCATATTATGATTCCAGAATGGAAATAGGAATGAGTTACCATGGACTTCGTGTAAGGGTTACAATTATCTCTAAGGAAGAAAGATGCAATTTGGGTTGTTGTCGATCGTTTGACTAAATCTACACATTTTATTCCCATTCTCATATATTTTTCATTGGAAAGATTAACAGAGTTATATGTTTCTGAGATCATTAGATTGAACGGCGTACCCTTGTCGATTATTTTTTATCGTGATCCACGATTCACCTTTAAATTCTGGAGTAAGTTACACAAAGCTTTGGGCACTAAATTGACTTTTAGCACAACGTTTCATCCTTAGACGGACAACTAGTCTGAGAGAGTGATTTAGATACTCGAAGAAATGTTTCATTGTTGCATTCTTGAATTCAAAGGTAACTGAGTGAAATTTCTTCCGTTGGTTGAATTTGCTTACAATAACAGTTACAAGTCAAGTATTAAAATGGCCCTGTACGAAGCTTTGTATGGTCAAAAGTGCAAACCATCATTATGATGGAATGAATTCAGTGAGAAAAAGCTTTTGGGTAATGATTTGATTTGTGAAACCAAAGAAAAAGTGAAGGTGATACGAGACTATTTAAAAATTACTTCCGATCTTTAGAAATTGTATGTCGATTTGAAGAGAAAAGACAGTGAGTTTCGTGTTGGTGATAAAGTGTTTTTGAAGGTATCGCCTTGGAAGAAAGTTCTCCATTTTGGCCGAAAAGGAAAGCTTAGTCCGTGTTTTATTAGTTCATATGAAATTATTGAGAGAATTGGGTCGGTAGCTTATCGTTTAGTTTTATTATTGGAGCTAGAGAAAATTCATAATACTTTCCACGTGCTAATGTTAAGATAGTACAGATCTGATCCCTCACATGTGATTTCACCGATTGAGGTAGAGTTGCAACCTGATATGTCGTATAGTGATGAACTTATTAAAATTCTGGCTTGGGAAACCAAAAAATTGAAAAATAAACACATAGCTTTAGTTAAGGCTCTTTGGCATCGACACGAAATCGATCAAGCTCTAGGAACCAAAAGAAGCTATGAAATTGCAATACTCGAACCTATTCTCTGGTAAGATTTTTGGGTACGAAAATTCCATTAAGGGGAGAGAGTTGTAACAACTCATTTTAAGTGGAATTGGAAATAGTACTTTCGGGATAATAATTCCAACAAGTGAGTCAATATTTTATTGTTTATTTATTATTTATATGATTATTACAAGGTCGTATTAAAATTTGGTTAAGAAATTTTAATGTTTAGATTGTTAATTAAGGAAAAATGACCAAGTCATAAAAGCTACAAAAGTTAGTGGAAGGTTTTAATGACTAGTAACATGAAATTTAATTATTTTTTAAAGGGCAAATATGTAATTTGATAAATAAATAAACTGAGAACAAAAAAAAAGATGAAACAAACCATATTCTTCATCTTTTTCTTGTAAGAATTGAAACACCAAAGCTAAGGGAGAGCAAGCTTTCAACAAGACAATTTCAATTGCATGGAATGAGATTTTAGTCCGTTTTTAGTGATTTTGATGTTTTTTATTTCGTTTTAGCTTAATCTAGCTAACTCAGGGTTTAATTCGTTAAATTGTTAAATGTTTTAAATTATTCCATTGATGGGTTTGAAGTGTTTTTGAAGTTTAATGGTAAATTGTTAAGCTTAGTTGTTAAAGAGGATTATTTTGTAAAGTAGTTTTAGTAATTTTAATGTTTAGGGACCAAGTTGTTAAAATAGTAAAATTATAGGAAATTCTTGTGAAAAAATAATAAATGTGGGCTGAATAAGGACTATATAGAAATCGTCTAGCTTGGGTTTTGCTTAAATGTGGTTAATTTGTAAGTTTCAAGTTTAAGGACTAAATTGCGTAAAGAGTAAAATGTTGGGGGTAATTTTTTTAAGTTTATATTGAAAAGGGTTATAAGCTTAAGTATAATTATTTGATATGTTTGAATGGATTAATTGAATGAAAACTATTATTTAGATCAAGAAACGAATCAATCGGACTCGAATCATGGAAAAGATAAATTAACGAATTATTTGTCGGCCTAGTATTCGCAACCATTTTTGTCTAGGTAAGTTCGTCTATTGATTAAGTTGTTAATTACTATTTTGGATAAATTTTTTATTAACATTTGTGATATGTATAGCTTAAATTGATTGATAAATCTAAATTGATGGTTTGGATTAAATTAAAATGTTAGTTAAAATGAAGATTATGACTGAAAATGGGAAAATAACCAGGTTACGTAATGGTGGTGAACTATTATATAAATGATTTCATGATTTGGATAAGATATGGCCCGTTTGAACCTTGTGAGTGTTTAGGATACAAATGACATGTCATTAGGGATTGTTACAATCTCGGGTGCTGGTCTTGGATGCCCTACCAATGACTAAGGCCTTGTATTTGTTGCGGATTCACCACAACTCGTGTGGGCAGCACAGTGTAGCCCAACATCCCGACCCACAGGTCATGTAAACAGGCCCATTTCGCAGCTCTTGTGAGCATTACAGTTACAACTTGTGTGAGCCTCTTTTCACGTATCCATTGTTATATCATTGTGGTTTATCGAGTATTAAATGATATAGGAATGACTTATATGAAATGAATAAATGTAAATTGACTTATGAAAGGGATATTTATGAAATGGCTAATGGTATTATTGTCACATCCCAAAAATTGGGTTAGTAGAAATTGGGTTAATTAACCGAGAGTGGTCACGACCGAATTTTTTATTTAGATAATTTTTTTCTCATTTGATAATAAATAAATATCAATGACAGTGATTGAGCAGTGGTGGAGCTATCCTTGGTGATCTGAGTTCGAATCCCTTCCCTCTCATTAATTCCTTTTTTGTGCAAATTTGTTTCAAACCCTTAGCAAAGATCATCCCATGTTTTAATTATTTTCTTGTTAAAATGATAACATGGAATTAAGTGGCTAAGTGGTTAAGTGTTTAATTAATATCCTAAAGGTTTTAGGTTCAAGTCTCCTTATTAACACATTTTTTACTAATTTTTTTTGTGAATTTTCCATGTGCTAAATTCCCTTGCTATCCAACCCATAGTTGTTATGCTTGGGAAGAGTCTTCCCTTGTTTACATAGTCAACATTCCCTCAATAGCCCCCTTTTCACTCCCATGATCCCCTTTTTGCTCCTTTGTCCTCTCTACATGCCTATTTTCTTTACCCTTACCTTATGTGACATACATTAAACTTGGACAAGGTGAATGACACCTTTTGTTGTCATTCTTTTATTTTCCTATTCATTTTTCCACCCTATCTTTTGTTCATCCATATTTTCGCCCTTTTTCTTTTGTTTTAGCCATCAACCACCATTTATATTATTTTTCCTCCTATCCTCCACCTCTCCTTTGCCTCAAACCACAATTGTCACCACCGGACCTCCACCTTGCAGCCACTCCTTTCTTCCATTTTCTCTATCACCGCCCTTAGCGTCGCCCTCCTCCATTGTGACAACCACCGCGCGCAACCGCTTAACTTCACTCTCTTTTCTTATTTTCATTTATCCTTTCTCTTCCTTTAGATAAATGACTGAAACCCATATTCTTTGGTTCTCCTTCGCCGAACCGTTGCCTCTATCACCGCCAACAATTGAGATTCTTCCTCCTTTCTTTTTCATTTTTCCACCTTCGTTATTCTTTTTGTTAATAAAAAAACTATCCACTATTTATTGTGTTTAATTATTAATCCTAAACTTTATTTTCATGAACTTACTTTTAAATAATCTTCCTTTTTAGATAATTCTTTCCCCTCTAATTCGTGATCAAGAGAATCTGTCAATCCTCCCATTTCAACCAAGTTAGTGTAAGTGTAAGGGTTGAGTAGAAATCTCCCTACTTTTTCTCTTGGCCGAATACTCTTAAAGGGTCATAGTGAATTATATTCTCGTGTATTAACTTATCGTATGTCATGTTTATTGAAGGGTCGATCGTCACCAATCCAAGAGATTATTAATGTTGGGATCGAAATCACTAATCCAAGTGATTATTTTCAGGGTAAGTGTTAATGGAAATCGATAACTAACTTATCGTATCTACCTTAAAAATGGTAGTCTTAACGTAAGATTGCCATTTCTTGAATGATTAGGTAGTATATTTGTTAGATCCAAGTGTGGGTGTTCTTAGAGAGTTGTTGCACATTGAATCTACAACCAGGTGTGACTTTTAACACCAAACAAAATTAAGACCAAACAAAATTAAGTCTATGTTTTATATTAATAAAATCGTCATTATTTGAATTATGTTTGTTTGATGATGATACTTTACGTATCAATAAAGAGATATAAAACTCATCGTTATGGACTATATCAAGTAAGTGATTCCAAATCGTATATGTTCTGAAAAGCATGTTATATGATATTGATGATTATTATTGATTGAAAATTATGTAAATCTCATTCTCATGTTTTGTGATCTTATGGCATATGTGATTTTCGCATGATTTATAAAATGTGAAATTTTGGTACCATGTGTACATATGTGATTTGCATGTTAAACATGCTTATGCGATTTTGGCCATATTACATGCATGGGGTGGGATATGTTATTGGTAGTTTATCTACGATTTGTTAAACATGCATGGGGTGGGATATGTTAAACATGCTTATGTGTACATATGTTATTGGTAGTTTATCTACGATTTTGATGGCTTGTCCATGATTTTGATTATGTGGTAATTTATCTACATTACTGTGACACTGTTCACAAATTGGTGTGTTATCAAATGGATGAGTTCTGGTGAACTTGATTTTGATGTGTAGCGGAGATGGGTAGGATCGTTTTCATAAAAATCTATTTCATTTTACGAAATGTGCATTGACATGATCATGCATAGTATAGATGCGAAATATTGAGTTATATGAAACTGATATGATTGTTATGATTTTATAATGTATATGTTTATATGTATGTGATTGTGTGTATGTTAGTCTTACACTGAGCTTTATAGCTCACCCCCTGAAAACAAGAAAATTTATGTGTTTTTACATGCCCTTTTTAACTTAAAATCATGCTATTTCGGTTAAATTCTTGTCAAAAAATAATTAGATATTATAAAATAATTAAATTATGTTAAAAATATGAACATGATGAATTTTAATTAATTTTATAGTTAATTTTGACTATTTTTGACGGATTAGCACAAAGGGCAAAAATTGGCTCAGCAGACAATGCACGAAGAATAAAATCGAGAAGCAATTTGAAGCATCGAGATAAATTTATTTCCCGCCTAAGATGGCCCAAAAATGTGTGTTAATTCATAATATAATTAATTTTAATTTATTCCCAATTTACTTTGGGCTAAATAAATAATTATTAATTACTTATGAAAACAAAAAGATCCAGTTGCACCGCATTGGTTGAACCGAATCTAGTGAACCGAACCAGCCACCAATTGGGCTGCCCATAACTGTCTATATGCTGACCCAAATAAGCATGTTAGCTGACTAAATAAGCGTGCAAAGAAGCCGTTGAAGAACTTTCAACCTTGCATTCAAACCCCTCCAAAAAATATGGCTTTATGAATTTGCCCCAGGATATTTTTAGCAAAGTTGAATCTCTCAACTTTGCCATGTGTGTGGAAAGCCAATGAGGTTCTCTTTGGCTGATGGAATTTGATATTTTTAGTAGCCACAATAAGCTATAAAAGCCAACCCTTCCTGATCATTCAACTCATCCCTCCTTCACATCTCTTTTCTCACAACTCTTCTCTCCTCTCTCACTTTTTTTCTCTCATTTTCCCATTCAAAGTTCCTTGCTCTTCTGTCGATTTCTCCTCTTGAGAAAGGGGTATTCTTCAGCCATTTGGGAGCAGAAATTGAGTGTTCATAGCAGCCTTGACCGGCGAGGACAACAAAGAAGGAAGAACGGAGCAACCTAGTCAAGCCACGGAAAACCACCGGATTTGATTCTTGTTCCTTATCTCTTTAATTTTTGTTGTTTTTATGATGAACATATCTATGAATATTTATGCTATTGGAATGGTTAATTTAATCAGCTTAGCTTGAATTTAATTCGTGTTGGGTTGATTGCATTCCGTCCTCTTGATTTGTTAAATTTATGTTTATGATGTTATAGCCCTCGGTAAAATGTTTGAATGAGTAAAACCATGATTAAGTTATTATTTCATTACAATTTTAAGATAACTAAATAATTAATTATTTAAACGTATTGAAATTGTAATTAATGGACACAGTACTTAATCAGTGCATGTTTAATTCTTCTAAGGTAGCTGAAGATTAGATTAGCATTGTATTTGGCGATACATATGCATTGTATAACTTGCAAGATTATTGTGATTAAATTGTTTCAAGGTAAGGATACTTTGTTACATCACATAGTCTTTTATATGCTTATTAGGTTGAATTAATCATTTGAATCAACATAGGAATATGCGAGAGATTGTTTAATCTAATAAGTATGTATGTGCAATAACATGTTTATCTTTATAAATCTGTTTTATCGGTCGAATTGACATAGGAATGTGTACAAGAGATGAATGGATTTTTGATTTGTAAATATGTTCATAAGTTAGCAAATTACCGAGTTGTCGTGATTTATTATTAATAAGTATAAGCATAAGTTTAATGATTCTAAGGTAAGGAAATGTAATTAATCCAACACAATTATATCATCTTGATTAAAATTAGCTTTTGAAATGGTGCATTAGAACTTTATTTTGTTTTATTTTATTTTACTTTGTTTTCTAGTTTTTAATCATTTCCCAAATCCAAATATTTTTCTTTCAACAAAGTGTTCAAACTTACTTTCATAAATAATTCTTTTACAGTCCATGTGGGTATTATAACTCGACATTTACTTGTCACGTTATTACTTGTTGCGATTGTGTACACTTGCACATTTCGTCGTTCCACCCCCCTTTTGTTCTCCAATTTTACAGAAAATCCCTAGGTTAAGATTCGATGATGGCATTTGGAGGAGTTTCTCAGAATTTTTTTAAAATTAGAGTAATGAAAGTTTATTTTGATATTTTGGGACTTTAATAAGTTTGAGTATAGACTGTGGTATGGGACATTATTTTGGGGATTTTCATTCTGATTTGCATCAATTGACTGCATGACATTCAGTTTTAAAAACCTGCATAAATTAGTATTTGATAAGATTATGCATGAAACTTGGTTTTTATTAAAACTTGACAAAATCATTTTTTTCTGATTCGACGATGAAAATGAGTTTTAGAAAAAAAAGTATGGCTTGGTTTTTGGGGTTTTAAATTGTGTATTGGTGTTTTGTTGAATTTACATGAAATATTGATTTTAACAAAATATGGTTTTAGTGAAAAATTTAATCGTGATTCATATAAAAATATGTCAATATTACATTTTCCCTGCAATTACGAGAAACGAGTTTTTAATAAAATTTGACTTAGTTTTCAAAATTACTAACGTTTACAAATGAGATTTCTAAAGACATTTGATTTTTAAAGTTAACATGTTTTTTTTTCGAATAATGACGAATAACCAAGTTTTTAAGATTTAAATAAATAAGCAAATGATTTTGAAATATGATTGTAATTATAAAAATTTTGAATATCAATCAAAATTTTACAAATAAAATATTGAAATCATTGATTTCTATAATTCTCATTTTTTTTTAAATTAAGTTAAATATTTGATTTCACTAGTTTTGAACGATTTACACAAATGTTTTAAAAAGTAATTGAAAACCAAGAAAGTTTTCCTGGCTCATTCCGGTGGCTAATGTAGCTTTCCAAATTCGGTCATAACAATTAGGTCGGGTTTGGGAGGTTAATATTGTAACACCCCTAACCCTTCTCCGTTGTCAAATTAAGGTTACAGAGTATCACAACAAATAAAGAAGCATTTAACCACTTATAACTTCTCATATATTAATTTAAATAAAAACAAATCAAATCACTTGTTAAACATGGAAAACATACACATATAAACCTTAAATTGAGATTAAAGGGCCTTAAAAATAGTTTGAAAATAATCAGGGACTAATTTGGATTAAAATGGAAAAAATGTGAAAAATATGTAAAATTTTGGAAATAGGGGTCACATGGCTGTGTGGTCAGGCCGTGTGACAAACGCCAACTTGTTCGGCTACTTCGCATGCCCGTGCTCTCAAGGTCACACGGTCATGTCGTCAGGCAGTGTAACTCACTATGCCTATGTGAAACAAATCCTACACCTAAAAATAACATCTATACGACAGTGTGGATAGATCATGTGTGGCACACGGTTGTGTGACAACCCGTGTCCCAGTCCGTGTGCAGCCTAAAAACTTCATAAGCAAGCCAAATTTTTAACCCTTTCTTAGGCACCAAGTCAAATCTATATCAATCATTTTCATGCCATTAAAACACATTCAAAACGTGCTTGAAATACCAAAACATCGAACCTAAGTTCCTAACCAATGTGCCTTCATTGGTACCATATTTTATACACCAAAATAATTAACATTCAATGATCTCAAGTCCTTGCATTATACACATGCCAAACATAACAATTCATCCACTCGATTCACATTCAATTTTACCATATTTCAAAAACTCCCAAGAATCATATACCAAACAACTAAAGACATACATCTATAGACATATACAAGCCAAATCCAAAGATATATACACAAATATGCTTAAACTAAATTTAAATAACATCATTATAGCAAAAGAACTTAAATGCTCCTAGAACATGCCATTTATAACTTAAATCAAAATAATCACAACTTATACCGAATCATTGAACGGATAGTGTGATCTCCAACAGTAATCCAATTGACAGCTCAAATCTGACGATATACAAAAAAGAAAAACCAAAATGAGGTAAGCTTGCATAAAGCTTAGTAGGTTCATATTGAGCATAAAATTTAACTTACCATAAAGGACTTAACCTAAATCTTTTATACTAAAAAATCATAATGAATGTCATGAGTTCATTTAATTGCCTATGCACATCACAAGTCTCACAAGGTTAGTAAATTCACAAATATAACCATATAACCTTATCAAAACATAACATTTATAAGTAAACAAACATATAACCTCAATTCATCCATCATATATTCATTTAATATATCACATACCATTTCAGTGATCCATCTCAATTTTTTTCCAATTTACATATCAAATTTCATACAACCATCTCATATATCCATTTATACTCAATAAACCAAGATTAAACGGCAAATATTTATTCAAAAAATGATTTTATTATGGCATAAAACATTACAAGTAAACATATTTAAAACTCAATTCAACTGTAACACCCCTAACCCATCTCTATCACCGAATTAGGGTTACGGACCATTACCGTCTAAAATAGAACATTTAATATCAAAATGAAATAAACATGCAATTTATATATTAACATCTAATAATCTAACTTAATTATAGCATAAATACTTTTATAGGCCTTAAATCGAGCCTATGTGGCCCTAAAAATACTTTGGGAACAATCAAGGATCAATTCAAAGTAAAGCAAATGATTTAGGGGAAGATTGAAAATTTTGAAAACATGGGTCACACCACCGTGTGACATAGCCCAGGTTATATGGGCAGTTGAACTATGGGACACACGGTCGTGTCCCAGCTCGTGTGTCAAACAGTGTAACTCACTAACTTGGGTTACACGACCGTGTCGCAGGCCGTGTGCCAGTCCAAGTGAAACTTGCATCTGAAAGTACAATGACACACGGCCATGTGGGGTGACCGTGTGTGGCACACGCCGTGTGACAGCCCACGTCCCAAGCCGTCTGCAACATAATTTATCCCTTATACAAGCCAAAACATTAACCTTTCCTTGCACAATAACTCATACCATTTCTTATAGAGGGTTGCGCGCGGACCAAGATCGAGTTGCCAAGTCACGAGAAAACTCCTACGAGGCTCTAAACGAACAGATCTGAAACGAAATAAAAATTAAAAGATTAGAACTTTGAATTTCCAGATCTGGAATAAAAATCTCCAAATCAGCAAAAAATCAAATTGAGAATAGGAATAATTGTTAATAAAGGTTCTTGGGGAATCAAGAACATGTAATTGAACCCCAAAGAATACTCCAATCTGCTGAATCTGAAAAGAAAGACACAAATAGCAAGTTAAATTTCCCCAAAATTCCAGCAATCAAAACAACCCAAATCTGAAAAGAAGAAATCGGCATGAACAAGGAATTTAGGGATTTTGAACAAATTTTGCTGCCAAGAACAAAAGGGGCGATCCGATCTTTAATAAAGAAGAGGGCAAATCAGATTTGGAATGCTTTGGAACTCCTGAAATGCAGCAAGAATAGCAAACAAAGTGATTAAATAAAATCGACACAAGCAGAATTTAAAAGAAAAAATTGACAGCAAGAAATTAAAAGATAAGTCCTAAGAAGCCTTGAAATCCCCAAAGATTTCACAACTCCCTTCAAACGACTCTAATCTCCCCTCTAAAGAATATCAATGGCAAGAAGAAGGCTAAAGATGGCTCCCACAATCAAAAGATTGTTAAAACAACTTCTAAAGAAAACTCAAGAGAGAATTCTTGGAGAAAAACCCAAGGAGAATTCTGCACTTTAACAAATCTGAAATTTTTAATATATTTGAGAAGTGAATAACAAGGTGGCCGGCCAAGCCTTTATATAGGCCTCTCAAGTGTTTTCCTAATCTAATTAGAAAACTAAAAAAAATAATAATAAAACTCCTAATTATTTTAATATTTAAATGGAAATTCGGCCAAGGGCTTTTAATTAGGCCTCTTGGACTGAATATCTACATAAAAATTTAAACTAAGTATTTAAAAAATAAAACTTTACAAATTGGGCCACTTTGACAATTTGGCCTGATTTTCAAGTAAGTATGGTTTGTCTTCTTGTTTGGGCTTGGACTCATCTTATTGGGCCTTGCCTTCAAGAACTTGGGCTTGCATTCCATCTCTTACCGAAATTGGGTCGTTGAGGCTCGTAACGGAGATCCAATGTGATTTGGCTGCAAGATTTGGTTTCTTGGACCAAGATTTCCAAGATTTGAAATCTTAATTTTCTCGATTCTTGAAATCGCTCCAAACAGCAAGATTGGGCCAAGATTCGGTTTCTTGATTTTCTTGAAAACAAGAAAGTGAATCTTGATTTTCTCTTTCTCTCGTATATGCATCTAAGGCCTCGCTAACGAACTCCTGGATGGTCCTATTTAGTTTGGAACGCATTTGTCGGGCCCTTGATCTCGTTATTGGGCCTTGTGGAGCCCATCACGTTCTTGGGCCTGGGTTGGGCCTTTGTGACTCGTATCATTCCCCCTTCCTAAAAAAGATTCGTCCTCGAATCTGAAAAATCAAATGGGGATAAGTCAGCCACATTAAAGGTAGAACTTAATTGTACTCACCAGGGAGATCAATTTTATAGGCATTGTCGTTGATCCGCTCGAGTACTTGGAAAGGCCCATTGCCCATTGGGTCCAACTTGGTCTTTCTTTTGGTAGGAAATCGTTCTTTCCTCATATGGATCCAAACCCAATCTCCGGGTTCAAAGACAACCTGTTTGTGCCTCTTGTTTGCTTTGTTGGTGTTGAAGTCATTTGTTTTGGCTATTCGCTGCCTAGCCTTCTCGTGTAAGGATTTCACCAACTCAGTAATAGTGGAGAAATCTTTCACAAATCATCTATAAAAACTAGCTAAACCATGGAAAGATCTCACCTCAGTTATCGATTTAGAAGTTGGCCACTCCTTGATTGCCTTAAGTTTGTCCTTATCGACATGAATACCTTCAGAACTAATTATGAAACCTAAAAATATTAGCTTATCACAACAAAATGTGCATTTATCAAGGTTGGCAAACAATTTTTCAGCTCTTAGAATGTCTAAAACCGTTCTGACATGGAAAACATGATCATTTAATGTTGTTGAGTAAATTAAAATGTCATCAATCCAAGAATGGCAATTATCAACAATAACATATAGTACCTTTTCAAAATTCAAGTCATAAGCAAAGTCATCAATACCAGTTGAATGTAGTTGTTTAGAGAATAGAGAAACTTCTTCTTGCTTACCATTAGAGGTGGGAAAACGAGGATCAGTTTTACCTTGTTCAATAAATTGAAAACGTCTCTTGGTAGAAGGGTAATGAAGCTGGAACCTGTCTATGGGTGGAATCTTACAAACCTGAAACAAAGAGAAATCACAAGGCGATTTCGAATGGGGGTTAGCAAAAATATTCCTCCCTTGTGTATGAGCATTCTCTTCTTCTTCACTCATTCCTTGTTTAAGCTCTCTCTCTTTTTCACTCACTTCATTCACATTTTCTTTTGTTTCTCTCTCGCTTTCATTTTCGCATTTTTCATTTTCATTTTCTTCTTTTTCACTTTTATTTTTCTCTTCTTCTTTTTCTTTTTCCTCACTTGTTTTAACAATAGAATTTTTCAGTTTGATTTGGTCCTCATGGACTTGTTCCCGAGTGAGCGGCACTAAGGTGACTTTCCTTCCTTCATGCTTGAAAGAATACCTATTGGTATGACCATCGTGGGTGACCTTTCGATCCCTTTGCCATGGTTCTCCTAACAAAAAATGGCAGGCTTGAATAGGCACTACGTCGCACACGACTTCGTCTTGATACTTGCCGATAGAAAAGGCGATGCGCACTTGTTGAGTGACCTTAAATTGGCCTTCGTTGCTAAGCCCTTGTAGTTGATAAGGTCGTGGATGCTTGGTAGTGGTTAAGCAAAGCTTTTCTACCATCATCATGCTGGCTACGTTCGAGCAACTTTCACCATCAATAATAACTCTACAAAACTTACCCTGTACATGGCAGCGAGTATGAAAGAGATGTTCTCGTTGCTGTTCGCTCTTTGGTTTTGCCAAAGAGGGTTGTCTGTGATCATAAACATCATAGTCAGTTCTAGGGACACGTCTAGGAGCGTGCGTGCCTATGAGCACGAGGTTACTTATCCACATCATCTTTAATTGGATCTCGATATTGAGGCTCTTGATTCAATCGCACCTCATTGATAGTAGCACTCAAAGTTCGAAGTACGGTAGCCTGTTCATCTAACTGTTGTTGGAATTTTTTAAATGTGTCATAGACATCATTATGGTCATTATCACCTTGACCAACTTTAGACATTTTCAAAAACCTGCAAAATAAACACTCAACACTCAAAAAGAAAATTTAGCGAACCTCACCGTTAATCACTCAAAAAGAAAAAATCAAATTCTCAATGAGGTAGAATTCAGTCTTGTGAGTTCTTTAGTAGAGTCTATATCAACCAATTAGAAAGTGTATGAACTGAAACTACCAAAGAGTCCTAATTTGCACTAGGATGCCAAAAACTGACGAGACACCAATTGATTCGTGTTGCACCGAGGAAGAATTGTGCACACGTTAAAATCCTACTAACACAAGAAACAAGAATGTGTTAGATATTGTAAATGGATAATAAAAAGCAAACAAATGAAAACCTACAGCTAAGAATAAATAAAAATTGCTGAAATTGAAAAACCCGAAAAACTGTGGAGTAACTTGACAACTTTGTTCGAGGTGTTCCTCCAAAAATCACAAAATTAAATCTTGAATGTCCTTAAATATTGACTTTTTGATCTGGAAAGTTTGGATACCAAACTCAACCAGATGAATCTTTTTTTAAATTTTTATTGGATTTCATCTTTTTCAATTTTTTTGACTTTTTCGACTGACTTTTTTGCGGAAAATATTTTTTTATATTCAATCACAGTGCGACAAATATGTATGTGAAATTTCAGATCAATCAGACAACGTTTACCCACTCAAATGAATTTTTTTGAACAATTTTTCTGGGTAAAACTGTTATTTGTAGTTTAAAAAATAGATATCAGTTTAGAAATCAACCAAGAATACCCAAAACGCCCAAAATCTGATACCAAATGATATAGGGTTGCGCGCGGACCAAGATCGAGTTGCCAAGTCACGAGAAAACTCCTACGAGGCTCTAAACGAACAGATTTGAAACGAAACAGAAATTAAAAGATTTGAACTTTGAATTTCCAGATCAAGAATAAAAATCCCCAAATCAGCAAAGAAACAAATTGAGAATAGGAATAATTGTTAATAAAGGTTCTTGGGGAATCAAGAACATGTAATTGAACCCCAAAGAATACTCCAATCTGCCGAATCTGAAAAGAAAGACACAAACAGCAAGTTAAATTTCCCTAAAATTCCAGCAATCAAAACAACCCAAATCTAAAAAGAAGAAATCGGCAAGAACAAGGAATTTAGGGATTTTGAACAAATTTTGCTGCCAAGAACAAAAGGGGTGATCCGATCTTTAATAAAGAAGAGGGCAAATCAGATTTGGAATTCTTTGGAACTCCTGAAACGCAACAAGAACAGCAAACAAAGTGATTAAATAAAATCGACACAAGCAGAATTTAAAAGAAAAAATTGACAGCAAGAAATTAAAAGATAAGTCCTAAGAAGCCTTGAAATCCCCAAAGATTTCACAACTCTCTTCAAACGGCTCTAATCTCCCCTCCAAAGAATATCAATGGCAAGAAAAAGGCTGAAGATGGCTCCCACAATCAAAAGATTGTTAAAACAACTTCTAAAGAAAACTCAAGAGAGAATTCTTGGAGAAAAACCCAAGGAGAATTCTGCACTTTAACAAATCTGAAATTTTTAATATATTTGAGAAGTGAATAATAAGGTGACCGGCCAAGCCTTTATATAGGCCTCTCAAGTGTTTTCGTAATCTAATTAGAAAACTAAAAAAATAATAAAAAAACTCCTAATTATTTTAATATTTAAATGGAAATTCGGCCAAGGGCTTTTAATTGGGCCTCTTGGACTGAATATCTACATAAAAATTTAAACTAAGTATTTAAAAAATAAAACTTTACAAATTGGGCCACTTTGACAATTTGGCCTGATTTTCAAGTAAGTATGGTTTGTCTTCTTGTTTGGGCTTGGACTCATCTTATTGGGCCTTGCCTTCAAGAACTTGGGCTTGTATTCCATCTCTTACCAAAATTGGGTCGTTGAGGCTCGTAATGGAGATCCAATGCGATTTGGCTATAAGATTTGGTTTCTTTGACCAAGATTTCCAAGATTTGAAATCTTGATTTTCTTGATTCTTGAAATCGCTCCAAACAGCAAGATTGGGCCAATATTTGGTTTCTTGATTTTCTTGAAAACAAGAAAGTGAATCTTGATTTTCTCTTTCTCTCGTATATGCATCTAAGGCCTTGCTAACGAACTCCTGGATGGTCCTATTTAGTTTGGAACGCATTTTTTTGGCCTTTGATCTCGTTATTGGGCCTTGTGGAGCCCATCACGTTCTTGGGCCTGGGTTGGGCCTTTGTGACTCGTATCAATTTCCAATCATTTTTACATGACCACAACACTTTAAAATATACCAAAACATACAAATCCAATCAACTTAGGTGCCTAACCAAAATAACTTTAATTGACACCACAATTTAACCTACCAGCTTGACTCAATTGAACATTTCAAGTTCATTCATTAAGCATAAATCATATATTGAAAATAACCGATTCAATGCATGCCATTCAATCATACTTTGTCTATTTTCATATGAGCTTACATAAACGTCACATACCATATACTTTCACTTTCACTTGCAATTCATCAACTAAGACATTATTACATATATAAGCTTAACATTACCCAAATATACCAAGTTTCCAAACTATAATAAAGTCCTATTACATACCAAACTCACATATAACATTTGAACATTTTTTTCACACTTCAATGAACCAAAGATCATCAAAATTACAAGGCATTCACAAGTGACTAAAAGTCATGCTTATTTATATACATTTGTAAGTCAACAACAAGGCATATAGGCCAATAAACTTACCCACATCACATTGGTAAATAGTCTAAAAATCAACTTCTATTACATTCAAAACATATCACTACAATAATCCACACACAAATCAATCAACCATTTCTTTTCTAATATCAAAAGACCATGCTCAACCATTAACAAAAGGTACTTAGGCATACCAAAACTTGGCACAATCCAAAACAAACCAATTTAACATACAACCCTATACATGTCATTTATAACTCTTTCAATATATTCAAAATTTACCAAAATGGATCGATGAATAGTGTGATCGTGCTCCGATGGTGATTCTAACCGTTCAAGCTCTCCGATGATCTACAAAATAAAGAAAACAACTATATAAGACACTAGTGCTTAGTAAGCTCGTATAAAGGAACTTGAACTTACCAAATGCATTAAATTAATGAACCATAAGTAATTTCATTTAGTCATAGACCAAATTTCCTTTTCCTATACACCACACCTCACAAGGTTTGTAGGTGAAGCAATGCACATATAAATCTAATGTTTTCAAGGCATCTAACATATCAAGCATTTCAATTTCACCATTCATCTATCATATGACTACCAGATACCTTCATTTTCTTTCAACTATACTTATCATCTATTATTTATCCTTACTTTAATTCATAAATCATTTCATATAATCATATACTCTGTAAAGCTTTATTTACATGTTGAACCATATAGAATAAAGTCGGATACTCGGGAATGCTCACACAAAGTTTGTCTTTCCATGTAACCATAACATTTCCAATAGTGCTCACACGAGCTGTAGGTCGGGATGTTATCTACATGATGCTGCTCACACAAGCTGTGGAGAATCTACAACAAATACAGGACCTCAGCCATCGATAGGACATCCAGGACCAGCACCCAAAATCGTATAATCCCTAATGACATGTCATTTGTATCCTACGAATTCCCAAGGTTTAAACGAGACATTTCCTTGTTCATATCCTTTGATTTCAGCCTAACATACCATTACATTATACATATATGAAATGCAAATTTTCAAATATATCATTTAATTTGATTAACTTCTTTAGTTGATCCATAATAATAATTTATCACACTTTTATCATTTTAATTTAAACATGGAATAAATATTTATTTACATCCATCCAAAATAGAAAATAATAATTTCAATCCTTATACGAACTTACCTCGACAAATACAGTTGTAAAAACAAAGTCGACGACTAATCCAACATTTAGCTTTTCCTCTGTTTTGATTCATTTGGCTCGTTTCTTGATCTAAATAATGATTTTTATTCAATTAAACCATTCAAATAACTTAATATAATTAATTCAACTTATAACCCTTATCAATGGGAAATTTACAAAATTACCCCCAATGTTTTACCTTTTATACGATTTAGTCCCTAAACTTGCAAATTTACCATTTTAGCTAAAATCAGGTTAGCCAATTTTTGTAGGAATTCTAAACAACCTATACTCATCAAAATTTCACATTAAATCCCATGAATTTTAATTAATCCTTTAACATTAAAATAACTAAAATTCACTTAACAAAATACTTCTATTTAACATCCAAGATTAATAATCTATCAATTAAATCCACAAACACAATTAAACCATTCATGAAAAATATCTAAACTTTTAACAGTTTTACAAATTGACCCTCAGGCTAGCTAGATTAAGCTAATATGAGCTCAAAAACATAAAAATCACTAAAAACTAGCCTTCAAAACACCAACATGCATGGAATATGTTTGGCCGAACCTTCCAAGTTCTCCCAAGGAGTTTTCAGTTCTTCATATCTCAAGCAAAAAGATGGTCACTTTGTTTTACTATTAGTTTATGTTACGAATTTACTAAATTACCAATTTATCCTTTAAAAATTATCATAATTTCATTCATTTAATCACCCAAAACTGTCCATTATAAAATCAAATGGTATATTTACCATTTAAGTCCATTAGTTAAGAATTTCATAGCCATTTGATCCTTTTATCAAATAGAATTCAACTTTTTTATCTTTTATAATTTAGTCCTTTTCAATTAATTAACTATCTAAACATAAAATTTCTTAACCAATTTTTAATATGACCCTAATAACACTCCATAAATATTTAATAAAATATTTACGGGTTTGGTTTATAGAAACGAGGACCCGATACCTCATTTTCTAAAACCACTTGACTTTCGGAACCAACCACTTATACTTTACAATTTGCTCAATTAGCAAATTTTAACCAAATCAAATTATACTTATATTTGACCCACATAAATAAAATAATAAAAATTTTCAGACTCAATAGTCGGATTTGTGGTTCCGAAATGACTAAAAACGAGTTGTTACATCAACCTTCTATTTGCATAATAAAATTCAAACCATTAATATAATACTCATTTAATTTGTGTACCATTCCAGATAATTCATTGTTCAGAGGATGTTGTGGTATCTTCCCACCACGGTCTTACACATTTCCGAAGTGATGCCATAGTATCTTTCAACTATAGTATTATTCGCATCGGATTTAATGCCATAGTATCTTTCAACTATGGTCTTATACATTTATAGAATAATACCTTAGTATCTTTCAACTATGGTCTTATTCATTCCGGTTTAATGCCATAGTATCTTTAAACTGTGGTCTTTCTCATTTCGAGTATAATTCCATCGTACCTTTCACTCATGGTCTTTCTCATTTCTCAATCCAAAGAATTTTATGAACCAACCATATATAGAGATAAACATTAAATTACGAAACAACAATCAAATAATTACTTTTACTAACGTACGAACTTACCTAAAAAAATGGCTATGAACGTGAAACCAATATTTACTCTGCTAACCCCTTTTTCCATGATTGTTGCCCGATTGATTTGTTTCTTAATTTAAATATAATAATTTTAATTCAATTAACCATTTAAAATAATTAACCAATTCAAATTATGTATATAAGCCCTTTTATTATCATTTTACACAATCACCCTAACATTTTGTTGTTTATTCAATTTAGTCCCTAAACTCGAAACTCACAAATTAACCACAATTAAAGAAAAATCATGCTAGCCAAGTTTTTCCTAGCCCCTACTCAACCCACTTTTATCAAAATTTCTCTAAAATTCCATGTAGATTTCCTACTTTAATGACTTAATCCTTAAACATTAAAATTACTAAAAATCACTTAACAATATATATATATTTACCTATTAAACTCAATAATTTAACAAAAAAAGTATACAAACACCTAAAACACATTCATGGTAAGTCTCTAAACTTTTAATAGTTTTACGAATTGACGCTCAGGTTAGCTAAATTAAGTAAAAACAATCACAAAAACATAAATTAAGTCAAAATCTCACACATGCATTGAAGGAAGCTTGGCCGAACCTCCCTTGCCCAAAAATGGTGTCTTTCTCGGTTGGAGAAGAAGAACATAAAGAAAAAAATATGTTTTCTTTTGTTTATTTTATTTCATCTTAACTTAACTTTTATTTTAATGTAATTTAATTAAAACACATTGTTTTAGTCAACAACAAGCACTAACAATATATGTCATTTAGTTATGGTATATTTGTCACATAAACCCTTGTACCTTTCTTAAGTTAATCAATTAACTAATAGAAACTAACTTTTGTAGTTTTTACGATTTAGTTCTTTTAATTAATTAACTATTTAAACATTAAAATTTCTTAACCAAATTTCACTACACCTATATAATGATTCCGTAAATATTTAATAAAAATATTTATGAGCTCGGTTTATAGAAACGAGGTCTCAATACCTCATTTTCTAAAACCATTTGACTTAAGGAATTAACCACTTAAACTTGACTATAAGATCAATTAACAAAATCTATTAAATCAAAATTTCAATAATATTATACTTTACTCATAAATATTAATTAATAATATTTATGAACTCACTCGTCAGATTTGTGATCCCAAAACACCTGTTTTTCGACACCACCAAAAAATGGGTTGTTACAGGTATCAAGCATAGAATGGAATGTGTCACATATTAGAAACATGAGATGGATGATTAAATTGCAATTGTTATTTATGAACATTATATGATATGATCTAGTTTCAAGTTCTTATTTATGCAAACTCACTAACTTGTGAGATTTGTGATGTGTACAGGAATTGAATGAAGTCATGAGCTTATTAATGAAATTATGCATGAATTGTATAAATTGAACCAATTTGAGATTTATGTTTATGACTTATACAAGCTTACTAAGCACTAGTTGCTTATGTTAGTTGTTTTATTTCCCTGTAGATCATCGAAAATTTTGATCAGGTGGAAGTTCAAGTCGGAGCACACATGTTATACGCTCTTCAACTCAGTAGAAGTTTTGGTCATTTTGATGGTTACCTATTAAATTTTGGTGTAGGTTTGTCTCATACGGTCACAGGTTGTAACATGACCAGGAGACACAGCCGTGTGACCCTATTATGAATCACACACGGTTTGGCACAGGATCTACAACACGGTCATGTGACCCTATTTTGAATTACTTACGGTTGGGCACACGGTCTGGCAACATGACTATGTGACCGTATTTTTGAACTGTACACAGTTTGGCCACACGACTTAGGATCCGTCACACGGCCTGGCCAGGCAACCATGTGACCCCTATTTTCAATTTTTTTACATTCTTCTATTTTAATTCAAATTAGTCCCTGATTGTTTTGAAATTGATTTTTAGGTTCCGTAAGCTTGATATAAGGCCCGTAATTGTATATATGCTATGAATGATGATTGGTTTTGAACATTTGATGTTTAAATTAATAATTCAATTGTTTTATGTTGTCATTTGATTTAATATGTGTCGTAATACTCTGCAACTCTAATCCATTGATGGAGACGGGTTAGGGGTGTTACAATATACTTGCAATCAAAGATCCTATCAATTGAAATCAATTTGAAGTTATGTGAGAACTTGAAACCAATCTTGTAGGATTTTGTAAATTTAATTTTGATTGAACTTTTCAAGATGCTCAAACTAGCTTTTGGGGTGATTTTGGTGCCTAAATCGTAAAGCTTCAAGTTGCCTTTCAAACAATTTTTGAATATCATCCCAAGATATGGTTATTTCAAAAAGTAATGTAGTTCCTTGCAAGATGTTTGAGATTAATCGTTGGGTTTCATAAGGGTAACTTTAACCTGACTTTCCATGACTTTCTAACCACATTTTGAGGCAATTCTTATTCCTAAATTGTGAATATTCAAGTCCTCTTTGCAATGATTTTTGAATCACCAAGTTTACAAACAATTTATATCTATTACCTACAAATAAATTACCTACAAACAATTTGAGTTTAATTGCAAATCAACTTCTCTAACTTGCCAAAGTATATCAAAACACGTCTAAGTATTAGATTATCAATTACCTATTGTTCTTAATTAGCCAAATTGATCCTAGATGTATTAAAATTTTTAAATTATATCTATGCACTCCTACATTTTCGAACAATTCTTACTAATCACGAGCGTTGCAATAGGCAGATGATTGATGACTCTTCTTGTAGGGTTTGTGATAGCATTGAAGAGTCAAATTTGCAAATATTGAAGGATTGCAACCTGGTAAAGGCATGATGGTTGAATCTTGTCCCTAAAGAGCATTATAATAGTCTTTTGTCCAACTCATTGTGGGGGTGAACTGTTGTTAATATCATAAATGCATACAATATATAGCTTGATGAAGGATTATGGTGAACCTTATTTGGTATAGTTTGCTAGAACATATCAAAACAACAAAAATCAAATATTATTTAAGAAATCTAGGTGCAATACTGACTCTGTATCATAAAAGTTGAGCCTTGACTAAACTTGAACTCTAAAAAGAGAGTCAAAAGGTCTCAAAGTCAACATGAATACATTGATACAAAGTCGCATGGTCACTTTCGTGCTATAAAGCACTTGGGGTCTAAACTTCCTTGCAGATTACATCCTACAAGTTACGCTTGATCTGGTGTCAATCCTGCTGACACCAGGATCTTTAACTCCTAGGATCTTTAACTTTCCTTGCCTTTTAATTAAAAAATAAATAATTAAATATATTGTTTTAAATCTTAACAAATCATAACAACAAAAAAACTACTTTTTTATTTTTATTTTTTGTATAATTACAAGTGTCCTCATCCATTTTACGATCCAAGTATAGTTTTAGTCGGGCTAAACGATCTAAGTATAGTCTTGTTCAGGCCGAGGTGGTATTCAAGTGAAACTCTCCCAACAATGTCTACTCCAAGATTCAAACTTGGTTCGAATGCCTCGAAAAGAAGTTCACGTCCACTTCTGCCAACTACTTATTGGTTTATTAAAAATATTTTTTAAGTTATTAATTAATATAAAAAATCATAATAAATATTACATCAATTTTTTTTAAAAAATGATAAATTAGATTGGTAGTCACCCAACTATTAGTAATTTTTTTAGTCACTCAACTATGAAAAGTTACAAAGTGATCACCGAATTATACGACTTTTTCTTTTTTGGTCACCACCAGTTAAATTACTAACAGAAAAATAACTTGAAAATTTTTAAAATCGATATAATAGAAACTTTAACCCTCAACATTTACACATTGTGTCAATTTAATCTTGATTCCAAAAAAATAACCCTCAATATTCACACATTATGTAATTTGGTCTCTTTTTTGCGCTTTACTTTTATTTGTGACATTATATGTTAATTTTCAAAGAATAAGAAGATGAAAATTATTATCTTGGATTTTAGGTGTTTCCATTTTTGTATATTTTCGATCAAATTTAGTTGATAGATTTAATTTTTTTTTTTAGCTTTTTAGGTGAAAGAATCATAAAGAAATGCAAAATTGAAAAACAAAAGACCAAATTACACAATGCGTAAATTTTGAAGGTTAAATTTTTGGAGTCAAGAGCAAACTCACACGATGTATAAATACCGAGGGTTAAATTTACTACTATTCCAATTTTAAAAGTTGTTACGTCATTTCTTCATCAACCATTTAATGGCTAGTGACCAAAAAAGAAAAAATCGAATAGTTGGATGACCATTTTGTAACTTTTCATAATTAGGTGTGTTGGGAAAATCTAGTTTAGAAAATGTTTTTTGTCACAGCTAAAAAATTAAAATTTGAAAACTGAGTCGGTTTGTGATATTTATAGTAATAATTTTTTTCCAAAAAGTACTTATGCTTTGAACAAGATGGATCCTAAACATTCCCAGCTTTCGACCAAATGACCTTCTCCGCTATTCTCACACCAAGAATTGCTTTGAGTGTAGGCACGAACAATCACAAAGCAAACATAGAACTAGAAACGATTTATTACTTTTAGTAGGAAAGTAATTTTTCTCTCAATAGAAACCAATAGAATTGTGATTCCTAGAAAATAAATTTTATATTTAGAAAATAAGTTCTCTCTATTTTTTTTACAGAATAACAATATCTCAAAGTTATGTGAAACTTATGTTGTCTAAATAGTTCTACCAGTGTCATCCATTTACATGGAGAGATAGGAAAATCCCGGTTGAATTAGTAAAACACAAATAATATTTATTTAATAAAAAACAACCTTCTAGCCTAATGAGAAGAGAGGGGCACACCCTTGTTAAATACACTAAGGTTGTTGCCCCACACATGGAATACGAGGGGAATTGGGTCTCTCTTGTATTGGGTCCAATTATATGTGCTTCCTAAAATTTTAACTCAACACTCTATAATTTAATCCAATCCAATACATGTTTTTTATTTCCCAAAATAAATATTATTTGTTAACTAATTTGATTAGATAAATTAATTTTTCCAATTAAATAATTTTCTCAACCCAATTCTAATTCCTTAAAGTCATAACAACTTTACCGTAAAAGAATCTATAATAAAATATATTTAATTTTCATATTCAATGATTCACAATGACTAATTGATTTCATTCCAATTTTGAACTTCAAATATTTAATTAAATAATAATTCGAAAAACTTAAATTAATTCTCAAGTCATTTCTATAGTAAGTGAGGAAATACATTCATTTACTAATGTGACCCGTTTCTCCAACTTCATCATTTCCATCTATTTCTGTTCATTTGATTCTACATGCAATTCATTTCTGGTTTCAACAAGCTAGCTAAGGGGTCGATTGGACATATGTAATTAGGGCTCCAATAATTTATAATTAAGTTTAAGATTTTTACCTATTAATTATAAACTTATTTAATTACGAAGTCATTCCATTATAGTATCGTGACTGAGCTCTCCCTTATTACATGTCATTACAAGAGCTACTTTATCAGCGCTTGTCCAATGACTTTTTCATAAGTGTGTTACTCTTATAAGATATCCTTAATTTTTTTGGGATAAAGTCGTTCTCCCAATATGATCCTATTTTATCTCATGGTAATCATTACATATTTCTTCAAGAAAAATCAATTACTATTAAATAGTAGTTAAGTCATTTATCACAAAGACAAACAACCTGTGACCACGTTTATTTTTCATCTATCATTTACTATTAACGCCTACCCATTTCTTGGGTTATGAATTCAAATATTGTGAATGATGCTACATACTGCAGAAGTTGTATCCCCAACGCACCAACTTCTGGCTCCTTATCTATTTGAACTCAGGCTTTGATCTATTCTACTTAGGTCATATTCAATGTATTTTCAGTTCAGTTAGTCATATATATGTCTCTATCTTCTTTGGAGTCATCCACTCTGATGCTCAAGACAAAACATCTCCCATATTGGACTTAATAAATGACATATCAGTCTTTCAATCAGTTTGCTTATTTCTCATTAGACTAAAGACATGTTTAAGTTCATCTACTAATACAAGTTGTCTTTCCGTATTACGATCTGACAACGTAGTACCACTTATTATTAGTTAAACGTTAGATAACCAGTGAACCAATATTTGTTTCAATTTTGCTTTGCATGCAAAATTTATTATAGACAATATACAAAGTTTATTAATGTAATTAATGAATATTATTATTAAATCAATTTGTTCAAAAATATAAGTATACAAAATGAATTTATTACACTTAGGACACCAGATCTAACAATGTGACCAATAAAGAAACCCGCCAATTCTTAGGTAATTGTGAGTGTTGTTTACTAAACCCTAATGCCATATACCAAAATGATTTGTGTAATTTTTTAAAACAAAAATAAGAAATGATATTACAAAAATAAATTTTTAATAAGATATATTACAAAATTATCAAAACTAAAAATTTTATCACATGAAATATAGAATATAAATGTGTGTTTAAAAATAACATAGAATAAATAATGGAACATATAGTTTGAAACTAACTAATAAGAACACATGAAATATATTTATATATACAAATGATGGAAGTAGTAAAGTGTGCATAATAAATTAAAATGTATAAAATATTAAAATAAAATTTTAGATGAGTGGTAAATTCAAGATTTTACTATTCAATTCATGCAATTCAAGTCTCACCATATGTACATTTTCATTGGTTTTTGCTAAAATAAAAATACCAAAATACCCTTGAATAATATAACTTACTTTAATTATGGAAGGACTTTTTTTTAATTTTCCTAACCGAGTTGGTGTCCGATTGACTTGTGACACCAAGTCAATAAAAATTAAATAATAGTAAGGTATAAAACTAATGGAGATAATAAATTGTGCATATTAAAATAAAATTGTATAAAATATATCAAAATGAAGCTTTGGCTAAGTAGTAAGTTTAAGGTTTTACTAATCCAATTGATGTGGGTTCAAATCTCACTATATGTATATTTTATTGATTATTGTTAAAATGAAAAGACTAAAATATCCTCAAATAACATAACTTATTTTAATTATGAAAGGGTGGTTATGTAATTTACCTAATCGAGTTGGTACCGATTAACTCATGACACCAACATAGTTAGGAGCTTAAATAATAGTATAGATATACAATTATTGGAAATAATAATGTGCATAATAAAATTAAAATGTATAAAAATATTAAAATGAAGGTTTAGTGAGTGGTAAATTAAAGACATTACTATTGCAATTGATTCAAATTCAAACCTTACTATATGCATATTTCTATTGTTTTTAAAATAAAAGACTTATCTCTTAAAATGAAAAGACTAAAATATCCTCAAATAACATAACCTATTTTAATTATAAAATTGTGGTTCGTAATTTACCTAATCGAGTTTGTACTCGGTTGATGGTGACACCAACTTAGTTAGGAGCTTAAATAATAGTATAGATATACAATTATTGAAAATAATAATGTGCACAATAAAATTAAAATGTATAAAAATATTAAAATAAAGGTTTAGCTGAGTGGTAAGTTAAAGATATTACTAATGCAATTGATTCAAATTCAAACCTTACTATAAGCATATTTCTATTGTTTTTAAAATAAAAGGCTTATCTCTTAAAATTATACTGAATTAATAAAAAATTTAAATACAATTTAATTTTTACAAAATATTATTAATATTAAAATTTTGTAACTTTGCAATAGGTTTTAAAAATTTATTACTAAAATTAAAATTTTCATAATTAGTATGCAAGTTTTACACTTAATTTAAAAATTAAAACAAGTTTTTAAAACAATTTATTTTTTACAAAAATATTATTAAAATTTCGTAATTTTAAGTACATTATTGGTACAATTAAAATTTTCTAAACCGTTCTGTCATGAGCCACAAATTAAAGCTCATGAAGAATGTGCACATAACGTCTCATGGAGGTCAATTGATTAAATGAGATTCATTTGACCTACTTGAACTAGCCTGATTTGTGGAACATATGAAGAAACTCATCTACTTTAAGCTTTGGTGGCTAAATGAAGCACTTAAGGAAAACTACAGTCTTCATGGTAAATATGAAAACTTATTTTAGAATATTTGTAATCTTATAAGATTTGATTTTGTAATCTTAATGGTTTGTGTAAATTCCTTAAGAATTTCAATTGTAGATAAGCTTTAATATTGACCATCGATGTAAAGTAAACTATACCGTTGAATCTGGGGGAGCTTCACTATAAATAGAGGTCATCCCCTTAATTTGTAATCATCCTTTGTATTCCATGCAAAGTAAGAGAATACTTTTAAAGCATTTACTCGAACACCTTGTGAGCATTACTTTCTTGTGGCTTTTTATGTTCTCTAGTTGCTTATTTGTCTTTGAGTTGCTTCAACTTTATTTGTGATGCCTTGGAGAATTTCCCTTGAGAATTCTCACTTTTTTTAAAGTAAGGTTGACCTAGGCTGATTTGAACCCAAGAAATTGCCTAAGGCTACACATGTTGCAAGACTAAGGTTCTAACTCTGTGACAGTTGGAATTCAAGCTAAGATTCGAAGGCTCCAATTGAGATGTTGAAAGGAGTAAACGATCATATTGAGCCTATGGAGACCTGTAGGAGAGGTGGGAAAGCTAGTTAATCGAGTGATATGTTGTCGAGTTTGGAAAGTCGAGCAGTCAATCTTGAAGAATCCATAGGGGATTTAAGGGAAACACTCAAGGTAGTTAAGGGATGCAATGTAGAGTTGGACTCGATCGAAGAGCAACTCAGGGAATTTATGTTAGAGTCACTCGGTTCCAATGTGGAAGCGATGTGAAGGTGCTCTTCCACTTCAAGTAAGCTGACATAAGGGACGATGTAACAGCCCATTTTTCAGTGGTGATAGAATAGTGGTTTTGGGACCACAAATTTCCATCGTGTTGGCTCGTAAATGTTATTTGTAGGATACTTATGAGTTCACTAGAGTCCTATTAATTTTTGGTAATGAAATTTTAATGTTTACCTAGTTAATTTAAGAAAAAGGACCAAATTGTAAAAATGTAAAACTAACCACAATTGAGTTATAGTGATTAGATGGTTTAATTATAAATTGAGGAGGGATACATATGGAAATTATGCCATGTAATAAGCTAATGGACGGTATTGGATATTAAATAAGCTTAAATGAATGTTTATTTAAAGGATAAAAAGGTAAATTGATATTTAAACTTAAGTAAACTAAGTAAAATAATCATCTTCTAAAAATTGTCTTGCTCTCCACTGAAAATTAGAAGAAATACCACTGTTAAACCCTTTGCTTCGGTCAAGCTTGATGTTGAATGCATGATATGTATTTGTTAACCGTTTTTAGTAAATTTTATGTTTTTAAGATCGTTGCAACTGGTACATCTAACTCGTTCCTCCGCTTTTGAATCTATTAAAAATTTTAGAAGTTTCCATTGATGAACCCTGAATGTGTGTGATGATAATTATATATTTGAAGCTTCGATTGTGATATTCGGTTGTTTTGTGAAGTGATTTTTTGTTAGATTTTGATTTAAGGATTAAATTGTTAAAATGTCAAAACTTCAAGGTTCGGTGATGAATTTCATGTGTAATAGGGACTGTTAAATGGGCTAGAGTAATTAGTTGTAATTTGATTCTAAGAAAATGGTCAATTTGATGATTTTCGGGTTAGAGGACTAAATTGTAAAAGTTCTAAAAGTTTAGAGAAAAGTGTAATTAATGAAAAGATAAGAGTCATAGACATATGCATTGAATAGAATGTGAGATGTGTATGAGATTAATATTTTGTGTTTAATTATTATATAGATCAAGATTTGAATAAAAGAGATAATAACCGAGAAAAAGGGGAAAATAGCATAATAGTCCCTGCGTGTTGACCGGAACTAAATCGTAGGTAAGTTCATAGTGTTTCAATACGTAAATGAATTTCTACTTGCATTCTTATAATATAGTTCTTTAATTAAATGTTCATAGTTAATTATTGAATGATTGCACTTACATGCCCTTGTTTGTACTTGGTACCCCTGATTGCACTACGTGTCCCTGTTTGTACTTCGATACCCTTGATTGCACTTTTGTGCCCCTGTTTGTACTTCAGTACCCCTGATTGCACTTACATACTCCGAAAACTTTGAATAAAATACTATATGAATTGTATTTAATTGTATTTAGATTAATTGTTATACTATGTCCTTACTAAGCTTTGTAAGCTTATTGATTTTTGTGGATTGTTTAGTAGATAATTGCCGTTGACACTTTGGAAGGATCATTCAACTGGCTCACACTATCCATCTAAGTTGGTAGTTGTTGTGACTCTTAGGGTAATGGCATGTATATATAGATGAATATGGGGTTGAAGGGCATAAGATGTTTTGTATTGGTGTTTTGGTATGTTTATGCTTTGAAAGTTATGGTTGGGTTGGTGTACTTTAATTATTCACCAAGTATTGTCATTTTAGGCACTTCCAAATGCATGTATATAAGGTTCCATGTTGGTATTTTATGATGCTATGAAAATGGTTATTTGAGGTAGGTTTTGGTAAGTGTTTTGAATTAGATTATATGCATGAACTAAAGTATTGTTGGCTTGTCTTGATATGTTATGTTTGGATGTTAATTGTGGTGCCTTTAAATGGCATATTGGTTAGTTGAATTAGGATTCTTGAAATGGTATTTTGATGTGTGTTTGGGTGATGTTTTGGTCCCTTTAAAGTGTGCTTAAATGGGTTGAAAGGTTATGCATGAAATGGTTTTGAAATGGTTTGAATTTAGGTAAATTTTAGGTTCACACGGCTTGACACACGGGCGTGTGACTCAACCGTGTGAGGCACATAGCCTGGCGACACGTTCATGTGTCATCTAAGGATGTCAAAGGATACAAGTCAGTGAGTTACACAGCCTAGCACACGGCCTGGCACACGGGCGTGTGACCCTACTCAAAGACTTACACGGGTGAGGACACGAGCTGAGACATGGTCGTGTGTCCCTAGTTCGAAGGTTACACAGCCTATTTTACAAATTTTGCATCTTTTTCTGAAACTTTCTAAATTGTTTCAGATTGGTCCTGAATTGCTTTTAAGTTATTTTTAGGGCCTCGAAGGCTCAATTTAGGTACGAATTGCATATACACGGCCTGATACACGGGCGTGTGTCTCAACCATGTGAGGCACAAGGCCGTGTGACCCCTATTTTGCAAATTTTGCATCTTTTTCCTAAACTTTCTAAATTGTTTCAAATTGGTCCCGAATTGTTTTTAAGTTATTTTTAAGGCCTCGAAAGCTAAATTTAGGGACGGATTGCATGGAATGAATGGATTTTGATGTCTTAATTTATAAAATTGTTTGGATGTTAAATGTTTTCGGTTGTATGATAATGCTCCGTAACTCTAATCTGGCGACAGAGACGGGTTAGGGGTGTTAGAGATGATGCTTTCAAGGCCATGGTGGTGGCTTTGAATGTCACATCCCAAAATAGAGGTTAGAAGAAATAGGGATTAAATTTAGATTTTATTTTTTTCCAAAAATAAGATGAGAGAATTAGAATGCCTTAAAAATTACTACTGTTAAAAATTATTTAGAAATAAGATATAAACTTAATGGTTAAAGTGTTAACTTCCTTCTTTAGAAAACTTAGGTTCAAACCCCACCTCTTCCATTTTTCCTTTTTAAATTTTTAGCAACTTAGGATAAAATTCACACTAAAACAAATAATATTTGAGGTAAAAATTAAATAAGAAATAGGTTAGGGCTAATTGTTAGCATGCTTGTTCCCTTCCTAATGCACCCATGTTTGAATCCCTTTCTCCTCTTTATTTCATAATTTCGCCAAAGACACTCCAAATACTAAAATATGTAAAATTAAGTGTAAAAACTAAGCAAGAAAAGGGTAATAGCTCAATAGCAAGGCATTAATACCTTGGGGAACCCAAGTTCAAAACATCCCTCTCCCTATCTCCTTTCATTTTAAATTTTGACTCAGCAAAAATTACAATAACGCCCCAAAGGTTTGTAAAGCTTAGAAATTCACCCAAATTCAATCCCAACTAGAATTCATAACTTATCCTTCTTTAGAATTAAAATTTCATATCTTTTTATCTTCTTATCCTAATTTGAATTTCAAATTGCTCCTTTTGAATAACTCTTGAGTTCTTTCTTTTTTCTCTTCTATTGTTAAATTGGTTTTCAATCAAGGAATTCAAAATATTTAAAATCATCCCTATTTTTTTGAGTAGATCACCAGTCTCTCCAAAGCTAAGGTTTTTAAGTCTTTAAATTAGATGTGGGATCTAAACTTAAGTCATTATGCATAATTAATTGTTCAATTAGAAGAAACTAATTTGTTTCATGTGAACCTTAGGTTAAACATGCGAAGTCTAGGTTACATGCAAACCCTATATATGTTACATGTGAATTCTATACATATGTTATATACAAACCCTATATATGATATATGCGAACCATCATACATGTGATTTTTTTTTCTTTCACACAAAACATGTGTAGATATGTGAGATCAATGAAGACATGAACACATGCCTTTTAATGCTAAAGCATGAGATTCTGAATGTTGCACCAATTGATGATAAATAGCATAAATATGTTAAGTTTATGTGCATAGTTACACGAAATCGAAAATAGAGGACGGAGGAGTTCCATAGGAGATAGTAGCAATTTAAGTCCACACAGAAAGTCAGTACTGCATGAAGTAGGTGGCAATGTCATCCAAAACGGATAAGTCGGGATGGTTGGCTAAAAAGCCACCAAACCGGGTTGACCGGGATAATAGTTCATTTTAGTGAAAAGCCATCTAAACTGGATAGGACAGGATGGTAGTATAAAACACCATCAAAATCAGACCAAATCGGGGTGGTAGTAAAAGTCATCGTCATAGATGACTAGTGAACAACCACCGTCACTAGAAATCAAATCTGGGATGGTCAATTTTTTTATGTGGGATGGTGTGTCGAGCAATGCTCGAGGGTGGTTCGGATGGACGGGTGAGAAATTAAAACATTAAATTAAAATATAAATTTGCATTTGCATCATGAATATATTTTGTCTATGCATTGATTTACTATATGTTCCTTATATTACACTTAATTTGCTATTATGCTATAAATTGTATATGACGGTTTAAGGTTAATCTCACATTAAGCCGTTGTAAGCTCATTCCTCATTTTCCTTACTTCTTAGGCAATACAGAGAACTAGAACTCAGAATGGCATCAAAGGACCCTCGGATTAGCAAGCCATTTTTTATTAAGTTCTACTATTAAGTTTTATTTAAAATTTTCCTTAATCGTTTATTTTGGATTTGTAATTATTTTCTATTTTCTCATTTTTATATCTTAGGTTTGGAATTTGTTAGGTTATTTATTTTATGCATGACATTTAAATATTACTCTAATATTTGAATGTCATTCGATTTAGAAAACTATCTTTTGTTTTTTGCTGCATTATAAAATACTTAAAGTTTTGAATAAATATTTTCCTCAAAACCTTAATTGTTTTTCAAATACTCACATTAATATTATTGTAATTGAATTGCTAAATAAATTTGGCTTAACTTAATGAATGCTTTTCCTAAAACAAAAGAGCGAGTTTTAAACAAATCGACTTAAGTAAAAAGAATGACTTTATAGGACCACTTCGGTGATCGAATGTAATGCCTTAGACTTAGCCAAAACTCCTAGGTCGAGTTGAGGGTGTCGCATTGAAGGAGGAAAATAAGGCCACAACGAAGGCTTTGAGCACAAGAATTAAGGAGCTTGAGGGAGAGCTCGTTGTGTGCAGATCTGCAATGGGTAAAGTAGTGTTGGGTGCAACACTAAACCGCGAGATAGATGTCCCCAAATCAGAGAAGTTTAATGAGGCAAGGTCCACAAGGTAGGTGGAAAACTTCTTGTGGGAAATGAAGCAATACTTTCATATGTGGGCATCAAGGATGATGATGCTAAGGTAAATACTGCTGCTAGATACTTTATTGATATTGCTCTTTTATGGTGACGACGCAGGTCCACATATGAAAGGCGTGGTCAAGCTACAATTAGAACTTGGGAGGAGTTCTAAACAGAGCTCAAGGAGCAATTTTACCCCCAATATGCTAAGAAGGAGGCTCGAGCTAAGTTGCGTCGGTTCTCACAACAAGGCACAATTCAGGGATCTGTGAAGGAGTTCAGTGAACTGATTCTCCAAATCACGAATTTGAGTGAGAAAGAAGCATTCTTCTATTTCATGGATAGGTTGAAGTCATAGGTTAAGCAAGAATTAGAATGTCGAGAGGTCCAAGAACTGTCTAAAGCCATAATTATTGTAAAGTCCTTAATCGAGCTTGTTCCAAGGAAAGACAAGTTCAAGTCTTTCAAGCCTAAAGAGAAGAGCAATGGCGTGGAAGATGAAAAAGGACAGATTGAGTATAGCAGCAGTAATGGTGACAATAGTGGAAATGAAAACCATGGAATCGGAAGTGGAAACCCAACAACAACCTAAAGGAAAAGAAGAGCGAGATATAATGTTTCTTATGTTGTGGTCCGCATAGGGTACAAGACTACCCAGAGCCATCCGAATTCATTGTGATCAACAAAGAAAAGGAAATGAAGCCAAAGGAAGATAGGCTATTGCAGCTTAGATTAATAATACTTAATTTTGCTAAAACGGAGAAGGATAGTAAGCATAAAAGGGTGATGTTTGTGGACATCAACATCATAGGCCAAAGAAAGAGTGCTTTTGTTGATATGGGGGCATCTGACTTGTTTATATCGGAGAAAGTCATGGATAAACATGGTCTTTCAATTAGCAAATCAACTAAGAAAATCAAGATGGTGAATTCCAAAAAGGACCTAATTGTGGGAGTAGCACAAGGACTTGAGCTACAAATCGATGAGTGGAAAGTCGAAGAAGACCTCGAGGTAATTCACTTAGACGATTACGACTTTATTCTTGGCTTAAATTTCCTTAGCTGGATTAATGCTCTTTTAATTCCTTTTGTCGATTGTATTTATATCTTGGACACTTGTCAATGATAATGCGTGGTGTCGATGAGTCATGACGAGAAAGGTGGAACCAATGTATTGCCAATAATCAAGCTAGTTGAGGATGTTCATTGTGAAAAGAACATTGACTTGGTGGATCAAAGTGTTATGAGAATGCCTTTAGAAATGCTAGAGGTGCAACAAGTCGATGAGAGAGATGGGTTGTGCATCAGACTTTGTGGGAAAAGTGGTGATGCAAACTAGGTAGTCAAAATGAGTAAATGAAGCGAGCGAGGTACATCACAAACATTTATCTATTGTTTTACATTATGACTTAGCGTTGGCTTGGCAAAGACACAGGGGCCCTTTCAAATTTTTGAAGTAGGTAATGCGAGGGGCTTACAGACTGCAATTGGCGAGAATACTCAAAGTTAACCCAGTGTTCAATATGGGCCCGTCAAAACTTATTTGTGAGGATCAAGGAGATCCTGATCGAAGCAAATCAATATGTGGGTAAGTAAGAGCAATGGGCTTTTGCAAACAAGATGTACGAAGGAGTGAAATGGTTTGAGTTAGGTGACGGCAGAGACATAAACCGAGGCAAATGTTTCAAGAGGCGAAACTACCTGATAGAGAGACAAGTTAGGAATCAACCAAGGCACTAAGACAGTTTCAAGACGAGTCAAACCAGTGTCATTATAAGGACACGACAAAGGCATCGTGAGAATAGGTAAAGGAGAATGTCACAGGTCACGAATCAAAGCCCTTGACGAATGTGCACAGAATGTCTCATAGAAGTCAAAAGATTAAATAAGGCTCATCCGTCCCATTTAAACTAGCCCAATTTGTGGAACATGTAGAGAAATCCATCTATTTAAAACCTTGGTGGCCGAGTGAAACACTTAAGGAAAACTAAGGTTGCTAGGCAAATATGGAAACTAATATTAAAATATTTATAATCTTACAAGATTTTATTTAGTAATCTTAAGGGATTTAAACAATCCCTTAAGAATCTCAATTGTAGATAGGTTTTAATTTAAACCATCGATGTAAAGTAAACTGTACCGTTGGATCTGATGGAACTCAACTTTAAATAGAGATATTCCTCCTCATTTGTAGTCATCCCTTGTATTTAATTCAAAGAGTATTCACTCAAACAGTTTGTACATGCAACTTTATTTTGCCTTTTTCTACTCTCTCGTTGCTTCTTTTGTCTTTGAGTTACTTCTGCTTTATTTTCAAAGAAATTCCTCTTTCTCGAAAGTAAAGTTAACTTAAGCAGATTTGAACCTAAAAAATTACCTAAAACCACACAAATTATGAAACTAAAATTCTAGCACCATAATACTTACATTAAAAAATTATTAACACAAATAAATAATATGTATTGTTTCTGACATACAAACTTCAATAGTTGTAAAACTTGCATGACAATAAAATAGGATATTGCTTATTAAATTAGAAGTTTTACTTTCGAATGTAAACATTGATTTGCTAGATTCTATTATTAGCTTAAATGTATATTATTTATAAAACATTATGAAATTTTAAAAAATTGATTCTGATATAAATTACCATGTTTTTAAATCTAAACTCATAAATTATTATATTTTAATTTCGTAATCATATTAACAAATGCATAAAAAAACATTCTAAATATAATTTAATTAATAGGGTGCAAACTAGTTTTAATATAAAATAACTTTCTGAAATGTAAAAAGTTAAATTGCCCAGTGAAACAAAAAGGGGTGGGGGGAGGAAGAAGGGAAAGAACAATTACATGAAAACATAAGTTGAATTCAAGATATCCTTATTTTGCTCTCAAATTTGACAAAGCACACACCAACAAAGAATTACAAAGCAAAAATAGCCTGTGTCCTCTACAGAAATAAATGCAAAGGAAAAATCAGATTACAAATTAAATGAATACTTTCACAAATCACTATTTTTGAAACAATAAAACATTTCTACAGACGTCAAAATCACCGGTAGACTATGTACACTGTAATATTATGATATAAAATCGGAAAATCCAAAACGTATGTTCCCTACTTGATCAATCATCAAATTTCCGGGAAAAATAATAATAGTAACAATAATAATAATGATAATTATCTCTCTCACCTTCTTCACTTGTTAGACCACTGGAATTCGATTTCCAAATTCCGTGATGGCCCACTTTTACTTTGGGGCAATAACGTGTACTCACCAGCTACCGATCCAAGCATTACAACTCGATCAATTTGGATTGTAACTTTTCCAAAGGAACTCTGTTTTTGCAAAGAAGAATCAAATGGAATTTAGAAACTATTAAAACACCCAATCTAACCATCGATAATCAAAAAAACAAATAATTCTTAATTCTTATGATGTACTTACCTTCCCCATTTTGCTCTTGTTCTTGCAAGATATGTGCAGCTTCTGGCCTTTTGGAGGACTCTCAAAAGTCCACGCAAAACTTTCATCCCACTCTGGATTAGGACCAGTTGATACAATCTGAAATGTGACAAATAAGTTACGCATAAGTACAGATTAAACAAGGTGAAGAGATAGATGGAACGCATTTTCATCTAGATTGTTTAAAGTTTATCCAGCAGAACCACCAAAGTTTTGGAGTCAGTCGACCATGTATAGTGGGGAAAAAGATCCCCATTCATTTAATCTTAACTCTTAAGAGCTGGCTTAATGATTCAAAACCAAACATCAGTAATATCATGTAGCCGTATACTGGCAGCTTTTTAAAGAACTTCACCTCTCTCTATATATATACAAGTCACTTTGTAGGGCACTAGTAGTTATGAGGGCTGTTAAGCATCCAACCTAAAATCAATTAATAATAGTTGAAGTGACTCAAACTCAATCTGAAGATAAGATTATATTAAACTCAATAGTCAATATTTAACAGATGTCGGATTATATTACTCAACATTCCCTCTCCTGTGTAGCTCGGTAAGGGCTACATGTGGACAAACTCATAATAGGGTAACAAATGAATAGAACATAATAAACTTAGATTGTGATACCGTGTTATCCAACCTAAAATTAGTAAGCAATTTAACTTCTGTGGGATAACACCACTTAACAAGGACTAAGGAGCTGAGACTCAAAACACTGTAGGGACGTAAAGGCTGCTTATAACAAATTGTTTAGTTCTACCAAAAACTTAGGTGATAACTTATGAATTCAGAAATAGAAGATCCCTAACTAAAATCACAGTTACATATAAGAGGATGAAGAAGGATATGGAAGCATCTTACCTTGGTCTGCCGAGGTGGAGTGTTGCCAAGAGTAAGTTTGCAATAGACACTTGGGTTTCCTACTGATTGCTTCATATTGTTACCACGCTTGATTATAACCACCAATGTCCCAGGTAAGCACTGCAACAGAAATTCTGCCTTCTCCTGAAATCTAGGTGGGCCAGACTGGATTAAGTACTGCAGCAATGGAATTGCATCTGCAGCAGCAACTGATTGAGCTCTTGAAACTTCAGCCGGGCACGCTGACCAAGCTTGCCTCAGCAGAAAAAGACCATCCAAAGCAGCTTCTTGAGTTGCCTCGGAACCTGTTTTGAGGGATGTAACCAAATGGGGTATGCTAAGTGTTGCAGGCTCAGTTGCTCTCAAACGTGGGAAGTTGCTAAATAAAGAATTTAGAGCTTTTAGATACTCCTCATTGACAGTTCCACTGGCCCATAAATCCTTTTCAATAGCAGCTGTGAAATATGAACAGAAGTTAAGAAAAAGCTTGCATGGAAACACCATCTAAAGAACAACGGGTCACCAATACTATTGGAAAACAAATTGATAAAAGGAAAAATAAATTAATTTCAATGCACTGATGGTCTTGGAATAAGATATCTTGTTTGTTGGTTCTTCCTGAGGACGTTACCTTTGATAAAGAAAACTAAGGTGTATACACACACACACACTTAGAACTGTGATTATTGCTCAGTTACACAATGACTGGGCACAAAAAATCAGACAATTTACCATGGAGCTCATTTTATATAGCTGCAGTGCAACAACCATAATGTAAATATATTATTCATAGACTATGAAAACAGGAAAACTCACAGATGGAATTATTGCATCAGTAAAATACATTTTTGAGTTCTATAATTCTGTTCACCTTATGTGATATGTTCCGGTGACACTCAAATCTTTTAAGGAGTGCGACCACTACTACTAGCACCCACAAAAAGTCATAATGCAGAGAGAATTACCAATCAAACTGGAAGCACAAAGAGAACTGAAATCCTAACAGACTGTTAACATAGTGGATCTTTCAAAATGTTATAACCATAAGGTTTGTGAACCATGCTTCTAGAAAAGAAAGAAAAGAAATATATGCAATATAACCATAAAGTAGGCATGGTAATGGAAACCTACACAAACTAAAGATGCACTTTTTAAGTGATTTCTCCTCATTTTGGCCATACACACACACACACACACACACACACACTGAAGTCCAACAGAGCTAGAGAACTTACCAGTTATGGCTCGTACTGTTTCACTAGAAGCATACTCTTGAATGGTATTGTTAGAAAATAGAAGTTTAACAAACATAGCAGCTTGAATGGATGTATCTGGATCACTTGAACCTATTAGATCCAATACAACCTGAACACCACCAGCCTCAGCAACTGCTCTCTTATTTGATCGGCTATACATTACAAGATTCTGCAGAGCACATATGGCTACCACTTTCATTTCTTCTGTTGGTTGGTCTTCAAGCACATTAACAAGAGCACGACAAGCTGAAACAGCATCAGCACTTCGAGCAAGTGCCTCATTCTGAAAAAGGTCACCAAGAGCCAATGTTGCCAAAAGCCTTGCCTGCTGAGCTTGGGTTTGAGGATCCAATAGATATTGGGATAGTGGTACAATTGCAGTTTTAGTTACTTTTGTTTCTCTGATCTTCACATTATTGAGTAACACTTCCAGCAGTCTTGCAGCTGTTTCCTCACACTGGTGAGATCTGAGAAGTTCTAAGAGGGCCTCTATAGCACCACTTTCAGCCATCGCTTCAGCACTGGTTCCATCATCACTCTCTAATACCAGAAGAGCATTCAATGCACCAATCACAGTGGTCTCAGAGCCTGAATGCAGCAACCTTACCAAAACAGCAACAGGAACTTCTAGATAAAATTCAGAACTGAATTGCAGAATGCTAGCTAAAACTGAGGCAGCTGATTCCCATAAAGCGTGTGGGAGAGAAGGATCAGCTTGCAATATCACTTTGGACAGCTCACTGACACCACCCTCTTTTGCAATTTCGTTTGGCCATATTAGTGCAATGCTAACAAGAGCCTTTACAGCTCTCTGTTGCAAGATATGTATGCCAGAACCAAGAATTCTTATAAGGGGACTAATTACTTGTTGTATGACTGCATCCTTCTGAAGACGTTCTTCCAGAAGCAGATGCGATAGAAGCTCTGCTGCCAACTGCTGAACTGCAGGAGCAGGGGAATCAAGAAGTGGGATAAGTGGTTCTATAGCTTGGTGAGAGGTCAGTGTATAATCAGCACGACACTGTGGATGCTCCAGAATATTTACAAGGACCTGTAATGCACTATGTTGTCCATCAGGCCCAAATTCTGATCTTGACAACAACTGAAAAAGGGGCTCAACCACTTTTGCAGCAGACGGTCCTTTAGCTATAGTAGCATTATTTGTCAATATCCGGAGCAATTCCGCAAAAGCAGCACATAAGAAATCTGGCGCTTCATGAAGGATATCAAGTACGCTTTCAATTACCCCAGCTTTCACCATTTCCATCTTACAAGCAGGCCTGTCTTTCCCTAACTTCACAAGAGCTCTTGAAACAGCTTCATGAAGCATGTAATTCTTACCATAAAGAAGACCTACAAGAGGTATTACAGCACCATGTGCAGCAACTAGTTCTGCCAGTTGTTCATCATCCACAAGTTTATCTAATGCACGGACAACTGAGTGATGAGCAGAACTGAACTCAGTTACAAGGAGAGACACTAGAGGCTCAACACAACGAGCTGCAGCCATAGTGGACCTGATTCTTGTATTAGCAAAAAGAACACAACACAACTCAGCAGCATCTCCCTTCAGTTCCATTGAACAATTTGTTGAGAGGATTCTGCAAAGAACATCCACCGCGTTCATTTCAACATCAGCAGCAGCAAGTGCCCTAGAAGGATTTTCACTCAACAGCCTAACTAATGCTGCAATAGCAGCATGCTGCTCTCTCTCCATTCCAGTATTAAGAATCTCAACCAAGGGTTGAACAGCTTGCCGGGCAGTCTCCGCATTTCTGATATGGTCAGCAGAGAATAGGCTTTCTAATGCTTTAGCAGCACTAAGCCTAGCAGCTCTTCCTCCAAGACGTAAGACTGCTACAAGTTGACCAACAGCACCAAATGCTGCCTCATGTCTTCGAATTTCAGCACTGCTAAATAGGATCCCCAATAGATCAGTAGCAGCTTCTTCTGTTGCATCTTGAGGGCTCAGAGAGAGATACTTAGTCAGAGCTTCTAAAGCCCCGGATTCCACCATAACAATCTTATTTGATGGACTGTCTTTTGCAAGCTGAATCAGAAGCCCAAGGGACAGAAAAGGTGCACCAGGGCGGTCCGGAATTGGTTTAAGTAGATCAACAAGGGCAGGTATTGCTTTTCGAGAAGTAGCACCAACCCTAATGTCTTCAACTCTAAATAACCTCTCAAGAGCAACTTGATCTGGGTACCGTATCAAAGCAAACTCCTCAGACAATTCAAGAAGCTCTTGTATATCAGCATCAGCACCGCCAAGCAAGGAGATAAGACCACCAGCAGCCCCAGAATTTGCAACAGATAGGAGAGTCCCTCGGCTACCATTACAGACTAAACTGGCCATTGCTTGTGCAGCAAAATATCTGTTCGCCGGAACCTCTGACTTCACCAGATTTCCAAGTACTGGTATAGATTTCATTGTTCCATGTGCCCGAATGATATCTCTATCTTGGAATAAGATCGCTAGCAATAATGCACAAATCCATATGCTGTTATCTTCCTTAAAATCAATCTGCAAATTACCACAGAGAATCGTGCATTTTCAATAAAAGTATGAGGGAATATAGCCTCAATTGCAGAATAGGGAAACAGGGAATAATATCAATGTCATCTCCGAGAAATTTTATACATAGTTGTAAGCACCATAAGTTCTCTACTTATCAACGTTATATAAACAATTAAGAATAGGATTGAGTACCTGAGCATATTGGGAAGATCGTTGGGAGATTCTCTCAGTGACAACTTCAACTGCTCCAGCTTCCATTATTGTGATTTTACTCTTTTCATCATGACAAGCAAGGACAGAAAGAAGCCATATAGCCAAATTTGCACCGGAAATAACTGATGTGCCAGTATCAGATTCCCAATTCCTGTCTTCTCCTTTAGCATGCCTACATATGCTAATGGCATCTTGATCATCATCTGGTGGATTTGCCAATGAAGTCTCTCGAGAACCAAGCATTGTAACAAGTGATTCAATTAGATATATGGAAGAATTTAATTGATTCAGATCTTCCACCATTTTATGGTGATCAACTTTTGCGGCACATATCAGAAGTGCAGTACCGCCAATTTTGACCTTTAAGTTTGTGGAATTGATCACCCTTCTAGCAATTGATGGTATGCACTCAGAAGAACTAGCAACAGTCTCTCCTAGAACAACAGGTTGATCATGGCAAAGTCGTGACAATATCTCAATAGCTTTATCCTGTAAAAAGGGTGTTGCATCAGCAATGGATGAAACTATTGGAGATATGTTTTCTGGAAATTCAGCTAAAACTGCCCATGTAGGTTTTATTTGTCCACTGGCTGATTCTGATCTTGACAGAATAGCAAGAGCATCTAGTGCCTCTCCAATGGCAGCAGATCCACCGCTGGAAGATCCTAGAAAAGAAACTAATGCAAGAACTGAACCAGCACGGTTCACACAATCAGTAATGGCATAATCAACTCGCCTTGAATGGAGCAGTCGCGCTATGGCTGCTGCTGCATGAGTCTTCCCAGAAACAGTTCCTTCATGTAAAACCCTTGTAGAAGGCAGAATAATTTGCTCAGTAATCGCTATCTCCGATATCTCAGCATCCAACATAAGATTTGCTAGAGCACATACAGCCTGCTCTGCAACTTCCAGAACTGAAGAATCGGAAAGTGAAACTAAGGGAGACATTGCATCTCGAGCAAAAGCAGCCACATCCCTGTTCTCCTTAATTGAAAGAAATATTGCAGCAAGGCAGCGACAGGACTCTAGTAAGATGTTTTCCGATTCAACATTTAGCAGCTTCATGACTGACCCGAGAGTTTTTACAGCAATGTTACTTTCACGCAAGTCCATCCTGGTTTCAAATATCCCAGCTAAAGCCGATGCTGACTTTGCTTGAGTTTCTTCTTTACTTGAGCTCAATATTTTAATCATGGTCTCAATTGCATCATTTGCAGCACTACCTTCACGTGATATATCTTGGAAGGGGACCACTGAAAGCATACTTCTTAAAGCATCCAAAACATACACTTTAGATTCAGGTAGATCACTGGTTAATAATGCACTGAGCTGACTGATAGTAGCAGTATCAGATTTATGAATTAAATGGTTCAATGTCTTTGCCGCAATTTCTTTCCCATTTGAGCTCCCATTCTTAAGCAGCCATAATAGTGCAGGAACAGCATCAGCACTTTCAACACACGCACATATATCTTCACTGTGATTGCATAGATTCTTGAGGATCAATGCAGAATCTTCCTTGGCCTTCACGGAACCTGTTTCTAGAATTTGAACAAGAGGAGGAATGCCACCAGCAGCAGTAATGGCCCACTTACTTTCATCATTTTCATTAGATAGAAGGCAAAGCAGCGCAACCGCACATTCCTGTTGCTGTTCTGATGATAAACCAAGAAGTGATATCAACAGCTGAACACCTTCACGACCTTGAAGAGCACACCATAGACTTCCTTCGTTGTTGCAAAGTGCGAGGAGAGCTCTTATAAGCTCTTCCTGAAGTTCATTGGTTGTCATTGTGATCAATCCGACAAGCAACCTTTTAGCATCAGAATTTGCTAGTTTAAGCGAGAGTATACTGTTCCCATACAAACTAGCTAGCGCTTCTATTGTACGTTCTTTCACAAGGAATGGTAAGCGAGGTTGGAACTGATTAACTAAAGTCTGCTCAATAACCAGCGGATCTGATGCTCTAGTAGATTCTGCATTTCCATTATAAATCATTAAAGCCGAAGCCAAAGCCCCAAGTGTGTCGGCAGTCTGAGCAGGTGAAGAACATGACTCAAGGCTTTGACCAAGACTTGAGATGACATATGATAAACCACCAGAAATGATTGCCAAAGCACACATAGCATTCTCCTGCAATGCTTGAGCATACTCACCTTGCATGAATTCTTTTGAAGGAGCAATTGTAGCATTTATTAAAGCAGGAATACCATTGGAGTTAGCTATTTCCTTTCTAGCTTCTTTGCACTGAGCAGAAAGAGACTTCAGAGCACCTGCAGCCTCAGCTCTAACAGGGGCTTCATTACCAGGCCCTAACAATTTAAGCAACTGTTTAGTAGCTTCAGCAGCCAATATCTTGGAACAAACAGATGCATCCTCCATCATCATACAGGCAAGAAGAAAGCATACATTAGCTTGAGTGCTTGACTGCCCAGTTATGAGCAACTTTACAAGTATATCAACTCCTCCAGCCTGAACTGTCGCTGACCAAAATCCCTCAGTGCTGCTTGAGAGATTTTTTAATGCTCCAGTCAACAAGTTATCAACCAATTCTCCTGTCTTGAGCCCATTCTTTAGCAGCTTCCAAAGCACTGGAACAACTCCCTCAGTTGAAAAAATCTTTGATCCAACATGATCCTTGGCACCACCTTGTGAAACAGCATAGATGGTCTTTGCAGCTGCAATTTGACCTTCTGCTGAGCTGGACTTGAGGAGTCCAAGCAACGGTGGTATGCAGCCCCCAAGCAAAACTTTAACCCTTAGCTCATTCTCCTTACAAAGCGAGCCTAAAACAGTTGCAGCCTGAATCTTCACTCCAAGAGATCCTGATCGGAGAAGAGAGACAAGAACTGGAACAGCCTGAGAGTGAGATCCAACAGCACTAAAAGCATGTTCACGTGTATCGATGAGTTCCAGCAACTGCCTCAGAGAATTCTCTTTCTCTTGTACAGATGAGGAACTCTGCCGCAACTGCTCAATGCATTGTGCGACACTGGCCAATGTCCCATCTGGATCCTCCATGCTACTTGTACGATCCCTACAGGTGATTTAAGCATAAGGTGGTCTATATAGAATTATAATGGCTAATAATCATAGCATGCAAAATCAGTAAATGACAAATGAATAAGGAAAGATAATATTATCTTGTACATCAATGAAGTGGTACTAAACGTTACCAAAACAAATGGAGTGGTGCTAAAGTAGATACTCTCTATCAGTTATAGTTCAGAAGCAACAGGAAAAGAATACAAGGCCTATGACAGCAAACCAAAATACTCAACTAAAAAGCTAATGAGGCCTATGACAATAGAATCCAAGTCAAAGACACTGATAAGCATATTTCTTTTTTGGTAATAAAAGAAAAACAACCGGGGAGCAATACAGGGACATTGAACAAAAACTTAAAAGGAGGTTCAACATCTCTGCTGGTGGAAATTGGTACCAGTGCTCTCCTATCCCTCTCTCTCGTGCCAAGACCACCATGTTCTAACTAAACAGTTAGCTAAACTTTATGCTGTTTGCAAATTTCAGACTGCTCTAAATCTAGTAGGCAGCTCCCTGCCCAGACTTCTCCACATTGTTCTAAACTCTTCAATGCAATGCACCTTGTGTCCTTGCATAAAGTATGCTACAATAAAGCTCACACTAACCTCAGACCCATTTTTATAACTGAATGTGGAGTTGGCGGCTCGGAATCTTGAAGTTTTGCATCCCCATTTTTGTCCTGCAACCATGAGAGACATAAAAAAGGTAATGATGTTAAAAATTCAAATTTATTCAATTGATTATAACAAGTCATCAACAGGTGAATGAAAGTAGCCATGTAAAAATAATAAAAACAAGCTATATGATTATAGTGAGAAGCTATACTTAAGAAAGGGTATGGAAATCATTAACAAGAAAGCATTGCAGAATTTAGTTCTGAAACAATCAAAAAATATTCCCAACTCGGCCGATTATTCTAGGGCTTAGAGAAAGTTGAAAGTAGACATGCAGCATTTCGTTCCTCTGTTCGTTGTTTTGGGGACAGAGATACTGGTAATTTACCTGTCACATTCTAGTATGAGAAAATCAGAGAATACACATTGTCATATTGTTTCTCAGCATATGTCTCTGAACTAAACTCCATTGCTAATGGCAAACTTTTAGAGAAATGAAATGAACCGGTAGGTGTAGCATTAATGCATATTAATGACACGGTCACCTCAAAGTATATTATTTTGAAGAACGTATATTTGAAAATCACATATTAAATTTCGGAATAAGTGGCTCTTGATAAATTTCAAATAGAAGTGCTCTTCAGCCAACAAATTGGCAATAAAATTTCCGAGTGCCCACATCCAAATCTATTTTAGGTTTCATCATTGTTAGACCGCATTTCCATATCGAAGAAAAGAAACAATCATTCTCCAATCTTATAGAAAACAAATTCTACTAAAAGGATGCATTTATTTATTAACAATGATGAAAACGAGATCAAAACACATCAACCACCTTAAACTTCATAAATGTATCATATCAATAAATTCACAAACCATATCCTTTAAATCATCCCAAAACTAAGCAAGAAAATTTAGAAACACACCATATCATTAGCAGCAAGGCCGCTGCCATTGTTGGCAGCGAACCTCCAAGACACTGTCGCCGCCAGCTTTGCTTGTTATTGCAAAATTCGCTGAATCTTGAAAGAATAAATAATAAACCTTAGCCCCTCGTCAGATCCAGCCGCTACGCGTCGTCAAAACATTAAAATCCCCTGCCAAAAAGTAAAAGAAATAAGTTAAATACGAATTTCTAAATAAACAAAAGTCCGGATCAAGCAAAAATCATGATAATTCAACAAAAGACCTCAAAAGAACAATAAACCAATACATCTAATACTAGTAAACTGAAAGTTCAAAAAGGGGAAGAGCAAAAGATCACATTTCCATCGCACTGATTTTGTATCATTTTCCATTAAAATGAACTGAAATTTTACCAAATTGAAAGTCAGTAGATAGCAGATCGAAGAGGAATTAAAGGAGAAAAAAATGAGGAGCTTAGATTTGGAAGAAACGACACCGAATGATGAAAATAGAAATGTAGATGGAAAAAAGAAAGAGAAAGTGAAGGCAAACCTTCAAGAGAGAGAAATGAAGGAAGAATGAGCTTAGTCTCCTTGATTTGGAGTGCTTCTATCTATCAATTTCGTAGAAGAGAAGCCAACGATGAGAGAAATATTAAAGACAGAGAGAGAGAAAGAGAAACTGATTTTCTTTTTTTTTAATTTTTTGGGTAATGCTTCTTCTACTTCTTCTTGTCTTTCTGTTTTTACGTTTTTAATTTATTTTTTTTTTCTGTGAAAAGAAAAAAGAGCGAAGGTTGTGTTTTGTTTTCAGTTCACTCACAGCTCACACAGCCGACGCTTTAACTGGACCACCGACAACTTGAAAGCTCAGCTTCTCGGCTCAGCTTCTTCTCTTCTAAACTCGGCTTTTCTATTTAAAGATTTTTTTTTTTTTAAAAGGTATACTTATGCTCCCATTTTATAATTATTTTACTTTTAATTTTAATTTTAATTTTTATTTTTATTTAATAATTAAACTTGAATGGGTTTTAATTATCAAAATTAAAAGAATAAAAGTAGGTTGGGTACTCATCTTTCTCAACAAGAATTTGAGTGTAAATCATGATTTTACAAAAAAAATTTAGCTTATAATTAATTTTTTAAATAAAATTTTCAATAATTTATATATATTAATGCAGTAAACCTATTTAAAATATTTATATATTTATTAATTTGGTAGTATAATAATTTGTATTGCATAAAATTTTTAAATGTGCTAATTATGTTATATTTTATTGTTATTAACATTTAATTATTTAAGACAAAAACTTTAAAATATTATTTTAAAATGAAAAAGACATAATAAGAAAACCATGCAGCTTCAGTTTAAGCAACCCAAGCGGCCAAGTAGGTAAGCCAGCATCTTTTTCTCTCTCTTAGTTGGCTGGAAATGGATACTCATTGGTTTGTTGTTGTTTTTCTTTTCCAAAATATTCATTGTCTTATTGGTAAACAGTAAGATACACCTAATTATAATTATTATTAATTTGTTCCTAATAATATTCCTTGTTATTCTGTTACTACCACAGCAGAAATTTTATTCCAATTACCAATATACCCTTTCCTGTTTACTTTTCTTTTATATATTATTGAATAAAAACAATAAAAGAATAACACATTTATCAACTTTTCCTTTTTGTAAGTAGTATACTGTCAGATATTTAACCTTTTTAAATTTATGATTAAAAATTAAAGGAAAATAAAACCATTTGGCTTGATCAGTAATTTACTAAACAATTGGGTATGGAAGAACAATCCTACTCTACTGTAATTAATTCATCTTATTTAAGCTCATCATATTGATTCTAATTTTTACACCAGAGGCAAATTCTATTGTACTATTTTTTATATTACTAGTTTAGGTATAAATCTAAACATAAATATCAGAAAATAATTTTTGGATAATATAATCAAATATATATTTATTAAATATATAATATATCATGTTTACGAATATATTTACTAAAAACAGTAATATCATATCAGAAATTCAAAATTCTTTTTGGAAGACTCGAAGGAAAGTGAGAACTAAGGGTATTTTACCTAAATAGGATAAGAAAAAAAAAACTACTGAAATAGAGTGTCAGAAAAAATATTTACCAAAATGGGTTATTTTTTTCATTGGAGCCTATTAGATAGGCGCCAATGGATATTTTATATTAAAAAAAATTTATAAAATATAATTAAATATTTTTCCGGATTAGTATATGACTCGTATAATACATAGTATTGGCGCCTATCTCAGAGGCGCCAATGGTGGTGCCTATCTGAGAGGTGCCATTAGTGGTGCCATGTTGAGAGGCGCCAATGGTATTATTTTATATAAAAATTTGTTTCAAAAAAATCAATAAATACTGTTAAATAAATACAAAATCAAATAAAATTACATAATATAAAAGTTACATTATATAAAAATTAAATGAGTTAACAATTACTATATGATTAAAAAATTCAGTTATAATTAAACTTTTAATAAAATAATTTTAATTTTTTATAAACTTTTATGTTAAACTCACCAAATACTAAACTAAACACAACAATTTATAGCTTAATCCTAATAAATTAAATTTTAAATAATTACAAACACAAAAATTTATAACATAATCCTAAATTACTAACAAATTAATTATAAAATAATTACAATATTCATACAAAATTACAATATTCATACAAACAATATTACAATATTCATACAAAATTACAAAATTACAATATTCATATAAAATTACAAAATTACAATATTCATACAAACAATATTACAATATTCATACAAAATTACAAAATTACAATATTCATATAAAATTACAAAATTACAATATTCATACAAACAATATTACAATATTCATACAAACAATATTACAATATTCATACAAAATTACAAAATTACAATATTCATATAAAATTACAATATTACAATATTCATACCAAATTACAATATTCATACAAAATACTAATCCAAAACTATAAATACAAAATTAATTATAAAATAATTACAATATTCATACAAAATACTAATCAAAAACTATAAATACAAAATTAATTATAAAATAATTACACTATTCATACAAAATTACAATATTCATACAAAATACTAATCAAAAATATAAATACAAAATTAATTATAAAATAATTACAATATTCATACAAAATTACAATATTCATACAAAATACTAATCAAAAACTATAAATACAAAATTAATTATAAAATAATTACAATATTCATACAAAATACTAATCAAAAACTATAAATATAAAATTAATTATAAAATAATTACAATATTCATACAAAATTATAATATTCATATAAAATTACAAAATTACACAATATTCATACAAAAAGTTACAATATACATACAAAATTACCCATTGGCGCCTCCCTATGAGGCACTTTTAATGGTGCCTCCCTATGAGGCGCCACCCGACCCGTTTTCCCCTTTGACCCGTTGACCGTATTTTAACCCGTATTTTTATTTAAATTTTTTTAAAAAATAAAAATAATAATATTTTATTCAAAAAAAGAAAAAAAATTTAATATTTTTTTATTCATTGGCGCCTATCTAATAGGCTCCAATGAAAAAAGTAACACATTTTGGTAAATACTTTTTCTGACACCCTATTTCAGTAGTTTTTTTTTTCTTATCCTATTTAGGTAAAAAACCCGAGAACTAACCTTGTAATCAAGAAAAAGGATAAAAGTAAAACAAAGGGCTTACGGAACAAAATGAAAATGGTCACAAATAATTTTTTAATTTTAAAATGATATAAAGGAAAAATACACGAAAATTAATTAATTAATAAATATTTATGCATTTGTCTTATGTGTGTTAGACATACTATACCAAGTAAGTACAGCCACGCTCAACCATTTCGCCAATCTACAAGCGCATCACATCAAGTCATATTGTCTATCTAATAAAAAACGATATTTACGTATCGATTGAATATTAACTCGATTGATATGAACATTGTTGTCCATGCATGAAGACGTGGGTTTGAGTGCGCTGAAGCACATTATCCTCCTATTTTTGTGTTAGGGAGAGACTATGGGTAATTCTAGTTATTGTGCCAAAAAAATGATCAGAACCTATAATGAGATTGTTAAAAAAAAAAGATATTTACATTATGCGACTCGGGTGAAAGGCTACCAATTAAGAGTGATAAGTAGCCTATGAACATCTCCATCAAATACATGTCTAAAGTCAGCGGAGTCAAGACAACAACTCCACCTATCAATCTATCTTTGTTTTCCAACAACACTAAGCTCTTCCATCTCTTAGAATATCTCTTACGACTCTTGGCCCGCTAGGTGAATAATCTCTCTAACCCCCTCCAATTTCATTCATAAACAATTGGTTCAGTGTGCATAGACAACACAACTTATTCCAACTATGATATCCTTACCAACAAAGAAGAACATCAAAGGTTGAATCTACAACCTCTACCTCAAACTCAAACAACCCTGGACCAAACCTGATTACCCTATCAACAATCGTAGCCTTAAGCTCACACAAGTCATCATTACGATTTGTACAACCCTTATAACCTACATTATCCTTACTACATGGCGTACTCGAACCACCTACCACTTAGGTACTATGTTGCTTATCTCAACTAGTAGTCATATCCCTTCCAAACCCACCCTTACTATTTCCTTAAGGATTAAACCTCTCAAAACACCAACACAAATTCTCAATCATTCAAAGAAATCCAAAAAGAAAATGAAAATCCTTGAAGAATATATCTTGACGCAACAACAACTCTACCAACAACAATAAGAAATCAATCTACACAATGAGAAAATCATTGCAGAATTACGAGCAAACCAGAACCCCCAACTACGTGCCCCACAACCAGAAGTACAAAATGAAGAAACTGCCTAGTCATTTCCCTATAAGCAAATAAATCCAATTACATACCCACAATACCAACCACATATGTTGAACCCCCAATAGCTACTAGATGCAAGCCTTAAGAAAATAAACACAATCCTTCAATAAGTCAAAATTGATAAAGATGGAATAAAATTACTTCAACAAACCTTTTACCCTAGAAATAGCAGTAGAATACATGTCTCCAACCTTTAAACTTCCCAAAGAGATATATGATGGTTAGAATGACAATTAGGACCACCTTTTTTAATACAATAGTTACAAGAATATTTTGAGTGCCTTTGATGCCTTAAAGTGTTGAGCTTTCCCCATGACACTCAACGACCATGAAAGGTCATGGTGTCTAACTTATTCATGAATAGATTCCTCACTAACAAAATATTGCTACAAAGCCTAGTACAGTCACTTTCTATCAAAGAAAAGAATGGCGAGTCACTCAGGGAGTTTATTCACAGATTTAATGTAATAACACTATCACACCCCAAGTCTAGCGGATCTGAGATTAATGCATGTAGTAGTGAAATTATCTATTTGGAGAAATGTAATCCGCCTAATTGCTTTTGTTGGCGAATATGTGTGGGCGTATAGTAACCATTGTGTAAGTAAGTAAAGATTCTACTTCAAGTTATTCTGTTATTTAAAGAAAAAGAATGTATAAGAGATAAGGTAAGTATGGTATGAGTTACCGTTAAATGTATAGTACGTCTTATTTGTCTGAGTACTGTGCTAGTTGGATTGTAAAGTGACCTGGTTAGAGAGCAATTGGATTGACTTGTCTAATATCCATTATGAAGGATTTTTATTTATGTTTCTCTCGAAATTTGTAGGCCATTAAAAAGGAAATTTTCTAAATTAAGTGACACTTGTTAAGTTCCACTAAGCGAGAATGGGTCATATATATGTGTATGAGAAGGCTTTTGAGAAAGATTCTTTTTCTTCAATATTACTCACTAATTTTTTTCCTAAATCTAATTGTATCTTTTCTCTATTAAACTGAAAGTTAAGGGTTTTGATTTAATCAGTGGTTATTCCACTTCTTGGTAAGTATTATAGCTTTGCATATAAGTTTTTGTAAGAATAGATTGCTAAAAGTTATATGAATAGTAAGTTATGAATACAAGACCTTGCATGGGGGTTATCTATGATTGAAATATTAGCAATATGTATGTAAATGGGTTTTAATGGTGAATCTATGTTCTTTAAGCAGTTGTTGTTGTTGGGTCGAGAAGGATGTCTAAGTTTGGAGCTTTGAACTTCATTAAGTGAGTATCAGATGAGTTCTTAATATTAACTCCTACAAGTCCTTCTAGATAGTTCCCTTGAACGATACATGAGTACTTGAATGACTACTAAAGATATATATGTAATCTTGGTGTAGCGTCCTTGTAAGTCAAGTATGTTATGAATTGTATGCATAGGTGTATGTGATTCTGTGAAGCAACTATATGTGGGTGTCTAGAATGTATATTGTGATTTATGATCGTATTAATGTGTGTGAAACATGTACTGAAGTATAATTTGGTTAAGAAAATGAGTATAGCCTGCTTTAATGTGTACTTATGTTAGATATATGATGCATAATTGAAAATCTGGGAGAATTGAAGTGTAATGGAGTGTTGGGAGATGATGTGATATAAGTCTTGATACCGCAATGGTATTCGATAAAGTCTGTCGGGATAGTAAACACGAATTTCGGTATGACAATTCTAAAGAAATTTCATGGCCATAGCATATTCTGGATAGAGCAAATGAGTTACATTTATCTACTGGGGTTTTCTATGTGTCTCAAGGTAATGATAGGCAAACCTCATGCGATGTGAGTTTAGGCAAATTCATATCACAAACATGATAGTTCATGGGGCACCTGGGTGGCATTCTGCATGGCTTTTGTAGCGCATTCTGTATGGCTTTTGTGGCATAATCTATATGGCCTTTGTGGCACATTCTGTTTAGCCTTTGTGGCTAATTATGTTGGCCTTTGTAGAGTACTTTTGTATGTTGCCTTTATGGCATACTCTGATAAGTTTATATAGTGAATTATGCATCGCCTTTGTAATAAGTTTTGGGTACATTCTAAGTGTTCTTTGATAGATATTTCTATGATAAGGTATGATATGTCTAAAGTTATATTGGTTTGATTAGTTTTGTGGTACAATCGAATGAGTCTCAAAGGAAGTTTCTTGAAAAGAAGTATGTATCTGTAAATTCAATGAGGGTATCCACCATGGTAATCTATCAGTTTAGAATACAAGCATTTTCATGATTATGAAAGATATAAGTATCTATTGGTCTAAGTTCTCTATACTACGTATGGTTAAGTTTAAGTTATCTGGAACCCGCCATATCTGAATAGTATTGTGTTTTGTTCGGGGATCTTATGGATTTCATTTGAATGGTATGGATAGTCCACTATCTGTCCAAGCATGTGTTGGGTATTGAACTGAGAAATGATTTGATTGATAGTCTGATAATGTCAAACATCAACATAGGAATCCGCCAAATGAGAGTTCAGATAGTAAGTGTTCACAAGTGAACAAATGTTCGTGAACGACCGTTCTAGGAAAATTGTTTAAGGATATGTAAAAAGGAAATCTGTGGAAAGTGGATGCTATAGAGATATTCTCTTAAGAAGTATATTTGATGTTTTAAGAGGAAAAATGTAGTATTTTCTGGTAAGATATAGAGTCAGCCATTTAGTTAAATGAAAGATAACATGTTAAGGAAGTATGTGGCATATAAGCATGTGTTTTTCTGATGATGTGAAGGTATCTGCAAAAAATAGACATGGGTAATCTAAATAATCAGGATCAAGAGTTCAGCATGAAAGGTTTAAAGGTAATTTGTATTTCAAATTTACTAAGTTCGTGTAACTTACAAGTGTTACATTTATATTTTAGGTATTACTGGATGGATGAGTTCGCCAAAAGGGACGATGCCAGGAATACGCCAAGGAAGCGGCAGATCGAGTTATTATGCATACAATGGACTATCTGGAAATGTGGTGTATTGTAGGATTAAACCTTAAAGAGTCTATTTTTAGTAAACATTTATTTTGTAAAAGATATAGTGACAAGTTTAATGTATTATATTACTTTTAAATACATTTCTTTGTTACTTTAGATACTAGAATTTAGATAAAGTAATAAGAAAAATGTTTTAAGTCAAAAGTACTATAAGATTGTTTAAAAATTATGTCTAGTATTGTGAAGTAACACCTGAAATCCGAATTTGGTGAATCGGGTTGAGTTGAGGGCATTATAAGCACTGAAGTCAAATGGTTTACAGATGAGTGGCCTATTCAAGCATTTATCATAGGTGTTGATCGCAACATCTCAAGTACGCTTTAATAGATGATAAAATCAACCAAGCTATTCACCTTTTACGAGCCCATAGGTATACTGAAACTAAAAAAATGAAATCGGCTAACATAGAGGCGTTTAAATCCTTCATCAACTCCCCTAGCATAGATTTGATATGCCACACAAAGGACATCCCCTTTTGCATGACCACCAAAGAATCCTAGCTTTGAATACACATGGAGGGCAACATTTCTTTAACCCTGCCAACTCCATCAATGCTAAAGATCTGACAAGCATGATACGTAGCACCAATTGTTGGAAATTTTGTAACAACCTATACCCAGCTCGATCGCCAAGCGCGAATACTAAGACGCTACACCACCGTCACGCATCATAAACATTACACACTATCACATGACTAAGCAAACCTCTTCTTTATTTAACATTTGTACGAATTATAAGTCATACAATCTCTACTTATAACTAAAATATGCTAAGCATAAATTGAGTGAACATAAAAATAACATTAACATGCATTAGGACCACTTAGCAAAATTTCTAAAATAGTTATGTAGGTATCGATATAGAAGGTGTGGTATCGATATTTCTCTCAAATGGTATCGATACCGCTTGGAAAATCGATACCAAAATTGCTTACCGTTTCTCGTTTACAAACCAAATAAATCAAAAATCATAGGTACCACTGGAAAAGTATCGATAATTTTACCCCGAGTATCAATACTCGTGATAAAATATCGATACCAACATACAAAACTAATTTCCTGCACTTTCGAAAACCACAGAAGTATTGTTTTTAAAACCCAAATTTTGATACCTTTACTCCAGACCATAATAATATAGCAGTTTCAAGCATATAATCTATACCAACTTAAACACAAACACCATGCATCATTCACCTCATAAAATGGGCACCAAAAAGTCCGATATATCCGTCCCAAACATCATAACCCTGACTAAGCAAGAAACCAATAAAACATACTTTAAGTCCATAGGTTCTTAGCAAGATAAACATGTAATCAACTTAATAGTCATAGCATATAGTCACCACATTGTCTTTATTCCCCAAAACATAAATAATCAAATAAACACCTACAAATAGCTACAAATAGAATTGTATGCCTTGCAAGCACTAAGGGTGAAGAAATATTATTGTCTGGTAAATAGTCAGAATTGACGAACAAGATTATTTCTGCAATGTTTACTAGAAAGCTGATTCTTTAGGGCGCAGTGGCTTATCTAATGTGTATTTTGGATACGCCTGAGTCCAGAAGCGAAATAAGCCAAGTACCTGTACTGAGGGAATTTTTGGATGTGTTTCATGAGGAACTGCTTGGTATGCCCCTTGAAAGAGAGATAGAGTTCTCAATAGAGTTGATACTAGGGTTAAGTTTTATATTATGCACGTACTATAGAATTGCACAGTTGGAGCTTAAAGAATTAAAGGAACAGTTGCAAGACTTGTTGAGTAGGGTGTGTCGATTTTGTTTGTTAAAAAGAAGGATGGATCTATGCGTCTGTGTATAGATTATCGTCAGTTGAATAAGGTTACAATAAAGAACAAGTGCCCTCTGCCCAGGATTGAAAACTTGTTTGATCAGTTAAGTGGGGCTTCAGTTTTATCTAAGATCAATTTAAGGTAAGGGTATTATCATATACAAATCAAGGATGGTGATGTGCCAAAGGCAGCCTTTTAGTTTAGATATGGTCACTATGAGTTTTTGGTGATGCCATATGGGTTGACAAATGCGCCATCACTGTTCATAAACCTAATGAACAAGCTAGTTTAGCCTTACTTGGACCAATTTGTTGTAGTCTCCATTGATGATATACTGGTTTATTATAGGAATGAAAGGGATCATGAGAAATATTTAAGAATTACGTTGAGGACCCTGCATAAAGATCAGTTATATGCAAAGTTTAACAAATGTGAGTTCTAGCTGAAAGAGGTACACTTCCAAGTAGACCCTGCTAAGGCAAAGGCAATTTTAGAATGGAACTCACCCAAGATTATATTTGAAACTCATAGCTTCTTAGGCTTCGCATGATACTATAGGAGGTTTGTGAAGGGTTTCTCGATTATAGCATCACCTCTCACCAAGTTGTTGAGAAAGAAAGAGAAGTTTTTATGGAGTGATGAATGCCAGAAGAGATTCAAGGAATTGAAAACATTCTTAATTGAAGCTCCGATGTCAGCACAACCAGAGCTTAGCTTTTAGTACATAGTTTATACTGATACCTCTTTGAATAGGTTCAGTTGTGTCCTTATGCAGAAAGGAAGGGCAATAACTTATGTATCACGCCAACTAAAACCTCATGAGAAAAATTACCCTACGCATGGTTTGGAATTAGAAGTAGTAGTCTTAACACTGAAACTCTGAAGGCATTATTTGTAAAGGGAAAGATGCCACATATTTTCTAATAACAACAGTCTGAAATACTTGATGACCCAGAAGGGTTTGAATCTATGCCAAAGAAGATGGCTGGAACTGTTGAAATACTAAGATCTGATCATTGAGTATCACCCTAGGAAAGCAAATGTTGTGGCAGATGCTTTGAACAGAAAGATGGTGTTGAAGGGGAGCCAGTCAATCTGAAGAGCAGAAGAAAATATAGTTGTCGCTTCTTCCTTAAAAAGAAAGGGAAAGCACACTAAGAAAGGCAAGGCTAAGGTTTTTGGGCCATCACAAGTGGAAAGGAAGAGAACTAGAAAGCCTAAAGACTTATCTAAGTCTAAATGTTTGTTCTGCAGTAAAAAAAGGTACTTCAAGGCAAACTGTAATAAAGATTGGAAGGAATATCTGGCAACCAAAGGCAAAGGTATGGAACTCTTTATGATAGAAGCTTGTTTAATGGAGGATTCAATAAACCACTGGGTCATTAATTCAGGAGCCACTAATCATGTTTGTATTTCTCTATAGGGGTACGAAGAGACGAAAGATCCTAGAGATAAGAGTCTATCGTTGTGGACTGAAAACGGGACAACTGTGGCAACGGAAATAGAGGGAGATGTACACCTGTATTTTGATAGTTTTAGAAAGATTATTTTGAAAGATTTTTTCTATGCACCAAGTTTCAAAAGAAACTTAATTTCAGTTGCATGTTTATATAAAGACAACTTTTAATAATGGAATTTTAATATCTAGAAATCACAATATTATCTATAATGGATGGATGTCAAATAATTTATTTTATCAAACCAAAGATGTATACACTGTTTGAGATTGAAATATCGAATAAAAAACTTAAAACTTCTGGCCCTAATGAGGTGTACCTTTGGCATTTGAGACTTGGTCATATTAACCAAAAAAGAATCACTAGACTTGTGAAAGATGGCATCTTAAGTTCACTTAAAGAAGTTGAACTTCCACGATGTGAATCTTGCTTGGAAGGTAAGATTACTGAGAATGGAACGAGAGCCAAAAAACTCTAGAACTTGTGCACAATGAAATATGTGGCCCTATGAGCGTTAGTGTAAGAGGTGGTTACGAGTTTTATGTAACCTTTATTGATGACTATTCCAGAGATGGGTATGTATACCTGATGCATCGCAAGAGTGAAACCTTTGATAAATTCAAAGATTTTTGTGCGAAAGTGGAGAAACAACTAGGTTTACCCATAAAGGCACTTTGGTCTGATCGAGGTGGGAAATATTTATCAAATGTGTTCTTAGGGTACCTCATAGAGAATGGGATTCTATCCCAGTTAACCACGTCAGGCAGTCCACAATAGAATGACATTGTAGAGAGAAGAAATCTAATGTTGTTAGATATGGTACATTCGATGTTAAGTTATTCGAAGCTTCCAATATCTTTTTGGGGATACGCTGTACAAACGGCTTGCTATATTCTGAATGATGTGCAAACTAAGGTAGCATTGAAAACCTTATACAAATTTTGGCATGATAGGAAGCCGAATCTTAATCATTCTATGGGTGTAAATTTTATCAAACCAAAGACGTACACATTGCTTAATATGCAAATATCGAATAAAAGACTTAAGAGTTCTCACTATAATGAGGTGTACCTTTGGCATTTGAGACTTGGTTATATTAACTAAGAAAAAATCACTTGACTAATAAAAGATGTCATCTTAAGTCCTCTTAAAGACGTTGATCTTCCACAAGTTGAATCTTGCTTGGAGGGTAAGATGACCAAATGATCTTTTAATGCAAAATGAACGAGGGTCGTGAAACCCCTAGAACTTGTGCATACTGATGTATGTGGCCCCATGAGTGTCAATGCAAGAGGTGTTTATGAGTATTATGTAACCTTTATTGATGATTATTCTAGATATGGGTATATATACCTAATGCACCGTAATAGTGAAATCTTTGATAAATTCAATGAGTTTCATGCGGAAGTGGAAAATAACTAGGTGTACCCATAAAGGAACTTCAATTTGATTGAGGTGGAGAATATTTATCAAATTAGTTCTTAGGGTATCTCATAGAGAATTACTATCTCAGTTAACCGAGCCAGGCACTCCAAAACTGAATGACATTCCAAAGAGAAGGAATTGAATGTTGTTGGACATGGTACGTTCGATGTTAAGTAATTCAAAGCTACCAATCTCTTTTTGTGGATATAAAGTACAAATGACTTGTAATATTTTGAATGATGTGCCAACTAAGGCATCATCAAAAACTCCATACGAATTGTGGCATAGCAGGAAGCCAAGTCTAAAGCATTTAAGGATTTGGAGATGCCCTACCTACTTATTGGAGAAAGATACGAGGAAGTTGGACTCACAGATAAAATTGTGCAATTTTGTAGGATATCGAAAGGGGACAAATGGTGTTTTGTTTTATAACCCTAAAGAGAAAAATGTTACAGTGTCAACAAATGCTATTATCCTTGAAGAAAGTTACATTAATAACTTCAAACCTCAAAATAAAGAAGTGCTCGAGAAAATTTCGAGAAATATACAAAACCTTAAAGAAATGGTTCCAGAACTAACTCCTAATAGTAGACCTTCAAACAATCAACAGCATAAGGTGCTTCGTCACAGTGAGAGTGGCTCTCATAGGCTTGAGTTCTTCCAATCTAGTGGAAGGGTTTTTAACACTAAGTATGTCGAATAGGAAGATGATGACCCACTCACATATGACGAAGTGATACAGAGTGTTAATTCTAAGCTCTGGGAAATAACTATGAAAGCTGGGATGGATTCTATGAACTGCAACTCAATATGGGAACTTGTAGACTTACTGAAAGGGATAAAACCCATAGGGTATAGGTGGATATACAAAAGGAATAGAAATGCAGACAGAAAAGTGGAAACTTATAATGCCAGACTTGTAGTAAAAGGTTACATTTAGAAAGAAGGTATCAATTACGAAGAAACCTTCTCACCAGTCACCATGCTCAAGTCAAACCATATATTGCTATCCGTTGCAGCATATCTTGATTACGAGATCCAACAAATGGATATCAACACAACGATTTTGAACAACAATCTTGAAGAAAGCATCTACATTATACAAACTGTTTAGGTCCATATATGGACTTAAGCAAGCATCCCACTCATGGAATTAATGATTTGATCAAGAGATCAAGACTTTTGCATTTGAGCAAAACGTACATAAACCTTGTGTTTATAAACGTATAGGGGATGGAAATGTGATCTTTCTCTTTCTATATGTCGATGAGGTTCTACTCATTGAGAATGATGTAGTGACATTGTCATCGGTTAAACTTGTGGTTAAATCAATAGTTTAGCATGAAGGAATTGAGAGAAGCTAATTTTGTTCTAGGTATTCGAATCCTAAGGGATTGAAAGAAAAAAGTGATAGCATTACCGCAAGTTTCATACATAGACAATATATTGGAGCTTTATGCAATGGCCAATTCAAAGAAAGGAAATCAACCTTCTGCATCGAGATTTCATCTTTTTTGGAGGACTGTCCTAAGATAGTGGAAGAAAGAGATAACATGAGAAAGGTTCCTTATGCTTCAACAGTAGGAAGTCTCATGTAAGTTACGTTATGCACACACTAGAATTTCTATTTTGCAGTGGGATTAGTAAGTCGATATTAGAAAAATCCATGACTAAGACACTAACAATAGTTAAGTATATACTCAAGTATTTATGGAGAATGAGGGATTATATGTTTCTGTATTCCAGAGGATATCTTACTCCTATCGGATATATTGATTCTGAATTCCAAATGAATTAGGATACGAGAAAATCGATATCGGGATGTGTTTTTTTTCTAGGTGGTGCGTCCATTGTGTGGAAAAGTGTAAAACTGAGCTATATTGCTAACTACACTATAGAGGCTAAATATGTGGTTGCTTTTGAGGCTCCCAAAGAAGTAATATGGCTTTGAAAGTTCCTTACAAATCTTGAAGTCGTTTATGGTATGGGAAAAGTTATCATATTGTATTGTGACAATAATGTGGAAATAACTAATACCGAGGAGACAAGAAACCATAACAGGACCAAAATATATTGATCGGAAGTATCATATCATAAGAGAGGATGTTGCAGACAGAATCGTGGATATAGTTAAGGTCACATCGGAGGACAACCTTGTGAACCTGTTTACCAAGACTTTACTAGGTAGGAGTTTTGAAAAATATGTGGAGAGCATGGGAATGCATTATGTTACTCATCTACTTCACTAGGGAAAGTGAGAAACTATTGGATATTTTCCTTGAGTGTAGTATATTCATTTGTAAACTTGTAATTTTTTCAAATAGATTGGTTAAGTTAACTGATTACGTTAATATACTTTGTACGATAGTCCTCATATGGCTTTTCCACACAAAGCAAAATAAAAGCAAATGTTGCTCATTAGTTATCTAATGTTTAAACTAATACTAAGCGGTATTATATGGTCAGATTGTAATATAGAAAGACAACTTATATTATAGATAAACCTAAACATATCCTTAGTCTAATCAAAAATGAAAAAATTGATTGAAAGACTAATCTGTCGTTTATCAAGTCCAATTGGGGAGATATTTTGTCTTGAGCATCGGAGTGGTGGACTCTCAAAATATAGAGAGGTAGATATGGCTGATTGGACTGACAATACATCAGGCTGAACCCAAGAAGAATAGATCCTGAATCTATTTATGGATTTATTCACTTGTGACATTCATAGTGTGGCATACCTAAATCCTGAGTGGATGACAGGCTATGTATGCAGGACTTGTACACTTTGATGGAAGTACAAGCTTAAGTTCAAATAGAAAAGGAACCCAAATCTGGTGCTTTGGGTATACGACTTTTACAATATGTAGCATCATTCACAACAATGAAATTCATAGAATTTGATATGAGTAAATGATATCCTCACATTGGCATTACATGGTTGATGAAAAGTAAATGTGGTCGCAGTTCGTTTGTCTTTGTGATGAATGACTTGATTACTATTTCATAGTAATTGGCTTTTCATGAAGGAAGATGTAATGTTACCATGAAGAAAATAGGATCATATTCGGAGAATGAATATTATCCCAAAGAGATTAAGGATATCATATGAGGGTAACACACTTAGGATATGGTCATTGGAAGAGCAGTGATCAAGTTGTTTTCATAATGGTATGCTGTTGAGGAGAGCTCAATCACAATACTATAGTGAAATGACTTCGTGACTAAATGAGTTTAGAATTAATAGGCAAAAAGTTGGAACTTAATTATAAATCATTTGAGCCTCAATTGCATATGTTCAATCGATCCCTCCGCTAAATCGTTGAAACCAGAAATGAATTGCATGTTGAATCAAATGAACAGAATGAATAGAAATGGTGAAAATTGAGAAATAGGGAATCATTTGGAAATTATTATGGTTTTCTCCAAAATGAAAATGAAAATGGAGAAATGGAAACATTTGGAAATGATTAGGGTTTTGTCCAAAATGATAATGAAAATAGAGAAATGGAATCATTTGAAAATGAATGTGGTTTTCTACAAAATGAAAATGACCTGAAAATTGAATTTATGTTTTTCGAATTAAATGAAGTTTACAAATGAAAATAAATCATTTGGTCATAGTAAACCGTTGAATATAGAAAAATTAAATTTATTTCTCATAGATTCTTTTACGGTAAAGTCATCATGATTTTAACGAAATTAGAATTGGGTTGAGAATATTATTTAATTGGAAATCTATTGAGAAGTTTATTTGGAAAATAGAAAAAAAATATTAGGTTGGATCAAATTGTAAAGTATTGGGTTGAAAGCTCGAGAAGTACTCGTAATTGGATCTGGTATGGGAGTTACCCAAAATCCCTTCATATTAAAAGGGTAAATGGAAAATCCTAGTAATATTAACTAGGGTTTCTGCCACCTATACTTCTAGTTAGACTAGGAGTTCATTTTTCTAGTTGAAATAAACTTCTATAACTCAACAAGGGTTCTACCTTCTCTCCCTACAAATAAATGGGACCGACAGGGCTATTTACACAACTTTCAGATATCGTTCTTCTACCTGAAAATAGGAACCTTTTATTCTCTCAGAAATAAATATATTTTTTTGAATAACAATTCTGTCAATTATATTTGGTTATTTACTAAAATCACCCTTTGGAGGTGAAAGATGGACAATTAATGCGGATGATTTGGAAGATAAAACTGGAGGACATGCATAGTTATGTTCCATTTGTATATTTGGTGGAATTTGGCATATCTTAACCAAACCTTTTGCATGGGCTCGTCGTGCACTTGTATGGTCGGGAGAGGCTTACTTGTCTTATAGTTTAAGTGCTTTATTCGTTTTTCATTTCATTACTTGTTGCTTTGTCTGGTTCAATAATACCATTTATCCTAGTGAGTTTTACGAGCCCACTGGACCAGAAGCTTCTCAAGCTCAAGCATTTACTTTTCTATTTAAATTCTAACGTCTTGAGGCTAACGTGGGATCCGCTCAATGGCCTACTGGGTTAGGTAAATATCTAATGTGGTCCTCGACTGGAGAAGCCATTTTTGGAGGGGAAACTATGCATTTTTTTAGATTTGCGTGCTCCTTGGTTAGAACCTCTAAGAGGTCCCAATGGTTTGGCCTTGAGTAGGTTGAAAAAAGAAATATAACCTTGGCAAGAATGATGTTCGAGAAGAGATTTTTGTTTTCACATTAAAGAAAAGAAAACTAGTTCTAGTGATGTGTTTGATTAGACTCATTTGAGTCTGCACTCAAAGTAGTTCGTGGTATGAGAAGAGTAAAGTAGATAGTTTGGTTGAAAGCCGGGAACAAAAAGGATCCATCTATCCAAAAACACAAGTGCAAATTCGATCTAAGGTTTATTACTATAAATAGCACAAATCGGGTTAGTTTTCAAAATTTTTATTTTCTGTTGTGCAAGAAAACCATTTTCAAACTAGATTTTTTCCAGCACAACCTGCCTACAAGCCAATTTGATGTCAAATGGGAAACATAGCTAGCACCACTTGGTAGAAGGAAAGACTAAGCTCAACAAAAATGAAAAATCATCCGTAAATTTATGGTTTACCAAACTATACTTTTGTTTACTTCAATGCATGTTACTCTTCTTGTTATCAAATGCGGGGCTCTCAACTCACTGAGCCATAAAGAATAAAAACCATTCTTTTGGTATTTTTGATTAGTAGGGGAAAGGAAATAAATGTCATGGATGATGCTTAAAGAAGGCTCATCAACACGCTTTCTACAGTTAATGAAATATGCTACCAAAGTCCTCATATACATCTTGTTAGCTTCCCACATAGAAAAGGTGTAACTAGAGATAAAATCCAACATCGTAAGCACAAAAAAGGTATAAAAAAACCCTAAAGCCTTATCAAAGGCTGAAGTCCCCACCATGCTCAATAGTTTCTCCTTGGTTAAAATTGAAAAATCAAGCTCATAGTTATCTAACTATAGACTTCTACACTCTAACAAAATTCTCATATCTACCTCAATGGTAAAACACTCAAAAGCATCACTGATATCAAAACATCTAAAAGACTTTTCTTTTCCTCAGCACCCTTACCTTTACCCTTATCTCCACCCTTACGCTTGTCTTGGCCATCCATTAAAGCACATTAAATAAAAGACACAACATAAAAAAATACGATTGAGAAAGGACAAGAAAACTCACCTAACACAAATGTTAGGTCCTCACTGGTTTTTGAATAATTTTTTAATAAAATATCCTTTAATTAAATTAATCTCCTTTTATAGTTTCCTCACTGGTTTTTGCATGCGAAGCAAAACGAAAGAAAAAAATTGTCTCACAAATTATCTAACGTTTAACTAACACTAAGCGATATTACGTGGTTTGGATTGTAATATAGAAAAACAACTTGTATTAATAGATAATTTAAACATTTCCTTAGTCTAACCAGAAATGAGAAAAATATTTGAAAGACTAATTTTTGGTCTATCGAGTCCCATTGGGGAGATACATTGTCTTGGGTATTGGAGCAAATGACTCCTAGAAGATAGATACATAGATGTGACTAACTAGATTAACAGTACATTAGATATGACCCAAGTAGAATAGATCCTAGATTCGTTTGTGGATTTGTTCACTTGTGACATTCATAGTGTGACATACCTTTATCCTGAGCAGGAGATGGACTACGTATGTGTGACTCGTATACTTTGATGTAAATAAAAGTCTGGGTTCAAAAAGATAAGGAACTAAAAGTTGGTGCATTGAGTTTAGGACTTCTGTAGTATGTAGCATCATTCCACAATAATGAAATTCAAAGCTAAACTAAAGGGTAAATGATACCCTCTCATTGACATTACATGATAGATGAAAAGTAAACATTGTCACAGGTCATTTATCTTTGTGATAAATGATTTGATTCCTATTTGATAGTAATTAAATTTTTATGAAATAAAATGTAATGATTACTTTGAGATATAGGATCATATTGAAAGAACAGATTTATCCCAAAGAGATAAAGAATATCCTATAAGGGTAACACACTTATGACAAGGTCATTAGATGAGCACTTATTGCGTAACTTTCATAATGGTATATAATAAGGGAAAGCTCAGTCACGATACTTTAGTGGAATGACTTTGTGACTAAATAATTTTGATAATTAATAGGAAAAAAACCAAAACTTAATTATAAATTATTTGATACCTAATTATATATGTCCAACTGATTCCTTCGCTAGCCCGAGAAAACAAAAAATGAATTGCATGTAGAACCAATAGATGGAAATGAATAGAAGCGATGAAGTAAGAAAATAGATTTCATGAATCACTATCTGCAGTGAATGTATTTTCTCACTATGTACGAAAATGATTTGATAATTAATTTAAGATTCATCAATTTTATTTAATTAATTATAATTAAATAATTGAAGTTCAAGATGGAATTAAATTAATTAGTCATTATGAGATTTGTTGAATAAGAAAATTAAATATATTTTCTCATAGATTCTAATATAGTAAAGTTGTTATGACTTTAATGTAATTAGAATTAGGTTGAGAAAATTATTTAATCGATAAATTAATTCAATTAATTTAATTAATTGATTAAATAATATTTATTTTAGGAAATAGAAAATAAATATTGGGTTGGATTAAATTATAAAGTGATAGGTCAAAATTCCAAAATGAATATATAATTAGACTCAATACATGAGAAACCCAATTAGTCCTCATAATAGTATGAAGATCAGTAACCCTAGTAGGAAGTACGATGAGGGTAACCCTAGTAGGAAACACAAGCACTTATTCAACCAAAACTCTAGTTGGAGTAGGATTGTATTTCCTATTTAATTAATATTGTTTATCAAAGCCTTATTCAACCAAAACTCTTATACTTCTCCTTATACATATAAAGCATCGACTGAGCTAAACACACAACATTCAAACATCATTATTCTGTCAGAAAATAGTAGTAATTTATTTACACAGAATGAATTATATTTTCTACGAATTACGAGTTTTATCAATTTATAGAGAGAACTTACTTTCCTACTAAAAAAGTAAATAATTTATTTTTGTGTTTTTTGTTCTTGTTGTTCGAGCCTACACTCGACGTGATTCGTGGCGTAAGGATAGCGGAGAACGTCACTCGGTTGAAAGTCAATATTGACTAAAGTTAGCCTCGCACAAAGCACATGTATCTTTCTAGTTAGGGGTTACTACAATAAATATTATAAAAGCACTCAATTTTATAAAAATTTTGAAACTTTCACTATAACTATAATAATTGTTTTCTAAACCAATTTTTCCAACATACTACACCTCACTAAGAAGCAATGCCACACCAAGCTCAACCACTTCACCAATTTGTGGGCTCTGTTTGACAAGATAGTTGTTACTTGCCATTGACATACCATGTAACTGTGTCACATCTATTTGCATCATCGAGCTAATAAGGAGACTTAGGCTAACGGCTCAAGTAATAACCTACCAAACAAAAGAGGACAAGTGCCCTAAAATGTCTCTTTTAATACATCTCTAAAGTTAATAGATCCAGGACAACAAATTCACTTGCCTATCCATCCACCTTCCATTATAACACCAAGCTCCTTCATATCCTAGACCATCTCTTGTGATTCTTGGCCCACTAGGTGAATTACCTCTCTAATCTCCTCCAACTTTCTACCATCAACAAATATGAATTGTTACATGAATTGCTCTGATTATGAAACAATATTTGTAAGACTAAAAACAATAGTTTAAAACATGCAAAAGCACATCACATATTGTTTACTCAACTCAATAAACACACCTATGTTTATAGGGTATTGCCCAGAGATTGAATCCATTAACAAGTAAATAGCACATGTCTTATTTACAACTAAATGAAACCAATAATTATTATAGCCTTAGTGTCACACACTATTAGTTAACTCTCTTAAACACTCTGACCTTTATTACTGAAGGTTACAAATGGATTCATAAAGGAGTAAACAAAATTATCAAATGCAGTTAACAAACTGTTTTTCAAAGAATTTATTTATGCTCACTCAAAATCATGTCTTCAATGCAGGATGTTGTTCTTTAAAATAATATTTTCGAGAAAAAAATGGTTAATCTAATAGAATCCATCCCCTTGATAATAGGGATTAGGATGTCAAATATATCTCTCAGATCATATTCCTGATCTTTCAAATTATTTCCATCTATATCCTTTTGAAAAGAAAAGAATAAATTTAATATTTTGTGGATTCGAATAATCTAGTTTTCATTACAAATAAATCATATATTTGTTGCAACTATATAGATAAATAAATCAAGAAAACAAAATACAAGTCAAATTTTACCAACAAATTATTTTCACTAGCGATGTTGTTCATTGTGTTTCTCATGATATTGTAATGCTATATGCAACACTTTGTCATGACACTTGTCTTGTTCTAATAATCTCTTTAGTTGGTATTTTTGAAAATTTTGATATGATTTTCCACATAAGATATCATTCAAGCCTTCTTAGCAACAATAACGTTTTGAAGTGAACCAACTTTTGGACATTAGATATGACATTTTGATCAGCATGATCCAGAGAATCTTGTCTACTTCAACCTTTTCTTTAGCATGTGTTCGACCAGTATCACCCACATGCTTGTCCTATTTTCACTTATCAGATATTATCATTAGGGGAGTAGATCATTCAAGATGATCATACTTAGTATTAACACAATGTTGCTTTATTATAACTTTGTAAATGAGGGAAAAGAAAGACAAAAATTTGAAGCACTAAACTAGATTCTAAGTCGGCAATAATTTGGTCAATAATTGTAGTGCCTAGATCAAAAGTTATCATGTTACCTCTTATGCATAAACACACCTAAATTCTTGTTCAATGTGGTAAAGTAGAGAGAATGCACTAGTTCTTTAAAGCAATCTTGTGCAAGCTTGCATACTTTATACTTATTTCAGTTCTTGAGAGATAACTACATAATAAGAAGGATATTTATCCTTAAGAGTTTGTTCAAATATAACCTTGAATTTGTTAACCCTTTCTTCATTCAATTTCTTCTATTTTATCCTAGTTGTAGAAGTCTCCATAAGCCTTTTTTCCCTTTTCATTCACTATTTTTTGACAATTTGAATTCAAGAGAAGTCAATATAATAAATCTTGTTTATCTAGAATACTATTCTTGGTAGCTTGCCTCTTAATTATTACTTCAACTAATACAACAGATGGTTTCAAACCTTCAATTTTTAGGATCTTAGAAACATTAGATGTGGGAGAATGCCTCTTATTTTGACTAGAGTTTATATTGGCTTTTCTTCCCCCAGTTAAACTCTGTTTTTAGTTTTTTACTTAAATTTTGAATAACCTAGAGTTGTTTTAGTCATATATACTACAAATTTCAGCCTATAAATAGGCCTTAGTTACTCTAGTTTTTACACAACAACAAAAATTTAGATTGAGAGAATTTTGCTCTTTGTTTCAAAGGGATTTTCTTGTGGGCTTCTAGTTTTTATCTTAATTCTCTCCATCTTTTATACTCTCCTTTATTATAGTGAAATCTCCTTTTGATAGTGGTTTTTTATCCTCTCTTGAGAAGTTTTTTTATGTAGAATTTGAGTGATTGATCATTTTTATTCTTATTTTCTTCACTTTGTTCGTTGTTTATTCGATTTTATCTCCTACAAACTGGTATCAAAGCTAGTTTGATTTCTGCAATCAACCCGTTTAGAGATGGCAGCTTCAAGGTTCGATATTGAAAGGTTCGACAGAATTGTAAATTTTAGTTTGTAGCAAGTTCAGATTATGACAATACTGGTTCAGAACAGTCGAAAAAAGGTCGTTATAGGGAAGAAGCCCACAGATATAGATCAGTCAGAATAGGAAGAGCTCGATGAGAAAGCTCTATCCATTATTATATTATGCATCACAAGTAATCTGTTATAGGAGGTTCTAATGGAGAAAATAGCGTTTGCGTTATGGAAGAAACGAGAAACATTATATATGACGAAATCTCTGGCCAACAGGTTAGTATTAAAACAATATCTCTACACATTCAAAATAGCCAAAGGTGAGTCTATTAGGACTCATATCAGCGAGTTTGTCACCATTCTTAATAATTTAAAGAATCTCGAAGCAGAGATTAGTGACAAGGATCAAGCTATGTTGTTATGCTCTTTGCCTTCTTCTTATAAAACTTTCAGTGAAACTTTGATTTATGGGAGAGATCATCTTTCGGTTGAGGATGTGAAAAGGAATCTTCTGAGCCAGGACAAACTCAACAATGAGTTAAGCCCAAACAAAAAAAATCTAACAGGTAAGCCCCATTTCTAGTTGCAAGAGGTAGACAACAAACTAGAAAGATAGATTGAAATAAATCTAAAGCAAGGCCCAAATCAAGAAATCATGACAAATATTGTGGCTATTGTAAAAAAAGTGGGTCACGTTAAGGCAGAATGTTGGAAACTTTAAAATAAAATCAAAATGGATGTTGAAGACGACAAGAAAGATAAGTAGAAAGATGAAGTTGTTGATGCTAGTGTAGTCGAGGATAGAGGTGATGACTTCTTATTGGTGTCAACGAGTGAAAGCTCTCATCTTACTTCCAAATGGATCTTATATTCAGGGGGCTCCTATCACATGTGTCCCAACAGGGACTGGTTCTCCACGTATAGTTCAGTTGAAGGTGGAGTTGTGCTGATAGGGAATAACTTTCCATGTAAAATATTTGAAATCAGAATAATACAAATTAGGATGCACGGAAAATTTATTCAAACATTATCAGATGTCAAGTACGTTCCTAATTTAAATAAAAGTCTTATCTCATTGGGAATTTTGGATTATAACGGTTGTAGGATAGCCATTGAATCAAATGTCTTATAATTTTCTCATTGGGGCTCTTTTTGTAATGAGAAGACAGAAAAAAGGCAACCTATACATTTCGTAAGTGTCAACGGTTACTGGTGTGGCTGCAATTACCAAAAAAAAAGCCAAAATTGTCACCACGTCGCGACAAGAATCAACCTAACGTCGTAACGACACGATGCGACTCTCTCTCTGTCGATTCTAATTCAACCAAACTTTGGCACATACGACTAGCTTATATGAGTGAGAAAGGTATGATAGTATTATGCAATAGAAGTATTCTCAAAGACATCGGACTTGGTAAGTTAGCTTTCTGCGAGCATTGCATTTTCAAGAAACAAATCCGAGTCAGTTTTGATTCAACAATGCACAGAACAAAAGGGACTCTAGATTATATTCATTCCGATTTATGGGATCCATCTTCTAACACCTCAAAAAGAGGTAATAAATATTTCCTAAATTTTATTGATGATAACTCCATAAAATTTTAGGTTTATTTCTTGAAATAGAAAAGCGAAGTCTTCAGAATATTCAAACAGTGGAAGACACTGTTAGAAAAACAAACCAAAAAATTTTGAAGTAGTTGAGAACGAATAATGGTCTTGAGTTCTGTTCGTCAGAATTTAATGATTTCTACAAAAAATAAGGAAATAAAAGACATTGAACCATTGTTGGAACTCCGCAATAGAATGGAGTTGCAAAAAGAATGAATAGAACATTGGTGGAAAAGGCTCAATGTATGCTGTCTAATGTAGGCTTAGGGAAGGAATTTTAGGCTGAAGCCATAAACCTGGCAAGTTATTTGGTAAATCGATCTACTCATCAAGCATTGAAAAGTAAATTTCCAGAGGAGATATGGTCAGGTAATCCTCCCAATTTATTCTAATTTTAGAATTTTTGATTGTTCTGCTTATGCTAAAGTTAACCAAGGAAAGCTCAAACCAAGGATCGCTCAATGCATCTTTCTAGGATAATCTGTTGGTACAAAAGATTTTAAGTTTTGGTGTTCAAAATCCAACAAAATAATTATTAGCAAAGATGTTACTTTTGATGAATCAGTCATGTTTTGATCAGAAAAAAAGACTTTTACTTTTAAAGACATAACAAATCAAAGTGTCTTGAGCAAGGTGAAGCCAAAAGCTGAAATAGGGGGCTACATACTGCCTAGCAAAAGCCCAACATCGTAATGACATGACGAACAGAAGTCTCGTCCTGATGAAGAGCCACAGAACATCGTGACAACATGACAGAAATATTATGAAGGAAACCTAGTTGCTTATGCGCTAAGCATTGCCGAGAGCATTGATTCAACTAATCCTTCATGTTATTTTGAGGCAATTCAAGCCTCCAATTCTATAGTAAATGGCTCGTTGCAATGAAAGAATAGATGGAATAGCTTCAAAAGAAAAAAACTTGGAGGTTATTTAAACCACTCATCGGTAAAATAATCGTTGGTTACAAATTGGTGTTTAAAAAGAACGAAAGTTTGAGTCCTAACGACATTAGGTACAAGGCAAGACTAGTTGCAAAAGGCTACATTCAAGTGGAGGGTGTTGATTTTCATGATGTTTTATCTCTCGTAGTGAAACATAGGTCCATTTGGGCATTTTTGGCCCTTGTTGCATCAAATAATCTTGAGTTAGAGAAGTTAGATGTAAAGATTGTTTTCCTTCCCAGTAACCTTGAGGAGCACATCTACATGCAACAACCAGAAGGCTTCAAAGTTGAACGTAAAGAAGATCATGTTTGTCTCTTGCAAAAGTCTTTGTATGGTTTGAATCAGTCTCATTGGTTGTGGTATAAAAAGTTTGGCTCCTTTATGTTGAGTATTGGTTTTTTCTCGAAATAAGTATGACTGTTGTGTTTATCTACAATGCCTTGATGATGGTTATTTTATATATTTGTTGCTTTCTATTGATGATATGTTAATTGCAGCTAAGAATCCATCTAAAATTGATCGTCTTAAAACCATGATTAACTGTAAGTTCAAGATGAAGGATATAGGTGCAGCAAAGAAAATTTTGGGGATGGAAAATTTGAGAAATAGACATTTCAGGAAATTTTTTTTATCACAAAAAAGATACATCAAGAAAATCCTTGAGTGATTTGAGACGCAAGATGCAAAATTGGTAAGTACTCCTTTAGCTGCACACTTTAAACTCTCAATTTCAGATTCCCCACAGAATGAAGAAGATGAAAGGTACATGTCAAAATTACCTTATTCAAGCGCAATTGGAAGTTTGACGTATGCAATGGTATGCAGTCATCCCAATATTTCACATGTTGTTAGTGTTGTTAATCGATACATGGTCAATCCTGGTAAGTTACACTAGCATGTAGTTAAGTGAATTTTTATATATTTACGAGGTACTTCTAATATGTGCTTAGAGTTTGGAAGAACTCTAAAGGGTTTAGTCAGACAAGTTGATTCTGATTATGCATAAGACTTAAATCAAACAGGGTCTTTCATAGGTTACCTATTTGCTTTTAAGAATTGTGTCATTAGTTGGAAAATGACACTTCAAGCTACAATGTCTTTTTCAACTATTAAAGCAGAATACATGATAATCACAAAAGAAGTAAAAGAAGCAATTTGGTTAAGGGGTCTGTTCAGTGAACTGGTAAGTGAAAAAGGGGCAATTTTCATATATTGTGATAGTCAAAGTGTCATACATTTCACCAAAGATCTAATGCATCACGAGAGGATGAAACACATAGACATTCGTTATCATTTTGTTCGAGAGGTGATCATTCAAGGGGATGTTTAGATTTTTAAATTTGGCACATAACACAGCCCGGCATACATGTTGAGAAAGAGCCTTCCAGTTTCAAAGTTCGAGCATTGCGTGGACTTGGTAAGTATCCAACGAAGAATTAGTTAAGCCCGTAACAGGGCTCGATAAGGGATTTGGTTCAAATACTAATCAAGGTGGAGATTTGTGGGAGAATGCCTCTTATTTTGACCAAAGTTTATTTTAGCTTTTCTTCTCTCAGTTAAACTATGTTTTTCGTTTATAACTTCAACTCTACTTAATTTAGATTTGGTGTAGCCATATATGCTACGAATTTTGGCCTAAAATAGGCCTTAGTTACTCTAGGTTTTACACAACAAAAAAAAAATTAGATTGAGAGAACTTTGTTCTTTGTTTCGAAGGGTTTTTTTGTGGGCTTCAAGTTTTTCTTTTAATTCTCTCTATCTTTTGTACCCTCTTTTATTATAGTGAAATCTCTTTTTTCTCTTGGTTTTTTATCCTCTCTTGAGGATTTTTTTCCACGTAAAAGGTATGTGTTCAATATTTCCAATTCTTATTTTCTTCACTTTGTTTGTTGTTTAATCGGGTTTATCCCCTACATTAGATTATTCCAAAATGTTGGAACGTTTTGACTTATAGTTGGCTTTCTTGCTTTCCAAATTTATAAGGGTTCATCCTAGCTTTTGGTCGAAGAATGGCATTATTTGCAACAAAATTGGTATTGTTTATTACTTTTACCTATAATTAATAAGATAACCCCTTTGAATTGAGCATGATTCAAGCAACATCGTGTAGACTCATATTCTTCCTTTCTACTACTCCATTGTGTTAAGAAGTTTTTGGTGAAAAACTCATAACTGACCTACTAGGTTGTAAAAATCAACGAACTGACTATTTTTAAACTCCATAGCATGTCACTTCTTATTTTACAAATCTTTTCAAGAATTTTATCCGTGTCATTCATCAATTTGATGCATAGCTTTTTGAACACATTAAAACCCTTTCTTTTCTCCTTTAAAAAACAATCCAAGTGAAACTAGAGAAATCATCAATGCAAACAAGCATGTACCCTTTTTATTTAAGGCTTTCATGTTGTATAGGCCCTATAGGGTATATCTGTAACAACTCAAGAGGATGTGTTGTAGTAATCTACTACAACACTTTGTGAGACACTCGATGTACCTTCCCTATAGGCAATCTCCATAAGGACTAGTTATTGCTCTAGCAAATTTGCACAAACCTCAAACTATACCATACCTAACCATTCTCCTGAGGCATCTATAGTTCCCATGCTCTAATTTTTCATGCTAAATCTCTATACCATCGTTTGTGACTTTATGGCATTTTACCATTTTATTCACCTTATAAATTTTGTCAAAATTTTTAGCTCTTTCCATAACTTGTTTGTTTGAATGATCTAATACTTCACATCGTTCCTTTGTAAATTTGATAAGTAGGTTTTGATAACAAAGCTGACTAATGCTAATAAGACTAACTTTACGACTTTTCACTAAGAACACATTCTTTAGTTTTGTAAGCCTTTCAATATTTATAGTCTTTTTTTCAAGATTCTTTCCTTTCATGTTATCTCAAAGGTAACCCTTCCTTCATTGTAACTCTAAATTTCCTCAAGGAATTTGTATCTCCGGTCGTGTGTAAGGAGTAATCAATATCAAAATACCATCTATTGTTAGTAGTTGCCTTTAGTGAAAAAATGTCTAAACAATAAACAGTTATGATTTTTCCTGACCTGTAATTTTTTTGTTAAGTCCTCATTACTCTCCCTGTCAAAACATTTTGTGCAATATGGCATCCACATCTCAAGTCATTTTAAAACTTGTAAAATGATAGCCTAATGTGTCTAGCAACTTCATAATAATGAAAAATTAGCCTTTTTCCTCTTCTTTTGAGAATTCTAAAGAGGTTCAACAACTTATTTAGCCTTGATGAGGAGGATTCTTCAATATCAAGTACTATGTGGTATTTATATGACCTTCATACTATAAGGATTTCATCATACTTCTTTAAGATGACTTGTGTTGCATTAAGGTTTTTCTTTATATATTTCAACTAACCTTCTCAATCAACAAAAAGAGTTTCTCTCTTTTTTTATTGTATCTATTAGCATTTTTTTTCTTAAGATTTGTGATTTCCTCCCTTAGGACTTCTTAACTTTGCATACCCTATCCTACTTATCTAGCATGACTATGTATCTTTCCTCCAACTCTACACCAGAAGTGTCATCATCATTGTTACTTGTATATTCTGATTCTGTCTCAAATAATGTTACAACATTTGAAGTGAGAATTTTTTACTTGGTTATAAAAGCAACACAATTGCTTATATGCTCTTCATTTTCTCCTTCTTCACTCTTTGTATCTCTATCACAGGTGACATTGAAAATTTTCTTCTTTTTTCTTGAACATGTTAGCACACATTGCTTGAATGTAACCAAATCCTTCACATTCATGAAATTGGACTCCCTTTTTCTTCTCTTGATGCTTCTATTCAATTACCACAAATCTCCATTTGTTCATGTTGCCAAGCTATCGCATCTGATTTTCCCTTTCTTAGAGAAAATTTTGAAAGCATTGTTAAAGGTTTTGGTGACAAGTACTAAAATTTCTTCTAGATCTTCAAGTGAAGTAGAGGTTGGGCATCTGTTGAAATAGTGCTTTTAACATTAAAAGGCAATATTATTTCCAACCTTAACCTTTTCTCTTCTACTTTCTTCTAATTTCATTTCAAAAGTTTGTGATAAACCAAATAGTTCATCCAGTTTCATGCTGTTGATTCTTTGGTTCCTTTATAGCTACAACCTCGATAACGAATCTTTCTAACAAAAATCTTAGCACTTTTCTAACCAACTTTTACCTCAGAATATTGTTCACCCAAAGCAAAATTCCTTAGAAATGTCACCATGTTTTGCGTTAAATTCATATCTCCAAGCATTCTAAGACTTTGAAACCAAGAAGTAAGCATTTACAACTTAGGCATTTTGAAAAATGAGATTCTTTCATGCTAGGTTTTCTAGAATGAGTTAGGCCTCTTTTGCTGACACAAACTTTGGAATAAGTTTGAATTGGTAAGTATCCACAACATTAAAAATTTCATTAAAGGTATTAGAATTGTAGTTTGCAACTTTTTTTTCATAGGAGGTTCAAGTTTCTTTATTTTTTTAATGATTTGGTGCCATCTATATTGATTGTTTGAGGTATTGTCCAACCTTTTAAGACAACTCTCTAGGCCTTCTCATTAATGCCTTTAATAAAAGCTTTCATATGACCTTTCTAGTGTGTATAATTGGATCCATTCAACAAAAGGAGACATGAGATTGAACTACCTTCTTTCAAGAACTCTATGTGTAATTTTCTTTGAAAGGTGGGACTCTATCTATACTCAACTAGACATGATCAATCCAAATACTTTTGGTGATAGGTTTTGATACCAAGTGAAATTGTTTGGTTATGTGAGGTTTTACACTGAGTTGTTGTGACGGTTGAAACACTACATGTAACATTAAAAAACAACAACTGAAAGCATAGTGTACAACTACACCAATTATTGTTTACATAGTTTGGTGAACATAGCTATATTTGTGTGATCCTGCCTAGAGATTGATTCTACTAACAAGTCAACAGTACAACTATTAATTACAACCCGATTAATACAAGAATTATTGTAGCTGTAGTGATGCACATTATTAGCGAACTCTCTTAAGCACTCTTATCTTTCCTAATAAAGATTACAAATATACTCACAAAAGTGTAAACAAATTTTTCAAATGCATTTAACAAATTGTTTCTCCAAAAACTTATTTTTGTTCACTCAAAATCATGTCTTCAATGGAGAATGTTTTCCCTTTAAATAACTTCTTTGACAAAATTCATTCCCCGATAATAAAAATTACATTACCAAATATATCCCTTAGGTCACACATTCATAATTCTTCCAATTATCTCCATCAATACTAAGGAGAAAAGAAAACTCATATTTTGTACATTCTAAATCATTAGCTTCTCACTACAAATAAATCCTATATTAGCAAGTATATAAGTAAATAATTTAATCGAACAAATACAAGTCATAATCACTAGTAATTGATTAGCTCATGCAATATCGCTCCTAGTGTTTTTCATGGTATTGCAACATCATGCAATACTTCATGTATGTTACACTGTAACATTTATCTTGTTCTAAATATAAGTAATACATGTATTACATTTAATAATAATCTCTTTGCCCCATTACATTTATTACGTTTTAGTTTTAGTGATTTAAAATTTTTAACTTTGATCTCTTATTCTTTAAATTTTGCTATAAATAAAATTTTAAAAATAAATTTAAATATATTTTATAAAATTTAATTAATTAAATTATTTAAAATAATTGAAATAAAATTTAAAAATTTTAACATAAAAACGTATTGTAATAATTGTAACTTAGTGGGGAGGAAAAGCACAAAGCATGATGGTATTAAAATCTTATTTCTAAAGCCAAGATCATTCTTTCTTTTCATTGTTATTTTATTTTTCAAATGGGAAGATGGATGGGTCCTTTGAAAAATTGGGACATTATAACATTCACTAGAAAAGTTTGTTTGTTGGAAACATCAAAATCATAGCTAAAATTGGTTGAGTTGTGACATCCTTTGGGATTTTGGCTTAAGGACACCCTCGTTCTAAATTAATATTCTTTTTAACTCTAATTTTGTTTAATATTTCTTTCATGGAAGTTGATTTCTCACCTTTAATGATTGGGACTGCAATAATTAAATTTTGATTAAGATGGTATCCACATCATTTCATATTTTAGTTGAAAATTTGTATTTGTCAATCAATGGATGAGTCTTGTTAGGACTTAAGAATGCATGTATGGCAGTGGTTTCTTCAAGTGGAATTTTCGTATACATGTAAGAAGAATCAAACCGATAAACTTGCGTCTAATTAATTGAACAATTAAGAATTATTTGGAACAATGGTTGTTTAATTAACACCAACAATTAATTAGTATTAATTTTTTTTAACATTCTTGGAACAAGAAAAAAGTTATTAAATTTAAATGAGGACATGTTCATCAAATTTACTTCAGTGATGTAAGCTAGAGAAAGAAAAAGAAAGAAAGAAAGAAATACCCATGTTGTAGAATCTTGAACCACATGGACAGATGGACTTGGTAGCGGAAGGCAAGGAGCAACTGGAATTCATTTAAAAACACTTTGGAAGAAATAATTCAGTCCCTATTATAGAACATATAGTATCCACCATTAACATTTTTTTTTACTATTTTATTAACATTAAAATATTTATAATTCGACCCAAAAAAAATAAAAGAACCTCTGCATGTATGTAGTTCTTATAATACACAGGATCCATTTATTGATTAAGGGGGCTAACATATAAAAATTATTTTAAATATTCCTATGGATTATTATTTGATAGTAGAGGATGAGTTTTTAAGTGAGGTTAAAAGTCACCATGTGTCTCGTTTATTTATTTTATTTTTAAATATTAATTAATGATATATGACGATTTCTTAGCTTCACCTATCAAATAATTATTTTTATTTTTAAATATCAATTAATGATATATGACGATTTTTAGCTTCACCTCTCAAATAATTGTCAACTTTTTAGCTCTGTTTACAGAGTCTAGAAACTCAACTTGTACTATACCAAATATTTTCTCAAATTAGTTGAAAGGTAAATATCTTCCACATAAAGAAACCTGAAATTTCCACTTGGTAAAGCTGTTAGTTGCAATGGCCATTCTCATAACAGAAGCAGAATGTGTTGAATGAGTATTAGGTTGTTACAACTTACGACGGATATTTATTTATGTCAACTGAGCTGCAAATAAGAAAATTCTGATTAAAACTAGAAATAGTTGAGAAAAATATTTCAAGAAAATGATACATCATCAACCATACATGTTGCAATATCTTCAAAAGATATCAAGAAATTCACTCTATATTGACCCTCTTGTTTCCAATAATCCAATAGCTTATTTTAACATTCCACCACAAAGGCCTACTAACAGTATCTATGAAGAGATGAAAAAATATGGACCTTCTTCGGTAAAGACAGCCAAAATTTTTTATTTGGAGGATCACGGACAATCTACACAATTTTTAAGAAAAATAATATGCATTGTGAGATTTGTAAATTCCAAACCCAAGATATTGTTTGAGCCATGTGTTGAGGACTGGAGATTAGGTAAGACTAATGCAAGTAGCATATGATTGGAGTGCAGTTAAAGCTTGCTCAGTGATGGCTCTATTCCTCGCTTGCTTCACCCAATCATTGACAATCTCCTCTGCTTGGCTACCCTTGACACCTTGCTCAAGAGCAGTTGCCGCTTCGGCGAGCTTTCCTTCAGCCAAGTATTTGTCAACTCTACTGATTAAAGACTCAATCCCTTCACCAGATTGGTCGACTTCCTTCACCTAAAAGATAGTCAAAGGCAAGCATGAGATTGTTTCAGTGGCTTATATCTATAATTATTGAAAGATAAATCCTATTGTTTTATACCTTTAACCAGGATGCAATATGTGCTAAACAATGTGTCAAGATGCCACCACCACCTGGTGGAATTAGGCTGAAGTGCCTTAGGGTCCCTTTCAATGCATTGAACTGCAAAAAGAACATATGTCAGATAACATCATGGTTGAGGCTACAAAAACTTGAAATGTTAGTCACATCAATAACTAAATTTTAGCAACTTTTATAGTATTCTAGTCAATCATCAAAATAAACTCATAAAACTAACTAGATGAAACCTCAAACTTTTGCCTCAGTACACATACTATAGCTAAGATGCTAGTGAGAAGATAACTTAGGAAGTTCCAGCAGACCAGTGATAGGCTGATGCCACTTAGATGCATCAGAGATCTAGGTAAGACGATTTATGTCCGAATGGCAGCTCATGTGGTGCCTGGGAGGAGTAATACTTCCTTTTTTCCTGTACAAAATGAGACCAACCATGAAAAAGCATTTCCTGACAAGCATTTTGCTCATCAGGTCTTAACCGATTGAATCAAACCACTCCTATCTCTTCATAGTTGGCTAGCTTTTCAAGATTAGTCTCAATTCTGAATCCATCATAAAATCCTTTATTTCCATTTGATGTTAGGTTGAGCATGTTCAGAATAAAAATGAACCGGCAACTCTGAAACAACAAGCAAACCTCCTTCCAGGTTGCTTTTAAATGAATACCACATTTTTCCCCCACCCCCTTTTTGTGGAGTGTAATTCTTTATCCAGCGCCAAGCCTCCCAACTGAAGTGGATTCTTGATGTTGTTATAGTGTACAGATCCCAATGAAGGAGTTCCAGCAAGAGGCCTCTCTTGTTGACCATCCAGAATAACATCTTAGTAATAGTGTGCTCTTTAAAGATTGAAGAAATTTAGGATTAAAATTTCAGACCTTGGCAAATTTGTCTGCCCACCAACCTACATAGTCTTTATTTCTTAAAGCAATATGATTATAAACCAACCCTAACTAAATAGGAGCAATTTTCAGTAACAATAACAAGGAGGAAACTGAGAAATGGATGCGCAATGTTTGATAAATTTATTTAGCAATTTTCAACTTTTGGATAATTTTTTGCTAGTTAAAACAATGAAACAGTCTTAAAGGAAATACTTGTTTTCTTTTCTGGAGCAATGGGGGATTATTAGGATCCCATCAGGAAAAAAAGAATCTACAACACCTAAAGGGGTGTATGTGAACGATGTCCGGCATATTCTTCCTCCAAGCTTTTAATTTTTGGAAAAGAAAACTATTATTTTACATACTTTTAGCCTGCCTCTATAAAATCATTTAAAATTAAATTTTTTCATTCTATGAAAATGTCGCTAAAAGTAAAGCATACAGTTCCTACAAAAAATTCAGCAAGCAAACTATCAACCATATAGCCAAAAGTATAGATTTGATCATTCAAAAGGACTCAGAATTCATTAAATATATTTCTAAATTTACGGAAACACTTGCCTTTTGATTCAACTGTAGTACAGTGTCGGTACCATGGTACCGTGTTTCTTCTGGAAGAGACGAAAGCACCAAATCCAACACTGAATCCTTTTCAGTACCTTCAAGGTAGGTGCGCAGAGCATCTATTTCTTTTTGGATTGGTAATCCTTTAGAAAGTGCATCCTCTAGAGCAAGTGCTCCCTGTAGGACCCAAGAGCATTCAATTTATGTGCCAATAATTTATGAGTTCAGAAAATTATAACTAGGAGTCAATCACTATATAACATAACGCAGACTCCAACTAAAACTAAAACTAAGATAAGAACAGTTAAGGTTGGGAAGGTACCAGAGCTAGCTTGTGAACAGAATGACTTTTGTGCGCCTCTTCAGATCGTGCATAAAATGCCATACATAAGGCATTTATCTACAAAAGAATAACCCATGCCATGATTAGCACCTCCAATCACATCCATAGTGCTGAATAGAAATAAACAATATGGATTAAGAAAATAACTAGTCGAGCATAAGCATAATAAAACATGTTTATGACTCCAATATCAGATTCATCTTCATAACCATCAACCAATAAACTGAGAAATGCATTTATGTGAACGGTTTTAACTGATAAACTAGAAGCAGCTTCCCATTTAGAAGACTACTTTTTAACTGAACTGAAGTTCATTCATCCTCAAAAGAATTCAAAGAATATATTAGAAAGTATTCTAGCTTTTAAATCTTCCTCCAAAAATATGTATTACTACTGAAACTTTCATTTCATATCTATAATGTTGGAAATTTCATTTACCGTTTGGATCATCAATTAACAAATTCCATAAAAAGATCGTATTCAGGTAATTTTAATGGCCAAATCTTTGATTTTCAGCTAGAAATTGCATAAGAGACTCGTTAATTAGCTTGTGGTTAATAATTACTTTTAATGAATTCAATTTTCAAAACAATGGATCTTCATTTTTCATGAATGATTTAAATATATTTATATGCACGAGAATGTCTATCAAACACAAGGAGCATCACCATACATAAGACAGAAAGTATGGAAGTTGATACAGCAGCAAACAAAGCTAAAAGCATCAATATATCATGTATTGACATTTGGATTGTCACCCATCCCCTGCATGCCATATGCTGCAAAGTACGAGCCAAGAGGTTTAAATTTCCAACCTATCAATTGAGACCTGGCATCGTAACTTAAAATTTCCTTGTTCTGTCAATATCTAATATCAGTAAAAAGCATTTATTTTGTAGTTCATTTTCATTCTAAACAGTAGAAATGTTCGTTTCTGTGCAGTTTTTTTAATAAAATTATCCACCAGGAGATAGCTTACATTAAGATTTGCTTCTGCCAATTTTTCAATCTGTGCTGCTTTCTCGTTTGCAATCGCTGCAGCTAGTTCTGCTTTTCCAAGCTCCTGAGCTTTTTGCAACTTCAGTTCAGCTTCCCTTTCCTGCAATAACCAAGAACTAAGAACTTGATTTCATGACTATGAAATTATGCAACAGAACTTCTTTGTTAACGCAAAACTACTTACCTTTTCTTCAAGTTCCATCCTCAGCTGCTCTTCCATTTTTTCTTGAAGTGATTTTAGAGCAGCTGCTGCCTTTGTTCTTTCTCTCTTTAATTCCTGGAAGTGATAAACTGAAACTCTTAGCAGCTTGAATCCACAAAATAATAGAATAACTTCTCTTCTCTTTTACTTCATTTTTTACCCCTTTAGAGGGCATAAAGACAAGTATACTCCATTTGAACTAAACTGTGACTTTCCAAGGTAATCACCACAAAAGAAGCATGCGCTTAAAGAATAGCTTAAGTTGATTGATAAAGGTACTTGTGTACTTTCCCTAACCAGCATAATAATTCAGAGAAACTGATAAAGACGGATTGTCCCAGGTTAATTCATAGTTTTAGCTTTACTTAAGCCTTACAAACAGATCGACATTGTTCCAAACTGATACAAATAACACTTTCTTCCGGCAATATGACACTCAAGACAGGAAATCCAAATTCATAGCCATCTATAACAAAAATTACATTGTCTCTGTTATATGGGATAAGTATCTTCTTTAAGATGGGAAATCTTAGAGCTTCACCTATAAATTACTACCTAGCATGCGCATTTCTACAATGTTGGTCAGCAAGTACTATAACAAACTAAACTTTTAATCAACTTGTTTGTGTTTAGACAGAGTGACAACTGACCCAGTCTGCCTCGTGTTCAATCCTGACATACAGACTCTACAGACACAAAGAACAAGTAGATTCACCATATGATTAAAGCATAAGCTGTGGATGGGAGGACTATATAGCAACGTTAAAGAGAAAGGTACAGACCAAATAGGATCCAGGGTATCAGTAAAAAGTTCAAAAAGAAATATTCCTGGAACTGTTCATTTGAATTCACTTAATGGAGCAAAAAGAAAGAAAAAAACTTACAAAGAGCACAGAAGAAGTCTGAAAAACAAACACCATAAAAAGAGACAATAATTATGTGATTATTTCCTCATTCACTAAAAGTCATGAAAGAAATCACTGTAATGACAAACCCAGGGAAGACCTTAACTTGCTACTTTTACATAGCAACAAAAAAATGGAGAAAGGAAGGCACCTTGGCCAATCTCAGAACTGACCAAGTTTTAGTGGTCAGTAAAAAATTCATTTTGAAAGATATAATAAAAACAAGAGCCTAAATGAGTCACGAGTAATGACATAAGTGATTGATTTGCAAAGGAAGAGCAAGAGAAAAGAGGAAGCAGGATCATGAATTGGCGAGGCAATGGCATAAAGCTGAGAAGCGGTGACAAAGAGCATGGCAATCAATCATGAGAAATTTAACATAGTAAAAAACTACGCTGCCTCAACTCTTCATTTTTTGAAGTACCCATATTGACACCACTGCTCAACATATATTGGGACATGATCTTGGATATGACCCACTACAACCCTTCAAATGCAGGGAAAAATTGAGAAAAAATTGAACATACCCATCTTGTAACACATACCCAGCACACACCCAAGTTGGAGTAACATAAATAAAAACAATGAAAATATGAAAAACAGCTATAACCTTATCCAATATGGCTGCCTCTTCTGTACGCATTAGTTCCCTGGCTCTTGAATTCCTTAATTCCTTTTCATATTTCTCCTAAAGAGGGAAAGGAAACAAAAGTATGAATAAATAGTAAGGCATGGCCAAGATAAAGTTGCAGAAATTAAGATGTAGGAACCAAGATAGTGCAAACTTCAGACCTTCAATACTTCTTTTTCTTGAGCAAAAGCATGTGCATCCAGCTCAGCTTGCCATTTTTCGGCAGCATGAATGGCTTGGAGGAAACCAAGAATTAATTTTCCATCCTTCGATAAATATCCCTCATTTAGTTCCTCAACTGCTGTACCAAAACCCTAACATGTTAAAAAGAAATGAAAACTTAGCAATAGTTTACACTCTCCTTTATCATATGCTTTAAACAATAAGTAGGTAAAAGACCTCTGTTTCTTTAGAAAGCTGCTCATATTTTCTATTTAGAGAAGATAAATAGCTGTCATCTGCCTTGTCCCTAAGGTGATAGGCATCAAGAAGAGAACTTGGAGCTCCTTTATCTTCAGTTGGTTTAGCCTGCAGCGAAGGAGCACATAATAAGGTCTTCTATCAAGTCCGGTAAAGATTAGGAAGAAAGTACATATACATACATAAATATATATATTAAGAGAATTACAAAGAATATGTCGTGCTTTTGCGACTCTCACATGCCCAGTCTTCCCCATTTAAAGAAAAACATGAAAAGATGTTGAAACCCTAAGCCAGCTTCTTAGGGAATCAAACCTCCCACAAAGCCTTTCCTTGCCTAGAAGATAGACAAGGAAATGCAGTGGCCATTTGCCATCCTGAAGATATATAACCCAATACAAAAGAAAAGAACAACTGTGCTTTCGACATCTCAATTAACAGTCTTCCCCAATTAAACACAAAGACATAAAAGAAGCTTTAATCCTCGGATGTCCAATTATAAGCCGTTTCTTGGGGGATCAAACTTCCCTATACAGAGCCTTTCCCTGCCTAGAAACCAAACAAGGAAATGAAGTGGTTTTTTTGTCGTCTTGAAGCATTGGCTATACATCAATAAGCTTAACAGCGTCTAAAATACGGAATACCTATACATACATAAAGAAGCAAGAAGCTGTCAAATCGTACTTCTTTCTATCCTTTAAACCAACAATGTGCAGAAGAACATAATAAGAACGAGGTGGATTCCAATGTTAAGAAAAATCAGACAATGAAACATGAAAAACCAAAGAGATAAGGAAATTTTAATAAGTTTCACTAGCCAGCCTTCAAATAATAACAATGGTTCACATAAGAATTCCTTGAAGTTCAGGTGTTAAAAAGAGAAACCAATGAGGGAAACAAAGATATCTGGGTTATGTCTGCTATAGTGGGATGCAAAGATGGCAAATTTTTTATTCGACTTTCTTCAGGGGCTAAACTAGACGCTTCTGCACCTTTACTTTGTTCATCCAGCAACAGTAGAACACCAAAATTGGGTCTTACATTGTGCCAGTGCAGGACAAATATACCTTGATAAAGAGAGTATTCTTTCAGTATTGATTACAGGAATGTACAGAAAGCCTAGAAAAGGCTGGTACAGTATTCCCCCATATAAGCAGAGACATAAAAGAGATATTGCAACCCTAAGCCAATTTCTTAGGGGATAAAACCTCCCTATAAAGCCTTTTCCTTGACTAAGAGGTTCTTTGTCATCCTGAAGCAATAGTACTATGTGTATATATATTAATACAAAGAATAGGATCTGCTTGCACTTTATCACCTCCGTTGACAGTCATTCCCAAACACAAAGACATAAAATAAGCTTTAATTACTCAGATACGCAATCCTAAGCCAATTTCTTGGAAGATCAAACCTTCTATGAAACTCAGACAATAAAACATGAAAAGCCATAGAGACAAGGAGAGTCTTAATAAGTTTCATTTAATGGCCTTCAAAAAATAACAATGGTTCATACTGAAATTCCATGAGTTTACAAATCAGAAGCAACTGAAATGTAGAGTGCTAAGAAGAGAAACCGAAGAGAAAAAGAAAGATGCCTGAGATATGTCTGCTATACTGGGATGCAGAAAAGGCACAGCTTTTATTTCGCTTTCTTCAAGGGCAAAACTAGGTGCTTCTGCACCTTTACTTGTTTCATCCTGCAACAACAGGCCACCAAAACTGAGTGTGGTTGTCTAACATACTGAAGCATTTCTTTATGCACCCATGCAAAAACTTAATAAAGGTTCTCAAATTTGAAGATCCAAGTAAATTCAATTGAAAGAAATAAGAATGTGCATAGATACACACGTGATGTGCCCGTGATGTTTGCAGGGAAAGCAAGTGACAATTGCCTAAGGAGTGTAGCTGTTATGATTGGTTTAATGAGAGGTAGTAATCTAGCAGCAAAAACGTACTAGCAATAACAGGGCAATCTATATTTAGTTCATATTAAAGTGCATTTGATCCGCCTTTAACACAAGATTAATCGCTTGCATTCAAATTATACCGAAAAAGATAGAATCCAAGCATGGATGCTGAGCCATTCTTCAAACTTTCATAACATCTATAAGCCCAAGCAATCAGTATGAACATAAATATAGAATGCACAGAAAAGAGCACCTGCGGTCTGTCTTCAGTAGCATGAGAATGAGGTTCTACAGCTTTTGTCTCCTTTTCTCCAAGGGATGCACTTGATTGGGTATCCAATTGAATATCGTGAATTTCCTTGTCCGGTATTGGTGCAGTTTCAGACCCAGCCTTTTCAACATTCCCCTCAGCTGATACAGCAGCATCTGCACTGTGATCAGCAGATGGCAAGCTGCTCTGAGAATATTCTGGCAACGGCTTTTCTGGTCCAGACGTTGAGCTATTTCCAAGTGTTTCATTCGAGTCATTCGACTTAACTTCCACATTAGGGTGGTTTACACTAGGGGTTTCACTCGAAGTTTCAAGCTGAGGAGGAAGACTGATACGCGTTGCATCTTCTTGCTCGTGCAAGTCTAAATGAGTAGTTTGTCCTTTAATTTCTTCATCATGAGAAGTAACAACTTGCACATCATTTTCATCTTTACTATCAAAACCAATTTTCGCTGAATCAACAGAATCATTGGGCACTTGACCAAAATATTGATCTAAGTATCCAGCTTGGTAAGCAACCAACGCAGCACCAACAATAACAGCACTGCCAAGGACAACTCTTGAAAACCCACTATTTGATTCAGGCGGACCTCCAGCTGAACCAGGTTTTGGAGTAGGATTTTCTCCAGGAGAGGTCGAAAATTGCTTTCTCGAATAAAGAAACGGTGATGAACACTACATTTTAACCATACATTATAAAACCGAACAATTATAGATAAAGGAACTACATTGGAACTAGAAAATTCATACTGAAACCGAAAAACAGTTGAATTTACCTGGGATATAATCTGCCTTGGTATTCTCCGAGGAGACCCTCGGTGACGTGATAATTCCAAAATTGACCTTCGAAGCATGCTGCTGGTTTTTCCCTTTTTCTAATTGGGATTTTGAATCTAATATTAGGTAAGGTGTTTGTGAAAATTACTGAAAAAGGAAGTGAGGGCTAGAAAGGAGGAGTTAGGGAGTTGGCATTGAAACAATTTGTTGTTGGGTAGCGACGAATCCAATCGGGGAGCCAAGGCGGGTGCCAAATGGGAATCGCTGTTGGGGGCTTGGAACTTGGAGTCCGAAATTGAAAGTCTGGTAGCGTGCGACCTACAGGGTGGAACTATCTTATTTTACCGAGCAGAGTCTCGCTTTCATACACAGACATTTTTCTTGCTACCATTATGTGAAAAATGAATATGCATGATATGTGTAATTTGTAGATTGAAATAAGGAGTTAAAAATCTTAGTTGTCCCATTTATTACTTGGATTTTGGATCAAAATTAGATTTATTTTTATTATTTTACAATTAAAATTTTGAATTTTATGATAAAAGAACTACATTCATGGAATTATTTGTTTTACTAAAATAAAAGTGAATAAATAGACAATAATAAAAGACTTATTTTGATCCATGCGAGAAATCGTTGAAGTAATCAAAATCTTTCGAGTTATGAGTCTATCAACTTTAACTAAAGAATATTGAATGTAAACATACCAAATCAAATCATATTTCTATAACCTCAAATTGTTTAACACCATATTAGGTTAAATAATCGAACTCTTTTAGATTGACAATTAACTTATGTACAATATGTGAATCCATTAATTGCTAACAATATCCGACTAAGACCATATATGATTCTAAGTAATTGTACATAGCTAAAATTTTAGTGTGCAAAAACATTTGTTATTGCAATTGAAATATTCCAAAACAACCTAATTCATTAATTTTACTAATATATATAGGATCAAAGTGGCTTTAATAACATATATTCATAATTAAATCCATCAATGATTCACAATACTAGCAAAATTAATTATGTGAATCAAATATGGATATATAATATGAAAAGTTCATGGAAACTTATTTATATCTTACCTAATTTCAATTGGTCATACTTTATAGTTGAACACTCGTACGCTTCCTAATACTTTATGTAAAACCATGATAGAAATCAAAATTTTTTACTTTTCAAAATATTCAATAAAACCATAGTTTATACACACAAAAAAATGTCAAAAGCGTAAGTAAAACAGTAAACTCATTAAAATGGCTCATCAAATGGTTTAACATCTATATGAGCCACATGCCCATAAAATACTATAGGTGGCAAATCTTCCGCAATCATTGAGTTTGTATTAATATGCTCTATTGACACTAAATGTCTCTTAAACTCTTTCTTTCATAACTAGAATTTGATGTGTATATGTCTCTTAAAGTATTTCTTTGTATAATGGCCTTTTTATACCATCAACTATATGCAACCCTATGATAAATTTCCAATGTCATATTCCTTGATTTGATGTCTTACATCAAATAGTAAATTTAGCTTCCATGTTGGAGAAGCCTTAACTGTTTGTTTGACATTTTTTCAAAAAATACCTCTTCCAGCCATCATCAGAATATTACTTGATATAGGTCTCATACTATATAAATATCCAACAAATCCGAATTAGAATATCTTAAGATCTCTAAATAATTTTTTTTATAAGTAAGCATGTTGTCTTTAGTTATTTGAAGATATCTCATAAACCGTTTTATTGTTTTCTAATGTTCCATTCCTGGGTTACTTAAATATTTGCCTAACATTCCCACCTACAAATTTATGCATACATTAGACTTCACAGTGGTAATACATATGGGATCTTTTTCATCTCTTTCTTCTCTATGTCTGTCCTTGGACATTGGAGGAAAATAAAATTGTCACCATTTTCCTACAAGTGTATCTCTTAGTGCACAGTTTTGCATGTCAAATCTATTGAGCACCTTATTAATATAAGCCTCTTACAATAGTCCAAGTAAACTTTGGGTACAATACCTATGAATCTATATACCTAAAACATAGAATGCCTTACCATTATCTTTCATTTGAAATTTGTTAGAGAACAATCTCTTTGTTTCGTGCAATATCAATGTTGTTTAAATCGGATCAGTTGATCTAACTAGTTGGACTCGAAACCGATCAATACATCAGTCTAATGATAGTTATTAAGCTGTTTGAACTGCAAACCTCTTTGAATCGTTATTAAATCATCAACCACAAACTGGTAAAAAATTGGTTGAATTAATTTCTACGGTGTTGACACCATTTTTTTGATTGAAAACGGGGTCGATTTGGGTTTTAAAAAAAAAAACAGGAGTCGTCACCAATCCTTTTTTTTTGGTGTGATTGGGTCACCTTGAAAAAAGTTATTTTTAATAAATAATTTGATTTTATTAAAACAACGATTTTTGTCCACGAAATTTAGAAAACGGGTTTGGGAGTCGGTTACGCACGATGAAGGATTAGCACCCTCGATACGCCCAAAATTAGTACCTAGTTGATTAGCTAATGTCTTGATGTCGAAAATTTAGAACTTAGAAAAATTAAAAATACGATCCTTGTGTTAAAAAAATTGGAAAAGAAGTATATTTTGCGTTATTCAAGAAAACGAATCATATCCAGTAAGTTAGAACACAATGTCTCGAATTCCCGATACGCGAATGAAAAATATTTATTTTTAAAAAAATTTAGCCCTCTCAGATTTAAAAATGAGATCACGACCAGTAAGTTAGGACGCGATTTTTTAATCCCGAGATCATTTAAAAATTGAGTTTAAAAAGATTCGCACATTTAAATTTATCGTGAAAATCGAAACCCAGTAAGTTAGGGTACGTTCCTCTCGAATCTAAACACGAAATATTATTTATTCAAAACAAATTTTGTTAAATCACGTATAATAAAACACGAATACCGTAACATAAAATGCGAAAGTAAATTACATTGTAATTATGCATGGTAAAATCATAATGCACGCAAATGTATTATAGCAACAATATAAAATAAAATCAAAACTACAACATCGAAACAAGTAAAATATAAAACGAATAGAATTAAATCATTCATTCAAAATAATAAGTGTAAATGAATAAAGAAAATGAATAGAATTACAAAATGTAAAAAAATAAAAGTATATGTATGTACATATATAAAAATATGTACGTATAAAAACTAAAAATATGTACGTATAAATATATTATATAAATGTATTCACGTGAATATATATATATATATACTTTGAAATTATAAAATGAAACATATGTACTTGTTTTAAAATATTAAATATATATATATATATATATATGGAAGTAAGTATATACATATTCGTGAGAAAAATATAAATATTCATACATATATAAATATATATATACAATGAGTATTTGTGTATGTATATATAAAAATATGTATGTATATATGTACATATGTAAGCAATTATATGAAAATAATATGTCACATATATCTAAGATTTATGAAAGTAATTATAAGTGTAAATACAATGATAGTCATAATAGTATTAATAATAATAATAATAATAATAATAATAATAATAATAATAATAATAATAATAATAATAATAATAATAGTAATAATAAATAATAATAATAACGCTAAAATAATTGATTAAACAATAAAATTGCTAAAAAGGGATTAAATCGAAATAAAAACATAAATTCTGGGCGATTTCAAAATAAATAAAAACTAAAAGGATTAAATTGCAACACGCGCCAAACATAGAGGGACCAAAACAGTAAATAAGCCGAAGCCCCGAAAACGCGGCGCAACAGTGGGCCAAATTGGAACAAAAATAAAATTCTGGAGCTAAATTAAAAAATAAAAGGAAAAAGCGAAATAGGACTAAATTGAAACACGCCACAAATCAGAGGGACTGCACGCGTAAATAACCCCCTTAGCGAAAACGCGCGAATCCTCCCTCAGGGCCGGGTCACCGCCCGGGTCAGAGACCAAAACGACGCCGTTTTGGTCTCTGAACCCTAAACTCAAAAACGGCGCCGTTTTACAGGGTATTTAAACCCATTTTTACATGAAAAAAAAAAACACTTCAGCCGTTTTTAAAAAAAAAAATAAAAGGGGAGCCCCTTTTCCCCCTAAGAAATCCGGCCATGTGGGGTTCCTTGGCCCTTGTTGCGCCGCCGCTCGGCTCGCCGCACCGCCACCACCTCCGACGGCCGACGAACACCAGATCGGCTAATTAAACCCCGTCCCGGTGAGTTCTCCTCTTTTCTCTTTATATTTTCGTTCGCGTTTTTAAAGATAAAAATAAAAAAATGAAAACGACACTAAGTAATAACGGAAGATTGAAAATAGAAAAACGGAAATCACCTTCTATTCACTTTTTATTTGTGTTGATATATGATTTTTTTTGTTACAAAGGATTGAAAGAAAAATCTAAAAAAAAGGCCCCCCATTACAGATGGCAAGATCGGTTTTTAAACCGATTCTCCTACCCCCCATTACAGAAAATATTCTTTTATTTCTTTTTTTTCTTTCTGTCACTGCTTTGGTTGCTTTGCAGGTACTTGATGGTGCAAGTGTGGTGATGGCGATGGGACGTGCGCGGCGGCCAGCAGAGCGGCGGCGGCAGTAGAGGCGACGCCGAAGTCAGAAGACAGAGAGCCCTAGGTGCGGCGCACCTAGGGTTTTGTTTATTTTTGTTCTTTTGTGATTTGGGCTATTATGGCTTGTTTTTGGGCATTGGGCTTGGTTTAATTGTAATTGGGCTGATGGGGTTTTTAGATTAGGTGGGTTTGGTACTGAAATTTTGGGTAGTGGGCCCGGGCAATATATTGGGCTATACATACGGTTTTGATTCATTTTCATCTAGCCCAAACCTAAAATAAAAACAACCATTACCCAATCCAACTACCCCTAAAATATAACTCCCAGCGTTTAGCTAGCCCAAAATTAATTTAAAAAAGAATTTTAAAAAACTCTAATCTAAGCAGTGTTATATTGATAAACCGAGAAGTCAAAAGTCTTCTCCATTTTCTAAAGTGGTTTAAAAGAAAGAATGAATATGAACTAAGAAACCACAACAATCTTTATAATTTTATATTTTGAGAGATTTGAAAAATAGGTAAATAATGAAACTCTTCTTGGCTTCATCATTGCTAAAGAAAATAGGTGAAAGAAAAGGAAGATGATAATGAATAAACACAAAAGAAATAATAAGAATAATGTAAGAAAAGAAAAACAATCTGGAGAATGGAAAAAGGAGAATAAATAAGAGTTGAAAAGTTAAAGACTTAAAATAATAAATAACTAAAATGGAAATTTTTCTTAAGTATTAAAATTGATAGTCGATTTGAAATGCAAGGAATTGAGAAAGCTTGCACGGAAACAAGGTAATTAAAACATTTCTAAGATAATAATAATAAAAAAAGAAGAATGGCATTTTAATTTTATTTAAAATATATATTATATTAGAGTGTTTTTTTTTTTTTTAATTTTGAACAGGTGGTTGAACCCATTAGTTCGGTTTTAAAAACATTGTGCAATACGCCTATATCAGTGCTTGCCAATGGAATGTCATCTATATATATCACCACGATAACGAACTTGCTCCCAGTAGCTTGATATATATGCATTAATCAATGATTTTTTCTTTAAAACCAAAAAAGTTGTCACCTTATCAAATTTTTTGTACCAATATCGAGATGCCTATTTTAAGTTTACATACAAGGTGCTTTAAATCTTTGGACTCAAAAGTTCTTTGGTCGCACCATGTATATTGTTTCCTCAATGTGTTCTTTGATAAATGTTGTCTTTACATCCATTTCATATAACTTTAAACCATAATAAGCTGCAAGTTTCAAGATATTCTAAATGAGCCATTCGTCAAAATCAGTACAAAAGTCTCTTTAAATTTATACCTTCCTTTTGAGTGAATCCCTTGGTAACTAGGCATGCTTTATTTTTTCTGATGTTATCGTTTGAATTACGTTTGGCTTTGAAAATCCATTTATCATGTGGTACCCCAAACTCGACCAAGACGGACCGGCCCGAATCCGAAACGTCACATTAGTCACTTACATGAGCTCCTTACCGACCATTGATCACACCACATGTAACACCCCTAACCTGAACTCGTCGCTGGAACGGCGTTATGGAGCATTACCAGGGATTTCAGAACATATAACAGACATTTCACATCATACGGTGTTCATATCAGAAATCAATCATAAAGTCCCTTCTAAGAGCCCTCGAAGCCCAAAATATGCATTAGAAACAAGTCAGGACTAAACCGGGTACTCAAAGAATTTTTCGCAAAATTCTCCAAATTTTTCCAAGGTATAGAGGACACACGCCCGTGTGGTCAGGCCGTGTGACTCACACAGCCAAGTGACACGGCCGTGTCCTAGGCCGTGTGGACATTCAAAATAGGGACACATGGTCGTGTCCCAATCCATGTCCAAATTAGGGTGGTTACTAACTTGGGTCACATGGCCAAGCCACACACCCGTGTGCTAGGCCGTTTAAGCATATTGACTTGCATAATTGAAATGCAGAGTTCACACGGCCAGGTCACACGCCCGTGTGCCAGGCCGTGTGCCACACACGGTTGAGACACACGTCCGTGTCTCTGCCCGTGTGAAAATAACTGAGCATTCTGTTTTACAATTTTTAAGATGCAGGGGACACACGACCGAAACACACACCCATGTGCTAGGTCGTGTGTCACACACGGCTGAGACACACGTCCGTGTCTCTGCTCGTGTGGACAAAATAAGGCTATTTTCATGCCTTATTTCTCATCCAAACTTGTCTTCCACCTACATTAATATTTAAACACATTCCAAATCCAATACAAATCATTCAAATCAAGCCAAAATAAATTTTATGTAAGATGTATCAACACATATGTTCAAGTATCTATACTTATCAAAATACCTTATGTTCTATCAATTTTACTATCATAACCAATATGCCTATATGATTTTCATTAATCATCCATTACAAACACACATTAAGCATACTAAGACCATTTTATATATCAAAACATACCATTTACAAGCCATACCAATGGCTAATTCCAACCAAACACATATATACCATCCTTGACTACTTTAGCCTATACATGCCATTATACTCAAAGGAAATTTTTGCTATTTATACCGAAACGAGCTGAAGGATAGTGTGATGTAACTCTGACCAACTTCCAACCTTTACGAGCCTCCGAGTACTATAAAACAGAGTAAGCAATTAATGCGTAGTAAGTTTGTATAATAGGAAGTTAACTTACCATTCAATTCAATTTAAGATAAGCTCATAAAATACATCCAAAGCAATTTAGTCAATAGCCTAAACACATATTCTCATCAAACTTGTTGGTCATGTAATTCACATGAATTCCAAGAAACAAGAATAAGCTCATCATGTTACAAATCATATACATGTATTTCAAATACGTTTCCATAATAATTCATCTCAAGTTCAGATTATCCCATGTCAGAACTTTGCCCGTTGAATTTATTTGAAATATTGATGGATACATAGGTAGTACACTCGAAGTGTACAAAACTGTAATCTGTCAATTCCACTACAACAAAACAGGTTTTTAACGGCACTTTTAATGGCGTTTGGACAAAAAATGGAGGTAAAAATCGAGCATTAGTGGCATTTTATGAAAATCGCCGCTAAAGATCGAGCATTAGCGGCGTTTTTTGAAAAACGCCGCTAAAAATGAGCATTCGCGGCGTTTTTCGAAAAACGCCGCTAAAAACCTAAGCCCAACAGACTGACCTTTTGCATTAGCGGCGTTTTTGAAAAAGCGCCGCTAATGCTCGGGGTTTTAGCAGCGTTTTTGAAAAGACGCCGCTAATGCTTGGGGTTTTAGCGGCGTTTTTGAAAAGGCGCCGCTAATGCTCGGGGTTTTAGCGGCGTTTTTGAAAAAGTGCCACTAATGCTCGGGGTTTTAACAGTGTTTTTGAAAAAGCGTCGCGAATGATCGGGTTTTTTGCGGAGTTTTTGAAAAAGCGCCGCTAATGCTCGAGGCTTTAGCGGCGTTTTTGAAAAAGCGCCACAAAAAACATTTTATCTTAATTGGTTTATTTATATTAATTAAATAAAATTCAATTTATTTCTAATTGAATATTTAAAATCTTCAAAAAAGATAATGACACGTAGAAATAATTTGAACTAAAACACATGGAAAAATAAAAATAGTACTCTTATTTAAAATAATTTTAAAGTTTTTTGGGTACATAATTCTTGATTGTTTTTTAATTTATATATTAAAAATTTCTTATATAATCATAAAAGAGATAGTATTAATTTTAAAATATTGAATTAATTATCACTATAGTTTAGGGTTTTTGGTTTAGGGTATATGATTAATTTAATATTTAAGGTCGATTTAGGAGTTACTATTTTAAGGTTAATTTAGGGATCAATATGGATTTAGGGATTATGGTTTAAGGGTTGAGATTTAAGGTTTAAGGATTTATGGGTTAGACATTAGGGGTTTAGAGTTAGGGATTTAGGGTTTAGGGATTCAAGAGTCGGGTTAGGGTTTTGGGTTTAGATTAATTAGTTTTTTGAATTTATATATTAAATATGTTCTTATATAATTGTAAAAGAGATAATAACAAATTTGTTTAGGGTTTTTTGTTTAGGGTATATAATTAATTTAAGATTTAGGGCCAGTTTAGGAGTTACTATTTTAAGGTTTAGGGGGTATGGATTTAGGGACTATGGATTAGGGATTATGGTTTAAGGGTTGGGGTTTAAGGTTCAGGAGTTAGGGAATTAAGAGTTATGGATTTAGGGATTAGAGATTTAGGGGTCGGGTTAGGCTTTTGGGTTTAGATTAACTAGTTTTTTGAATTTATATATATTAAATGATTTAGGATTTAAGGTTTACTTGAGATTTGTTAAATGATGAAATTTTATACAATCAATTAATAATTTTATATTTAAAATATTTAATCTAAACCATTTGATATATTTAAATATTAAATTAAAAAACATTGATAAATAAATAAAAAAATAATGATTGATATGGATAGGTAACTATCTATTTTGGATAGGACTAAATTATAACAAATACATATGAAATACAAAAACTAAAATCATTTCAAATCGAACATCTAGCAATATAGTTATATTTTAGTTAGGAAGAAATATCTCTAATAAAATGGAGATTAGATTGAAAAGAATAATATAAAATCATAATTAACGTCTCAATCTTTAATAAAAATTTGATATGTGAGAAATTGATTGCTTACATTAAATAATTCTAACTTAATAATTAAATGCAATCATTTAATCATTTATTTTTTATTAAAATATACTATATTTATTTTGAAATTACTTGAATTTTTTAAAAATTCAGTTTATAAAAAATAATAATAATAAATATTTTATAAAATCAATTAACTAATAATTTTTAGCAACAAAATAAAAGATTTTTAGCATACAATCAAAGACTCTTTCCCTACCCTAAGGCATTCTTTGAACAGATGTACAGTACATATGTCTCTAAAGAGACTTTCTCTTGGGGCCGCCCATGACAAGTCTATAGAATAGATACTCTCTGTCTCAAGGAATTCCCCATCAACAAAGGTCGGGGATTTCATGGAATCTGTAAGGCAGGCTTTCACTCTTTCCAGGGCAAGCTCTCTTCAAAAACTTTCCTTTCCGGAAATCTGACCTGGCTGAAGCAGCGGCTATCGGAGTCAGGCTTAGGGCCCGTTCTTCTCTACTTTTTAAACAGAATTTTACAATAAAAAGTCCTTTTCTCTTAAAAGCAAGGAAGAACGACCATCGTTTCAGAATTTTTTCCACCATCAAAGAAGTGTTTTTTGGCTGATGGAGAAGTTAAAAATTTCAACTTTTCTTCAGCCAAAAGTCCGTTTGGCTGATAATTTCCCATTTTAACCTGTCTTCTCCCCCCCCCCCCCCCAAAAAAAAGTTTCTCTTCTCTGGTTCTTTGGAGCTTCCTAGAAGGTACGCTTCCTAGAAGTAATTCGTAGTCTTTTTCTCTGTTTCTGAAATTTCACTTCCCCAATTCACAACTCTAACATGTTTCTCTAATCAGACTTCAATCCAGGTTTTTTTTTCTTTTCTTTTTCCTTGTGCGGAATGTAATTTTATTTTCTCTCTTCTGTTTGGTTGTGGAGGAAAAAAAAAGGGGCATGTGACGGACTTTTTAGAAATCTTTTGTTCTCTGGTTTTCTTTCCTTATTTAAAAAAATAGTTGTTGATTTTGATTGGTTGCTATTGTTTATTCCCCTCCGAAAATTTTCTTCTCTTTGACAATGTTCTCTTCATCCTGTTCCATTTCCAACTTATAACTTCACATATTTATATTGCATTTCTTTGGTATTGACGATGAGGGTGTTCTTAATTTCTCGGGGCATTGAAGAAGACATAGAAGACATTTAGAATGAAAAATGAGTTATTTAGAATTGGAATTGAGAATGTTCATTAGATTTGAGGAAAATGGTGGAAGGGAAGAAAGAGGTTAAAGGAGATGGTTCTATGCCGTTTGTTACTTTTGTGTCCCTGGATAATGTGATTTCTTGTGAGAGAGAAAGTTAAGAAACTTCAGTTTTCTGCAGTTAAGTTTCTTCTAAGTACTAAGTAGGAGAAAAGAAGGAAAAAAAAATCTCATTTTTGTATTCATCCTGTTCTAAGTCCAACTTATAGCTTTACATATTTTATTGCTTTGCTTTGGTATTGACAATTAGGAAGTTCTTAATTTTTGAAGCAAACATTTAGAATGAAAATGAGTTATTTAGAACTGAAATTGAGAAGTTTTGTAGATTTTTGAAAATTGGAGGAAGGGAAGAAAAGATTTAAATGAGATATGTTATTCTGTACTGTTGTTACTATCTTTTATATCCCCAGTTAATGTAGTATTTGGTGAGAAAGAAAATGGAAAAACTTAAATTTTCCACTGTTAAGTTCCTTCTTAGTTCTAAGTAGGAGAAAAGAAGGGACTTCCTATGTTTTCATGTCAACTTTTCACAGTTGTATTGTTTGCTGTGGTTTTGACCTTAGCAAGTTTTTATCTTTGATTGGTGCAAATGCATGGATGATTGAGAGGAAGTTATAGCAAACAATGTTTGACTCGATATGGGTTTTACTGGTGAATATACCAGAGGTGTTTGGGACTTTCTATGTTTTCATGTCTGCTTTTGAGTCATTTTTATAAAGTGTATGTCTTTGAAACCCATTGAATTGATTGAAGCTGCCTTTTATTTGTTTAAAGAAGAAATTGTGAGAACTCCAATGATATATGCATCTATAGGACTAGGTTTTTCTTGTGCTGCCATAGCTACTTGGATTTTGCTTCTATGTACAAATAGAAAATGCAGGAACCCTAATTGTAGAGGTCTTAGGAAAGCAGCTGAATTCGATATCCAATTGGAAACCGAAGAGTGTGTTAAGAACTCCAACACTTTGGTTAAACATGGTGCTAAAAGAGGGCTCTTCGAGTTGCTCCCGGATCATCATAAGGAATTAGAAACCGAGTTAAAGAAGATGGCGCCTGTTAATGGAAGAGCAGTGCTCGTGTTTCAAGCTCGATGTGGATGTTCTGTTGGTAGATTGGAAGTTCCGGGGCCGAAGAAGCAAAGAAAGGTCAAGAAGTAGGATTTGATAAAAACATGAATTAAAAGCAAATACAGAAAACTAGTCATAATGCAGAGAGAAGAGTGCCTTCTCTGGTTAGTTTAAATAAGCTCTTATGGCTATAAGTTGTAAGGATTATATACAATTGATTATAGTGGAGAATATAATAATCTTTTCTTTTATGATAATTTACATCTGTTGATCATTGAAGTTTGAAACTTTTTCAATATTAGATTAAAATACTTTCTTTTGATATGTTGATTGCTAATGCTTATGGTGACTATTCAACTAAACTTATCCGGAAAGTGCTTGATTCAGCAAGATACTATGTAGTAAAAGTTTTGGTTTGCCATTTAGCTGATGCCCCAGGGTGTTAAATGCTTTTCCGCAGATATTCCGGACTTATTTTATCGGATATCTTCCTGGCAGAGGTAACTTCTCTTGTTTCCTTTCATTTCTTTTCGTTTTTTACGGTTAATTGGCAACTTATTATTTTTCTGTTTGTTGTCCAGCTAGTTCTTCTTTGGTTTAAACTATGAAATTTGATTTTGGAACCGGAATTCAAAAACGGTACGTGGTCTGAAACCTCATTTTATGTTTTATCTAATTTTTGTCTACATTAGAAGATGGATGAGTTCTGCTTGTCTCGGTTTAGCTATGGTTCAATCTCGTGAGTATATGTATTGTGTTTATCATATGGCAATATGTGCTGGATTAATGCAAAAATGATGGCTTGATGGTCCGGGTTGAGCTATCACAAGTGGTAACACCAGAAATTTAACATACCGGCGTCAGGATACATTAGATTCCTTGATATCTTCGAAGTAGGAAATCTAGATATTTGGTGAATTTAGGCAAGTAGTTGACTTTGTACATTCTGCTTGGTACTTTAGTCTGCTGCTTTCACTTCTTAAAGCATATGCAAGTTCAGTGCTGTTCAATATATTTGCAAAAGTAATGGTTATTGTAATGTCTATCATTGCAGAGGTTATAACATCAGCAGAGTTCCACCCTGCCCACTGTAATATGCTAGCATATAGTAGTTCAAAGGGCTCAATTCGCCTCATTGATTTGCGGCAATCAGCTTTGTGTGATTCTCATGCCAAATTGCAAGTGTTTTACCGTTTTTAGTTTCTTTTTGTTGAATTTATTGAGATTTGCGCCAAAAATTGAACTATTGTTATTATCCTAAAGTTTAGATTTAAACAAAATATGTTTTGTGAAAGTGAGGCTATTTCATGTATTTGGTGAGTTTTTAGAGAATCATATCTCTTTACTCATATTTAGATATGTATTGGACGCAAGTAAGATATATTTCAGTTTCAGTTAAGTTGTGCTTTATACAATATTATTTGTAATTATACTTGTATAACTTTTTAAAAAAATATTGGCCACAAGTATTTCAAACCATCAAGGTCTCCCTGTTGATATTGTGTTTAAAAGTCTTGGCTAATTATTAGATAAATTCTGTAGCATTGAAGTTTTGTCCGTAGCAAATAACTCTAATCATAGATCAATGCATTTCAATTGTTGATGTCTTAAACCTCATTCCTTTGTTTGATTTTGATCTAGAATATAATCTAGGGTTAATGACGGTGAATTAAACAATTCGGGTAGTTTTGAAATGGAATTAACAAGAGATGCTATAGCTTCTAGTTTAATGAATTCACTCTAAATTGTAAATGCTATTGTAAAATTTTTAGTATTTATATTTGGTATATAAATATGGTCCCTTTTAAAACTTTAATGCAAATATATGTAATATTTTAATTTGTTAGATTTATGTTTTCTATGTTATGTTAATATCTAATATGAGTTATATATTCAAATACATTTTAAAATAAAATAATACAAATGTGTTAAAACATTAATTAAAAATAAAAATAATTTTATAATAATACATTCGTGTCAATATCTAATTACAAATATTTAATTTTATATTTAAATATTTAAATATAGTTTATATATTCTAATTAAATTTTATAAATAATTAATATTAATTACTTAGAAATATTTAAAATTAATATTATATATTAAAATATTAACAATAAGTTATAATAAATTATTTTTTATAATTTTGTTAAAATATCATAATATTAACTAATTTGAATATTATTTAAATACATTTTGTTATTTTGTAATCTCATGTCTAAAATGAACATTTTATTCTTCAAAAGCACTTTTTAACAACAATACTAAACACTCAAATTTATCAAAAGCACTTCTGAAAAATACTTCTCAAAAGTACTTCTCAAAAATAATAAAGAACTGACCCTTAATAGAGCCTCCTATCTAGTCAAATACTGAATTGAAAAAATGAAATGATTTTTTTTGCAGCGTTTTTGTAAAAAAAGCCACAAAAAGTAAGCAATAGCGGCGTTTTTATAAAAAACGCCGCAAATATGGAATTTTTCAAAACCCCGTCGTTTCAAAATATCTTTTTTTCCCACTTTCCCTCCTCTCAGTTTTCCCTCTTCTATTTTCATTTTTTTTACTCTAAGAATAAATAAGATTTTGAATCTTCCACAAATTTCTCTCTTTCTTTGTTCTTTGTTCAAATGTAGTAACGATTGAATTGAGGAGGAAAAAGAAGATTTTAATTGCTTAAAAACTCTTTGTTTTTTTTTTTTAAAATTGGAGTTAAGTTTGACAGACGGTTGTGCGTGGATTCGGAGTGCAACCTAAGTCCGATGGCTACAACTTTCAGTCCAGGTCGGAGCCTGGGGGTTCGAGGCTTCAGTTAGGAGCAGGCAGTGGAGTGTCGAGGCTTAGATCTTCGTCGCTTAAGAAGCCACCAGAGCCGTTGCGTCGTGCTGTGGCAGATTGTCTTTCGTCTTCTTCGCTTGCAGCGATGGCTGGAGGAGTTAGCTCGCATCACCAAGGGGGTCCTTTGATTTTAACTGAAGCTTCAAGGACGCTTTGGGTTCGTAATTTTGGTTGGATTTAATTTTTTTTGTTTGTTTGTTTGATTATTAGTAAATGTCAGAAATGGATACAGTTCACTTGTTTTAAAAGAACATCCTAGCCTAATTTACATCGCTAACATGTTAGCTTCAAGTTCAGAGAAAAAAAAAAGGTAGACTTGAAAATGCTGCCTTAAAAGACGGGGACAAAGCTATAATAAATTGTAGAGAAAAAAACGACTAAAAAAATTCTACAAGTTTAGGGTTTAGATGCTATGATACCTTGCAAATACCCTAAACATCCTAGCCTAATTTGTATCAGTAACATGTTACCTTCACCTCCTCAGCTACTAGAAATTATTAACAGATAACAGCAACCTTCGATAATATTTTGAAGTCTAGATGCCGTTTGACTATGGGTAGTATGAAAATGACCAAAGAAATTACCTTGTCTTGATAAGGTATACAATGGTGAAAGACAAAGCCAAAAAGAAGCACATCCCGCCAACAGTGAGATAAGCAATGCCAAGGAAGTCGTTTTTTCCACCAAGCCAGCTAGTAGTTGAAAGCACTAGTTTTTTCTTGCCATTGAAACTGTAAGTATTGTAGTTGTTATCCAATGTCACAAGTATTTGATCATTTGGTTGGAGATCCTGTTCAATCTTCCCATACAATTTTCTAAATGTTGGCAGCTCAGCAGTTCGCATCCAAACAATGAGGTCTTTTTGCTCACTTAACTGTTATACAGAAGGAACTGGATAAATTAGGCAATAGTTCAATGTATGTAGGAAGGAATTCAACAATAAAACAAATACTTCTTCAATGAAAAAACTAAATTGAGATTTGACATTTGAAAATTGAGATTTGAGTTCCGGGATTTGACATTTGAAAGTTCATAGTATTTCCTTGGTGCTTATTCCAAATTTTTTTTTCGAATTCTACATCACTAGTTGAAGAAACTAAATAGTTAAGAAAATAAAACAGTAAACTAAATTATGCCAGATTTGAAGATGAAAGCTTACCGGGATAGATGGATCAAGTGTTGCACCACCTTCAAGGACGCTTAGGGTTCGTAATTTTGGTGGGATTTAATTTTTGTTTTAACAGTGCTTACAAGTATAAGGCTATTGCTCAGCGAACCAAATCCTGATGATGGCCTAATGTGTGAAGCAGTAAGTAGAATTTCACTCAAGATAAATTGATTTTCTTTTCTTTTCTATGTTTTACCTTTGCTTTTGATATGTTGATGAATCTACAGAGGATATCCTGTGTATCGACTGGTTGAATCTACAGCTAAGCACCAGACTGGTTGAACCGATGGTTTACATTTGTGGAGGTTGCTTTAGTTGCAACTATTGATGGGAAAAATTGTGTCTATTTGTTAACTCAAGTTATCATTAAAGGACAGAATTTGTCTACTTGTTGAGGCATATCCTTCTTTTATAATTTAACCAACAAAATAATAGACTGGTTTGTAGGTCTCTTAGTTTAAGCACTTGTGGTTATTTGATGGTAATTTTTGGCATCCTATTGTCATAGAGCTAATGCTTTTAAAATGTGAAGATTTGATATCTCAAATGAAAGTTGTCTAGCTATATACCATTTGCATGTTATATTAAAGAACCTGTCTTCACTAAGCTTTGCAGTTTTCTCTCTGTTGATATTTGGATCACCGCATTTTAATCATTGGTTAAAGATTTTTATTTTCTTGTGCAGCAAGTGATGTAGCCGGAGAAGTCGTAAAGGTTGGACCAGGAGTCACAAATTACAAATTTGGGGATAAAGTTGTATCTCTTCTTGATCATTTGGTAAGTTCTCATTCTCATTCTTAACATTTGAATTTCATGATTAGGGTTTAACAAAGCTTCTAGCAGACAATGCGCCAAAGGCCATGAAGGAACAGAAATTAGAGAGCTATTTCGGCTGCAAGATTGCCATCAACACCAGCATGAGCATTTACCGATTTCTCGTTCGTATATTGTTCCCTCGAAAAGAAAAAAAATGAAAGTTTTCTCTTTTATATACATTTGAGAGCTAAGACTGACTAATAATGTTTTTTTTTTTTTAAATTTTGGGTTGACTGTAGATTGTGGTGGGTCGTATGGGGACTGAAATGCTCACCAATGAAGCCGGTGAAGTTACCAGGTTTTTAATATATTTTTCTCTTCATTCATTAATTCTTTTTTTATCTTACAAAACTATCGTTAGCTGATTCTTATTTTATTTTTGTACCTTTTCAATTACATTTTCATTATTTGGTTCATAAAATGTTTACATGGGTTCTGCTGGCGTAATCCAGTCATTTGCAAGGCATGTTTCATTATTTGGTTCATATTGTTGCTTATTTGCAGGTATGGTTTGTGATTTCTTTCTCTTATTTGGTTTCATGAATCTGTTTGCACATACCTCTTTTCTACTGAATTATATGTTTTTTTTGTATTGAATTTTTAATGCTTCAACCAAGTATGGTTTATTATCATTCCAGTCGTATAGTGAATTTAATTAGAGTGTCCATACAGTTAAGCATTTAACTAGAATAGTTTGTTTGAGGAATTTGACTGATAGGAGAATGAAATAATGGATGGGAGGATGAAGAGTTTACTGTAGGATAGTTTTCATTATCAAAATATAACTTTCTTTTGAAATATTAAAATAAAATCTATGAACAATAGTAAAATATAAAGTCAAAAAGCTTAATATTGGCATATAAGATAGATTTAGTTTTTATTTATTTTTACTATTAAAATATTATTATATTTATGAATTATGAACCTTTTGATTTTAATTACTGTTAAATTCTAAATTACAAGATAAGTAATGCGCATCCAATATTATTATAGCATTTTTATTTTTGATATTATCTATTCTAGCTTATCCAAAATATAAAAATAAATAAGGATCCTAAATGTATCTTATTTGTTTTTTCCACTTGTGACTTAATGTTTAATATATTTAATGTTTACTATAATATATTTATTTATTTATCTTATTATTTTTCTAAAGACCTATACTCGTGTTTTCATTTTGTCATGGCAACTTGTTTTTCATGTTCAACCAAGCAATACCATAATGCTCTTTGTACTTCTCTGGTTTAATATGCTAGTACAAGAAATTTATTGAATGGAGAGCCTTAGCTAATTTAGGCTTTTTAATGCCAGAAACTTCTTACGTGCCAAACATACACGGATAAAGAAGGTATCAGGCAGCAGCAGTTGTTGGCATTTATCCCAAGACATCACAAGCACTACATTTTACCGAGTAAGAGTAGTTGATAGAGGCCTTCTTTTTTTCCTGGAAGCTAATTAGTGGGTTGAAGTTTTGTATGTTTTCTCATTTCCATTTCCTTTTTGTCCTGTTTCTTTGCCTCTCGTCTATTGCAATTTTTTCTAAGCCAGATTTTTTCAGCAAGAAGGTACATTTTAGTCCCCAATTACAGACAGATCCTAGGAAAAATTATCTCCATGCTAAATCTCGTCTTCAGCCTTCAGGTATAGTGTTTCTTAGCAGGTAGGAACTCTTCTATGTTAGTTGTTTTCTTAGCAGGTATAGTGAATTTTTTTTTAGTTTATGTGCCATGTGATGATTGTGTTTTAAAATTTAATTTGTTTTAGTTCCTTACATTCTTATAGGATTCACATTCAAGGAGCAAGAAACATCTCAGAAACTCATTGGGATCAAGCAGTCAAAATTCAGAATCAAGTGACAAACAAGAGCTAGATTTGGAGTTTAGACTGTCACTGTAATCAATAAATTTTTTTGCTACTTTAAATGCATGCTCATGGAACTACATTTTATGCTTTTCGAGAATTGTGAGTTCAAATAAGGTGTTGATCTGTAATTCATACAACTTGAGCAAGTTGATATGAACTAGTTTGAATTTTTTTTTTAAATTTCAAAGGAATCTTATGTAATCAAAGGCAATTTGACTTCCTGCATAAGATATGGTGAAAAACATTGATCTTCTTGTTCATGAATTTCCATTTTAATACGTCTTCAAATTAAATTATACATTTCTAAATTGGTGGAATCCCACTTTTGCTGCAATCTCTAACCAAAGAATGGAGTGCTGTATGTATTGATAATATTTCTAAAGGATTTGCTTAAGTAGGTAAAGGGATAAGAATGGATTTGTGGCGTTTTTATAATATTTTAATTTTTTTTTACTTTTCATGACCTTTAGCGGCTTTTTGGTGAAAGTGCCGCTAAAGGTCATGTTCTTTAACGGCGTTTTTATGAAAAGCGTCGCTAAAGGTCATGTTTTAGCGGCGTTTGTGGGAGAAGCGCCGCTAAAGGTCATGTTTGTAACACCCCTTACCCGAGACCATCGCCGGAATCGAGTACGAGATTATCCAACTTAACTTACCAATTCGGATCATAAAAATTTGTTTTTAAAATTAAATTCACTGTTCACAGCAAAACTATCCATCTGCGCGATTGTCACTAATTTAATTATATCTCGAGTTACGAAACTCAAAATTTAAATCCGTAAATTTTTCCTGAAACTAGACTCATATACCTTCTTACCATAAAATTTTTAGAATTTTTGGTATAGCCAATTAGTACAGTTCTGACCTCTTGGCACTAAAAATCAATTATCTCATTGTAAAGAATTAATATAAGGTTAAAATTTATTTCTTTTGAAAATAGACTCACTAAGGAATCTAGAAACATAAATTATGACCTATAATTCTTTCTGTGCAATTTATAATGATTTTCTAAATTCAGAATAGGGGACTTCGAAAACCATTCTGACCCTGTCACACTAAAGTTCGAATATCTCAGAATAAAATTCCTTTGCCTATACCGTTTCTTTCATGTAAAAATAGACTTGATAAGCTTTAATTCTATATATATTATTCACTCTCTAATTCCATTTCTACTATTTATGGTGATTTTTCACATTCACGCCATCTTCATTGTCAAAGAAACCGCTTTTTGTATTAACTACCATTTACACATATATAACACCAAAACATAATCTTTACTAACCATTTCAATAGCTAATCTTAGCAAAATCATATGAACATACTCAAAATGATTAAGACTCTATACATGCCATAGTTTTAAACATTCTGAAAAACACATAATACCGAGATGGTTATGATAGTGTGATACTAGCTCCGACGATCCCAAATTCGAGCAAGCTTAAATCACTATAAAACAAAGGAAAGAAAGAAAGGTGTAAGCTACAATTAGCTTAGTAAGTTACATGTAAACAATAAGTACTCATTTAATAATTGGCATTTCTCTCATACAACTAATCAAACATTTCTTAGCAATTTCAATCACTTACACATGCATAATCTTACCCATTTCACTTGCACATGCACTCATACACTTAACATTTATCACATCTGCTCATTCTTTTAAAACGTACCTGCATACATACTTCATTTCATATTCACTTTAATTCATTATTAATCCCGTTGAACACACGGAATATACACAGATACGTAGAGATTTAGCACATAAGTGCCACACTGATATGTAGCCGAAGCTACCACTGTTATGTGGCCGGTTACCATCGATATGTAGCCGGTTACCAGCGATATGTAGCCAAGCTACCACCGATCAATAACACTGAAATGTCCACTGCCTGCTCACACAAGTCGTCAGTGTCCGCAACACATGCTAGATCACCCAAGACCGGGACTCATCAGTAGCATCAGAACATCGGTCTCTAGTGACATGTCACTTGTATCCACTTCTATTCCTAAGTTCAACCGGAATTTACACTTAACACTTTATTTTAAACACTTTATCACTTGAATAATTCATGAATAATTTTCCTTCCACATTCAATATTAATTCACATATCAAATATAATTCACAATTTATAAAAATATAACTATTATTTACATGTAACTTACTTCGGATGCAAAACGACTATTTTTGTAATTTAGTCGAAACTTTCTCTTTTCCCCGATCACTTCCACTATTTCTTCTTTCTTGATCTATATTAACACAATTTAATACATTTTATCAATATTCCATTCAAATACAATTCATACACAACATGTTGGCAAATTTACATTTTTTCCCATAACTTTTCAAAAATTCCACTTTTGTCCCAAAGCTCGTAAAAATAAAATTCACTAAATTCTTAAATTTCAAACTTCACTAAATCATATTTCATGCTCATAACAGCCCTCAATTTCACAAAATCACAACTTTATGCACACTTTACCATCCTTCACAATTTAGTCCTTTTTCAACCTTTTCATCGAAATTCATCTAGTAAAACTTGTAATTAACACTTCAAACATTCATTATCTAACATCACTAATCAATTTACAATTATATCATGAATGAGTCAATTTTTAAACTTTAACTTCATTTAAATTAAATGGTAGAAACATGAAATTCAAGCATCAATAAGCATAAAAATACGAAAATAATTAAAAACAGGGCAAGAAATCACTTACAATTGAGCTTAGAAAGATCAAGAACCCTAGCTATGGTGACATGAATTTTTTTGGCAGCAAACGTCTGATTTTGAAGAAGATGGACACTTATTTTCTCTTTATTTTGTCTTTTTCTCAATTTGGACAAAAATGCCCTTGATTTATTACTTAGATATTTTTTTCTAGAATTACCCTTTTGTGTCGATATCACTAATTTATGGTCTAATTTCCACATAAACACTTCCAATTACATGCAATAATTCAATTAAGTCATTTAATCACTAATTAAACACACTTTGCATTTTTCTCAATTTAGTCTTAAAAATTCAATCAGGCACTAAATCATTAAAATTTCCTATCCATCTTTTCACACAATATTTCAATCAATCGGAAATTAATAAAACTTTATAAAATTAAACTATTTCACTTCGGGAAGCTTATTTGGGCTATATAACGGAAAGCTCATAAGAGCCATAATCAGGAAGCTCATACGAGCCAATAATGAGTAGCTCTAAAGAGCCATTAACAGAAAGCTCCGGATAGCCATATATCGAGAAGTTCAAGCGAGCCATATCGGGAAGCTCCAAGGAGCCATTAATCAGGAAGTTCCAAAGAGCCATTGATCAGAAAGTTCACGAAGAGCCATATAACGAGACACTCATAAGAGCTGCGGTGTGCTCACAACACATGCAGGATCACAACCGATCGGGATGCTTTGAAGAGCTATTAATGGGAAGCTCAGAAGAACCATATTATGGGAAGCTCAAAAGGGCTATTAATGGGACACTCTTTTGAGCTATGGTGTGTCAGCAACATATGCAGGATCACAACCAATACGGGAAATCCTGTATCCATTGAATTTCATTTATTCAATCGGAACTTGATGTTTTTCGGGCATTGTCGGATATAATATTAATTTCATACTCATAGCAACATAACAATCACATACACAATGTTCAATTCAAGCATATAAATATACACAATTTAGTTACACAAACTTGCCTTGACAATGTTCGTTTTCGTAGATTACTATTCTGATACTTTTTGTTTTCCTCGGTCCAATTCTGAACTAGGTCTATCTGGATCTATACGAGTAAATTTAACTCAATTTAATAAAATTCACATTCAATTCCATCCAATTCACATCTTAGGCAAAATTACCATTTTTCCCCTATACTTTTGATTAATTATGATTTCGTCCCTAGGCTCGGAAAATGAAATTCATGCAATTTAATCCTTATTCCAAGCCGAGCCAATTTTTACATATAAAATTTGCAGCCCATGTAGTTTACAAAAATCAGAATTTTTCATAAATTTTACATCTTTTCAATTTAGTCCCTAAATCATAATTCATCAAAATTCACTTTACAAAAGTTGTTTACCTATCAACAACCTTTCATTTTCTACCATAAATTTCACAATTCATGCATAATCATCCATGGAAAAACCCTAGTTTGACATCTTTTCAAATTAATCCCCGAGATAATTAGATTAAGCTATTACGATATCTGAAATGTAAAAATCATTTAAAACGGGTAAGGATACATACCTAATTAAGCCAACAAAGTTTGCTTGAACTCTCTACTCTTAGCTAGGGTTTCCATGAATTTAATTTTGGGAAAGATGATGAAAAATGATGATATTTTCTTATTTTATTAATTTATCATCTTTTCATCTTTTTCTTTCCAATTTAGTCCTTTTCTTTATTATATTTTCCATGGATGAATCATCATACTTATCTACTAACTCCACTTAACGGTCTAATTGCCATATAAGGACCTCAAATTTTGAATTCCATAGCTATTTGATACTTTTAGCTAGTAGAACTCAACTTTTGCATTTTATGCAATTTGGTCCTTTTTATCGGATTAGACATAAAATCAGCAAAATTTCTTTACAAAATTTTCATGAAATATTTCAATCATAATGAAAAACATAAAATAATATTAAAATAAATTTTCTTTCAGACTCGAATTTGTGGTCCCAAAACTATTGTTTCGATTTCACTAAAAACAGGCTGTTACACCACAAAACCACTATTCACACCACACAATATCTATGCATAGCAATCAATCATCAAGTAAAAATAAACATAAAAACCCTAAAATCATGCTTTTTTAGCAAAAATCATCAAAATAATAATTAGGGTAAAATCGTCATTTTAAATATGACACAAATCATTCATGAAAAATTAAATTAAACATAAATTTTGTTTATAGGGTATTACTAAAACAATATTTGAAAAAATCAACTAAAATCGGCAAGTAAAACCCAAGTAATTTTTAAAACAAAGGTTTAAGGACTAAACCGTAAAATTTGGTAAAATATTCAAAAAATCTTTTTGCAAAATTAAAAGTAAATTTATGAAATTAAACATATAAATCTCAATCATGAAAATTTTCTTAGCAATTCATGACATTTAAGAACTTCAATTTCATTGTGTAAAATCTAAGACTAAAATGAAAGACTAGTAAACTTCCCCAAAGCCGACAGTTTGCCACGTTGTGACCACGCGAACACCTCATCATGATGTGACCTGGACGTTGCCCCTCGTCACGATGACACGAAAAAGGGCGTCCCGACGTTGACCCCTCATCGCGACATCATATAAATATCATCATGATGTCACCTGCAGTTTCTACAAAAACAACTCAAAAACCTGAATTTAACACTTTAGCATCCAACTTATCATACCATCTCATGCATTTGATAAAAAAATATCTATTTTAACATGTCATATGGCATACATAGATCATACAAATTGTTCTCAATTACACTAGAACATCTATCAACACATTTTAAACATCCTAAGTAAAAGATTATACAAGCATGCAAACCTAAGATCTCATTTCATTTACTCAACACGCCAAATATGCAAATAATGCATTTCGAAGTGCAATATAGGTTTATTTCATACCATTTGGTTATTATAAACATATCAAGACATCCAACCTACAATCTAAGTATTTACATCAAGTACTTAACCAAGAGACATATATATCAATACCATACAAACACCACCGAAATCAAACATGTTCAAACATTATTCTCAAGCATCAATCAAACATCAAATTAAGTTAAAAAATCCTTGTAACACCCCTAACCCGTCTCCGACGTTATATTAGGGTTACAGAGTATTATAGTACAAATCGGCACATTTATCTTACTATAAAAACAATAGTGCAATTTAATTAATAACATTCAATAACACAATTTAATTATAGTAAACATACACTTATAAGCCTTAAATCAAGCTTACGGGACCCTAAAAATAGTTCAAAACATTCTGGGGTCATTGTGAAACAAAATTGAAAAATTTGGAAAAAAAAACTTAAAAACAGGGTCACACAGCCGTGTGGCCAAGCCATGTGATATAGCTCAGGCCATGTAGACATTCGAAATCTGGACACACAGCTGTGTCCCAGCCCATGTGACCACTTGTGTGGGTATTCGAAATAGGGCTACATAGCCGTGTCGTAGATCGTGTGCCAGACCGTGTAGCATACTGACTTGAAACACATGGCTGTGTAGGGTGACCGTGTGTGGCACACGGCCGTTTGACACCCCGTGTCCCAGGCCGTGTGCAACATAAGTTTCCTTTAAAACTAGCCAAAACATTAACCTTTTTTTGCACAACAAACATACCATTTCCATTCATTTTCTTATGGCCAAAACACTTTAAAACATACCTAGAACATACCAAAATCAACCAACTTAGGTGTCTAACCAATATAATTTCAATTGACACCACAATTTAACACCTCAACTTGACTCAATAAGCATAAATCAAATATACCAAATAACCATTTCAAAGCATACCATTCAACCATATTTTACCTACTTTCATAAGAGCATACATAAATGTCATACCATATATGTTCACTTTCATTTGCAATTCATCAACTAAGGACATTAAGACACATATAAGCTTGGCTTAAACTCAAAACAAACCAAGTTATCAAATCAACATTCAAGCCCTATTACATGCCAAAACACACATATATCAATTAATCTAAATGTCTATCCAATGTACCATCATTGATACCACAAGTTAACATCCAAATTAACTCAAACTCAATGCCATAATTTCATACTTTAAAATTACATCACATATTCACCATTTAATTCTCTAAACACACTCCAAACGTTACTAGATATCATATTTATAAACATATGAAACATATAATTACACCAAGGCATTAATATTCATTATCGAACTATATTAATCAAAACATTTATCTCATATTCAAACTTATGATACATATCTCATCTGAAACATGTTACCTGAGTAGCGAATGGTTGGAGGATGAGATACAGACCTTTCATTACTATCCTGTTCGACCTTTTCATTGATATCTTTTTCGAACTTTTCATTAATATCCTTTTCAGATACATCTTTTTCAACCTTTTCATTTGATATCCTTTTCGGATACATCCTTTTCAACCTTTTCATTTGATATCCTTTTCATATACATCCTTTTCAACCTTTTCACGGATTCGTAAATACCGAATGTAATGCCATGGTGTCTTTCAACCATGGTTTTTCCCTTTTCGATTATAATACCATGATGTATTTCAATAACAGTCATTTCCTTTTCTCAAATCAAAACAATCATAATCATCAATACATAAATACATATATAAAGCTATCAATTAATCTTATAAATTCAAATGTAATATTTTAAAATGAAATACGAACTTACCTAATATATACCAACGGTTAGGTTGAGCAAAATTCGATTCGACTCGAAAAAATGGAAAAAAAATTCAAATTTCAAATTATTCTAATCGACTTAATCGAGTCAACTTGAATTTTTTTCAAATTTCGAGTTCGAATCGAGTTGAGTTTTTGAATTTGAATAACTCAAATAATTCGAATAAACCGAATATTAAACTACCCCACCCTACCCCCAACACCCTCCCCCCAACTCGTCTCATCAATTTTTTTTACTTTCCCTTTCTCTTCAATTTTTTTTTACTTTCCCTCCCCTTTTACCCCAAAAATCAAATCCCCACAATTTTTTTATCCCTCTCACCTTCAAAATTTTTTTCCCTCCCCCTTTTACTCCCAAAAATCAAAATCCCCCATAAATATTTTATTTCTCCCCCTTTACCCCCAAAAATCAAAATCCTCTTATTCTTTTTTAATTAGTTGCTTTTATTTGTTTACTTCATTTTGTCTTTGTATGATCATTTTTAAAAACTTTAAAGAAAAATATTTTAAAAAAAGATTACATAAAAATAAAAAAAACACCAAAATCATTTTTTAATTTAACTTGAACAAATATATTTGATTTGATTCAATTCGAATTTCATTTTACTCGACTCGATTCGACAAAATTTCAAATAGAGTTAGGATGATAAAATAGGATTTGTCAACTCGATTAAGTCGAAATTTTTTCACTCGATTCGATTCGATCAAAGGATCACCCCTGCCAACGGTTATAATTTTTCCTTTTCCTCGATTATCCTCCTTACGAATCAAATCTTGATCTATAACAATTAAATTCAATCTTATCAAATTTAAATACATATTCCAACTCACTTTCATGCATATGACCCTTAAACTTTCAATATTTACACATTTTAATTGAACTTTTACATTTATTTCAATTTAGTCCCTAACCCCGAATTTCCAAATTTAACAAAATTTCACAAACAATTATGCTAACCGAATTTATTCCTATTTTAGTACAGTCCAAATTTACTCAAAATTCACAAGAATTTCATGTAAATTTTAATATTTTAACAAATTAATCATTTAACTAAAAACTAACTAAAATCACTTTTCAAAATAGTTCTAAACATCAACCAAGACTACAATTTCATCACTTAAATTCAAAAATACCTAGAATTCATCAATGGTAAATTTTAAAATCTTAAATAATTTCGAAAACAGTGGTACGGGTTAGATGGACCTAGTTGCAACGATATCAAAAACATAAAAATTACAAGAAACCGATAAAAAATGACCTACCAATTGAAGCTTGAAGCTAGGCATGAGCTACGTCTCATTCTCCCTGTTTTTTGAATCGATTAAGATGAAGAAGATGAATGAATTATAATTTTCATATCTATTCTTATTTTATTTACTATTTTAACATATAATATAATATTTTATATTATAATAACATCACTTTTTAACTAAATAATCCCCATTAACCGTCCAACACTATTAAATATGGTATATTTACCATTTAAAACCTTTACCAATCTTTAATTATGCTTTTTTAGTTAATGAAAATCAATATAAATCAAGTTTTTGCAATTTTTACGATTTAGTCCTTTTTCTTTAATTATTTATCCAAACGTTAAAATTTCTGAACCAAATTTCAATACCCTTATATAACCAACATTTACAGGCTCGATTTATAGAAGCGATGTCCCGATACCTCAATTTCTAAAATCACTTAACTTTAGGGACAAACCACTTGACCATTGTTAACTATCCAATTAACAAAATTTACTAAGTCAAAATTTATTAAAACACTATAATCAACTCATAAGTATTAATAAATACTATTTACGGTCTCACTCGTTGAGATTTTGATTTCGAAATCACTATTTCTGACATCACTGAGAAAATGGACTGTTACAAAAATAGTCATTAAAAGTCCATTTACCAACCAATGAAATGAAAAAGTCTATTTCCCTTAAGTATGGCCCCACATTGCATTTATTTTCATAGCCAAAAAGTCATGACACATACTCAAGAGGAAGGCCTTGCTTGGATCACTTAGCTTGCTCATTTCTCCTCCCTAAATATAGCTTTCTCTTTGCAAAACATATTCAAGCTCAGTGAGTGCTCAAAGATTGCCACAATTAAATACATACTCCAATTAAAATAAAGTATACTCATAGCATTTCATATTGATATATTGCCATTTTGTGACCATGAAATATGTATAGAAGCATAAAGCATTGGATAAACGGATCTCCAAATACTCTAAATGACTCAAAGAGTCTAACACTATCCCATATAAGTGTAGCACGAATTCTAACACTCTCCGAACACCCCATGCTATCTCGATAAATGGAGTGTAACACCTTTAACCTGTATCTGTAGCTGGATTAGGCTTACGGAGCATTACCGTACAATAGGAAACATTTAACTTAATATCATTCAATAACATATTCAAATCATAAGCCAATCATAAACATACATGTCGTCCCTAAATCGAGCCCTCAAGGCCCAAGAAATACCATAGAAGTAATTCAGGACCAATTTGAAAAGTTTAAGAAAAAGTCATAAAAATTTGGAAATAGGGGTCACACGGTCGTGTGCCTCACACGGTCGAGACACACGCCCGTGTCTCAAGCTATGTAACCTTCGAACTAGGGACACACGGCCGTGTCCCAACTAATGTCCTAACCAATGTACTCTCCAAGTAGGGTCACACGCCCTTGTGTTAGGCCATGTAACTCAATGACTTACAACCTAAGGAATTCACCAGAAGACACACGGTCGTGTCGCCAGGCCGTATATCTCACACGGTTGAGTCACATGCCCGTGTTTTAGGCCGTGTAGACCCATATTTACCTAAAATCAAGTCATTTCCAACACCATTTCATGTATAAACATTTGGATCATTTGTGCACACTTTCAAGGCACCAAAACCCTATCAAAACATACATACATTAGTCATTTTAAGAGTCTTAAATCAACTAACCAATATGCCCCTTAAAGGCACCATAAATGCACACAACAACACTTACCTAATCATGAAAATTTTACCACATTTCAATTATCAAATTCTAGTTCAAAACCTTCCAAAACATGCCACAAGCATGACCATTATCATATCATTCCAAACTTACCATAATAGTCATTCAAAACATGCATCATAAGTAACCAAAGTGACATAATCTAACATGGCATCAAATGGTACCAACCAAGTTAACTTCCACAACTTATACAAGCCAAACACCAACTAAACCTCAACAAAATACCTTTACAATTCAACCTATACATGCTATTATAACCTTAGCCAAAACATTAAAAAACTACCAATATTTATGCTAGATAATGTGATAGATCCCTGACATGCTTCCAACCAAATCGAGCTTCCGATAATCTATAAAACATAGGAAATAAACTATGTAAGTAATTAATGCTTAGTAAGCTCGTATAAACTTAAACACAACTTACCATTTCATTTACATAATGTATATAGCATAATTGTAATACTAACTAAAACCATAAGCTTGGCATAATGCTTATAAAACATCATCAAATTCACAAGTTAGTACTTTTGTATATGGTTCAAATGAATTCATCCATATCAAGTAATTTACACATGTATTCACTTAATTAAATCACAATTCCTTTCTATAAGTTCATGATACATTCCATTTGAACACTTACCATTTTGTTTCCTTCTCACATCCGTTGAACCATCTAGAATTTCATCGGATACTAGGGAAAGCTCACATGAAGTGTACTTATACATAACCGTAACCTTTCCTTTACATCATTGCTCACACGAGCTGTGAAATGGGCTACTTACACGAGCTGTGAAATGGGCCTACTTACACGAGCTATAGGTTATAATGTAAGCTACACGATAATGCTCACACGAGCTGTGGAGTATTCGCAACAAATGCAGGACCTCAGCCATTAGTAGGACATTCAAGACCAACACCCAAAACATGAAATCCCTAATGACATATCATCTGTATCTTACGAATTCCTAAGGTTCAACTGAGACTCAATATCCGTCAATTCATTATAGTATTGATAGATTTATACATCAATCATTTGCATAATAAATAACATAATAGCATTCAATTTAAATGCATAAACATGAAAATCATTCATACGAACTTACCTTGACAACTAGGGGCGTAGAAGTTAAATCGAGCTAATCCGAAGCTTTTGCTTTGTCTCGATCTAGGTTCGTACGTGGTTTATCTTGATCTAAATAGATTATTATATTCAATTAATTACTTCAAGTATTCAATTTAACCCACATTTCATATTTATGAAAAATCATTATTTTGTCCTACATTTTAACTTTTTCACTATTTAGTCCTTAGACTTATAACTTAAAATCTAACCATTTTAATCTAAATCCATGTTAACTAAACATGCAAGGGACCTTGAAACAACTCATATTTATTATCATTTCACAATAAAACCCTAAAATTTATACCTTTAACAAATTAGTCCCCAATTCCAAATTTTATCAAAAATCACTTTGTAAAACTTGTTTATCACTCAACATCAAAAAGCATTCAAGAACATTCACGGCATAACCCTCAACCTTTAACAACTTTACAAATTGACCCCCGGGCTAGTTAGATTAAGCTAAAATGATCCTGAAAACATAAAAATCATTAAAAACGAGGCTTGAAAACTCACCATGCACTCAACCAAAGCTTGACCGAATGCTCCCTCTTCTCTAATGGCTAAAATAAGTTTAGGGTATTGAATGGGGAAGATAAATTTTTTTTGTTTTATTTAGTTTATGCTTAGTTTACCCAATTACCATTTTAACCTTTAAAAACTTTATTAATTTCATCAAAACCATGTCCATAAACATCCACTACTACCTCAATTGGTCAATTTAGCATTCAAGTCCTTTAGTTTAAGGTTTCATAACCATTTGACCATTTTAACTAATAGAACTCTACTTTTACATTTTTTATGATTTAGTCCTTTTTACTTAATTAATCATGCAAACATCAAAATTTCTTAATGAAATTTTAATACGACTTTACTATAATCCCATAGACATTAAAATAATAAAATAATAATTTACTAGTTAGATTTGTGGTTCTAAAACTACTATTCTGATTTCACTGTAAACGGGCTATTACAACTCTCCCCCTAAAGAAATTTTGGTCCCCAAAAATCTTACCAGAGAATAAGTTTGGGTATTCCACTTTCATAGCTTCTTACAGTTCCCAGGTAGCCTCTTCAATTCCGTGTTGTTGCCAGAGAACTTTAACTAAAGCTATACTTTTATTCCTCAATTCTTTAACTTCTCGAGCTAGAATTCTAATCGGTTATTCATTGTACGTCATATCTAGCTGAATCTCAACATCTGCAGGTGAAATCACATGTGAAAGATTTGATCAATACCATCGTAACATTGATACAAGAAATACATTATGAATCTTTTCTAATTCTGACAACAAAGCCAACCAATAAGCTACTGGTCCATCTCTCTCAATGATCTCATACGACCCAATAAGCTACTGGCCCAACCGATAATCGACACTTTGCATACATATTAAACACATTACAAACTTATCATTTATAGTATTAATCACATTCAAACTGTAGAAAAATTGTAGATCTATGATTTTCCCCTCCTAATACTGAAATCTAACTAGTTAACCGAAATAAGAGATTTCCCCACTCAATTTTTGTTTCTAATCCCTAAATTGTTTCTTAAGATCCTAAATATCATATTATTATAGACCTAAGCTATCAAAACCACCTAATTTATTAGATCTATTTTTTCAAAAATTTAAGCATACAAGATCAATTAAAGAGGAAAGTCTAAATTGTAAAAACATTTTAACAATCTATAAAATTGAGTTTACAAACCTTCTAATTAGTTAAAAATAAGTTGAAAATCAATTTAAAATAGCAAGTTAACTTAATATTTCGAGTTTCACCATTTTAAGCCAATTTTTGGTTTGAAAGCTTTAGATCTATTAAAATCTCATAATAGTTAATCAAATTTTGAATTATAAAAAAAGAAGAAGCCTATATTTAAAATAAGAATTATAATATTATCTTAATTTGAGAAGAACGATGAAGTGTAGATCTAATTCAATGAAACACGTTTGAAGAACAATGAAAAAATTGATAAGGAAAACATGAATTCTCTTTAAAATTGAAGGAAGAATTGGTGTTTGGAAGGTTAGAAAATCAATATGGATGAATTAATTTTGAGAGAAAAACTCAGATTTAGATTTGAGAGAAATTTCAAATGGATGATGAGAAGAGAGGGAAAAATAGGATTGGGGGTTTAAATAGGCAAGTGGGAGACTGATTTTTTAAATTTTGGAAAAATTGCCTTTTAAAAAGTTTCAGTTTTCACCCTTTTTCAAATCAGTCCTTATTTCAAATTAAAACCCATTTCTTTAATTATTTTCAAATCTAATTTCATTTTAAAAATTTGTTTTAAGAAAATTAATAGTCGAACACTTAATTTTAATTTTCCAGCCTAAATTTTAATCTCGATTAGTTTTATAATAATTTTATTTAATTACTACGATCTTAATTCCAGAATCCTGTCCACTAACCTGAATTTTAGGATGTGACACCACCAATCAATTTTGATCCATATGGTAACTTTACAAGATCCAAAATGTCATTATCCTCCATAGACTTCAATCTATTTATTAGAGTTTTGACATGACTAAACTTGACTAAAAGTGATAGGATTATCTTTTAGTCCCTTATCAGATTCATGATTATGGAGATAAATGACATATTCATTCGAAATTACCTTTCCCTTTTCTTTGACTAATATTTATCTAGACACATAAACTTGAGGCTATTGAAAAATGTTAGGTAAAGCTACTTGATCACTTTTAGCTATAATCGTAGCAAGAATGTTAATAATTCCTCTTCAAACACAATTTACCTATTTTGATCTCTGTTATTGTAATCAAAATCGTCAATAAACTTAATATTCATTATCTCCAAAATAGGATACATTTGAAGGATCATAAAACATGAAATCATGCAACCTTTCAAAGTAACCAACTAATCTGTCGTAATTTGATATGTTAAATTAGGCTCTCTCAATTACTTAATGAGCTTGTTTTCAAGTAATTTATGATTTTTTAAAATGGTTTTTTTATCAATTCTTAGATTTTAGTGTTAATGATAGGTTTTCTTATATTTTATCTCTTTTGAAACCCAAATTAGAAAAACTATGTTGTTGGGAGTCTAATTATTGATTTGAGCTTGTGCAGGAAGATGACTATGGCCAAACCTTGAAGAAAATATCAACTACTTTAGGTATCATGACACTAATACGTGTGAGTTGCGACATTGATCTTCCATCACCTTAGGGGATAAAAACTTCAACGAGAAACCAACCTAGATCACTCTTCCAAGGATGTCACAACACCAGGTGTGTTGTGTCGTAACACTGAGCCTTATGTTTTGACTCCAAGCCTTTGAGGTCACGACTCCATTATCGATAGTTGTAGTGAAGGGTTGAAGAACTAATATGTATGAGAAAATAAAAAAAACTAATAGTTCTTCAATGAAATTTTTGAGATTTTATTTTTTCTAGATGTTCTATACAAAATTTTCCATTTTTAAAATAATTTTGAGTTTTTTTAATATTTTTTATATAGAATCAAGTTCAAATTGATAAAAAATAAAATTTGAGGACTAAAATTGTTATTATACCAACTAAAAAGTGTCACTTAACAGTCAAGTGACAAAGAAAAAAATAATTTAAAAAACCTTAGTGACCAAATTATAAATTTTTTTTAGTGAAGTGACCAAAACTAAAACTTATCTATAGTTTAGTGACTAATGTTGTAGTTGTTGGGACCACCGGTACGCCCCGTAGGCAGCAAAAAAAATTCCAGCGATCCACATCCATGGATCCATGTACGAGGAACGATACAGTTTGAGATAAGGTTGAATATATACCTTCTTAACCGAAAACGATAAGAGGGTGTTGCTGATTTGATGTTGATTTCAAGCCACAATGAAAACGTTACAGCCTCTACGTAGCCAACCCGATATTAAAATGAACGGAGAAACTCTCTTGGAACTATTCCAGAGAAAAATATCCCAAAATGGCTGCTAGACCCTTTTTGTAAATTTTCTTTAAAAAAAAACACTTACCCTAATTTGGGATTTTGGTATGCATATATTGAAAACAAAATAAAATCTTATACAAAACATGTGGAAACATTAAACATGTTATATTCTTTCCAAAAAGAATTATAACATATGAAAGTATTTAAAAAACGTTATATTCTTTCCAAAAGAATCATAACTACCATGTTTCAATGTTTGACCGAAATCATAATAATAATTTATTATAATAATTTCAAGAAACTATATTTTTTTAAATTTATATGAATAAAATTCATATATTAATTTTAACTATTTTCTCTAATTAAATTAATTCAATAATTACTTTAATTCATGTGACAACTAAACACAATACCAAATGTGTTTCGATTTTGTTCGTCTTAACCATAGGGTGTGACCTTGTAGGTTCTTGTAACGTTAGTAGTAATACTTGAACATTTATAATAATACAAGTAATGAGTGGCACCTAGCAATGCATCATTGGTACCTAAGTTACAAGATGTCGTAATTCGACATGACGTTTCTGTGATAATTTTTTCATGTATTCTATCCTTTTATATTTAATATCTAGATTGGGCATAAGTCAATAATAGTCACACTTATATAGTCCAATTTCATATTTCCTGATTTTCTGAGTAGGCTATAATAAACAAATAAGTGTGATATCTCATATCAACTTATTCGAGCATGACCATGCATTTCTAGTCTCACTCCATCAAGAGGCTTAAGGTATTGCTCTCATTATATAGGAGGGATAAATTCTATCTTGATCAACCATATCCCACTACATAGATTGTGGTATATCCAACATCAATCTTTATAGTACAACCTATTACAGTAGGCGTTTGACTATATCAAAATATACGACTCACGATGTTAGACAATGATGATCTCAAGTTTGAGAATCATATACATAGTTATCACTATGAGTAGTATTGTGACTATTACATAATAATCCAAGAAACATACTCATAGCGGGTCAATCCAATATGTTGTTCTCTAACACATACTCATGTATTGACTTTTACATCCCTATGTCAATGACAACTTTTTGTCATCAATCAACTACACATTAGTCTCAATGCATTATTGTTGTCCATGCCCACAATAATACTTGACTAAAGACCTTTAAGAATAATCATATTTTCTTAGGACTTTATTACAATTCATTTTATTTATATACATAGAAAAAGAAACTGAAATAAGAACAACAATGCATTATATTAATAAATAAGGTAAAACAAGTATGTAACTAAAATCATTAGAATATTTTACAATCATTATATTAATAAATAATGCATTATATTATTTGGTATTGTGTTTACTGGTTCGATTAGTAAAATATTGTATGTGACACTCTAATATTATATATCGTCATCACCTGCAAATTTATATAATTTTTTAATTTTCAAGTGATAATATGACACAATCTCAGAATGTCACTGTAAGCTTCCTAACCCGGCCTAGACATTATGGCTAAATTGAGAAGGCTACATTAGCCACCGAAATGGCTAAGCTAACTTACATTACTTTTGAAGACATTAAATAAACTCATTTTAGAGAAAAACCGTATTTGCACTTGGAGTTAGTTTAAAAGAGTTCATTATTAGATAATCTATACTTAAGACTCATTTTATTATTGATAGTGTTGTTTAAGAAAAAAAATTGTTTGCTTGTCACTCTTCTTTGTAAAAACTCGATGTTAAACTAATGCAGCGGAAAAATCATTTTTCAATTCAGTTTGGAAACTTAATTACCTTATCGATTTTGTTTTAAAAAACGATTCATTTGCAATGTAATGGAAATTAGGGAACAATGTCAAATTTTACTTAAGCTCGATATCATGTATTTTTCGGTTATTATGCTTAAACCATGCATGCAAAAATCCCCAAAAGAAAAGTTACCAAGCCACATACCAGAAATAATTAAAAATTACAAGACAAAACCAATAAAGACTTAATAATACTTATTAAGAATAGTCTGAGGTCCAAGGTGATTCTCTCTGAATACCAGGTCTGATCTTAATTTCGAGGTTTACTTGGAAAGTTAAACACTATTGGGGGTGAGCTTATGGAAGCTCAGTGTGAGTGGAACAATTATTTAAACAGATGTAATTATCGAATACAGTGAAACATATTAGCTTTAATAGAAGAACATAGAACCATCATTGGAATTTCATATCATTACATGGTCATTATCAAATTGATGTCAAATGGTGTATGAGCATGGGTCATTATTAATTTTAATACCATTCAATACAACACAATACAATATGTAGAATAAATCAATAACATTCAAATATGTCGTGAGCATGATGCAATGCAAAAAGGTTCCTACCCATACCATCCGTTACACACCATGAGTTCCCCATAACCCGTCTGCCAAACTCCAACAAATGTGAGCATAGCTCGATATGGTAAAACCATTGAATAATCAATAATGCAGAAAATCTGTCGGATATCAAATAATGCGATACAATCGCCAATCCCCTCGGTACTCTAGGTGCAGTGCACTGACTACATATATAAATGTGAACTTAATATACCATTGGTACTCCACGAAACTCCTCTGTCAACCACAATATATCCCATCCCAATACAAATGCAATATGTCACACAAATTCGTCCATAATCATATCTCAATACTTTTCACATTTATTTGACAAATTCAACATGCCCCTCAATAATCACATACTTTCAGTAAATGGAAATAGTGTTCCAACTTTCAAATTATCATTAAGATGATATCATTCAACATTACACAATTTTACATACTTTTACAATTTTCCAATGTACATGTATAGCAACCTTTCCAATATAACATAGCAAACTATCCATGCAATTATATCATGCATAAACTCATATCTCAGCATATCATGCTATATATATAATCAATCTCATATCAAATAACACAATTATGCATCACAATACCATTCACACAATCACATTGTCAAACTAGCAACTTTGCTAACATATCAATCTTTTAGGGCTTGAAATGTACCTGGTTCGGCCACTTACAAAATTAATTATTTGGCTATTAAGCCAATCCAACTAGCAAGCTAAATCATCAAATATATCAAAAAAATTATCATTTTTAATTAAGTTTTTGAGTTTAGGACCCACACCTTATTTTTCGCTTTCTCACAGCACACTAGTGAATCTTCCAATTTTCCTTAATAAACCTTAAAACGAACCTTAGTAAAAAATCAGAATAAATTCCATCAATTAATTTCTTAACCAGCCCTTAAACACCCACATATGGGTTCTAACCAATTGTCAAAATTATTACTATTTTACGAATCCAAACTAGTTAGATTTCTTATATTATTTTGTTGTGAATCGTGCGCGCGAATGTCTTTCGGCTTTACGGTTGATTTGGGGTGTTCTGCTTAGCAACTAACACAATTACATACTGGAAAATAAGTAACTAATATTGATTAAAATCCCTCATTTAATCAATCCATAACCTTTTCCCAACAACTTTGTTGAAACAACAAACTAGTTTACAATTAATCGCACTTACACTTCCCGAATTGTGAGATCCGAATGACTAATTGATCAAGAACGTCTTTCCCTAATTAGCATTTTATTAAAGGATAATTAGGAGGGTTCAAGAACTCAAATTAATTCTGGGAAAAGATGGGCAAGAACCAAGAAACAAAACAACCCCCTTTCTTGAACATTGGCGCATGCACCATCACTCATGGTGGTCAAATTCGGGACTAATTTAAAAACGATTTAAAGATCCATTAAAAATTTGGAAAAATACCTTTAAAATATTTAAAATTTCCCTAAATTCCAGATTTGGAAATTTTGGTTTTTAATTGACAAAATTAATCAACAAATTGAAGAAAGAAGATATCTTACACAAGCGAATTGAGAGAAACGACAATGGCACTTTCTTGGCAATATTCAAGATCGAACTTGGAGTTCAAGTTTTCAGATTTGGGGCTAATTTTAATGACGAAAAATACTAGCAAGATAGTGGACAAAATGTTAACAAATCTTTAGACAAAAAAAAAAAAGAAAGAGTTAGTAAAACTAGGTGTAGGCGACAGCAACAATGGAGGAAGAAAGAAAAAAAGTAAAGATAAAGGAGGAGAGGAGACAGGAAGAACATCTAGGGTGAGTAAAAATAGAATAAATGATGATTGTTTTGTGTAAAATTAACATTTATACCTAGGGTTGCAAGGGTATGGATGACACACACATTAAGAATAAGGGATTTTGTAAAAAAAACATAGTTATTTTGCATGGGAAAGGATTCAAACTTGGGACCTCAATTTAATTTTCATGCTTTTGCATGATCAATTAACATACAAGGGTTTGAGGCAAAATTAGCAAAATAATAAAAATGGTGAGAGAAAAAGGATCTGAATTTGGGTTTCAAGGAATATTTCACTAACAATTATCCAACAAACCAATACCTCATTTATTCCTAAAAACGCATAGATAATCTATAAAATTAGGGCATGGCCACTCTCTCTTGATTCTCAAACCCGATTCTACTAACCCTCAATTTTTGGAATGTTACAGTTACGCCATCAAACTTTTATATTTTCCAAGCTTAGGGGGCAAAATAATCTAATTGCCAAATTTAAGTACCAAAATGAATAAAAAAATACAAGTACCTAAATAAACCTAATTGAGAAGTTCAATGAAAAAAAGTTTTATTATCCCATTTAATTAAAAGCTTCTGAATCTAGTTTTATCTAAGAATAATTGGGCCGTGTGATTTTGGATTGAATAAAGTTCTTCTCTTGTTTTTTTAGCCCAAAATAGGAAAGCCATTTTAAACCCTAGTTAGGGAACTAACTACGTAGTTTTAGATTTCTCAGAAGAAACCCTCAGCAGCCGATCTCCGAATCCAGAAACACCAACTGAAACATAACAACAAAAATGGCGGCCGGCAAGAAGACGGTGAATACCCATTTGTTTCTCCTCTTTTATTTCTTGATCTTTTTTCAAAATGTAAAGAAAGATAAAAAAGAATTTTAAATATTTTTTTTTTCGTTTTCTTTTGGATTGAGCAGAAGAAGACCCATGAAAGCATCAACAACAGGTTGGCTCTCGTCATGAAGAGTGGAAAATACACTCTTGGTTATAAAACAGTGCTTAAGTCTCTAAGGTCCTCCAAAGGTTCTTCACTTTTCTCATTTTTGTGTTTGGGTCTACTTTGGTTTCTTCAATTTCTTTTATCGTTTGGGTTCGCTGTTTGATGAAAGGATGTAAATTTATTTGTTCAATGACGAAAATTTGGTGTTTGTTGATACTTGATAGGGAAACTGATTATTATTTCCAACAATTGTCCACCTCTGAGGAAATCTGAGATTGAGTACTATGCCATGCTTTGTAAAGTTGGGGTGCATCATTATAATGGAAGTAAGTGTTTTCTTATTTTCCTGTTGCTTTGCAAAGGCCTTCCTGTCATTGCTCTAATGCTTGTAATTATGGATTTATGGAATGGTGGAAATTGATTTAGTTTAGCGTCATGCATTTCTGCTAAATTGCTTACCTTAATGTTGAACGAGTTATAGGTTAAGAGGCAAAGTACTTGCGTTCAAGTCTTCTGCTAACTCCCATCTCAGTTTTAATCCCTGGACTACCTTAAACTCGATGCCTTTCCCTTATAAAAAAAAGGGGCTACTTTAGTGGTTTTGAGTGATTGTTTCTTTTGTCCAACTTTGAGTGATTGATATCTTAGGTTACTAGCCACTGAATAAACTCTAAATTTAAAAAGAAAAAATGGGTTTGTATGATACGCGGTGTTCATTATAGAGATAAGCAACAGGGTAGGGTGGGCCTGATTTTTGCCCGCCATAATCCCACCCTGAACCTTTTCCACTCTGATTTGACCCGACCTGATTTACTCTTTAGGAAAAAAACCCTCCCCGAACCTGATAGGAGAGCCAATCCCGACCCAACCCTAATTTGATCTCATTTTAATATTTTCCATGTCTTTCTTGAACTATTTGCTTGGATAACCAAACAAAACCCTGATTTGAACTAACCTCAAATGCTCTTGCAAGCTGCAACAAAGACCCTGGCAACCTTAGAACCGTGTAATAGAAGAGCTGTGCACTAAATTCTGGTCTTTCTGCAGTCGTTAACAGGTTTAAGTGGACGATTAGATAGCTATGATAACAAATAAGCAAAATAAGAAAAGACAGTCTAACACCCAATTTCAAAAAAAAAAAAATCTGACTCTAATGGTTTGGGTCGGGTTAGAACCTGTCAGATTTGGGGTATTTTTTTTGCGATTCCTAGTTCATTGTATGTATTTGGTCATCTTTTGGCCTGAATATGATCCCAATGTATTTGATCTTACAATTTCTGATTAAGGTTGTGTTTGGAAGTCTCAGTTGGATTGGCAAGCTTTCTCTTGAATGACCTAACTCTTGCAATATTTCTCATTTGCTATCTGGAATTCTTCTAGGTTGTGGTTGAAAACTTAAATTTCAAAAGATGGATTTAGATGTCAAAAATAGTTCTATTATGTAAGAAAACACATTTAATGACTTATTTATGTCCATTTTGGCTGAAACTATTGAGTTAGAATGGGTAATTTTTGACAATTTTTGACAAACATGGCTGATTGATCTTACGATTACTTTAGCTAGTTTTTGCCTGGTTAATAGTTGAATGTCTTGAAGCTAATCCCTCTTTAATTCCCCAGACAATAATGATCTGGGAACTGCTTGTGGGAAGTACTTCCGCGTATCCTGCTTGAGTATAGTTGATCCAGGTAAAACCGAATTTTAATTCCTTTGAATGCCGGTCTTTACAATTTGATAATTGCAGATTTCAAACTGCTCCTATTCTTTGCTCCACAGGTGATTCTGACATCATCAAGTCTCTACCTGGTGACAACTGAGTCGTTTGACAGCAGAACAATGTTTGTTTCTTATTATATTGTTCCTCGTAGCCTTCTTATCCTTAGTTAAAGAACAATTACTGTGGATGCTCTTAGCAAAATTTGTAGCTTTGAAGTACAAAATTTTGTCTGGTTAATGAAGACAATGCTGGTGGGCTTTCGTTATAAAGTTGAATCCTTCTCTATAAGAAATGGTGCTTTGTGATCCAGCCTTTTATTACAGCAATTTGATTTTGTATTGTGTAGTGCCAAATTTCTGGAAGAAATATAAAATTAAATAAGTTCTTTATCTGTATTCCTGTCCTGTTCATACTTCCTAGTAATTTGGGTTAAATCATTTTGAGACCTGAACTTGACAATTTTTCTTACTTTAAAGTTTGAACTTTTTTTTTGTCTTAGGTAGGTATTGAATTTAGCAATTGTTTCTACATTAAATGTCTTGAACTTAACAATTGTTCTTATATTAAGGCCTGAATTTTTTTGAAGTTAATCTTTGAAAACTCTAAAATTTAGGTTTTATGTGGGTACAATTGTTAAGTATAGGGATTAATTTGAATAAAAAAAATTAAGCCTAATGTGAGAATAAGTGTCTAGTTTAGGCTCTAATATGGAACAATTATCAAGTTCAGGATTGAGTTCAAGTCATAATTAAAGATGTCAAGTTTGGCTTAAATGGTGATTTAAATTTTACTTCTATCCAAAATTTAGTATTTGTTAAAACAGTTCAAAATTAAGCTTTTATTTTTAGAGACAAAAAGGGAAGCCTTTTTACTCCTGCATTTGCGGTTGTACACGTTAGTCTGGTTTAGATTAATCTGAATTGGATTGGGTTCAGATTAGAGTTTTATATTTTGGAAGGGTGTAAACTTTAATTATTGTTTTCTCCTTGATTTATTAGACAAATTTTAAGATAAAATAATATTTGTATTTAGATTTAATTATAAAATCAATGGTTAAAATGTTTTAAGTGTTGTAAATCCATCGAGGATGTCCATCACTTCAAATTTATCCTATTGTAATTTTTAAAAGATAAATTTCATAACTCTTAAATTTATTATCTTGTAACCTTTAAATCATTTATAGGGTACCGTAATGTTGGTCTTTAATGCTTTGTAACTTATGGTATTTGAAGTCCTATAAATAGAGGGCATGTACAAGCTTAAGCTTATCGTATCAAGTGAAAGTTGAAACATCCTTTCATTTATCTATTCTTATCTCTTATTCATTTGATAATTCTCTTAGTTCATAATACGCTTTTAGCATGAACTTGCTCAAAGTGAGTTATTTTATTGAAGATCAAAATTACCTCCATGATTTTCAAGATATTAGACAACAAGATGTTAAGTTTTTACAAGAAGTTTCTTTTATTTAATGTTTCATATCTAATTAATGTTTTTTAGCTAATTTATGATCAATTATAATTTTCTTTGATTAACTTATTTTATTTTTATGTTCTTAAAAATGGTGAAATATTTGATATCAATATCTATATGAAATTAGGAAATAAGATTCACTCTCAAACTTTCCTATTGATAAATTTTAAATAGATACTTGAAGTTTAATTTGTTTATTTGATAAAATAATCAACACTTAACGTTAAACAAGAAATGTACATCAACTTAATTAGATCTCTAGCTTTACACTTTTTTCAATGATAGCATCTTTAAATATTAAATCACTTGATATATGGTTTAAATATTTGAGATGGTCTTATAAGTTTTATTTTCATGGGTTACTTATTATTTTAAGCATCTTATTTGTTCATGAAAATGAATATTGATTAACTTATTAATGTTGTTGTAGTGTGTTCTATAATTAAATAATATATTTGGCAAAAACATATTTATGCAAATTTGTGTTGATAAATCAATGAATTTTATGATTATTTGGATTTGATTTAGTTCAAATATAGATTATGTTGCTCTTATGACTCTTCTTAATTTTATTATACAATTTAAAATTTTCAATACTTATACAAATAGTTCTAAAGATAATTTGAGGAATGTCTAAATTAATTTTGGGTTGATTCTAATACGAAATTTAAAGTTTAACTGTTGTCATTTTTAATTCTTGAATTATTTTGGTTGAAAATATTTTATATACTTAAAATGAGAATTATTATATTAATTTGACCATTGACATTTCAATGGATCTTGTTTGTCTTAACCGATTGTTGTTTGATAAGAAGTATAAAAAACTAGTGTGGTTTGGTTTTGTAATTGCCTTATTCCTATTATACAACATTAAGAAACTTGTTGCTTTTGTAGAGATGTTAAAGGTAGTTCATACGCTTTTGTATTATTCCATTTATTTATTATTTAGAGAAATGATATGAGCAATTATAAATAAAAATGTTTTAGTGAATATGAAATGTATTATTTTGAAGTAAATTTCATGCATGTCTACAAAGGTTTATGAAAATTTTGCTAGCACTAGCATTATATCAGGTTTGATATTTTAAATGTCAATTTTATCTATACATTTGATTTATAATAAATTCCGTGCATGACTTGACTATTTCTAGTTAATTGATGATGCAGAACTCTTGTGAAAAGAGTTTTAAAAGTATTCTGAATTGATCTCAAGCCTTCTTACGGCTAAACAAAATAACAAGTTGTTCATTCCATTGGTTTTGCTACATTCCCCGAAATAAATGTTCCAATACATAACAATTACGAAAATGGAACAAATTGTCATTATTGACAAATAGATAAGAACAAGATGGATGATTTGAAATGTTACTAAATGTTTATTCTTAGAATAGAATGATCAATGATTTATACTAATTAATCATTCCTTGAAGCGGATGATATCTATTATAATCTTATTAGTAAGGAATATGATATATGCTTATATTATTGTCTAAATTATTTTTGCACATTCCTTGAAATGAATGTTTGTAATAAATATAATAAATTTTATAATCACTTTTGATCATTAAAGTCAATTTGGACATTTGGAGATTTTGGCATATTCTCAAGTGAATATTGCATATATTTGTTACCAAATTATATTTCTTTTGTTGACTTAATGACATTATGGACTTCACATTTATTTAGACATTTCCAAAAGTAAATGTCATAATATCGCTTATATAAGGATACAAAATAAAATGAATGATGTAAAATTATCAATTGTCACAATTTATATTGACATTATTAGTACAATTGAAAATCATGTTAAAGTAAACCAAAAGTTTATTGATACAAATATATTTACTACTTGTTGTGATTAGTTAGACCATCATGGATCATATATGATGTGAAAATTATTTGAGAATTCATATGGACATTCATTAAAGAATTAGAACATTCTTTAATTTAAAATAATTTTCATTTGTTACTTTTCCTCGTTGAAAATTGATTATTAGAAACTCACTAGCTAAAGTTGAGATTTAATGTCTTACATTTATGAAATAAATGTGGGTCCATTCATTCACTATGTGGATGATTTTGATATTATATGATTTTGGTATATGCATCTACAAAATAATCACATATGTGATATAAACTCAAAACCTATCATTTAAGAGATTCCTTGCTTAAATAATTAATTTCAGATTATGCAATTAAGACAATTCATATTGCCAATGCTGATGAGTTTATATCTTAAGCTTTTATTAATTGTTGTATATGAGTTGGAAATTTTTTTGTAAAACTTGTTATTTATACGCGTAATGGTTTAGGGAAATTATTGATTGAACGTTTCTGATTAATATCTAAACCATTACTTATAAGAACAAAGCTTCATATTTAAATATGATATTATATTGATTTACGTGCAACGTGCTACAACACTTGTACGCATCAAGTCAATAAAATATAAAATACTCCCCATTACAATTGGCTATTGGTCAGGAGTTAAAAATTTCCCATCTTTGAATTTTTTATGTGTGTATATGTTCTAATTGCTTCACCACAACACACATAGATGAGTCCTCATAAAAGGTTGGGAATGTACATTGATACGAGTCCCATTATATTAATAAATATTTTGAGCTATTAATTAGAGGTTTAGTTATGACATAAGTTGTCAATTATTATGTGATAATTTTCCTAACATTAGGGCAAGAGAATAAAAAGCTGGGTGAATAAAATACTTGGAATGAATTATCAGTATCTAAGATCTTTATACAAAGCAATATGACCCAGACGTTCAACAAATAATTCATTTACAAATAAATTGCTAAATGCATTTATTGACCTAATTAGAATAACCAAATGTTATATACTAGCTAACGTTTTAATTTGAATTTAAGTCCTAGTAGGACAACTTATTAATGTAAACGAAAGCAATGCATGCCTGAAGCATAAGATTGATTGGTTCCAAAGATAAAAATCCTCGTAAAAAGAGAGGAGAAAACATTCAAGATGGTCAAATAGTGGAGGTGGGGGTTCCTGAAGAGATCCATGACATAACTAATTATAAAACTCAAGAAGAGATTCTAGTACCTGGAAGTGAAAATGAAAATGATTAAAATAAAGATATCTTGATAAGTTATGTCAATACGAGAAAATATGGAACCAAAAAAAAAAAAAAGTTCATGACCATATTTTTGCTTATAATGTTGCTATTGGAATAACAAAAGAAATGAGGATCCTAAGCCCAAATTTGTTGAGGAATGTAGAAATAGAAAGATTGGTCAAAATGGAAAGACACAATTCAAGCAGAATTGAATTTAGGGGTGAGCAAAACTCGATTCGACTTGAAAAAATTGAAAAAAAAATTGAATTTCGAGTTAAACGAATCGAGTTATTAGAATCAACTCGAATTTTTTTTTCAAATTTTGAGTTCGAATCCAGTTGAGTTTTCGAATTCGAATAACTCGAATAATTCGAATAATTCGAATAATTCGAATATCAAACTATAACATTTTACATTTTTAACCCAAACTCTCAAATCTTTTTACTTTTCCCTCAAAACTTTTACTCCTTTCTACTTTCCCCCCAAAACTTTTACTCCCCTACCCTCTCAACCCTCCAATCTACCCAAAATCCATTTCCCACCAAAATTTTACTCTCCCATTTATTTTTTCTCAAAATTTTACTCCCCAAAACCCTCAAAATATTTTATTTTCCTCAAAATTTTACTCCTCCCACTTTTCCCTAAAACTTTTATTCCTTCCCATCTCACCTCTCATCTACCCCAAACCCTCCCCTCCAATTTTTTAATATTTTCCTCCAAAATTTTACTCCCCTATTTACTTTCCTCAAACTTTTATTCCCAAAACTTTTTATTTTCCCCTAAAATTTTACTTCTCACCCTTTACTCTCAAATAAAAAATTAAAATTATCCAAAAAAATTAAACATAAATAGTAATAATTTTATTTATATCTACTATTTATATTATTAAATTAAATTTCACATTTTATATTATTTATATTATTGAATTGTTTAGTCATATTGAATATTTATGTTAAAGTTGAATTATTAATTATGCCATAAAATATTCGTGTTAAAATTTTATATTGGTATCAATTTCACATTTTACTTTTAAAATAATTTTATTAAAAAATCATATTTTTACATTTAATATATTTTGTAATTCCAAAATACATAGTGACAAGAATCAAAATAATTGAAACAACTAAGCAAGCAAAGAAGCTAACCAGTATATAAAAAATTAATAAATAAATTATGAGGTGATGAAAGTTAATAAAAAATTTGATTAAGGTGGACAAATTTTATTACGATAGGTGATAGTGGTTACAAGGACCCAAAATTATTTTTTAAAATTTAACTCGAACAAATATATTCGATTCGATTCGATTCGAATTCTATCTCACTTGACTCGATTCGAGAAAACTTTAAAAAAGTTAGGGTGATAAAATGAGATTCGAAAACTCGATTAACTCGAAAATTTTCGATTTGATTCGATCGAATGCTCACCCCTAATTGAATTCACTTTATAAACATGAGGTTTTTGGACCTGTAACCCAAACATATAAATATATAAAGTTGGTAGGATATAAATGGGTATTTGTGCGAAAATAAAATGAGAAAAATGAAGTCATAAGATATAGATCACAACTTGTAGCACAAGGATTTTCGCAAAGGCCAAACATTGATTACGAAAAGACATATTCTCCTGTGGTGGATGTAATCACATTTAGATATTTTATTAGTCTGGAAGTATGTGAAAAAATTGACATGTGTCTAATGGATGTTATTACAGCCTATTTGTATGGTACATTTGATATGAAATTTATATCAAAATCCTTAAGTGATTTAAAATCCTATAAGGATTTAAAATCCCAAAAGGATATAGAGTTTCTTAGGAAAATTTCTCGATCAGATTAAAGAAAAGTTTATATGGATTAAAACAATCTAGACTTATGTGGTACAATCTTCTTAGTTAATATTTGTTAAAAGAAAGTTAATAAAACAATCCAATTTGTCCATGTGTCTTTATAAAAAGGTATGGAACAAGTTTTGTGATAATTGCTGTTTATGTTGATGATCTAAATATTATTGGAACTCCGAAAGAGGTTCAAAATGCAGTAAATTGTTTAAAGAAAGAATTTGAGATGAAAGGTCTTAAAAAAAATAAAGTTTTGTCTTGACCTACAGATCGAGCATTTAAAAGATGGAATTCTTGCCCAATAGCCAACTTATATGGAAAAGATCTTAAATAAATTTCACATGGATAAAGCGCATCCGTTGAGTGCCCCGATGGTTGTACGACCGTTAGTTGTGAATGAATACCAATTTCGCTCTTGTGAGAATGACCATGTTTTAACTCGGAGCTAGGTATAGTGATGGATCGAGTCAGGAGATAGTGGGGACTTTTTGAAATAGACTAAATAGGAATTTTTAGTATTGAATTAGGAAGTAATTAGAGCCTATAGAAAATTAGAAAATACTCTTTAGATAGGAAATATTGAAATAGAAGCATTGACAAAATTAAAGGCGTATAGAAATTATTGTGGCAAAAGTAGGAAATTAGAAAGGTATGAAAATATATGGAAAAAGTGGAAAAATAAGGAAGGACTAATAGGAACTGTTACCTAGTAAAAATATGATTCATACATTTTATGGAAATTAGTCAATGATATATTTTATGGATATAATTATTAGGGGTCAAAGTATAAAGATGTTAGGTTAGAGGACTAGTTAGCAAAGTAACCATTTTAATGAAAAATTGTGAGATTTTTTTTAAGAATGTGTAGAAGTTTTGGCTATCTGAGCAGTTGACTCCACGGGTGGAGACATAAATGTATTTATTGGAAGAATGATACATTGGACTGGACCCAAGATGAATTAATTCTGAATCTATTTGTGAAATAATTCACTTGTGACATTCATTGTGTGATTTACCGAAATCTTGAGTTAGTCACTGACTATGCGGATGTAACTCATGTGCTTTGATATAAGTGGAGGCTTATGCTCCAAAGATGATCGAGCCCATAGTCAGTATATTGGGTACATGACTTTTGTATGACATGGTTTTACTAGCGACAGTGGAATTCATAACTCGATTAAAGAGTTAAAATATCCTCTCATTGGCATTGTGTGGATTGATAAATATGGAACGTGGCCACAGGTTGCTTGTTCTCAAACAAGCAATTTATCATAGTCATTTGTTGACAGTGGTCATATTATTTATTATAAAGGCACAATGGTGATAATGAGATAAAGATTGTATTGAGTGAGCGGATTTAACTTAAAAGAATCAAGGATATCATATCAGGGTAAAAAAACACATGACGAGGTCATTGGACAAAGCAATTTGGTGAATTGCTTTCGTAAAGAGTATATAATCAGGAGTTTTCAATCAGGACACTTCTTGTAGATTGGCTCCATAATTAAGTAAATTGTAAATTATCAGAACAATACTTCTGGACATAATTGCAATTACTCGAGTCTATTTGTATAGGTCCTATTAGTCCCTCCGCTAGCTCAACAAAAAATTGATCGGACTACATTTGAATAAGAAGAAACTTCTAAAACTTTGGAAATAATTTAATTAAGTTGATTTATTCGATGTGAAATTAAATTAGGTGGTCGTGAGAATTGTTTAACTAGAAAATTTGATTAAAGAATTTTCTTAAAAAATTAATCTGGAAAATCTTAGTGATTTTTGGGAAGATTAATTTAGATCAAGTAAAATTAAATTAATGAAATTAATTTAGAAATAATATGATAGTTTTGAAAATTAATTTTCAAGTCAGATAATTGACCTAATGGGTAATTGAACTTGAAAATTGGACTTGAGATTGAAAATTAGGCTTGAGAACCCAAAACTGGGTCGATGGTACAATCAGTGGCTAGATCATACCGATCGGACTGTCACTCACCCGGACTGAACCGACTTGGGGTGCCGTGAGGGTGTCGCACTTGCGATGGCACCACCAGAAGACAGTGTCAAGGGCGACGATAGCAACATTTTGGTGGTTGACAAGTGGTCCTCCAGCGGTTAAGAAGTGGAGGAATCACACTCCTACTAGGACTCTGCTGGATAATTTGATTTAAATTAACTATTCCTAAAATAATATTATTTTAATAGATATAATATTAAATTTAGTTTAATACTTATCTTGATAGTATTTTATTAATTTAATATTAAAGCTATTATCTTAATATTAAATTAAGTTTAATATTTATCTTATAGATAAATATTCTATTAATTTAATAGATTTAATATTAAAATTAATCTAATATTTATCTTGATAAGTATTATATTAATTTAATATAAAAAGGTACAATTTTGATGAAATGTTTATTACTTTAGATATCACAACCAAGTTCTTATTTTTGGAAAAAAAATTAAAAAAATCTGATTTTTCCCTTAAACTTATTTTTCGTTGCGTTTTCCAAACCCGATTTTTCCAACAATTCAGAGTTAGGTTGTGCTCTACCTATAAGTATAAACAAATAATCAAATTAGATTTCTCTTCCTCTTGAATGGTTCGATTACATAGAAAGTGGCATTCTTTTAATCTTATACATATTTTGAGTTATTTATGAGAATGGATGTGATATTATATATTAGTTATATAATTGTTATTTTTTACCAAGGTTGTGTTTATTAGGAAATAGACCATGGACTATCATCTTCACGTAGGACTATTGTTTTAAATTCATAGAATTCTTGTGAGCTAGAAGCATACATAGGACTTAAATGTAATTTTTTGAAAAGGATCCCATGGCAAGGAGAAGATGGATCGATAGCGGTTGAAGACCCAATGTATGTCTTGTGGTGAAAAACTGTATAATTTTTGTTTTTCATTTATTTTCTAGAAATAGAACCATGGAAACCTTGGTCGATGATTTTATTTTAATTACTCATCTCCTTATATATATTTATTTTATAATTGTTTATGATATTTATATTATGTTATATTATAACTTTGATATATATGTATGAGATGATCCACAGCTAAACGTTTAAAAAATAAGAAGTGTGGTAATGAGAAAATACATGTGTTGTATTGTTCTATTTACTTTTTTAAGTTATTCGATTGTTGCAAGAAGTGTGGTAAAGAGAAGTTGCATGTCTAGGATTGGCTCTGACAAGGAAAGACTTGGCTTTTAAGTTGTCAAATTTGACTCACCTTGTAACGCCCCAAAAATTTAGGTTTTTTATTTGTTAAATTTTGTCAAGTTAAGTAATTTGCTTCAGTGGTTAAATGCTTTGGATGTGCAATTGAGGTCAAGGGTTTAAATCTCACTCTTGAAAATTTTTGTTATTTTTGTTTCTATTCCCATCTCTGTTCATTAGACTTAAATACCATCTTTGCTCAATTTATGATAGAATGAGCCTGTTGGTTCAGTGGTAAGGTGTTAGCTAGCCCTTTAGTCTTGTGTTCAAAACCTTGCATGAGCAAAATGACAATATTTTTTCTATTTCCTTAGTAGGTCGGCCATGAGGTGGTTGAGGTTGGGATTCAGTCTTTAGGTAATCTGATAAGATGTCAGGAAATTGGGATAGTTTTGATTTTATCTTTTATGGTATTTTTTATTTTATTTTTCAAAAAAAACCCCAAAATTTAAAATCTCTCCTCAACCACCGTCATTTTTTTCCACTACCTTCTTGGTCATTTCTTTGTTTTGTTTTTCCTATTTTTCTGTTTTAATTTTCCCCTTTCTTTTTCTTGTTTTCTTTGCAGTTTCTACCTTCTTCCTTCTCTACAATTTTCTTGTTGGCATTAAATTCTTTTCTCTCTTCCGTTCTATGTTTCGTCGGGCTGCTAATCTTTTAATGGTCTTTGCATAAGTGTTCTTTACTGAGTTCTTATAAGAGGATTTTGATGGACAAAATTGCTTTTATTTTTGTGGCGTAGTTTTGATATATGTGAACCTTTGTTAGGTGAGGATCTTGAGATTAACATTCCTCCGACGATTTAATTATGGTTTGGAGTTGCTGCTCATTTCAGGCATGTAATAGATAATTGGGCTTGTAGTTTGGTGTTGATTGGAATTTGTGTTGATTTAACGAATTAGTTTTGGGGGTAAATTGTTACTGCTTTGAGCATATCAATTGTCGATTTTAGATTCTGGTATTCACGTGGTTTGTTTCACATTAAAAAATACCCAAGTGTGTAACGAAAACCTGAAAAATTATGAACAATAGAAATTTAAAAAACTGGACTGTCGATGCCCAGACGGGCATGTGGGCCCAAATTCTGAAAATTTTCGCTAGGGCAGTATTTGGCGTATGAATCAAATGTAGCCCTATCATAGGGTTCGTATGGTATAAATTTGACTATGAATCATGTTTTTTGATGCTTTGTTACTATTAAATATGACTTATGAATTCATGGGTAATATGTTTTATGTGATAGCATGATCTGTTATATGCTAAAATATCATCTGGATCAGATGTGTAAAGCATGTATGTCATACATGTATCTATATTTGTTTAGTTTTGCATGGGCATTTGGGTGGGTTTGTAATTATGGAGGAAGTGTGGGCAGTTTAATTTATTTGCCGTATTTGGTGGCTCAGCCATGTATATCTTTTCTGGTAGATTACCACATCTTGCTCTTGCAGCTAGACTGCAAATATTCTGAAAAGTGACATACGATCACTTTGCGTTGTGTGGGGCTAGAAGGGTATTTAATACCCTAATTGGTGTGTAGGGATAGTCAGAGATGGTGTGTAGTGGATGGGGGTAGGATTTGAGTCTGTATCTGATATGCATCTGTTTTTGTATCTGATTATGAAATATGTCTGATTGGTATTTGAACGCATGTCTGGAATTGTATCTAATGAATTATGTGTATCTGTTGTATTAATTATAATTAGTTACACACTGATCTTGTAAGCTTACTCCGGTTTGTTTACTCTCAGGTAACCCACAGACATAGGACGGATCGGTGTGACGGGAGCTTGGTTAAAGATATTTAATTTTGTGATTCTTTTAACTTTGTTTACTTTGTTTTGGTGTTGTTGGACTGTTTTTGATTTGGACTTTATTTTCTATTTTGAACTGTTTTATCGTTTTTAAATTATAATAACTTTATCAGCAAAACGATGGATTTTCAATATCAAATCCCGTTTTCCAAAATTGAATTTAACTAAGAGTTTCGCTACAAACATAAGTGTTTTATAAATATAAATTTAATTGACAAATTTAATCAATTAAGAAAGGTATTTTTTAAAAATAAACTGGAATTGTATTTAACAAAAGTTAGTGTTATTTCTACAAGCCTCAAATGATTTCTGAATTTTCAAATTGAATCATAGTAACTTTCCAGATCTGGCTATAACCTCTAGGTCAGGTTTGAGGTGTTACACACCTTCTTTTCCTGAGATCCTACCAGGTGCATGGTTCACATTCACTTCTTCGTTTATTCCTTGAGGAGAAAAACTGTGGAGAATTAAAATTATTTGTTTTTATGATCGATTGATTCTTGTAAATAATTGAATGTGAATATTATAAAATTGTCATGGCATGCCATGCTTATATTGGAAACATGTCATATAGGTTAGGTAAGAATGCCACTATGACTATTGTATGATTATTCGTGAAATCTAGGATAAAAACCTTGCATGTTTTTAAAATATTGAGTGGGAGAAGGTTACCTCCATTGATGGTCCCTAAGTGATAGCATGATAAAGTTTTGAGTTAATGATGGGTGTTGAGTAAATAGTTACACCCTAATATAGTCTCTTATTTAATAGTTTTCTATGAAAAATATTTAAGCTAGAGATGATAGCCAAACGTTAAATGGTCGTTGATTTGTGTGGAGTCTTGAGAATTAAGATTCACGAACTGATTGAATGTAATCAATGTTCTTGCTAGTTAATCATGGACCCCAAGGTGACATGATTGATGGGTGTGAGAATGATCGTAGCAACGAAAAAAATGTTTTTCAAGGTTTTAATGTAAGACACATGTATCATACTGCATTCTTGATATGTTGCTGAAATGAAAATATTTTCTTAATACAAAGATAGTAATTAGTGAATCTTTATTGTTTTTTAGTTCAAATATGTCTCTTATTCCTCCTATTAGCATTATTACTGAGAATAAATTGAATGGGGATAGCTTTCGAGAATGGAAACGGAACTTGCTAATAGTTCTCAACTGTAAGAAACACAAATTCGTCATTGACGAACCTTGCCCACCTGAAGCTCAGCCTAAAGCAAGAAATTGCTGGAGAGATTCTGACTTGATTGCTCGATGTTATATGTTAGCGAGCATGAGTAGTGTGTTGCAAAAGCAACATGAGAATTTTCATACTGCCAAAGAGATCATGAAAAAATTAGAGGATATGCTTGGAAGCCAAGTCACATTGGCTCAACAATCTGCTATTACAAATTTGATGAACTCCGAGTAGCAACTCGACTAGCCAATCAAAAAGCTTATGCTTAAGCTTATGAAATTCTTTGCGGAAGAGAAGGACAATGGGGTTGAACTAGACGTGAACACTCAGATTGAAATAGTGTTCTAATCCTTGACCAAGGAGTTTGTTAGCTAAAGGGCCGCGTACAACTTTGGGAACAAGACGCTTACCTTGACTTAGCTTATGAAGGAATTACAATCCTATGAGTTGAACTTGAATGGTGGTAAGTCGGTTAAGGAGAAACTTGAGGCAAACTTAGTTGTGTGCTTCTCGTCTTCTAAGGGGAAGTAAAAAGCTAAGGGAAACAAGACCCTGACTAAGTCTTCGATTCCACCTCGTTTGAATAGGAATAAGAATAAAAAGTCAAAAGATCATAAAAAGATCAAATGTTTCTTCCATAACAGGAAAGGGTACTTCAGCTCAAATTATAAGGAGTATTTGGATTATCTAGCCAAAAAAGGAGAAGACGTGGAACTTATTGTGGTTGAAGCTTTCTTAATGGAAGAATCAATTAAAAACTAGGTTATTAATTCTGAAGCCATTAACCATGTGTGTGCTTCTTTACAAGGGTTTCGCAAAATGAGAAGTTTGCGCGACAGGAGCCTTTTGTTGCAGACTAGAAATGGGAGCTATGTTTCAGTCAAAGCAGTGGGAGTTCAACTTTCGGCTCATCAAGGTTTTGGTCCTCTGTCTTGACCTCATCGTCCTCCTTTTTAGTAGGCTTTTCCGAGTTTACTAGTGTTTTACTCAAATAAAGTGTGATCACATTTACATGCCCTTTTCCGTCCTTTCGGGGATTGTTTTCCTCATGGCAATTCCGCCACTACAAGTGGATTGTTTACATTCACTAATGGGCTTGCCTTAAAATTCTCTCTAGTTCAGGATCTGGCTCGATTGGAAGGGTTCCTTTTCGAGTCATACATTGAAATAAAAAAGAAGTTAAAATAAATTAAAATTCAAATATAGTAAAAATCAAATACAAATAAAAATCTGTATCTATAATTATAAAATTTCCTATTTTTTCTATCAAATGTAGAAAATTTAATTGAAGTCTAATGTCAAAACTTCCCTGGTGCCAACAACTTGGCTGTCACTAGGCGTGCAAACGTTTGAATTGGAAATTCTGCAACAAAAAGATATAAAATTAACCAACAGTGTCCGTAAATATATGATTCAAATTTTAATATAGATTAATTTTACAACAAAACACGTTGGGAAGCATTCCGAGGATTGTACCCAAGGGAAGTTTAATTAAACCTAAAATAATTCTCTACACTAATAAATCTAAATAATATCGATTTAAATTTATATTAAAAAAATTAAATTAACATCAATTAATCGAATTAACCTAAAAGTTATTTAAATTAAAATCAACCAATTACCAATTGAAATAAATCCAATACAATAAGTAGGAGATCAACTCACTTTAGTGATTGTAATTAACTTCAGAACTTGGATTTTATTAAGTTAGCTATTAATTAACTAGTTATTACCTCTCGGCCTGTAACTATTTAAATAATCGACCAATGCACGCTTACCTCTAAGCATCACTTTCTTGACCGAGATAAATTATGAGGTACTCAGTAAACTTATCTCTCGATCTCATTTATCCTAAATTACTTCCTAAGGGCGTGGGTTTAATAGCACATAATTTAAGCCAACTAACTCGGATTTCAACCATCGTTCATTCCTTAATTATTCACACATTTGTTCGTTAATCTCCCTAAGGAAATTAGCTACTCATGGATCTAAATACAAGAATTCCTATACTCATATATAACATGCAAAGGAACAAATTAAATAAAAGTAAGGAGTAGAGAAATAAGTTCATTTTTTATATCGATTTGAACTCGAGAGCGAAATATACTTTAACAGTTGCACAGGTCACCTCGATTGCAATTGGAATCAACACCGAAATAATGAAAAACTATTATATTAAAGCCTTGAATTGAAATCGAATCCAAGTTTAAATAAGAACAAAAGTATAAAAAGGACTAAATTGAAAAAAATAAAAACTAAACTAAAAACCCTAAAATACTAAAATAACTCACTTGGCCAAGTCTCCTCAAATGAGACTTAACATGCCTATTTATAGAGTTTATGCTTAGACCTAATTAGGGTTGCTAAAGAGCCCAAAAATTTGATTAAGGTACATTGTGCGGACTAAAATACCCTTAACTAAAATTTTTGTTCATAACTTGGTGTCGCGACACTGCCCCTGAAATTCTGGGTATTTTGGCTTCAAAGTTTGATGTTGAGAAACCACTTCGCGGTGTCACGACGCTGCTGTTGTCCCTCATCTTCTGAGCCTAAAAACAGTGTCCTACACACTAGATAGAGTTGTTATATCATCCCTAAGCCCACAGTGGCCCATTAGGGCATTACATAACTCAAAATTGCATAAAAGCGCTTATTTTGCATAATTTAAACACAAAACAATAAAAACTGCAAATGAAATAAAAACATATAAAAATTCTATAAAAAAAGCTCGTTAAGTGTTGGAAAGCCCTTAATTTGCCACAACGAACTGTGGCAGATCATAGCTTCGAGAGGAAGTGTCCCCCAAGGATGAGAATCGCAAGCCATAACATCCTTAGATGAATCTTGTAAGGGGAGATCCATCTGAGAATTATCAACGGAGGGTTCCCAAATGAAAATCCCACCAGCACTATGTTGTGTAGGTACCCATTCTAGGGCAACCACCTTTTGTCATTTATACTGATGGGAAACTTCTTCATTTTGCCTCTTTGATCTGGATACTTAAGCCCTCTACTGCTCATCTCTATTACACGGGGCAAGGTTTGCAAAACCACAAGAGAGAAAATAGATAGGTGATCACATAAGTCATCAAGAGAAAGAGAAAACAACACATACCCCTCCAAGATCTAGCTGCAAGCACATCATACTCGCTTGAAGTGATGCTAACAGTAAGAGAAGAAATATGTTGCTCCAAGTCTGGTATCAATATGGGCACCACGTGCGGAGACCTAAGAGGAATTTTCCATTTTTTATCCTAAAACCCCATGTAATTCGAGAAAAATTTTAAAGGCTTCAGACGCAAACCCCAAAGATATTTGTTGACAGTATCCTTCAAGTCATACAACTTGGATTGTTTACATTGCATCAATTACTTAACATCCCTTAAGCCATATAATAAATTTGGAGCGGTGTACCCTATAGCCCTCTTATCACAAAGCCAATAGCGAAACACCTTATGAAGGGAGGTATCGTGAGGAATAACCAAGGTGCCATTATGATTTGAAAGATTATAGGCATTCTCCCGTCAGGAATGTGCTTTAGTCAAGGATGATGAAGATAAGAGGAGGGCATAGGTATTTTCCATTCAATGGGGGATCCAAAAGACTCCCCCAACTTTAACTTTACCAAAATATACTTCTCAGGGTCTAGCTTCAACCTTCCCACTCCTCTATAAATGAGCTGTTTAGTCTCCTCCCTTGTAACCACAAGGTACACCCCCTTATAGTCTTCCTTCCCCTGAAAGGTATGTTGGAAAAATCTGGTTTAGAAAAATGGTTTTCAGTCATAGCGAAAAATTAGAATTTTGAAAATCAAGTCGGTTTGTGATATTTATTGCAATAAACATTTCTCAAAAAGTATTTATTCTTTCAGTGAAATGGGTCTTAGACTTTACTAACTATAAAACAAATGACCTTCTTCGTTATTCTCTTACCAAGAATTGCTTCAAACATAAGCTTTAACAGTCATGAACCAAACACAGAACTAGAAATGATTTATTACTTTCATAAAGAAAGTAATTTTCTCTTAATAGAAATTGGTAGAATTGAAACACCCAAAAATAGAATTTAATCTTAGAAAACAAAGTCTTATTACTTTCGGAAGAATTAAAATATATCAAACTTATATAAAACTTGTGTAAATAGCTCTACTAGTGTTAACTATTTATAAAGAGAGATAGGAGAATCCTAGTTGAATTAGTAAAAAATATTATTTAATTAATAGAAAACAATATTCTACTCTTATGATGAGGGAATGCCTATAATCTTTATAAATTAAGATTTTTTTATTTTCTATTAATTTTATAGGAATTTAATCTAATCTAATTAATTAGACAATATTCTACTCTTAGAAAATAAAAAAATATTATTTAATTAATAGAAAACACTATAGTAAATAATACTAGGGTTGTCGCCCTTCTCTCTTATGATGACGGAATTTGGGCCTTTCTTGTACTGGGTCCAATTATATGTGCTTCTTGTATTTTTAACCCAACACTTTATAATTTAATCTAACCCAATAAATGTTTTTTATTTTCTAAAATAAATAAATATTAATTAATTAATTAATTAGATAAATTATTAATTTTCCAATTAAAGATTTTCTCAACCAATTCTAACCCCATTAAAGTCATGCCAACTTTATCATAAAAGAATCTATGAGAAAATATATATAAGTTTCATATTCAACATATTCACAATGACAAATTAATTTAATTCTATTTTCCAACCTCAATTATTTAATTAAATAACAATATGAAAAACTTAAATTAATTCTCAAGTTATTTCTATACTTAGTGAGAAAATATGATCATTTGTGAATATAACTCATTTCTTTAACCTCATCATTTCCATCTATTTCTGTTTACTTGGTTCTACATGCAATTCATTTCTGGTTCCAATAAGCTTGCGGAGGGACTGATTGGACATAAGTAATTAGGGCTCAAATAGTTTAAAATTAATTTCTAGCTTTTTGCCTATTAATTATAAACTTATTTAGTTATGAAGTCATTCCACTATAGTATTGTGATTAAGCTCTCCCCAATTCCATACCATTACGAAAGCTACTTAATCAATTCTCGTTCAATGACCTTGTCATCAATGTATTACCCTCACAAGATATCTTTAATCTTTTTGGGATAAATTCATTCTTCCAATATGATCCAATTTTATCTCATGGTAACTATTACATCTTCTTTAATGAAAAGTCAATTACTATCAAATAGTAATTAAGTCTTTTATCACAAAGACAAACAACTCATGAATACGTTTACTTTTCATCTATCATGTAATTTCGATGAGAGGGTATCATTTACCCATTAGTTGGGCTATGAATTCCACTATTATGAATGATGCTACATACTGCAGAAGTCGTATACCTAATGCACTAGCTTTCAGTTCCTTATCTATTTTAACTCAATATTTTACTTACATCAAAGTATATAAGTCACAAATACATAGTCCATCATTCACTCAAGATTAAGGTATGTCAAACTATGAACATCATAAGTGAACAAAACCATAAAAGGGTCTAAGATCTTCTATTTGGGTATTTTTTGATATATTGTCAGTCCAGTCAGTCACATCTATGTCTTTATTTTTTGGGAGTCATCTGCTCAATGCCCAAGACAAAGCATTTCCCCAATTGAATTTGATAGACGACATATTAGTCTTTCAATTAATTTGCTCAATTTTGATTAGACTAAGGACATGTTTACGTCTACTAATACAAGATGTCTTTTCGTATTACGATAAGACCACTTAATACCTCTTAGTATTAGTTAAACATTAGATAATTAGTGAGCCAATATTTGCTTCCATTTTGCTTTGCATGCAAAAACATTAAGATATACAAAGGGTATTAATATAATTTATGGATATAATGAAACCAGTTTGTTCAAAAAAAACACAAGTATACAACGATGATAATACTACACTTAGGACATCAGATCCAACAGGGTGTACATATATTGGAACAATAGCATGGAAGGCCATATCCCCCTATATCCACATTTGATCATAAAACCAATTATTAACCACTAGGAGTTCCTAACCAACTGCTCGGGTGCTAAACAGTAGGAATTCAACAAATCCATGACAAATTGGTGAGGCGACAAGTGACACCATGCCTCTATCACGAAGAATGAAAGGTAGAATCCCGGTCTCCCCTGCCAAAATGTGGCCCAAAAATAAAACTCAAACTATGCTTCCTCACAGGAACACTAAATTAATACTTAGGAAGCCTTATTAGAAAGCCCTTACATCTTCGCGTCATTCACATCTTTTGTTTTGTTTTCATGCACTTACACTCGACAACTACCACCAGCTCATCAAAGTCCCTTATATGTTCTAGGATTTGCCCCTTTTAGCTTTCAATCATTAGAGGCCTCCTGGAATCGACTGAAGTCAACCTATTATCCGATGTTGTTGTCCTATTATTAATAGAAAAAGACCTATCTCTACCTCTTTGTGACTAAGATATGTAATTCCTTCATCCTCTATTGCATGTTTAACCATTTTCTGAGTATGATTGAGAAAAAAATGAGTAAAAAGAGAAAATTTGAAATACTTTTGAATTAAACAAGAATCTCGAGCAAAAATTGTGAAACATGTAAGTAGCTTTATGGAAAGTAGAAAGACAATTTATAAAGTTATCAACTATTCTTCATAAATGTGTTGCTTTGAGGACTTAAAGTCATGACCAATAATATCTGGCCACCTAAACAATGTCAAGTGCTCATCATCATGACCACTACTCCCTAGAAGAATGTCATATTTATGAAAAAAATTTTAACTACGCTTCACCTTCTCTGGCTAGATAAGCTTTTGAGGATCCTCGAAGCATGCCTCAGGGAAGGTCATTTTATGATCTCCCACTGAATTGGGGGGTCTTGTAATATCCCTCCACTAAGAAGACACATGTCAGGCCCAAAAGGTATTGTTGACTCTGCATTGAATTAATGAGCATGAACGCCTGTCCCACTCCAGACGAGACCTACCATTCGGGCTTAAAGGAGAATAATATCCTAATGTAAAAACACTTCTAATATAATAATGAGGCTATTTAGGCTTAACTACCTCATATTGATAGAGTCCCATGATACATGTATATGATTATCCATTACGCATTTAATAGGATTGAACACCTATCTGGCCATATCATGCCAGTGGACAAGGAAATCTTTCCTATAAATACTGTAGAAACTATGAATAGAGGATCAATCTTTTAGCACCTTAACACAAATTTTAGCATTTCCCCTTTTAATCAGCATGTCCTCTTGTCCTTGTTCCTACTCTCGGCCTCTACAAGTGAACTAGCCTCCATTGCACCACCTTAACCACCTCTTTGTTCCTCCGTATTATTGTTGTGTGTAAAATTGTATTGCAAATGTGCAAGTGTACATGTTGATTCAATTAATATAACGATAAGTGAAAATCGCCTCCATAGGGATCAGAAGTTGATTTGAATTGGTAAGTATATTGAAGATTTAACAAATAGAGCTGTGCAAAATAAACAAAGTATAACTTGGTGAAGGGAATTAATGAATGAACTAATAATATCAATTATAACTAAAAATGACCAAAAAATATAAATGTTGTGGCAATTCACAAGGAACAAGTTGAGAGTATTTTTGCTGTTGAATGATAAAGGTTGGAATTACTCAGGGAATATTTTCATAACATAATAATGCCATGAAAAAGTTGTGACTAAACTACTGCCCAGAGATGTACTACTGCATCCTACTTCTTTCGAGAGTTAAACTTTAATTATTATTCGGAGTTTGTGTATGTCTACAAGACTCACGAATGATAACTCAACTACATTCTACACCTGTACAGATCACATCTTCTATGTCTAGAGTGTTGCGAATATTCGTTCGAGTACTCGCCTGTATCAAACGATTACTAATTTGATGTATTTAATTCTTTTAGATTCAAATTCATCTAAGATCATAACACACAGTCAACTATGTCTAGAGCTTGCAAGCATGCATTCCAAATAAACAAGAATATAATGAAACAATAATCTTAATCAAAATCATATTATTGGAATTACAACTAATTTAATATTCATCCAAATAATTCCAACCCAAAGATAATTAGCTCATGGGTTGGGCAATGAAATCAAAAATTAAATCAGTTAGAAAAATCTCAAGTTTTACGAATCATAGATTCAAAAGTAAAAAAATAAAACAAAGGCAGAACTGCAGGAAGTTCTTGCTGCACTCCAACTTCTTATCAAGATTCTACGCAGAACTATAACACCCCTAGTCCATCTCCGTCGCTGAATTAGGATTACGGAGTGTTACTAAACAATCAGAACATTTAAACATTATATCATATAATATTATAATCATCTCATAAACCATTCATTCTCAAGCACAACGTCCCTAAATCAAGCCCTCGAGGCTCTAAAAATATCTTAGAAACAATTTGGGACCAATTTGAAATAGTTTAGAAAGCTTAAGAAAAAGATGCAAAAGTTGCCAAACAGGGGTCACATGGCTGAGACAGAAGCCGGTGTCTCAGGCCGTGTAACAATTGAACTAGGGACACATGGCCATGTCCCAACCCATGTCCTCACTCGTGTAACTCTCTGAGTAGTGTCACACGGCCATGTCACACGCCTGTGTGCTAGGCCATGTAACTCACTGACTTGCACCCTAGCGAACTCATCAGATGACACACGGCCGTGTCTCCAGGCCGTGTGTCTTACACGGCTGAGTCACACGCCCGTTGGTCAGGCCGTGTGGACCCGAAATGAACCTTAAACAACAAGTTTACCAATTCATGCTTACTTGGACTCTAAGTAATTCTACTAGGCATAAGACTTGTTGAAAGTGACATTAAACAAGCTAAAAACATGCTAAATCAACCATACTAAGTGCCTAACCAATGTATCCTCATTGATACCACAAGTATATACAATTTTACAACAAAAAGAACTATCATTCAATGTTAAATCACACCATCTAACATTCAACCAATATGTCAAACATAGACACCTCATTCACAACATTCCAATCACACTTACCATGAACTTGCACTTAAACATCTTACCTCATTCACATATATCATATAAGTTGATTATTTACACTTAAGATCATAATTAACATTTTACATATCAAAACAATAGTAATGACATACATGCCATATAATCCAAAATGAACATTCTAAAAACTACCGAAAATGAGTGGATAGTGTGACTTGAGTGCCGATCCAATCGTCCAACCTTCAAAGTATCTACATGAATAGAAAATAACACAAGTAATCTCATTGAAGCTTAGTAAGTTCGACGTACTAAAACGATAAATCTTACCGAAGTAAGTACAAAAAATCAAATAAGAATATTACAACCATATGTGTTCCATGTCATGCACAATCTTAAGCGGTGAATTGTAAAATTCAATTCAGAACTCAATACATGACAAAACCATCAAAATCACTAACAGGTTACCTTACCGAGATTTACAATCTGATGAACGACTTATAGATATGAGTACATTGATATTCCAACCGAAACACACTAGATGCTTATAAGAGCTAATCCCACTGAAACACATCAGATGCTCATAAGAGTCGGTCCATTTGATAACACACCAATGGCTCCGAAGAGCTAGTCCAACTAAAATCAGACCAAAACAGAGAGTATAACACAAGGGTTCACAAAAAATGCTGAAACTTGGTCTACTCAGGAAATAGATATATATATCAATCCACAATAATCTCCACTCCAATCCCCTATTACACACCATATCTCAATTGTACTCTATCCAGCGTTCAATCCGATCTAAATATTGAAATTCAATAACATTTCTCAATCTATAAACAAATATATCTACTATACCATTTTATATCATCGAACATTTCATATAGACGCTAAATTTTAAACCGTACGAACTTACATGGACTGAATTGTAGTAGTTGTAGAAGTTTAGGGACTAATCCGCGATTTTTCCTTTTCCATGAATATCAATACGGTCTTGATATAAAATGTAAAATTTCTCAATTATTAGCTTAAATTTCACCTTCCAATTCACTTTACATTTTATACCCTTTTATTTTTGAATTTACACAATTACCCCTAACTTTTATAACTTTTACAATTTAGTCCTTTAACCCAAATATCATCAAATTAACCAGTTTTCTCAAGTCAACTTTTTAGACGAATATACTAGGCCCTTAAACAGTCCTTACTAAACATCAAATTCACTATCAAACCCTAAAATTTTGACATTTTCATAATTTAAATTCCTTAATCAAAATCTAACAAAAATCACTTCACAAAATCACTAAATAACACAATCAAAGATTCAAATACATAATTATCATAAAAAAATATTCAAGATTCATCAATGACAACTTCTAAAATATTTAAAAAATTCAAAAGCGAAGGTACGGGCTAGCTGGACTTAGTTGCAACGATCTCAAAAAGATGAAAATTACAGGAAATAGGTAAGAATTGAGCTCACATGCACAAGGATGAAGAAACCGAAGCGTGAAGCTCTCTCCAATAGTGGTTTTGGCAAGGATTGAAGAAAAATGAATAGGAAATGTCTAATTTTTCAATTTGTTTTGTTTAATTTTTAATTTATTTACTATTATGCCATTAACATATAATATTCTATCATTTTTAATTTTAATTATCGTCCCACCACATTGATTAAGGCTTAATTACCACATAGATCCTCCCTCAATAACTACTTAAGCCATTTGATCACCAGAATGCCTTAATTAACAAGTTTTGCACCTTTTATAGTTTGGTCTTTTTTCTTAAATTAGCTACCTAAACGATAAAATTACCTAATCAAATTTTAATATGACTCTAATGACTCTATAAATATTTTATAGATAATATGTATGAGTTGACACAATAGAAATTTATGGTCTCAAAACAACTTTTCCATCACCACTGAAAATTAGACTGTGACAAGAATCTAGGGCAGATTTCTCTTCCTCTTTTTAATGCATGTGGTCTCTACCTTTTAGCTGGTACCCTTTTTTTCCCATCTTAATTACTTCATAGGGTTTTGTTGTAGAGAGAGTAACCACTCTTTTTCTTTTCTTTTCTTTTTTCCTCACAATTCGTATATTTTCTTCTCTTCTTTCTCCTACTTTTCTAGGGTAGATTCGTCCCTTTCAACACACATATTTTACTCATCTTTTTCAGGGTGATTTATTTGGTACACGTACAACTGGCTAAGAGTGATGTGGATTGAGTGCTACATCATCTTCCTAGAATTGCCGTGGCATTTCTATTGGCAGTTTATCCTACCAATTGCCATGGCAATGTTTCATCTCATTCATTCACTTTTCTTCTTTCTCTTTTGCTTCTTCTTGCTTTTTTCATCCTACCTGCACCTACTACCAAAGACTACCAAACCTCTTTCCAGCAATTAAAAGTAACATAAATTTACAATTAAAACGTAATCCAAGCTTTAGTATGTAATGCTCTAGTAATAAGTCTAAAATGCAAACATAATTTCTTAATTACAAGCAAATACTTCAGTGAAGATGCCTGAAATATAACTCATTTCAAGAGTTATCACACCCCTAAACTTAAATTATTGCTTGTCCTCAAGCAAATATGTATGAGTATGCATGAATGCAGGTATGCATAAATTTGCCAAAACATTACAATCACCAAATATATGACTGGACAATCTGAAATATATTTTTCACCTCTATTCTCAGCAGCCTTCTAAATAAAGAAAAATTGGTCTGAGTTCTATAGATTTGTTTAGGAAATGAAAGGCATAAAATGGTTCTTAAAAATAAAAGTTCCTAAATAATTATGTAATTATGGCTATAGCAGACCTCTCCTAATATATTTAAAATATCTTTCCTTTAAATTTAATTTCACTATTCTCACTTATTCAAGATTTTAATAACAATCATTACTTTATATAGAGAATTCAGCTTGTCACATAATTTCTTTGCTTGACAACCTCAATGGAGCAAACACTAGACTTCCAGATATTTCATCATGCCACAATTTGTATGGAATTCACTCATAAAGCTAAGGCTTTTAACTAAAAAGAAGGATGGAGCAAACAATTACCTCCTTAGCTACTCAGCCTAACACTTCAATGGAGTGTGCCTAAATTATTATTAACTTGATTTTTTTATCAATCTTATTTGAACTCATTTTTCTTATCAATAATACAATGGAGCAAACAAAAAATTACTGACCTACTAAATAAATTCAAACATTGGACTACAAAATGTTGCTAAGATATTCCTTATCATTTACAAACAAATTGTTAAATTTGGATCAAGAAATTCAAGATGCATTAAAAGAGTCATACTACAAACTTAATTGCATTGATACGTAACTTTTTCTACTTTTAAGAATCAATTTTCAAACAACTATCCTAAGCAAAAAAGACCTAACTACTCGAACAATTTTCTAAATTCATCAAAGAATTATTATCCTCATCGAATATCCTAGACAAAAAATATACTTAGTAAAGTCTGGTAATTGTTTGGCAATTGTATGTCATGGCAAAGAAAATGACAAGAAAACAAATATTAACATACATATCTAATGCAACCTATATGCATAACACACCCCCAAACCTAAAGGATGCATTGTCCTCAATGCATAAAAAAGAAAAATGTTAGATATCAAAACACATATTTACAAATATAGAAATGCAATGAAGAAAAAATGAATGTATGAATGAGGAATAAAAGCTTGGACAGAAAAATTGTTACTCTTGATTTGGTGATTGGCTGTTTAACGTCACAGTAATAATGTGCAAGCGTACACTATCGATGCACGTATAGTAGACAGATGTGAGTCTGTCAGATTTCGATCCCACAGGGATGGTAGTCTTTTGTCTATTAATGTTAGTGCAATAACTAGATAGAAACGTGGTAAATTGTAAGAATAGTTGTCGATGCAATAACTTGAAAACAATAAAATAAAATATGATAGTAATAAACCGGGATCCCCAACATGAATCTTCAGTAGAATACTAAGTGCTCACAAGGTATAAAGAGATAAGTCATTGTCGAAGCAATAAAGTTCAATATATATCTTACCCAGCGTCACCCATCTATTTAATCTGAGACTTAAACCTGCATAATAACCCCACTTTCTGGTGATGGCAGTATGACACTATTAAGAACAAGTGGACTAAATTCCTCTAATCCTCACTCAACTTCTGTTGAAATGCTTGTTGGCTCGATCTGTCATTGCGCTTTCCAGTGTTAGTGACTGTAATAACACTTCAGTGTAGCAAAAACATTCAAACCTCAAGATTAAACAATAAAAGCAAGATTGAATAAGATAACATTTCACCAAGAATTCATATGTACTTCCATATAAAAAGAAAATAGAGAATAATCACTAGCATTGAGAAAGATATAAGAAAGAATCAAGTGGAGAATACTATTCCTAGACAACTCGACTGAATCTCTCTATTCCTTCTTGTCTCACACTTAGGTCTCCTCATTAGAAGCTAGTCTGCATCTGGTTTTCGCGTTGGCTCACCCGTGAGAGGCTTAAGCTACCATAGCTGCAAGCTTCAAGGTAGGATGATGAAGACGATGATCTGAAAAAAACTCTCTTTTTCTTCTCACGTCCACCTTTTATGTCCTCATCCAACAGTATAGGTGTCCTTTCCCAAAATGATTATGTCCTTGAACGTACAGGTTGGTTATACCAGACTGGACAGCTCACGTAATTTTAGTTCTTATCCAGATAGCTGTCTAGTGCGGCGATAATTCTGGATGCAATCTGGAATTTACTCATGCAACGATATTAATGCAAAAAGATAGCAAAATTAAGGATAAAATAGGCTAGAATTCACTGAGTTATAAAATGCAATTACTAAACTAAAAATGCTAAAATGTATGCTAAGGATAATTAAATGGGAACAATTTAACAAATAAGTAAGGGGGAAAACCTATGTTCTTTCTAGTGCTATCACACCCTCAAACTTGACTTTTTACTTGTCCTCAAGTAAAACAGAAACTAGCAAGGCTACACAAAATTTTACTAAGGCAAATGATCATTCTAGCAACTTGAACCCTCTAAATTCCCAATGGATGAGTCATATTCAGATGAAATAATATTGCACCGACAATTCATAAGCATGAATGAATAAGGTTGCAACTTCATCAATGCTAGCATCATGCTTCAAACCCTAAGTTCTATCTACCATTACAACATTTATTGTACAATACTAAGTATACATTTTTTCGAAATAAGGGATATCATCGCATTACTGTACCCTTGTTCCTGAGAAGTAACGATGGGGTGCAACAAAACCCAGGGAGTACGTAATTGCGACGACACACACTCATGCAGCGACAGCCTTTGGCTAGATTGATTTTTCTAATGCTTGTATTGGAGTGTTCCCTTGTTAACATTCCATACTACACCCACTTTGGAGTGTCTCTATTTCATAACTATATATACAGATAGAAGGAGCTGCAAAAAGCAGATTCATTCAAGATTTAAGGAATGATAGCAGCCATCCATTACTAATGCACCCTAATTTATTCATCAATGAATTGAAGCTGTAACCTTTTGTCAAATTTATCCAACTTGTTCATTTTTAATTTACATGATTCAAGAATTAAGGATCGAATGTAACAAAAATTTTGAACCATTTTCATTAACTATAATTAAACCTTGCATTCTTCATTTTCGAAAACAAAAATTTTAAAATATGGATGCATTTCCAAGTCCCATGTGCATTCCCCTAAACTTAAAGTTTGCATTGTCCTCAATGCACTAACATGAAAATGTAATGACAATAAAAAATATGCAATGACACTATATACTTATCAAAATGAAACTTATAGCTACATGCAATGCATGAATACTATAACTAAAAATTAAAATAAACTAAACTCAGTTATCTGCTGCCATCGATATGGCTGCATGATGTTTCTTTCTCCCCCTTCTTTCGATTTTTTTCCTTGGAGCGCTTCTTTTTCTTTTCTTTGGGCTTTGCATACTCTTCGGCTCTGCCCCGGCATCATCGACTACTTCCTATGTAGGAGAGGCCATCTGGAGTGGTCTAGTGTAGACCACTATTGCTAATGAATTGCATTGCTCCTCACTGGTTACCTTAGCAACTTTCATCGGTTTTACTCTAGCTCACTCCAAATTATCATTATTTGCATCCACATGCTCGGGTGCTGTGAAAGTCTTCTCAACAAAATCTTCTTCTTCTTTTTCTTTCTTATTTTCAGTAACTTTTTCTTCTTTAGCAACAACTTCCTCTTTTGTAGCAGTAACTTCCTTCTCAACAATAGTGTCCTCTTGATCAGCAAAAATACCACCCTTAAACAAGCTATTAATCTTTCACAGGCATTTGTCAATGTCCCTAGATTCCTCTTCTTTCTCATTATCAGAGACCTGCACAATGGGTGGGGATGCCACCGATCTATCTCGGTATTCTAAGTCGTCATCCGGGGAAAAGAGGTCATAATTACGAATGATTGGTGGAAACATTGGGAATTCTGGTAGTGGAGATGGGCTTAGTTGGCCTCATGCGGCTACAATAGAACTGTTCCAGGCTCTGGTATATTCATAAAGCAAATTCTAGGATTTCTCCATATCTTCTACTGTAGCTACAAACCTGATCTGCCTGTTGTTGATGGATTTTGCCATTTTTCGACATATTTTAATTTGCGGCATAATGGCATCTCTGCATTCAGGTTTGTTCTTTTGCTGTCGGCTTTGCTTTGCCCTTTCTTACCTTACTATTTTTTGCCTCCTTCACTATTGACATGTCCTTGCCACGAGTCATTCTTTCTACAGAGGCTTCATTGATTGGGCCCTTATTTCTAAGATTTCCTCGCCAGCACAGGGCACAATTCCTCTTTGCTGGTGTAATATCACAAGTGATGGGAAAACCAAGATCTGAGTCTGCCTTGAGGTGCAGTCAACTATTTCTTGGTGAAGTATTGCGCCTACATCAATTTGTCTGCCCTTGATAATAGAATGTATCAGACACATTCTATTTAGGGTGACTGTGGTGTTGTGAGTGGAGGGTTTGAGCCTGCAGTTGACAAAATGAAACCAAAATTTTCCTTACTGTGTCAGGAAGTGACGGTGCATCGTGTAATTCTTTTGATTGGAACCCGTCCACATTGCTCCCTCGACACACAAGTCTCTCACAAACAGGTCTCATTTTTCATCAGTGATGTCATCAATAAACTCAGAGTGTTCATCGACATTGACCTTGGTGTTGTACAGCTTGTTGAATTTTTTAGCATCTGATGGTATTAAACCTTCTCGAATGAAAATGAACTCTGACTCATGATCGTAGAGATTAGCATAGAACTCACGTACCAATGAGGGAGAGTAGCTACCGGGATGGGTGCAAAAATTTTCCCACTTTAACTTCGAGATGGTTTTAGAGACTTGTTTACCCAAGTCTTGTTATGGTGAAAGGGCAATACCCTATTCGGGATGGAAATTCTGCTTCAACATGTTGTCATGAAATCATTCCTTTGCTGCTTTATTCGAGAAGATTATTGGCTCCTTTGTCTGTACTGACCTGGGGGATTTCAATTCATGAACTGTGGTAGCAGAGGATACATATTCTCAGTAGATTTGGTACCTTTCTTAAACGAGCCTCTTATTTTGGCCATCTCTTGTTGAGGGAGAATGATTTAAAGTTAAAAAGATATGGTCTTGAGAAGAGAAAAAAATAAAAATAGTTGCTTGAATGCATTATAGTCGGTACAGTGGGAGAGGATTTATAGTGAGTGAAAGAGGAAGATGGAGAGGCGTGTTGTTTTGTAAAGAGATATAAGGCTGGCGGGAAGAGTTGTGTCCAATAGAAATTGTGCCCGGTCAGAAAGATCTAACGACTGAGTGTGGTGGAATCTAAATTTCTTTGAATTCTGATGGGATATAAATGGTAGTACAAAATTATGGAATGCGCCGACAGCAGAAGTTTAATGCGTCGACAAAGGTACCTAATTTATTCTGCAAAAAGGAAGGAAAAAAACTTTAACAAAACATAAATAAAATAAAATAAAATCATAGAGTATTAATTAAAAATGAAAATTTTTTGATCAATTTAATGGTCTGTGCCTACTTTTGATCATTGTTGTCAAAATAGTGTTTCAGCCTCTATCCATTTACTTTAAACTGGTGTCCATCACATAAATCTCGAATTGTGATTTCACCATGAGGAAATACGGCTACAACTTCAAAAGGTCTAGACCAATGTAAACCCAATTTACCTTGGTGCAATTTGAGTCAAGAATTGAATAATAAAACTTGCTGACCCGCGATAAATTGTCGCTGTAAAATAATCTTGTCATGCCATCATTTGGTCTTTTCCTTATAAATTGTAGCATTTTCATAAGCATTTCTCCTAATCTCCTCTAGTTCAGTGATATCCAATAGTCTTTTCTTTCCAGCTGTTTCATAGTCCATGTTCACTTGCTTAATTGCCAACATTGCTTTGTGTTCCAGTTCGACTAGCATGTGACATGCTTTCCCAAAAATTAATTGATATGACGACATCCCTAATGGAGTTTTGTATGCTATTTGCAATACCCATAAAGCATCATCCAATCAGAAAGACCAATCTTTCCTTGAAGGTTTTACAACCTCCTTAAGAATGTTCTTAATTTTTTGATTTGATAGTTCGACTTGTCCATTGGTTTGCAGATGATAAATAGTAGTCATTCTATGATTAACTCCATAACTCTTCAGTGCAGTCGCCACGTGGTTGCAATGAAAGTGTGTACCCTGATCATTAATCAATGCCTTTGGTGTGCCAAAGCGGGTAGCACTGTCTTTGTATCATCCTTTGGGACTGCAACAGCTTCAACCCACTTCGAAATGTAGTCAACAACTATTAATATATAAAGATTACCAAATAAGCTCAGAAATGATCCCATAAAATCCATACCCCAAACATTGAATAATTCAAACTCCATAATTGGCTGCTGCAACATTTTATTACATCGGGATATAGAACCGGTGCGTTGACACCTATCGCATTAATTCACAAAATTATGGGTGTCTGTGAATAATGTCAGCCAGTAGAATCCTAATTGGATAACTTTAGCCGTGATTTTCATGCCACTGAAATGACCTCCAAAAGGAGCATCATGACAATGCTTCAGGATTGAAAACATCTCCTCTTCCGGAACACAACGTCGAATGATGTTGCCATTGCATACCTTGAACAAATACGACTCGTTCCAATGATACTTCACTACATCACGAAGAAATATTTATTTTTTTATGGCCTATGACACCCAATGAGAGTTTTCCACATACTAGATAATTAACAAAATCCGCATACCAAGGAGTTGCATCTACAACAAATAAGTTCTCATCTGGGAATGCGTTGACAATTTGAAGTATGTTTCTTTCTTCATTACCAACTTCCAATCGAGACAGATGGTTTCCATCTTGATTCTCTGAACCCTTATGATCTTTTATCTCAATGTCAAATTTTTGCAACAGTAATATCCAGCCTATCAATCTTGGTTTGGCATCCTTTTTCGCAAAGATATATCTCAACACTGAATGATCAGTGAATACAGTAACCTTTGTGCCGACAAGATATGAACGAAACTTGTCAAAAGTAAAGACTACAACCAACAATTCTTTCTCTGTGGTAATATAATTGAGTTGAGCTTCTGTAAGATTTTTGCTAGCATAATAAATGGCATGAAAAATTTTCACCTTTCTTTGTCCTAGAACTGCACCCACAACAAAGTCACTTGCATCGCACATAACTTCAAAAGGTTGGGAGCAATCGGGTGCAATGACAATGGGTGCATTCACTAGCTTCTTTTTTAACTGAATAAATGCATCCAAACATGCATCGTCAAAGAAGAATTTTCAATTCTGTTCCAGCAATAAGCATAAGGGCTTTGCAATTTTCGAAAAATCTCTAATAAACCTTCGGTAAAACCCCGCATGTCCAAGAAAATTGTGGATACCTTTCACGTTTGTTGGTGGAGGTAATTTTTCAATGATTTCCACATTATCTTTGTCTACTTGAATGCCTTGACAAGAGATGCGATCGCCTAACACATTACCTTCAGTTGCCATGAAATGACATTTTTTCCAATTCAGGACAAGATGTGTGTCCTCACATCGCTTTAGTACTTTATCCAAATTGTCAGTGCAATGATTAAAATTATTCTCATAGACTGAGAAATCATCCATAAAAACCTCTAAAGAGTCTTCAATCATATCTAAGAATATTTCTATCACACACCTTTGAAATTTGGCTAGTGCGTTGAAAAGATAGAAAGACATAGGGTGAAAAGTGAATGTACCAAAGGGGCAGGTGAAAGTTGTTTTCTCCTCATCCTCCGGTGCAATAGCAATTTGATTGTACCCAAAATAGCCGTCTAAAAAGCAATAATAGGCCTTTCCAGCAAGCCAATCTACTATTTGGTGGATTAAAAGAAGTGGGAAATGATCCTTCTTTGTGGCCGTATTTAATTTGCGATAATCCATACAAACTCGTCAGCCCATGGGAATGCATGTAGGAATTAATTCATCCTTACCGTTGTGAACCACAGTGATGCCACTTTTTTTATGCACGCATTGCACTGTACTTACCCAATTGCTATAAAAAATCTGGTAAATAATTCGAGCTTCAAGCCATTTTATGATTTCTTTCTTGACAACTTCTTTCATCTTCTCGTTTAATCTTCTTTGCTATCGATTGCTTGCCTTCATCTTCCGACTTGATCTTGTACATGCAAAAAGAAGGATTAATGCATTGAATATCGGCAATACTCTAAGCAATAGCTCGTTTATGTTGCTTGAGAATATGGACTAATTTCTCTTCTTGAATTACATCCAGTGGGCGGAGACAATAACTGGGAGAGTATTGTGGCCACCTAGAAAGACATATTTAAGATGAGGAGGTAGTGGTTACAATTCTAGAGTAGGAACTTCTTCAATAGATGGCTTGAAAATTGGGGTTGTTCTATTGGCTAGGTCTAAGGATTCAATCTGCCATCTATGCTTGGGTTCAAGATTATGAGCTTCAAACATGCTGTCACAATTTTCTAAGGATTCGACATCAAATGTCACTACAAACTCTTCAGAAAGTACTGTACTTTGGTCATTGAACTCTTCCTCAATTAGATCATCTAGCACATCTACAATATGACCTTCTTCTTTGTCCTTGCATTGAATAGATTCAAAAACACTGAAGGTGACTTGCTCATCATTAAGTCGTATGGTTACCTTTATAAACATTAATAAGAGTCCTACCGGTGACTAAAAATGGTCGTTCCAAGATTATAAGAACCTCCTTGTCTGCCTCGTAGTTAAGTATGATAAAATCAGTCGGAAAATGAATTTATCCTCACAAACTAAGATGTCTTTTATTTGCCCTTCAGGTTGAGCCAAGAATCGATCAACTAGTTGTAATGTCACTGCGGTAGACTTCATGCACCAATTCCCAACTTTCTGAAAGTAGATAGTGGCATTAGGTTAATGCTAGCTCCCAAGTCGCATAAAGCCTTACCCAAATAATGATTGCCAATTGAACATGGAATGGTAAAGCTTCTAGGATCTTTCAATTTAGGGGGCAACTTGTTTGTCAAAACAACACTATAGCCTTCTGTGAGTGACATAGTTTTAATATCAGTGAGCTTCTTCTTCTTGGACAAGAGGTCTTTCATAAATTTCCCATAACTCAGAATTTGTATTAGAGCATCTACTAAAGGAATGTTGATCTGCAGTTGCTTCAGTGTGTCCAGGAACTGCTGATACTATTTGTCATGCTTATTTTTCCTGAATCTTTGTGGGAAGGGTAAAGGTAGAGATATATCTGCTTGCACTAACATCTTTGATTGCGTCGACAGTTTCGAAGGTCAGACATTAGGCATATATGAGTGACAATTTGTGGAACTTCTTTATCTCATGCATTGACAAACTCTTTAGATTCAACCTTCTCACTAGTTATTACACTATCCGTATCTTGAGGTGCTATAGTACGGTTTGCTAGTTTTTTTACCACTCCAAAGAGTGATAGCCTTACAATGTTATTTTCCCCTCAGACTAGGATTTTTCGTGTCACTAGGTAATGAGCCTGATGGTCGAGTATTCAGATTTGAAGCAAGTTGTCCTAATTGTGCCTCCAAAGCTCGAATGGAAGATGAATCCCCTTGTATGGTAGCTTTCGCGTAAGTAATAGGCTCCCGCATTAATGTCTCAAGAGTTGCTAATGGGTCAGAAGTAGAAGCTTGTGTGTACAGTTGCTGTCGATGTCCTTGAACATGTTGATTTGGTACTGAAGAGTGTTGTGGTTGCATCAGAATTTGGTGTGGATGTGTCTGGCCTTGTTATGGATGCCTTTGAGTGTGCTGATTGTAGTTTTGCAATTGTTGATTGTACTTCCCTTGCCTGGGATTATAATTACCCTAATTAGATGTACTCCCACATCTGAATGTCGCAGCATTTTGTCTAGCATTCTGAGTTCCCAAAACGGTTGCTTGCGTGTAGAGTTGTTGTAAGAATTACCATAAGAATTGTTGCGGATGTTACTAATATAATAGGCATTCTTTGCATGTTGTGGACAATCTTCATAGCTATGGTTGTCACTACAAATCTCACAACAAAATGTAGGAACATCAACTTGCTCAGCGACTTGTATAGGTGCTACTCCGCTAGTTCCTTGCATATTTTTAATCATGTTTGTGAGAGAAAAAACTTGAGCACTTAGTGCAGTTATTGTACCCAATTCAATAACTCATAGAGTAGTTTTTGCTCGTACAGCTCTAGAGATAGGATATTGATAATCATTCTGGTAAATTCTCTCAAGAATTCTCACAGCATCATTATAAGTACAACCCAGCAGAGGTCTATTGGCTGATGCGTTGACAAGATTCCTTGTATGTGAATTCATTCTATCATAAAAAATCTCAGTTTGTGTTTTTGGTTGAATGTCTTGCATGGGGAAACGTCAACGTAAAGGTTTATAACATTCCCATGGGGAAATGTCGTGCATCTTCAAGGCATAATCAGGAATGCCTTGTCGACTAAAGTAAGCACAGATCAATAAAAAGGATTTAAGATGTTCTCTCGCATCTTCATGTGGCAGTCTAACATATTATCCATTAGAATTCAACATTTGAAACATTACTGGCTTAAGTTCAAAATTCCCAGCTTGGATTACTGGCCTAACAACTCCTGGTTGTAAATCATCCAAAACAAGTACTACAAAATCCCGTACAGTCCTATTTTGTATGCGAGCATCTTGCGGCAACAATAGGTTATTAGCATTTTGTTGTTGCATCGAGGGTATGGTTGTATTGTTCCCTAGTAGAGCCATATTTGTTTGTTCTTGAAGTCTATTCTGAACAGTCCTTTCAATTTCTAAATCAAAATTGGCAAGAAAATTTGAATTTCTTCAGGACATAAAATACCTAAATTGAAGTTAAAGAAATCGCAACAAAGAAAAAAATAGTTAGTGAATACGAAATGTTATATAAGGAAAATAAAGTGCAAAAACACACAAAAAACAAAAATAAACATCAAAAAAATGCCATCACCAGCAACGGTGCCAAAAACTTGATCAACTGTTTAACATCACAACAATAATGTGCAAGCGTACACTGTCGATGCACGTATAGTAGACAGATGTGAGTCTATTGGATTTCGATCCCACAGGGATGGTAGTCTTTTGTCTATTAATGTTAGTGCAATAACTAGATAGAAACGTGGTAAATTGTAAGAATAGTTGTCGATGCAATAACTTGAAAACAATAAAATAAAATATGACAGTAATAAACTGGGATCCCCGACATGAATCTTCAGCAGAATGCTAAGTGCTCACAAGGTATAAAGAGATAGGTGATTGTTAAAGCAATAAAGTTCAATATATATCTTACACAACGTCACTCATCTATTTAATCCGAGACTTAAACCTACATACTAACCCCCCACCTTCTGGTGATGGCAGTACCACACTATTAAGAACAAGTGGACTAAATTCCTCTAATCCTCACTCAGCTTCTATTGAAATGCTTGTTGGCTCGATCTGTCACTGCACTTTCCAGTGCCAGTGACTATAATAACACCTCCATGTAGCAAAAACATTCAAACCCTAAGATTAAGCAATAAAAGGAAGATTGAATAAGATAACATTTCCCCTAGAATTCATGCGTACATCCATACAAAAAGAAAATAGAGAATAATCACTAGCATTGAGAAAGAAATAAGAAAGAATCAAGTGGAGAATATTATTTCTAGACAACTCGACTGAATCTCTCTATTCCCTCTTGTCTCGCACTTAAGTCTCCTTGTTAGAAGCTAGTCTACATTTGGTTTTCACGTTGGCTCACCCGTGAGAGGCTTAAGCTGCCATGGCTGCTAGCTTCAAGGTACGATGATGAAGACGATGATCTAAAAAAACTCTCTTTTTCTTCTCACGTCCACCTTTTATGTCCTCATCCAACATGTTGGTTATACCAGACTGGACAGCTCACGCAATTTTAGTTCTTATCCGAAAAGCTGTCAAGTGCGGCGACAATTTGGGATGCAATCTGGAATTTCACTCATTCCGCGACATTAATGCAAAAAGATAGCAAAATTAAGGATAAAATAGGCTAGGATTCACTGAGTTATAAAATACAATTTACTAAACTGAAAATGCTAAAATGTATGCTAAGGATAACTAAATGGGAACAATTTAACCAATAAGTAAGGGGAAAAACCTATGGTCTTTCTAGTGCTATCATTTGGTTTGGATGATTTCTTGGTTGGACGTTTGTAACGCTATTGCCTCTCTTATTCACCACTATCAATTGGGACTAGTTTTCCAGCAGTTGTCTTGTAACGTTTCCTTTTATGCTGACTAATAGGCACACCGTCTTCTGAATCAAAGTTTGATTTTGTGAGTTCATCAACCAGTTGATGAATTGCACGTTCTTGTGCAGTTATTGGTTCTTTCGATCTTGGTGTGGTGGTAGTGGTAGTGTTGGCAGGTGCAGGAGCTTGAGTCACATCATCATCTTCCTTTTCAGATTCAACATGAAAATATTCAATTTTCTCTACTTTTCCTTTTTGTTTGGTGGTCTGCTTCTTCGAAGTAAGTTTTTCACCCTCATCACTGTCCTTCTAGGACTCTAGCAACAACTTCTTAGGAAGAGCAAGGATGTGGGCATCTGATGAGTAAAATAGCTTTTTCCATTCATCTAACATAGCCCCAAAATATGGCCATTTCCTCTTGAGCCTTGCCAATATCAATAGCCATCAACCATTGTTGCTTTTCTAATTTCTAAAGTTGTTGCTGCAGGGCCTCTAAGATCTCAAGCACCTTTTGCTCAATTGCACTCTTAGAGGTTATTGGAGCAGCATCAGTGGGCTTGGGTGGAGAATATCAACATCCCTTCTTTCCTGATGTAATGGCTTTTCTCGAACATGATCATTTCTGATTCTTTCCATCTATCGCAACTCTTTTCTCCTTCACCTTTGGGTTCTCTCAATCTCAATTTTCATCAATGTTGTCAATCCCCGGCAACGGTGCCAAAAACTTGTTGCGTGTAAAATTGTATTGCAAATGTGCAAGTGTACACGTTGATTCAAGTAATATAATGATGAGTGAGTATTGTCTCCACAGGGAGCAGAAGTTGATTTGAATTGGTAAGTATTATTAAAGATTTAACAAATGGAGCTCTGCAAAATAAACAAAGTATAACTTGGTGAAGGGAATTAATGAATGAACTAATAATATCAATTATAACTGAAAATGACCATACAATATAAATTGTGGCAATTCACAAGGAACAACTTGAGAGTATTTCGCTATTGAATGATAAAGGTTGGAATTACTTGGGGAATATTTTCATAACATAATAATGCCATGGTAATGTTGTGACTAAGCTACTACCCAGAGATTTACTACTGCGGTCTACTTCTTTAGAGTGTTAAAATTTAATTATTATTCGGAGTTAGTGTATCTATACAAGACTCACGAATGATAACTCAACTATGTTTTACACCCGTACAGATTGCATCTTCTATATCTAGAATGTTGTGAATATTCTTTCAGTACTCGCATGTATCAAACGATTACTAGTCTAATGTATTTCATCCTTTCGATTCAAATCCATCTAAGATCATAACACACATCAACGATGTCTAGAGTTTGTATGCATCCATTCCAATAAACAAGAATCAAATGAAACAATAATCTTAATCAAAATCATATTATGGGCATTACAACTAATTAAATATTCACCCAAATAATTCCAACCCAAATATAATTAGCTCATGGGTTAGGCAATGAAATCCAAAATTAAATCATTCACCAACATTTCTCAAGATTTACAAATCACGTAATTCAAAACCAAGAAAATGTAACAAAGGCAAAATTATTGGAAGTTCCAATTGCACTCCAACTTCTTATCGAGATTCTATACGTAACCTAAGAAAGATTTCTCTTCCCTTTCTTTACGCTGTGATCTCCCTTTTAGTCGCTACCCTCTTCTTCCCTTCGGATTACTCCATAGGATTTTGTTATAGAGAGTAACCACTCTCTTTCTTTTATTTTCTCCTCACAACCGTATATTTTCTTCTCTTCTCTCATTATTTTATAGAGTAGATTTGTCCTTTCAGACACATATTTTACTCATTTTTTTATGGTGATTTATCTGGTACACGTACAGCTGGCTGAGAGTGACGTGGATTTAGTGCTGCGCCATCTTCCTAGAATTGTCGTGGCATTTCTATTGGCAATCTATTCCACCATTTGCCGTGGCAATGTTTCACCTCATTCGTTCACTTTTCCTCTTTCTCTTTCCTTCTTCTTGCTTCTTTTATCCTAACCGCACCTACTACCAAAGACTACCAAACCTCTTTCCAAAGAATTAAAAGTAACATAAATTTATAGTTAAAACATAATCCAAGCTTTAGTATATAATGCTCTAGTAATAAGTCCTAAAATGCAAACATATTTTCTTAATTACAAGAAAATACTTTAGTGAAGATGCCTAAAATATAAATATTTTCAAGAGTTATCAATTATCCTCCTTTATTATACTCTATATCAACAATTACTTTATTAGTATTTTAACCAAATAACAATTATATTTTACATTTGAAGAGCAAGGATGTGGGCATCGATGAGTAAAATAGCTTTTTCCATTCATCTAACATAGCCCCAAAATATGGCCATTTCCTCTTGAGCCTTGCCAATATCAATAGCCATCAACCATTGTTGCTTTTCTAATTTCTAAAGTTGTTGCTGCAGGGCCTCTAAGATCTCAAGCACCTTTTGCTCAATTGCACTCTTAGAGGTTATTGGAGCAGCATCAGTGGGCTTGGGTGGAGAATATCAACATCCCTTCTTTCCTGATGTAATGGCTTTTCTCGAACATGATCATTTCTGATTCTTTCCATCTATCGCAACTCTTTTCTCCTTCACCTTTGGGTTCTCTCAATCTCAATTTTCATCAATGTTGTCAATCCCCGGCAACGGTGCCAAAAACTTGTTGCGTGTAAAATTGTATTGCAAATGTGCAAGTGTACACGTTGATTCAAGTAATATAATGATGAGTGAGTATTGTCTCCACAGGAGCGAAGTTGATTTGAATTGGTAAGTATTATTAAAGATTTAACAAATGGAGCTCGCAAAATAAACAAAGTATAACTTGGTGAAGGGAATTAATGAATGAACTAATAATATCAATTATAACTGAAAATGACCATACAATATAAATTCGTGGCAATTCACAAGGAACAACTTGAGAGTATTTCTGCTATTGAATGATAAAGGTTGGAATTACTTGGGGAATATTTTCATAACATAATAATGCCATGGTAATGTTGTGACTAAGCTACTACCCAGAGATTTACTACTGCGGTCTACTTCTTTAGAGTGTTAAAATTTAATTATTATTCGGAGTTAGTGTATCTATACAAGACTCACGAATGATAACTCAACTATGTTTTACACCCGTACAGATTGCATCTTCTATATCTAGAATGTTGTGAATATTCTTTCGAGTACTCGCATGTATCAAACGATTACTAGTCTAATGTATTTCATCCTTTCAGATTCAAATCCATCTAAGATCATAACACACAGTCAACGATGTCTAGAGTTTGTATGCATCCATTCCAATAAACAAGAATCAAATGAAACAATAATCTTAATCAAAATCATATTATGGGCATTACAACTAATTAAATATTCACCCAAATAATTCCAACCCAAATATAATTAGCTCATGGGTTAGGCAATGAAATCCAAAATTAAATCATTCACCAACATTTCTCAAGATTTACAAATCACAGAATTCAAAACCAAGAAAACAGAACAAAGGCAAAATTATTGGAAGTTCCAGCTGCACTCCAACTTCTTATCGAGATTCTATACAGAACCTAAGAAAGATTTCTCTTCCCTTTCTTTACGCCTGTGATCTCCCCTTTTTAGCTGCTACCCTCTTCTTCCCTTCTGGATTACTCCATAGGATTTTGTTATAGAGAGAGTAACCACTCTCTTTCTTTTATTTTCTCCTCACAATCCGTATATTTTCTTCTCTTCTCTCATTATTTTATAGAGTAGATTTGTCCCTTTCAGCACACATATTTTACTCATTTTTTTATGGTGATTTATCTGGTACACGTACAGCTGGCTGAGAGTGACGTGGATTTAGTGCTGCGCCATCTTCCTAGAATTGTCGTGGCATTTCTATTGGCAATCTATTCCACCATTTGCCGTGGCAATGTTTCACCTCATTCGTTCACTTTTCCTCTTTCTCTTTTCCTTCTTCTTGCTTCTTTTATCCTAACTGCACCTACTACCAAAGACTACCAAACCTCTTTCCAGCAATTAAAAGTAACATAAATTTATAGTTAAAACATAATCCAAGCTTTAGTATATAATGCTCTAGTAATAAGTCCTAAAATGCAAACATATTTTCTTAATTACAAGAAAATACTTTAGTGAAGATGCCTAAAATATAAATATTTTCAAGAGTTATCAATTATCCTCCTTTATTATACTCTATATCAACAATTACTTTATTAGTATTTTAACCAAATAACAATTATATTTTACATTTTGTAATTTGTCTATAAAAGATAAATATTTATAATTAAAAATGTTATTTCTAAAATAAGATATCCTTAATATTTTTTTGCTAACAATAATAATCTATTATAATTTTCACAATTAAAACAAACTAATACTTTTATTTTGAGTTGGTATACTAATTAAGAACTAAAGTCACTATATTGATTAAACTACTAATTGATTGTTTTAGTAAAACTCATATAATTATTTCATATTTAATAATATGTATATAACAATTATTTTTTCGTTCCTATAAATTTCTTATATTTTAATTTTTTAATTCAGATCAAAATTTAAAATATTTTTTATATATAACATTGATTATACTCTATTTAGGGATGGTGTTAATTTTATTTTATAATGTTTTGATATAATAAATTATCCCTAAAACAATTTTGATCAAATAATTTTTAAGAAAATATTTTCAAGATATTCTCTAAAACAAAAGGCTATAATAGAATAAAAGATAAAAAGTAAAGAACAAAGAAAATAGGAGAGCAAAAGAGAGAGTATATTTTATTGATCAATGGGAATATTTACAAAGTTTCTCCAAAGTCTATATTTATAGACATAATAAGTATAGATGAAGTAGAGATCTACTTCTAATGACTATTAGAATTTAAAAAAAATAAAAACTTATCTTGATCTTGATGGACATCCACTTAATAAGATATTCATAACACTCCCCCTTGAATATCCATTGCTAGATAATGTGCCTCGTTAAAACCTTATTAGGAAAAGCCCAATGGGATTAAAAACCTAATGAAAGAAAAAGAGTACACAATCTGTCTCGTTAAAAAGCTTTACCAGGAAAACCCAATGGGACAAAACCTTGGTTAAGGAAAAAGAAAACAATGCAATTTACTTCCCCTCATGAAAACATCACATAATATCTCATATTCTACGTATTTAATCTTAAATACTAGCTTTTGAGATGAGCATTTATATCATCATTCTTTTCAAAGTCATGAGTGAGGGAAAATTTGGGGAAATATATTTTGAACTCTTCCAGAGTTTCAACAATAATCATAGCAAACTTTAATCATGATTCTTCTATAAAAACCCAAATAGGTATTTTGGATCATTTTATAATCCTCTTTTAACTATTATTCACTAAATCAAATTTACCACATATGTTCAAATTATTTCAATTCATATATATGAACAATTTCCGAGAATTTCCATATGCTTTTAGCATTCTAAATCCTTCAAGGATTTTAATATAAACTTTACACTATATATTAATTCATAAAAGGTTGGAACAACTATTAGACGCAAGTTAAATCTTTTATGAATTGTCGACTAATAATATATCTAAAGGTTATTGCATCCACCACAAAAGAATATTATATCTTTTCATAATTAATGCTAGGACTTAGTGAAAACCTCATAGTTTTATTCCTCTTTTTGCAAAACTACTTCATTTGTACCCTCATTAGCTTTATACCTTTTGATATTTGGAATGCTTGTCCAAAAACTCTACGAATTTGAGTTGTATCTTTCTATTTTCACCAACCTATTCCATATCTATATTTCTCAATAGATTTATTCAAGATTCTCATTTTATTTCATTATTTCAACAATAATATTGTATACAAAACAATTGTCAACCACTTTTATTATCGGTTCCATATTTCTCGAATTGACATAACTTATTGAGATATCTTATTTTTACTATTTTAATCTTCGCCAGTACACGAATATCTTTAAAAGTTTTACTTATTAGTTATGTATTGGGTCTCTTCTAGAGCACCCACCTTCACTATATGACCATTTAGATTTATTTTTTATGAGAATTTTATATTTGAAACTTTTAATGAGTTATCATTGTTGAACTTCTTGTTCAAATTACTCTCCCCTAACTCATTACAAGTTATTATTTCTTTCCCTTAATGTTAGGAAAACTATCGAATCAAAATAGTAATCACAAATCATGTCATAATTGAATCTCCAATACATCTAAAACATCTAATAATACAAGGAGACTTGTAATTAATATATATTCCAAACTTTCTTTGAGGATTCACTCATCTTTGTGCGTTCTGGTGGAGCAATTAGAACATATATGCACATACAAAAATTCAAAGATGAAAAATATTTAGCTCTTAACTAAAAACCAATTGTAATAGGGAGTATTTATAATTTATTGGCTTGATGCGTACAACACGTAAATCAACATAACCTCATGTTGAAATAGGAAAGTTAGTTCTTATAAGTAATGGTTTAGATATTAATCAAAGGCATCCAATAAATGATTTCTCTAAACCATTATGTGAATAAATAACAAGCTTTTATAAAAATTTCAAACTAAATAAAAAAAGACTGAGATATAAACTTATTAGTATTAGCAAGATGAATTGTCTTAATTGCATGATCTGAAATTAATTATTTAAACAAACAATCTTACAAATGACATGTTGCAAGTTGATAACACATATGTGATTATTTTGTAGATGCATCTACCAAAATCATATAATCATCCACATGGTGGATGAATTAGCCCATATTCATTTAAAAATGCAAGACATTAAATCTCAACTTTAGCTAGTGAGTTTCTAAGAATCAATTTTCATTGAGAATAAGCAACAATCGAGAATTCTTTAAATTAAAGAATCTTTTGGTTCTTTAATGAATTTCAATATGAATTCTCAATTAATTTTTGCATAATATATGACCCAATATGGTCTAACTAGTCACGCCAAGTAGTAAATGCATTTGTATTAGTAAACTTCTAGTTTACTTTTACATGCATTTCAATTGTACTAATAATGTCAATATAAATTGTGACAAATTGATAATCTTACTGTCATTCCTTTTACTTTGTATCTATATGCAATATTCGCTTCAAGAAATATGCCGAAATCTTCAAATGTCCAAAAAAAAAAACAAAACTTACAACTTCAGATGCATCCAACCATAATGAGCTTTAGATATAATTACCATATTCTATTACTCATAAATACATCTTTCACAGTCAATTATTTTGCTTTCAACCCCTGAATGGGGATGATGACAAAATAAGATCACAAAGATAATCACAATCAATTCAATTTAATAACAAGAGTAATAAATATAAATTAATAACTCAATCTTCTCTTTTTCATCCTTTCAAAATAGATATTTATAGCAATAGTGATTCATATAGAATATAACATTTTCTTCATTCACAATATCAATATGACATCCATTATAATAAATATCTTTTAAAACAAATGCATTAACCATAACAAATTTTGTGCTTTTTAGATATTGATATATTAGCTCTTCTAGAGCTTTCAACTAATTTTGTACTATCAAACATTGAAATAATATTTATTTGTTTCAATATCAAATAAGATAAATATTTTCTATCTGTAATGATAGAATTACATTACATTCTCATATCCTTCCTCAAAGAATATTAATGAAACAAAATATTTAGGTATACGCCACATATGTAGCCAATAATCTTTCATATCACATTGATAACCTAAGTTATCTTTAACCCTTAAATAGTTATATTGAGAACTCTTATTATTCTCTTATTTATTACTATGTTCATTTCGGGGAATGCAATGAATCTAATAGGACAAACTTCAAAACGCCTCCATTGATTCTTTATTTCATACTCACCATCTCAAACATACGTTGATTTCAAATTAAAAAATATCTATTCATGCTGTCATGATTAGTCTCCAATTATATAAACGTGATATAATAAATAAATCATAGTAAAATATACTTGAAGATCTGAGTGGTTAAAGGCTCTAATGATTACGCATAGTGCGCATACCTCAATTGAAATAGCAGCAACTCCAGGAGGCAATCAACAATAGCAAATTTTGTGATATTTTTGTGACTTATGGAGAAAAAAATTAAAAGAGAACAGTGCTGATAACATGTTATAAAATAAAAAGATAGAAAATAAAGTACAAAGAAAATAGGAGAGCAAAAAAGAGAGCATATTTTATTGATCAATGGGAATATTTACAAAGCTTCTCCAAAGTCTATATTTATAGACATAAGAAGTATAAATGAAGTAGAGATCTACTTTCAATGATTATTAGAATTTAAAATACATCAAAACTTATCTTGATGTTGATGGGCATCCACTTAATAAGTGTGAAAATCAAACATTGATAATGACATAGAACACAAAAATTTTATGTGAAAACCCTTTTGGGAAAAACCATGGGCAGAAGAGAAGAAAAATTCACTAACTGTTGAATTCGAATAATACAAGAGGACAGACGACTACATCTATTTATAGGTTTAAAAACCTTATTCTAATCAAAGTCTAATAGAAGTAATGCAATAAAGTTGAAAAACCTTATACAAATCAATATCAAATAGAAGAAGTATAATTCTATAGAATTCCACTTCTACAGTCTGTACCATACCGCAGGGGCCTTCGGCCCGTGTTTACATTCCCAGTCTAATTTTATGCTTAATGGGGATTTACGATGAGCTATAGCCCTCGGCTTTCACCCCCACAAATCCCTCTATCTTGCCACTTTTTTAAACAGAAATTTGGGTCACAAAACTCTAACAATAAGATCTTCATAACAAAAAACAAAAAATTGGGTTACATTAAGACAAGTGCGGTACCCAAGAGTCAATGGGCAATTTGAGATAGAAGTACCACACCCCTCCCTCAAAGGAACCACTCCCCTTTTAGTTTGTCAAAGACTTTTGTTTCCCAAATATTGCACCCTATAAAGAGGTATCACACCCCTAATAAAGAGTTAACGCACCCCTCCCAGCTAAGGTGCGGTAGTTGTGCCTTAAATGGTTACTTTTTGACCAAAGGAACTAAATCCCTATGGCTTGGATACTAGTACTGAAAGGCTTGTAGAAGTAATTAATGTTGCAATTAAAGACTCCGATGACATTAATTTATTTCTAACTTCGTCAAATGACTATTAATCCATGAGAGAGTTTAAATGGAGCACAACAACACTCAGAAGAATACAAGAAATAAGCTTACAAATATTAAGAGGAAAATTCCAATTCTTTTCACTATAGTTCTCATTTTCTCTTGGATACACTTGTGGGATTAATTTTGATTCATTCTTCACAAAATGTTGTATTGTTGTTTGAGAGTGTTTAACTATTACAAATAAAACTTCTAGGGTGATAATCATTTTATATTTTATTTCTCATTCTTCTGTAAAGAATTACTTAAGGTTTTGGGTAGAAAACCTTAAAAGGAAGCGACTTTATCTGACCTTGTGAAAAGATAGAGATTGTAAAGGTTAAACATTGTCCTTAAATGATTCAAATCTAGTGAATTTGGAAAATTCTTATTGGAGATAAGCAACTGGGGACAAACCACTATAATTTCTTGTGTCTATTTCTTGCCATCTTTGTTGAAATTTTTTATTTACCAATTCACCCTCCTTTGGTGTTTATTGATCATAACAAATGGCAAAACCCGTATCGTTTTGTTGATTTTGAATCAGTCCACTTCAATTGGACTAGAATTTTTTTTTTGAAAAGTGAATGCGAGGCGAGTGGATTTTTTTGGATAATGGATATGGAGTGGTTAATGTAATTGCTTGCCTTGCTTTGCCTCTTCGCACTATATGAAATTACCATTTTACCTTTATATATATAATTGTTACATGGTAAAATTGCAATAATGTATTATATATAAACTCATATGTTTAATGATAATTTTTTTTGAACAATTATGTTTAAATATTTACTTGACTTTAAAAAAATTGAAAACATTACGAACCACTAGCAAAAATTAAATTGAAGTGGACTGAGGCAGGTGGGAGATAGGTGCATCCAATATCTTCGGAGGTGGTAATAGTCCTCAAGATTATACATCTATAGTGAAGTGAAATGGATGGCGGAGCAGAGCGTGCCAACTATGTAGCAGTGGTAGATTTAGCAACTTCCGCCCCGCTCTACTCCATTGTCATCCCTAATCCTATCCAAAAAATCATTAACATGCTTATAGGGACCATTTTACCAAGAAATGTTCATTTCCTACTTTATTTATGGAAATGGGCCACTGTATTTATTATTTACCGAAATGGGCCAAAAATACTAAAACGCGTCCACGAAGATGTGTTTTAAGGGAAATTCCAGAAAAACGTGTCCCTGAGGGAGCGATTTTGCCATGTCAGCAAAAAACACGCTTACATGGACGCGCTTTGCTAACATGGAAAAAGCGCTCCCTCAGGGACGCGCTTTAGCCCATTTTTTCTAGGGTTAGGGCTATTTGCATGTTTAGTGCCTAAGGTTTATGGGTTTAGGGTTTTAGTGGTTTAAGGTTAGGGTTTTGTTAAAAAAATATAGGAATTTATTTGTTTAGGGTTTAGAATTTTTTTAAAAATTAATTAAATTAGGTTTTAGGGGTTTTAAGTAAATTAATTAAATTAAGGTTTAGTGTTTTTAAGAAAATTAATTAAATTAAGGTTTAGGATTTAAAAAATAATAATTTTGTGTTTAGCTTTTAGGGTTTTTGTAGAAGGGTTTAAGGTTGAGTCTTGAAAAAATTATATTGACAAGAAGGATTTTGTTTTCTTTTCTACAGTAGTTTTTGAAAAATTAATTTTGAGAAGACGGTTTTGAAAAAATAGTGACAAAAACGCATCAAGAGGATGCACTATTAGCAAAAGTATTGAAAAAAGCTCCCACATGATGCTCTTTTTCTACAGTAGTTTCTGAAAAGATACTTTTGAGAAGACGATTTTGAAAAAATAATGTCAAACGTTTCAAGTAGCATGCACTGTCAGCAAAAGTACTAAAAAAAGCTTCCACGTGGATGCTTTTTTTCTACAGTAGTTCCTGAAAAAATAATTTTGAGAAGACGGTTTTGAAAAAATAGTGTAAAAAATGCTTCAAGCAGAATGCACTGTCAGGAAAAGTACTAAAAAAGCTCGAACATAGACTCTCTTTTTCTATAGTAGTTCCTGAAAAAATAATTTTGAGAAGACGATTCTAAAAAAATAGTGTCAAAAACGCTTCAAAGAGGATGCACTATCAGTGAAATTACTGAGAAAAGCTCCCACGTGGACGCTCCTTTTCTACAGTAGTTTCTGCTTGGCCTTAGGCTATAAATGAGACAAATTTCATTCTCATGTTGCATAAGTTAAAGCAAGAAAAATTAGAGAGGTTAAGCAGAACATAAATTAAAGATGAGTGAATGTATTAGTGCTGCTATTTACTATAATGGTGACATCCGTGACATTGAGAATGTCGTTGTTTTTTTATTGGAAAACACAACGCAACTAGTTTTTAACCAGAACATAGATTTGACAGAACTTCGTAAAAGAATTAGGTGCAAAATCTTTGGAACGATGCCAACGAGAGTTTCGTTTATTAAGTATCAATTTTGTGCTTCGGTTGATCCCATGACATATGACTCATTTGATATTAAAGGTGGTCATAGCTTGGAGGCGATGGTGCAGATCATCTTGCTAGTGGATCACCCTATCTTCAGTTATATATATAATTTTTATCACCAAATGAAGCATTTGTGACTTCAAAATCTACTATTGTTTGAGAGGAATACACGACCCCTGCTCGACACTTCGTTAGAGGAAGGAAGAACACGGAAGCGCCCGTGTTTGATGGCAATATGGAATACACAACCCCTGCACGACACTCGATTAGTGGATGGGACATGCACATCGGTAGGTCGATGTTTGATGTTGGAAATACGTACTGGGAATGACATTAATTTCTAGTGGTTGGCAATCCACATCTGATTGGGGACGTTACGAAGCATCCACAAGAAATGATGGTGTACTCCCTTCGACGTCCACCAGCGAGGGGACCTCGTACATTGCAGGTAATGGTGGGTTGGATGATGAGTCCGATATGGATCCACCTTGAGAGCCTAGCCCTGATAGTGCAGAAGTTGTATTATTTTCTGAACTAAAGCCTGTTCCAATCAAACCTGAAGACGGTGTAGGGGGTTTAGATGAAGAAGAAGAAGATCCACGATTCACAGCGTACTCGCCCCCAGCCCACATGCATAATGTCGATCTATAGGCAGATGATGCCAGATCTACCACTCAGAAGGCGTGACCGTACAAGTTCGTCATTGGATTCAGGTGAATTTAAAGTTGGTAAGGAGTTTTCCTATAAGGATAGTTTTCTTAGTACATTGAAACAATATAGCATCATGAATAGGGTTACCTACCACGTAGTTAAATCCAAATTCGAGCAGTTCAAGGCCAAGTGTGCAGTGCAAAACGGTACATGTTCATGGAAAGTCATTCCTTCAGTTAGGAAAAAGATAAGGTTGTGGGAGATAAAAAAGTACAGAGGTCCACATAAGTTTGTTGCCAGTACAATATCACTGGGTGTTTAGGGTTTTTGAATAATACTGTTATTACTTAATGTTGCATTATTTAACGTAATTCGTTGACAGGTGTTTCACAAGATCATCCCAAGATGGGTTCAGATATGATAGCTTACTTAATACTATCGATGGTGAAGGTGGATCCCAGGACTTCTGTTTTGGTCTTAATTGCCAATATTCACAGCCAATTAAGGTACACGCCCTCTTATTGCAAGGTCTGGATAGCTAAGCCAAAGGTGTTGGAAAAGATGTATAGTGGGTGGGACGCTTCATATAATGAGGTGTGGAAGTGGTGTCAAGTGCTGGAGAGGTACGTCTCAGGTTGCATAACAAACCTTGAAACGGGCCCTGCATACTACAACGACCGCTTGCTCCGTGGATGCCAAGTGTTCAAGCATCTGTTCTAGAAGTTTAAGCAATGTCAGGACGAATTTGAGAACTACAAGCCACTGGTACAAATTGACAGTACCTTTATGTATGGTAGATATACCCATCGACTATTGCTAGTGATGATACCAGAAAGAACACATGTTTTCTCCCTACTTATTGGTTAATTTGTCCCCATTTAGTTATCTTTAGCACATATTTTAGCATTTGCAGTTCAGTAATTTACATTTTATGACTCAATGGATCTTAGTTGAATTACCCTTAATTTTGTTTTATTTTGGTACTTATGTCGCTGCATGAGTAATTTTAGATTGCACCCAGAATTGTCACCACACCTGACAACTGTTTGGATAGGAACAAAAATGCATGAGCTGTCTAGTTTGATATAACTAACTTGTACATACAAATGCAGCATGATTCTGATGAAAGGACATCTGGGCTATTTGGATAATTATTGACCAAAAAAAAAGAAGAGAGCTTTTTGGATCATCTTCTTCAACCTATCCCTTGAAGCTTTCGGCTATGGTGGCTTAAGCTCCGACGGGTGAACCGACGTGAAAAGGATGCAGCCTAGCTCTTGACGAGGAGCCCTGAGTGCGACGCAAGAGGGAATAAATAGATTCAATTTAAGTTGTTTAGGAATAGTATTCTCCACTTTTTTCTTTTATTTTTATTTTCTAAACGCTAGTGATTACTTTCTATTTCATGTTAGTATGGAAGTACACATGATTTTTGGGTTAAATGTTATTATATTCAATCTTGCTTCTATTGTTTAATATTTGGGTTTGAATGTTTTTAGCATGGAAGTGTTATTGCGGTCACTATCACTGGAAGGTGCAGCGATAGTTCAAGCTAACAAGCATAACAATGGAAGTTGTTTGAGGATTAGAGGAATTTAATCCACCTGTTCTTAATAGTGTTCCATAGCCATCATCGGAAGGTGTGGCTAATGTGCATGTTTAAGTCTTTGATTAAATATAGAAGTTAAGCTTGGTAAGATGTTCATTGCAACTTATTGCATCGACAATCACCTAACTTTTTATACCTTGTGAGCACTTAGCATTTTTGTTGAATATTCACGTTGGGGATCCTAGTTTATCATTATTATCTTTTATCTTGTTGTTTTCAAGTTATTGCTTCGACACCTACTCTCACAATTTATCTCGTTTCTATCCATTTATTGTACTAACATTGATAGACAAAAGAAATTCATCCTCGTAGGATCGATAGCTGACAGACTCATATCTGTCTACTATACTTACATCGACAGTGTACGCTTGCACATTATTGCTGTGACGGTCGATCAAGTTTTGGCGTCGTTACTGGGGATGGCGTTTGTTTGATGTTTTGTTTGTGTTTGTTTTTATTTCATAATATTTAGTCACTATAAACCGAAAAATATATAGGATTTTTCCTATATAATTCATTACCTTTTTACTTAAATTTGTTGTTAAAACCAAGTAATTGTTTAATAAATTAATGAAATATGCGAAAATATGAAATTAGGACATTGAAATTATTAAAATGTGATTTTATACTTTATTATATAGTTTTCATTCATAAAATGGCTTATTATATATCAATTTGAGCATATTATATTTTTAAGCTATAAAGTGGGCCATGCATGATTAAATTAAATAATAAAATATAAAGTTATATTTAATAATTCATTAATAAATTGGGTTTTAATTAATTAAATTGATTAATTAAAGTGGTTAAATTATATTATTTGGTCCTCTAAACTATCTACTATTTTTGGACAAGTCTGAGAGTTTTCTCTAATTGCAAAAACGTCCAAATTGGGGACCAATTCAACCTAATTTTCGGCTGCACATGGATGTCATAAACCATTTTTTGGTTTAATTATACAAAGTTCTTGAAGAGTTAAAGAAATTGGAGATTTTCCCGAAGATTTGCTAATGACCGAGTCTTAGTCTTGAGTTGTTGTGGCACTCAAATTGACCAAAAATAAAGGAAAAATCAGTCACCTTTCCTCAATTCATAGCTGGCCACTCTTGGAGGAAGTTTCAAAGGATAGACACTCCTATTTTTAGCAAACTAGCTCCCTTGCCTCACCTATAAATAAGAGCTCATTTCTCACTTTTCAATCATCCCTCATCCCATCATCTCTTACTCATTCATCATTCTCTCAACTCTTTTAGCTATCTTTCCCCTTCATCATCCTTGCATAAGGATTTTAGCAATTAAGCCTCTTAAAGAACCCTTGGTCGGCCACCTTGGAGAGCTATTAGCAAAGGAGCAAAGCAAAGAAGCGAAGGAGCCTCGTCAGTCAATGTCTTGGGTGACAACCACTCTGAATTGGGTTTAATCTTTCTTTTCTTTAATTTAATATAAAGATGTTTGCTATGTGTTCTTTGTTCTTGTTTACAACAATGATAGCTTAATTTTATTTAAGCTAGGATGATTATTGTGATTAAATAATATTTATTTGGTTCATGCTTATAATGTTTGTGCCTCAATCGATCGTGTTTTCAATTAAAATGAAGTTTGTATTTTGTTCATACGTGATTGAAATGCACATGAATTAGCTAAGCGATCCTAACCAGACGATGTCTAATGGACGCATAATTGAAATGTGCATGCTCAATTTAGATCCTAACCCGATTAAATTGTAGGTTGCATAACAACTTTAACCAAGCTCTGCTATCTGCATAGTTTTTAGATTTGTATGATTAAATCGTTTCAAACCTAACACGTCCCTATTACCTCACATGAATGCTAAGAAAACCTTAGTAAATAAGGATTAGTAAAATGTGTTTTACTAAGTAAAGGATTCCGAAAGGATCTAATGTGGTTTCCAAACTCACGAAAGATCGAGTTGCCATGGAATGTTTTTCCGAATGTTATTAAGCATGTTGATAATAAATTGAGTTTAATTAAAGTAATTGTCCTAGTTTATTTATGTTATAATTGTTGCAAATTGTGTTTAATTTTACTAAAATCTATTTTATTCATATAGTTTGCATACTTAGGATAATTTGCATTAGGGATCATTGCATTTAGTTTAATATATTTTAATCACCACTTTTCAACTATATTGTGTTTTTATTTATCAAATTGTTAATATAATTTTACAAATTAAGTGACTTAGCACAAATACAATCCCTGTGGAGATGATAACTCGATACTTACTTATTACTTGATAACGACTGTGTACACTTGCACAAACCCCAGTGTAACAGTTGCTACTAACATGTGTTCTTTTTTTTTGTTATTTGCACATTTTATTTTGGTGTTGTATAACCCAAAGTAATTTAGAGTTTATTGCTGATTTTGATCCAGAAATTGAAAGAATTGTCTAGAGGAGACTTCGAGAACAAATGAATATGGTTCTGCCAAGAAACAATGCAGTCATACCCCCAATGCAAAACCATAATGCTAATGACCCACCGTTTCAACAAAACACTCAAATACAAAATGGGACTATACGAGATTTTGTCGTACCTGTCTTGGATGACTTACAACAAGGAGTTTTTAGGCCAGCAATCCAAGCCAAAAATTTTGAACTCAAGCCAGTAATGTTTAAAATGTTGAATTATAATGGGTAATATGCTGGGCTGCCCCATGAAGATGTATGAGAACATCTTAAATTATTTTTATTGATTTGTGCTTCCTTTAGTCAACAAGGCGTTCCTAGTGATGCATTGAAGATGCAATTATTTCCTTATTCCTTACAGGGAAGAGCTTGTACTTGGTTCCTTGGGCTCCCTGCCGGATCAATTACTTATTGGAATACACTAGCAACACAGTTTGTTTTGCGATTTAACCTGCTAATAATGAATGCTCTTCTTTGAAATGATATTACAGCTTTTCATCAGCTGGACGATGAGAATCTTCACACCACATGGGAACATTATAAATCTTTGCTTTGATGTTTTCCCATGCATGGCATTCAACAGAAAACACAAATTAAGATTTTTTATAATGGGCTAAATTCACACACGAGGAATCTTGTCAACGCATCAGCCAATGGACCTTTGCTAGATTGTATTTATAATGATGCTATTGAAATTTTGGAGAGAATTACTCAAAATGATTACCAAGATCCAATCTCTGGAGCTGCACAAGCAAAAGCTACTCCAGGAGTTATTGAACTAGACGCAATATATGCACTTAGAGCTCAAGTTTCTTCTCTTGCAAATATGATAAAAAATGTGCAAGGGACTAGTGATGTTGCACCTATACAATTTGCTCAACAAGTTGATGTTCCTACCTTTTGTTGTGAGATTTACAGTGACAACCACAACTATGAAGATTGTCCACAACATGCAAAGAATGCCTTTTATGTCAGTAACATTCGCAGTAATTCTTAGGGCAACTCTTATAATAATTCTGCACGCAATCAAATGTCTTGGGGAACTCAGAATGCTGGATAAAATGCTACGACATTCTGATATGGGAATATATCTACTCAAGGAAATTATAATTCAAGACAAGGGAATTACAATCAACAATAGTAGAACTACAATCAGCACACTCAGATACATCCACAACAAAGCTAGATGCACTCACACCAAAATCAGACGCAATCCTAACATTCTTCAATGCCTTATTAGCATGTTCCAGACCATCAACCATAACAGTACACGCAAGCTTCTCCTTCTGACCCGTTAGCTGCTCTTGAGGCTTTATTGCGGGAGCATATGACTCAGACAGAAGCTATTGTGTAAGGGAATTCATCTTTCATTCCGACGTTGAAGGAACAATTAGGACAACTTACTTGGAATCAAAATATTCGACCATCAGGCACACTACCTAGTGACACGGAAAATCTAAGTCCAAGAGGAAAAGAACACTATAAGGCTATCACACTTAGGAGTTGTAAAAAGACTAGTGAGTCGACTACAGACTCTACTCTTGCACTTGAAGATATTGGTGAAGTGATCCCTAGTGAGAAAGTTGAATCTGAAGAGCTTGTCAATATACTAGACAAAAAATTTCTGCAAATTGTCACCCATATATCTAATGTCCGACCCTCGAAACTGTCAGCGCAACAAAAGGGATCAGCGCAATCAGATGTATCTCCACCCTTACCTTTTTCACATAGATTCTAGGAGAATGAGCATGACAACCAGTACCAACAGTTCCTAAACACACTAAAGAAACTGCAGGTCAATATTCCTTTAGTAGACACTCTTATGCAAATTCTGAATTATGGGAAATTTATAAATGAGCTCTTATCCAAGAAGAAGAAGCTCAGTCATATGGAAACTATTGCATTGATAGAGGGCTGTAATAGTGCTCTTTTGACAAATAAGTTACCCCCCAAAATAAAAAATCCTGGGTGGTTTACTATCCCATGTTTAATTGGAAACCATTATTTGGGCAAGACTTTATACAACTTGGGAGCTAGCATCAACCTAATCCCGCTATCAACTTTCAGAAAGTTGGGAATTTGTCACATGAAACCTACTACAGTGACATTGTAACTAGCTGATCGATCTTTTGCTCAACCTGAAAGGCAAATCAAAGATATCTTAGTTCGTGTGGATAAATTCATTTTTCAACTGATTTTATCATCCTTGACTGTGAGGTAGACAAGGAGGTTCTCATAATCTCGGGACAACCATTTTTAGCCACCAGATGAACTCTTATTGATGTTTACAAAGGTGAACTGACTATGCGACTTAATGATGAGCACGTTACCTTTAGTGTTATTGAATCTATTCAATGCAAGGATAAAGAAAAATGTCATACTATCGATGTACTAGATTATTTAATTGCGGAAGAATTTAATGACCAAAGCACAATACTTTCTGAAGAGTTTGCAGTGACATCTGATGATGAATTCTTAGATAATTGTCACAACATGGTTGACGCTAATAATATTGAACTCAGGTATAGATGGCAGATTGAATCCTTAGACTTAGCTAACACGACAGCTCCAATTTTCAAACCATCTATTGATGAAGCTCCTACTCTAGAATTGAAACCACTACCTACTCATCTTAAGTATGTCTTTCTTGGTGATAATAATACTCTCCCAATTATTGTCTCCACAACATTGGATGTAACTCAAAAAGAGAAACTGGTTCATATTCTTAAGTAACATAAACGAGCTATTGCTTGGAATATTACCGATATCTGAGGTATTAGTCCATATTTTTGCATGCATAAGATCAAGTTGCAAGATGAAGGCAAGCAGTCGATTGAGCAACAAAGAAGATTAAACGAGAAGATGAAGGAAGTTGTTAAGAAAGAAATTAAAAAGTGGCTTGATGCTGGAATTATCTACCTTATTTCTAATAGCAATTGGGTAAGTCCAGTGCAATGCGTTCCTAAAAAGAGTGGCATCACAGTGGTTAGCAACAACAAAGACGAATTAATTCCTACACGCATTCCTATGGGATGGCAAGTCTATATGGATTATTGCAAACTTAATGCTGCCACAAGGAAGGACCACTTCCTACTTCCTTTCATTGACCAAATGTTGGATACGCTTGCTGGAAGAGCCTATTACTACTTCTTAGATGGATATTCTGGTTACAATCAAATTGTTATTGCACTGGAGGATCAAGAGAAAACAACTTTCACCTGTCCCTTTGGTGCTTTTTCTTTTCGTCGTATGCCTTTCAGTCTTTGTAACGCACCAGCCACATTTCAAAGGTGCATGATGGCAATATTCTCGGATATGATTGAGATTCTTTAGAGGTTTTTATAGAGGATTTCTTAGTCTATAGGAATAATTTTGATCATTGCGCTAAAAATTTGGATAAAGTATTAAAGCGTTGTGAAGACACACATCTTGTTCTAAATTGGGAAAAAATGTCATTTCGTGGCAACTGAAGACATTGTGTCAGGCCATCACATATCTAGTCAAGGCGTTAAAGTAGATAAAACTAAAGTAAAAATCATTGAGAAATTACCTCATTCGACAAATGTGAAAGGTATTTGTAGTTTTCTTGGGCATGCGGGGTTTTACCTAAGATTTATTAGAGATTTCTCAAAAATTGTAAAGCTATTATGCTCATTACTAGAAAAGAATTGAAAATTCTTCTTTAATGATGCGTGTCTAGAGGCATCCATTCTATTAAAGATGCATCTACTAAATGCACCCATTTTCGTGGCACCAGACTGGTCTCAACCTTTTGAAGTTATGTGCGATGCAAGCGACTTTGCTGTGGGTGCTGTTCTAGGACAACGCAAGGGAAAAATATTGCACACCATCTATTATGCTAGCAAAACCCTTACAGAGGCTCAACTCAATTATACCACTACAGATAAAGAATTGTTGGTTGTAGTCTTTACTTTCGACAAGTTTCTTATCTTATCGGCACAAAGGTTACTGTATTTACTGATCACTCAATGCTGATATATCTTTTCACGAAGAATGATGCAAAACCAAGACTGATATGCTGGATCTTACTATTGCAAGAATTTGACATCGAGATAAAAGACCGTAAAGGTTCAGGTAATCAACCTGCAAACCATCTGTCTCGATTAGCAGTTGGTAGCGAAGATGGAAACGTACTTCAAATTGTCGACGCATTCCCAGATGAGAAGTTATTTATTGTAGATGCAACCCCTTGGTATGCAGTTTTGGTTAATTATCTAGTGTGTGGAAAACTCCCATTAGGTGTCACAAGCCATAAAAAAAGATTTCTTCTTGAAGTAGTGAAGTATCATTAGAACGAGTCGTATTTAGTCAAGATATGCAATGACAACATTATTCGGCATTGTGTTCTGGAAGAGGAGATGCTTTCAATCCTGAAGCACTGTCATGATGCTCCTTATAGAGGTCATTTCGGTGGCATGCAAATTGCTACTAATATTCTCCAATTCAGATTCTATTGGCCTTTATTATTCAAGGATGCCCACAATTTTGTGAACTAATGTGATAGGTGTCAATGCACCAGTTCTATATCTCAACACAATGAAATGTTGCAGTAGCCAATTATAGAGGTTGAATTATTTGATATTTGGGGTATGGATTTTATGGGACCATTTCCAAGTTCATTTGGAAATCTTTATATATTAGTAGTTGTTGACTACGTCTCGAAGTGGGTTGAAGCTGTTGTAGTCTCAAAGGATAATGCAAAGGTAGTGCTTAAATTTTTTTCACAAACATATACTCACCTACTTTGGCACACCAAAGGCATTGATTAGTGATCAAGGTACACATTTTCATTGCAACCAAGTGGCAGCTGCACTGAAGAGATATGTAGTAAATTATAGAATGGCTACTACTTATCATCCGTAAACTAATGGACAAGCCGAAGTATCGAATTGACAAATTAAAAAAATTCTTCAGAAAGTTGTGAACCTTTCGAGGAAAGATTGGTTCTTCCAGACTGGATGATGCTTTCTGGGCATTGTAGACAGCATACAAAGCTCCATTAAGGATGTCGCCATATTAATTATTTTTTTGGGAAAGCATGTCACTTGCCAGTTGAACTGGAACACAAAACAATGTGGGCAATTAAGCAAGTGAACATGGACTATGAAGCTGCTGGAAAGAAAAGGTTACTGGATATTATTGAGCTAAAGGAGATCAGGCGAAATGCCTATGAAAACACTGCAATTTACAAAGAAAAGACCAAGCGATGGCATGACAAAAATTATTTTGCGGTGACAATTTACTGTTGGTCAACAAGTTTTACTATTTAATTCTAGACTGAAACTGCATCTGGCTAAATTGTGCTCTCGTTGGTCTGGACCTTTCGAAGTTGTCGAAGTATTTCCTCATGGTGCAGTCACAATCAGAGATTTAAATGATGGACACCAGTTCAAAGTGAATGGCCAACAATTAAAACATTATCTTGGGAATATTGATCACAAGCAAGCAGAGACCATTAAATTTGTCAAAAAATTTAAATTCATATGAAATTTATTATGTAATTTTATTTTTATTTCTGTTCAAGTTTGTTTTATTTTTTTATTTCTGTTTTTGTAAAATAATTAAGTACCATTGTCGACGCCCTTGGGCTTTATTGTCAACGCAGTTCGTACTATTGTGCTTTCACTTCCAACTCATTAAGAATGAATCAGAACTTTCAAGATCTCACCATTTGATCAAAAGTTACCTAGCCATCTGATCTGTCTGAGCGGGCGTAACTCTTATTAGACATAATTATTCCCGTCAGCTTTATATCCCATCACAAAAATCACAAATTTCCATCTTCTTCTTTCACTCGCTATAAACCCCCTTTCACTATGCCGACTGTTACACATACAAAGCAGCTATTTTTATTTTCTTTCTTTTCTCCAAGTTTGTACCTTTACAAATTTAAACCATCTTCACTCCACAAAACAAAAAAAATATGGTAAGAACGAGCGGATCAGTCAAGAAAGCCACCAATCCTGTTGAAGATCACTCACCCTCTACAACTGCAGTTCGTGAGTCAGAATCCTCCATACCAATGGAGAAAAAAGAACCGGTGATCCTTTTAACAAAGGTGGCCAAAGATCGATTTCAAAATAACATTTTAAAGTGAAACTTCATCCCAGAACAGGGCATTCTCCTTTCACAACAGCAAGACTTGGGCAAACAAGTCCCTAGAATCATCTTTAACTTGAAGTGGGAGATTTTCTACACTCATCCTGAAAGCTATTCTCTGTCATTGGTTTATGACCACGAGTTGGAGTTTATCTTTGTTCGAGAAGGCTTAATCCCATGGGATGCTACAAAAATCAATGAGTTGTACAACACTAAAGTGGATGTCGATGAACACTCCAAGTTTATTGAGGATATCACAGACGAGAAAAAGGGAATTGTTGGTGAAGGATTTATGTGTTGAAGGAGCATTGTGAACGGGTTCACATCAAAAGAATTATACGATGCACCGTCACTTTCTGACACTGCAAAGCAAAACCAGTTTCATTTTGTCAATTGCAGGCTACTGCCCTCTACTTACAACACCACAGTTGATAGAATGTGTTTGATACATTCAATTGTCAAGGGCAGAAAGATTGATGTTGGCGCAATACTCCACCAAAAAATTCCTGACTGTGCCGCAAGGCAAATTGGAATTTTGGTTTTTCCATCGTTGGTGATGCTATTGTGCCAGTAGAAAGGGATCATGTCCCGTGATGATGAAGAGGTCTTGAAAAATAAAGGTCTAAACAATGAAGCGTCTATTGAAAGAATGACTCATGGAAAAGATACACCGACAATGAATGAGGCAGAGACCAGCAAGACAAGGAAAGGCAAAACCAAAGCAGAAAATAACGGAACAAACTTGACTGTAAAGACATCATTGCTACGTAAAATGAAGGATATCGAGAAGTTGGCCAATTCCATCAGTAATAAGTAGATCAGGCTTGTTGCTACAATAGAAGATATGGACAGATCACAAAATTTCTTCTATGTTTATACCAGTGCCTATAACAACTCTATTGTAGCCATATTACGTCAGTATAGCCCGACCCCACTCCCAGAATTTCCAGTGTTCCTACCAATTATTTGAGAGTACGAAGCCTCCTCTAAGGACTCAAATCGGTGGAATCCCCTCCCATTGTGCATGTCTCTGATGTTGAGAAAGAAGAGGACTCGAATGACATTGAGGAGTGCATGCGAATGATTGATAGCCTGATCGAGGGTGACATCATTGCTGGTCAAGAGGCGTATGTTGTTGAGGAAGATTTCCGTGTTGAGGTTGTGAATGAGTAGGCCAAGGAAGAAAATACTGAGACATAAGCTACTAGAAAAGAATTTGTTGAGGACATTGTTAATGCATCTGAGTTTGTGGATGCAACTAATGATAACCTGGAGCGAGATGGAGCTATACCGACGGAAGCTGCAGAGCCAACAAATGAGGTGGTTTATACCAAACCACTCAAGGTGACTCCTCCTACTCAAGAAGTAGCCAATGATGTCGGGGCAGCACCAGAAATTGAGGAGTGATACGAGGACCGTGCGAAGCCCAAAGAAAAGAAGAGAAAGCGATCTAAAGATAAAAAGTGCAAGAATGAGGAGAAAAAGATAAGGAAGAAGAAACATCGTACAACCACATTGATGGCCGAGGAAAACTAAGTTTATTTTAAATTTTAGCTAAAGTATTCTTGCACTGCATGTAGCTGTAATTTTCATTTTGTTAGTGAACATTGTTGTTGCATTTTTATTATCATCGTATTTTAATGTTAGTGCATTGGGGACAATGCAAAATTAAGTTTGAGGGAATGCACATGGGGTTTGAAAATACACCCACATTTTAATTTTTTTAATGAAGTATGCAAGGTTTTTTTATGGTTAATGCAAATGTGTTAAAAAATTTTGTTACATTCGATGCTTATTCTTGAATCGTGTGAACAATCAATGAATGAGTTGGATAAATTTAACTGAATGTTGTATCTTCAATTCTTTGATGAATGATTTAGGTTGCATTAGTAATAGATGACTAGTAGCATTCCTTGAATCTTGAATGAAGCTGCCTTTTACAGCTACTCATATATATATAGTTATGAATAAGAGACACTCTAAAGTGGGTGTATTGTGAAATGTTAAAGAGGGAAACTCCAATGCAAGCTTTAGAAAAATGAATCTGGCTAAAGGTTGTCACTGCACGAGTATGTGTCGATGCAATTACGTACTCCTTGGGGGTTTGTTGCACTCCATCGTTACTCCTTAGGAATAAGGGTACAGTAATTCAACGATATCCCTTGTTCATAAAAAAAATATATTGTACAATAAATGTTGTATTGGTAGATAGAATTTAGGATTTGAAGCATGATGCTGGTTTTGATGAAGATGCAATCTTATTCATTCATACTTATGTATTGTCGATGTAATATTCTGTCATTTGAATGTGAACCATTCATTAGTATTTTAAGTGATTCAAGTTTTTAGAATGATCATTTGCCTTAGTGAATTCTTGTGTAGCCTTGCTAGTTTTTGTTTTACTTTGAGAACAAGTAAAAAATCAAGTTTGAGGGTGTGATAGTACTAGAAAGAACACATTTTTCTCCTTACTTGTGGGTTAATTTGTCCCATTTACATATCTTTAGTACATATTTTAGCATTTGCAGTTTAGTAATTTACATTTTATGACTCAGTGGATCTCAGTTTAATTACCCTCAATTTTGTCATATTTTGGTACTGATGTCGATACATAAGTAATTTCAAATTGCGCCTAGAATTATCGCCTCACCTGACAGTTGTCAGGATAGGAAGAAAAATACGTGAGCTGTCCAGTCTGGAACAATAACTTGTATGTACAGAGGTAGCATGATTCTAATGAAAGGACATCTAGGCTATTTGGATAATTACTGACCAAAAAAAAAAGAGCTTTTTGGATCATCTTCTTCAACCTATCCCCTGAAGCTTTCGGCTATGGCGGCTTAAGCTCCGATGAGTGAACCGACATGAAAAGGATGCAGCTTAGCTCTTGGCAAGGAGCCCTGAGTGCGACACAAAAGAGAATAGATAGATTCAAGTCGAGTTGTTTAGGAATAGTATTCTCCACTTGTTTCTTTTATTTTTCTTTTCTAAACGCTAGTGATTACTTTCTATTTCATGTTAGTATGGAAGTACACAGGATTTTTGGGTTAAATGTTATTTTATTCAATCTCGCTTCTACTGTTTAATCTTTGGGTTTAAATGTTTTTAACACGGAAGTGTTATTGCAGTCACTGTCATTGCAAGGTGCAGCGATAGTTCAAGCTAATAAGCATGACAACAGAAGTCGTTTGAGGATTAGAGGAATTTAATCCACATGTTCTTAATATTGTTCCATAGCCATCATCGGAAGGTATGGCTAATGTGCATGTTTAAGTCTTTGATTAAATATAGAAGTTAAGCTTGGTAAGATATTCGTTGCAACTTATTGCATCGACAATCACCTAACTTTTTATACCTTGTGAGCATTTAGCATTTTTGTTGAATATTCACGTTAGGGATCCCAATTTATCATTATTATATTTTATCTTGCTATTTTCAAGTTATTGCTTTGACACCTACTTTCACAATTTATCTCGTTTCTATCCATTTATTGTACTAACATTGATAGACAAAAAACAACCATCCTCGTAGGGTCGATATCCGACAGACTCATATCTGTCTATTATACTTGCATTGACAGTGTACGCTTGCACACTATTACTGTGATGTTAAACATCTGATCAGCTAGCTGTGGCACAGGATAGAGGTGGGAGAATCCTTCCAATTGCATTTGCGATAACATAGAAGGAGTCAGGTGACGATTGAGATTTCTTTCTTTCTAGGTTGAGGAGGCATGTCTGCCCCCAACCTGATATCTACATTATATCGGATCGGGGCACTGTAATACTAACCGCAATTGAGCAACAGGAAAGCCTATGGGATCCACACACCATCGGTATTGTCTTAGGTATGTTGGGACCAACTACTACGGGCAATATCGGTCTACCACTGAACGACGGCAATTGACCAACATGGGTATTTAATATCCACTAATATAATTTCGTTTGTAATATTCAATTTATTCTGAATAGAATAGTGGTATGTAATTTTCACTATCAACTTATATTGACAAGGTACGAGATCAATAAGGATCGTTTTCAAGATATGTTGGCAATTTTACGGTCAGTTAACGATCAAGGCGCAGACTACCTCCATAACATACCTTTCGATCAATAGACACAAGTATACGACGGTGGCCTACGATATGGTCATATGACCTCAAACCTGGCTGAATGCATAAATTCTATTCTAAAAAGAACGCATCATTTGTTGATAACCTCGGTTGTGCGAGAGACATATTTTCGTTTGGTGGCACTATTTCCAAAGCGAGCAGTGAGTTATAAAGGAAAAATGTAGGGAGACCATATATGGTGTCGGAAGGTATTGCAAGAAATTAACAAGGTGAAGGCGCAGGCCAACACCATGCACACGTGTGTCACAATTGCGACAACCTATGATTTTGGGTGACGGAGTTCGACATACCGAGCCAAGGTATTATCGACGGGCAATATCATGTACACTTGAGAAATAGGACTTGCGACTGTGGGACATTTGACGCACTTCATTATTTATGCGCTCATGTAATTGCAACTTGCAGAATCTCTATTTGGATCCCATGAGCTATGTCAGCGAAGTGTAAAAAATAGAATACATGTACAATGTGTGGAGACACGTATTCCCAACGATCCCAGATGAATGTAAGTGGTCGTCTGTATCGCTTACTCGATTTAAGTTGTTACCGGATAGAGAATTACATCGCAAACCAAAAGGTTAACCTTGCTCGAGTTGAATATGTGATAATATGGATATCTAGAAAAGAACGAACCAACAGAAGTTGTGCAGACGGTATAGGAACCCAGGTCATACAATTCGAATATGTCCAAATTGAAATAGTTGATAATTGATTAAATGAAACTATGTTGATTATTATTATTTTCTTATTTAACAGAACTTTTATTTTATTAAATAGGACAAAATATAAAAATAATTTACTATTAAAATATTCAAAACAACTTTTATTTTATTAAATGGAACAATATAAAAATAGTTTGTACAAATATATTAAAAAAATCAATGCATGTGCCGGTTGAAATTAGTGCCACATGAGGGTGGTCGACGGTTATGCGCTGGATTCCTTCTTGGTTCAGCTTCCAGTGAGGGTTGTGGTTGCTCTAGTGAAGGTTATGGTTGTTCTAGTTGTAGGTGTTGGGAGGATAACCCACCTTGATAGAACAAAGAATGTGGAGGATTACCCACGGCGGAGTTGTTTGAATCCTATAAGGCGATGATGATTGGAAATGAGATGAGCTCCCTGACGATGCCTCGTGCAATCCCTCCTGTGACGATGGCCTATATATCATCGGTTGAGTCAGAGTCATTGGGAAAGGAGATGCACCAGACCATGCATTCCAACCTGGCATAGGACTAAGAAAATGAAACATAAAAGGGTTAGGATACATATAAGGGCCAAGATATGCACCTGGCATAATCTGAAAGGGCTATGGTATGGGCGTCATCGCTTTAGGCATTGGGCCCGATGATTGTGTGGGCATTGTTGATGGGTCCGTCTCGCAATCCCTTCTCTTTAAATTTAAAGGGCCCCGTCGTTCCCTTTCGACATGGATTTGTCGACGCCTCTGCTCTTCTGAGAGCAAATATGGCTTACCATGGATCCTAAACCATGTCATGTAATCCGGCACGCACGCTAACTCTAGAATGATGATCAGTTCGCGAGTAGGTATATGACTATAGCAAATTTTCTACATTTCGATATATTCTGAAAAGAATACCGGCCAATGCGTATTCGATTACCGTAAGTCAATTTTGTGCTCATCATCGAGCACCTCAGGTGTCATGGGAATCGGTTGTCGGAATCCAAATTACCGCAACACTCTATTCGTTTAGTGCATCTCAACAGAAGCGTAGTTGACCAATGGGACCTTAACATGCCAAATGTTCAAATTTTAAAAGAATTCATCCGGAATTACTGCCCGAATTGTCGGATCCTCGTATAGTGTCCATTGAAACTATATGAACGTGATAAAAATATTAGTTATATACATAATACTAAATACTAAATACGAAACAACTATGTTATGTATATATTTCATTTAATACTTACATGCGCTTCTGACCGTTGGTCTAATAGAAGCCGTATATCTTCAAGAGCGGTAGGTATTCCAGCATAACTCGGCGAATGGTTCCACCTAATTAAATAATTTTTTAGCGTAAAATTATATTTTAAATCTATGTAATAATTGTAAAATCTAATATAAATTTTACCTCGTTATGAGTGAGAATATATATGGGTGATTTACTTAAGGACATAAAAATGGAAAGCGTAACCGAGCCCATAATTGTTGTAGTGATAGGCAACCTCCGATTTTGGCTTTATTTGGTTTCGTCGCCCCGCACATCTCCCGGTACAATGTTGCCAACATGACAAACCTCCAACTAAGTTCACCAGCTGTTCTAAAATCAACGAGTTTCAACAGCCACCTCAGATGTACGAGGTTTCGTGACAAGTCCGACATCAGATAACCTCTAATTATCTCAAGGATGTATGCTCGAGCATATCGTATTCTTTCTACTTCAGTCGAATCATCCCCCGCTCTGGGAATGTGTCTCGTAACCGGCCCATCTCGATTTGACCTCCGTAAATATTATCCAGAATCGCACCCAAAAGATCGTAGCATATGGCTCCCCAATTAGCAATTGAGCAGACCTGGTGAGTACGGACTCATCCATCGGCAATCCCAATTGTAACTGCACGTCCTCCAAAGTGATGGTACACTCCCTGCATGGAAGATGGAATGTGTGTGTCTCGGGTCTCCACCTCTCTATGAACGCGCTGATGAGTTTCAGGTCCAACTTGCACCCCCAGCCTATATTGGCCACGTGCCAAAAACCCGCTTCACTCAAGTAATTTTCTATCAACGTTGATAGAGGACTAGACATATTACTAATATAACATTGTAACACTCGATCTACAGATTGTTATAAAAAATTATAAAATAAAAATTAATTAAAATTATATAAATGAAAAAAATTTAAATAATATTCAAAATTTGAAATTAACTCTTACCATTTTCATTTGTTAGACGGAGATATGTTTATGGTCGAGACGAATTAATTCCCCAGTCATAGCTAACACGATCAAATATCTTAGAAATCATAAAAAAAACTAATTTAGAAAAAAAATTAAAGGAAATAGTTAATTAAAGAGAGCTTTGAGAAATTTAGGGAGAAATTTAAGAGCTTTTTTGAGAATTTTGAAAGAAATGTTTGTGTGAAAAAAATAGGAGGGGTTTTGTAGGTTTTTTTTTTACCATTGGACCCCCAACGGTCAAAATTTTAAATGACCGTTGGGGGTAAAAAACACGAGCTAAAATGCGTCCCTGAGGGAGCATTTTTGCCATGTTAGCAAAGCGCATCCATGTCAGCGCGTTTTTTGCTGACATGGCAAAAGCGCTCCCTCAAGGACTCGTTTTGCTGAATTTTCCCTTAAAACGCTCTTACATGGATGCGTTTTAGTATTTTCGGCCCATTCTAGTAAATAATAAATAAAGTGGTCAATTTCTGTAAAGAAAGTAGGAAATTGGCCATTCTTAGTAAAATGGTCACGTCTAAATATTGCTAATTCAATTATTTTTAATCTTTTTTTTACTTAATTTTGATAGAAAATATGGCTATTATGGTTACAACTTATGTTCCAATTAGAAAAAACTCTCAACATCGTCGAGTTAAGATGTAAGTTTGGATAATTGTTAAAGTACAAAATGAAATTAGATAATGCTAATATTATGCAACACATTCCGAGTGTTAATAAGCAAAATACAAGATTTGGAATAGATGCTCGTATGTTTGCAAGAAAAAGAATTTTATATAATATTAGCATAATTCTTAATAAAGAAATACTTAAAGAAATGTGGAACACTGATAGGATAAAGATTAAATATTCAAATTTAATGATTAATTTGGCATTATCATATATAATATAAAAGAAGGAACACAAATAACTATAAAAATAAAGAGTTCTACGTTAGTTTTTCGAGTTTCGAAATACTTCATTTTTTAGTTATACGTAAAGTAATTCTCAATTTTAGAATTAAATTTTAATAATAAGTTATATTAATTAAATAAATACAATAAAGTAAATATTATTTTAATTTCCATTTGGTTTTTAAGAAAAAATATTATTTTAGCTTATTTTAACTAAGAAAAAACAATAATTTAATCTTTGATAAAAACATAATTTATTGTACCACTATTTTGTTTTTAATAATTTATAATATTAAAATTAAACAACGTTAAAAATAATATAATTAAATAACATATAACTTCAATGATTACAAAATTGATAGAATATCATTATATTAATTTTCTAACTTTGATATTGATTTTTATAAATATTTAAACTTGAATTAAAAAGTCTGGTAAAATATACTTACGATCTCTCTAGATAGCGTTGTTTCTATTTTGATCACTCTAATTTTTTTGTCAATTTAGCCACCCTAATTAAGATAATTGTTTGAAGTAGTCAATGTCGTTAAAAATTATGTTAATCCACTAATAGATTGTTGACATGACATTTTTTTACTTTTGACTAAAATTAGGGACCTCTCCATAACTAGTCCAAAACACTTTTTTTTTGTTTATTTTCCTCATGAATATTTCTATGGTAACTTTATCAACATTTGAATCATATTTAAGAAGAGAGAATCTAACAATGACGACGGTGAATCATGATCGTGACCTCACCCTTTTCTATGAGCCTATTTGCCATCATAACACTACCAGCCAACTTTTTTTATGTTGGAACATCTAAAATTTATCCGTGATCTATTTTTAGTATTGAGATTTTTTTTTCTGGGTTGTTGAGAAACTAAGGGAAAGATGAAACTCAAATTGAGTCCTAAACTTGTTTTAGTCTTATCCAAACAAGTGAATTAGCTTGGAAAAATGAAAATCCTAACATCAGAATTGAATTAAAAAAAGGAAAATGAAAAAAATCGCTTCACGTCTATACTTTAAGGAGTAGATTTGAGTTTAGAAAGTTCTTCTTTTTTTTCATTTTAAGTAAAAAAGTAATATTTCTGGTAATTTGTTTGGTAAATTTTCTACATTTCCTACAAATTTGATGGTTGGTGGCTACTTTATTATTCATCATAGTACCCTTTTACCGAAGAACTTTTTGATATAAGGTTATGGTGGAAATTTTAGAAGCTTGGTTAAAAATATATAAAAAAAAATGGAGCTTGATTGGTTATTTGATATGAATTATTTTGGTTTTTGTTTTTTTGTTAATAAATGATGCGTTAATAACATTAATTTTATAAAAAAATTTAGCCTGATTGTGATAGTCGGTGGTGGTAGGCTAGCAAGTGGGCTCATCGGAAAGGGTGAGATCATGGTCATAGTTTGCCATCGTCGTTGTTGGATCCTCTCTTTTTAAAGAGTATTCAAATGTTGATGATGCCACAATTGAAATCTCCATGTTGTAAATAAACCCAAAAAATATTTTGAACTAATTATAGAGAGGTCCCTAGTTTTAGTCAAAAGTAAAAAAAAAATGTCAAGTCAGTAATCCGTTAGTGGGTTAATGTCATTTTTAACGATAGTGACCAATTCGAACAATTATCTTAATTAGAGTGACTAAATTGACAAAAAAATTAGAATGATCAAAATAGAAGCAACACTATTTTAGAGTGGCTTATAATGTAGTTTACCCAAAAATTAATATTATCAATTTAAATATTATTTTTCTTGAGTTATTTTATAGAAAGCACATATATACCACCTTTAAAAAGTATTGTTTTAATATTATCAAGTCAAATGTAAATATAATGATCTAAAAATTGGTCGAAGTAATTATATTCAAACGAATAAAATGCATTTACACTTATAATCATTTTTATTTATAAAGATAATTTTATTTGTCATCTAAAATATACACAAAATATTATTATAATGTTACAAAAATTAGTAGAAATATACTCGCCAATGTAAATACTTTAATATTTTCAATTAAGTAATTTTTTAATTGAACAAAAAATTACAACTTCTTTTACCTTGATTTTTAAATAATTGTCATAAATTAGATATTGAGTTTTCAATTTTTATATAAATATGTAATTATAACTAATATATATTCAAATGGGTCCTTAGCTCAATTGGTATGGGCATTGTTGTAAAAAAGACGTGGGTTTGAGTGTACTGAAGCGCATTATCCTCCTATTTATGAGTTGAGAGGGGAAATGGGTAGTTCTAAATATTCTATCAAAAAGAACAAATATTTTTTTCTTTTTTATCTAATAAATTTTCTATATATGATCTATATTTATTTTATTGTTTTCAATCCAATATTTAAATTTATTAAATGATAAACCAATTATGTGCAAATTAAATATTCAACCATTTGATGGTAATAATAATTTCTTTTATTTCATTTTATTTTATTTTATTTTATTTGGATAAGTATTTGTAATTATATTCATTTGGATCTATTTTGAAAAGAAAATATAAATAGTATTTAATAAGTTATTAATGGTTTAAATTATTTTCTTTACTTTCAATTATAAATAATAATTTTCATAGATTAAGTTTTAACTAAAAGATAATTGAAATATCTCAAAGCAAAAATAATGATAATTTTAAATATTAAAATTTAGATAAATATTTTAAAACCATTTCCGTAATGAATCAATAATATTTCTTGAAACTTAAGAACAAATATTTCGATTGAAATAAGAATATGGATAGCATCACACTTTTACCTTAGTTATCAATAATCATGTTTTAAAAATTAAATTTATATATTATTATGTTTTAATTTGGATTTTTTTTTGAAAAATAGTTACAGATTGGGCTTTATTATTGAATTCAAAAGTTATAGAAAACAAAATTCTGAACCAGACTAGGCCCGATTGGAATTTTGACCTCATCACCAAAACAAAACAGTAAAAAAAATGAATAGCTGAAACGCCAATAACTACTCCTATTAAATCCTAAAAAGCAGCATAACTGAACCTTCTGGAAGCCATTAATGCTGCTATACAATCTTTCCCAATCAGCATCATAACTTTCAATAGTCTTGTCCCTTCACCTGCCATATCTTCTTCAAGACGAAATCATACTCCCGAGGAAACCCCATTTTCTGTCTTTGCTTTACCTGCCTCCGCTCGATTTACCCATTTCATTTTCATCCCTTTCATTCATTCTGGTTCTCCCACTCCATCCCTTTCCCTCTGATCTTCTGCATATTCAGGGACTCCCTCAACCAGGTATATTATTCTTTTATCCCTCAGTGTTGCTTTTGCTATCGTATGCACAAGACTGTTAACTGTTCTTGGAACATGTTCAAATCTGCATTCCTGGAATCTTGATTGTAGCTTATGAATATCACTGATGTAGGCACATACCTGTGATTTATCTGGGATATTAGATCTGCATTTCTTTATTATCGATAATGAATCTCCTTCAATAATGATTTTTCTCCATTTCATTTCTTTACCAATTTTGATCGCTTTTCGGCTCGCGAGCGCCTCGGCCGCAAAAGGAGATGCCACCTGTTGATATATCATCAAGCATGAGAGCAAAACCTTGCCTTCGTTGTTTCTAGTCACAATCCCTGCAGCCGATTGCTTACTCTTTCCATCATATGCTGCATCAAAGTTTATCTTCACAATCTGGTCATGTGGCTTCTTCCATTTGCTTGTCAATTTATATGATTGTGCTTTACTTTTTCCTATCCCGTCCAACTCTGTTATGTAGCTACTAACGAATCGGCCTATTTCTTTTCCAGATTTGCTCACTTTATTATGCACTTTGTTATTTCTGTCTCCCCATATAGCCCATAATGCATAGCAAAATATCCTACACTGAGATTCCGAGTTCTTCGAAAAAACTCCGGTAAGCCACTCTGCAAACTCCAACAGTCTTTCGTGCACCAAAACATTACATGGTAATTCCTTCCATACTGATTTTGACACAGGGAATTCGCAAAAAAAAGTGATTCATACTCTCTGTTTCGACTCCACATCGTGGGCACACTGTTGTGTTTATTAGTTTTTTCTGAAGTAGATTAACCCGTGTAGCTAGGAAATTCCACGATATCTTCCAGATTGTAATTTTGATTTTTAAGGGAAGATTCAATAGCCATAATTTTCTGTAAAATTCCTTGTAACCTTCTTGTAAAGCATAAGCTCTAGGATCATCCTCGATATTCTGTAATAGTTTATAGGAGCTACGAACTGTGAATTCGCCCGACGCCTCAGCACTCTAAACCCGGAAGTCATCATGAGGATCCTCTGCCAGTGGAATACCAATAATCTTCTCAGCTACATCCTCCGGAAAGGTAGAAATTATCAACTCTTCCTTCAATGTTCTGTTATTTTGATTGATTAGATCGGTAACTTTACAATCATTCAAATTCGTGACTATAGCTGATAATCTGTTTCTTCCCACATCGGGGATCCAATTGTCACAACCAACTATAATTTGCTCTCCCCTTCCTACTCTCCAGCACATACCTTCCCTTAAAATACCCTTTGTAGCCCAAATACCTTTCCACGTATACGAAGCATTGCTCCCCAAACATGAGTCAAGGAAATTATTATTCGAAAAATATTTTGCTTTTAAAACTTGAGCTAATAATGAATCTGGATAGTTCAATATTCTCCAACCCTGTTTAGCTAATAATGAGAGGTTAAATTTAGCCATATCTCTGAATCCCAAACCCCCTTCTCCTTTTGACCGGCACAAGTAAGTCCATTTACACCAATGAATTCCTCTTCTCCCATGAGCTTTTTGCCACCAAAACTTAGCAAAAATGCCTTCTATATCTCTGCAAAATGACTTCGGTAATAAAAAATAAGACATTGCATATGTTGGAATAGCCTGTAGGACCGACTTCAAAAATACTTCATTGCCTCCTTGCGACAACATTCTGGTGCTCCACCCTTCGATTCTACTGTAAATTTTCACTTTGAGATATTGAAAAGATTCTTTTTTCCGTCTACCCACCACATTCGGAAGCCCTAGATATCTTTCCATATTTGTTGAGGTTCTTATCCCCATAATTACCGAGACTTCGTTCTTTTTGTCTTCTGTAGTATTAGTGCTGAAAAAGATTGTAGATTTGTTAAAATTAACACATTGACCGGAACTTTTACCATATTCTTTCAAAATTTTTTTTAGCACCGTTGTCCCCTTCCTGTTGCTTCCCCAAACAAAATACAATCATCTGCAAAGAGTAGATGTGTAATTTTCGGGCCTCTCATACTTGCCTTTGCTCCTTTTAACAACCTTTCCTTTGATGCCAGTCTCATCAAGGCTGATAACCCCTCATTGCACATTAAAAAGAGAAAAGGGCTCAAAGGATCTCCTTGTCGCAATCCTCTTGTTGGCTTAAAACTTTGCCCATAACCTCCATTAGTATTCACAACATAGGACGTAGTAGAAATGCATTTCATGACCAACTCTACCCATTCTATATCAAAACCCATACATAACATGACTTCTTTTAAATAACCCCATTAAACCCTATCATAGGCTTTACTCATATCAAGCTTTACGGCCATATATCCTTTTTTCCCTCTTCGTTTTTGTCTAAATGTATGCAGAATCTCATAGGCAAGTAGCACATTATCTGTAATTAGCCTTCCTGGGACGAATGCACTTTGAGCTGCATCAATACACCTTCCAATACCGATTTGAAGTCGATTTGCAATTATTTTTGCCACCATTTTATAAAGGACTGAACATAAACTAATAGGTCTGAAATTGGCTAAGCTAGTAGGGTTAGAGATTTTAAGAATCAACACAATCTCTGTTTGATTGAAAGGACTAAAATTTTCACTATTATTAAGAATTCCCAGACAGAAATCAACAATTTCCTTACCTACAATGTGCCAAAATTTCTAAAAGAAGATTGCTGGAAAACCATCCCGACCTGGTGCTTTTATGGGGCCCATTCCTTTCAAAGCCCCATGAACTTCTTCTGCTGTATATTTCTTCATCAAGGCTCTGTTAATTTCTACCTGAATCTTACTATCAATGCCTGTTAGAAGATGAGAAGGATCTCCTACTTCACTTGATGTAAATAAATTTTGAAAGTACCTGGTAGCCATTTCATTAATCTCACTAGCTTCATTAGCCTCTCCCCCATCTTCCAGATCTAACTTTGAAATTGTATTGATTTTCTTCGGATTGTGGCGAATCTATGGAAAAAAAACCGTATTTCGATCTCCTACCTTAAGCCAATTTGCCCTTGCGCTTTGTTCCCAATAGAGCTCATCCTTCTCAATCTCCATGTTTAAATGAATTTTGGTATCAATTATTTTTGCCATTAATTCATCACTCCTATCCTGCTCCATTAATATTTCAAGCTGCTTAGTAAGCTTTTTCTTCAAACCTTCTATTCGTTCTTTTATTGAATTTGCCCATAACTTTAAATCAATCTTTAATCTTTCGAGCTTGTCATAAACTGTGCCTACTCCTGACTCCCAAGAATCTCTAACTACTTCCTCAAATGTATCCTCCATGATCCACCATGCCTCAAATTTAAACCTTACATTGCCTTTATGAGTGTCTCCACATTTTGTATTAACAAGAATAGGACAATGATCAGACATGGAATGAGTTAAATGCTTGATATTACCTACTGGAAATAATTGCTTCCACTTGTCGTTTGCCACCCCCTTATCAAGTCTCTTTCTAATATTCGTCTCCGATGAATTTCCCCTTTCCCAAGTAAACCAGGCCCCTGAATAACCCAAATCTTCAAGTAAACAATCTCCTAAAGCCTCTCTAAATGCCTCCATTCGACTCTCCTCCTTTGGTGCGCCCCCATATTTTTCATAAGTAAAAAGTATCTTATTAAAATCACCGCATACCAGCCAGGGATGCCTCCTATCTTGTCCCAACTTTTTTAGCAAATTCCATGTAGCACTCTTATCCTTAGCATAGGGCGAACCATAAAACCCCATGAATCTCCAATCGACTTCGACTTCTGCATCACCTCCTTTAATCATAGCATCAATATGGTTTTTGTAATAACTTTGTAAACATACTTGAATGTCTCCTTTCCATGCCAAGCATAATCCTCCTTGCGAACCCTCAGCTTCAATGTCAATACCATTGTTGAAACCACATCTTCTTCTAACTTTTTCCATACGATGTTTATCTAACTTTGTCTCCATTAAGAAGACCATTGGGGGATTGTGTTGCTTTAGAAGAAAGCAAAGCCTCCTCACTGCCCGTGGACTCTCCAATCCACGAACATTCTAACTTATTATTTTCATAGCGTCCGGTCGGCTTGCCAATTGGTAGCCGCCGATCTTAGTAAATGTTGTACCTCCGTTTGCTCCGAACACTCCAACGTCCCTTCTGAGCAGGCTCTTTCACAATCCTCCACATCAGCCATTTTCACTCTTTTACTTCCATCTCTTTCATCATTCCTCGGACTACCTTCTTCTGTAAACTTTCTCTTCCTCATACTATTAACATCCGCTAATTCTACCTCCATGTCCAATGTCTTTATTCTTTTCCAACTCTTTCTCTTTTCTTGATTAATGTCTGTACATACTTGTGCTTTGCTACTATTGATCTTCACGACCTCCTCTGGCCCAAATTTGCTTTCCTGCTTTTGCAGCAACTCTTTTCCTCCCATCAGCTCCATATTTTCCTGGATTTCCTTTATCTCATTCTTCCTTTCATCAAGCAATACTTTACCTCCTGTGAATGAGCTCTGAACCCCCGCATTCCTCCACATAGCACTAAACTGCAACTTTCTTTTCCAACTTGTTTTGATTCTGCTTTTAAATCCATTAAATAAGGTGGATCACTACTTATTTTGCTTTTTCTTGCAGGTATTATTTGAGTACAATCTGTAAGTCCATGCCCCATTCTTCCACAACCAAAATAAAAGATTGGCAGATTCTCATATTTAAAAAGAACCTACATTTTCTTAATATTAATGCTTGAGACGAAAATACCTTGACATAGTGGTTTCTGGACATCCAAACTAATTCTGAGTCAGCAGCAAGTATCGCTTATTTCAGATCTGATAACCCCCCCCGAATGTGACACCAATTGCATGCATGAGATCCTTCTTATCAAACTCTGGTAAGTGCAAATAAATTTTTATCCAGAATGGTGAAGAGGTCATGCTAATCTGATCTCTTTCCATCTCCTGGCTTAATCTATTGAATAAAATAAGACTCTTACGAAAAAGCCATGGTCTTCCCTCCAAAATTGACTCCAAATCTTCCTCCAATTCAAAAACTATTAAGAATAGGTTTTGACCTACCCTCTGAATCTCAAACTTTTTCTTGGTCTTCCAAATACTTCTCATCTGTGCCCTAAAGTTTTCTGGATTGTAGAGTTTTCCTGTCCAAACTGTGCATATCAACGTTGGTTTGGAATTTGGTACCACCTTCGACCCCTTAACCGTTAATTGAATGAGTTCATCTGCTAAAAGGGAGATCTCGTCCCTTCCCTCTCTATCCTCACCATCGCTTTCTTCCATCCCAAGCCGCAGAAGATACTGCTTTCTCTAGGACACTACGAAGCACTCTTGGGAGCACAGAGATAATTATTATTATGTTATTAAAAAAATAATATAATCATACAAAAATGTTATGGATGTGTTTTATAAAATATGAAAATGTAGGTGTTTTAGTGAGTTTATTAAACTTGGTTTTATTTATAAAAAAATTAGAGAATGATACATTTTCTTTAAATAAAATAATAATTAAATGTATTTCAACTTATACATACAAAAAATTAGTATTACATATATGAGAGTGGATAATAATACATTGAAGTTGTAAATAACAAATGAAGCTAAGCATGATTTAAATAAATAATCATATTTATAATTCATATTTTATATTATAAATTATTTATTATTAAATAATCATAAATTGAAATATATATTTGCTATATTAAAACAGTAAAGTAAACATTTTTCAATGAAATATTAAGAATATTATTTAAAATTTGAAATAATTATTAAGGTTAAAATTTATTATTAAAATAAAATTGTGAAGTAAATAAATTTATTAACATAATAAATTATTTTATACTATTAAAATGAACATGTATATTTAATAATATTGAAAACTCTAATGTTAAAAATAATAGAAATTATTATTAATACAATAATGTGCTTGACTAAATTTAATTTTATATAAAATTAATTCATAAAGGAAATTCTTTCAAAAATGACTTGAACTTTTAATTCAATTTACAAAGAAAAGAGGTTGGTTTTCTATTGATTTGTAAGGCATTTCTTATTTATTAAGTTAATTTCCTAAAACAAATATAAAAATATAATAAGTATTTTCCATAAAACAATCACATTATTACTTTAATTAATTTTTTATTCAAACGAAAAGAATTATTTTAATTTTAATTTACGACATGAATAAAAACTTAAACAAATTGTTGAGGAGAGATTAGACTTGCTTTTATACTTGAGTTTTATCATTCAACTTCGTTGAAAACTTTGAAGGGTTACTCACCAAAGATATGGGGTTCAAATCCCAAAAATAGCAAATAATCACATTTTCTTGATTGGCGAAGTATTATCACTTCCTGAATCCTTCAAAGCTTTTGAAGGAGATGAACAAAATTCTTGTATGGTGATAATATTGATGATTATTAAGCATGAATAGTATTTTGAAAATTTCTATGGAAGTAATAATTTCCCTCCACACAACTCATTAACAAATCTTATTTTAATTGTTTTAGTTGTCAAACAAATGTAGATAAGTTTATCTTAATTATTTTGGCCCAAAATTTTATCTTATTTAATCAATGTTAGAGTTAGGATAACATTTGCCTTTGCCTTTGGTCCTAACAGCAAATATTAAGTTGGATCTTGCAAGCCTCACAAACTAAAGCTACAAACTTCAAAAATTAAAGAACCCTAAAACCTCCGTTTCTTCTCTCTTTTCAAACGCCTCTCGTTCCCTTTTTGAAACGTCTCTCTTCCTTCCTTTGAGAAAAAAAAAAAAACGTTTTTTAGGGTTTCTTTCTCTAATTTTTGTATTTCTTTAATGCGCTTCTGATTTAATTCGTCGTCTCGTCGTTCTAAATTATCCAATTCGTCGTCTCATCGTTCGAAATTACCCTTCTGTTTTAGGGTTTATGTGACATGCAGGCCATTGATTCTTCACGCAGTTCGAATCCTTTCATCCTCTGCATTTCCTCAAACTTGGAAATACCCTTATTTGCTTTCTCAGTTGGATCCACTTTTTATTCCTTTTCCACTTCGGGGTTTAAAGATCCAAGTCCACTTCAATTTGGGTAATTCTTAGGGTTTTAATTGTTTCTTCTTTATATTCCATTTCAGAGGGCCAACCCCCCCCCTTCAAAAGAAAATTATTTTAAAAAATTTGGGGCCTTTGGGCATTGTTTAGGGTTTTTGGTGGGTGTGGGATGAATAGTATATTCAGTGAACAGATACTTGCAGATAAGCTTTCCAAGCTCAACAGCACGCAACAGTGTATTGAAAGTATCCTTTTTCGTTCTTTCTTTCCTTCTTTTTCCCTCCTCCAATCTTGGTAGTAGTTAAGCAACTTCTTTAAGTTGTTTGTGTTAGTATAGGAGATGAGAAGTAAAATGTTATGAGTTCTATGTTTGCTTGTATTGCTTTTCAATGCATATTCGTATTTGATGTATTCTCTGTCAAAGAAAGGATTTTTAATGGGAATGTGAGTGTAAATTTTTGTTTAGTGATGCTGATCCTATGTCTACTTGAGTTTGCTTTTGTGTTATTTATGCAGCTAACTCAATTTTAGCTATTTAAAAATTTTAATTTTCTCTCTTAAGCTAATTGATTGAGAATTGAAGCTAACTGTTAAAACTTAAGCACGGTTGGTTATACTTATTGTATCCATTATCTCAGTTTATGCATATTTTGCCGAGATTCTCTATTATGATTCATTATGCGCTATTTGATAGCAGAAACTATTAATATGTTCACAATCGAGGTTGTTTTGAAGAAAAATGTAGCAATTGGATGATCCAGACATATAAGACGCTCAATCTTTTAGATCTTCAATAGGTCTACTGCTCATTTTGTTAAGGTATTCGTAATCAAAAACCTTAAAACAAAATAAGATGGTATTAACTAGTAGACTCACAAATCAGGGGAGAAAGCAATGGTACCAATTTGCTATAAGATATATGGCATTTGAAATTTATAAAAAGAGATCATTCTTGTTCAACTTGGGTTTATTTGATTTTGAACTGTGTGATGATGTACATTGTACACACAATAATTTTCTTGTTCTGACACAGTAATTTCCATCAGCATGGACTGGAAGTTTGATGTTGCTTCGACTGTTTAACAGAAAAGTTTAATTTTTTTCCATCTAATCTTTTTAGTGGCACCATTGTGCTATTGCATGGATCTAGTATTTCGTATGGTACATTACCTTAACCTATTCTGTATATAGCATTGTCACATTGGTGTATATTTCACCAAAGCAATGCAGAACTGGTTGTTGCAACATGGGATAAACAGTTTCACAACTCAGAGATGGCTCAGAAAGTCCCCTTGTTGTACCTTGCCAATGATATTCTGCAGAACAGCAAGCGTAAAGGAAATGAATTTGTTAATGAGTTCTGGAAAGTCCTTCCTGCAGCCTTGAAGGACCTTCTTGAGAATGGTGATGATCGCGGGAAGAATGTGGTTTCCAGATTGGTAATTTCCAGCTTAAAAAAAATATGAATGACATGGCTCTTTATCTCGTGTTAGCTGGAAAACTTAAGTTTATTTTTTTAATGACTACGATACTTTTTTAGTGGTCGAGGTATATAGTGTTTGCTTCATTGTGCTATTTCACAATGTTTATAGTTGACCGATTGGCATTTAATATGTTCAAATAACTGAATGCTTTCATCTAGCTTGGGTTTATTTATGTTGACTTGGATTATGCAGATATACCTCCAAACACCCAAAATTATGGTTTGTTCTACTTGTTTGTTAGCCAATTTTTCTACAGTATTATATTATTTTCTTATTAACAGTGTTGTAAACTATTATGGTTATACATTTTCATTACAATTTGTTAGGTAGGTATATGGGAAGAACGAAGAGTATTTGGGTCCCGAGCACGAAGCCTAAAAGATGTGATGCTTGGTGAAGAAGTGCCTCCGCCATTGGAATTAAGCAAAAAGCGTCCACGCTCTGCATCTGTCAGAATTGTGAAGCGGGACTCAAGATCCATTAAAACGGTTAGATTTGTTGGCCTTCCCCCCCTCTTGTATTATATAGTTCAGTCTTGTTTTGATTACAGAGGATACCATTTCAACTGCATGGTTTATTTGAAATGATTTTCACTTTTCTTCCTTTCTAATATGATAAAAACCAATTCTCATGTCATCTTGTTGCTTCTCACACCAGAAGTTGTCAATTGGGGGCACAGCTGAAAAAATAGTTTCAGCATTTCATTTGATACTCAGTGAACAGCCAAATGAGGATGAAGAGATGAGCAAGTGCAAGTCAACAGTTCATCGAGTGAGGAAGATGGAAAAAGATGTGGATGTTGCCTGTTCAATTGGTAATCTCTTGATTATGTTTTTCTCATAGGATATATTGGAAGTTCATTATGGGATTCTTAAAAGGTGTTATCATTCAAAATTCTCTTTTTGATGCAGCAAAGGATCCAAAACGGAAAACCTTGTCCAAAGAACTTGAAGAAGAAGAAAATCTTCTGAAAGAATGCATTGAGAAACTCAAGTCTGTGGAAGCAAATAGAGCAGCACTTGTATCACAGTTAAAAGAAGCTCTTCATGAACAGGTACCTACATATTCCATAACTTTCTTCCTATGTTAAAATGTTTCTGCTTATTTGCAATATCGAGCAGATCATTAAGCATTACCTTTCTTTCTGAAATCCTTTTCAGGAATCAGAGTTAGAGAATGTTCGTACACAGATGCAGGTATGTATTTAGATAATTCTATTATGCATTCCTCTGTTTGCTGATTTCCAGATGTAATGCGAAAGATGGCATGTATTCAATTATACTGAACTCTTTATTTCTTCAGTTCTTCTGATGAATGCTTGTTTCTTATCAGTTTCTGGATCATGTTTGGTTCCAGTGTTCTGATGTTACTCCTTTGGCCTATGAGAAGTAGTTAAAACTTATGTTGCAATTGGAACTAAGAAGTCCATCACATCTTAGAATTTTAGGGAAACTTGAAACTGGTAGTTAGGAGTATATGCTTGCAAAGAACCTTTCTATTTGCCTGGACCAGTATAGAATTTGATTATTGTGATGCGTTTGGGAAAGTGTGCACCACATTTGGTTTAATAAATAGATAAAATGCTGTTTTCCTATGGTTGGAGTCTCCTGAAATGTATAGTACTGCAAATCTTTTCTGCTAGTTTGTATGAAGTTTAGGATTTCGAAGGTGTACTCAAAGGATACTAGAGATTATAGTCTTTTAGATGAGTAGGCAATTTGCTATAGTTGCATTTGGGAGTTGATATGTAAAAAGTTTGGTCCAGCTTTTCAGGGAGTGAGCTTAATTTAGTTGTTGCTGATCACAAAATCTCCCATGTATGCTAATGTTCTAAAAGTTGGTTCTCTACATTTTCTAACAATAGGTAGCACAAGCACAGGCGGACGAAGCCTTTAACATGCGGAAGCGTCTCAGTGATGAGGATTATGTTTCAATGTCATCTGCTACAACGGTCCTATCAATTGACGCCAATGCAAAAGCTGGAGAAACACCTAAGCGGAGTGCTGCAGCCATTGCAGCTGAGGTTGCAGACAAGCTTGCTGCTTCTAGCTCCTCTCAGATGATCATGCATTCTGTTCTCTCTACATTTGCAGCTGAAGAAGCCAAAAATGTTGGTCTAACAAAGGCGTCCACACAGTCAAACTCCCTCAATTCTGTCACCGATGCAATTTCAAAATCAGAGAAGTCACTGCCAGTTGCAGATTCTACTGCTCTTATGCCAGCACAACCACTATGTGCTCCAATAAACCATTCTTATCAATCCGTTCTTGTGCCTCAACCGGCCATGCAAAGCCAAACCACTTCCTCTCAGCCTCAATATCACATGCTTCCTAACATAGCTGCACAACAATTTTTGCAGTCATCAGGGGGGACACTAACCCCATATGGTACATATGGTGGTATGCCACCTTTGCCACCTGGACCACCACCACCGCCTCCCTACATGGTTAGTCCAATGTTACCATTGCCAATAACTCAGCAGCAGCCAATACCATCCGGTCAGCAAACGGCCTCTTTGACTCAGCAGCAACTGCTGCCTGTAACTCAGCAACCACCTGTACCTCCCAGTTTCCGGCCTCTTCAGCCACCGGGAATGGTTTACTATGGTCATCCGCCTCATTCGTAGTAAATAGAAACAATCTTTTAGATTAGGCAGATGAGAACTTTGAAATTTTGGTTTGTGAGGAATTGAAATTGTGGAGTAAATCAGTTGTAGCCAGAATAATCATACAAATGGTTTCAAGGAGCAACTAGTAACCAGGCAAGAAATAGCATTTTTATTTATTTATTTTGGTTGAATTTGGATCGTGCTACTTCATTTTCTTCTGTACCCAAGGGTTTTAGGGCTGATCAAAGAAGCCAAGAAAGCCGAAAAATTGAAGCATTTTGGTTTCGGGTTGATATTATCGCTAATGAAAAAAAATCATTTTCAAAGAAATAATTTTAATAAGATAATATATATCTATATGAATTAATTTATTGAATCTAATTATTATTATGTTATTAAAAAAATAATATAATCATACAAAAATGTTATGGATGTGTTTTATAAAATATGAAAATGTAGGTGTTTTAGTGAGTTTATTAAACTTGGTTTTATTTATAAAAAAATTATTTACAAATTGTCTTGTTTATAAAAGAAATAATTATCCATAAGTTGTATACGTTTGACAATTGTAAATTTAATTGTTTATATCACATATAACAATGACTGAATTATAAATAATTAAAATTAACAAGTAGTAATTAATTAAAAGAAATAACATAGTAAAACATTAGGTCTATATATTGCTTTTTCTTTTAAAATCTTTGAAATAACTTCAAATGATTTTTTAAAATGGGGTTATGAATGATTATGGTATTAATTTAATTTTTAATTCACTTTATAAATGCATATATGAATTTAGAGTATGTATTATGATTGTTGTGATCAATTATCAAAATTGCAATATTAATTTTTTTAGCCCAAAATAAGGTAATATTTTTTTTTGACAAATAAAGCCCAAATTTGCAAAAAGAAAAACTTGTTCCAAACTAATAGAATTGAAATTTTTGGTTTTGAATTTTTTTTTTACTCAATATGGTTTCATTTTTAAGAGTAAAAAAAATCGAATGAAGTGGTTCGATTCAATTTTTATTCAAAAAACTAGATCGAGCACTCCCACAAGGTTTGCTTGTCACCTATGGTTTGTGGGAATAACTCCTCAATACCAATGTTTATGTACGGAACAAAAACTCTTCGCTTTAGCTTTAAAATGTCCAAAAAGAAGCTTTCATAAAATGTTTAAGAGATATTTGTACTTTGAAAATATCCAATATAATATATGAACTATTAATCTGTGTACTATTATGGTACTTGGAGTTAACAATGTTAGTAAATGATAAACTAACCAATGAAAATTCGGCACATTTTTTTTTTTTCAAATCCTGAAGTGTCTGATCATATGTAGTGAGCCGAAAGTTGAGCTCTCATGGTAGTGAGCCGAAAGTTGGTATATTTGATGTATGATTTATGTATGACATGACTTCACTCACAATAATGAAATTCATAGCTCGAACAAAGAGTAAATGATATTATCTCAGCATTGTAATGATAATTTAATGGTGGCGATGAGATAAAATGAATCAGATTAAATAAGTGGATTTAACCTAAAGGGATAAAGGATATCCAATAAAGTAAAACATATATGATAAGGTCATTGGACAAAAGCATAACACATGTTGCTTTTGTAATGATATATAATAAAAAGATCAGTCATGGTACTTTTAATGGATTGACTTCGTGACTAAATAATTTGTGATTAATAGATGAAGAGTTGAAACTTAATTAAAAATTATTTAAGCCCTAATTATATACGTCCGACCAGTCCTTTCGCTAGCTCAACATAACTTTGTATGGATTGCATAATATGAATTGATTAAATGAATGGACGAAAATGACGAATGAGAAATAGATTGCATGAAATACTACCCGCAATAAATGTATTTTCTCAAGATGACTAAGAAATTAATTTAATTCCTTTGGGGGCATTATTTAATTGAATGACATTAAATAATTAAGTGTAAAATGAGAATTAAATTGATTAGTCATCGTAGTTATAATTTAATAGAACGATTAATTTAATTTATGCATAGATTTTATTACAAGAAAGTTGTTATGATTTTAACCAAATTAGAATCGGGTTGTCTAAATTCTTTAATTGGATTAATTAATTGTGAAAAATAAACCTTTTGAAATAGAAAATTGAGTTATTAGGTTGGATAATTATATGAACTTAATTTAATTTAATTTAAAATTGCATTGCTTGTATAATTGTACCAAATACACAAAAAGCCTGAAATGCTCATTATTGGGCATGTGTGTGAGGTCTTATACTTGGAGTATTACTAGCACTTCTATTTTGTTATTAAAATATTATTTTTTTCTTCTTCCTATTTTAATATAACTCATGTGGATTTCTCCTTCAATCGATAAGTCAATTATAGTGATTGAGAAATAACCTCATACCATCGGCTTTTTCGTATGTAAATTAATTACGGGAACAACCTGATAGTTACCTCAACCAAGCGAACAAACTTGAAATCAGCTTCCACAATTTAATTCCTTGACAAACTTGCAAACTAGAAGGACCCATCTCGAATCAACGGCCTCAACTGCACGAGTTGTTTAAACTTGATTGTTAATTCCTTTGAAGGATCTAACCATTCACTCAATTAGTCATGCCGATTTGTTTATTGGTAGATAGAATACGACAAATGCGAACCGTATCGATTCTCCAATTGTATGCCACTCAACACCAAAACAAAAAATCCTCCTTAACTTGATGTTATAACAATGTTATGAGGCAACTAAATCTATCTCTTAAACCAGTGAAATAATGAGCAGCCTCACAATTCTCTCTTGGATTAATGATCAGCCCAAAGTTTGAATGATAAAAAGAAAATAATCGAGGAAATAAAATAGAACTTAATTGAAAATATAAAAAGTGAAAGTGGCTTAATGGTGGTGGTGAATTCCACCACACTGCTTACGTAAAAAAGCAAGGGATAGAATTAAAAGAACAAAAACAATTAAACTTTCAATTACTGCCCAAAACCAAACTTGACCGCCCCACCTTCCCATCATCTTTTTTAAACCCAAACTTCCTAAAATCTTAATCTTAATCAAATTCTTAAGATAAAATTAAGGAATTATCTAATAAAATAGAGATAAAAGTTAAAACATAAAACATAAAAATAAAAGGTAATATCTAATCTTAATAAAATTCCTAAATATATTATTTTTACAAATTAATGAATTATCTAAGTTCCTTGAATCTTCCCAAGCTTTCTCATGAGCACCATAATGTCCTTCATGCTCCTATTACTGATGACGACATCAAAAAAGTGGTTTTCGATCTCCGACCTTTGAAATCTCCTGGCCCTGATGTTAAACAAGGAATATTCTTATAAAAAAAGGATTTTATGGGTGATCAGATAATTTCCTTTTTTCGAGATTTTCTGAATGAAGGTAAAATGCTCAAAGAAATCAATAAAACATTCATAGCCCTTCTACCTAAGAACTCATCTCCTACTATTTCAGACTGTAGACCAATAAGTCTTTCCAAGTCGATTTATAAAATCATTTCCAAAATCTTGGTTTCAAAATTAAGGCCTCTTCTTGAAGACTTAATTTCTTCATTTCAAAATACTTTCATTAAGGGAAGACATACTAATGACAATGTGATTCAAGGTGCGAAACTTTTAAAAAAATCCTTTCCAAGAAAAAGGGTCCCGGCATCTTAGGAGAACTTAAGCTGGATATGAATTAAGCTGGAATTTCATTGCTGCAGTCCTCAAGGAAATGAATTTCCCTAATTGGTGGATTCATCGCATCATCACTTGCATTTCAACTGTCTCATTTCAAGTGTTGGTGAATGGCACACTTTTCAAGTCATTTCAAGCTTAAAGGTGTATACGTCAAGGTGGTACTTTTATCACCTTATATTTTCATATTGTGTCTTAATGTTCTTTCACTTGCTTTAATCAAGGCTTCGGAAGAAAGCTTCATTAATGGCATCAAGCTTTGTAGAATAGGTATGGCTATTTCACATATTTTCTTTCTTTGCTGATGATAGCTTTATTTTCTTTAGAGTTTGTTGAGTGATTTTGTCTCGTATTTTATCAATGGGAGCATTCGAGTATTTATGCTATCACAGTTTATGACTTGACCCCATTGTTTTGCCTTGATCCCATTATTCCTAGGACAGACGTTTTGAGCGAACTCCAAGCCTGTTGGACATGTGTTTCGCCTAGGGTTTCTTGCAACGCACGCGGTCCCCTCTATTCTTGGGACTAACATTCTGTACGGGCTTCAGGTTTGTTGGACACGTGTTTCTCCTTGAGTTGTCTGTAGAGCACGCGGTCTCTTTTTTTGCAAGCTCCTTGGGTATACGTGGACTGAGATCGCGACTCTCCCTTAGTTCGTGCGAGCTAGATCCACAAGTTCACTTTGTGAGCTAGGTTCGCGAACTTCCCTTGCTATCCTCTTGCGGTTCACCTCGCACTCAACTGTTTGGTGGGACCTATCCGAATCGCGAGTCGGTGACCTAGATCCTATCTTGAATTTGGGTTGGTGATTACTAATGTATAGCAGAGCTAACATCTCATAATGCCAAAAAATTAAAGAAATTTTGGAAACTTACTGTCACTTCTCTGGGAAAAAGACTAATCTCAATAAATCTAAATTGACTGTAAGTTTAAATTGTCATCCAAGGTTTATGAGATTATTCAAAATAAATTCTTGGTGTTATAGTTGATAAACCTGCTGGTAAATATCTTGAATTTAATTTCAAAGATTTTGCCAAAAAAGACTTCTTTTAGCTGACAATCCTTGATAATATTAGCAAAAAGCTTCAAGGATGGAAGGCAAAATTAGTTTCTCTAGGAGGAAGACTAGCACTTGTCAAATCAATATTAGCATCAATACCAATTTATTATCTTTCTTATTTTTCTTCCACAGAGAAATTTTGTGATAATATTGATAAAATTGTAACAAATTTCTGGTGGAACCATGGTTCTGACACTAAGAAACTACACCTTGTCAATTGGAATATGCTTTGTCAACCAATTGATCAAGGTGGACTTGACATCAAACCTTGTTGTTTACTCAACCAAGCTCTTTTTACGAATCAAGTTTGGAGGAGTGTTAATGGCACCTGTAACCTTTTAAAGAACACTTTGTTACCTAAATATTATAGCAAAGAGCCATTTCTCATTGTGAAGAAAAAACCTTCAGATTCTTGGGTATTGGAAAAAGTAGAGACCTCGTCATTAAGGGAATTGATTGTTGGAAATGTCAAGAATAATTTTATTGCAAGTGGAAGCATTTCTCATAAAGATATCATGTCTCCTAATCTTTTGGAACAATCACTAAATCTTAGGGATCTTATGCCGAGAGACATAAAAAATGGTCTTTTAGTTTTTTAAAAGATCATTTGACATCGCCTTGTTATTCTCAACTTCAATCAAAAGGAATGAACTATTTGGATACGAAGGATAAATTAATCTAGATTTATGATTCATCGGGTAAATATACTACTAAATCTGGTTATTCAGATTTAGTTTCTTTGACTAATTCATCATCATTTACCCTTTCGAGCCATCCAAAAGGTTTCTGGTCTAGATTATGAAAGCTCAAACTCTCGTATAAAGTCATTCTTTTTCTTTGGTAGCTAATCAATAATGCGCTTTCTCTCAAGAAGGAATTGCTCAAGAGAATTCCAATTGACAGTGATCAATGTCCTTTATGTGGAATTGAAAGGAAGTTAAATTGAAAGTTCTAAGCATCTTTCCTCAATTGTGATTTTGCAAGAACTGTCTGGTTTGAGAATCAATTGGGTACTCACATTGACTGTTTATCAACTTTAAATCTGAAGCAATTATTTGTTGATATTCTTCTAAAACTAGATAACCGACCTATTGTCACATCAACTATAGAAGCATCAATGTAGAGAATTTGGAAGCATAGGAATATATATATTTTTGATGGAAATGAAGTATGCCCAATTCAAGCAGTCAATCTTGCAATTTCCAATGCTAACTAATGGACAACAGCTTTTCAAAGTTGCGTTAATGCTGAAGTTAGTTCTTCTATGTTATCATCTCAAAGTTTTGCACCTAAACAACAACATGCAAGCCTCAAACTTTATGTTTCATGGAAAAAAGGATCTGTAGATGTAGGGATAGCTTTTACTATTGTTAATCAGGAGGGATTGATTTTAAATTGTAAAGAAGTTAAAATGTTAGGGGCAAAATTGTAATTATCAATAAATATAGATTATGGATTGAATTGAATGTTTGAGATTAATTGAAACACTTAATTGAATGTAATTATTTATTTAGATCAAGATAAATCTCAACTAGATCTAAACCGAGGAAAGGCAAAAATCATGAATTAGTTCAATCGTACTTCTACGCTCTAGTTGTCAATGTAAGTTCATAGTATTTCTATACGTAATTGAATTTCTACTTGTATGTTTACAATATAGTTATGTAATTAAATGCTTACATTTAATTATTCTTTGAAATGCACATACGTGCCCCTGTTCGTACTTCGATACACCTGAAATGCACATGTGTTCCCCTGTTCGTACTTCGGTACCCCTAAATTGCACATACGTGTCCCTGTTTGTACTTCAGTACCCCTGAATAGCACCTATGTGCCCCTATTTACACTCTGATAACCTTGAATCGAGTAAAATATGAGTTGTATTCAATTGTTGTTAAGTTTAATGACATACTATCTTCCTACTAAGCTCTATAAGCTTATTCATTTTTGTGAATTGTTTTGTAGATCATGTTGCTAACATTTGGACAGATTAAATCTTTTGCTCACACTATCCTTCAATGTTTGTAGTTCTTCTGTCCTTTAGGGTAGTGGCATGTATATGTGGCTATATAGGTTGTTTTTGGAATAATATAACAATATACTAAACTATGTTCATAGGTACCTTATTAAGATTGTAAATAGGTATCTTTGTGGTATAGTTAGAATGGTATGAAATTGCACACTTGTGAATTGTTTTGGTTTGTGAGTGAATTAAGTGTTATGATAGACATGTATCAAGGTTTATATGTTTTAGTTGTTGATGTTGAATTTAGTTATGGTGTCTATGAAGGCACATTGGTTGGTTGTTTTTAGGTCATTAAAATGGTATGTTATGTTAAGTTGCTTGTGACCTCAATTGTGGTATGCTTAAAAATGATATTGAATTAGTTGTATATGTTTTTAGTATGGTAATGCATATGTCTAGGTAAGATTGTTTGTTGTGATTGAGGTGTCTTATATGACATATTGGTTGAATGGATTTTGGTCATTTTAAATAGTCATTTTAAGCATGTTTAGGTATGTTTTTGATGCCTTGGTCACAGTGGTAAATTGCTTGTAAGTACACTTTTGGCTAGGTGATGGAAATGACTTGATTTTGACTAATTTCTTGTCCACACGGCCTAAGACACGGGCATGTGTCTCAGCCATGTGTCATGCGACACGACCATGTGCCCCCTATAGGTTTCAAAGGTTGCAAGTCTCGCACATAGGCGTGTGAGGCCATTTCGAGTGTTACACGGCCTGTCACACGGGTTTGTAGCTTGACCGTGTGACCCAACTCAGAGAGTTACACGGGCACAGACACAGGCTGGGACACAGCTGTGTGTCCCTATTTCGAAGGTTACATGGCCTAAGACACGGGCGCGTGTCTCAGCCGTATGAGTCACACGGCCTGGCCACATGGTCGTGTGACCTCTGCAGTTTAATTTTTCTAAATTTTTCCTTAATGTTTCAAATGTTTTCAATTTAGTCCCAATTCGTTTCTAAAGTGTTTCTAAAGCCTCGAGGGCTTGATTAAGAGACAATATGCATGTATTTGAATGGATTATGCTATGTTTATATTAATGTTTGGAAATGTATGTTTTATGTTGTTTTTATATGATAATGCTCCGTAACCTAATTCCAGTAACAGATACGAGTTAGGGGTGTTACATATAATAAAAAAGAATTTATTTTGATTGTTTAATTTAATGCATACGGTAAGTTAAGTTCCTTAGTACGAACTTACTAAGCACTAAGTGCTTATGTAGTTGTTTCCTCTGCTTTGTAGATTATCAAAAAGCTCGACCGGTTGGAATCTCATCAGAGCATCATCACACATCCATTCATCATATTGGTAGTTTTGGTTATTTTGGTTAATGGTTATAAATGGCATGTGATAGGTTTAAAAGGTTATTCAAGTGAATTTGCTTGTTTTGAGTTGTGCCAAGCTTGTTGTGGTTAATGATGTTAAATAATGGCATGTAAATAATATGTGCAAATATGAGTGGATGAACCCTTATGCATATTCTATAAATAGTAGATATTGCATGGTATAATGGCATGTTTTGGGAATGGTTATTTTGGCATGGTTGGCATAGGTTCTAATTAGGACTTTGAGATGTTGAATGGGGCTAAGTTTGGAGTGTAAAATGTGGTGCCCTTGAATGGCATATTGGTTAGACATAGGATGATTGAATTCTTGACTTGTTTTAGGTTATTTTGAATATGATTTAAGCATGTGAAAGTAGCTATTGATGGTATGGCTTGATGGTTAAGAAATGGTATTTGAAACAGCTTGTTTTAGGGGTAATTTGGGCTGCACATAGGCTATCACACGACCGTGTGCCACACACGACCACCCCACATGCCCGTGTGTCATTTTAATTTTAGGTGCAGGTTCTATATGACCTGAGACATGACCTACGACACGGCCGTGTGACCCAAATCAGTAAGTTACACGAGTAGACGCACGGGCTAGGACACGACTGTCTGTCCCATAATTCGAATGCCCACACGACCTGGGCAAAGTCACATAGCCGTGTGACCCTTGTTTCCCCAAATTCTCAAATTTTCCCAAAACTTTTTAATTTGTTTCAAATTGATCCCTAAAGTTTCAAAACTATTTTTAAGGCCCTTAGGGTCGATTTAAGGCCCAATGATGTATTTTTTCTATGATTGTATTATGTTATTAGTAGTTAATATGAAATTGTATTATTGTTCTATTTTGAATTTAAAGCTTCTATTTTATATTGTAATGCTTTGTAACCCTAATATGATAATGGAGACTAGTTAGAGGTGTTATACATTTTGCAACAAACTCGATTGTCTCTCTTTTCATACCGAACCATCAATACCATTATCATAAATCGCGATACATTTTCGTTCCTCCAAGGTGCATAGCGAAAGGGCTAATGTGGGCCTTTCGAAGTATCAATTATTTTAATTTGACAGCATCTGAAACATAGATTTGATTACAAAATCTTAGACAATCACGATTATCATTGCTGAAGTTTTCTACCGAGCCATGTTGATCTATTTCTCTTTTCCCCAACAACTTAGCATCAACAAACTGTGCCTCTCTAGATTATTCAAATAATATCTGTTTGATTCTCAATTCGGCCAACAAGCTACCATCATTGCTAATACTGAGCTGAGCGAACATTGCCCACAACTCAACTGCTTTATTTCTGCTCGATGTGTCAGCTACGATGTTAGTTTTACCAGGGTAGTAATCAATAATGTAATCGAAATCTTTTAGAAGTTTGATCCAATGACGTTGTCTCAAATTCAACTCCTTTTGGTTTAGGAGGTATTTAAGAATTTTGTGATCGGTATAAATATGGCATTTTTCATCGTATACATAATGCCTCCAGATCTTTAGAGTAAAAACTACAGTGGCTAGCTTTGAATCCTGCGTCGGATAGTTATGTTCAAAACACATCCCAACCCACTCAACGAGGCATCACTGGAAAACACAATATCTTTCCTCGATTCATGCAAAGTTAAAAAAGACACTTCAGTTAATATCAATTTTATCTTCTCAAAACTCTCATCACACTGTTCATTCTAAAAAAACTAGACATTCTTTTGCAACAATCTCGTCATCGACATACCTATCTTCGAAAACCCGTTTACCAATATTCGATAGTAACCATCTAAACTGAGGAAGCTATAGACCTCTAACATATTTCTCAGTGTTTTCCACTATAAAATAGCCTCGATCTTTTTCAGATCAACACGAATCCTATCTGCACAAATGACATGTTTTAGAAACATGACTCGGGGTAACTAGAACTTGCATTTACTATGCTTCATGTATAGTTTTTTCTCTTGCAAGACTTGCAAAATAGTTTTGAGATGTTATTCGTGTTCAGCCTCTAATCTTGAATATATTAGGATATTACCAATAAATACAACCATGAATTGATCTAAATAGGGTTAAAAAATGTGGTTCATTAGATCCATGAATGTCATAGGAGCATTTGTCAATCCAAATGGCATCACCAAGAATTTGTAGTGGCCATAACTCGTAGGGAACGCCATTTTTAGTACGTCACTATCTTTTCCTTTCAATTGATAGTAACCCAATCTTAAATCAATATTAGAAAAGACTGAAGCTCCTTTCAACTGATTGAATAACTCATCGATATGAGATAGGAGGTACCGATTCTTAATCATCTATTTATTTAGTTTTTGATAGTCTATGCAAAGCCACATTGAACAGTCCCTCTTTTTAACGAACAAAACTGGAGTTCCCTAGGGCAATATATTAGGGCGTATAAACTCGCAGCCTAATAAATCTTACAATTGAACTTTCAATTCCTTTAGCTCTGTCGGCTCATACGTTAAGGGGAAATTGACACTGCTGGCATTCCAAGAAATACTTTGATCGCAAATTCCACTTCTCCTTCTGCTGGTAATCCCGATAATTCTATGGGGAATACATCAGAAAATTCACACACGATCTGAATCTTGTTCAATTTGTTTTCGTTAGTGTTTAAATTAATCACATAAGCTAGAAAAGATTCATAATAGTGATTCAATAATTTATTGGCTCGAACAGATGAAATGATCTGAGTCGAACCACTTGTTCTGATGCCATTAACTTCCATGATCTCACTATTCAGGCTCTAAACATAAAATATAAACCACTCCATGTTTGGTCAACCAGTCCATTCTTAAAATCAAATAAAAATCACTGAAAGGCATGATCAATAAATCTACCAAAAATGCTAAGCTTTGAATTTCTAACGGGCATCGTCTACACACTTAATCAACTAGCACCATTTGACCCAAAATACATGATACTGACATAGCTACTTTCGACATTTCAGGGTTCAGACTCCTAGATTTAACCAGATCAACATTAATATACAAATGAGAGGAATCGAAATCTATCAAAGCATAGACAAGTGTAGAGAATAGTAGAAATATACCGGTTAGGACATCGGTAGCATTGCCTTCTCCTTAAGTTTGAGCCACGTAAGTTTGCACTGGAGCTCTAGCGACTGATTGATGTACCACAAATTCCTTTCCCTTTCTAGCATCACCTCTGGTTACTGAACCACCATGACTAATACCACTACCCTTAACCGAAGGTGCAGATATCTGAGTGACAACTGGTGCAACATTATCATCTCTCAGACACTCATGAGCAAAATGCTCCATTGGGCCGCATAAAAAAAATTAGATAATTTCTAACAATTCCCCTATTGTTTCTTCCTATAATGCTAACAACTTGGCACTTCGAGAATTCTAGTCAGGCCTTTTACACTACCAACTGAAACTGTCGATTAATAATATTGTATGATGTTCGATGTAACCGATCTTGTAGGTGCTCTCCAAGGCTCACGAGGTTCTGTAGTTTTTTTAGTCATCGATGCAAACTACGAGTTAAGAATAGTTTTCTTGAAACACAAAGAGGTTCAAAATTCTTATCCAATCCCATAGACCATTCGACCATTTTTGCTCGTTTTGATAGATCAACAAATTCCTTTATCTTCAACGCCACCAAATGTGTTCTAAGTTTGTCACGCAACCCACACAGAAATCATTAACAACTCACCTCTTCATTTGGTATAAACTTCAAAGCTAATATTCTCACTCGTAATCTACCACGGATAGTTCTCCTTGTTTTAGTAAAAGGAACTATTGTTTTCGGTCCTCCAAGTATAGTTCCCCAACATACTTTTTTTGGAACTCTGACAAGAAGAATTCCTAACCGATAGAATCAACAGGAATGTGACACGTAACAATTTGCAACCAAGTATAAGCTTCACCCTATAACAATGAAACAACGCAAGTAATGCTCTCACGGGAATTACACTGTAGCTTTTGAAGTACTCGTGTTGTTGATTCTAGCCACATCTCGACTACTGACGGGTTAACCCTATTAACTCTAGTGAATTCAGTTGCACCAACTCTTTAACCAAAGCCAGTCAAACCATAGAAACAAGTACTACCATAGAAGTAGCTCCCGCCACCCTCTGAAGGGCTTCACCTATAGTACGTAGTATATTTGGATCACCTTGACCATCGTTATCACTTCTATCAACCCTAGGTTGTTAAGCACCAGCTGAACCAAAGATCGGTTCTATCGGTTCGACTCTATTTATATTATTAGCAGTGTGACCGCTACTATGAATATATTGATCAGCTTTATTTATTGATTCTCCCAACATCTTTTAACTATAAAACAGAAATATTTATAATCAACATCTAAATCCCAACTCAGAATCGACTCTAATTTTCCATGTATCTTTGGACTTGATTCTGAGGTCGATTTAGTCTGAGAATTAGCTAAACCAATAACTCTGATACCACTAAGGGCCAGTTCTTCATTGCTTTTGAAAAGTGCTTTTGAAAAGTACCGTGGAAAAGTGCTTTTGAGAAGTGCTTTTGAAAAGTTTGATTTAAAATTTGAGTGTTTAGCATTGCTGTCAAAAAGTACTTTTGAGAAATAAAATGTCCATTTTAGACATGTTATTATCAAGTAACAAATATGCATTTAAATAATATTTAAATTAGTTAATATTATTATATTTTAGTAATAATATAAAAAAATTATTATAACTTGTTGTTAATATTTTAATATATAAAATATAAATTGTAAATATTTTTAAGCAATAAATGTTAATTATTTATAAAATTTAATTAGAATATATAAACTATATTTTAAATATTTAAATATAACCATTAAATATTTGTAATTAGTATTTTAAAAATATTTTTTTATTTTTAATTAATGATTTTAACACAATTGTAATTAAACACCAAGAAAAAAAGAAAAATATTATGTTATCTGAGGGTAAAAAGTAATTAAGCACCAAAAGTGCTTTTGGGAGAGGAAAAGCTAAAATTTTAGCTTCTCCTTTTTTTTCTTTTTTCGAAGTGCTTTTGAAAAGCACTTCAAAAGCTAAAATTTCACCAAAAGCGACTTGTTCTTCATAGGTTTTCTTTCAAAAGTACTTTTGGAGTCAGAAGTACTTTTTTTAAGCAATGAAGAACTGGCTCTAAATGTAACACCCTATACTTGGTCTGGTCGTCGAACCCATGCTATAAGGTTATACAATTAATTATAGAACATTTGATTTCATTTCATAATCCAAATACAAATTCACTATCAATTTATTCATATATATAATCAATACAACATGAAATTCAATCAATTTTAGGTTTATATCGAGCTTACGAAAGCTTAAAACCAACCTAATATCAATTAGGGATCAAATTGAAACAAAAACAAAAGAATAAAAAAATTACAAACAAGGATCGTACGCCCATATCCTCTGGCCGTGTGAAGGGATTGAGGTCGTGTGGGATGCAACACATGGTCATCTGGGTAAATCGTGTAACAGAAAGATGTTATTTGGAGCTAGAGTCACAAGACTGTGTCGCTAAGCCATGAAACAAACTGTGGTCTTGTGCACCAAAATCATCTTAAACGTGTAGATCACACGGTCGTACCACATGCCCGTGTATGACACACGGTCGTGTGGTCATGTATCAGGTTGTGCCAACCTGTAGATACCTTCCAAAATAAGATTTTTAACCCTAATCACTTATACCATAAGCAACTCTTCATACCAAGTTTCAACCAATTCAAAAACATCAATATAGCACCAAAAGCAACACTTGTATCAACCAATCTAAGTGCCTAACCAAAATGCCACATTTGACACCTTAATCAAACAATTAAGTTCAAGCATAATACCATATTCAACTAATTCAATATACCTTTCAAGGCACCTCAAAACAATTAGTATATCATACATCAATTAACCATTTATAACACCCTAAAATAACTATTCCAGGCAACCATTCAAACATGCACAAAACTTACTAAATCCATTCACACGTAGCATACACATATCGTTCATTTGCTAACATGTTTTAAAACATATTACCTTTATCACCACATAAGCCTTATAACACCAACCAATTTCATAAGACAACATTGCCATCACTCACATATATATAAGCATACATATAAGGTTTTCAAAATGTCAATAAAATCCAAGATAAGCATTAATTAACCAAAGACTCCTTAGGTACATCCCATGACCAAAATAAACTATCACCAACACTTGAGTCCGAGATTGCTACTGGATGCTGAAGTTGACGATAGAATCAAAAAGTACCTAACCTGCGCACAAAAAAAATTGTACACTGAGTATACTTAGTTGTGTTTCTATAATCCAAACATAAGTACAACATAAGTCAATTCAAGTGCATAAGCTAAAATGAATGATGATATACTATTAATATGTCATCTAAACCATCTATTACATTCATTAATCAAAACTAACACTATTTACCAATATTAAAGTATGACAAAACAAATTGACATATCATTTGACATTTTAATTCATAAGATGACACATTCTATTTCAATTTCTAATTTCATATTTTCAATGAAAATATCTAGCATTGTTCTACCACATTTCATAAATAAACATTCCTTTTTACATATCACTTCTATTTTCTAACCATTTGCATTTGTATGCATTCCAAATAACATACTCATCTTTATTTCAAATTGTTTCACATTTTGTAGTCATGATTCCCTATTAGCATGACTTAGACTTGGACGAATACGTGGATCCAACCAACACACCAAATTGGCACCACTACCTGTCAGATAAATCTAAAATAATAAGTTGTGCCCTGTACTAGCCGGTAACAACCGACAAATAGATGTATCCAACACTAGTCAATATAACCAACAAATGGGGTGCCCAACACTTCCCGACACATAGTCGTATAACCTTGAACTTTTCCTATCCTATGGTATGCCAATTATACCCAACCCTACCGAACAGTTAATAGGGTAAAAAGTTTCTCGATTCCATTAATAACCAATTCTTAAATTCATATCACAAATTCAAAAACCAATCAACCATTCATATATTGACAACAACATGACTCATCTTCATACCTATTGAATTTCACATCTAAAACAATATACATGATTTTTTACAACTATATAATTTAGTCCTTTATCACAACTAAGCATTGAAATAAATCCATTCAACTGAAATTATCATTTCACATCTTTCCCCAGAACTAACTCACCTTGAGATCTTACCATGCAACAATTCATAATGTAACAAGAAATTAATTAGTTTAGATTATAGAAACACAAACTGTAAACTCCGAGCTATTTGTCGATAACTTTATCTTTTCCTTTTGTTTTCAGGGGATCTGGGTCAACGTTAGCTACGGATTAAATCAAACAAGAAATTTCATCAAGACACAACCAAATTTCGTATTGAATTTCTAATTTAAGCAACTTTTACAGTTTATTCAATAAGGTCCTTAGAATCAGGACTAACATAACTTTCAAATTTAGCTTCAATATTTCATACCAATAATATTCTATTCTTAATATAACTTCCTATTCTTCATTTATACAATAAATTTTGAATTTTATTCACTTTAGTCCCTACAGAACAAAACCATCAATTTGCTTTACAATTTAATCCATTTTCAACTTTAAGTTAACAATCTATCAAATTAACCCCTAGAACTTCAACTATCCATCAATGGTAGCTTTCAAAATCTTTATCAGTACCCAAAAATATGGCATGGGTCAGCTAGTTCAAGCAATCAGGATTCTGAAAACGTAAAAATTACAAGGGAAAGACTAAATTAAGCTTACCAAGTTGTTGATTGAACTTCAAAACCCCTATGAGGAAAGCTTCTCACTAATTTTCTACGGTGGTACGGTTTGTGGAAGAAGAAGAGAAAATACTTTTATTTCTTTCCACCAAATAAGTTTAACAAAACCATTTTCTTACTCACTTCCTTTTAATTATTAAAATTATGCAAAAATTATACCACGATAATACACCTATCGTCCACACATGTATATAAGGATGGAATAATTACCATTTAAATCCTTAACCTTTGTACATAATTAAAAATCCTTTAATAATTAAATTTTTACTGTAACACCCCATACTCGGCCTAGACGACAAGGCCAAGCTTGGAGAGCTACAACGGACGACAATCAAAACGCATTCAATAATTTAAGATAACTCACTTTTAAATCCAGTAGATTAAAAAAAACAAGTCAGTATCTCAACATTATCTTTTAACTACTGGTGCTACTAAAATATCTAACATGGTTCAAAATACTAAACGGTAAAACACCCGTAACTGAGCACCCTATCCGTTGACCCGATCAGCACTGTGATTTACCTAAAATTCTTACAACAATACATGGATTAATATACCTTAAATGACCAAACTAATTACATACTCAAAAGACTATCGGAAATCAAAATATACAATATATTGATGTAGAATCATTCAATTACAATTAAGAGTCCTACAAATGGATAACAGATCGAGCTATAGTCAGATACAAAACAGACTGAACAAATGCAATTTCTTCATACCAACCGCTACACACCATCTTTGACCAACCCAACACACCAATAAGGTATTCATTACCCATCCAACCCTACACACCACTCAGTGCCTGTCTAACAGATTTCAAAGCTTGTAGACTAGCTGCAATATTAATATACAGATTCCATGGAGTTAACCTCTGGTTCAGAACAGAATAGTTCATCTTAAATCAATTCCCATCCAATGCATACACATATTTCACATAACAGTCAACACAAAGTTTTATGCAATTATTCAGATATACTCATGTTCATACACAGTAGTTCAATTGCAATGATTTTAGTCAACATTCAAATTATAGATCACAAAGTAACAGTTTATGCAGTCATTTTTAGTTCAAACGACCTCACAGAAGGCTCGTACTTAACTTGATTGATGCTCGGTATAGGGCAAGAATTTCATAATTGGCCTACACACTTGTATGTTCTCCACACAACCTAGCACACGTGCATGTGCTTGCTCGTGTGTCCCCCACAGCCTAACACTCGACCGTGTCCTCCACCCATGTGCTTCTTATTTGTAAACAATGAGTTACATGGCCTGGACAAATGCCTGTGTCTCTTGCCCGTGTGAATCGTTATCCTCGAGACCTTCCCCTAAGGACAGTAATGAAACATATAAAAAAATGATTCATACAATTTAAACAAGAAACCAACTTGTGAAAAGCGACAACACTAACGATTACAGTTACGGAATAGCCAAAATCACGAAGTTAATTGAAACAGACTTACCCCATAGCAGCAGCAGTTACGAAGAAAAAGTCAAACCATTGATAAAAGAGAAAGAAAAAGAAGTATGAAAATAGAGTAGAAAAAGGAATAAAATAGAAAAATAAATGAAAAAACCCAGAGAGAAAGGGAAGAAGATGAGCTTTTTAAAAAAAATTATTTTAACCACCAACAACTATTTCGACAGTAAGCAAAAATATTTCCTAATGCATACGCAGAGACTCGAACACAGGACTAACAAAATATAAAAACTTAACTAGTGAACCAATTGGCTTATTGTTGATACAGATGTACACCGAATTAAGTTTAAGTCAACGAATCAAGAGCATAGATTAGTTAAAATTAAATTAGCAAAAACTTCTAAGGACGCGACTCGAACTCCCGACCTCAAGCACATTAGTAGAGCACATAACTATATATACAAAGATTCAACTATTCTAGAACCCAATATTTAAACACTTAAATTTTTTGGGTGTTACAACACTCTCCCCGTAAAAGAAATTTCAGCCCTCAAACAGATATGGATATTGCTGATGAATTCTTCAGGTTCCCAAGTGGCTTCTTCAGTTCTATGATTCCGACAAAGGAGCTTAACAAAAGGAACAATTTTCTTCCTCAATACCTTAACTACTCGATCCAGAATATGAATAGGTTCCTCCTCAAAAGGTAAATCTAGTCGTATTTCAATTTCCTCAACAGGGACGATGTGTGACAAGTCAGACCGATACCTTCTCAACATCAAGACTTAAAATATATCATGGATCCGATCCAATTCAGTGGGTAATTCTAAATGATAAGTAATATGCCCAACACGTTTCAGGATACGATAAGGTCCAATAAACCTTGGGCTCAACTTACCCTTACGTCCAAATCGAAGAACCTTTTTCCATGAGGACACCTTTAGGAACACCTAATCACCTATAGAAAACTCAATATCTTTCCTCTTTAAATCAACATAAGATTTATGTCGATCAAAAATAGATTTAAGATAGTTTCAGATCAACTTAACAGTATTCTTCCTCTCAGAAACTAGTTCGGGGCCCAAAACTCGATGTTCACTTAATTCAGTCCAACACAAAGGAGTACGACACTTATGACCATATAGAGCCTCATATGGTGTCATCTGGATACTAGAATGGAAACTGTTATTGTACGTGAGCTCAACCAACGATAAGTAATCTTCCCAACTGCCCGGGAAATCTATTACACAACCCCGAAGCTTATCCTCTAGGATCTGAATAACTAGCTAAGACTGTTCGTCGATTGAGGGTGATACGTTGTACTAAAATCAATTCAGATGCTTAAAGCCTTATGAAGCTTCTTCCAAAACTGAGATGTGAAACACGGGTCTCTATTAGAGATAATCGTGCAGTCTTACAATTTCAGTAATATATAGCTTAGCGAGCTTCTGCAGTGAGTAATCTATTCTGATAGGAATGAAATGAACACGTTTGGCCAATAAATCAATGAAGACCCAAATTGAATCTTTCTTTGTGGGGGTTAAAGGTAACCCACTAACAAAGTCTATCGTTATACAGTCTCACTTCCACACAGGGATCTTAACCTGCTAAAGGAACCCTGAGGGAAACTAATGTTTGAACTTAACCTTTTCAGACCACTTTCCTTTCAGACCAAGCCACCAATAAAGTTCTCAGAGGTCGTGATACATGTTGTTTCCACCAGGATGCATAGCACAAAAACTACTATGTGTCTCCTGTAGAATCGATCACCTCAACTCCTTGTCATTAGGCACATAAGTCCGACCCCTGGAACACAAAACTTTGTCACTGTTCAAACTAAAATCTGACGATTCATCTGACTTAAGTTGACGCAGATGCTGTACCAGTAACTCCTCACTTAACTGTTTAGTTCGAATCTGATCGACCCAAGATGGCTTAACTTGTAGTTTAACCAGCAAATTTCCATCCTAGAACAAACTCAAACGCGTGAACATTGCTCCCAGTTCATTCATCGCTCTATGGCTAGAGCATCGGCTACTACATTAGCCTTACGAGAGTGATACTCTATAGTGCAGTCATAGTCCTTAAGCAACTCAACCCACCTATATTTCCTAAGATTTAACTCTTCTTGAGTTAACAAGTACTTGAGGCTCTTGTGATCAATGTAAATGATACGTCTCTCACCATACAGGTAATGTCTCCAAATTTTTAGAGCAAACACAACTGCAGCCAGTTCAAGATCGTGCGTAGGGTAGTTACCCTTGTGTGTCTTAAGTTGTTGCTACTTGTAAGCTACCACTTTACCGTCTTATATTAAGACACATCTTATTCCGACGTGTGACACATAACTGAAAATGACAAACTCCCTGCCCAACTCAGGTTGAACTAAAACAGGAGCTTGCTTTAGAACAGACTTGAGCTTTTCAAAACTAGATTGTTGTTCTTCAAACGACACAAACGGTGCGTTCTTACGCAGTAACTTTGTCAGTGGTGACGCAGTCAAGGAAAATCCATCGACAGACCTTCGGTAGTAACCTGTTAAACCCAGGAAACTCCAAAGCTTAGGTAGATTTCTTGACTGTTTTCACTCAACTACAAGTTTTATTTCGTTGGGATTGACGCAAAACCCCTTAGCAGTCACTACATTTCTTAGAAAAGAAACCTCCTACAACCAAAACTCGTACTTGCTAAACTTAACATATAATTGCTTATCTCGCAGTGTCTGGAGAACAATATGAAGGTGTTCATCATGCTCAGACTCAGCCTTGGAATAAATCAATATGTTTTCGATAAAGACTAGCATAAACTGATCTAAATATGATTGAAACACTTGATTCATTAAATCTATGAATGTAGTCGGGGCATTTGTCAACCCAAAATACATCACCAAGAACTCGTAGTGCCCATAACGAGTCCTAAAAGTGGTCTTGAACACATCAGTCTCTTTAATCTTAAGCTGATAGTAACCAGAACAGAGAACAATCTTGGAGAAAATAGATGCCCCGTGGAACTGATTGAACAAGTCATCAATCCTCAATAGCAGATACTTATTCTTTACCGTTAACTTGTTCAGCTGTCGGTAATATATACACATTCTCACTGATGCATCCTTTTTAACAAATAATACCGTTTCCCCCCACAGAGACACACTCTATCAGATGAACCCTCTATCGAGAAGTTCTTAGAGTTGAGCTTTTAGCTCCGTAAGTTCCTTCAGTGTCATATGGTAGGCTGCAATGGACAGAGGAGTGGTACCCAATAACAGATTGATACTGAACTCGTCTTCTCTATCTAGAGGTATTCCGAGAAATTCCTTGGGAAAAAATCTAGAAAGTCCCTCATAGTACGGGTACCTCCCACAGAGAGCTTTAGATGGATAAAATTGGATACGAATATGAGGTATGCCTCACACCCTTTTCAGACAAGCTTATCAGCTATAAGGGTGGAAATTACATTGAAGAGGTAATCTCGACGCTCACCAACCATTACAACCTCGCTATTCTCATTCGTCCTCAGAGTAACCCTTTTAGAAGCAAAGTTTAAACCAACCCGATGTTCCACGAGCCAATCCATTTCCAAAATCAAATCAAACTCACCAAAAGGCAATCTCATCAGATCCACTAAAAATAAAATTCCTTGTATTTCTAAGGGTACTCATTTATATACTTTATCAACTCGAACCGATTGATCCAAAGGACTAATCACAGAGAACTCCCTAGCAGTATTTTGAACAAGTATACCTAGATTGGAAGACATAGCAATAGCTATGTATGAATGAGTTGATCCAATATTAATGAGAGAAAAATATGGAATAGAATGAATAAGGAACATACCCGCTATGACGTTGGCATCATCGTTATCCTCGTTGCTTCTCGCTACATAAACCAGTACCAGCTATCGTGCCTCAATCTCACCCACACCTCTACCAAAACCATTACCTCTTGTAGCAATACCATGACCCTAAGGTGGTTACTAAACCATTCTCGAAGGCTGAGTAGGACTCGAAACAAAAATCTGTGCCACAGTTGGCACCTAATCCGATAAACGAGGACAATCTCTAACTTGGTGCTTTATCGACCTACAACGGAGACTTGCCCCCAAGTTCCAACACCCACCCGGATGGTGGTTCATGCAATTGATAAAAAGATGAATCTCAATCACTATAGCTGATACCTCGATCCTCAGAGGCCTGTCAAACCTCGCATGTTTCTTAGGGTGCTATCTAAAACTAAAGGGACCCAAATCCCTCTTAGTCTTGCATTGATCTCTCTCCCGATCACGCTTCTCACACTCACTACGCTTCACCTCCTCCATATCTTAGCCTTCTCAACTAAGGCTACAAAAACCTGCTCCCTTTAAGGAGCTATCAGGACCTATAAATTATAACGTAACCCTTTCTCAAATCTCACACATTTATCGTAGTCAAATGCTACCAGAGCCCGTGCATACCTGCTTAGTTTTAGAAACTAGGCCTTATACTCAACCACAAATTGATCACCCTAAATTAAACTCATAAACTTGCATCGGCAAGCCTCCATGTAACTCCCCCATATACTTACTCTTGAAGGCATTCTTGAAGTAGTCACAATTAACCTGTTCGGGCTGAGCACCCTGCTTAACCGTCAACCATTACTGATAGGCTTCATCCTGGAACAGGGACACAACAGCCCTTAATTTCTGAGTGGGAGTGCAGTCAATATCCATCATAATACTATCAGTGGCCTCCAGCCAATATTCGGCAGCGGTAAGGCTGACTCCTATGACGCCCCTAAACAACTCAGCAACATTCGACTGGAGTGGCTTGTAACCAACCCCCGGCCTCCAAATCTAGAATGGGTCCCAATGACCCTTTCCAATGCCCGAATCATGGCATGGGATAGTGTGTCTTCCCTATTCGTCGAAGTTTGGGACCCCATCTCAATAGTAGGAGTACCAATTGTCTAACTAGTCTTCAAATTAGGCATACTACCCATAGAGGATGACTCCGCTCAAGCTCTTCCTTGACATCCACGACGCCCACGAAACCTACATCTACGACTATCGCGCTAACTCATAGTATCAGTTTGTCTACAATATCAGAAATGCACTAATCAATTCAGAAGCTTTGATGTAGTGTTCATACCAGTTCATAATAGCATATCTAACCAGATATCACTTTAATCACTACAGTGTTTCCATTAATCACAATAACAGAACATAAATACTTACAGGTTCAGCGTCGGAGGCTCGGTCATTTATAGAAATAAGTTTTTGGAATGACTCAATTTTTTCCTTTTCATTTAACACACATTAAGAGCCCAAACAGAGTACGAGTGTTGATGAACCTGGCTCTGATACCACTAAATGTAAACCCCATACCTGGCCTAGACGACAAGGCCAAGCCTAGAGGGCTACAATGTACGACAATCAAAACGCATGCAAAAATTTAAGATAACTCACTTTTAAATCCAATAGAGTTTAATAAAAAACAAGTTAGCATCTCGATATTATCTTCTGACTACTCATGCAACGAAAATATCTAACATGGTTCAAAATACTAAACCGTAAAACACCTATAATCGAGCACCCCATATGCTGACCCGATCAAGTCTGTGATTTACCTGAAATTTCTACAACAATACATGGATTAATATACCAGAAAGAACCCAAATAATTACATAATCAAAAGACTATCGTCAATCAAAATATCTAATATATTGATGTAGAATCAAGAATAGTTCATTCAATTACAATTTAGAGTCTTACAGACGGATAACAGATCGAGCTATAGTTAGATGCAGAACAGACTGAACATATGCAATTTCTTAATACAAACTGCTACACACCATGTCTGACCAACCCAACACACCAATAGGGTATTCATTACCTATTTAGCCCTATACACCACTCAGTGTTTGTCTAACACATTTCAGAGATTGTAGTTTAGCTGCCAGATTAATATACAGATTTCAAAGAGTTAACCTCTAGTTTAGAACAAAATACTTACTCCTAAATCAATTCTCATCCAATGCATACACATATTTCACATAACAATCAACACAGAGTTCTATGAAATTATTTAGATATACTCATGTTCATATAAAGTAGTTCAATTCCAGTGATTTTAGTCAACATTTAAATTACAGATCACAAAGTATTAGTTTATGCAGTCAATTTCAGTTCAAACGGCCTCGAAGAAGACTCGTATTTAACTTGAGTGATGCTCAGTATATGGCAAGAATTTCATAACTGGCCTCCACGCCCGTATGTATCCCACATGATCTAAGCAGCTAGTCCAACGGCTCCACACGGCCTGGACACACGCCCGTGTCCCTTGCCCGTATGGCTCGTATTTGATAGACAGTCAATTACACGACCTATCACATAGCTTGTCACACAATTGTGTGGCTCACACGGCCTACCACACGGGCATATAGAGTCAAAAACCATGTTTTTTGGCTTCTGAAATTCGTAAAAACTCGAGTTTTGGTACTTACTTGAAATAGTCTAGAAAAAGAGATCAACGTAGAGGACTCTTGAGACCTAAAACGAACATTCAAGAACCAATTAAACAAAAATTCACAACAAACACCCAGATTAAAGCGCAACCAAACTCGACGAAACGTTTCAGCACAAACCCAACTCAACACCACATTTACCTCTGTACAACACCGTTATTCACGAATCGAGAATGTTACATAAATAGTTATCCTCGAGACCTTCCCTTAAGGATAGTAATCGAACATATAAATAAATGATTCATACATTTAAGCAAGAAACTAACTTGGTGAAAGTGACAACACTAACGATTATAGTTACGGAATAGCTGAAATCACAAAGTTAACAGAAACGAAGTTACCCGACAGCAGTAGCAGTTACAAACAAAAAGTCAAACGATTGAGAAAAGAGAAAGAAAAAGAAGTATGAAAACAAAGTAGAAAAATAAAGAAAAGAGAAAAAGAAAATAAAAGAACCAAGAGAGAAATGGAAGAAGATGAACATTTTTTCTAAATTATTTTAACCACCAACAAGTTTTCTGACAATAAGCAGAAATATTTCCTAATGCATACGCTGAGACTCGAACACAAGACTAACAGAATATATAAAGTTAACTAGTGAACCAATGAGGTTATTCTTGATACAAATGTACACCGAATTAAGTTTAAGTCAACGAATCAAGAGTAGAGGTTAGTTAAAATTGAATTAGCAAAAACTTCTAAGGACGCAACTTAAACTCCCGACCTCAAGCACATAAGCAAAGCACATAACCATAGATATAGAGATTCAATTATGCTAGAACCCAATACTTAAACACTTAATTTTTTGAGGTGTTACATTTACTACTTTTTGCAGTTTAGTCCCTATAACTTATTTAATCCATATTTTGATAAAATTACTTGACCAAAATTCAACGCACTTCTAATATGACACTGTAAATATTTAATAGAAATATTTAAGAGTCCAATTTACAAAAATGAGGTCTTGAAATTATACTTTTCAACACCACTGACTTTCGGGTTGTTACAATTTTCTTGAAACCAGAGAAGGGAAGTAAACATTCTTAGAGTCATATGAGGTAAGTGTATTTTACACTAAAACTAAAAAAAGTAAGTATCTTTTACCCTTTAATATAACGAGAATAAAAAAAATCGTAAAGTCACTGTTGTAATGGTAAAGTTGTAAGTTGACTCTAGAGACAAGGATTCAACACTTTGTAACCTAACCTTTTTTAAATTTGTAAACACAAAAGAAAGTTTTAAGGCAACGATGGATGGATCGTTTTGTTTCTGTATTAATATGTATTTGTTTTAGTGTGCTTGAACGTACATTTCGAGTTTATTGGCATTTCTAATAATGAGAGGGATCCAATTACACATTGTAAAAACTAAAGTAGTTTTACTCACTTTTGTAACTATTTATATGATTAATATTTTAACGATCCAACCGTTATTTTTTATGATCTATTCATGTAGATCATGCATGTCAAATTTAATGCAAATTTAAAACTCCTAACTAATTGTTTTATATATATAAAAAACTTCAACCTTTAAATATATATAAAGAAAAATATTATCAATTACTTACATATAAATAAATATGGTCATATGACAATGTACTTTTAAATAATAAAGATTAAGCATCAAATAAAAAATAAAATATTTAAAAATATAGTAAATTACTATTAATTAGGTTAATCCAATATAATATTTCAATTTTATTTTTAAATGCGTTTATGATAAAAATAAAAGCGATCAAGAAAAAATCATTAAAAGTTATTTAAACAATCAAATAAATGAGTTTTTTAAAGAAAAAATTCAAAATCAAAATCTTATATGGAGAAATATGTACTATCGTGACTAACATTCTTCGTACATACTATACAAGGCCTGTTCCAAAAATGTAAACAATGCTATACTATAAAATTGTTTGGGGTCTAAGTTGACTGGCTATACCTATGTAGGTATTATGACATTTTATACTTGTTTAAATTGATTTGTAATATAATTTTAAATTTAAATGCATATTTATAAGTAATTAATTTAAATTTATTTTAGATAAGTCTACATTAATTTTTTAATTGTTCTTTTAAATTTAATATTTAATATGGTTTTAGTAAAATTTTAAAATAAATAATTTAACATAAGTATTATTCCAATCTATTCATACATGCTATATTGAAGATTTATGGGATTAGATCAAACTAAATCGACAACCCTAAAACTAAAGATCAAATCAAGTCAATTAATGGGAAGATATGTTGAACTTATTGGAAGAATTATCCTTCATGATTTATGCCATATTTATCTTGCTTATGGTAAGGGATAAATGATTATATAGATGAGATTATGTTAGTAAGTTCATAGTCACATATAAAGTGTGTAAACTTGTATAGGTTTTATACATGAGTTGAGAACACTTATTTTGTTCAATGAGGAACCTATACTGTGAGTGCATTCACTACACTAAAATAGGCTTTTAGCGGCACTTTTAGTGGCGTTTGAACAAAAAACACCGGTAAAAATCGACCATTAGCGGCGCTTTCTCTAAAGCGCCGCTAAAAATTGAGCATTAGCGGCGATTCTAAGAAAACGCCGCTAATAATATGCATTAGCGGCGTTTTTGGAGAAAATGCTGCAAAAAACCAAACCCAATAGCGTCATTTGGTGACCTTTCGGGGCTTTAGTGGCGTTTTTGGTTTAATGCCACTAATGGTGTGACTTTTAGCCGCGTTTTTGATAAAGCGCCGCTAATGCTCACAACACCAAAACAGGCTGTTAGCGGCGTTTGGACAAAAAACGCCGAAAAAGATAGGCATTAGTGGCACTTCTTTAGAAACGCCGCAAAAAAAAAGTAAAAATGCATCTTTTTGATTTGAGATGTAGTGGCATTAGCGGCGCTTTTCCAAGAAATGCCGCTATAAGTCAATCATTTGCGGCGCCTTTCTTAAAATGCCATTACATGTTGGCTGGAACGACTTTGTTTTATTGGAATTTAGTGGCGTTTTTGTTAAAAACACCGCAAAATGTATTTTATTTTAGTGTTTAGGATTTTGAATCTAAGATTTAATGTCTATTGTTTAGAGTTTTAGGGTTTATGGTATGGTATAATTTTTATTATTTTGGATAAGGGTTAATGTGTTAGAGTTTGGGTTTGGGGTTTAATTAGGGTTTAAGGATAATATTTGAAAGTTGAAGAACATTTGGATTTTAGTGGGACATGCCATTTTGTACTACATCCATATTATTTAATATAAGAATATAAAATATATGTTTTGTACTACACTAACATTGGCCACACGAATTCTTGAAAATATGGTTTAGGATTAATTATGGTTAATTTAAGGTTACGATTTAGAGTTTAAGGTTTGGGATGTCAAGTTTAAGATTTATGGTTTAGGATTTATGGTATATTGGGGGTTGGATTTTAAGGTTTGGTGGTTGGTGTTTGTGGTTTACGGGTTTAATGTTTATGGTTTAGGGTTTAGGGTTTAGGGTTTACAATTTATGATTTACAGTTTACGGTTTAGTGTTTAGGGTTTAGGATTTAATTTAAGATTTTTATATTTTCGAATCTAAATAAGATAGATATAAATTATCAATTTAAAAATATAAATATATATATCAAAATGGGTTAAATCCCAAAAGCGTATATGAATAATGATTTAATATTCGATTGTATACATGAAGTTTAATTTGATCCAGAGCTTGTAAAATATTAACACATGTTATTGATATAATTAACATTATTTTTATTTATATATTGCATATATACATAAATATTTATATTTATTCAAAATAAAAATATAAAAATATAAAAAATATTGATATAATTAACTTAATTTTTTCAAAATTTCCATGTTCTTAGTGGAGTTTTATGCAAAAATGCCACAAAATTGACCTAATTATCAGGGAAACGATTGCGTTTCATGGTTATTTAGTGGCGCATACATATAAATGCCTCAGACGGGTTAATTTAATTCTGAAAAATGGCACCGTTTTACTATGTTCTTAGTGGCGTTTTATACCAAAACTCCAGAACATTTACATAATTGTGTGGGAAACGACGTCGTTTCTGCGGTTATTTAGTGGCGCAAGATTATAAACGCCGCGAATGGGTTCATTTAGTCATGAATACGTCGTCGTTTTTCCATGTTCTTAGTGGCATTTTATACCAAAAGTTGTTTGGGAAATGACTTCGTTTCCATGGTTAATTTAGTGACGCTTATGTGTAAACGCTGAAAACTTCTTCGTTTAGTCATGGAAAACGTCGTCGTTTTTCCATGTTGTGAGTGGCATTTTATGCCTAAACGGCACAATTTTGACTAACTGGCTGTGAAACGACAACGTTTCTACTTTTATTTTGTGGCGCTTGTGTATAAACGCCGCAAATGGGTTAATTTAGTCAGGAATACGTCGTCATTTTTCCAGGTTAGTAGTGGCGTTTTATACCAAAACGCCAGAAATTTGTCAGGAATTCGTTGTCTTTTTTCCAGGTTAGTAGTGGCGCTTATGTAGAAACACCGCAAATTTGTTAGTTTAGTCATGGAAGACGTCGTCGTTTTTCAATGTTATGAGTGGCATTTTGGCATAAAACGCCAGAAATAAGACTGTCTATTTGTGAAACGACTTCGTTTCTGTGGATAGTTTGTACCGCTTGTTTATAAATGCTGCCAATAGTGGGTTCATTTAGTTATGGAAACAGCGTTGTTTTCTTTCCAGCCCTTTTAGCCAGGCAAAAACCCGATTCTTCTTCACTTCCCCCAACCTTAAAGCCGAAATCCCTAGCATTCTCCTAATCTCCCCAAACCCGACCACCTTCGGCATCACCGTCATCGTCGCCTGCTGCATCACCATCGCCGTCTCATCTACTACATCACCATCACCGTCACCGTCACCGTCGCTCTCTGCTCCCGCGACCACCAGTAAGTTTCAGTCCTATTATTAGAAATTTGGAGAAGATTAATATTAATGCATGTTTTAAATATTGTTCATTTTCTGCTTAAAATTCAGTAATTATTGTTGTTTTGATGGCTTTATTATATGCTCAGTTGACATAGATTTTGTTATTCAGGTTTCTGTTGGGTTGTTGTTGTTTAGGTAGTGTTGAGTTATTCAGATTTTGTTATTCGAATTTTGTTATTCGGGTTTCTGTTGGGTTTCTGTTGGATTTTGACATAGATTTCGGTATTCGGTTGACATAGATTTTGCTCGGTTGACATAGCTTCTAATTGGTTAAAGTTATTAAACTTTTAGTCGTAATTTCTTTTGATTTTACAACTGCTATATTCTCCATCTGTTCAAAAATGAATAAAAGTAATTTATTTTATAACATAAATTTAATTCTTGATAGTCAGTATTTAGTAGAAGCATTATTTTATATGTATATGAATATAAACTTCACTACATCAACCTGCTACGACACTGCTTCCATTTGTAAGGTAAGGGTTTTTGGCTTTGATGCTCAAGAGGCAAACCTATGATTTTGACAATTACAGAATTCATACAAAATTTATCTTTAAGCAAATTGCAGTTCTTGTATTTGTTTAATGAATTTTAAGCAAGTTGCAATTTTTGTGTGGATATAGTGACAGACAAATCTGAAAGATATGCATGGTGCTTACAAATTCAAGATTTGTTTTCTACCTTTCGTACTTGATTTTTATAGTTGCTGATCAATTGTTCTACCAAGCTAGCTACTAGGTCAGTTTATGTAATCTCGCAAAGAAATATTGTTCATCTTATTTTATTAAAATGAATTTACCTATACAATTGCATAAAATTTAAATGAATGTCATATTTTTAACCGAATTGCAACTTGGGACCAGCTTTGATTTGATTATTCAACTTGAGCCAACTTTACTTGTTTTATACAAATTTTAGAGTTATATCTGAGCAATAAATTTACTTATTTCAAAGGCTGGCAGGCCAAATTTTTAATTTATTTTTATATGAGAAATAATAATGAATTTTTTCTATTAAGTTTTTATATAAATAATTAAATTATGAGTTAACAGCTTTTATATAAACAAATAAACAAATTATTATTTAACAGTTAGATTATGGGCTACAATTAAATTTTAGTCTGTTAATAAATTTTAAATTTTATGGATAGTTATATTTTAAATATTTTATTTATAATCACGAAAACATTTGAAAAATATTAATTTAGATTAAAGTTCAAATTTAGTTAACTAACCTAATTTAAAGTTCATAACTTACATAATTTATATTTTTTAACAAGTCTTTATCTTTTTATTTTATTTTATTTTATTTTAATAACGAAAAATATTCTGCTTTTGTTTTCTTTTATTATTAAGACAAGAAATTTCATAACTTACATAATTTACATAACTTACATAATAACGCATATAATTTAAAGATCAAATATCATAACTTACATTTCTTACATAACTTACATAATTTACATAACTTACATAATACATCAATTACATAATTTAAAGAGAAAATTTCATAACTTACATAATACATAACGTATATAAGTTAAAGATCAAATATCATAACTTACATAATTTGCATAACTTATTAAAGATCAAATATCATGTTCTTACATTTCTTACATAACTTACATAATTTACATAACTTACATAATACATCAATTACATAATATAAAGATCAAATTTCATAACTTACATAATACATAACTTACATAATTTAAAGATCAAATTTCATAATAAACAACTTACATAACTTACATAATACATAAGTTACATAATTTAAATATCAAATTTTATAACTTACATAATTTAAAGATTTTACATAATCCATAACTTAAATAATTTAAAGATCAAATTTTATAATAAACAATTTACATAATACATAAATATATATAATATCATAAGAAAATCCAACTTAATTACACTTATAAAGCAAGTACTTACCCGTGGAATTTATTGTCAAGTTTAGACTTCAACAACTTACATAACTTACATAACTTACATAATACATAACTTTCATAACTTACATTATACACAACTTACATAATTTACATAACTTATATAGCTTACATTCTACACAAGTTACATAACATACATAATACACAACTTACATAACATACATAATACATAACTTACATAGCTTACATAATACATAAGTTACATAAGTTACATAACTTACATAACTTATATAATACATAACTTACATAATTTACTTAATACATAAATATATATCATATCATAACTAACATAACTCATTTATACTTATCATAACAACTTACCCTTGTAATTTCTGGTAAAAATCAAACTTCAAGAATTAAGAAATGGACCGGTCTTGGATGAATTTGTCAAGGGTAAGCAAGATCAATTTGGTTTTACAATGGTGAACTTCGCTCGATTGATTCATGCAGGACAACAACTGATAGATGAGCTGTATGTATTCTCTTCTCAAGTCAAACAAGTCTTTTACTCAAAAGATCTAACTGATGAGGGTTGGTACGTTGTACCTCGTAACATCCCTAGAGACTTGTTTAATTATATGTAATATCATAATATAAATCTTGGTCTTATTATATACTTCAACTATTTTATGTGTATTGCAGATACAATGCCTAGAAGAAAAGTGCGAGATCTAAGTATTGTTCAAAATACTCCAAACTCAGTAGAAACAAATAGTGAACAACAGACTGCTATTGGATCTTCGAATGTTCCGATTACACCTAACGAACCTACAAAAATTCAAAGTAATTTAACATTTAATTTACATGCGTATTGACTTATTTTTAAAATTCTTATGTTATAATATAACATTTTCAGCTGAAAGTGGTGGGACGCGTAGAGTTCGAGGACATACGGTGGTTAGGGATTTATATGAGCTAGATCCAGTCGAGCGTGTCAAAGTATGCAAAAGCAGTTGTGGTCAGTCGGTTGGATCAGAAGCTCGACTTTTAGTAGGATACTTGGCATTCTAGCACGAAATGAAAATATGTTGCCTATCAACTACGAGTCATGGCATAAAATGCCCGATAGTAACAAAAACCAAGCTCTTGATAATATTAAGTTAACAAAACGTTAATGTCATTTATAATACTTGGGTTTAAGTTTCATTTATATTTACTTTCTTAACTTGTGTTTTTTGTAGGCGAGGTTTGCTTTAGAGATCTCAGATACTTATGTAATGAATGCATTGGGAAAAATATGGAGAGACCATAAAAGTACTTTAAAGAAAGATTATTTTAAGACAAAAACAACCCTCGAAGAGAAATTGCAAAATGTCCCACCGGAAATGCTTAGGTACCAATGGGAAGAAGCGATTAGATTTTGGATTTCGAAGAAAGGAGAGGTATGACGTACTTCCAAAATCTTGTAATTATTTTGGTTTATAGTATTTACTATTTACGTACTAATAATTTCATAACGTAGGATCGTGAACGAGTTGGAAAAAGCAGCAGGCGGCAACAGAAATTCACTCACACAGCTGGGTCGGAAAGTTTTGCTTGTGTAGCTGAGGCCGAGGTATTTTGAATTTTTTAATAGTGTCATATATTTATTACTTTCCATTAAATAATATTTTTACTACTATATTTTAGGAACTGTCGTCCGGTCAAAAAATTGGACGCCTTCAACTTTTTGACATTACACATAGGAAGAAAGATGGATCGCCTATGACACCTGAAGCTGCAGAAATTATGGTACGTCTACTTAATAAAATTTTACTTGTTTTAAATATTTATAGTTTTTATTTTCTAATGGTTTAATTCATTTCTTGTAATGCAAATATTGTTAACTTATGTTGCATTTGTTTTTTTAATATATATTGCGTTACTAACTATGTGATTTATTTATTAGGACAAACTAAAGGATAAAAAGACGGAGTATGAAGCGATTGCTTCCAGTGATAATTCTGTTCATCTTGACGACATTGATAACCGGATTATTACTGAAGTTTTGGGTCCTAAAAGGTATGGTCGGGTTCGATTTCAAGGATCTTTTGTTAACCCAACCCAATATTTTGGATCCAGCTCGTAGCAATACATGCCTTCGGGGAGTCAGGCTCAAGCTGAAGTTCAGAGGTTAAAAGACCAGATGGCTCAGATGCAAGCGACCAAAGTTGAGGTTCAAAGGAAATATGAAGAACTCTAGGTACAACTTAAAGCAGAGGCGGCAGCGAGGGAAGTAGAGGCTGCAGTGAGAGAAGCAGAGTAGAGCAAAAAGTACGACGAACTCCAACAGCAGCTTCAGAATATGATGAAGATGTTTCAGCAATCGCAACATCCGCCTTCATAGTGTATTGTATAAATATTTTTATCATTTTAACTTTTAACATTTTTGTAAAAATAATATGAATTATATTATATTTATATTATATTATATTTTTCGTTTAATTTGAAATATTTTATAGATTTATTGCTTTTGGCTGGTTTAGATTTGATTGCTTTTGATTTGTTGCTACAGGAGGGCTGAAAATATGAAAAATTTTATTTTACAAATATCCCAAAATTAGTGGCGTTTTTTAAAAAAACACCGCTAAAGCTTATGGTTCTTTACTGGCGTTTATAGAAAAAGTGCCACTAAAGTCACCAAACAATAGCGACGTTTGTGGGAAAAGCGTCGCTAAAAGTCATGATCTATAGCGGATTTTGTGTGAAAAGCGTCGCTAAAGGTCATGATCTATAGCGGCATTTATGAAACAAGCGCCGCTAAAGGTCATGATCTTTAGCGGCGTTTGTGGGAAAAGCGCCGCTAAAGGTCATGGCCTTTAGCGGACCTTATTTCTAAAAACGCCACAAATGTTAGCAACGCTGCCAATAGCGGTGTTTGCGGCGCTTAAAGGCCTTAAAAAGCACCGCTAAAACCCTGTTTTGGTGTAGTGATTATTCTGTAATAATCAAGTGTGTTACTTGTTTAAGTGTCTTAAGCTTTCAAGGGGAAAATTTAGAGGGAAAATGTTTAGATATTAGGTATAAAAGTGAAAAGTCTAATTTGGTGATCGTTAGAGCTTGAGTTCACTTGTTGCATGTGGAGTTAAGATACTAAATATTTTTTCTAGGTAAGGTCCTACAGATGTAGGGAAACCGAACTGCGTAGGCATCACTTGTATTCTTTATTTTTGTGCACCTTACATTTTTGTGCTTGAAGTAGTTGGAATTAGTGTTGGCACTGCTTCTAACATTGCTTGTGTTGACTGTCAAAATATAAATTTGGACCGAACAATTATGACATAAATTACATAATATATAAAAAACACGTGACTATATGATTATAAATAAATATTATAAAAAACGTATATAAACATCCACTTATTGTAAAATTATTGCTTGGTAAAATCATTGTTTAACATTGTAAAATATTTTAATAATGTTTAAAACTCCAAACAAAATATATTCAAACATTGAATTTTAATAATTAAATATTAATTTTAGTATCGCTCATATAAAAATTGATTTCAATAAGTAAATATTGTAAAATATTTAATAATTCAAAATTCAAAACAAATATATATTCAATGAAAACTTAAAAAAATAATGTTTAGACATAAAAATTGTGACTTAAAAAGTTGTCTAACAATTTTTAATATTTGATTAAAAAGTAATACTATTTAAAAACTTAATTAAATAAATTTTTGCTAGAAATGCTTAAGGATGATAATAAACCTTATTATTTTCTAAAATAATATGAATTAAATTAATTTTTAAAATAAATACAATTTAAAATTTCTAAACAATAAATTTTTGAAGTTTCTTTTGAATATATATATTTTTGAAGCTTTAAGCATTACTTAAAATTTAAACAAATATTATAATTAAAAAGTTTAACATTATTTTTACTTTTAAAATTTGTTTTAACACTTTTTAAAAAATATTTAACAATGTTTTGGAAAATTAACTCTATTGTTAAACATGTTTCATTTTTAATAGTATTAGATATATATTAAAATATGTATTTAACCATATTTAAATTTCACATAAAATTTTACTTTTCTAATTATATTTTTAAGTGTTGAATATTTTTAAAATAATTTATCAGTAATCAAGTTTTTTAAATAATTAATGATTTAAAAATAATATAAATATATCTTTATAAATATTATTTTTATTATAAAATATTATAGTATTATTTTAAATGTTTAACATTAAAAATATTATAATATTATTAAATAATTGTGACATTACTTAATTGTGGTTAGTTTCCATATATACAGTAATTAATTTGTTAATTTTCAACATCTGCCACTTGACAAAAATCTAACTTACTGTTTCCATTTTTGAGTCTATATATTACTATAGATAATATATATATGATAATATAAAATAATATGAAGATAAAAATAAAATAATATATAAACATAATATAACATAATATATATAAATAACATAATTAGAAAATGAATAGGTTGAATTGAGCTCCAACCTTAAATTTTGATGTATAAATCCAGCTCATATTTTAAACTCTGCCCCATGCAACATGTTTAAAGGTTTCAATTACACATATATGGTTATATACACATACATTTCTTTTTAATCGATATTTTTAGTTAATCAAGTAATTGATGAATCTTATTTATTAATTTTTATAATTCTTAATAATTTTTATAATTCATATATATATACAACAATAATATTTCATAATAATCCTTTACTATTAATGTTTTAAAAATAAATATTTTAATAATTTTCTATAATTATTTAATAGTATTTAATAATTATTTAAAAAACACAATATAAACAAATACTTAATTAAGCTCATTTAGACCTAAACAATCATTTGTCCAAACTCATTTGGACGTTATTTCTTAAAATTTAATAATTTTTTGATAATTTTAAATATTTTCTATAATTATTTAAAAATTCAGGATGAACTGGATAACTATTTGTCCATATTTATTTGAACAAAGACAATCATTTGTTCAAGTTCATCTTAGACATGGTTCATCCTAAACATTAATATTAAGTATATATAGCACACTAAGTGTCACCGCTTGGTTGCTTCGTCAATAATGTTATCACTTATTTGTAGAAATGGATAAATTTTAACAAAAATCTAATTTTTTCATTGATATAATATATAAAATTAATTAATTTATTTTCTTTAATAAAGAGAATAAAATACAATCTTCTGGTCAATTAAAAAAAATTACATCACAGTTATCTAAACCGGACATAGACGGATACAACGAATACATAACCACCCAAGTTTAGACACGCAATCCCACTTGAAATGAGTTAATTAGATAGAGTGTGTGAGTGATAGTTGTAAAAAAAGAAAACGTCTCTTTCTATTAAATTAATTCTAAAATAACCTGAAATTAAAAACTATATTATATGATATGGTTGGTGAAGTCTTTAGTCGTTACTTTATACTTGAACTAATATTAATATACAATTTAATAGCGGAAAAACATTAATAATTCATACTACTTATCAACAAGGTATTGCATGTTTCTATCTGGCTAGTGCATGCAGCCAAGCCAATGAACTTCTCCCCTCCATGCATATACTGATTACTTACTAAAGAAACCTTATTTTAAAGAAAAGCAGAAGTTTAAAACAAAGAGAATTTATAAAAACAAACTAAATCAACAGGAAACTTGAACGTTATTCACCCAAAATATAAACGATCAAACACAATAACACAGCTAATCAAGCATTAATACATGTAATTATTTTATACACTGTAAAAAAAGTTTTTAAATTTCATAAACATATTTGAAAAAGTGATATGTGTTTTATTTTGTCTTCTACTATATACCTTACAATTACATGTCACTCTTTCGATTTACTTATGAATAGTGTATGAAATAAGTTATATAATATCATAACGCGAGGGTGCAGAAATAGGCAATTGCCTATGCTGCATTGCTGGACCCCTGGCATTCGTTCCCAGCAGAGTCTAGAAGGGAAGTGAAGTTCCCAGGGTGAACCTTATTCCTTCCGGAAACAGTAGGTTTTCTCTCTTCAATGGCACCAGTAGTACCACTGGTTTCCCCTCTCCTTACACTTTCTTCTTCCATTCTCTTCATCTTTTCCTTCTGGCGCTTACGCATCAGATAAACCTCAGCACAGCTAGCTCCAATGGAAGACATGATAACAACACAACTCAAAAACAATGGAGAATAATTTGTCAAATGTTACTTGTATTGTGGGATGAGGAGGAATCTCCAAGGCAGGACTATTTATAGACTAAGAAGGGGGGGGGGTGACTGGTGAGCTAGCCATCACTAATCCACACTTCTAAGCTAATTAATTTAATTATGGAAAGCATTAATTATTATCTTAATGCAACAGAATTAAAGAGTTTTAAGAATATAAAGAAATGTAAAAACAAGTGGCGCAGCTGGTCCTGACCCTGACCCTTGACCATTATGTTATTTTAAGACGAGAAAATCAAAAAAAAAAGAAAGGGTTTTCATTTGTTCATTTGAACAAGTGGATGTTACATAATATATAAGAAGTGTGGATCGATAAAATAGTGGGGTTTTACTTTTGGAATGGCTTTCTTATTGCGGCATGGCCAATTCCAAAAACTTAATTAGTGCCCTTAAACTTACAGGCACATGCAACACGTCATGGAGAAAAATGGAAGGTGCACAGTTGGTCATTAATAAGGTTCTATATGGATCTATAACTGGTTAGATGGGTTAAACAAGTAATTGAAGCTTCTTTGAATAATTTTCTGAGGCAGCAGTTTCTGTTTTGCAGAAATGGAGCTGCATGTGCATAGTTAGCTGTTTTTAATTTTGGCGGGGCCCTGAAGGCCACTAATTAATCTGTTATTATTTCTTAATTATTATTTGTAATGATAAGGACCTACTCTTTCAAAGCTGCCTTATAATAAAATTTTCCTGCTTAAGCCTTTGATTATTGGCATGTGGCACCACTACTGAGTGATAATCCTTAATTATTGGGAGCACTTGATTGATTTCTATTTTCAATGCTGAGAATGAAAGGAAGGGAGCTAACCAGGTTTGGCTGTGTTAAAAAAAGAAAAAATTAAGGTTTTGAGTTTAGGGGCTCCTATTTAGTCACACTCTTTAAAATTATTTGTGAGTTAACTTAAATTGGATTAATTATTTTTTGGTTTAAATTTGATAATAGTTTTTACATTAGAGTTTTTATTTTTCTTTTAAGTTAATTTTTGAACTTAAGTTGAGGTTTAAACTTATTTTTGTCTAATTTTTTGAGAAAATATAAAAATTAACTTGAACCAAAACAAGTTCATAACTTAATATAACAATAATTACTAAATTTAATTATTAATTTAAATAAAAATGACCAATTAATTTAATTCCGTTTTCAAACTCCAATTAATTAATTAATTAATCATTCAAAAAACTATAAATTAATTTTTAGGTCATTTCCATAATTAGTGAGAAAACCACATTAATTTCTAAATATTTCTCATTTCTCTAACTCTTCTAGTTATGTTCATTTGATTCAACATGCAATTCATTTTTGGTTTCAACGAGGTAGTGGAAGGATCGATTGGACATATGTGACTAGGGCTCAAATGAGTTATAACTAAGTTTCAACTTTTTGCCTATTAATTATAAACTCATTTAGTCACGAAGCCATTCCACTATAGCATCATGTATGACCTCTCTCTAATGACGTACCATTAGGAAAGCTATTCTATTAGTGCTCGTCCAGTGACCTTATGTGTTACCCTCATAGGATATCCTTAGTCTCCTTTGGATAAATCCGTTCTGCCAATATGATCCTATTTTATCTCAGGGTAACCATCTTCCTTCATGAAAAGTCAATTACTATCAAATAGTAGTTAAGTCATTCATCACAAAGACAAATGACATGTGGCCACATTTAATTTTCATCTATCATGTAATGCCAATGAGAGGATATCATTCACCTATGTCTTAGAATATGACTTTCACTATTGTGAATGATGTTATATACTCTAGAAGTCGTATACCCAGCACACCAGCTTTCGGTTTCTTATCTATTTGAACTCAGACTTTTACTTACATTAAAGTATGCGAGTCACGTATGCATAGTCCATCATCCACTCAGGATTAAGGTATGCCACACTATGAACGTCACAAGTGAATAAATCCATAAACAGATTCAGGGTCTAGTCTGCTTAGGTTCAGTCCAATGTACTGTTAGTTAAGTCAGTCACATCTATATCTCTATCTTATGGGAGTCATCTGCTCCGATGCTCAAGTACTTGATAGACAGAATATTAGTATTTCAATTAGTTTGCTCATTTACAATTAGAATAAGGACATGTTTAGGTTCATCTAGTAATATAAATTGCCTTTCCATATTACGATCCGACCACGTAATATTGCTTGGTAGTAGTTAAACATTAGACAACCCATGAGCTAATATTTGCTTCTATTTTTCTTTACATGCAAAAATGACATGAGGACATTATACGAAGGATATTAATGTAATTCGTGAATAATTTTATTAACCAATCTATTCAAAAAATTTACAAGTATATAAATGAATATACTACACTGAAGGCACCAAATCCAACACTATAAAGCTGACTCATCCCAATAGTTAAAGGAAGACAATATACTTGGTAAGTGATTAGTTTGGGGAGTTGTAAATGTGATTGTGGGTAGTAAAAAAGAGCGGGTGAAGTCCAACTCCTATAGAAAAGCATATTTTAGAAGTGTAATCTCCATCAATGCTCCATTGAAGAAGCTTATCCCATTAACAAGTTAACTTTAACGTAATGAATAAAGATGAAATTCTAGGCAAAAATGATGATCCTTAGTGGTCAAAACAACCATTGTTGTCTTTCAAGTAAAGAAAATATTGGTGAACATTAGAAGTATTATGGAAGTTTTACACTAGCAAGCTCTAAAACAAATCGACTCTCAAGTAGTCAATGGTGAGAAGGGCGAGCCTCATTTACAGCTTTTCTAACTAACTCATAAAGGTGAAAGGGTCTATTATCTTACCAATCATAATGGTTGATGGTCTATACACCACAACAAAGACGATGGAATTCGTAATAGTGGAACACCTATAAGCCTACAATGCCATTTTTGGTAGATCAATTATAAGAATGATAAAGATAATGGCGGTCACATTTTGTTTGAAGTTCAAGTTCTCTACTATTGAGGGTGAAGGATTCATGAGATGTAATCAATACACTGCAGGTAATGCCATGTCACATTGCTCTAACTAATCCAACATGGAGAAGTGTCAATCAAGAAAAATTCAAATGGTAATCATCATTATGAAAAATTCAAAGGACAACCTCATAGAAAAAAGCATGAGGAATTTAGAAAAGCCTCAACATTAGACTAGAGGCAAGACTCTACAAAAAGAATGTGGCGGAGTATAAAGAAGTTTTGTAATTATTTCATGATAAAATTTAGAAAATTACTTAGATTAATTAAGTTTTTCCTAAGGGTGAAAGATGAGTTCTGATTAATCTGTTGTGCAGCAATGTAGATGTCTTTATGTGCTTTGCCATGATATGCTAGGAGTTGAGACCACTATTATCCAACAATCCCTAAATTTTGATATGGATCTTAAGCTTGTTAAGTAGAGAAAGAGAATATTTCATAGGTTATAGTGGAGGAAACTAAGTAAGAAGTAGAAAACTCTTAGCAATTGAGTTTATCAAGGAAGACATTTATCTAGATCTCTATTGTTGCGATAGTGCTGTTGGGAATTGAGATTCATGTGGTAGATAGTTTATGATGAATGTGTAAAATTTAAAATTTTTATTAACATGTATATTCCTGTGATCTAACATGGATTCCAAGAATATATATAATCTATCCATAAAAACATAGCAAAAAATAATCAATTATCATCATGAATATAAAACAAAAACATGTTAAACAAGATCATGAAGACGATGATCTACACATAAAAAAAACATAATATATTAAACATAAATTGAAGTGGATAGGATATATATCATGATCTTGATGATCGAATAACTTACAATTTGAGGAAAATGAAATCTCATTCGAAGGAATCTCCAAGATTTTGTAAAGTTCACGAGCAACCCAAGTGTTGCCTCTAATGCAATCTACAAATACAAGAGTCTGGCCTTCCAAAGGCTTTAAGGTTTATTCAGTGCTATTTGAATGACCTGTATCTTAAATGATTCTCCTTTGTAATAACTCAACAATGATTGATTCAACCAAGATCTGATCATTAATGAAACCAAAGAAACTAAGGCAATGGATCTAAGGTAGTTAGCTATGGTGAAAACTTCTTAGAGGATTGAAGATTTTTCTCTAACTAATTACAAACTGGATTCAATTAAATCCAATCTTCCAATCCCCTTAAATTCAACTAAATTGTCCCTCAAGGAAAGGGATAGCCATCGAGTGCAAGAGAAGTAAGAGATAGTTAATGTAACACCCCTCACCTGACTCGATCATCAGGTTTGAGCTACGGGATGCTACATTAATTTACAGAACAATCACTGTTAAATCTATAGAAAATAATCATTAAACAAGCAACTATGTGTTAAACACATTTACATTATATTAAACAATCAAATCCAAGCCTTAATTCAGCTTACGAAAGCTCTTTTATTGACCTAAGTGCGAAATAGGACCAAATTGAAAAGTTTTAAAATTTCAAGGCCAATGTCATAACAACATCAATTCCACATTGAGACATCACCAAACAACTTGTCACGTCACGACGTCAGACCACTCGATGTCACGATGTCAAATACTATCGACCAACATTGCAACAAGGCAAAATGGTCGTTGGGACAAAGACTTTGTTTTTGGAAAAATTTTAGCCCTTTGGTACCTATTTCAAGCTTCTACACAACTTGTAACTTTTGTGCACATTTGGCATAACCTTACCTACACCAAAACATTTCAAACACCTACCAAAACAAGTGCAAAACACCACATTCACTTTCTTTCAATTGAATTCACCTATTCAGCCATTATACATGTTATTCCAATACTATGGCATACCTATTAAGCAATTGTACAAGTACTAACTTTAACAATACTAAAACTCATTCAATATGTCATTTCCAACTTCCACATACATATCTCAAACACATATACCAAAACATGCCAATCTAACTAGGAATTAACATTGCCAAAACCATGCTTTACATAAGTTTCTACTATGTTCAACTTTCAAAGATAGCATTTACAAAACACCTATATACATGCCACAAATTTGAACTTAAAATGATAAAAAAGCTATCGATCCAAAAATAGGATAGTGCGAGCTTTAATGTTGATCCGGCTTGACTTGTTCCGTAAGATTATCTACAAGGAAAAAGGGAAAATAATAAGGTAAGCATATACGATGCTCAGTAAGCTCATAGGCATTAAAAAATTTACGTCATATTACAAATATTCACAATAACCTACTTAGCTTCACAACATTTTCCTAAACATGGAAACATATATCAATAAGGAGAGTTTAACATATAATCACATCAAATGGTAATTCAAACAAGTATTGTTTCAATTCTAATATCAAATTTTGATACCATATTCATAATCAATTCAACATTTAACCATTTGAACATCAAATTCATATCATACATAGGTATCATGTTACACCAGTTATCCGAGCTGAATATATACACACATGTTAGGTTACCCGTCCAGCTAAACCTTTAAACTGACATTAGATTACCAATCCAAGCTAAACTTGCGTCACAAGTATCTTTGATACATCAATTTCTTGTCTAAGCTAAAATATGTATTTGTTTCAAGCTGCCAGCTCAGGCTAAACCTTTAATGACACATTTGATTGCTTGACAAGCTGAAAATATACATGTAAGGTTACTAGTCCAGGCTAAACATGTGTCACATGTAGCTTTGATTCTGTAACAAATTCTAGATCTTGGTAATCGATAATCAATCCGTACAAGCGTGCACAAAACCTTTTCTAAATTCACTCGAGCATTTTCAAAACATATATATACATTTTGTTTACAATTTAGTCCGCATCTCACCTTTTTTACCAAATTATAGACAATCCAAATTTCAACCAAACATACACAGTACCTTAGTGGGCCTTATTACACAATACCTTGGAAAATAATTTCAGATCATTTGTGCGCCAATTACTCAACTTAATCACTTACTCTTGTTTCGGACGGATACTAAACAGTTTCGACGTACTCTTGCACGCCACTACCTTACTCTTAACTTACCCATTTATTTCTTAACTGACCAACATAAAATCCTTTCAAGAATTTCGTAATTCTCTTCTTTATCATATACCACATGATACTACTCAAAAGAATATACCCTTAGAGCCAACTTCATACCGACTATCTCTTTTCACATTCATTCATTCCAATAAAGTTGTTCACAGAAACTTTTCCTTCGCGAATATATACTCGTATAGCAGATACTTACTCAAATTTGAATACCATTAGACTACTAACAAAGTTATACTCTAATTCAATATTATTCAATACCATTAGACTACTAACAAAGTCATACTCTAATTAGATATTATTCAAACTTACTCTAATCATTCAAATAAATTCCTCATACCACTCTATCATCGAATTCTAGATACTTAAGATAACAATAACTCGGAATCAACCCTTGCATAACACAAACAAACTCACATTAATAATTTCTTATATCTCATAACTACAAATACGCCTATCACTAACAGATTATCATGGCAAATACCATTTCTAACATATAGGCACACATTTCTTCTTTAGAACTTCCCTTTGAACTTAATCAATTACTTTACAAATCTAATTTAATCACATTAACTTCAAACATATCGTAACTTATCATAGTAGTATCTATCATAAAACCATCTGAATTTATTCAGAACTTACCATACAGGCAGATAATCACATCATCCTATACCAACTTTTTTAAATACACCATGAGAGCTAAGCAGAACGTGCCTCCGAGTAACAGACTGAATGCACCACAAGGCGACATAAAGAGTCACGTGTTTACTGTCCCAATGGACTTCAAAGAGGCTACCATGGAATACTTCCTCATAAACTTACACATTTATTTATGTATCGTGATCTGCCAATTTGATTTATATAATATCAAAAGCTATACCATGAACATTCATATCATACCATATCATATCAATCGTATCATATCATATCATATCATATCATATCATATCATATCATATCATATCATATCATATCATATCATATCATATCATATCATATCATATTGTGTCATTGGTTTCGGCCACATGGACTTACACACTTTCATATATCGTGATATGCCATTCCAGTCTTTATTTTACTTGAGGCTATACCAGGAAATGTTTCTTATCATACGTTGCCATGGGTATTAACCTCATGGTCTGACACTTACTTTCATATCATGGCTTGCCAGTCTAGTTAGTAATATAACTACCGTACCAGAGGCTTCACAAAGTACATTTACACCTCATTCACTTACCCAAGTCCATTCACTTTTCTAATTGATTCATAGTTTTTATATATTAGACTTTACCTGCATGTTCACCAATCAACATTATTTCAACAGAGCTTTACATATCATCACATCACATACCCTACCTTTACCATACTTATGTACTTACCAGTTATTATATATATCATTCTCCTTTTCATACATTTATATACTTCTACCGAGATAATTCATGTAGAAGAGTTAGTATGAAGACTATCCTGGTATTAACTTATTGTAATTCGAAGCTCCAGAATTATTCATCCTTCCCCAACCAGCAACAACGATTGCATAAAGAACATAAATTCACTATTACTACTCTTATACATATAATATATTTATTATCTCAATCATTAACAACTTCATGCAAAAACCTTGTAATTTCAGTCTTACTGTTCAAATACTTCTTACAAACTTATTCATTCAAAACACTTAACATGCAGAGCTGAAGTACATACCTAGAAATGAAATAATCTCTGATTAGATCCAGAACCAGAGCTTCTAGCTTAATGAAGAAGAAATACTATTGATTCACAAAAGAAGAATCATAGAATAGTACACTCTCCAGGAAGAAGAAAAACCCCTTTCCATAACTCTTGTCTCACACACACATACACAAATAACCCATGACATCATAGTGGAACTCGACAAGTGTCACGCACTTTCAGAATTATCCTTATTAATGGTCTACAATTTCTGAGAAAACATAAATGAGAATCATGTATAATAATTATCGGACCAATCTTTCCAATTGGTTTCTTAACAGATTACTTTATAACTTAACTAGCTCAATACTTCAAACTAATAGGGCGTACTACACCTTTGGCATTAACTCATACCATAATTAACTTTTTACTTAAACAAAATATTTCTCTTTAAATAGTAGAACAATATGAAATAAAACCTTTACCTACTTACATGATGGTTACTATGCGCCCATCCATATGCGCCAAATGAAACAATTGGACGGATTACACATCGCTAAACAACTTATTTCACTATTAGACGCCAAAAACTTGGACCCATCAGACTTAGGGTGCGACAATAGCAGAGTGCTCTTTCTCCTAAGACGTACCCATAGAAGCACAAAAAACCAAATCAATGAGCAAAAAGTATGAATTATCCCCAAAAGTAGTCACAAACTTGGACTACTAGATTAAATCATAAGATAGAGGAACTATGAACATTATATGTGGATGGACTAATTAGTACAAAGAGATTTGGATAGGTATATTATTAATAGTCCCAAAGATGAATGAATGATATTATGGGCTAACCTTTTCTTTTCAACGCTTTTAATAACGCGACCAACTATGAAAGTTTGATTGCAATGTTAGAATCAAATCAAAAGCTAAGAGTTAGGAATTTAAAAATATTAACATATTCTCAGCTAATTGCCAAGAAAATTCAAGGTGATTATGAGGTTAGAGAACCTACCTTATCCAAAATTATAATATAACCACATGTTAGATCACAACATACTTAACTATACCTTAGGAATTCATTACATACATACCTTTATGATAATTGAATTCCTTTACAGGTTATAGTGTTATTGGCCAAGGTAAAAATAACCAACTACAACAAATTTTTAGATTGAAAAATACAAACTCCCTTTACTAAATAGCTTTATCCATTTAGATACAACAATGAGAGGATATATTGTTGGAATACAAACTTCCTTTTTAAATAGCTTGGGATTAGGGGTGAGCGTTCTATCGAATCGAATGAAAAAAAGTTCAAGTTAATCGAATTGACGAGTCCTATTTTATCATCTAACTCGATTAATTTTTTTTAATTAAGTCGTGTGAAATGAAATTTGAGTCAGATCGAATCAAGTGAGATTGTTCGAGTTAAATCAAAAAATTAAACATACCAAATTTAAAATCTTGTTACAGTATAACTAATTTCATGTTAGAGCACATAAATTTTAAACCATATATATTTGAAAACTTTTTCAAAGCAAAATAAAAAATATATATTTTAGTATAATAAACTTGAATCATTAATTAACTTATTTAGGTCCGAAAATTATTGTTCTAGAAAATTTTTAATTTTTTAACTTTATATACTTTTTAGAATTTTTTTTTGAAATTTTTATAAATATTTTGAATTTAAAAATTATTTTGTATTTTTGTTGAGAGAGACCAATTTACTCTTTTTCAAACTTGACAGGGACCAAAAGGGTATTTACACCAATCTGTTATTCGAGTTATTGAAATTATTCAAATTGTAAAATTCAACTCGATTCAAACTCGAAACTCGAATTACTTATTTGAGTTGACTCGAATCATTTAAAATAACTCGATTCTATTAACTCTAAATTTCTTTTTTCAATTTTTTTTCGAATCGAATCAAATTTTGCTCATCCCTACTTGGGACCTTCCACACACATTCTCTATCTCACCTTCCAGTTCGGCAAAATTTGGGGTTGGATTGGATTCCCAAACCAAACTCAAGGGTTTGAATAAATGATTGAGGGGAGAGGTAGAAAATGGTAACTGCGAATGTGATCCGTGATGCATTGGAATTATCTTTATATATTGCATATGAAAATTGCATGTATTTTCTTTCTAAAATGGTTTTAAGATTCTTATCGTTGATCTTTTAAATGATTTGTTTCTGAAATTTTAGCGTTCATGCTGTTTTTTTCAGTATTTGGAATTAAAGAATTAAAAACAAATGAACGATGAATCAGTGTACATGAAAATAATTCTTGTTATTACTTTCAAATTAATTTTTGGACAACTCAAGCTGATGGGCAGTGCTCAGAATAACATAAGAAGAGTAGATGACTGGATATGTATATGTAAACAAGTTTTGAATATAAAGTTTATATTAAAGAATGGTCCATGCAAACGCAAATGGTTCACTTTCTATAAACTCAACTACTATGAAAAACGCTCTTATTTTGGATACTTTTAAAGTAAGGTATTATTAAATTCAACATAGACAAACAATGCCAATAAATTACCCTACCTTATATAATTTGTTCCACTTATTAGTATTTTAACTATGCCAATAAATTATTGTTATCTAGCCTACCTTATATGTGTGTTGTATTACTATAAATAACAATTTCTCCAAACTAATTCTGATGTGATAGTCTACATTGTTCATACATTCTATTACTTTGCATACAAAATTTGTATACCCACAAAGTAATTGTGTGTTGTGAAATGAAAGTAAAATAGGTTGTAACAAAATTGTAATTAGGATGAATTACCCTATATTGATAATATGTAGAGACGAATTCAGGAGTCTGGAAGGACACTCGGCCATCCAAAATTTTGTAAAATGTTTTAGCCTCTTTTTAATTTTAAAATTTTTATTTTAATATTATAATTAGTGTTAAAAATTTAATAAATTTGTGTTTGCATCCCCACAAAGTGTTTCAAAGTTTTTTTTAATTTGATTTCTTTGATAGGATTTATAACTTTTAATGAAAAATTTAGTAACATTTTTAGTTTAATTTGGTAAATTAATTTAGTACCTAATATTAATTAGGTAAAAATAAATTTAAAAATTATAATATCTAATACAAATTGAGTATTTAACTTATTTTGTTTTCCTTAAATTTTGGTGATTAAGATTATTCCAAAATTAAAAATACCTTGTTGAAGGTAGGATCAGTCCAACGGTGGAGCCTACGTTGAACATGTATATTTTATATAAATATCTCGACCTTTACTTATCAACAATTCTAATTTCGCCCTGGATAACATTAACAATATACTTATGACTGTTATTGCTTCAAATATTAAATTAGAATTTAAATATAAAAATTTGAGACAGCGTAACGTATGCACCTTATTATATATATATTAATTTTTTCAACTGCTAGGCATCAACTTTATTTTCTTATTTTACTTTTCTCTGTCCGATTTTCCTTAATCACGTTAAAAAGTTTGGCAATATTAAAATTTTATGAACAAGATGATATATTACGAAAGATTTATTGAAATTTTTATTTGAATAAATACTGAAAATGTTATATACACCTGCAACAAAGATGTTGCTTAACATATTAGATGTTGGTATATTATTATGCGTACAGAAGAAAGACAAGAAATGATTTTGTTTAAAAGATAATATAGGGACACAGAATGGTATTAGGAATATTGAAATTTACTAATGAATAATTTAACTCATCAAGTTGAAATGCTTGTGATATAATTTCATATTTGACTGCAATAAAAGATACATAAAAATTTCAGAAATATTTAATTAAAGACAATATTAGAAATAGATTTTGATTTAATAAACAATCATTTTAAAAACATGAATAAGAATTTCGTTAGCACAATTACCTTAATTTTACTAGTAAATTTCTGATAATTGCTACTAACTATTTTTTTATTATATGCTGAAAAGAAGCAAAATGTTAATAAAACTAATAATAATGTATACAGAAAATAGAATTCTAATTATGAGTGATTCTTCATTGTGTGTATGACTCTATTCAGAAAATTACTGAAAATTTGAAATTACAATTAATTACTCTTTCCTTTTATGTATTGTCTTTTTAAATTGGATTTGTATTTATTTGGCCTATAAATTAATACCGTATAATATGGTAAGTTGGGTTTTAATTTGGACGTTCGTTAAATTTTAAAAATAATATCAATTAATTTAATATATTTTAATTATTAAATACAACAAATCTGTGTATCTAGGAATGAAATTAATATATTATTTAAAGTAAGCTACACATTTATTTTAGGAAACAATCTTATTTGTAAGCTTAAAATTGTAACTGTCATAGATTGATGGTATAAAAACCCTTAAAATATTCCAAAAATAAAATAATTAAGCTCTTATGAACATTTTGCATCGATTTTAGCTCTTCAACTGATAAATTTTATCAATTAAACTATTTGACTATTAGATTTAACTATCTATCTTGCTGACATGGCCATTAACAGTAATTGAGTTAGCTATTGTGATGTTAACATGACAATCTATGTTAATAAGGATTGTTGATCTAACATTGACATGTTAACAAAAATTAAAAATATTCAAATCCAAAATGAATCTAAACAAATGAGTCTCTAAATTCATTTGAAATCAGATATCTTTTATCCATTTTGTTTTAAACATAATTTTAAAAATTTAAAGAAAACTGGTAAAACATTATAATATATACAAATAGCTATTTCGTAATAGATAAATCACAATTTCTTTTATTAGTTATTGAAGTTCTTTTTTTTTAATTCTAAACTATATTAACTATTAACTTCAATGCAAGATGTAAAGTTGCGATGTTGAAAAATGCACTTATTGTTATTGTTAAAATTGAGTATATAATAGAAAAAGATATATATAATTACAAATTTATTTACTATAAATGATAAAATGTAATATTTTTAATCACATGGTGATGAGTTCGAATATCATAATCGATATTTTAGATTTTGTGCAATCCAACCTCACGATTATAAATTTATAATTTAAAAAAAACTACATCTAGAATGAACTCGAACAAATGGATATCCAAAATCAAATGATCTTGGACATTCATTGGTTAATAAATCTTAAAAATATTTTATATTAGTAATTAATATTTTTAAATTTTATTTTAATTTATAATTTAACATAAATATATATTATTAATAAATTTTAACATTTTATAATTTTGAAATAATTTTTAAATGTATTTATCATATTATACATGAAATGTATAAAAAAAATCAATATATTTTAATTCATACATGCCATCAATTGTACACAAGTAAAAAACTAGTATATTATATAAAGCAAAATACATAACCATTTAAAAAAAAAAAACAACCTTATCTGCTCGCTTAAAACTGCGACAAGTGAATAGCCTCATTGATTGACATGTCAATCACTATAGAGGAAAGGAAAAGGTTAGGAAAATGAGCGAACAACTTACGGGTATTCTTAGTCGAGCAATAAAAAAAGGTTAGGAGGAGGGAGAAGGAGCCGCCAAATGAAGGGGGAGGAATGGAGCCCTTGGATCCTTATGTTGCTAAATCTTTTTAGTTTAAGGATGTTGTGATGAATTCAGCCTCTGGAAGGGCGAAGGAGGATATTGAACTTAGGGATGGAGATGTGAGGAAAGAGATTGTTGATGGGGTACCTTCGATCAGCTTTTCGGAAATGGTGTATTCACTAATAAAGGAAAGTATCTCAAAAACCATTGTGATTAAGCTCCTTGTGTAATGCCCCAAAATTTCTAATTTCGTTATTGTAAAAATATGATACAAATATCTGTCAGCTTTAGTGGTTATGTGTTTTGGGATGTTTGGGAGGTCTCAAGTTCAAGCCTTCGCTTGGGAAAATTTTGGTATTTTGAATGAATTAGGCCTTACTCGAAAATTTTGGTATTTTGAATGAATTAGGCCTTAGTCTTGTTTAGTAGGCTTTTATTTGATTATTGGGTAAATTACATCAGAATGGGTCTACTGGTCTGGTGGTTAAATGGTGTGTTATTATGGTGGATGTCTTGTGTTTGAATCCTTATGTAGGCAAGGGTATTATTTTTTTCCTCAGATTTCGGGATAGAGTTGTGTAATAGGGGGATTTTGAGTAGTGGATGTGTAGTGGGAATTAGGGGAGAAGATTAAGGGATTTTGGGGGTTATCAGGATTTTATTTTATTTTTTCCCATAACCGAATTTTGACTCTCTTTTAAAAAAATTTTTTTTTGCTGTCTATTCTTCTCACTCTCCTCTTGCCAAAATTCTCTGGGTTTTTCCATCTTTCTCTTCTTTTTCTTCTTCTTGATTTTTTTCTAATCCATTTATTTTCCTTCGTTTTCGCACGCGGTTAGTGCTCGCTTAGTTTCGGTAAGTGTTTCTCTTTGTTTCTGCCATGAATCTCTTAACGATGGAAGTGGTAGTATTTTTTCTTTGCGATTTGGGCGTAGGGGGAGGCTCGGACTGGTGAATTCAGTGTTCTCGTCTTAACAATAGTTAAACACAGGGTTATCGTTGGTGGTAAGTTGGGTTTTGGTTCGTTCTTGGTTGTCTATTTGCTTGTAAATCCGTTAAATTGATGTTGAGTGTCTTGATTATAGGATTTGGAGTGCTTGGGGACTGTTTTAGCATCAAACAAAACCAGGTGTGTACTCGAAATGCAGAAAATGAGATTCGGCGAAAAGTCAAAATTGCTTACTGTTTGGACAGCAGTAGTATGCTAACTTTGAAAAATCACCATAAATTGAGGAAATTGAATTAGAGAATGAACAAAATATGGAATTAAATATAATTGACTGTAGTTTTTCGTAGAAGAAACGGTGTAAGTAATGAAATTGTAAATAGTGAGATATAACAAGTTTTGTGAGACAAGATCAGAATGAATTCAGGTTCCCCTGTTCTGACTTTGGAAAATCATCAAAAATTGAAGAAAAATAATTAGTGGTTAAATTTACATGTATAAATTATTATTGAGTCTACTTTCAACAGAAACAAATGGAAACATCATCCAAATTTTGTACTAAGAGAGAATTAATTTTTAGCAAAGAAGGGACGAAGCTGTCAGACAGCAGAACAGGGGTAAGTTTGAAGATTTTACTGTACTTATTGGCTGAACCAAAAATTCTAAAATTTTATGGTAGAAAGATATTTGAGTGTTGTTTCAAAAACATCAAGCGGATCCTAATTCGGAATTCTTTAGCTCAAGATATAAATAATTTAGAAACAGTGACTTAAGTAGACAGCTTTGAAGGAACATATAAGTAAATAGTGAAAACATATATGAATAATTAACTAGCACGGGTTACATTAAAAATGGATCACGTGGCCAAGGTCAATTTGGGCCAAGTAGGCCACATAGGCGTATGATCCCATTTTTCTGAAAAGTTCTGTAAGGTTGCACGGGTCGCCCAAGTCGACTGTGGACCTATTGTAGGGTCGGTAAGCTTTACTTAGACCCCTATATGTGTGATCTGTATGTTTGATTTCTATACCGAACATGACTTATGATATCCGAATGTATGTATTATTAATTGCATAATGACATGACATATTTTGTATGTTGCTTTGCATCGGGGTAGGTTGATGATATTTGGAGGAAGTGTCTGAAAGGCTATTATGCTTGTTATCTGGCAGCTTAGCTGCAACCTTCTGATTATGTGCCGCATTTCAGTACAGTATGGTGTGTAGGGATGGGTGGGTTGATTTAATCCCCACATGGTGTGTAGGGTTGGATGGAGATGGTGTGTAGAGGCTAGTGGGTAGGATTCTGATATGGGCCAAGGCCCTAATGTATTTCTAAAACTGTATATGAATGGGCTAAGACCCAAAATGATTCTGTGATGGGCATGGGCCCCAAACTGTATCTAACTGAATTCTGTCGATTATCTGTATGCATGTTTTCTGTGGGGATTACACACTGAGTTTGCGAAACTTCACACTTTCACTGTTTAATCTGTACAGGTAATCCCCAAACTTGAACACATAAATTTTAGACTGTTTCCCGTTAATGCCTAGAATTTATTACTTATTTGAGGTTTTTGATGTATTATCTGGACTATGAACTTGTTGGCTTTAAATTTGGAACTTTATACAGTTTTTTATGGTTTTTTTTAAACTGCAACTCCACAAAGCACGGTTTTTTTTCTACAAACTAAGGTTTTTCTTACATAGAAACGATTTTCCCTAAATTAATTGGTTACAAAAGCTTTCGCTAAGAGACAAGTTTTAAAGCAAATCAACTAGTTTTTTTCGAATTAAATAAAACCTAACTTACTGTAACGGTTTTTAAACTCGAAAATCTTGTCTTCAAATCTCTTTCCATGTGACATCGCCAGATTCGGCCATAACGTCTAATCCGGGTTTGGGGTGTTACACCTTGGGAGAAAGATTGGATACAATGCCCTGTGGAACAAAGTGTGCTCTTTATGGAAACTAACCATGCATTTTCAGCTAATGGACATAGAAAACGATAACTTTCTTGCAAAGTTTGAATCGGTGTAAGATTATGTTGGATTTGGTGCCCTAAGTGTAGTATTTTCGTTAATATACAGTTGTAATTTTTTCGAACAGATTGGTTAATAAAAAAATTCATTAATTATATTAATATACTTTGTATAATTTTTCTCAAATGGTTTTTGCACGCAAAGAAAAATGGAACCAAATGTTTCTCAATGTTTGTCTAATGTTTAACTAATACTAAGCGGTATAACATGGTCAAATCGTGATACGGAAAGACAACTTGTATTAGTAGGCAAAGTTAAACATGTCCTTTGTCTAATCAGAAATGAACAAACTGATTGACATACTAATATGTCATTTATCAAATCCAATTGTAGAGATGCCTTGTCTTGGGCATTGGAGCAGATGACTCCTAGAAGATAGAGACATAAATATGACTGACAGTACATCGGACAAGACCCAACATAATAGATCCTAAATCCATTTATGGATTTATTCACTTATGACATTCATAGTGTAGCATACCTAAATCCTGATTGGATGACAAACTATGTATGCATGACTCATACACTTTAATGTAAGTAAAAGCCTGACTTTAAATAGATAAGGAACCGAAAGCTAGTGCATTGGGTGTACAATTTCTATAGTATTTAGCGGCATTCACAACAATAGAATTAATGCTCCAAAACATAGGTAAATGATATCCTCTCATTGGTATTATATGGTTGATGAAAAGAAAATGTGGCCACGGGTCGTCTGTCTTTGTGCTGAATGACTTGATCACTATTTGATAGTGATTGACTTTTCATGAAAGAAGATGTCATGGTTACAATGAGATAAAATAGGATCATATTGGGAGAGCGGATATCATCTCAAAGAGATCAATGATATCCTACGAGGGTAACACATTTATGACAATGTCATTGGATGAGCATTGAGTAGCTGCTTTTGTAATGGTATGTCAATGGGGAGAGCTCAGCCACGATACTATAGTGGAATGACTTCATAACTAAATGAGTTCACAATTAATAGGAGAAAAGTAGGAACTTAATTATAAATCATTTAAGCCTCAACTACATACGTCCAATCAGTCCCTCTACTAGCTCGCTAAAATAACAAATGAATTGCGTATTTGAATAGAAATGAATAGGATGAATAGAAAAATAAAAATGGGAAACAATCAGGAATGATTATGGTTTTCTTTTAAATGGAGAAACAAAATCATTTGAAAATGAATGTAGGTTTTCAAATATGGAAATGAAAATGAAAATTTGCAATCCTATATAGGATTGCTTAAAAAATGATGGAAGAATAAGTTTATGTTTTTGGATTGTTTTGAAGCCCGAAAACTAAAATAAATCATTTAGTCATAGTGAACATTTTTAGTCATAGTGAACAAATTTTCTCAAAATTTTACCGGGGTAAAATCGTCAACATTTTATCAAGGGTAAAATTGTCAAAATTTTACTCAAGTAAAATTGGGATGAAAAAATTATTTAATATGTAAATACTAAAGTTTATTTTTGAAAATAGAAAAACTAAACCGAGTTGGATCATATTATAGTGTACTAGGTGAAAAAAGGCCTAGAAAGTACTCGTAATTGGACTCGATGTGAGAGAGGTCTAAAACCCATTATGTAATGAGGTGGAATGGCAAAACCCTAGTATCATTAACTAGGGTTGTCGCCCCCTATATCCTCGATAAACTAGGATATCTTTTTTTTCTAGTGGAAATAAATTTTTACAGCTCTACAAGGGTTTTACCTTTTCTTCCTATAAATAAATGACACTAGTAGAGCTACTAATTTTTTTGAGAGATTGTTATTCTGTTGAAAAGTGGAGAGAGTTAATCCTCGAATTTTAAATATATTTTTCCAGAATAGCAATTTTACTAGTTTCTAGTAAGAAGAGAGAATTTTTGTTTTCACCCTAATGAAGAGAAAACTTTTTCTAGTTCTGTGTTTCGATTCAATAGGTTCGAGCCCACACTTGAAGAAGTTTGTGGCATGAGAATAATGAAGAAGATCATTTGGTTGAAAGCTGAGAACAACGAACGTTCGCTAAATAGAAAACACAACTACGAATTTGATTAAGGTTTATTGCTATAAATATCACAAACCGGGCCAGTTTTCAAAATTTTAATTTTTTATTATGGAAGAAAACCATTTTCAAATCGGATTTTTTCCAATAGATTATATGAACGTCCTGTCCAAGGGCCCATGGGTGATCTTTGGACATCGTCTGACTGTTTAGCCATGGTCACCTCAATTTTTGACCCTATAATCGTTTCCTCATAGTGTAGTAGCTTGGATTCAAATTCTCAAACTTCCTAGGTCCTTGTATAAGAAGAGTATTCTCTAGGCAACTGGAGAGATGATTGGTATTGTTGTTAAAATAGATCTTTAAACAGGTAAAGATTTGAGGGGCCAATTCGTGAGGTTTGCCCTGCAAGTGGATTTGTTGAAGTCCTTTGTAGCCAAAATACGGATCGTTAATAAAATCTATATGGTTGAATATGAATCATTTCCAATGATATGCTACCAGTGTGGATGGTTCAATCACTTGAAAAAAGGATGCCCCCAAACACGCATGGAGGATACAACAGAGGGTGTTTGTTATAGTTCATTATCCTAGCAGGCTGTTTCAACAATAGTTGGAAGCTTTAGTCTAAAAAAAATGGAAAAGGAGAATTTTGGCGAATGGATGATGGTCAATCATCGGAATTGAAGACAGCCATAGTGGAGCTCTATAGAATCTAATGCTATCTAAGGAAAGAATAGGGTCAGATCTCGTTATAATGCACCTTTTGAAATTGGAGAAGGTGGTGTAGATAGTAATGCAACAATTTCAGATACTTTCAAATTTGGCAACCAAAAAGATCAAATTGCTTTCCCCTCAGATGAGATCTCAGGGAATGTCCAAGGGATGATTCTTAGCACTAGAAGGAAATAATTCGAGGTGGCTGGCATTAAAATGAATAAAAGGGAAAGGTTTTAAGAAAAATGCAACTCATTTAAAAACACAGAGTCAAAGAATGTCTGATGGTAGGCCAATAGTGGACAAAATGGGTTTTCGAAAGATTAGGCAAGGGGCTGGTCTAAATAATGTAATGTTCAGGCCAAGTCATGGGCGAGGAGAGTCAAAGGTTGAGGCTCAAAACGACCAAATCCTTTTGGACAAATCCCATCATACAGCTGTGAATCTCAGATGCTCTGGTAATTAAAAACCTTATCATGTCGTCCTCTCGTCTGCCTTCATTGAAAAAAGTACTGACCAAATATGCTTTGAATATCGACGTTAGAGATGCAACACCTAATTTTGTTGAGTTGGATGCTTCAGTTTCCATCCAACAAGCGGTCCAAGGCATTGTAGAGCATTTTGAGTTCATCGGTAAGAATGAGGACCAACGGGTTGCAAACACTAAGGTGTTGGTTGTTGACCAGTTGGAGGTAGAGGAGTCGATGGATTTGGGTCAGCAAGACGAAGGGATATAGTTCGTACGAATGATTCTCCATTGAAATGAGTTGGGTTTGCGAAGGTTTTATTGTTATTTGATTTTTTTCTATGAAATCAAAAATTGTAGGATGGAATTGCTAGTGTATGGGACATCTTAACTTTTGTAGGTTTCTAAAGGAATACCTGAAGGAGTTTGATCCCAAAGTAGTTGTGCTTGTTGAAACTCAGATTAGTGGTAATAATGTAGATGGACTTATTAGGAACATTAGTATGTTGTAGTCACATATGGTGGAGGTTGTTGGATTTTTTAAGGGAATTTGGGTTCTCTGGAAGGGCCATGTTTACGTGGAGGTGCAGGCAAACCATTTTCAGTTTATCCATATGAGAGTTTGATTCAGAGATATGGATTAATGAGTATTCTTTACGGAGGAGTATAGGAGTCCTCCAAGAATGGTCAGGAAAGAGCTTTGGACTGGACTTTACTCTATTGCTCAAAATATGCGATGCTTGTGGCTAATTGTAGGAAATTTTAATGTGATTTTAAGTGAGGAAGAGAAGAAGGGAAGATCTAGGAGTTACGCAAGCAATTTCTTCTTTCCAATTGGTTTGCTAGGTTTGCAAAATAAAAGATCTCGCATTTAAGGGGCCTAGTTTTACCTGGAATTGGGATCCTATCTTTGAGTGACTCGACTGTGCATTGTGTAATTCTCAATGGGAACTGTTGGTTCTAAATACAACGGTATTTCATCTCAGGAGAATCAAGTTGAACCATTTCTACTTGTTTTGGGAATAAAGTGGTAGCAACAATTTCATGATTGTTACATTTCTTAAGTGGATGGCTTACTCATGAAAATTTTTGCACAATGGTTAATGATAATTGGAAGAATGGTACTACTTTGTGTTGGAAAAACGGGTTTGGAAAACACAGGTGAAAATAAATTTAGGAAAAAACCAGAGTTTTAAAAAACTTTCTGAAACAAGATCTTGGTTGTGACATCTAAAGTAATAAACACTCAATCAAAATTGCACCTTTTTGATTCGTCTAGGATGAGCGCTTAGACCAAATAGTCTTCTCTGCTATCCTTAAGCTCACGTTTGCTGAGTGTGGGCTCGCTTCGAATCAGAAAATTTTTCACAAAAATTATCAGTGGGGAAATTTTGCAAGTTCTCAAAACTTTTAGGTCAAGTAAATCAGAAAAATATCTCTAGAAATTTTCTGGAATAATCTCCTCAAAGAATTTTCTTTTTAAAACTTTCTCTTATGTGTAAATAATGACCCAAGGTTCTCTTTATATAGGGAGAGTCTAGAGAGTTCAACTATGATTAAACTTAATCACTTTATTATTAAATTAATATAATATTTATCTTGATATTTGATTAAATTTAATATTAAATCTTATTAAAATGATAGAATGTTTATCTACAAGATAAATATTAAATAATTTAATATTACGATAATCACTTTAATATTAAATTAATAAAATACTATTAAGATAAGTATTAAATTAAATTAAATATTAAACTATTAAACTATTATTATTATTGAAATAATTAATCGGAAATCAAATTCTCTAATAGAGTTCCAGTAGGAGTGTAACTCTTCTACTGCTCAACCACCGTCGATCAACCTTCGCAGGCCATCTGGACATAGCTGTTGCAACCGTCGACATCGTCATGTCAGTGATGCAAGTGCAACATCCTTACGGCACCCAAGCTGATTTGGCTGCTATCGGTTAGGTCCGGTCAAAGATGACTCGGCTGGTCCAATCTGGCCACTGGTTGGATTGTCAGCCCGGTTTCACATACCGGGCTCGATTTGACCAATTTTTGGATCTTGGTCTTAGTTTTGGGCTCCTAAGCCCAATTTACGATCTCAAGTCTAATTTTCAAGTTCAATACCCATTGGGCCAATTATCTGACTTGAAAATTAACTTCCAAAAATATCATATTAATTTTAATTAATTCGATTTTACTTGATCAAAATTAGTTTTTCTAAAAATCACTTAGATTTTCCAAATTAATTTTACAAGAGAATTATTTAATCAAATTCTCTAGTTGAACAATTCACACGACCACCTAATGTAATTCCACATCGAATAAATTGACTAAATTAAATTATTCCCAAAGCTGTAGAAATTTCTTCTAATTCAAATGCAGTCTGATCGAGCTTTTATTGAGCTAGCGAAAGGACTAATCAGACATATACAATTAGGCTTTAGTGATTGCAATTATGTCCAGAAGTATTGTTTTGATAATTCGCAATTACTTAATCATGGAGTCAGTTCACAATAAGTACCATGATTGAAAACTCCTTATTGTGTACTCTTTACGAAGGCAATTCATCCAACTGCTTTGTCTAATTTCCTCGTCATGAGTGTGTTACCCTAATATGATATCCTTGATTCATTTGAATTAAATTCATTCACTCAATACAATCCTATTTTATCTCATTGTCACCATTGTGTCTTCTTAATGATTAATATGATCACTGTTAACAAATGACTGTGATAAATTGCTCGTTCGAGAATAAGCAACCCGTGGCCACGTTCTATATTTATCAATCCACACAATGCCAATAAGAAGATATCCTTAACTCTTTAATTGAGCTATGAATTCCACTATTGCTAGTAAGTTCATGCCATACACAAGTCATGTACCTAACATACTGGCTATGGGCTCAATTATCTTTAAAGGATAAGCCTCCACTTATATCAAACATATGAGTTACATACGCATGGTCAATGACTAACTCAGGATTTAGGTAAACCACACCATGAATGTCACAAGTGAATTAATTAACAAACGAATTTAGAATTAATTCATCTTGGGTCCAGACCAATGTATCATTCTACCAATGAATACATCTATGTCTCTACTCGTGGAGTGAACCGCTCCGATAGCCAAGACTAGCCATCTGCCAAATTAGAATTGTAGACGATATAATAATCCTTCTCAATATTTGAATCAAATTCTCACTTTGATTCTTTTATGAGATTATGGACTCATTTAGATTATCTACAAAAGTAAGTTATCTTTCTCGTAATGTAAACGTTCTTTACAATGCCACTTATCTTCAATTTAAACTTTAGACAATCAATGAGCGACTTCAATCAGAACACAAAATATTTTCATTATCGAGCTAGCACAATAAGAAGATTTAATCAAATTAAAGCATTAAAGTTGGGAAGTGGGATTTGGTGGTATGATGAGGATAAGCTTAAGATTGAAGCTATTTCATTTTTCAACAATATTTATTGTGGATGAATCAAGTGTGGGGCAATTTCCCATCCAAAAAAGGTTTCCCATTATTTAGTAGGGTATGTTAGAAGCACTTGGGTAGAATCTTTCAATTTAGGAGGTTCATGATGCTCTCTTTGACATGACTCTTTTAAAAGCCTCAGGGGTTGATGCACTCTATGTGCAGATCTACCAGAGTTGGTGACATGTAGTAAGGGAATGACTGGTTACTAAGGTTAAGAGTCTGTTCAAGGGTGGTCGACTTTGAGCTTTTCTTCAACAAAATGTTTCTTGTTTTAATTCCTAAAGTGGCCTCTCTGGAATTTATTACTCAATTTTGGCCAATAAAACTTTACACAGTGTCATATAAGGTACTTACAAAGATTATTGTGAACTGGCTTAAACTGATTATGTCTTCTCCCGTGGTTGATAATTAGACTAGCTTTGTTGGCAACTAAAATATAATGGATAATGTGGTAAATGCTCAGGAGGTAATCCATTCAATGCGAAGCCAGAAAGGGAAGAAAGGTTGGATGGTAATAAAAATTGATATGGAGAAGGCATATGATCATTTACGATGATAATTTATCAAAGACACACTTAAAGATGCTCGGCTGCCAGAGAATATAATTCGCATCATTATTCATTGTCTCTCATCAACATCTATAAAAAAAATTTGGAACTGAAGTTTCACTAAGATTTTGCTCCCTCGAGAGGTGTAAGGTAAGGTGATCCCATATTGTTATATCACTTTGTCTTAACTATGGAAAAACTTAGCCAAACGATTAATTTGGTTGTCTCAAATTGAATGTCAAAACCAATACAACTAAGTTGAAGGGGTCCTAAACTTTCTCATCTCTTATTTGCAAATAACTTTATATTGTTCAGAGAAGTGAGTAAGGAGAATGTAAAGACCATGACATCCATTCTCTAGCAATTTTGTGTTTCAAAAAAAAATATCAACTAACATGGAGGATTTAATTAGAGGATTACTCAGAAATTGAGTATTTATTTGGGTATTCCGTTATTTCATAGGAGAGTTACAATGAGTACCTTTCAATTTCTGATTGATAAGGTGCAAAAGAGATTGAATGGTTTTGATGCTCAGCTTCTGTCTTTGGTAGGGAGAATGGCTTTGGCTGAATAAGTGTTGTTGGCTATTCCCGATTGCTTCATGCAATAAAAATGATTCCTATAGGTGTTTGTGAGTAAATTGAAATAAGTTGTGATAAATTTTATGTGGGGCTCAACTAATAGTGCAAGAAAGATGGCTCTGGTTAAATGGGATACTTGTTGTCATTCGACGAAGGTTGGGGGCCTTGGTTTAAGAAAATTGGTGCCTCCAAATATTTTGTTTCTTATAAAGCTTGCTTATTAGGTAGTAACCAAGTTGGATGCTCTTTGGGTCTGAGTTTTGCGAAGTAAGTATAAATTGGTTGATACATATCCTCAATCAATAATCAGATCTATTTGTTCTTTTGTATGACACTCACTTTTTGACATATGGGAACAATTTAAGGATAATATTTATTGGAGCATAGGTGATGGCAAGATTATTAACTTTCTACAAGACATTTAAATTTCAGAATTAAGGTTGCTTAGTAATCATATTTTATCTAAATCGAATGTTTTTGAAGAACTAAATGCGGCTGGTTTTGTAGATTTTGATGGTAATGGAGCTAGCCAGATTTGAGACTATGTCTCAGCAGGGAGGTGTTGGAGTATATTGCCACGTGCCATCTGCCCAATGACGAGTTTGGCAATGATAAGTGTTTATACGAATCGAATGTATATGGTAAGTTTTCAATAAAAGTTGCACATAAAGGCCTTACTTATATTTATACTATATCGGATGATATTATTCGGAAAGAGATTTGAGAGAATGCTTTACCCTCGAGGATCAAGCACTTATTATGGTTGGCTATGTAATATATTGTTTTTTAGTGGTGTTGGAAATAGTGGTTTTGGGACAACAATTCCAATATGTGAGGTTTTGTTTTATTATTTAATTAAGATTTGTGGAATTACATTAGGTTCGTATTAAATTTTGACTAAGAAATTTTGTTGTTTGGTTAGTTAATTAAGCAAAAAGGACAACTCTATAATAGGTGTTAAAATTACGTTATTTTTGAATCATATGATTAAATTAAATAATTGGTAAAATAAAGGGGTTTTAAAATGCAAATGCACCATTGTCATGTGATGTGGATGATTTTTAGGCTTGAAAATAAGCCAAAGTATATGTTAATTATAAAGGCATTTTAGTAATTAAATTAATATGGCTAAATAAAAACCAAAACAAAGTGAATATCATCTTCCTTAGGGCATGCTTCCACTGAAAATAGAAAAGAAATTCTTCCATTGTTGTGCTAGCAAGGTTCGGTCAAGATACTCTTTGCATGTAATTCTTATGTTTTTGAGGTCGTTACAAATAGGTTCATGTAACTCGCTTTTGAAACTGTCAAAGCTTTTGAATGTTTCCATTAATGAACCCTTTTTGTTTACGATGTTAAAGCTTTAATTTAAAGTCTTAGTTGTTGGTTATAATGAAATTTTAAAGTGTTTTTTGTTAGTTTTGGTTAAAGGACTATATTGACTAAATGTTAGAATTATTAAAAAATTATGTGAATTTTAATATATATATATGGACTGAATATGTTAGGGTGAAAATTCAGCTAACTTATGGTAGTTTAATAATTTGACAATTTGGAATTTTGAGGATAGGGACTTAATTGTAAAGAATATAAAAGTGTAGGGAAATGTGTAATTAAAGAAAATTTAAGGGTCTTATAATTGACTTGAATCTTAAGTGATTTTGAAATTTATTAATTTAATTGAATTATGATATAGATCAAGAAATGAGTGGTAAAGACATTAACTGTGGAAAAGGCAAAATCGCAGAATAGTCCCTGTGTTTTTAACCGGAGGCGAATAGTAGGTAAGTTTATAGTATTTCAATATGTAAATGTAATTTGTTTGTGATTTATATTACTGTTCTCTAGTTAATTGATGTATATATATAAGTGAAATTACTTTGGATATTTATAAAATAATGAGTGCTACATATATTTTTGCATTTATGAAATTGATAAGAGAATATTAGTACTGTTTTTCTTGGAATCATATTAAAGATATATGTGAATGAAATGAATTTGAGTATGTGAATGGAAATGAAGAAAGTGTCGGATGCACATTAGTGCCCCTGTATGTACTTTGATACCCCAGTTTGCACTTTGGTGCCTTTGAATGCACATTTTGTGCCCCTGAATGCACTCTGGTGCCCTTGATTGCACATTCGTGCCCCTGAATGCACTCTGGTGCCCCTAATTGCACACTTATACCTTAGTATGCACTTTAGTGCCTTGTATTGCATCATTGATGCCCCTGAAAATGGAGTATAGAATAATTGTATAGTCTGGGTTCAATTAATTTGAAATAAATTTATATGGAGAGCTACATGGAAATGGTATATTTGTAGTTGGATAAATTTCTTGAGAAGTTGTTCCTTTTGGGTATTACAATTCAGGTATAACGTATCTAGTTGAGAACCTAATTTGACATGTTATTCCTTGGAGTTCATATTTTATTTTAATCAAGTAAATTAAAGATTATACTATAATATTACTAAGCTATGTAAGCTTATGGCTTTTCTCATGTTGTTTTGTAGATAATTTGTGCTAGTCGTTTGGAAGGATCAACCATAAAGCTCACACTATCCACTTAGTTTAATAGGTTTTTGAATCTTTTGTTTGGGATTGTGGCATGTATATAGGTTAAATTATGAGTTTGTGAATGTTGATAGTAAAGGATGATGAAGAAGTTTGGCTGGTCTCTTTTGAATATATTTGGTAATGTTGGATTATGTAATCCTTATGTATAGAGGATAATCAAGATGTGTATTTCGTAAATGTTGTAGCATGCTAAATGTGTTAATGGAAAAATTTTAAGAATTTGAATTGATGATTGTTAATGGATGAAGTTTTAAGTTGATTGTTTTGATATAATTTAAGTGTGTGTTTAGAGTTTTTTTTCTATGATTTGTATGTGTTATTGGTGTACCTTGATGGGTAAGTTTTGGCATGGAACTAGTTTGCTTTAGGGGTTAACTTGGAAGTACACGGGCTGCCACACGGTTGTGTGCCACACACGGCCTAATCACACGGCTGTGTGTTATTATATTTTTTAGGTGCAAGTTTCATACAGTTTGTCACACAAGCTGAGACATGACCGTGTGTCTTAAGTTAGTGAGTTACACGGTCTATAACACGGGCTGAGACACGGTCGTGTGTCTCAAGTTAGTGAGTTACATGGTCTATGACATGGGCTGGGACACGGCGTGTGTCCCTACTTCGAATGCTCACATGACCTGGCCACATGGCTGTATGACCCCTATTTTCTAAATTTTCAAGTTTCTCATAAAATTTATGTTTTGATTCATTTTGGTCCCCAATTGCTTCCAAACAATTTTTAGTGCCCCGTAAATCTGAATTAAGGCCCATGTGAATACTTATTTTATGCATTGATATATGTTAATAAATCATTTGAATATTTTTTCGAAATTAAGATAAATACTACTATTTTGTTCAATAACACTCCGACCCTTAATCTGGCAATAGATATGGGATACGAGTGTTACAGACTATGCATCAAAGGCTCCTTACAAATGACGAAAGGGCCAAGAGGAACCTAATTGCTGATTCAAGCTATATCTTTTGTGGAGATAGTCAAGCAACTAGCTTGTATGTTTTACGTGATTGTTCATTTTCTTCTGAAGTGTGGCGTAAGTTGGTTTCAATCAGTAGTACTTCGTGTTTCCTTGAGATGAATTTTTCTAACTAGGTAATGATCAATTTGATAGGTGAATTTGAACTAAGAATAGGTGATTTAGATTCCAAGGTGATGTTTTGTAACGACCCTATAGTCAGGGGTGTCGAAAAGTGTATTTCTAGGACTTCATTCCTGTAAATCGGACTCTAAATATTTACGAAGTTAGTTGTGTAATTAATTAGATTTTTATTAAGTGAACTTTGTGAAATTAAAAGTTATTAAGTATAAGGACTAAATCGCGATAAGTAGAAGTTGAATTATGATTTAAAAATAATTAAAGGGACTAAAGAAGTAATTATATATTTGTTTCTTTAAGTGGACCACATTAATGATGATTTTACATATTTATATGTTAAATTATTATATATATGTTATATGTTTTAATTAAATGAAATAAAATTTATATGTATAAGTTATAAAATGATAATAGTTATAATAATAGAATAGTAAGTGGAATAATGCAAAATTAAGAGAAAAGGAAGAAACAAAAGAAATAAAATAAAATAAAGAAAGGGATGAAGGAAATCGTACAGCCATAAAGGGTTCAGAACTTGAAGTTCAATTGGTTATTCAATTTAGTCCATTTTCTTGTAATTTTTATATTTTTGGAATCTTGGTGTTAAGTACTACCCGGCGCATGTTGAAATTTTAGCATTGACTAAGATTTTAAACGTTGTTAATGTTCAATAGTTTTAGTATTAGAGATTAATTGATAGATTTTAAGCTAGATATGGAAAATGATTAAATTGTAGAAAAATTGTAAATTTTGAGTAATGTGGACTAAATTGTGAAAAATTCAAAATTTAGGGATTTATTTGAAAATAAGGAGCTAAATTTAGCTTCAAGTGAAATTAGTATAAAAATATAGGATTAAATGTGAAGAATAAAAATTAGTCTCGGTTTAGGGACTAAATTGGAATTTAACTAAATATTGAGTAAAAATTGAAACATTCAATGTGAAATTGAGTTGTGTTGCATTGATGTGTTTTAATTGTTTTAATTTCGTAGTTAACGTCGTACCGAAATCCTCGACTAAAAAGGAGAAGAATAAAATCGACGTCAAATTGCTCGGAATCCATGATTTGTATTTCTATAATCCAAACCTAGTTGTTAATTGTTTTATTTTGATTTAATGCATATGGTAAGTGGTTAAGGTGAGTATTTTAACACTTTGATAGTGAATTGAAATTATAGTTGATTGAAATGGATTGAATTGGTATGTACATTATGAATGTATTGATTATTTGAATTGAAATGAATATATTTATAAAAGTGATAATGTGCAAATATGATAATTGGATATTAGCGGTATTTAAAAAGTGAAATGAAACTCTATTAACTGTATCGGGCTGAGCCAGATATAGATAGCATGCCATAGGATAGGAAGAGTTCAGGGATTTATTTGGTTTAACCGATGAGACACTGGGTGTCAATTTATATAGCGCTGGATGCAGTTATTACTTCGGATTTATCTGGTAAGGCATTGGGTGCCAAACTGGTGTGTTGGTTGGATTTGGGTATCCGTCCGAGTCTGAGTTGTGTTAAGAGGTGTAAATAAATAATAAAGTTTTATAATTGATATTAAAATGGCATGGTATGTGAAATAGAAATGAGATAGTGGACTGAAAATGAAATGTGAAATATGTTGTGAACAAATGGTATAAATGAGTTATGTACTCATGAATTGAATATGGAATGGATAATGCCATTGTTTAAATGAAATGTGGATTGATATGTGAAAAGCTATTTATATAGCAAGTGATGTGAATTGAGATATTTGTTAAACAAATAAAATATGATAGCATGTGAAAATTGAATATGGTATGAAATGATGGTATATGGCAATTGTAAGCTTAAAGAATAGTATGTTCATATAATTCAAATTATGCATTCTCGTATCATTATGTCTTTAATTATTCGGATTATAGAAATATCACTGAGTTTTACTCAGTGTACGGTTTTGTTTTCGATACACAGGTTAGGTACTTCTCTTTTGATCATCGACTCAGTATCCAACAATGATCTCGATCTCAAATGTGATAAAGTTTTCCTTTGTGATGGCATCTACTTCGTTAATAGTTATTTTGTGAATGGATTATAATGGAGTTATAATTATAATGTTGGTTTGAATATATATAGTATATGTTTTTGTTTGGATCCACAATTTGGCATGTTGATTTGAACCAGGACTTGTTAGGTGTTTGTGAATTGAAGTTTTATGATTTAGGTAGATATAAGCTAGGCCAAATTGATTTATTTTGGCATGTTTAAAACTTTGATTTGAATGATGCATGGATGATATGTTTTGATGATATAACTGGTGGTACCAATGAGGGTACATTAGTTAGGCACCTACGATGATTGTTTTAGAATGTTTTGAGTATGTTTGATTGTGTTTTGAATACGTTAAACGAATGATTTTTGAGTTGTTTAATTCCCAAGCAAGTAGGAAATGGTAAACTTGTTGTTTAAGGTGTATTTTAGGTCTACATGGGAGTGTGACTTGGCCGTGTGAGACACACGGATGGGCAACACGACCATGCTTCATCTGTGGGGTGCTTGGGAAGTAAGTCAGTTAGTACACAGCCTAGCACACAAGCGTTGACCTAAGTCAGAGAGTTACACAAGCACGAACGCGGGCTGGGACACGACCGTGTGTCCCTATTTCGGATGTTACACGGCCTGGAACACGGGCATGTGTCTCAGCCATCTGAGTCACACAGCTTGGCCACATGGTCGTGTGACCCCTATAGTTGAATTATTCTAACTTTTTCCTCAAATTTTCTTATGTTCCCAATTTAGTCCAGAATCGTTTTTGAAGTGATTCTAAGGCCTTCATGGCTTGTATAAAGGATGATATGCATACTTAATGACGGATTATGTTGTGATTATTGAAATGTTTTGAAGTGAATAATTTAGGTAACATTTATTCAGTAATGTTGTGAAACCCTATTTTAGGGATGAATACTGGTTAGGGGTGTTACATTTAGTGGTATCTGAGCTTGCAGGTTTACCCGATTCTCATACTAAATCGAGTTCAGAATTGAGTCTAGAGGTACATGCCATAATTGAGTCGAATTAATTCGAGATTTGGATGCTGATATATTTGTTTTGTTTTATACTTGAAAATGTTGGATGACTATAATAATGATGTTGATCAAGAGATATATATCAGAGATGATGTCTCTAATGAATTAGATTGAACTGAATAGTAACATCGAGTGTTAATCCAATTAGTGCTCAACAACCTAACATTGAGCGATGTAATCATGCTGGACAAGGCGACTCACATTTACTTCGAGCTATCACTAATGCTCTTCAACATGTTGTGGGAACTATATCCACTACGGCATCTGCACCTCCTGTCCGTCGAGCTTTGATAAAAGAGTTACGTAGATATGATACGATTGAATTCTTAGGGTTGAAAGGAGTTGATCCTTCTGGAGTTGAAGTTTGGATTGAATCCACTAAACGCTTCTTGCAACAACTTGAATGCAACCCACGAGAAAGTGTAATTTGTGTTGTTTCTCTGCTACAAGGAGAAGCATATACCTAATGGCAGTCAGTGACACGCTACGTATCCGCAGATTAGACTAATTGGGAATTCTTTCAAAAAGAATTTCAAAAGAAATATGTTAGCGAATTGTATATTGAAGATAGAAGACAAGAGTTTTTGATGCTGAAATAAGGTGGAATGTCTGTGGTTTATTATGAGTGAGATTTTACATGACTTAGTAGGTACTCCGTTGAATTTGTACCAACAGAAATTGAAAGTTGCAAGTGATTTTTGCATGGTTTATGCGATGAGCTTTGGGTATAGTTAGTATCGCATAGAATTTTCTGAGTTTACTGATTTAGTTGAACGGGTAAGAATGGTAGAACAAGCTCTAGGTCTTGATAAAAAGATTGAGACTACTCATACTGTTGGAAAACGTCTTAGAGTTACTATCTCAAATCCACAACCGATGTGATTAAGAGAATTTTGTGGTAGCTGGAAGTCGACTTTTAAGTCAGATAGAATTGATAGAAATCGTGATCGACAATCGACTGTGTCTATGGGTAGTGTGCGAGGTCCATCTAGGGATATTGATATTCCAAATTGTGAGCACTGTAGGAAAAAACACCGTGGTGAATGCTAGAAGTTAACTCGAGGTTGTTTTCGCTATAGATCCATGGAGCATTTTGCTAGAGAGTGTCCAAAGAATAAGAATGCTACCCCTATTACTTCTCAAAGGTCTTTGCCTGCACCTATGGGTCATGGGTCATGTCGAGGGCGTTCATTTTTGTGAGGTGGTGCTAGAAAGGGAAATGATACTGTTACTCATCAATCGATGGCCAAAGCGTCGACCCGAGCTTATGTTGTGCAGACACGTGAGGATGGCAATGCTAGTGACGTTATGAAAGGTATGTTTTTATTACATTCAGAATTTATTTATGCTTTGATAGATTTGGGATTTTTGCATTCGTATGCTAATATTGAATTAGTTAGATCGAGAAGTTTAAAATCTTAGACGTCTAGAGTATCGATAGTCGTGTCAAGTCCGTTGGGACAATATGTGTTAGTAGATCAGGTGTATAGGAGATGCCCATTAGTGATACAGAATATAACATTCCCTATTGATTTGTTGATAATGTTGTTTGGCGATTTTGATATGATTTTGGGCATGGATTAGCTTACAGAACACGGAGTGATTCTGGATTGCCGTTAAAAGAAGTTTGTTGTTCAGAGTGAGGATGGTGATATGATTGAAGTAAATGGTATTCGAATGAGTGGTTCAACTCATATCATTTCAGCAATTCGAGCTGATAAACTTCTTAATCAAGGTTGTGAAGTTTTTCTAGCCTATGTTATCAATTGGAATTCTGGTGATAGTTTAGGTAGTAAAATCCAAACTGTTTGCGAATTCCTTGATGTGTTTCCCGAGTAATTATCAGGATTACCACTAGATCGAGAGATTGAGTTCGTAATTGAAATGTTTCCTTGTACGGCTCCGGTGTCAATGTCTCTCTATCATATGGCACCCACAGAATTGAAAGAATTAAAGCTGTAATTGCAAGATTTATTGGATCGCGGCTTTGTATGCCCTAGTATTTCGCATTGGGGAGCTCTAGTGCTTTTTGTCAAAAAGAAAGATAGGCTCGATGTGACTTTGTATTGACTATTGGTAATTGAATAAGTTGACAATTAAGAATCGATACCTTCTACCTCGCATTGATGACTTATTCAATTAATTAAAAGGAGCTTCTGTCTTTTCAAAGATCGATTTGAGATCGGGTTACTATCAGTTGAAAGTGAAAGAGAGTGATGACTGAAGACGACATTTTGTATGCGTTATGGCCATTATGAAGTTTTAATAATGCCTTTTGGACTGACAAATGCTCCAGCAACATTCATGGATCTCATGAACCGTATTTGGATCAATTTGTGGTAGTTTTTATTGACGACATTTTGATCTATTCAAAATCCAAATCCGAGCATGAGGAACACTTCTGAATTGTTTTGCAAGTGTTACAAGAGGAAAAGTTATATGGAAAGCTTAGTAAGTGTGAAATTCTGGTTATCAGAGGTTATATTTTTAGGTCATGTTATCTTGGCATATGGAACTAGAGTTGATTCGAAAAAGATTGAGGCAATTGTTTAGTGGAAAGCACTAAGGAATGTGTCAAAGGTTCGCAGTTTTCTTGGACTAGCTGATTATTACCAAAGATTTGTAAATGGATTTTTGAAGATAGCTTTAATGATGAAAAAGTTGTTGCATAAGATTGTTCAATTCATCTGGGATGATCAGTGTCAAGAAAGTTTTGAAAAATTGAAACAAATGTTGACTAAAGCGCCAATTTTGACTTTACCAAAATCGAGAAAGGATTTTGTGGTCTATAGTGATGCTTCTTTGAACAGTCTCGATTGTGATTTGATGCAAGACGGGAAATTAATAGCTTATACGCTTTGTCAACTGATAACGCATGAATGCAATTATTCGACACAGGATTTAGAGCTAGCTGTTTGGTTTTTGCTCTAAAGATATGGAGACACTACCTAGATGGTAAAAAGTGTCACATCTGTATTGATCATAAGAGTCTTAAATACCTCCTATCTCAAAAGGAGTTGAATTTACACAATGTCCTTAGGTCGAGCTTCTAAAAGATTTTGATTACGTTATTGATTATCATCTTGTAAAGCTAACATTGTAGTTATTGTGTTTAGTAGAAAAACAGTGGTTGAATTGTGAGCAATGTTTGCTCAACTCAGTATCAATGACGATGGAAGCTTGTTGGTTGAATTAAAGATCAAACCGGTTATTTTTGATCGGATCAAGGCAACACAGTTATATGATGACAAGTTGGCAAAGAAAAGAGAAATGGTTCAGAATGGCATATTAGAAAATTTCAACATTGATGATTGTGATTGCTTGAGATTTTATAACCGAATATGCATTCTGGATGTTTTGGAATTAAAAGAGTTGATACTTCGCGAAGCTCATGATAGTCCTTTTGCTTTGCATCCTAGTGGGGTGAAAATGTATCGTGGTCTACGAGAATCCTATTGGTGGTTAAGAATGAAAAGAGACGTAGTTGAGTTTATGGCTAAATGCTTAACTTGTCAGCCAGTTAAAGCAAAACATCAGGTCCCCACAGGATTACTTTAGCCTATTTCTATTCCTGAGTGGAAATGGGACCGTATCATGATGGATTTTGTAACGGGGTTACCTTTATCGTCAAGTAAGAAAAATTTTGTTTGGGTGATTGTTGATCGACTCACGAAATTGGCTCATTTCATTGCGGTCAGAACTGATTGGTCACTCCAAAAACTTGCTGAAGTTTATATTCAGGAAATTGTGAGATTGCACGGTGTTCCTATGCGATAATCTGTAATCAAGATCGGCATTTCACTTTGAGATTTTGGAAATAGTTGCACGAATCCTTTAGTACACGGCTTAATTTCAGCATAGGAAAATCTAAGTGTGTTATTCAAATTTTGGAAGATATGTTTTGCACTTGTGTTATTGATTTTGAATCAAGTTAGGAGCGTTACTTACCTTTAGCTGAATTCGTATACAACAATAGCTTTCAATTGAGTATTCAAATGGCTCCATACGAAGCTTTATACATTCGTAGGTGTTGAACGCCTGTTTCCTGGATGGAATTGGTTGAAAGAAGAATGATTGGGCCAGAACTAATTTAAGAAATAGAAGATATTGTTAAGAAAATCTGAGATAGATTGAAGATAGCCTTCGATAGACAGAAACCGTATGCAGATTTGAAACGTCGTGATATTGAATATTCTGTTGGCGATAAAGTGTTTCTTAATGTATCACGTTAGAGGAAAATTTTGAGATTTGGAAAAAAAGGGAAGCTAAGTCCTCGTTTTATCAAACTATATGAGATCACTGAAAGAGTAGGACCAGTTGCGTATAGTTTAGCTTTGCTTGCAACTATAGAAAATGCATGACGTTTTTTACGTCTCAGTGCTTAGAAGGCATTGATTGGATCTGTCTCATGTTATTTCAACGAAAGTCATTGAGATTCAACTTGACTTATCTTATGAAGTAAAACCAGTCGAGATTTTGGCTTGCAAGGTGAAAGAATTACATAACAAGCAAGTTCCGTTAATGAAAGTGCTATGGCGTAGTCATAATGTCGAGGAAGCAACTTGGTAACTGGAAGAGACGATGAGATCTCAATACCCCCACCTCTTTTCAGGTAAATTTCAGAGACGAAATTTAATTAGGGGGAGAATTGTAACGACTTTATAGTTAGGGGTGTCAGTGTATTTCTAGGACTCCGTTCCCGTAAATCAGACTAGTAAATATTTTTAATAAATATTTTCTAATTTAGTTGTGTAGTTAATTAGATTTTGATTAGGTGAATTTTGTGAAATTAAAAGTTATTAAGTATAAGGACTAAATCACGTATAAGGTAGAAGTTGAATTATGATTTAAAAGCAATTAAAGGGACTAAATAAGCAATTATACCTTTGTTTCATTAAGTGGACAGATTATTGATAATTTTATATATTTATATTTTAACTTATTATTATATATTAAAATGAAATAAAATTTCTATGTATAACTTATAAAATAATAATTGTTATAATAATAGAATAGAAAGTGGAAGTATGCAAAATTAAGAGAAAAGAAGAAAGAAAAGAAAGAAAAAATAAAGAAAAAAGGAAGAAGAACACACGGCCACAAAGGGTTTAAAACTTCTCAAGTTCAATTGATTAATCAAATTTGTCCATTTGCTTATAATTTTTATATTTTTGGAATCTCGGTGTAAAGTACTACCCGACCCATGTTGAAATTTTAGCATTGACTAAGATTTTAAATGTTGTTAACGTTCAATAGTTTTAGTATTAGGGATTAAATTGATAGATTTTTAAGCTACAAATGGAAAAGGATTAAATTGTAGAACAAATTGTAAATTTTGAGTAATATTGACTAAATTGTGAAAATTCAAAATTTAGGGGTTTAATTGAAAATAGGGAGCTAAATTTAGCTTAAAGTGAAATTAGTATAAAAATATAGAATTAAATGTGAAGAATAAAAATTAGTCTCGGTTTAGGGACTAAATTGAGATTTAAGTAAATATTGAGTAAAAATTGAAACATTCAATGTGAAATTGAGTTGTGTTGCATTGATGTATTTTAATTGTTTTAATTTCGTAGCTAACGTCGTACCGAAATCCTCGACTAAAAAGGGGAAGGATAAAATCAACGTCAAATAGTTCAGAATCCATGATTTGTATTTCTATAACCGAACCTAGTTGTTAATTGTTTTATTTTGATTTAATGCATATGGTAAGTGGTTGAGGTGAGTATTTTAAAACTTTGATAGTGAATTGAAATTATAGTTGATTGAAATGGATTGAATTGGTATATACATTATGAATGTATTGATTATTTGAATTGAAATGAATATATTTATAAAAGTGATAATGTGCAAATATGATAATTGGATATTAGCGGTATTTAAAAAGTGAAATGAAACTCTATTAACTGTATCGGGCTGAGCCAGATATAGATAGCATGCCATAGGATAGGAAGAGTTCAGGGATTTATTCGGTTTAACCGATGAGACACTGGGTGTCAATTTATATAGCGTTGGACGCAGTTATTACTTCGGATTTATCTAGTAAGGCACTGGGTGCCAAATTGGTGTGTTGGTTGGATTTCGATATCCGTCCGAGTCCGAGTTGTGTTCAGAGCTGTAAATAAATAATAAAGTTTTATAATTGATATTAAAATGGCATGGTATGTGAAATGGAAATGAGATAGTGAACTGAAAATGAAATGTGAAATATGTTGTGAACAAATGGTATAAATGAGTTATGTACTCATGAATTGAATATGGAATGGATAATGCCATTGTTTAAATGAAATGTGGATTGATATGTGAAAAGCTATTTATATAGCAAGTGATGTGAATTGAGATATTTGTTAAACAAATAAAATATGATAGCATGTGAAAATTGAATATGGTATGAAATGATGGTATATGGAAATTGTAAGCTTAAAGAATAGTATGTTCATATAATTCAAATAATGCATTCTTGTATCATTATGTCATTAATTGTTCGGATTATAGAAATATCACTGAGTTTTACTCAGCGTATGGTTTTGTTTTCGATACGCAGGTTAGAAACTTCTCTTTTGATCGTCGACTCAGTATCCAACAATGATCCCGATCTCAAATGTGATAAAGTTTTCCTTTGTTATGGCATCTACCTAAGAGGTCTTAGTTAATAGTTATTTTGTGAATGGATTGTAATGGAGTTATAATTATTGTAACAGGCCCAATTAGCCCAGGCCCGCACAAATAATTTATTGGGCATAGTCTGATACTTTCTTCACAAGCCGAACGAATAAACAAGCCCAATACAGTAAAACAAAAACCTAAGCAAAAAAAAAACCCTAGTCCCCACCCTCAAACCCCCCAATAGTCTCCAGCCGCCGCAAGTTTCGGCCTCCACGCGCGCCGTACGCCACGATTACCTACAAACACGGACTCAAAGAGTCCGAAGGAGAAAAAACAACAAAAACATTTGATTTATTTTTCTTTTTCAGGCTCTATAAAGCCGTATTCCTTTTGTAAAAATGGGGGAAGGTTACCAAAAAATCAATAAGAGAACAGAACAAATATCAATTTTTCTAAGGTGAGTTTTTGGTTTTCTTGGCAGTGTCTCTCGTCTTTTATTTACATATATTTTTATTTCCTTTTATTTTTATTTTATTTTGTTTAAAGTAACAAAGAAAAGGAGAGTAAAACTTACCCAAGGATGTTGTGCCACCACCATCTCCGTCACGATCGGAGCATTGGTCAGGAGGCCGATGAACGGCGGCGCAAAGATGCTAGGGTCGAAACCCTAGTAGAGCAAAAGAGGGGCAGCATTTTTTTTTTGTTTTAAAAATGGGCTATCAAATTTTAAAGGGAAATTTTGATTGAAATAGTGTTACAAAAACGGCGCTGTTTCACCCAAGTAGATCCGCGCGTTGACCCGACCCGGAGGGGAGGATCCGCGCGTTCTGCCTTTAAATGGGAGATTTGCGCTATGGGTCCCTCCTTTTTGTGGCGCACTTCAATTAAATCCATTTTTATTTCTTTTAATTTTAGCCTCACATTTCGTTTCTCTCTAAATTTAGTCCGTCACTGCGCAACGTTTTATGGATGGGATTAATTTCGCTTTTAGTCCTCCATTGTTGGGCGCGTATTCAAATTAGTTTTTTTAAATTTATTTCAAATTTGCCCCGCTTCTTCTGTTTTAGTTCAATTTAGTTCATTTATCAGTTATTTTATTATTATTTTTATTCTATTATCATTATACCATTATTAATTATTATTATATTATTTACTATCATATTTCCTATACACATATATACGCCTATTTTTATATGTAATATATATGTATATTTTATTTTATATATGTATATAATTTTAAACCTTTAGAAATACATGCATATATTTATACATACGTTTTCCTTATATTTTTATTCTATTTTCTTAACTTCTATATATTTTATATTATATATATACTTATATATTTTTATTTTGTAAATATATACATATCCACATACTTTTATATCTGCTTTTTTTCCCATAATTTTTACATTCATATATATACAAACATACATATTTTAATTCTTATACACACATATTTTATATATTTTGTTTTCATAGTTTTTATAAATAAGTATATATATATGTGTGTATACACTTATATTTTATAATACATATGCATTTTCCTTATTCTTGCACGTATACATGGTTTTTAGAAATTATTATAAATTTTGTCTTTTTATATGTACACTTATTTATGTGTTTTAACATATGCATACACATATCTGCAAATCTACGATATATTGTATTTATATATGTATATATACTTTGTAAATATATAATTCATATAAAAGTGTTTGTTTTATTGTGTAAATTAACATTTTGTCATTTCCTTTCAAACAAGAAGATATATTTGGTTTTGATAATACATCAAAATTATTTTCTTGATTCAAAGGTGTTTTAAAAAAAAAGCAATATTCAAGGTTTAGGATTTTCGAGGAAATTGAGCCCTAACGTATTGGATTCTGATTTTCTTTGTTGATTTCAAATAACGTAGAATATTCTTTATTTAAAATACATGAGTATAAAAAATCATTTTCGGGAAGTTAATTTGTTTTGTCCTAATGTATTGGGCGTGACATATTGCTTTCTCAAAATAAGATTTCCACATAAAATAAAAAGTGATATTCAAAGTTCGGGGATTTTGAGAAATCGTACCCTAACGTATTGGGTCTCGATTTCCTTACATGACTTGAACAATTGATCATCCTTTTCGGTTTTCATCATTTGAGCTATTTTTAAAAATCTTTTTTTAGCCCTCGACACTAAGACATTAAATAATCAATTTGGCACCGATTTTGGGCGTTCCGAGGGTGCTAACCCTTCCTCGTGCGTAACTGACTCCCGAACTCGTTTTCTCAAAATTCGTAGACCAAAATAATTTTCAAGGTGAGCCGATCACACCTTGTTAAAGGATCGGTGGCGACTCCAGTTTTATTTTAAAGTCGACAACTAAATTTTTGTTTCGATAGCTTGGTGACTCCACTGGGGACACTAGAGAGTCGAGCCGTGAATTAGTTATGTTTTGTCTTTTTTTCGAAAATCAAAAGTTTTTTAAAAATCATGATTTCCCTGTGCATTCATTTTCATCATGATATGTTTGCATGATTCGACCAAGTTGGTTGATCTGTATTTGCATTTTGCATTGCATGGTCAGTTTTACCCTTTTAAGTGGGAGCGAGAAACTAGTTCTTCGTGAGGTTTTCACCTCCGTACAGGGTAGTGGACCACTTCCGGGATACATCCGTACCTATGTCTTCATGAGGTTTTCATCTCCGTGCAGCCATAGGGAAATGTATTCCCCTGAACTGAACTTGATCCACATGAGCCTATAATGAGTGAGGATCGAGGAATCTGTTGGTTCGGGTACCTTTGCTCTAGAAGCCAAACTTCATATAGTGAACCCTAGGAACTCACATTAGGTAGAACTACACTGAACCCTGGTAGACACTTGACTAGGTGTTTTGATTGTTTGTACATGATACTAACTTTTTTGTGTTTCACTTTGACTGCATGGCATTTTGACTGCATGGAATTTCATTATAGAAAAGAGGTGTTGATTCATGTTTGGTTGTTAATAGAGAACTTGCCATGGAAAATGGATTTCTTGATAAGGTGGAAGATAATACGGTTGTCCGAGTAAAGTCTAAGAAAATGTGACACGAAAGGTAATAGCCTAACAAGAGGAGTACACGACTTTGCTGCGTGACCTGAGGATTCAAATTGTCAAAGATTATTCAAGAGTCATCAAAAGTCCTAACCTCCTAAAGAAGCTAATGAATGTGAGTAAGTAAGGTGTTACAATCTAGATCAAACAAAAAGGAGCTCAAATTCACGAGATGCATCTTAATATCTGAATGGTCGATGTCTTTAGCTGGAGTACGAGGGAGAAGCCGTATATATATATCCGCTTTGTGTTAAGAGATTTGCTTTCTAGAGAAGTTTTCTAGTAAAGAATTGAACCAGAATCAACGTCTTTTTTTTTTGCATTCATTTCATGCATTTTCATTTCATTACATCATATGCATTAGACACCGTTAAATTATCCTAATTAATTAAAATCACTGCTCAGTTAACCTAGAAACCAACCAACCAACCAAACACTGTTACGGCACTCGAGCAAAGATTAAAGACATGGATCAGAGATTGGAAAAGCTCGAACAACACCAGAAAGAAATGAAAGACCAACTCTAGTTACAAGTGCAGGAGCGGTTAGACAAGATGCAACGGGATATGTCAGAGAAGATGCAGGAATCCCAAAACAATATGATGGCAAAGTTGACCCAACTGTTGACTAGAGGGGGTGATAAGGGAAAGAGGCCCATGGCTGATATCGAAGAGGGTAACGAGGATGAATCACTCTATCCTTCAGGCTTTACTCCTCCATATGTGTGAACTCAAGCTGAATATCCACACAAATCTACTGTCACAATTAGGCCTCAGCAATTCCAGGCCGCTGCTTCAAACTTCCAGGCTAGATCGGGCTTTTACCCCAGAAACCACCATGCTAATTTTGCCATTCCTGACTTTGATGAAGTGGCTGAAAAAGAAAGAATAAAGGAAGAGTTACCAAAGCAGTTAGAAGAAAGGTGCAAATAGCTCGAGGAGAGATTCAAGGAGATGGAAGTCACCGAAAGCTATCATGGGATTGATGCTAAAGAGCTGAGTTTAGTTCCGGATTTGGTACTCCCTCATTAGTTTAAGATGCCAGAATTTGAAAAGTGCAATAGGACAAGTTGCCCAGAAGCATATATCACCATGTTCTGCAGAAGAATGGTTGGATATGTTAACAATGACCAGCTACTGATTCATTATTTCCAGGATAGCCTCACAGGGGCAGCATCTAAATGGTACAATCAACTGAGCCGTAGCGTGATTGGTTCATGGAGGGATTTAGCACAAGCATTCATGAAGCAGTACAGTCACATAACTGACATGGTTCCTGACAGAATCACCCTTCAGAATATGGAAAGAAGCCAAACGAGAGCTTTAGGCAATATGCACAATGGTGGAGGGAGGTGGCCGTTCAAGTTCAACCGCCACTATTAGAAAGAGAAACAACAATGCTCTTTGTCAATACGCTGAAAGCCCCATTTATTACGCATATGTTAGGAAGTGTTACAAAAAGCTTTTTTGACATAGTTATGAATGGTGAAATGATCGAAAATGTTATAAGGAGCGGGAAAATCGATACGGAGGAGAGTAACAAGAGGTCAGTTTCAAGGAGAAGAGAAAATGAGGTGAACAATATATGTTACTCTAAATCAGTTACAGTAAATCAGCCAGGGAAGGTGGCTATTAACCAACAAGGTTCATCGAGACAGGAAGCTGGTACAAGACAAAACACTGAGAGGCCCTAGTTTACACCAATCCCAATACCGTATAGGGAACTGTTCAAAATTTGTTTGATGCATGTGTTTTTTCTCCTTTTCCTATAAAGCCTGTACAACCTCCGTATCCCAAATGGTATGATGCGAACGCACAATGTGACTACCATGCGGGAATTACGGGACACTCGATTGAGAATTGCACTGCCTTTAAGAAACTAGTTGAAAGACTCATCGACATGGGTGTTGTCAAGTTTGGTGACTCATCAAGTGTAGAAAACTTGTTACCCAACCATGATTGATGATGGAGGGAATGCAATGTCTGAAGAAGTGGTGAGAAATTTGCACATCAATGCCATATATGCAGACACAATTAAAAGGGTCCTTGTTAGATATTCACCTGGGAGGTGTTATAAATAATGGGACTACAGAGGAAACCCCTATATTATTTAGAGTCTGATAGACTAATGTTCAGAACACACTTGTTGCTTTTAGCCTAGAAGTAATAAGAACTTTTTTGTGAAATAGGCTCATTTCTGAACATTATTATTTTAATAAAATACATCATTGCAATCATGTTTGAGCAAATGTTCTTTCATTCTTTACGATTATTTCATTCTTTTGGATTTTTTCTGCCAAACCATTCATTCATTCATTCATATTATTCTTTGTATATCCTTTAGCACCTACAATAGGTCCTTGGATATCAATGACATGATTGACACTGCTACAGACTCTAGATCTCCTTTTAAGCGAGACATGTGTTTAGAGGGATCTCATAACTTTGAAGATGACATAGACTTTAGCTTATCTCCAGACTTGTTGAGGATGATAGAATAAGAGGATACTCAGATCCTACTTTAAAAGGAATCATTGTGAGCTCAGTGAAGATTGGAATTGACATGACCACAAAGACGAGGCAGGACCTTATGGAGTTACCCCAAGAATTCAATGATGTCTTCACATGGTCATACCCAGATATGCTCGGTTTAAGCACTGGCTTTATAATCTGAATAACAGCATAATCTCAGAAATTTGCAGTAGGTTCAACATTAATGTTATGAACGATGCAGTGAAATTTCTTTATTGGGGCAATGTCCTTCTCTTTGGCTTATCATAGCTTTGCTCATTGAAGTCGAATTGCCATTTCTTTACATTTTTATCCTAAGAGGAAGACCCGAAGGTTCGTCCCAAAGAATTGCATAAGGGATAGCTAGTGTTGAAAAAGATCCTTCCTATACAAAAGGATGTTAAAGGAAAATGGATGCCAAATTAAGAGGGTCTATATGTTAAAGAAAGCATTTTCTGGGGAAGCTTTGATCTTGAGTGAGGTGGATGGTAAAGATTTTCCGAGCCCTGTAAACTCAGATTCAGTTAAGAAGTACTTTTCTTAAAAAAGTGGGACCAAGGTGAAAGCCTATAAAAGGCGCCTTCAGAAAAAAAAAAGGAAATGGAGAGGCCAAGGTGAAAACCTGCAAAGGGAGCCTTGAGACCAAAAGGGATTTGAGTTGAAAACCCAAAAAGGGTGGCTCAAATGTTGATCAAAATGGCATTTGAAATTATCAGAGCAGTTTAAATACTGATCAGAATGGGGCATGCAGTGGTCTTGCTATACCTGAATCAGCAGGAAAGGGTAGGCGACATCTTGGGGCGTCGACAAAGTACTGTTGATTTTCTAAACACATGTTAAACTTAGAATGATCTTCAGAAAGTTTAGGCAGAGAAGTTCAAACTGTGATATCTGGGGCACCTAATCCTTATACTATTGTTATTATTCTTGGAACACTTCATTCACTTCCAAGATACGCATTCCTAAATCAATTTCTTTGTTATCCATCTTTGTTATCTTTGATAATTTATTCATTTCGAGCTATGCTCAGAACCAATTCTATTCTTGTTATGATCTCTTGCAAGCATGTTGCATTAGAATAATGATTAATAGACTAATAAAACTTTCACAAGGGAAGTTTTGCATATTACTCTAGAAGTTTCTAAATAATATAGGAACCTCAAACAGGACTATTGTTTAGAACGCACTAGGTTAAAGGTTGGAAATCTAATAAGGAAAAGTCTAAATTAAGAATATCCCTTTGAATTTTGCTGTCGAAAACATCGATTGAACAAAATGGCAAGATGTCGTGTTGGTGACAGAGCTTAAATGAACAAGCAAGCAGTGATCACCGAATGATAAGAAGAAGTTGTTCTTGGAGAAGAAAATTCTTCATTTTTGCATGAGCATTTGGTAGGACACCCTGGGAATGGTGTAAGACACCAAAAAGTTTCATATCATGTATCATTGAATTGTGATAGCAGAGGATTGAGAAAAGGCCAAATCTTTTTTCTCGTAGGTTACAACGGGAGAAAGATGGTACAAATTTTGCATCCCAGTGGATCAAACTTGGAGGTTTACAGCAGGGGGCAATCTGGTCAAGTGCTTCTTTGGAGATGCCAGCCGATCAAAAGGTGCTATAGCACATTAGTGATGAAACCTTAATAAACTTGGAGTAATAATAACTCAAGCGTTAAAATATCATTTTCATGACATTCTGTATTCATTCAAATGTCATTCATACATGTCTAGTTAGGAGCATTTGATTCATTCTGATCATGACATCCTAATCACTAGGCATTATTAGGTTCATAAAGTGAATAATACAGGTCATGTTTCCTAGAGAACAGATCAGAGAAATCATAAAGCCTTATCTCCCTGAGCAACAGCGGAGCAGGTTCAAAAGTAGCAGATCCTGTCTTCCTATATTGGTAGCGAAGTGGATCAAAGATAGTAGATCTTGTCTTCCCATACTGGTGGTGAAGTAGATCAAAGATAACAGATCTTGTCTTCCTGTACTGGCAGTGAAGTATATCAAATATAGCAGATCTTGTCTTCATGTATTGGCGTGAAGTAGATCGAAGATAATAGATCTTGTCTTCCCATACTAGTGGTGAACTAGATCAAAGATAATGGATCTTGACTTCATGTATTGACATGAAGTAGATCAAAGATAGCAGATCTTTTCTTCCCATATTGGTGGTGAAGTAGATCGAAGATAGCAGATCTTGTCTTCCCATACTGGTGGTGAAGTAGATCGAAGATAATGGATCTTGTCTTCATGTATTGACATGAAATAGATAAGAGATAGTGGATCTTGTCTTTATGTATTGACATGAAGTAGATCGAAGATAGCAGATCTTGTCTTCCCATACTGGTGGTGAAGTAGATCGAAGATAATGGATCTTGTCTTCATGTATTGACATGAAGTAGATCAGAGATAGTGGATCTTGTCTTCATGTATTGACATGAAGTAGATCGAAGATAGCAGATCTTGTCTTCCCATACTGGCGGTGAAGTAGATCGAAGATAATGAATCTTATCTTCATGTATTGACATGAAGTAGATCAGAGATAGTGGATCTTGTCTTTATGTATTGACATGAAGTAGATCGAAGATAGCAGATCTTGTCTTCCCATACTGGTGGTGAAGTAGATCGAAGATAATGGATCTTATCTTCATGTATTGACATGAAGTAGATCAGAGATAGTGGATCTTGTCTTTATGTATTGACATGAAGTAGATCGAAGATAGCAGATCTTGTCTTCCCATACTGGTGGTGAAGTAGATCGAAGATAATGGATCTTGTCTTCATGTATTGACATGAAGTAGATCAGATATAGTGAATCTTGTCTTCAAGTATTGACATGAAGTAGATTGAAGATAGCAGACCTTGTCTTCCCATACTAGTGGTGAAGTAGATCGAAGATAATGGATCTTGTCTTCTTGTATTGACATGAAGTAGATTAGAGATAGTGGATCTTGTCTTTATGTATTGACATGAAGTAGATCGAAGATAGCAGATCTTATCTTCCCATACTGGTGGTGAAGTAGATCGAAGATAATGGATCTTGTCTTCATGTATTGACATGAAGTAGATCAGAGATAGTGTATCTTGTCTTTATGTGTTGACATGAAGTAGATCGAAGATAGCAGATCTTGTCTTCCCATACTGGTGGTGAAGTAGATCGAAGATAATGGATCTTGTCTTCATGTATTGACATGAAGTAGATCAGATATAGTGAATCTTGTCTTCAAGTATTGACATGAAGTAGATTGAAGATAGCAGACCTTGTCTTCCCATACTAGTGGTGAAGTAGATCGAAGATAATGGATCTTGTCTTCTTGTATTGACATGAAGTAGATTAGAGATAGTGGATCTTGTCTTTATGTATTGACATGAAGTAGATCGAAGATAGCAGATCTTGCTTCTTATACTGGTGGTGAGTAGATCGAAGATAATAGATGTTGTCTTCATGTATTGACATGAAGTAGATCATAGATAGTGGATATTGTCTTCATGTATTGACATGAAGTAGATCGAAGATAGCAGATCTTGTCTTCCCATACTGGTGGTGAAGTAGATCGAAGATAATGGATCTTGTCTTCATGTATTGACATAAAGTAGATCAAAGATAGCAGATCTTGTCTTCCTATACTGGTGGTGAAGAAGATCAAAGATAATGGATCTTGTCTTCATGTATTGACATGAAGTATATCAGAGATAACAGATCATGTCTTCCTGTACTGGCAGTGAAGTAGATCAAAATAGCAGATCTTTAAGTTGTATCTCTCGGAAGTTGCAGTAGCGCAGATTGCGTCAGATTTATCTTTAAGTTGTCGCAGAACAAGTTCAAGCTATAAGTCTTATCTCCCTGAAGTTGCAGTGGAGTAGATTAAAGATGGAAAATTTTGTTCTTTTGAGAAGCTACAAAGTATGAGTCCTATCTCCCTGACATTGCAGTGGAGTGGATTAAAGCACTAGTTCCTATACCTCTGAAGATGCAGTGGGATGGAATGAGGCTACTCAAAGATGAGAAGCATTGAAGAAGTTGAGGTTTCCGTAAGACCGGGCACAATTGGGCCTTGTAGTCTTTGCTTTGTTCTCGTTACACGACAACGAACAAAGAGAGGCAGCTGTAACAGGCCCAATTAGCCCAGGCCCGCACAAATAAGTTATTGGGCATAGCCCAATACTTTCTTTACAAGCCCAATGACTAAACATGCCCAATACAGTAAAACAAAAACCTAAGCAAAAAAAAACCCTAGCCGCCGCCCTCAAACGCCGCAATAGTCTCTAGCCGTCGCAAGTTTCAGCCTCCACGCGCACCGTACGCCACGATTACCTACAAACACAGACTCAAAGAGTCCAAAGGAGAAAAAACAACAAAAACATTTGATTTATTTTTCTTTTTCAGGCTATATGAAGTTGTATTCCTTTTGTAAAAATAGGGGGAAGGATACCAAAAAATCAATAAGAGAACAGAACAAATATCAATTTTTCTAAGGTGATTTTTTGGTTTTCTTGGCAGTGTCTCTCGTCTTTTATTACATATATTTTTATTTTCTTTTATTTTTATTTTATTTCGTTTAAAGTAACAAAGAAAAGGAGAGGAAAACTTACTCGAGGACGCTGTGCCACCGCCATCTCCGTCGCGATCGGAGCATTGGTGAGGAGGCCGATGAACGGCGGCGCAAGGATGCTAGGGTCGAAACCCTAGCAGAGCAAAAGAGGGGCAGCATTTTTTTTTGTTTTAAAAATGGGCTATCAAATTTTAAAGGGAAAATTTTGATTTAAATAGTGTTACAAAAACGGTGCCGTTTCACCCAAGCAGATCTGCGCGTTGACCCAACTCGGAGGGGAGGATCCGCGCGTTCTGCCTTTAAATGGGAGATTTGCGCTATGGGTCCCTCCTTTTTGTGGCGCACTTCAATTAAATCCATTTTTATTTCTTTTAATTTTAGCCTCACATTTGATTTCTATCTCAATTTAGTCCGTCACTGCGCAACGTTTTATGGACGGGATTAATTTCGCTTTTAGTCCTCCATTGTTGGGCGCGTATTCAAATTAGTTTTTTTAAATTTATTTCAAATTTGCCCCGCTTCTTCTGTTTTAGTTCAACTTAGTTCATTTATCAGTTATTTTATTATTATTTTTTTATGCTATTATCATTATACCATTATTAATTATTATTATATTATTTACTATCATATTTCCTATACATATATATACGCCTATTTTTATATGTAATATATATGTATATTTTATTTTATATATGTATATAATTTTAAGCCTTTATAAATACATGCATATATTTATATATACGTTTTCCTTATATTTTTATTCTGTTTTCTTAACTTTTATATACTTTATAATATATATATATATACTTATATATTTTTATTTTGTAAATATATACATATCCACATACTTTTATATCTGTTTTTTCCCATAATTTTTACATTCATATATATACATACATACATATTTTAATTCTTATACACACATATTTTATATATTTTGTTTTCATAGTTTTATAAATAAGTATATATATGTGTGTATACACTTATATTTTATAATACATATGCATTTTCCTTATTCTTGCACGTATACATGTTTTTAGAAATTATTATAATTTTTGTCTTTTTATATGTACAATTATATATGTGTTTTAAGATATGCATACACATATCTGCAAATCTACTTATATATTGTATTTATATATGTATATATACTTTGTAAATATATAATTCATATAAAAGTGTTTGTTTTATTGTGTAAATTAACATTTTGTCATTTCCTTTTAAACAAGAAGATATATTTGGTTTTGATAATACATCAAAATTATTTTCTTGATTCAAAGGTTTTTTAAAAAAGTAATATTCAAGGTTTGGGATTTTCGAGGAAATTGAGCCCTAACCTATTGGGTTCTGATTTTCTTTGTTGATTTCAAATAACCGAGAATATTCTTTATTTAAAATACATGAGTATAAAAAATCTTTTTCGGGAACTTAATTTGTTGTGTCCTAATGTATTGGGCGTGACATATTGCTTTCTCAAAATGAAGATTTCCGCATAAAATAAAAAGTGATATTCAAAGTTCGGGGATTTTGAGAAATCGTACCCTAACGTATTGGGACTCGATTTCTTTACATGACTTGAACAATTGATCATCCTTTTCGGTTTTCATCATTTGAGCTGTTTTTAAAGATGTTTTTTAGCCCTCAACACTAAGACATTAAATAATCAATTTGGTACCGATTTTGGGCATTACGAGGGTGCTAACCCTTCCTCGTGCGTAACTGACTCCCGAACTCGTTTTCTCAATATTCGTAGACCAAAATAATTTTTAAAGTGAGCCGATCACAGCTTAATAAAGGATCGGTGGCAACTCCAGTTTTATTTTAAAGTCGACAACTAAATTTTTGTTTTGACAATTATAATGTTGGTTTGAGTATATATAGTATATGTTTGTGTTTGGAGCCATAATTTTGCATGTTGATTTGAACCAATACTTGTTAGGTATTTGTGAACTTAAGTTTGGTCATTTAGGTGGATATAAGCTAGGCCAAACTAATTGATTTTGGCATGTTTAAGACTTTGCTTTGAATGATGCATGGATGATATGTTTAGATGACATAACTTGTGGAACCAATGAGGGTACATTGGTTAGGCACCTAGGATGATTGTTTTAGCATGTTTTGAGTATGTTTGATCGTGTTTTGAATAGGTTAAACGAATGGTTTTTGAGTTGCTTAATGCCCAAGCAAGTAGGAAATGGTAAACTTGTTGTTTAAGGTGCATTTTAGGTCCATCCAGCCAGACACACGGGCATATGACTTGGCCGTGTGAAACAGACGGTTGTGCGACACGGCCATGTATCATTTGTGAGGTGCTTGGGAAGTAAGTCAACTAGTACACAGGCTAGCCATACAGCCGTGTAACCCCTACAATTGAATTTTTCTAATTTTTTCCTCAAATTTTCAAATGTTCCCGATTTAGTTCCAAATCATTTCTAAATTGATTCTAAGGCCTCGAGGTCTTGAATAAGGGACAATATGCATGCTTAATGATGAATTATGTTATAATCATTGAAATGTTTTGAAATGAATAATTTAGGTAATGTTTATTCAGTAATACTCCAAAACCTATTCCAATGATGAATACGGGTTAGGGGTGTTACATGTTTGTTGTCTTGTGCTGGTTGTTGTTGAAAAACAGAAACAAGTTGGTTTTTCAACATATTGTGGGTAATGCTGAAGAGATTGTTAAATATTTGGTGTGCCTTGTTGTTAACATCTATAAAGCTGTAATAAAGAGCGACACAACGAGAGGTAGTTGAGTGGTGCAAGCCAGATGGAAACCATCCAATGCAAGCTGGATTAAAATCAATACGGATAGAGCGTCTAGCAAAGGGAATTGGTCAATAGTTGGAGGTGGTATACGAGACTCACACGGTATTTGGATAGAAGGTCATAGAAGATTCATTTGGAGGGGCTTTGTTATTAACTCTGAATTGCAGGCAATTCTTCATGGATTAAAAGTAGCCTAACTCAGGAAGTATAGTAATGTGATTGTTGAGACTGATTATATGTCTGCTTTGGAGATGATTAAGGAGTTGTCGAGAATACTCTGTCAATGACTCTCATTCTCTCATTTGAAAGATACAAGAAGTAGGTAGGCACTTTCAGCCTATTAAATTCCAGCATGTGCGAAGGGAAGGTAAGTAGGTGGCTGATTGGTTAGTTCAATATTGTCCTTGCATTAATTATGAACTTATTATTTTTGATTTTCCTGTATTTCAAGTTAGGAGATTATTATAGAAGACAAATTGGGTACTCCTTATGTAAGAATAAGTTGATTTAAGGCATTAGATTGCCTTCTTTTATTATAAAAAAAGTGGATGGATCCAATTATTAATTACCAATATTTATATATTTTGTAAACTAATATAGGTTTATTTATTTGGACTAAATTAAGACTATATGCTAATATTTTAAATTCATATTTCTATTTTTAAATTATTTACTTTCATTTATTAAATTAATATTATTTATTACCTTAAATATATTTTATTCACCTAATATTATGATTTTTAATTGATTCTCATATCACATATGATTTTTCTTAAAATTTAATTTATTGATTGCTATGTTTTATTTTCATAATCATATAATTTATACAAACAAATTCGTTAAAATTAATTGTTAAAATACAATGTAATTTTATCTCATTATATCAAATCATCAAAAAAATTTTACCATAAGACGGAACTTATATATATTAAGATATGAAATAGTATGAATTCAGGCATATATTGGATATATAAATATCTTTTTACTACATATAGTAGATCTCATCTCCTCCGGGTAAAAAAGGGTGAAAACCGGAGGATGTGGGGGAAAAGCCTTGATCAGAGTTTAAAGGGAGCTTTCAAGTGTGGACACCACCAAACCTGTTGATTAAAGATTTGGCTTTCAGACTTAACTTCAGGCTATTCTGCTTAGATTTTGCAAAACCTAAAAGGAGAACTCAAAAGAGGAGTTTGTTTTGTAGTTTTAAACCATTTATATAATTCTTTTTAAAGAAATTCTTTCCTCACCAATCATCATAGAATCAAGAATAAACTCAAGTGTGAAAACTTTTCAATTGGTCCCTCACGTTAGTGATATTGAAAATTTAAGTTGTTCACCTATTAAGTGGATGACAGTTGGCTGACGTGGACATTTTTTTGTCCATCCAGAAATCGAAGATAATTTTTTATCTTTCGAAAAGAAGAAATCTAGAAAATGAAAATGATGGCATCATTTAATTAAGTAGATACCAAAAGTTAAAATTAAAATCTACTATAATTTCCATTTTCCAAATTAATAATTTATTTGGCTATCTAATTTTATAAAAAATTATTTTAATTTTTCGTTTTTCTTTTTGTCTTTAGTCTTGTATTATTTATCAAATCACTCCAAAACAAATAAATAAAATTAACACTTTACATACATGTGGATTGCCACGTTAACAAATAATTAATTTTTAAAATAAAAATATTTAAAAATTAAAATTATTTTAAACATATAATAAATATTTTATTTTTTAAAACTAATTTATTATTAACATGACATACACATGGTCTGTCACGTGGACGCCGACATTAAGAAGGTTAACAACTATTAACTTTTTCATCTATATTGGGATGATTTAACAAATAATGTAAGTTTAAGAGCTAAAATAAGAAAATAATTAAATGAAGGGCTAAAATAACTTTTTTGTAAAGTTAGAAAGGCAAATAAATCATTATACATATTTTACATGTTTCTTCTTCTTTTAAACTTTTGGTAAATTGTGTCGGTAACCACCCAATTATAGCCAATTTTTTAGTGATCCAACTATAAAAGATTTTATATTAGTTACCCAACTTATTGATTTAACTTCTATTTTTTTGTCCTTTTCTATTAGTTGTGCCTATCGAACTTGGATTGACGGATGACGCGAAATTAAAAAAAAATGTAATTCCAAGAAAGCATTTTTAAAATCCAACTCATACATAATCTAGATTAAATGCTTATAAAATTCATATATTCTAAATTACATCGTCTGAATATGTTAAAATAAGAAAATTAAATATATTTCTTCATAGATTCTTTTACAATAAAATTATCATAATTTTAACATAATTACAATTGGATTATGAAAATTATTTAATTGGGAAATTGATTTAATTAATTAATATTTATTTTGGAAAATAAAAAATAAATATTGAGTTGGATTAAATTGTAAAGTTCTAAATCAAAAGTTCAAGAAGCATGTATAATTAGACTTAACACATGAGGGACCCAAATTCCCCTCGCAAAGAAGAGAGGGATGGTAACCTTAGTAAAATTTACAAGGGTGTGTTGTGCACCCTTACTCTAGTTAGAGTAGAAATGTATTTTTCTATTTAAGCAATATTATTTTACAAGAGCATGTTCAATCAATAGTTTTGTATCTCTCCCTACAAATAGATGATATTGATTGACTTAAAACCATAATTTTGAAACACCGTTATTCTACTAGAAAAAAGTAGAAATTTATTATCTATAAATAAAGTCTATTTTCTGAGATTTACAATATTTTTCAATTTTTATTGAGAGAATTTACTTTGTTGCTGCAAGTAATTACATCGTTTCTTCTTTTGTGTTTGATTCATATTGCTTGAGCCCACACTCAGTGCAATTCAAAGTACGAAGATAGTGGAGAAGGTTGTTCAGTTCAAAGCCGAGATCAACTCAAATTCGTCTTGCACAAACACATGTAATATTTTGTTAGGGTTTATTGCTATAAGTATCACAAAGTGACGTTGTTTTGAATTTTTTTAAACTTTCGTTGTAACTATAAAACCGTTTTCTTAACCAAAATTTTCCAATGCTCTAGTGTGACAATGATTTAATACGTACTCCCTCTCGATGAAAACTAACATCCACATGTCAATATCTATGTCCTCCATTAACAAATTAGAGAAGTGCAAAGTATCAAAGATCTCATCCGTGTTGCCAACAATATAATCTTAACAAATGCTTCTTTGTAAGCTTCTCTTCGACTAGGGGATATCTATTAGACCTAAATCGGAAGAAGGTTAAAAATACCAAGTCCTGGCCCTAGAGACACCAAGCTAGACTAACAAGGACAAATCGAGAAATTAACTCGAAGCCATTTGCTTGATAAAAAATAACCATCCTTAGTAGTGTGGTGAAAGTTGAGCCTCCTGTTAAGCATAAACGGGGATACACGGCTGTGTAACCTGGCCGTGTGGCACAGACGGTAGAGACACACACCCGTGTCTCTGCCCGTGTGGACGAAAATAGACCATTTTACAAGCCATTTTTCTCACCCAAAATTTGCATTCACCTACACCCAAAAGTACACACATATACAAGCTATAATCAAGCATCCAAAACAAGTAAAATCAAATCTTAAACATGTAGTATATTCACATACGACCAATATGCCTTTTGGCACCTCAAATGACAATAAGCAAACATGTATAATCATGTACACCATTAAATCAAATAAACGAATAATATACCAAACTATTTTGCATCACATGCCAATTCACTTACCATCCAAAACATACCATTTATAATACTTATTCACCTTTCATTATTCCATCACAACTCAAGAATTTCATCCATCATATAAGGCAACTTATATATATACCAAAATAAGCCATTATATCATTAAGATACCAAAAACTCAACCACATCAAGTGACCATTTCTAACAACCAAACATATGGATAATATTAGCCCAAATAACCTATACATGCCATTATAACCAAAATGTAACCAACTAAAAGTATTAAAAGAGCTGATGGATAGTGTGATATAGCTCTGACAAGCTTCCAACCTGAACGAGCTTCCGAAAAGCTATAAAATATAGAAAATAACATAGAGTAAGCATTTAAGCTTAGTAAGTTCGTATAACATAGAATTTAACTTACCTATTTGACAATTTTACTAAAAATTCCTTTACAAAAGTTGTTTATCTAATAACAACCATTCATTATCTACCATCAAACACCAAAACTCAAGCATGCTCATCAATGGTAAATCCCTTACACTTTAACAATTTTACAAATTAGTCCCCGAGCTAGCTAGATTAAGTTACAACGATCCCGGAAACATAGAAATCATAAAAATGGTTAAAAATTACATACCTAATTGAAGGAATTAAAGATGGCCAAATAACCTAGCTTCCATGGTTTTCTTTTCTCCCATTTTCGGTTGAGAAAGATGAGCCTAAAATAATGGATGTATTTTATTACTTTATTTGAACTTTATTTGTCATTTATTAATTAATTACTTAATTAACCTTTAAAATAATTAAAATTTACACAATTGCCAAAAAATTATTATCCAATAACATACTAATGGGCCAATTACCATATAAAGACCTCTACTTTAAAGTTTCATAGCTATTTAATATCTTTAGTTATTAGAACTCAACTTTTTTACTTTACGCGATTTAGTCCTTTTTACCAAATTGAACATGTAAACAGTAAAATTTCTTAATGAAAATTTTTACGGTATTTCTATCATATTGTAGGCAATAAAATAATAATAAAATAAATTTTCTGACCTCAAATTTGTGGTCCCAAAACCACTATTTCGATTTCACTAAAAACGAGCTGTTCCAACTCTCCCCCTGAAGAGATTTTCGTCCTCGAAAATCTTACCAGAGAAGAGGTCTGAATATTACTTTCTCATAGCTTCCTCGGGTTCCCAGGTGGCTTCCTCTATTTTGTGTCGTTGCCAGAGAACTTTCACTAAAGCTATGTTTTTATTTCTCAATTCTTTCACCTATCGTGCCAAAATTCTGGTTGGTTCTTCACTGTATGTCATTTCAGGCTGAATCTCGACATTCGTTGAGGAGATAACATGTGAAGGGTCAGATAGATATCATCGCAACATATACACATGAAAGACATTGTGGATTCTTTCAAGTTCTGACGGTAAAGCTAATTGGTATGCAATAGGTCTGATTCTTTTAGTAATCTCGTACGGCCCGATAAATCGCGAACTCAGCTTTCTTTTGTGACCAAGCCAAAGAACTTTCTTCCAGGTCAAAACTTTCAAAAATACTCTGTCGTCGACTTGGAACTCTATATCTTTATGTTTAAGATCTGCGTACGATTTATAAGGATATGAAGCTACTTTCAAACTATCTTGGATCAATTTCACTTTTTCCTCAATCTCACAAATCAAATCAACCCCGTATCTCTTTTTCTCACTAAGCTTAGTCTAGTATAACGGAGTTCGACATTTACAACCATACAGAGCTTCATACGGTGCCTTCTTTATGCTCAAGTGAAAACTATTATTATACGCGAATTCGACCAACGGTAAATATTTCTCCCAATTGCCTTCGAACTCTAAAACACAGAAATGAAGCATATCTTCGAGAATCTGAATCACTCTCTCAGGCTGATCATCGGTCTGAGGGTGAAATGTAGTGCTAATGCAACCGCGTACCCAGAGCTTCCTGTAACTTTCTTCAGAACCGCGATGTAATCCGCAGATCTCTATCTGAAATAATGGAGATTAGCACTCCGTGTAATCTGACAATCTCAGAAACATATAACTCAGCTAATCTGTCAAGTGAGAAATCTGTACGTACCGGTATAAAATGTGTAGACTTCATCAAACGATCAACAATAACCCAGATAACATCTTTCTTTTTCAAAGATAGGGGTAACCCCGATACGAAATCCATAGTAATTCTATCCCATTTCCACTCCGGTAACATCACTGGCTGTAACATCTTGAAGGTAGTTGATGTTCAGCTTTAACTTGCTCACATATCAAACATCTGGACACAAAGTTAGAAATCTCGCGTTTCATTCTCGACCACTAGTACATTTGTCTCAAATCATTGTACATTTTATTGCTCCTCAAATGAACAGACAAGCTACCACTATGAGCTTCGTGAAAAAATTTCTATACAATCTCTAAATTCTTCGGTACACAAACTCTACCTCTGAACAAGAAACAATCATCAAGCCTTATCTGAAAATCTGAATCAGACATCGACTCACACTGTAATCGTTTAGCTTGCAACTTATTATCACATTTTTGAGCTTCGCAGATCTGCTGTAGAAACATCGGTTTAGCTTTTAACTCGGCTAAGATCGAGCCATCATCAGACAAAGACAGTCAGGTATTCATCGCTTGCAAAGCAAACAAATACTTTCTACTCAGAGTATCTGCAACTACGTTTTCTTTTCCCGGATGATAATCAATAACTAAGTTATAATCTTTCAATACTTCGAGCCATCTACACTGTCTCAGGTTTAGATCTTTCTGCGACATCAGATACTTTAAACTCTTGTGATCGGTAAATATGTGACATTTTTCAACGAACAAATGGTGTCGCCAAATTTTCAATGCAAACGCAATAGCTGCCAACTCTAAGTCATGTGTCGGATAGTTTTTCTCGTGTGATTTTAACTGTCTAGAGGAATAAGCTATTACTTTTCCTTCCTGCATAAAAACACAACCTAAACCATTCAATGACGCATCACTAAAAATCACAAATTATTTACCCGATTCAGGCTGAACTAGAACTGGTGCTTCAGTCAACAGTGATTTCAACTGGTTAAAACTCTTCTAACATTTATTAGACCATTCAAACTTCACATATTTTTGTAATGACCGCGTCACCGGTGTAGCTATCATCGAGAACCCTTTTACAAATTACCGGTAATCACCAGCTAATCTTAGAAAACTTCTAACGTCAGATACGTTTCTCGGTGGTTTCCAATTAATAACCGCTGAAATTTTACTCGTATCAACTCTGATGCCTTTAGCCGATACTATGTGTCCCAGAAGACCAACTTCTCGGAGCCAAAACTCACATTTGCTAAATTTAGCAAATAGTTGTTTATCTCGCAAAATTTTCAGAACAATTCTCAAATGCTTTACATGTTTAGTCTTGTCTCTGGAATCTATCAAAATATCATCAATAAATACTATAATGTATCTGTCTAAATACGGTCTAAAGATTCTGTTCATCAAATGCATAAATACTGCAGGTGCGTTAGTTAAACCAAACAGCATCACAGGAAATTCATAGTGTCCGTAACTGATTCTAAATACAATTTTCAGCACATCTAAATCTTTCACTCGTAGCTGATAATAGCCAGAACAAAGATCAATCTTCGAGAACATTGTAGCACCTTTCAACTGGTTAAATAAATCTTCAATGCGAGGCAGTGGATATTTGTTCTTGATTGTAACTTTGTTGAGCTGGCGGTAGTCAATGCATAATCTCATTGATCTGTCCTTTTTCTTAACAAACAGAACCGATGCACCCTAAGGTGAAAAACTAGGTCGAGTAAAACCTCTATCTGTCAACTCTAGCAACTGTGCTTTAAACTCTTTTAATTCAGTAAGAGCCATTTTGTAAGGTGCTACCGATATCAATGATGTTCTCGGTACAAGTTCTATAGAAAACTCAACCTCTCTGACCGGCGGTAATCCAGGTAACTCCTCTGGAAACACATCGGGATACTTGCAAACCACTGGTACTGGTTCAAGCTTTGACTCAGACACTTTAGTATCCAATACATAAGTAAGGTAAGCATTACAACCTTTTCTCACATATTTCTGTGTTGATATAGCTAATATCACAATAGGCAACCCACTCGAATTATCTGATTCAATACGAAGCATCTCACCATTCTGACATTTAATATGATAAGCTTTCGTCTACAATTTACCATAGCATCATGTAGAGTTAGTCAATCCATGCCCAAAATCACATTGAATTCATCAAATGGTATTAGCATCAAATCAGTCGGAACACTGTAACCCCAAGTCATCAACAGACAGTTCTTGCAAACCTTATCAACTAGCACATACTGGCCTAGAGGGTTCGATACTTTAACCATGAATTCAGTGGACTCAACGGGTAAATTTTTATTAGACACTAAATTTGTACAAACATATGAAGGGGTCGATCCGAGATCAATTAAAGTAGTTACATCAGTATCATAGAGAGAGAAAGAACCGGTAATAACACTTGGCACAGAAGCATCTTCTCGTCTGCGAATAGCATAAGCCCTAGCTAGTGCTCGTGCCTCGAATCTCACAATAGAATCTTTCATTACACCATGGCTACCACTCATATTTCTAGGATTACGAGGTGGTCTACCTCTCGTAATAGTATTGCTCGGCCTCATGGTCTGAGCTTTCTCTTTCTCGAATTTCTCTGGGCAATCTCTAAGATAGTGGTCAAAGGAACACATTTGAAACACACTCCGCACTTCATTTGACACTCACCAAAATGTGGCTGGTTACAGTGCATGCACTCAGATCTTGTGTTTATAACACTACCCACACTCGCCACAGATGTAGCCTGAGGTTTAGGACTAGAGTGTCTGGTATCTCTATCTCTATTAGAATGTCCCATAGAAGTAGTAGAATAGTAATGATGTTCTCTGGATTTCTTCGATGCTGAATGATATGACTTTCCCGTCAATCTCTTTCTCAAATCTTTAGCTTCAAATTCAGCGTGTCTTTTCTCTTTACTCAGCTCTTCGGCTTTATGTGCCCTATCAATCAGTACAACAAATTCTTTCAACTCAAGGATCCCAACTAATAACTTTATATCTTTGTTTAATCCATCTTCAAACCATTTACACATTACAGTCTCGGTCGAAATGCACTCTTAAGCATATTTACTCAATCGAACAAATTCTTGCTTATATTCTGATATGATCATGAGGGCCTACTTGAGCTCTAGAAATTCCTTACGTTTGTTATCCAGAAACCTCTGACTGATGTATTTCTTATTGATCTCAGTTTGAAAGAATTCCCTAGTGATTTTCTCTTTTGACACTACAAAAGTTAATGTATTTCACCACTAGTAAGATGACTCTTTTAGTAGAGATATGCACACTTTACACATTCAGTCGGTGAATAGGATAACTCGTCAAAAGCCCTGATGGTATTCTCTAACTAGAATTCAGCTCTTTCAAGATCATCTTCAGCAGCACCTTAGAATTCTTCAGCCCTGTACTTACGAATCTTATCAATAGGAGGCTTACTAACTTCAATTGGTTTCGTACCTTGAGGAATAACGGGAACCAATTAAGAAACAGGAGGGGATGAAGGTTATCGAGTAGTCAGGTTTTTTCGTACAAACTCGATGAACCGCTCATTCATCATCTGGAAGAAGGCTTCCTTAGCCTCTCCTCCCCAGTCCTCAAATACAAGTCCCGTACCGCTTGAAGCTACTCTCTCTACTTCATCGAAATCAACTCGGTTGGATGTCATTTCTATATAAAAACATGTTTTAAAACGGTCAAGAGATACCACACTATCATAGGTTATATAATGGCATGTATGACTAGACTCGTATATGCTATGTCTAGCCTGAGAATCGACTAAACTTAGCTCTGATACTAATAAATGTAACACCCTTAACACGAATCTTTCGCCAGAACAAGATTACAGAGTATTACCAAAGTTTACAATTCAAATGGACAGAAAATTCAACAATTTCATAACATATAGTATTAAGATCAAAAACCAATCATAATCATGCATATTATTCCTAATACAAACCCTCGAGGCCCAAAATCCACCTTAGAAACAAATCAAAACTAAATTAGAAACTCAGAAAATACTTCAAAAACATTTTAAATTTTCAAAGTTGTAAGGGTCACACAGGCGTGTGGGCATTCGAAATAGGGACACACGGCCATGTCCCAGCCCATATCCGTACCCGTGTAACTCACTAAATTGGGTCACATGGCCAAGCCACACGCCCGTGTGCCAGGCCGTGTACCCTTCGAAGTAACCTTACATGGCCGTCTGCCAGGCCGTGTGCTAGGCCGTGTAACAACATGACTTGCAACCCTTAGAAAGCAACAAGGGACACACGGCTGGGTCACTTGGCTGTGTGGATGAAAATATACCATTTTACAAGCCATTTTTCTCACCCAAAAATGCACACTTATACAAGTTATAATCAAGCATCCAAAACAAGTAAAATCAAGTCTTTAACATGTAGGATATTCACATACAACCAATATGCCCTTAGGCACCTCAAATGACAATAAGCAAACATGTATAATCATGTACACCATTAAATCGAATAAGTGAATAATATACCAAGCTATTTTGCATCATTTCATGCCAATTCACTTACCATCCAAAACATACCATTTATAATACTTATTCACCTTTCATTATTCCATCACAACACAAGACTTTCATCCATCATATAAGGTAACTTATATACATACCAAAATAAGCCATTATATCATTAAGACACCAAAAACTCAACCACATCAAGTGACCATTTCTAACAACCAAACATATGGATAATATTAGCCTAAATAACCTATACATGCCATTATAACCAAAATCCAACCAACTAAAAGTACCAAAAGAGTTGATGGATAGTGTGATATAGCTCTAACAAGCTTCCAACCCGAACGAGCTTCCGAATAGCCATAAAATATAGAAAATAACACAGAGTAAGCATTTAAGCTTAGTAAGTTCGTATAACATAGAATTCAACTTACCATTTAACCACAGTTTAGGTAAGTAAACATAACATATCCCAACCAATTTGGCCAAAAGCCTAAACACATGTTCACCAACATATTAGCCGTGTAAATCACATATATAATCCAATACACATGGATGAATTCAAGAAGGAATCATATTAATATACATGTATTATTCTTTTCATATATCAATGTATCATGGAACATCACTTTCATGTGTTTCATTTAAATACCTGTAATAGTTTCTATCGAACTCATATAATCTCGTAACATAACTATGCCTGTTAAACCATTTAGAATATCGTTGGATACGCGGATAGTACACACGAGGTGTACTGAGCTATAATCTGTCAATTCCTATACATGTATGCTCATACGAGCTCTGAATCGGTATGCTCTTACGAGGTGTAAATGGTAAGCTCCTCCGAGTTGAATAACAGTAAGCTCATGCGAGCTGAGTATCGGTTAGCTCGTACGAGCTAAAATTTATAACCCTAATGACATGTCGTTTGTATCTTATAAATTCCTAAGGTTCAAATGGGGCTCAGTAATCGTCGTACTTCATGGGATATGCGATCGACATTTATATATGATGATAATGCAAATAATATACATCTAATCCAATCAAAGCATATAATTACACAATTTAATTACACGAACTTACCTCGACGAGTGTACGTAGATATGGAGGCAATTAATCTTATATTTTCTCTTTGCCTCGATCTAAGTCCGTACGAGGTCTGACTGGATCTATACGGATAAATTTAACTAATTCAATATAATTCACATTCAATTTATCCCAATATTTTGGCAAAATTACCATTTTCCCTTATACTTTAATTCATTTGCAATTTAATCCCTAGGCTCAAAAAATAAAATTCATGCAATTTAATCCTTACCCAATGTAACACCCCTAACCCGTATTTGGCATCAGAACAGGGTTACAGAGTATTATTGGAATTTATAGATTAATTAACAGACATTTCATTTCATTTAGCGTTCATATCAGAAATTAATCATGATCAAGCTTAAAGTCCTTATACAAGCTCTTAAGGCCCACAATATAAATTAAAAACAAGTTGGGACTTAATTGGGTACTCAGAAAATGTTTCAAAAAACATTTAAATTCTTCAAAGGTGCAGGGGACACACGCCCGTGTGGCCAGGTCGTGTGTCTCACACGGTCAAGAGACACGCCCGTGTCTAAGGCCGTGTGGACATTCAAAATAGGGACATACGACCATGTCCCAACCCGTGTCCAAACATGTGAGCTCTCTGACTTAGGTCACATGGCCAAGCCACACGCCCGTGTGCCAGGCCATGTGAGCATACTAACTTGTATTATTAAGGTGCAGGGGTCACACGGCCAAGCCACACGTTCATTTGCTAGGCCGTGTGAAAATTTTATTTTGCTCTGTTTTAAAAATACAGGGGACACACGGCTAAGACACCGTGTCTCTGCCCGTGTGGATGAGAATAGGCCATTTTACAAGCCATTTTTCTCACCCAATTTGGTGTCAACCTATAATCATCATTATGCATATCTACAAGCCATAATTAAGCATCCAAAACAAGTCAAAATCAAGCCTTAAATATATAATATATTTACATACAACCAATATTCCTCTAGGCACCTCAGATGACAGATTATAACACGTGTGTTCATGTATTCAATATTTTCATATGTATAACTAACTATATGCAAAATTGTACCCAAGGTTTACAAAGCTAATTTGCATTATTTCAAGCCAAGTCACTTACCTACCAAAACATACCATCTGGTGTCAAAATGTATTTTAAATAATAATATATTTAAATATATTTATACCTTATATATTAAGGTAGCGATTACTAATCAATTCATCACATCCCAAAACACATGTATATAAATACACTTTTAGCTAATATTTTACCTTTTTACCATACAATCATAAACCAAATCATACATCAATCATATAAGGCAAATAAGTGACTAATTTTAATAAAACACATATAGGCCAACATTTACCAAAATACCTATACATGCCATTATAACCAAAATTAACACATTCGAAAGTACCGATAGAACTAATGGATAGTGTGATATATCTTCGACAAGCTTCCAACCTGATCGAGCTTCCAATAATCTGGAAAGTAAAGGAAAATAACTACGTAAGCAGTGAATGCTTAGTAAGCTCGTATAAACTTTAATCATATCAATTAATTTCAAATATGAAATTTATTCATATTTGAATAATCTAATAATGATACCGCGATACTCATGAAGCTATATTTATCGACTCATAAGATGAATAAATCTAATGTATCACTTTTACATGTTATCCTAGCATGGTAGGATTTTAAACAACTTTAAACTCTTCTAAATTTCTTTATCTTCATTTGCATTTCTTTACTTTTCACACTCATTCCATGTGCATAACACACAAGTCATAATCATAATATTCAACCATAGGCACAAGTTAGTGCATTTAACATAGCCTTTCTCGAATTATTCCCATGATAAGTTGTTTCATAAGTAATTGCACAATTTAAGCCTTACCACTCTTTCATGAGCACTTGCATATTTTCTCTTGAGTACTTACCATTTCAGTGCATCATGTAAATAAACATATTACCATTCAATCAATAGCATGGCACTTGGCTAAGCATCAACAACAACACTTGTTAGCGTACTTTCACATATTCCATATAAATCAACATTGATAAACTTAAACGGGAAGCTCAAGTGAGCCATGTAACGGGAAGCTCCGAAGAGCCATTAATGTGAAGCTCACAAAGAGCCTTTAATCGGGAAGCTCATAAAGAACCATATATCGGGACACTCATAAGAGCTGCGGTGTGTCCACAACACATGTAGGATCACAACTAAATTGAGATGCTCCGAAGAGCTAATAACGGGAAGCTTGCAAGAACCATATAACAGGAAGCTCTTGAGAGCTAAATATCAAGATGCTCATGAGAGCTAATAACGGGACACTCTTTCGAGTTGTGGTGTGTCCGCAACACATGCAGGACCACAACCAATTCGGGAACCTTGTATCCATCGAATTTTATTTATTCAAACGAGACTTAATATTTTTTGGGCATTGTTGGCTATGCAGAAATATACAACCTTCAATTCAAACATATAAATATACAAACTTTAGTTACATGAACTTACCTAGCTGAATTGCAGAAATATTAAGTTTCAGGAGCATATTGGCAATTTTCCATTGTCCTCGATTTTCCACCCGATCATGATCTAAAATAATAATTTCATTCAATATATTAATTTAGACAATAAAAAAATTCATTTCATGTAATTAGGTTATTTTTGACATTTTTATAAAATTTCCCCTAAAGTTTTAATTTTATTTAATTTAGTCATTAAGCCCAAACCATGCAAATTAACCATTTTTAATACAAACCCAAGCTAGCCAAATATTCATGGCATTCAATACAGCCCATTTTTGCAATAATTTCACAACAAATCTTTGTATTTTTACTATTTCAATAATTTAATCCCTAATCGGAAAATTCATCAAAATCACTTAATAAAATACTTTTAACTAACAACTAATATTTCAAATTCAGCATTTAACATCAAGAATCATATAGATTCATCAATGGAAACATCCAAAATCTTTAACAAAATCAAAAACAAAGGTAAGGTTTAGTTGAACCTAATTGTAACAATCTCAAAAATATAAAAATTACAATAAACGGGTAATAATTGAACTCACATGAAGCAAAATTGAAGAACTAGCTTAAGGAGCTCTCCTTTCTCTGTTTTGAACGAAACTTTGAAGAAGAAAGTATCTAGAAACCTTTAAATTCAATTTGTTTTATTTTTAGTTTCACCAAAATTATAATTTTGCCATTGAATGACTTTATTTTATTTTCTTTTTTTCTCTTATGCCGCCTCATCAATATATTTTAGGCATATTTATTCCTTAAGTCCTCCCTTGTTTATTAGTTAGACCATTTAATCACTTATTTCTTATAATTAACATGTTTTGTACCTTTTTCCATTTAGTTCTTTTAATTAATTAACTATTAAAACGTTAAAATTTTTCAACGAAACTTTAATAACACCTTATTGACACTCTGTAAATATTTACAAAAATATTTATGGCTCGGTTTATAGAAACGAGGTCCCATTACCTCATTTTCTAAAACCACTTGAACTAAGCTTTTATCAGTCGAACGCAATAATTCATTATAAGACATAGATTACTAATTCAAAAATATTTTTAAAACTATATTTCACTTGTAAATATTAAATAATAAAATTTACGAGCTTACTCACCGGATATGGTGGTCTTGAACCACTATTTCCGACACCACTGAAAATCGGGCTATCACACCCAAGCCTAGCCAATTTTTAAACATATTAATAGCATCCCATATATTTCATAAATTCACAATTTTACCATACAATATTCTCTATTTTTCAATTTAATCCCTATTTGACAATTTTACTAAAAATTCCTTTACAAAAGTTGTTTATCTAACAACAACCATTCATTATCTACCATCAAACTTCAAAAATCAAGCATGCTCATCAATGATAAATAGTTTAACAATTTTACAAATTAGTCCCCGGGCTAGCTAGATTAAGCTACAACGATCCTGGAAACATCAAAATCATAAAAAAAACGGTTTAAAATTGCATACCTAATTGAAGGAATTAAAGATGGTCAAATAACCTAGCCTGCATGGTTTTATCTTCTCCCATTTTAGGTTGAGAAAGATGAGCCTAAGATAATGGTTTTATTTTATTACTTTTATTTTAACTTTATTTGTCATTTATTAATTAAATACTTAATTATCCTTTAAAATAATTAAATTTTACACAATTGCCAAACCATTATCATCCACTAACATACTAATGGGCTAATTACCAAAATAATACCTTTAGCTATTAGAACTCAACTTTTGCACTTTACACGATTTAGTCCTTTTTACCAAATTGAACATGTAAACAATAAATTTTCTTAACGAAATTTTTATATGGTATTTCTATCATATTGTAGGCAATAAAATAATAATAAAATAATTTTTTTGACATCGAATTTGTGGTCTCGAAACTACTGTTTTGATTTCACTGAAAATGGGCTGTTACAGACCCCTTAGCGTTCAAGTGTCTCGTTAGGATATATGTAGGGAATGCATAATAAGACAATGGAGCCTCACTTGCCAAATCAATGAGCAACTGTTGAGGAACCCTCATGGAAAGGATGTTGGAAAAAATCCAATTTGAAAATGGTTTTCTTGCACAATGAAAAAAAATCAAATTTTAAAATTGAGCTGGTTTGTGATATTTATAGCCATAAACTTTTTCCCGAAATAATACCAATGCTTTGAGCGAGACAGATCCTAGACATTTTCAACTTTCAACCGAAATAATACCACAAACTATTTCGAGTATGGGTTCGAAGAATTTTGAATCTAACACAACCAAAAATAATTTTCTTACTTTTAGCGGGAAAGTAAATCTCCTTCTCTTATAAAATCTCTTATAAAAATTGATAGAATTGTTATTCCGAAAAAATAGATTTTATATGTAGAAATAAATTCTCACTATTTTCAGAAAGAATAAGAATATCTTAAAGTTGTGTATTTTAGCCCTACTAGTGCCATCTATTTAAAGGGAAAGATAGAGAAACCCTAGTTGAATTAGTATAATACAAAAATACTTATTTAATAGAAAAATCAATCTCCTAGTTGAACTAGGAGAGAGGGGACTAATCCTAGTTAATAATACTAGGATTGTCAACTCTCATCCTTAATATGGTGGATTTTAGGGCTCTCTTGTATCGAATTCAATTATATGTGCTTTCTAGACAATTAACTCATCACTTTATAATTTAATCCAACCCAATAAATGTTTTTTACTTTCCAAAATAAATGTTATTTATTAAATTAATTTAAATTAATAAATTTTCTAATTAAAAATTTTCTCAATCAATTCTAATTCCATTAAAATCATGAAAACTTTATTGCAAAAGAACCTATGAGAAAATATAATTAATTTTTACATTCAATGGATTTATAATAGTCAATTAGTTTGATTCCATTTTCAAATGCAATTAATTAAATAATAGCATGAAAAACTTAAATTGATCCTTAGGTCATTTTTATACTTAGTAAGAAACCACATTATTTTTCGAATGTAACCAGTTTATCCAATTTTATCATTTCTATTCATTTTTGGTTCTAACAAGTTAATGAAAGGACAGGTTGGACATGTGTAATTATGAATCAAATGATTTATGATTAAGTTCCACCTTTTCACCTATTAATTATACACTCATTTAGTCACAAAGTCATCCTACTATAGTAACATGACTGAACCCTCCCTAATAACATACCATTACGAAAGCTACTCGATCAATGCTCGTCCAATGACCTTGTCATAAGTGTGTTACCCTCATAGGATATCATTAATCTTTTTTGGATAAATCCTTTCTGCCAATATGATCCTATTTTATCTCACGGTAGCCATCTTCTTTCATGAAAAGTTAATTACTATCAAATAGTAATTAAGTCATTCATCACAAAGATGAACGACTTGTGGCCACGTTTACTTTTCATCTATCATGTAATGCCAATGAGATGATATCATTTACCCACGTCTTGGGCTATGAATTCCACTATTTTGAATGATGCTATATACTACAGAAGTCGTATACCCAATGCACCAGCTTTCAATTCCTTATTTATTTGTACTTAGGCTTTTACTTACATCAAAGTATATGAGTCACGTATACATACTCCATCATCCACTCAGAATTAAGGTATGCCACACCATGAGCGTCACAAGTGAAAAAAATTAAGAACGAATCCAAGATCTATTCTACTTGGGTCTTGTCTAATGTACTGGTAGTCCACTCAATCCCATCTATGCCTTTATCTTCTAGGAGTGATCCGCTCTGGTGCTCAAGATAAAACTCTTCCCAATTGGACTTGATAGAAGACATATTAGTATTTCAATCAATCATTTTCTATTAGACTAATGACATGTTTAGGTTTTCCAACTAATATAAGCTATTTTTTTCATTTTTATAATCTGAGAACGTAATACCACTTAGTATTAGTTAAAATTAGACAACTAGTGAGCTAATATTTGTTTCCATTTTTCTTTGCATACAAAATGTAACCCCCTAAACCTGACCCAGACATCATGGTCAAATCTTGAAGATTACATTTGTAATGCCCTGAATAATTTATTTTTGTTTCTGTAAAAACTTGACGCAATTGTGTATCAGCTTTAGTGGTTAAGTGTTCTGGGTGTGTTTGAGAGGTCTTGGGTTCAATTCCCACTTTTGGAAATTTTTGTTATTTTTTATCTGAGCCTTACCTTTGTTGAGTGGACTTACATAAAATTTTTTGATAATCCATATTAGAATGAGCCTACTGGTTTGAGTGGTAAGGGAGTTAGAGTGTTGGGGTCTTGTGTTTGAATCCCTGCGTGAGCATGGATGTTATTTTTGCTCAGTTGCATAAGAGAGTTTGGGTGGAGTTCGAATTCTGAGTTAGTTGTTTTTAGTGGGATAGTGAGGAGGGATTTTTGGGATATCTTTTTTATTTTTATTTTCTTTTTCAAAATTCCTCTCTTTCTAAGAAAACTGACGTCAAATTCTCTTTCGCTTTTCTCTGTTCATTTATTCCTCACTTTTTTGTTACTTCCTCTATTTTGTTTCGATCCATCAACGAATCTTGGGATTTTGTTATTTTTTTCCTTTCGATTGTTTGTGGTGAATCGTGAAGTACGAGGCTTTCCTCTTGTGGATTTGTAGTCAAAATCGTTCGGGGTGTTAGGGTAAGTGATGAGTGTTTGAATCAAAATTTTATTGGTTTTGTGGTTTCAAATTAATCATGAATTAAGATTGATTTTAGAGTTTGGTTTGTTGATTTTAGGTTCTAGTAATCTCGAGTGTATTTTTGCATAAAAATCGAGACAGGTATGTATTCAAAATGCAAAAAATTGAACTTCGCAAAAGCCAAAAAACTATTTTGTCGATGCCACACGGGCGTGTGGTCGCCCGTGTGGTTGGTTGTTTACGAGACACTGCCGTGTGATTAATGAGGGCATGGTCGTACGAAAGACACAGTCGTGTGGTGGTGTGAATGTGGCTGTGTGGGCCATACGGGATAGGCCAAGTTGGGCGTACGGGCCATACGAGTATGTGGGTTTTGGGCCATTCTGTGTGGGGTGCCACATGGGCAAGGCAAAACTGGGCGTGTGGGCCCACACAGGCAATCCACACGGGCATGTGAGCCCAAATTTTTGAAATTCTCCCTAGGGTCGCACGGGTCATTCCAATTGACTGTGGGCCTATCGTTGGGACGGTAAGGGCTAACCAAACCCTAGATTATGTGATTTGATATTCTGATAGTATGCTCTGAGTAGGACACTTTTATACATGTCTGACTATTCTGATATATGTATATCTGATATTTGTATACAAGCATGATAATCATGTTATATCTGTATTTGAATCTATATTATGTATCTGTTTTTTGGGTGGGATTGTATATTTGGAGGAACTGTTATAAAAGGCAACCATAGCCTATATTCTGGCAGCTTGGCTGCATATTATCTAATATATGTCGTAATGACACAATATGGTGTGCAGGGATAGGTGGGTGTTTTTAACCCCATATAATGTGTTGGGATGGTCGAAGATTATGTGTAAAGGATGGGGGCAGGATTCTGCAAATCTGATTTTATTATTTGTTTCAGTAAAGGACTTAGGTTTGATCTGAATCTGAATATATATGTGATTTCTGTATAAATTGTATGTCTATTTCTGTTGGGTTACACATCGAGTTTATGAAAACTCACTTCTATTTGTCTGTTCTGTTTAGGTAATCCACAGGCTTAGGCAGATTGGTGCGGCGGAGATTCAACGGTGACCACTCGACCGTAAACTATTTAAACTTAGAAATTTATGGTTTTTAACTGTTGATTTTTCGTTTGTTTGATAATTTGCATGATTCGATAAAATGTTTTATGAAAACAATGGACTTACGCAAATAAAGGTTTGTTTGATAATTTTGAAAATGTATTGATTTTATTAAACCTCCGTTGTAATATGTGTTTTGGCAAATGAACTAATTAAATGACGTATTCAGTAATAATCATGATTACCGAAACAACTCAATTTTCAAAACCCTTTTCTTGTGACATTTTTAGATTTGACAATAACGGCTAGTCTGGGTCTAGGGTGTTACATTTACTGGTATTAAAGCCAGTTTGCAAAACTCAGGCTGTGAAATTTTGGGTTTCAAATTGTGTTTCAAAAAAAAAAGAACTGATTTTCAAATAATTTGGGTAATTTGAGGAAGTATATGGTACACCGAGTCTCCGGGGCCGATCCTGTAAGTATTTTTGAATTTTTGATAGAATATTCTGAAAACACTGTAGTTAGTACTTTCTGAAACTATACTGAAATAGTTAGAGATTGAAACCTTTGAAAAAAATTCTAAACTTCTGATAATTTACGCATAAAATATCTGGTAATAAATATCGGAGCTGATGCATAAAATTTTATAAAGTAGATAAAATTTGAAATATACGATGAGCATTCATGAAACTTGCGGGCGTGCTATTCGTGGCTGTGGTAGAGGCCGTAGGGGAGCTCAAGCTGAGTCCTCCTCTCTGGAGAGTATGCCAAACTTAGATACTAGGTCTCAAAGCCATTCTGCTAGGGACGATGCGCTATCCCAAGCCATGTTAAGCATATTGGAGAGGGTCGTTGGACCCCATTCTAGATCTGGGGGTCAAGGGTCGATAACTGAACGACTCCAGTCCAATGGTGCTAAGCTGTTTAGGGGTGTCACTAGAGACGCCTCTACTGTGGCCAAGTATTGGTTGGAGGCCACCGAGAGGTTCATGAATGATATACACTGTACACCCGAGTAGAAACTTAAGGGTGTAGTCTCTTTACTTCTCGACGAGGCATATCAGTGGTGGTTATCGGTTGAGGAGGGTACTCAGCCTGATTATCTAAATTGGGATTTCTTCAAGAATTTCAGGGAAATATGTGGGCGCAAGCTATATAAATGCTCGTAGGCATGAGTTCGTGAATTTCACGCAATGTGATAGATTAGTGGCCGAGTATGAGGCCGATTTTTTGAGGTTGAGTCGCTACACTTGAGGCATGGTGGCGTCTGAGTATGAGAGGTGCGTCCAGTTTGAGGATGGCTTAAGGGATAATTTGGGGGTACTGATTGCTCCACAGAGGGAGCAAGAGTTCGCGATTTTGGTTGAGAAGGCAAAGATCACCAAATAGGTTAAGCGCGTGGAGCGCTAAAATAGGGACTGTGAGAGAGGAAATAATAAGAGGGAGTTAGAGCCCTCTAATTCTGTTTAGAGGCCTAAGAAAAAGGTCAAACCTGATGGCCAGATTAGAGTGGGTGTTCCTGTGGCTCCTACTGGGATTCAGCCATATGGAGATTATGGTAGGCGCCATCTAGGCTAGTGTTAGAAGAGGTTGGGGGCTTATTTAAGATGTGGATCTTTGGAGCACCGTATTAAAGAGTGTCCATAGCAGTCTGATCAGATGCAAGCTTCGGGACTGAGTTCTGTACAGCCTCAGAGGGTAGTATAGCAGCCACCTAGGAGTTGTGGACCTGCTAGAAGTGCTAATGGTATGAGCCGTGGACAGAAAGCACTGAGCAGAGGTGCCAATCAGAGAGAGGCAAGGCAATCTGCATTGGCTTATGTTACTCGACACTGAGAGGATAAAGATGCTCTTGATGTTATCGCGGGTACGTTCCTTATTTTTAATGTACCTTATACTGCTTTCATAGACATAGGTTCTACACACTCCTATGTATGTAGTATTATTTTTGAGAACCTGGGGATTTCTGTTGATAGCACTTCTAGTGAGATCACTGTATTGAGTTCGTTGAGGCATTCTGTTCGGGTTAGTAAACTCTATAGGGATGTTTTGTTAGAGGTGCAAGGGGCTATATTTCTAGCAAATTTGATAGAGTTACCATTTGGGGAGTTTGATTTGATTCTGGGTATGGATTGGTTGGTTGAGCATCGAGTCAGCTTGGATTGTGCATCTAAGAGTGATGTTCTAAAGACTGAGGATGATAAGGAGGTGGTTGTGATCGGTGAGCATCGAGATTATCTGTCTAATGTGATCTCCGCTCTTGTAGCTGAGAAACTGGTTTGAAAAGAGTGTGAGGTGTATATTAGAACAGTGAGGGATTTTGAGGATGTCTTTCTTGAGGAATTATCGGGTTTACCTCTGAATCAAGAAGTTGAGTTCAGTATTAACCTTCTATTGGGTACAACTTCGGTGTTTATCACTCAATACTGTATGACACTGAAGGAGCTTACAAAGCTTAAGCCTCAACTTCAAGAGCTTCTGGACATTATGAGTTCCGAGTTATGCCTTTTGGACTGACAAATGCTCCTGCTAAATTCATGGATCTGATAAACTGAGACTTTTAGCCATACTTGGATCAGTTCGTCGTGGTCTTCATCGATGATATTTTGGTTTACTCTAAGATCGAGGATGAGCATGATGAGTATCATAGAGTAGTGCTTCAGATACTCCGTGAGAAACAACTTTACGCTAAGTTGAGCAAGTGTGAGTTCTGGTTGCGTGAGGTGACTTTCTGGGGCATGTGGTTTCTACTGAGGGGATCTGAGTTGATTTGAGAAAAATTGAGGTTGTGCTTGAATGGAAACAACCTAAGAATGTATCTGAAATTCACAGTTTTCTAGGTCTTGCGGGACATTATCGGTAATTTTTCGAGGGGTTCTCTCTGATTGCAGCTCCTTTGACTAAGCTTCTTGGCAAGGGTGTTCCTTTTGTTTGGACTGATGCGCAACAATCAAGTTTCGAGAAGCTCAAGTCTATTCTGACTCAGGGTCCTATTCTGATACAACCTAAATTTCGTAAAGAATTTGTGGTATTCAGTGATGCGTCGCACATTGATTTGGTATGTGTACTGATGCAAGATGGTAAGGTTGTGGCTTATGTGTCCCGTCATCTTAAGACACACGAGGGGAATTATCTGAAGCATGATCTTGAGTTGGCTGTGGTGGTTTTTGTGTTGAAAATATAGAGGCACTATCTATATGGTGAGAGGTGTATTATCTACACTGATCACAAAAGCCTCAAGTATCTCTTTACCTAGAAGGAGTTAAATTTTAGGCAGCGTCGATGGATTGAGCTGCTCAAAGATTATGACTATACGATAGAGTATCATCTTGGTAAGGCCAATGTGGTGGCCGATGCTCTAAGTTGTAGAGTGATGACTAATTTGATAGCAATGTTCGCTCTCTTTAGTCTATTTGATGATGGGAGTCTATTAGCTGAGTTGCAAGTTAAGCTGACTTGGATTGGTCAAATTCGAGATAAGCAGTTAGGGGATGAGTCTCTGGGTTTCTGGTTCCGTCAGATTGAGAGTGGCAATAGTTTAGACTTTGGGTTGAATAAAGATGGTATTCTGTGTTTCTGAGGTCGAATCTGTGTGCCAAATGATTCTGACTTGAGGCAGTCGATTCTAAGGGAGGCGCATAGTAGCCCTTATGCTATGTATCCCGGTGGTAATAAGATGTATCACGATCTTCGTGAGTGGTACTGATGGCTGGGTTTGAAGCATGAGGTTATGAATTTTGTTGCTCAATGTCTGACGTGCCAACAAGTTAAGGCTGAACACTAGTTACCTTCGGGTTTGTTACAACCCATTAAGATTCCTTTATGGAAGTGGGAACGAGTAACGATGAACTTCATTAGTGGGTTTCCCTTGAAACCCATTAAGAAGGATTCTGTTTGGGTCATCGTGGACCGATTGAGCAAGTCTGCTCATTTTATTCTGGTTCGGACAGACTATTCTTTGCAGAAGCTACCGAAGCTTTATATCTCTGAGATTGTAAGACTGCATGGGGTTCCTGCTTCGATAATTTCTAATAGAGATCCTCGCCCCACTTCTCAGTTCTGGAAGAAATTGCATGAGTTTTTGGGTTTGATATTAGACTGGATTTGACTTTTGAGGAAGAGCCATTCAGATTCTCGGTCGTGATATTAAGGTTCTGAGGAGGAAGTCCATTTTGTTAGTAAAGGTTTTGTGGCAAAATCATGGCACTAAAGAAGCTACGTGGGAACCTGAGGACTCGATGCGTCAGCAGTATCCTCATATGTTCTGATCAAGTAAATTTTGAGGTTGAAATTTCTTTTAGGAGGTAGAGTTGTAACGCCCTGAATAATTTATTTCTGTTTTTATGAAAAACTTGACACAACTGTGTATCTGCTTCAGTGTTTAAGTGTTCTAGGTGTGTGTGTAAGGTCTTGGGTTTAATTCCCACTTTTGGCAATTTTTGTTATTTTTTATCTCAATCTTACCCTTGTCGAGTGGACTTACATAAAATTTTCAGTTAATCTATATTGGAATGAGCCTATTGGTTCAAGTGGTAAGGGATTTAGAGTGTTGGGGTACTATGTTCGAATCCCTGTATGAGCGTAGATATTATTTTGCTCAATTGCATGAGAGAGTTTCGGTGGAGTTCGAATTTTGAGTTAGTTGTTGTTAGTGGGATAGTGGGGAGGAATTTGAGGGATTTTTGGGATATCTTTTTTATTTTTATTTTATTTTTCAAAATTCCTCTCTTTATAGGAAAACTGACGTCAAATTTTCTTTTGCTTTCCTTTGTTCTTTTATTCCTCACCTTTTTTGTTACTTCCTTTATTTTTCTTTGATCCATCAACGAATCTTAGTATTTTGTTGTTTTGTTTTCTTTCGATTGTTTGCAGCGAATCGTGAAGTGCAGGGCTCTCTTATTGCGAATTTATAGTCAAAATCATTCGGGGTATTAAGGTAAGTGATGAGCGTTTGAATCAAACTTTGTTGGTTTCGTGGTTTCAAATTAATCGTGAATTAAGACTGATTTTGGAGTTTGGTTTGTTGATTTTAGGTTCTGGTGATCTCAGGTGTGTTTTTGCATCAAAATTGAGATAGGTGTGTACCCGAAACGCAAAAAATCGAACTTCAATAAAAGCTGAAAAACTATTCTGTTGACGCCACATGGGCATGTGGTTGTCCGTGTGCGAGACACGACTGTGTGATTGATGAGGGCATGGCCATGCGCAAGACATGACCGTGTGGTGGTATGAGTGTGGCTGTGTGGGCCACACGAGCTAGGCCAATTGGGCGTTTGCGCAACATGGGCAATTCACACAGGCATGTGAGCCCAAATTTTTGAAATTTTCCCTTAGGTCACACAAGTCGTTCTGATCCACTGTAGGCCTACCGTAGGGTCGGTAAGGGTTAACCAAACCTTAGATTATGTGATTTGATATTCTTATAGTATGCTCCGAGTAGGACACTTTTATGCATGTCTGACTATTCTGATATATGTATATCTGATATTTGTACACAAGCATGATAAGCATGTTATCTGATATGTGTCATAATGACACAATACGGAGGATTGCATATATGGAGGAAGTGTAATCTGATCTGAATCTGTATTATGTATGTAATCTGACACAATACACAAGCATGATAAGCATGTAATCTGTATCTGAATCTGTATTTTGTATCTGTTTTTGGGGTGGGATTGTATATATGGAGGAAATGTTCTAAAAGGCGACCCTCGCCTATATTCTGGTAGCTTGGCTACATATTCTCTGATACGTGTCGTAATGACACAATACAGTGTGTAGGGATGGGTGGGTGTTTTTAACCCCACATGGTGTGTTGGGATGGTTAAAGATGGTGTGTAGAGGATGGGGTTAGGATTCTGCATATCTAATTTTGTTATCTGTTTCTGTAAAGGACTTAGGTCCGATCTGAATCTGAATGTATATGTGATTTCTATATAAATTGTATGTCTATTTATGTTGGGTTACACGCTGAGTTTACGAAAACTCACATATATTTGTCTGTTCTGTTCAGGTAATCCATAAACTTAGGTGGATCGGTGCGGCGGAGACTCAACGATGACCACTGGACCGTAAACTATTTAAACTTAGTAATTTATGGCTATTTATAATTTTGGATTCATTTGAGAGTTTCTAATTTCTGGGACTCTTTGGACTGTATGGTTTTTAACTGTTGATTTTTTGTATGTTTGAAAATTTGCATGCTTCGATAAAATGTTTTATGAAAATGATGGTTTTACGCAAATAAAGGTTTTTCTAAAAATACAAACCAGATTTAGAAAATGTATAGATTTTATTAAACCTCCGCTGTAATATGTGTTTTGGCAAATGAACTAATTAAATGATGTTTTCAGTAATAATCACGAATGAATATGAGTTACTAAAGTTGAACGGTTTATCGAAACAACTCAATTTTTAAAACCCATTCCTTGTGACATTTCCAAATTCAGCAATACATTTAAAATTAGTATTTCGATGTACTTTGAGAAAAGTTGAGTAGCGTCTAGAAACTTCCTTTTGGGAAGAAATTATCAGAAACTGATTTTACTTAGAAAATTTCAAGTTTCAAATAATTACAGAAAACATCATATTTCGAGAAAATGTCACAGTGAGAAAATCTCTAAATATCCTTTGTTTTTTTAATCGTAATTTAACATATTTTATAAAATATCGAATAAGCAAGTAAATGAAATTAAGTTTAAAAAAATGTAGTCTTGAGTTTGAAATAATAACATCAAATTGAGTTTGTTGTTAAGTTTGGAAAATCCAGTTTTTCTTTACCAATTATTATAAATCGTCTTGAGGGATAGTTTTAAAAACCCAAATCATGCAATAAACATCCAAAACCCAAAATCCAAATAAAGAGTCTCATGCCACAGTCCACAATTATAAATAACAGTCCCGAAATACAAAATAAAGTATGATAGTTTATTTGAAAATAGTTGAATGCACCTCCGGAAGTTGAGCCTATATCTTAACCTCGATTATTATTTGAAAAATCAGAAACTTAAATGGGTGAGCCTTTAAAGCCCAGAGTGGGTCAATTTACAAATCAACAAAACTTAAGACAATATTTCAAAGGTATAGCAGATAGCATATATATATATAATCACATATTTATATACTTCAATATGCATAGTAATGATGTTGATGCAATGCTAGATATCACACCAATAATAACATTTCTTACCCATCTTCACTACACATCATAAATGAGTTTCCTAGAACTCGTCCATCCAATATCACACCAATAATATGGGCAAGCCATTAGATAATGTAGTCAAGCTGCCAGATACAGAATATTGTGGTCAAGCCTCCAAATTTACAAATATACTACCAGAATATGTAGTTTATTAAACTACCAGAATCTTCCTCCGTACAATCAAATCCCAATCCCATGAATGTAATATGGCATACATAATAGAATTTTTAGTGGCATGCTTTACATGTGAATTAGAATCAAAACAGTGGCGTGCTTAACATGCGAATCATATTCAATAGTGGCATGCTTAACATACGAATCAGATTATCAATAGAATAGTGACATGTTTATTTTTCATGCATATCAAATAACACTATATGTCACAATACATGAGTGTCAAAAAATCATATAACATCTTATTTAGAAGAAAAGTGCACAAGCACATTCACATTAACAAAGATTCGAAAGTTCATAATCACTTACTTGGAAATCCTCCGTTTTAACGGATTTATCAATCCATTTGAATACATATTGAATTAAAATATGTTCATGTTTTAGAAATACTTATAAAAATATTTATTATTAAACACATTAATTTAGTTAACAAACTATTTCACGGATTTTAAGTAGATTAAACCCCACACCTGAAATTGTACGTTTCGACAATATTGATTTTTTTTCCAATTCTAATGGAGTAGATCGGTCCTTAAATCCCTGGATTTGACAAAATTTAGTACCATATCAGCATAATGATATTTTCATGTATATTTCTCATTTTGGTGAATAAGTGAAAATACTTACTTAATCAGTTATCCAAATAACCTCTCTTCCAATACTTAGATTTCGGATCTGAGAGATTTATGGTTATCAATTCAAGTATGCAACAACAAATATTATCGTTAGAATCGACCTAATCGAAATGAAAAAAGTTGATTGGAATCGAAGGATTTACCAATACTTACGTAGTATTGAGAGAAAAGGGCTAAACTATTCCCACGATGATTCGATTAGAGAGGAGGATTCACAACTATCAATTACAATAAAATAAAAAGATGGTGAATTAGAAAAGGTTGTCGATAAAACCTTTCTAAAATCAAAATGTAATACTTGAAGGAATAAAAAAATTATTATGAAATAGAGGAGGAGAAGAGAACAAAAACGAAGAAAAAAGGTGCAGGATGATGGCACGATAGCGGTGGTGGTGGTGGTGGTTCAACGGTGGTGATGTAGTGGTGAGGTTGGCTAAATGAGGTGGATATGTGGAAGAAATATGGAGAAATGAGTTGGTTTTGAAGGTACAATGGAAGAAAAAAAAGAATAGGAGGAGCAAGGAGGAGGTGCAACAAAAGAGTGGAGGAGAGGAAAATGAAAAATAAAATAAAATGTATCATGTGTCTAGGTGTTAGAACGCCGGCACCCCTACGGCGTAGCGGAAAATTAAAACATTCGGCGATCCTAACCATGGATCCATGTGTAAGGAAAGAATCGGAGTGAAATAAAGGTTTCGAAATTACCGAATCTTTATTCTGAGTAGACAGCAATGCCTCAGCAACGAGTAATCTGATTTACTATCGAACCAAGCCGCAATCTATCGTGACTTCGGCCTCTACGTAATCCACCCAGTTGACCATGAACGGAAGGAATCCCCAAAAATATTTTGCAAAAAAAAACTTTGCTTTGACGGCTGCTAGACCCCAAACAAAGAAGAAACTGGATTTTTATATCTATTTTTAGGGTTTCTAGAAATTAAATAAATATAACTATGTTTTAAACTGAAAATTATAATTACATTAATTATAATAATTTCGGTAAACTATATATTTATTTGAATTTATATACTAACCAAATTCATGTTCTCATTATGCGTACAACAACCTTGTACATAATGTGTTCGATATTTGATTATCCAATTAAATTAATTCTATAATTAATTTAATTCAAGCGTCAACCAAACACAATACCAACTATGTTTTATTCTATTCATTTCAACTATAGGGTGTGACCTTGTAGGTTCTTGTAACGTTAGCAGTAATACTAGAACGATTCCAATGTTACAAACAATGAGTGGTACCTAGCAATGCATCATTGCTACCTAAGTCACAAGAAATCATGACTTGTCATAACCTTTTTATGATTAACCTTTCATGCAATAATCCTTAATTCCTTTATCTTTGGATTGGACACAAGTCATGGAATAATCACACTCGCATTGTCCATTCCATGTTCCTTGATATATTAAGTAGACCATGATATACAAATAAGTATGACATCTCATATCAGCTTATTTGAGTGGCCATGCATTTCTAGTCTCACTCAATCAAGTGGCCTAAGATATTACTCCCATTATGTAGGAGGGACTTATCCTATATCGATCGACCATATCCCTCTACATAAATCGTGGTATATCCTACACAGCCTTTATAGAACAACCAGTTACGATGTATGTTTGCCTGTATCAAAATAGACAACTCACGATGTTGGGATTATGATGATCTCAAGTCTGAGGATCATATACATATGAATCACTATGAGTAATGTTGTGACAATTACATAATAATCCAAGAAACATACTCATAACGGGTCAGTCCAATATCTTGTTCTCTAACACACATATTCATGCATCGATTTTTACATTCCATATCAATGACAACTCTTTATCATCAATCAACTACATGTTAGTCTTAATGCATTATTGTTGTCCTATCCAACAATGATACTTGACTAAGGACCTTTTAAGAATAATCATATTTCTCTCAGGACATTACTATAAAATAGTTTATTTATACACACAGAATAGAAACTAAAATAATAATGGTAAATTCTTTTCTTAATAAACATGATAAATCAAGTATGTTATTACAACAATCTCATGATTGATCTTTGGGCATACTCTAACAATCTCCCACTAGCACTAAGACCAATCACTTATATATCTAATAACAAGCGACTTAGTGTGACGATCATGCTTCTGTTGTGTTAGAGGCTTGGTTAGGGGATCAGCAATTTTATCATCTGTAGGTACTTTGCATATCTTTACATCCCCTCGATCGATAATCTCTCGAATAAGATGGTAGCGCCTAGGTATATGTTTGGATCACTGGTCAGATCTAGGCTCTTTAGCTTGTGCAATGGCTCCATTGTTATCACATCGGAGTTCTATAGCATCTGATATGCTAGGTACAACCTCTAGTTCAGTAATGAACTTCTTGATCCAAACCGCTTCCTTTGCTTCCTCACTGGCTGCAATATACTCGGCCTCTGTTGTAGAATCAGCTACTGTATTTTGCTTTGAACTCTTCCAGCTCACAGCACCACCATTAAGGTAAAACAAAAAACCTGATTGTGATCAAGAATCGTCCTTGTGGGTTTGTAAGCTGGCAACAGTGTAACGTTTTGCACTTAATTCTTCCTCACCTCCATATATTCGGAACGTATCCTTAGTTCTTCTTAAGTACTTAAGGATATTCTTGACTGTGGTCCAGTGAACTTCACCGGGATCTACTTGGTACCTGCTCGTCATACTTAAGGCATATGAGACATCTAGACAGGTACATAACATGGCATACATTATAGATCCAATAGCGGAAGCATATGGAATTTTACTCATGTGTTCTCTCTCTTGTGGAGTTGCAGGATACATTTCCTTCGAGAGTGAAATATCATGTCTCATAGGTAGGAATCCTCTCTTAGATTCTTCCATACTGAACCTTTTCAGTACTTTATCTATGTATGTACTTTGGCTTAGACCTAGTAGTCGTTTTGATCTATCTCTATAGATCTTCACTCCTAAGATGTAAGTGGCTTCACTCAAGTCCTTCATAGAAAAACAATTTCCTAATCAAGTCTTAATAGACTACAAGGTAGGTATGTCATTTCCTATGATAAGTATGTCATTCACATACAATACCAAGAATATTATAGTGCTCCTACTAACTTTCTTGTAAACACATGGCTCATCTTCATTTTTGATAAAAATGAACTCTTTGATTGCATCGTTAAAATGAAGATTCCAACTTCGAGAAGCTTGTTTTAATCCATAAATGGATATCTGTAGCTTACATACCTTTCTAGCATCCTTTGGATTGACAAAACCTTCAGGTTGTATCATGTATTCATCCTCTTCAAGTTTCTTGTTAAGTAAAGTTGTTTTGACGTCCATCTGCCAGATTTCATAGTCATGAAATGCAGCTATAGCGAGCAAGATCCTGATGGATTTAAACATAGCTACAGGAGAAAAAGTTTCATTATAGTCAACACTATGAACTTGGCGAAAACCTTTAGCAACTAATTGCCCATTGTATGTTTGTACATTACCATCCATGTCGGTTGTCTTTTTGAAAACCCACTTGCACCCTATGCGTTTAACCCCTTCTGGTGGATCAACCAAAGTCCATACTTGGTTTTCATACATGGAATCCATCTCAGATTTCATGGCCTCAAGCCATTTCTCAGAGTTTGGGCTCGTCACCGCTTCTTGATAAGTCCTAGGCTTATCTTGATCTAGAAGTAGAATGTCACCATGCGTTGTAACGAGAAATCCATATCTCTCAGGTGCTTGGCGTTCTCTTAAAGATCTACATGGTGGTTGTGTTTCTACAACATTTACTTGTTCCTCAATTTCTTGTGGAACTTGCTGTTTTTCTATCTCTGGTTCAGTGGTATTTTGTGATTCTCAAATTTCTTCAAGTTCAATCTTTTTCCCATTCCTTTTCTAGAAACAAATTCTCTCTCTAGGAAGACACCAGCCCGAGCAACAAGTATTTTGTTCTCAGTGGGATTAAAGAAATAATATCCTTTGGTTTCTTTCGGATTCCCTACAAAAACACACTTTTCAAATTTGGGTTCAAGCTTAGTAGACGTTTGACGTTTAACATAAGCTTTGCAACCCCAAATTTTCATAAAAGACATATTGGGACATTTCCCAGTCCACATCTCATATGGTGTCTTTTAAACTAATTTAAATGGAACACGATTTAGTGTGAAAGCAGCTGTCTCAAGTGCATGTCCCCAAAAGGAAGTCGGCAGATCAGTATGACTCATCATGGATCGAACCATGTCTAACAAAGTTCGATTTTTTCTTTTAGAAACTCCATTCCATTGAGGAGTACCAGAAGGAGTAAGTTGTGATACAATCCCACATTGCTTCAAAAGATCATCAAACTTTAAGCTCAAATACACCCCACCTCGATCAGATCGAACTGTCTTGATAGTTTTACCTAGTTGATTTTGTACTTTATTTTTGAATTCCTTGAACTTTTCAAGGGACTCAGACTTATGGCGCATGAGATAGACATACCCATATCTACTGAAATCATTAGTGAAAGTAATGAAGTAGTGAAATCCTCCTCTATCCTATGTATTTATTGGCCCACAAACATCAAAATGTATTAGGCCCAATAAATCACTAGCTCGTTCACTTTTACCAGTAAAATGAGATTTAGTCACCTTTCCCAATAAGCAAGATTCACATAATTCAAATTGTTCAAAAAAAATGAATCCAAGAGACCATCTTTATGTAGCTTGGATATGCGTTCCTCACTTATGTGGCCCAAACGACAATGCCATAGATAAGTTTGATTTGAGTCATTTATTTTCGATCTTTTAGTATTTATGTTGTAAATGGGATTCATTTGATCTAAAATATAGAGGCCATTAATCAATTGTGCCGAACCATAGAAAACATTATTGAGATAAAAGGAACAACAATTATTCTTAATAATTATCTCAAAACCAATTTTGTCTAAACAAGAAATTGAAATAATGTTTTCAGTCAAACTAGGCACATAATAACAATCCTCTAAACATAAACCAATTCCACTAGGCAAAGATAAATTATATGCTCCCACAGCTAATACGACAACTTTTGCTCCATTTCCAACTCGTAGGTCCACATCTCCTCTAGCCAAAGTCCTACTCCTTTGTAGTTCCTGTACAGAAGTACAAATGTGAGAACCACAACCAGTATCTAATACTCATGAAGAAGTAGTTGGTAAATTAATATCAGTAACATAAATACCTGAAGCAGACGTTTCGCTTATTTTGGCCCTCTTGACTTCCTCAAGATAGCCTTTAGGTCTCAATGCAGCCTTTACTTTTCTAGGCTTGGGCCTACCTTTGCCCTTGGGCTTTGTCTAAATTTTGGCCTTGCCCTTGCCCTTGTTATTACGGATCATCAGTATAGGCTTAGGTCCAACCTTTTTCATGTTGCCTTCAGTAGTTCGTAACATACTGAGCAACTATGGCAGAGTCTTATCAATTTCATTCATATTGAAATTGAGCACAAACTGGCTGTAGCTATCCGGAAACGATTGCAGAATAACATCGGTGGTCAACTATTGGCTCAATGGAAACCCAAGCTTAGACAAGCTTTCAATAAGCTTTCAATATAGCCAATCATCTTACGGACATGAGGTCCTACTGAGCTTCCTTCAGCCAGTTTACATTGGAATAGGGCCTTAGAGATATTGAACCTCTCTTGCTGTGCTTGCCCCTGATAAAGTTCTTTCAGGTGCTCAATCATTTCATAAGCAACCATGTCCTCATGTTTCTTTTGAAGCTCACGATTCATAGTGGCAAGCATAAGACATCCAACGTCTACCATGTCATCGAGATGCTTCTTGTAAGCATCTCTATCAGCCCTCGAGGCATTAGCGGGTGGTTCGTTAGGAACCAGTTGTTCAATGACATATAATTTTCGTTCTTATTTGAGGACAATCCTCAAGTTATGGAACCAGTCAAGAAAATTCAAACCATTCAATATGTCCTTCTCAAGGACCGATCACAATGAGAGTGTATTAGTGTTTGCAGCCATAATGTATCTACAACAATAAAATATGCGTGTGTAAATTTATCAAATTTATATCAATCATTAAAAGGACTATATTAAAAGATGTTCCCAGTATTTTATTACAAAATTAATAACCCTCATATATTAGTTTCGGAAAGACTTTCTCGAAAAGTATTTCAAGTGGGTTAAGGATCCATATTTCACCTCCTCTTAAGTAAGCTTTGGCTTTACTCTCAAGATTATGGTTATCTAGGTAAGCAACACTTGCTAATTACATCATATGTAACTCCTAAAGTTTGGTGAACAACTCTTGTTCTAATCATCTTATGATTTATCCAAATTACTTGCCTCTAGGTTTCTAATCCTATTAGAATAACCTAGTTAAGTCCTTAACCAATTTTAACCAGTGAATATCACTTGTTTATTCTTTACGTTTAACCAAGATAAATACTAGTACTTCGCTTCAGTAGAACCTACACAATATTGATCGAGGCCTTAAAGAGGGCAAAATTGGAAGGCTATATTGACTTAATATTTTAATAGAGGGATTTTGTTAAGGTTATTCTATCTCACCAATTATGGTTTACCTTAGTCCATTTAGCTATTTAGTTTATCTCATCAATTAATGTGGTTCATTATTATCAAATTTTAACATATTTAAAATTTGGCATGCTTTAGACATCCATAGCATCTCATACATGAATAAATAAAGCAATAAATAAATGCAATAGTTATATCCCATAAACTAATGTGGTGCAACCCAAGCCAATGGGAGAACCAAAAGGAAACCTAAAAGTGTAAGCCGTTTCACAAGCTATCGATCCACACTAGTTGGCCCATCTTCCTTCTCGTCTAGCCCACAACAACTCTTGTAAATTACAATATGCAAAAACTCGTTTTACATACGAGGGAGTAAGATGAGAAGAGAAATACAAGAGAATAGCAGTAAGGCACGACACGCAGGCCGTATTTATAAAATTACAACATTTTATCAAATAGGTCATTGGGCTATAACTATGCATTTCAAACACGGTGCATGTCAATAATAGCATACATAATACAACGTCTTGTTAAGGCAAATTATAAAATATTCTTTCAACTTTTATGACCACCAAGTTTAATTTATTATAAAACATACTTTAAGAAGATGGGGTCTGAGGCGGTCGGAGGAAGCAGAGTCCCCGCGGTACGACCCACATACCTCATTCAAATGAAACCTCACGATTTGATAACTTTTATCAATAAAATCGTGTTTTTGAGATTTTAGTCCTTGAGGTTTCATGCCAGAACAACCCTTGTTCCACTAACTAGTTCACTCTTACTGGAAATTGTAAGCACTACCGTCGCACTATTACAGATTTGTTAACATTTAACAGTAATAACATTAAACCGAATAGGACATAACACCATGATTAACATTTAATCCATTGTCAAAAAGAACGGTTATCAGGTTACTCTTAAACGATTTCAATAGTTGGAAACCTAATAAAAATTGAAGCATGCATCTCATACAATTGCATCACCTAAGTATTTAAACCCGAGTACATATCACACAAGTGGCTCTGATACCACTGTTAGAACGCCGGCACCCCTACGGCGCAGTAGAAAATTAAAACATTTGACCATCCTAACCATAGATCCATGTGTGAGGAACGAATCGGGGTGAAATAAAAGTTTTGAAATTACCGAATCTTTATTCTGAGTAGACAGCAACGCCTCAGCAACGAGTAATTTGATCTACTATCAAACCAAGCCTCAATCTATCGTGACTTCGGCCTCTACGTAATCCACCCAGTTGACAATGAACGGAAGGAATCCCCAAAACTATTTTGGAAAAAAAACTTTGCTTTGACGGCTGCTAGACCCCAAACAAAGAAAAAATAGGATTTTTATATCTATTTTTAGGGTTTCTAGAAATTAAATAAATATAACTATGTTTTAAACAGAAAATTATAATTACATTAATTATAATAATAATTTCGGTAAACTATATATTTATTTGAATTTATATACTAACCAAATTCAGGTTCTCATTATGCGTACAACAACCTTGTACATAATATGTTTGATATTTGATTATCCAATTAAATTAATTCTATAATTAATTTAATTCAAGCGACAACCAAACATATTGTGACCTTGTAGGTTATTGTAACGTTAGCAGTAAAACTAGAATGATTCCAATGTTACAAACAATGAGTAGCACCTAGCAATGCATCATTGCTACCTAAGTCACACGAAATCATGATTCGACATAATCTTCTTATGATTAACCTTTCATGCAATAATCCTTAAGTCCTTTATCTCTGGATTGGACACAAGTCATGGAATAGTCACACTTGCATAGTCCATTCCATGTTCCTTGATATCCTAAGTAGACTATGATATACAAATAAGTATGACATCTCATATAAGCTTATTTGAGCATGGCCATGCATTTCTAGTCTCACTCAATCAAGTGGCCTAAGATATTACTCCCATTATGTAGGAGGAACTTATCCTATATCGATCAACCATATCCCTCTACATAGAGCGTGGTATGTCCAACATTAGCCTTTATAGAACAACCAGTTACGGTGTACGTTTGACTATATCAAAATATGCAACTCACGATGTTGGGATTATGATGATCTCAAGTCTAAGGATCATATACATATTAATCACTATGAGTAATGTTGTGACAATTACATAATAATCCAAGAAACATACTCATATTTGGTCAGTCTAATATGTTGTTCTCTAACACACATATTCATGCATTGATTTTGACATTCCATATCAATGACAACTCTTTATCATCAATCAACTACATGTTAGTCTTAATGCATTATTGTTGTCCTATCCAACAATAATACTTGACTAAGGACCTTTTAAGAATAATCATATTACTCTTAGGACATTATTATAAAATAGTTTATTTATACACACAGAAAAGAAACTGAAATAATAATGGTAACGCCTTATATTAATAAACATGATAAATCAAGTATGTTATTACAATCAAGTATGTTGAAGAAATATGGAGAAATGGGTTGGTTTTGAAGGTACAATGGAAGAAAAAAGTGGGAGAAGCAAGGAGGAGGTGCGACAAAAGAGTGAAGGAGAGGAAAATGAAAAAGAAAATAAAATGTATCATGTGTCTAGGTGCATTGGACGGCATAGGCTAGTCAAGGGAGGAAAATGGCAAATTTGGGAGACAAGGGAGAAAATAGTGGATTATGGGGAGAGCAAATGGAGTGTTTTAGGTAAGTAAAATGACAATGTTGACTACTCAAAAGGGAAAAAAGCTTCCATACATGGCAGTAAAGGGTGGACGGCTAAGGGGTGTTGACCAAGTGGTTTTATGTCCAAAAAAAATAATAAAAGATGAGAGAGTGGAGGCTTGATCATGGGATCTTTAAGAAACTAATTGCACACTTAACCACTAGGCCATTTTAATTACTTAACATACACTAACAAATTTAAATAAAAATAATATGGGGTGTGACACAAAAACCATTAAGCACAGTATACAAGGGGTATTAATTCAATTCATGAATAATTTTATTAAATCAATCTGTTCATAAAATACAAATGTACATAGATAAAAATGTTACACTTAGGGCACAAGATCCAATAGTCTCCTACTTTTCATAGTGAAGTAGATAAGTCATGTTTCATATTCCCATACCATTCATATGTTTCCCCAAAACTCTTTAGCTAGCATAGTATTGGTAAACAAATCTATAGGGTTTGTTCTCAGATGTGATCTTTGACTACATCCATTATTCCGTCAATCACTTCCATCTTCCTTATGGTACATTATGTTTTTTTCCTCATATGATTTATTTGGTGCTTAGCTATATCCAAATTGTTTTAATGCCATAGCTTTTCCCAAGCCTCATATTCGACCCTCCATAGTGAAGTTAGCAATGCAACCCTGCTTGACACCTATTCACACTATGGACTCATCGCATAAGATGATTGTAATAACATACTTGATTTATCATGTTTATTAATATAAGGCGTTACCATTATTATTTCATCTTTTTTGTGTGTATAAATAAATTGTTTTATAATAATGTCCTGAGAATAATATGATTATTCTTAAAAGGTCCTTAGTCAAGTATTAATGTTGGATAGGACGACAATAATGCATTAAGACTAACATGTAGTTGATTGATGATAAAGAGTTGTCATTGATATGGAATGTCAAAATTGATGCATGAATATGTGTGTTAGAGAATAACATATTGGACTGACCTGTTATGAGTATGTTTCTTGGATTATCATGTAATTGTCACAGCATTACTCATAGTGATTAATATGTATATGATCCTCAGACCTGAGATCATCATAATCCGAAAATCGTGAGTTGTATATTTTGGTACAGTCAAATGTACACCGTAACTGGTTGTTCTATAAAGGCTGATGTTGGATATACCACGATCTATGTAGAGGGATATGGTTGATCGAGATAGGATAAGCCCCTCCTACATAATGGGAGTAATATCTTAGGCCACATGATTGAGTGAGACTAGAAATGCATGGCCATGCTCAAATAAGTTGATATGAGATGTCATACTTATTTGTATATGGTAGTCTGCTTAAGATATCAAGGAACACGGAATGGACTATGCAAGTGTGACTATTCCATGACTTGTGTCCAATCCACAAATAAAGGACTTAAGGATTATAGCATAAAAGGTTAATCATAAAAAGGTTATGTCGAATCATGATTTCTTGTGACTTAGGTAGCAATGATGCATTGCTAGATGCCACTCATTGTTTGTAACATTGGAATCGTTCTAGTATTACTGCTAACGTTACAAAAACCTACAGGGTCACACCCTATAGTTGAAATGAATGGAATAAAACATAGTTGGTATTGTGTTTGGTTATCGCTTGAATTAAATTAATTATAGAATTAATTTAATTGGGTAATCAAATATCGAACACATTATGTACAAGGTTGTTGTACGCATAATGAGAACATAAATTTGGTTAGTATATAAATTCAAATAAATATATGGTTTACCGAAATTATATTATAATTAATGTAATTATAATTTTTGGTTTAAAATATTATTATATTTATTTAATTTCTAGAAACCCTATAAAAAAGATATATAAGAATCCCATTTTTTCTTTGCTTGGGGTCTAGCACCCGTTAAAGAAAATTTTTTTCAAAACTGTTTTTAACGGATTCCTTCCGTTCATAATCAACTGGGTGGATTACGTAGAGGCCAGGGTCACGATAGATTGCGGCTTGGTTCGATAGTAAATCAAACTACTCATTGCTGAGGCGTTGCTGTCTACTCAGAATAAACATTTGGTAATCCGTAACCTTTATCACCCCGATTCGTTCCTCACACATGGATCCTTGGTTAGGATCATCAAATTTTTAATTTTTTTCGCTGCGTCGTAGGGGTGCCGGCGATCCAACAGTAAGATCTCTTCTGGAATACACAAACATATAATCTCTCATTCTCCATAAATACTTGAGTACATGATTAGTTGCTTGCCAGTGCATTGGATAGGGATTCGTCGAATATCAACTCACCATCGAGAAACAAGTTATCTTGTCACGATGTCTCCTGTTTGAGGTCACAATATTGGTCTTTTTTTATTTTGAAAACATAGAGTTCAGTCCTTAAGTTGGGAAATTTGGTTATTGTCTTCAAATTTGCAACACTAAACCTGGAAGTCGTGACACCAGCCTGAGAAGTTTAAAAAATGTTACAGTTTAGTCCTTAATCAATCTCGAGATGGTGTTGGGCTTTCGTAAACTCGTATAAGACCCAAAACTTATTAAATATTGTGTTTTATGCATGTAACACCTATATATTAATGATAAATGATGGAATTTGTATATAGTGGATAATAGTTGCTTTGACAACGAATGTTGCATCCTATAGGTCAGACCCAACAATCGGGTCGAGTATGGGGTGTTACATACAATGTGGTCGGCCAACTATCATACGATTACAATATAATTCTTTCTTTTTGGAAATCTGCTAAGTGAAGTCCACATGACAATCCTACTATGGGGTAGTTAAATTGTCATGTCATCATAAGAGACCATTGATGGAGACTGTAGGTCTTGTTTAGGGACATTTAAGGTTTTTATGCCCAGTTTCAATCATGAATGACTAATAAATGCTTGACAAGTACATGTGGCATTCTTTTCCTAAACTATATGACATACTTATCACACATATGCATGAACATACTTTTGCAGTCAATTTAAATATCATCATGCTACCATATAAAAGCATAAAATTAAATGACTCTGACCAACCAAAGTTTCTATGATTTAATCCAAAAAAAAAAAAATTACAATGGTTACCCTAAAACCTACTCTGGGTATTCTTGTTGAATGCTAAATATCTTAATTTTTTAGGTTTTTACCCAAACCACAAATGACTTGAAAAACACCAATGGGATCTATTGTCAAACTACTATCGCCACCATGGGCTTCCACTACCATTATAATTGACGTCATTGTCGTCGTCATGTCACTGTTGGATCGCCACTAGGCCGTCAATGACCACTATTGGCCACCACCGTTGAACCACGGACAACCTCCGCCATTGGACCACTATCCATCTTTTGCCAGTTGGCTGGATTGGGTTTGCATCTTCTCGATCAGTCTTGGATGCATCTCGATTCTCTGTGATTCATCAGGGAAAATTGATTAGATAATACTTTTGTTCGTTTCTAGCTCACATGAATTATTCTAAAGATAAACAAATTAAATAATCCCTATATGGAGATGATAGTTCACGATCTATTTACATATATCAGAAAAATTAATAATAATTACAACCAAATTTTTAGGACTCGCAAATTTGGAAAAATTCTTTATCATGTAAATAAGAAAATAATAAAATACATTCATTCACATACATAACCCACAACATGCTAATAATTATAAGAATGTCACATTTTATCAAAAATTAACAAAACATGAAGAAGAGAGAAAATTTCGGTAGGTTTATACTATAAACTTAGCATAACTTTGCTCTGATACCAATTTGTTGAAAAATTTTGATTCAAAAATGATTTTCTTGCACAGCAAAAAATAAAAAAATTTAAAATTGACCCGATTTGTGATATTTATAACAATAAACATTTCCACGAAATAATGCACAGGGGAACCATAAATGTTTACTATCAAATAGTAATTCAATCATTCATCATAAAGACAAATGACCCATGGCTACGTTTACTTTTAATCTATTATGTAATGCCAATGAAAGGATATCATTTACCCATGTCTTGGGCTATGAATTCCACTATTGTGAATGATGCTACATACTGCAGATGTTGTATACCCAACGCACTAGTTTTCAGTTCCTTAACTATCCGAACTTATATTTTTACTTACTTCAATGTATACGAGTCATACATACATAGTCCATCATCCACTCAGGATTAAGGTATGCTACACTATGAACGTTACAAGTGAATAAATCCATGAACAAATTCAAGATCTATTCTACTTGGGTCATTTCTGATGTACTATCAGTCTAGTTAGTTACAATTATGTCTCTATCTTCTGGGATTCTTCCGCTTCGATGTTCAAGACAAAGCATCTCCCCAATTGGACTTGATAGATGACGTATTAGTCTTTCAATCGATTTGCTTATTTCTGATTAGACTAAGAACATGTTTAGGTTTGTCTACTAATATAAGTTATCTTTTTTTATTACAATCTGACCATGTAATACCATATTGTATTAGTTAAACATTAGACAATCAATGAGCTAATATTTGCATCCATTTTGCTTTGCATGCAAAATCCATTGAGGTCAACATACAAAATGTATTAATATAATTCATGAATAATTTTATTAAATAAATTTATTCGAAAGAATACAAGTATACATAGACGAAAATCAGATCCAACAAAAGATAAACAAGACCCTTAAGTTGACACATACATGGTATGGACCCCACAAACAAAGGTAAATAGGTTTGTCTCTCTACTTAGTTCTCAAGACCCTTAGACTTTATTTAACTTTACTTTTCATTTGGCATAAAAAAACATTTTTGGAGTTATAAAATGCTAAACAAACAAAATCCTATTGTTATTATGGCAAACATAGCTCTTACACCGAGCATATCTCCAAGCACCACTCCTAGTAACTCTATTTCTATCAAAGACTTAAATAATTACCACTGTAATTCTTAAACATAAATTAAGTTTCTTGCATTCTTATTAGGACTTGGGTGAGAAAATTCAATCAATCTTTGGGAACACTTGTGAACCTTTGTCACATACCTCTATAAATCCGAGCATTTACTATAAATTGGAAGGTTTTTTTCCCCTTTCTTTTCTTTTGATTTAAGTTAGAATAAAAGAAGTTAGTATATATAATCAATGGAATGTTGTTGTGGAGTGGCTTATAATTAAGCGGCTTCCTGCCAAAAGAAGCATATAAGTGTCACACATTCAGACGTTAATTAAAAGAATAAAGAAATGATAGATATATGTGATCAAAATAATTTATACATTTTTAGTCAAATTTACTTTCATGTAAATAATTATTTTAATGAACTAGCTAGAGTAATCCATGTTTAAGTTTTCAAGAAGGTGATGGAAATCTTTTGAAAAAGCAATTCGAGTGCTTAAACATCCAATCACAAATGTCTGATTTCTTAGTTCACGGGACAATATATTAAAATCTATAATGCCATTTATCGAAGCAATCTAGTTAAAAATTATTTTAAAATTTATACATTCATTTCATTATTTTTACTTAGATAAAGAAATTATTGTTTAATTACAATTTTTAAGTATTATCTTAAGTAATGTCACTAAGCACTGATTAACAATTTTCAACCTCATAAATTGTTTTTAAATACAATATGTATATGACGTCATTGTTGTCTTATAAAAGTTAAATTGTTTTGGCCAATTGGAGATTATGTAAGTACACACATTTGTGGTTGAACAAGCCTCCGATGAGACACGCTACCCCACATGATAGCTACCTTTCTCACCAAACAAGTGATAGCAGCACCCACTTTTTCTCCAAACTTAATTAATTAGTTTAATGGAATATGATAGTGATATATAAGCAAGCATGGCTATTCATCCCCTTCACTATTGTCAGCCATCCACTGTCGTGGCAATTTGGAAATAAAAAAGATTTTATTCATGGGTAAATTATATTATTAGTCAATCAATTCTGAATTTTTTAGTAATTCAACTATGAAAGGTTATAAAATGGTCATCCAACTATAAAAAGTTATAAAATTGTCACTTAACTATTCAGTTCTGTCTTTTTATCACCTAACTATCTTGATTATTTTAGTGTTTTTATTTTTATGTTAGAAAGTTAGTGAAAAAAAAACAAATTTGAATTATTGAATGACCATATTGTAACATTTCATAACTAAATAAAAAAAACCATAATTTGTAATTTTATGTTACTTTTGGACTTCGTATTACTATTCTGTTTTAGGATATACGCAAACAGAACCACATACTGCTTTTAAATACAAGACCTAATATGTATATGCATGGCCAATGGCAAAAGGACTGTGTCATTAAAATAATGATATCTCAAGCTAGATTCCCTTTAAATTATCATGGAATCTTGACATGTATATCGAATCACAATGCCCAATTGGAAAAAAGTTTATCGTGTCGATTACCCATAATGGGTTCCATTCATCCTCATGTAATTTATCAATTTTTTTCATTTTAGGTTTTCAGCAAGAGAATGTTGTGGAACTAATACACATATAATTAATATACGTCTGCTGTTCAATCACAATACATTTTCACAGCTTCTAAGGATGTTGTTTTCATAACTGGATTGTTTTCGGTCTGGCTACAAAATTGCACGCCCAGAATAGTGTGATCGCCTTCTAAATATGTCCTATGTGAATGCGGCAGTACTTTGACAACAATAATTACAGAAGATGCAATCAATTGATCTGTGATTTTTTGCCTGCTGTTAACGTTTTATTTTGTGATTTGAGGTCATTAATTAACTGTATTTATGTTCTCAGGCGTAATGTTTTAGTTTACTTATTGATATTTTCTTATTGACTGTATTAATAATACTATTTTTGTTGAAAAAGTAATTACAAGAGATTAGAATATTATTAATTCTTCTGTAGCTAAAGGGTGTGCTTGGATGGAGATTTTAAAATTTTGAAATATTTAGACTGTTAGAATTTTAAAATGTATTATTTTGAAATGTTAGTATTTGGGATTATTTCGTTTGGATAAATAATTCTATAAGAAAAATTTAGGGTAATGAAATTTAATAAATTAAAAATAATGATATTAAAAATAAAAATATAGAAAATAATTGGATTTATAAAAAATATAAATATATTTAATAATATAAATTATAAAAAATATATTGAAATAAAAACTACATTCTAAAGTTAATGTTTTTTTTAAACTGTGAAATCACATGTATTAAATGAAATAATTTAAATAACCATCTCTTTAGTTGTAATTTAATAGGATTTTGAGTTACTCAAAACCCTTTTGAAATTTCTTAAATTTTAAAAATTTTTCTATTGTGTTTATCAAAAAATTAAATTTATTTTTAAAATTTAAAATCTCTAATAAAATTGAAAGTCCACCAAATCCTCACCTAAACACACTCTAAATATTTTTCTTTTCAATTATTTTAATTTTAATTTAAAATAAGTTACATTTTCGAAATATGAAAATCCTACTTAATGATTCAAATTAAATTTAACAATTATTATACTTTTTATTGAATGAACTTGTTAGTATAAATTCATGCTGCATTAGATGTTAGCAACAGTACACTCAACATGCCGTGTATTGTTTAATCTTTTATTTCAATAAGAGCAAAAGTAGGTTACTATAAAAAGTATATTAGAAATCTGAGAGTTTAAGTATTGTGGGATTTGCAGTTTCCCTATTTTAAAGGTTTGGTGATCAATAAGACTGGGGATTTGAATCAGTTATCTTAACCCCATTTCTATGAGATAGATCAATTGACGTTTGATGCTGCATATGATGTTTTTATAAGAATTTGTCATTCACTTATATTTGATACATTGATAAAAGCACTATTCATTTTAGTTTTGAAGGAACATTTTATAAGTGCACATCAGACAGCACATTATAATTTATTCAGAGTTGTTTTATAGTGTTAAATTATGAAAGAAAATAAAAGGACAGATATGGAATGAAAAGGAAACAAAACCATGAAAAATTTTAGAATAAATTTTAGTGCATAATATACAAAATTTAACTATTGTTGCAGTAGTAAATCATATACCACAAATTCAGCAAGTATTACATCAATAATATTATATCACCTAACCAAATACAAATTGATAGATTAGGTGCATCAGGCTTGACTGCTTATAACTGCTCTGTCAAGTTACAAAAAAATTGACATACTATTAGAATATCTAAGAAAAATCTCAAGCATCTAATACTCCTCTTTGAGATTTTTCTTGGAGACTCCAAGCTTTGTCCTTAGAAACTCAAATTTAGGCCTTGAGACAACCTTATTCAAAACATCTACAACTTGATCTTTAGGTTTGCAATATATCACACTTATTTCACCAAACCTTTCAGCTTCTCTGATTGCATGAAATTTCACATTAATATGATTAGTTCTTCCATGTTAGACTGAATTTTTGGTGATAGTTATAGTAGGTTTATTATCCACCCAAATTATAGTAGCTTCATCAGTATTTTGTTCCAAGTTGGCCAAGACCTTTCTGAGTCAAATGACTTGTTTAATAGCTACTGCAGTAGAGACATGCTCAGCTTCAGTTGATGATTGAGCCACCACATCTTGCATCTTTGAATTCCATGCAAAGGCACCACTTACAAATGAAAAAACATAACCCGAAGTGCTTTTGCAGTCATCCACACTTCTAGGCCAATCATTGTCAGCATAACCTTCAAGCTTGCAACTATCATTCCTCAAATACCATATGTCATAGTTAATTGTACCTTTAATGTATCTTAAAACCCTTTTTAGCTGCACCATAGTGAATCTGATCAGTAGCTTGCATGAATCTAGATAGTAAGCTTGCAACATACACTATATCTAGCCTAGTAGCAAACAAATATAACAAGTTGCCGATCAAACTTCTGTAAATGGAAGCATCAACCTTTTTGGAATTATCTGACTTAGACAACTTCATTCAAAACCAGCGAAATAGCTACAAGTTTGGGATTTTCCATTTTGAGCTTCTTCAAAACTTTTGAAGTATGCTTTTTTGAGAAATAAAAATACCAGCATCAAATTAGTGAATTTTCATCCCAAAAAAATACTCCATTTCACCCAAATAAGACATTTCAAACATATTTTTAATTCTTTTTTTGAAATGCTCTATAGACACTTCATTATCTCCCGTAACGAGCAGGTCATCAACATATAATGAAACAATGAGTTGTTTTTCATCATCAAGCTTTTTAACATACAATATAACTTCACTTTCACTCCTTATAAAACCTTTTTGCAGCAAATAGGAGCCAATTACTCTATACCAGGCTTATGGAGCATGCTTCAGCCCATAAAGAGGTTTGTGAAGTTTATACACCTTGTTTTCATTTTTTGAAGCTTTAAACCCTTATGGCTATTCAAAAAATATCTCCTCCTCAAAGCAAACCATTTAGGAATGCTAACTTTACATCTAGGTCATAAACTTTCCAGCCTTTTATTGTTGCTAATGCTTGTAAAAGTCTTATAGTGTCATGCCTTGCCATAGGAGCAAAAGTGTTTGAAAAATAAATTCCTTCTTGTTGAAAATATCCTTTCACCACCAATCTAGCCTTATGTTTCTTCACATAGCCATCTAGATTTAATTTCTTTCTATAGACCCACTTAACACCAATCACCTTGCAATTTTTTGGCCAGTCAAAAAGCTGCCAAGTTGACTTTTTCTCAATTATTGCTACTCTACATTCATCATGCTTAGCAACTTGCTCATAGCTTGTAGGTTCTAATGTAGCCACATTGCACCTAGAATAAACATCATCTAACGATCTAGTGCCCCTAACTGCAGATTTAGTATCACTTTTAGATTCTGAAATCTATTTTTAAGACATAATAATTGGTGTTTGTGCTGTAATTTCATTTTTCTCCCAATTCCACTTGCATGCTTATCACACTTAACATTTCTGCTAACAAACAATTTCTTAGTAGTCACATGGTACAACCTGTAGCCTTTGGAGTTGCTGCTATAACCCAAAAATGTTACAACTTCAACTCTTTTATCAAGCTTCCCTCTCTTTACCTATGGTACAAGAGAAAAACAAACATATCCAAAACTAAGATGTTCAATTGAAGGCTTCACACCATGCCATGCTTCATGAGGAGTGTTTCCAACCAAGGCTCTTGTAGGAAACAAATTCAACAAGTACATTGAAGTGTTCATAGCCTAGGCCCAAAATACTTTTGGAAGATCCTTTTCGAATAGAAAACATCTAGCCATCTCCATGATTATTCTATTTTTCTTTTCACCCACTTCATTTTGTTGAAGAGTGTAAGGAGCAATCAATTACTGCTGAATTCTTATTTGTTGACAGAAACTAGCAAATTAAATTGAGTTGTACTCAGTTTCATTATTAGATCTCAATTTCTTCATTAAACAACCCAATTCAAGTTCAATCAAGCTTTTGAACCTTTATAATGCCTCAAATACTTCTAATTTTTGTTTGGGAAAATATGCCCAATACATTCTAGTGTAGTCATCCACAAAAAAAAGAAACTACTTGCTTTCATTTAGAGATGGAGTACTCATAGGTCAGCACACATCTGTGTGCACTAGTTGTAGCTTCTCTGTAACACCCCTAGCCCAACCTCTAGGGAGGATCCAGGATTGGCGTGTCACTAACTTAACCTTTCTATCTTTTCTAACTAGACTAAATGAAACCCATGATTTAGCTACAACTTACAATAAATATATATATGTAATGGAATTTAAGGAAAGACATTTTAATTATTTGACATATACACATTTGATGCTTTGGAATAAATTACATCAATATATCCATTAGGAAAATTTCAAATTTGTTGTACATAGGGAATTTAACCTTAACCATTTCAAGGTTTATGTCATGATCTATAACTTGTCCCTCATTTTAACACTCTATAACGTGGACTCGACTCCTCCTCGTCAACTGTCTTGCTCTATATACATAACAGCCCCTTTTCACACCGCTTCCTCGGTGTAGTCCTAACGTCGTCCCTCTAGGCGCAAATCCTTAAAGCTCACCTGAAAAAATCATACACCGAGGTAAGTTCAATAGAACTTAGTGAGTGATACACCGATTACCTAAACCTCACTTGCAAGTTGTATAATAGGCCTTGATATCTATCTCACTACTTTTATTCTTTAATTCTTTTGGTGAATACTTTCTTAATTCCTATTCCCGTTACATATATCCATTGTCATACCTTACTTTTGAGACCATTTCCTTCTCTTTGGTGTCTTTGGACCATGACTTACGATTCTCCAAACACTGAGCTATGACTTCATCGAGCTCTAGGGGAGAACCTATGCAGGGTAATTGATACTTCCTTTTGAGTATGCAATGCCCTTGTCCATTTCTAACTAAATGCGTATTTCTCGCCATCATTCTATATAGATCTTATGTACATATCACACCTGATCATATCACCATCGACACGCCTCGTATCATTGAGAACATTGTGGTCTATGCCAATTGCTTAACATAGATTATGTTGTAGGGCGTTCTTTTGGGTGTATCATTGAGAGTCCTTTTGGAACACGCCACAGGAACAACCCATTCTGAATATGTCATGATGGCTCTTCCTTGTAGGACCCGTCGTGAAGGCGTTTTCTTAATATGTCGGTGCAAAAATAATTCCTTGGTACCTTTCCAAGAGGGATTTTAATCTTTAGTGTCCACCCTCCATATCATACTTTTTCTTCTACATTAAGAACTTCATGCTCTTCTTTCATGGTTCACCACAAAGGCATTCCCTTTAAATGGTAGTCACAAAGGCTATTTTTCTTTAATGTTTGTCATCAAGGTTTTCTCTTCAAGTTTTGCCATAAAGGTGGATCTTAAGAGTACGTCGCTAAGGTATTTCTTACAAATCGTTGCCATGATGGCATGTCCTTTCCTGATGTGTTTACTATGATTTTCCTAACTCATACTATGAGAGGTTTGCCCATCATCATTCTGGGACACTTAAGAAACCACATAGGGTGATAACCTTCCTTTAATTCTTTTTCATATAATTCCATAACCCACCAGTTATGGTATTACACGATATGGTGCCACGACCCATGGACTTGTCCTTTAAGAGATCATGTTTAAAGTCCCAACAGACCCCTTTTGACAACTCCACAGAGACAGACACAGACTCACTTGACTAACTTTTCATGTTCTGACACTAAACCGACATACATCTTATATCATTCATTCCAGATTTGTTCATATAATCATATTTTTGATTCAGGATTCTTATCACTTGTTTAAGTCGTCAGATCTCACACAAACCATGCACATAAGACTCACCAAATGTTCATACTATGCTCTTCCTAATGTCGGTCACACCTATCATACAATTTCTATAGAAATATCCAGCATAAACAACACACATACATGAATTGGTTCAGAGACTATCCTGACAACCATGATCAGCAATTCAGGTTCCAGATCAAACAAGAAACTACATCTGTCATTGCTTGGAAGACAAGTAATACCATTAAAACTCAGTCAAGTTATCCTTATCATCTTTTGAGATCCAATGATTTCCCGATACAAAGCATTACTTAATCATCACATTTTTTATACTCATAACAGACTTATCCTTCAAAAATTATTAGAATGGAAGAGAGAAAGGGAAAATCCTCCATTCCACTCTAAATCAAGATATTTTATAGAACCCTTATTCTCTCAGTAGGACCACACACACGTGTCAAAATCCTCCTTTTTATTTATCCTATAAATTATTCACCCTATATTCTCTCAGTAAGACCATACACATGTGTCAAAGTCTTTTTTTACCTATCCTATAATTTATAACTGTAGGGAAAACGTACAGAAGGACCCATCCTTTAATTAATTAATTAATATATTTATTTCACCCATTTCGTTGGAAATTAACTAGCACAATATCTAGGTAAACTTGATGTACTATCCCTTGACGGTAACCACTATCCAAGGTCCTTTGATATTTTTTTCCAAAACCTCTTATTCTTTTATATCTTTTTATCAATATAACAACTTTTGTCTGATACTCTGCTTTTAATTATACACCCAAGATATACGGAAAAAGCATCAATCGGGCGAGCAGGACTGCACCAGACAAGTTTCTTGAGGCTACTCGCCAAATTCAAGACTCACCACGGTTGGGTTTTAATTCTCTGTAGCTCTTGAGCAACTTTTATGTGAGAAGGGAAGCTTTGCTTGCTTTCCAAATTGACATGCATCTCATCATCTTTTTCACAGATAATTGGTGGATTTTTCACAAGTTTATTTGCATGTATATATCTCAAGGTTGAATTATTTATAATTCCCAATTCCTTTATGCCATAAGATAGAATCATCCACTACACTAGCATATGCATTCAAATAAAATTGTTTCCATTCTTTTGGAAAAATTTTGTTCTTTATTTTGACTGTCATCAATTGAAAACCAATAGGGTAAAAAATGAAACATGATATATCATAAAAGTGAAAATAAAAGTTTTTTTTCTAAAATTTGTCCTACATTCAACAAGCTTTGCCTTACATCAGGTACAAATAAAACATAAAAAATAAACCTTGTACCCAAAGAAGTTTCAACTTCAATCATTCATTTTCCTTTGACATCTACAAGCTCTCCATTTCCAATCTTCACTTTGGAGAAATAAGACTTGTCCAACTCCTTAAAAAGACTTGCATCATGAGTCATATTATTGGTGTATCCACTATCCACTAGCCATGTTTCTGTTCCACTATTTGCAACACAACAAGTAGCAATGAAGAGAATTTCTTCTTCTTGTTCGAGCTTTTTAGCAACTTGAGTGTGGCCTTTTTTATTTGCTTTGTTTTTGCAAACCTGCTCCATATGTCCTAGTTTATTACAAGCTCTACATTTTATCCTTGGTCTAAATTAGAAAAACTTTTTAATATGATTTCTTTTCTTGTAATAAGAACAAGGTGAATACCTTCTTCTTTTTTTCTTTCCTACTTATGGTCATCCCCTTCTTTCTTCTCTTTGTTTTTCCTTTCACCAGATTATTTTTTTCAAAAATGTTGTTGCCATGTTTGTCTTTAAGCTTAGTTTGAAAAGCTCCTTCTGTTGACTCCTCAAGCCTAATAGCCATTCTATGTTCTAAAGCTTGAAGAGCATTTACTAATTCTATCAAGTTAAGTTTTAAGGTGTCTTTCAAGTCTTCTAAAGAGGAATTTTTTACTCAAATGTCTTTGGAACACTGACCAACACCTTTTCAACTATCCTCTTGTTCGACAACTACTTTTCATGCAACCTAATTTGGTTTACGAGCTTCATAAGCTTTTTTAGAATACTTCGTCTCTGACTCTTTCATCTGTAGAACCTCGAACCCTCTCTACAAATTTAGCATTTGAATTTTCTTTATTCTGTCACTTCGTTGGAACTCTTCCTTAAGCTTGTCCCATGTTTCCTTTTCAGTTTTACAGGTCATTATCCTTGTGAAAATCTCATCTGTTACAGAAGAGTGAATACAAGAGAGAGCCTTGTATTCCTTAGCTACCTCCTCATTGTGTTGCTTGATTTGAGCAACAATTGGATTTTCTCTCAAGGGACGCACATCTCTACTTGTTTCTACAACATCCCATAGGTCAAAATCCCTCAAGTATGCCTTCATCTTCACTGCCTAAATAGGGTAGTTTTCTCTTATGAATACAGAAGGATTTGGGGTTGTAAAGCTACTGAAGGCCATATCAAGTTTTAAGAATTTTTTAGTGTAGAAGAAGAAGGTTTTTTTTCTAGTTTTTTAGCTCACACACAATCCCTCAATATCAATTTTTAAGAGCTAATACCATGTTAAGCTATGGAAGAAAATAACATGAGAGAGTTGAAATGAAAAGGAAAAGAAAACTAAGAAAAATTTTAAAATAAAATAATCATTGTTCCATTAAGATTTTGGCGCGTAATACACAAAAAGCTACTGTTGTTGTAGTAGTTAATCATATCCCACAAATTTAGCAAGTATTACATCAATAAGATTATATCACCTAATCAAATGAAAACAGGCAAATTAGGTGCATCATGCTTGACTTCTTATAACTACTTTGTCACGCTACAAAAAACAACTGACATACTACTCTTAGAATATCGAAGAAAAATCTCAGGTATCTAATATATAGCTTTTAATAGTAAAGGTTGAGGATCATTAAGTTTGGTTGAGACAAAATTAGAGCATGTACTGTGACATAATAGTGGAGTTAACTCTAGATAATGCCCTACATACATTGGCTTAAAATCGACCTGCCTAAACAATTATGATATTCTTGCTTTATTCATTATGTTTCATTTTATTCCTTATTAAAAAAAAAAAACCTACAACAAAATTGCAGCCACACTTTCCTCTTTTGGCATGACATCCTACCACTTAAAATAATTGATATGATCATGTGTTTTGTTATTAGAAATGGAATCCATGAAAGAAGGAAACTCAACTTCATTCTGCCCTTATTAGAGGATTCCAACTTTGCTTACAGAAACATTTGGATGAGACTGTTCATTAAATCCATTGATAAAAAGGCATAAAGGATTATCCTTACTGGTTGGGAGCCATTATCATACTAAAAATACATATTAGACATGATCTATAAAATTAGAGGCGTTGAAGGGCTATAGATTAAATAAATACAACAAATTAAAACTTTTAAGCTTTAATTGATATTTTCAATAGTGTTAATTCTTAAAAATTTAAACGCATCTCCAAATGTGTATTTTCTAGAGAAGCTTGGAGGATTCTTACAACAACTCATGATGGACCTACAATTCGATTTGAATGCCTAATAATGTTTGAAAATAAATTATCAGATGAAATCTATGTTAATTATTTGATATTAGTAATAGGCTTTTTCTTTTTGTGAGGAATATTACGAGGGGTAATTGGTTTAAAAGGTCCATTAAATTCACAACAATAAAAGAGGAAAAAGACATCAACACAATGAAAGTGTAACACCCTAAAATTGGGCCTAAGAGTTTTAGGGGTATAGGAATTTTAGCTCTATAGTGCTCGAAAGACCTAGTAGAATGGTGAACTGGAAAAATAATCGAAAATGGCTTTTTGATTGTTAAATAAATTTTTTAAAATAATTTTCCAAAGGCTTTCAATTTTGAATTAGAGACTAATTTATAAAAGGGTCAAAATTATGTGTGTTTATGAAGCAAATAAACCAAAATTTAAAATTCAGCCTATATCTCCCCCATCTAGATTATTTTCAAGTTAACTTCTCCCTTTTATTTGCTCTTGCTGTCTTATGCTCTCCAAACTCCTCCCATACAATTTTCTTTGTCAAACCTAAATTCCTTTTATTCCTATCACTTTCCAAATACTTGAACCTCCATAAAATCCAAGAAAAACACCCAAAAACACCATAGATTCCTCCATTGTGAAGCTTGTGGGCTTTTCAGGATTTTGATCAAACACTCAATTTTTCATTAACTAAGTTAACAATTCAATTCCTAATTAGTTTTAAATTATATCTGGTCTTTTAAACGAAACTTTTAGCCATTAAATCCTATGTTTTAAATAAAAGTAAAAAATTGGGTTGTTAATGGTGGATTTTGGGATTTTGGGTAAAAACGTGGTTTCAAAGTGTTTTTCAACTTGGTTTAACATGATTAGAAGGTTTCTAAACTTACTTTAAAGTTTAGTTAAGGATTTCTAAGGATTTAACGAATTTTCGCAAAAATAGTCATAAACATGTCAAAAATTTTGATACCATTAATTGAGTAGTTTTGTGTAATTTAAAGGTTGAGAATTAGTCGTAGGTGAATAATAAGATGAACATAATTGGTTTTAGGCAAAAGGAGTAAGTATAGAGGAAGAAATTTGAGTTTCAAGTTTGTTAGTCGAAATTTCAGTTTTATGATTGTGTATATTGTGTGATTATTATTTGTAAAACATCAGAATCGTTGAAACCTTCTTTGAGCAAGGCAAAAGGAAAGAAAAAGTTAATTTAAGCTTTTAGCTTTTCGGTGAAAGCGTAATCAGTGAGTGTACGAAATTGCTGCTAGTAGAAACGATTCATAATGTTAATTGGGAGCTTAGGAATAGCCTAAATCCCTATCCTAAGTTTTGAGTGTAAGCTTTCTTTTTCACTTGTTTTATTTTTTGGTAAATTATATGATTTTGAGAATATTTATGGATTGATTATTAAGATGTGATATTGTGATATGAGACATGTGTGATGACTATTGTGAATTTTATTGTATTGTGTTGTGGGAATATTAAATATGCCGAACAATAGTGATGATGTTGTGCTAGCAATATAAATGTCTAATGAAAGTGTGTAAAAATAGGTAAGTACGTATGTGTTGAATTATGGAAAGTAATGCTAATGTAATAGGTTATTTATGTTATAAATTGATTTTAATGCACTTATATGTGGTTGGATACATGATGGATCAATGAGCATTATTGTGGCATTTTTAGTGCAATTAAATGTGAATTCGATAAGCATGCATTGTGTGTAAGTTTGTGATGTGAATTGATGAATATGAATAGAGATATGTGCATTAAATCGGTAATTAAAATTGCGTAATTATGGGTATTTTGGCCTTAAGACCTTATGAGACCGTTGGATATAGTTGACATGCCATGGGATTGTAAGTACTTACCTATATGTGTTTTGTGATTTGGTCGTTGAGGCCCTAGGACATGTTGGAGAGATAAGGGAATGTGAGCTAATCTCTATTCAACGAGACATGTTTAGTGTGTTGGAGAGTGTTAGCTTTATGCTTCATTTTTGGGATATGTTCGACCCTATGAGCCATTTGGTGTGTTGGAGATCCGTGTATCCGATGTGTAGTGGTAGAGCCCACTTTCTCAAGTGTCAAGATATATTAAAATATATATGTGTAATTTGATGTATGCCTAAATGAGTATATGGTTGCTATGGAAATTATCATTTAAATATGATCTTATTTGTTGTGGTAATACAATGTAAGATGGATGCTTAAACATGTGAATAATATGCTAAATGAGTTGGTTTAAGTTTCATGAAAATGTTAGTAAGTTCTCACAATAAATTGCATATGTAATTGTGGTTTGGATCGTTTCCACTTAACTTGTAAATACATGTGAATATATCAGCTAGACTTGTGGGTTATTAAAGCATGTCTACACCATTTAGCTTTGATGAATTATTGTTAAATGAATTATATATAAGTGAGTTGAGTGCAATTGCATGTAGGAGTATATGTTGGTTTTATGACTTAATGAAACGTGAATATGTTATTTTGACTTGAATAGAATATGGTTGTGAACGTGGTGTAGTATACTCTTGTTTAACCTTTGATATTGTGTGTACATTGTGGTTATTCTGAGCATTCACTGAGCTGTTTAAGCTCACCACTCCTTTTTAACCATTGCAGATAAGTAGTTCCAGTGTGAACGGTGTGGTCTTGAGGGGTGATCCAAGCCAGATACTTTAGTTGCTATTAGAAGGTGTTATTTGATTATTTTTGTTTTGGGAATAAAAGGCAATGTGATTGATGTTATGTTGGCTTTGCTATGATTTTTAGTTTTTTGCATGCCTATTATACTTGGAAATTGTGGACTTGAAATATGATGTTGAGACTGATATTTGAGACATTTTGGTGCTAAATTTATATAGTATCTAATGCATGATATTTTGAACTAGTTTAGAATGACCTATGTGATAATATACGTTGTGTTTTTAAGGTCTGAAATAGAGGTATCGATATCGAGTTTTAAAAACCATACGTCTACAATTTTTGAAGTGCAGGAAGTCAATTTCGCTAGTTGGTATCGATATTTTGCCACGAGTATCGAAACTCGGGGTAAAATTATCGATAATTTTTTAGTGGTACTAATTTTTTCGAAAGTTGGGTTTTTAAGACGAGAAATAGTAAGCTAATTTGGTATCGATTTTCCAAGAGGTATCGATACCACTTGAGAGAATTATCGATACCACTCTACCAATATTGATACCTACATAACAGTTTTGGGATATTTTGCTAAGTGATCTTAATGCTTGTTTAGTGCTTTTTTTTTATGATTGTACAATGTATGTTAGCACATTTTATACACCCTAGAGTAAGTATGACTACAATTCGTATGAATGCCATAATAATAAAAGAAACAAAAAGATGTATGTTTAGTAATGAGTCAATTTATGTTGTATGTGATGTGAGACGATGGTGTAGCATCTTGTTCTAGAGCTCGGCGACCGGGCCGGGTATAGGGTGTTACAGAAAGTGGCTGAGTTGATTGGCTCCATGCAAAATTTTGAGATGAAGTTATAAGAAACTAAGTTGACACATTTAAGAGCAATAAGATTATAGATTTAAATGTAGAATATTTGTTGCACTAGACTGTTCACATTGTCTTAATAGATAAATTAACAACTTCCTCTCCTTACAAAAAAATCACTAAAGTTTTTAAGAAGTTTACTAATGAGAATAAGAGTGTTGGCGGTGGTTGAGTTGCAAGAAAAAAATAAATGATTATCTTCATCACAAAAGATGAATCATAGGAGAAGAAGATAGGGATTCGTGCCATGAGTGTGAAAGTTTTAGGTAGATTCAAGTAGATTTTGCAAACACTCCTAAGAAAAAGAAGGCGTCATTCAATGTAACAAAGAGTGATAAAGACATTAATAGTTATAATGTAGAAGATGAAGGGCATGTAAGAAACTATGTTACCTTTATTGCAAAGACAAAAAAAATTATTGTTACGGATGTTAGAACATTCAAATAGGCTCTAACACTATCTACAATAGTGATAATGGTGCAACTAAAATTGAGATGGAAGAAACATACAAAGGCATGCTTTATAAATGGGACTTGGTTCGCAATGTTAATGAGAATTTATGAGAAGAAATCTCTAGCTTGAAAAATGAAAATAAAAAACTACTTAAAGCATTGGAAGATAAAAAGATTTGTTTACGTATCAATAAACCAAGTTGAATGAAGTACAAAAGTTGGCTACCCAAGCAATCTTGAAGAAAATAGGGTTTAAAAGTGAGAAACTAGATGAAATTCTTCCTATAGCAATACGTTGGTAAGAGAAAAAGTATATGAGAGAATTCAGGTTAAGAAGGATAGGCCCATCTCTATTATAAATCATCATTAGAAGAAAAGTAAGCTTGTATATTACTATTATAGTGTAATTGATCATATAAGTCAAAGATCTTATAGGGGATTACCATGTTCAATACAATAATAAATAAAGAAGGGATTCTTGCAAAAATAACAATGGAGAAAGAAGGACCAAAAATGTCTTTTAACAGCTCACACTTCTTTAAAAGCCTACTCTAATAACATGTGATATGTCAATAGTGGGTGGTTAAGGCAAATGACTGGTGAGAGAAGTTATATTAAAAATTTTCAAACTATCATAAAGGGATAGTTGCATTCGAGGATTGAAAGAAATGTAGAACCCTTGGAAAAGGTGTTCTTAATATTTAAGACTTCCCAAAATTAAATATTTTTTTCTTGTTGAAGGGCTCAAGGTTAACTTAATTTGTGTTAGATAGTTATATCATCAAAGATTGCGTGTTAATTTCACAAAAGAAGGTTGCATTTGATGGAGCAAGATGACAATTATATTATGAAGAGTGCCAACTCTTTTGACAACTACTACATAGTAGTTGATTTATTGAATTGTAACAAAGTTGCTATTCAAGATTTTAGGGCATTGGAAAATCTTAGTGAATATATTATTAGAAAGCAACCTTGTGTGTCTCATAAGGTGTTGAAACATATTAACAAAAGAAGTCCCTATGAGCTTTTATACATAGACCTTATGGGACTTGTGCAAATAAAAAGCCTTGGTGAAAAAAGATATATATGTTTATATTGATGGTTTCTCCCATTAAACAATGGTTGAAACTTTTAATATAAACTCAAAAACTTTTGAAGTCTTCAAAAAGTTGTGTAAAATTGATGAATGAAAAAGCCCTCCTGATTGGAAAAGTTCTCATAATAAGAAGTGATCTTGGATAGTAGTTTGAGAATTATGATTTTGCCACATTCAATGACTAAGATGGAATGGCACATGAGTTCAAAACAACTAAAACTCTACAAAAAATGGAGTAGTTGAAATAAGAATGGAACTCTTTGAGATATGAGTTAAGTAATGCTTAAAGTGAAAGGACTATTACTTATGTTATAGATTGTATGAATCAACAGATCGTGTTATGTGATAAATATAGCCACACTTCACCCCAAAACCAAACAAAATCTATACAAAATTTCAAAAGAAACCATTTGTGGTACAATTTCACATCTTTAGCAATCCATATTTGATAAATCGATTAATAAAATAGTGTTTATTACACAACAGAAGTTTAACTTTTTTTTCTAAAATCAAGTCTTATGGTATTTAGAGTAATAAAACCTAAATCAAATTAGTACCAATGTTTTGAGCGAGGTGGCTAACTTGTCGTCAAATGTAGTAATTAATTTGAGATATTTTCGCACTTAACGAGCTTGTTTTCTAGGTAATTTAGGATTTTATATTGTATTTTCAGTATTTAGGACTTAGGATAAATACTAATAACATAATTGTTTTTAACACATTTTTATAAGTGTTATGACCCAATAGGCCGACATGGGCCTTAGGTAGTGCTAATATGTTTAATTGAGAGTGTAGGATGAAGAATTAAAGGCCCAATTGATGTGGAAGAAATGGATGAGTGATGCAGAAGCTTTTTGGGACATCAAAGCATGAAGCGAACAACATATGGCATATTTTTTATGTCGTATTACCACATAGACATTGTGTGGTGCTATATAGGTCAACGCGATGCCCACGACTATCGAGGCTATTTTCGTCCGCACAATCAACATTATACGAAGACGCGAAGACCTAATTTGGGATATCAACACTTCTTTAAATAAGACATTAAAGGTTTGATGTATCTAAGTCATCCTAGACGCTTTCAAAAACCCTTAGTAGTTTAGGAGTTTGATTAGATTAATTTTCTTTTGGCTTTTCATAAACTAGTTGTTTTTATTCTTGGATTCGGTTTCGATCCAAGAGTTTATTTATTTTATGAAGTATCTAAGTTTATCTTTATTATCATCAATTTATTTGCTACTCCGTTCTCCATTCAATAACAAATCCACAATTATTCAAATCTCTTCTCTCTTTCGAATAAATCATTTTCTTTACATGATTTATTCAATTAGAGTCAAGATTATGAATAACATGAGTGGAAAAATTTGTAACACCCTATACCCGGTCCAGTCACTTGACCCAAGCTATAAGGTATTACAACTATAAAACGTTAATATTGTTCACCAACCAATCAAACTTGGCCAAAAAGATTATTTCATAACAAATTACAATCATTTCCATGTTATTCAATCATATCAGGACCTAATTTGAGCTTACGGAACATTTAAAACAAATCGGGAACAATTTTGGATTAAAGACTTTTACAAAAATTTAGGTAACTAGTGAAAACAAGGGTTACACGACCATTTGGCTAGGCCATATGACAGAGCTCAACCTGTGTCACTCCAGAACATGGTCGTGTGGTCAAATCATGTAACAATCTGTGCCCATGTAACTCAGGGTCACATGGTCATGTCCCTAGGTCATGTAACAAAATATGACCATGTGAAAAACCTACACCAAAAATCAAAGGAACCACACAATCATGTCATACAACTGTGTGGGGCACACGATCGTGTGGTAGAATATGTCACAGGCCGTGTGTACCCAAAAACACCTTCGAGTACAAGTTATTACATGTACCAAAAATTAGGCTCCAAGTGTGTAAACATGCCAAATATGTTCCTAACATTCAAACCTATTCAAAATGTGTCAAAAATGCCAAAATATACCAAATGGCAATCAACCTATGTGCCTAACCAATATACCCTCATTGGAACCACAAATCAAACATTTAAACATAAACCATTCAAATACAGCTACTTAACATTTCATGTTTTTTTTAACAATCAAATATGTCTCTTTTATCATAACCAAAATCATCAACCAAAGTTTACCAAGCTACCTAAACATTTATACCAAATCAACAATTCAACATGCATATAAAACCAAAAACATACCATTGCAATCACACACCACAACCAACCAAATACCAAATAAGATTTACATCTATATACATATCTTATAATTAAAATGGAAAAAATAATATTTATAATGCTTATAACATACATAACCAATACCCTATTTACATGCCACTTATAACCAAGCAAAAATAAACAATTAGCTACCAAAAGAGTTGTCGGATAGTATGATCTCCAACGAAGTTCCAATCGAAAGTAAGAGTCTAACAATTCACAAAGAAGTAAAATCAAATAGGGTAAGCTTATGTAAAACTTAGTAAGTCCGTATTAAACTTTAACTTTAACTTCATCAAATGTTATAACTAAAACATTTCGTAATAAATTTCATAAACAAGGTCATGAGTTCATTTATTTCCTATACACACTACAAATCTCACAAGGTTAGTGAGTTCATATATACAAAAATATAACTTTAACATCTCATAAACATTTCAAGTAAACACATTAAAAACTCAATTTAACTTTCACCTATTCATTTAACAACTCACACTTCATTTCAAGTATCTATACCCAATGTTCCATTTCATATATCTATTTTCATATAACCATTTCATTTATCTATTTCCAATAACCAAATCATATATCTGTTTTCATATAACTGATTCATATAACCATTTCATTTCTAAGTTTTTCACCCAATGAACCAAATGAAATAACATTGAATACACGGGAATAATGCTCACACAAGCTGTAACTGTAAATGCTCACACAAATTGAAATGGGCTTGCTCACATAAGCTGTGGGTCGGGATGTTAAGATACACGATGCTGCTTACACGAGCTATGGAGAATCCGTAACAAATGCAAGACCTCAACCATCTGTAGGATATCTAAGACCAACACCTAAAATGATAAATAACCTTAATGACATGTCATTTGTATCTTAAGCACTCACGACGTTCATACGGACCGTGTTTCATATCTATATTATTTAGTCATAAATACATTATTTCATCACAAGAATTCAACCATGTAGTTTCCTATTTTCAAACATAACCTTTAATTTAATTATCATTACAACTTAGTCCATTTCATCCCTTACCATTTAACAAGTAAATGAACTCAATCACAACATATATAGATCCATATTATATCATAAAAAAACAAATTATTAGTTTAACCAATTTAAGAACTTATCTAATCATAATAGCTACGGACACTTCAAAGATGACTACTCGATGACTTTTCCTTTCCCACAATTATCAACCAACTGGTCTGATTCTTGATCTAAATATAATATTTTCATTAAATTAATCAATTCAAATACTTTAAAACATTTAAATTCACATATATAACCCTTTATCAAAATTTTACAGTTTTACCCTAAACTTTTACCTTTTATTCATTTTAGTCCCTAAACTTAAAAATTTTACAATTATCACAACTAGGCCCAAAACCAAGCTAACTGAATTTTTACTTATGCACATACAACCCATAATTGTTGAAATTTCACAATAATTTCATGCTAAATTTATTATTTTATCAATTTAGCCCTAAACTTAAAACTAACAAAAATCAATTTTCAAAATAGTTCTATTTAACAACCAAACTTGCAAATCTATCATCAAAATTTAAAAACATCACAAATTCATCAATGGTATAACACAAAACATTTAAAAAAAATCACAAATTAGTCCCCAAGCTAGATGAATTAAGTTGCAATGATTTCAAAAACATAAAACTCATGAAAAACGGGTGGAAATTTAGCTTACATGTAAAGAAATTTGCTTGGTCGAACCTTAATGTCTTAACAATGGCTTCGCCAAGATTTTGTTTTCCCCATTCAATAAAGAAAGACTAAATGGAAGATGATGATATTCATTTTTTATGGTTTTATTTACTTTATTTTATTAATTAACATATTACTAATACAAATTCAACTAAAACCTCCACTAGTCGTCCGCCATAGTTATTTGAGGTCTAATTGCATTATTAAACCTTCATTTCATACATTTATAACCATTTAATACAAATAAACCTATAGCGATTAACTTTTTCAAGTTTTACGATTTAGTGTTTTTTCTTTAATGAATTATCCAAATATCAAAATTTTTGGACCAAATTTCAATATAACTATATAATCACTTCATTAATATTTAATAAAAATATTTACAGGCTGATTTATAAAAACGAGGTCTCGACACCATGTTCTTCAAAACCACTTGACGTTAGGGACAAACCACTTGAACTTAACTATTAATTCAAATAACAAAAATTATCAAATCAAAATTTAATATTATACTATATTTGAGTCGTAAATATTAAATAATAATATTTATAGGCTCACTCATCATATTTGTGGTCCCGAAACCAATGTTTCCAACAACACTAAAAACGGGCTATTACAAAGTCCCTTAATGGCGATTAACTAGTGGATTGGGATATGATTAACGGAGGATTTAGGGTTTTCCCGAAAGGTTTAGTTTGTATAGATTACGTGTTATTAAACCCCTCGGATTGACAACCTATGTAACACCCTATACCCAGCATGGTCAGCAAGCCCGAATATGGGATGCCACACCACCATCTCATGTCATATACCACAAGTAAAAGTTCATTCTAAATGAAGCGTCTTCCATTTTACCATTTGTACAGGTTTTAAGTCAATTATACTTGTTAGTTATCAATGTTACATTCTAACCATACATCAAATAGTCTTATAATAATAATTAAACATGCATAAGGTACATGTAACAAAATCTCAAAATTGTGACGTAGATATCGACACTGACACTAAGGTATCGATATTTTCTTTAAGAGGTATCGATACCACCTAGAAAAACGATACCAAACTTCCATTATGTTTCTCAATTAAAAGCCATATTCTCAAAAATTATCAGTACCTACCATGAAATATCGATGTATTAACCCTGAGTATCAATACTCAAGTTGTAACACCCCTAACCCGTGTCCGTCGCCGGATTGGGGTTACGAGGCATTACTGAACATAGTACAATACAAAACAGACATTTATTTGAATTCAATCACTAATCAAACTTGTATATATATATTGATCACATAGTCAACCCAAAATTTAAATTATACGTTTGTTCTAGTCATATCACACATAAAAATCATGCTCGTTCAAAGGCACACATTCGAACAATTTATGAGCGCTCATAAGCCAGTCTCTTAAATTAATCAATTTATTTATATATTAAAAAAAACAATAATTAAACATGCAAATATCAGACAACATTTTAATACATTAATTTGAACCACCCCATTATACACAAAAATTGGATTGCCCTATTTATACACATTGAACACACATTATTTTGTAACATCACATTCGGATAATTCTTTAAAGCATGAAATGGATAGAATTGATACTAATTTGACCAAGACTTAACATTCATGTTTAGTTAAAATTTATTTAAATCATGTAGTAAAATAATGATTATTATTATGTATTAGTCAACAATTTACTAACAAAATTAGACCAAATCTTGAAACATAAATAGACACAACAAAACCACTTTTGGACAGTATTACTACGGATTTCAATTAATTTTAATATTTATTATTCCAAGCATTTAATGTTAGTATGACCTAAAAAAAATGTCCTATTTTGGACAGCATAATTACATGCCTTGAACAACAATAATCCTCCTCCTAACGGCAACATTTAACAATTTAAAATAGAAATAGTGTTTTAAATCGGACAATCAATGATTCACATCACCACATGAATATATATTAAATATCTAAATACCATAATTGTGCCCTAATTTGGACAGTCAATGCTTCATAATATAACAACAGCATATTAATTAGCTAATAATTTGTTTTAAGTTCGACTTTAACTCCCTCATGCAGTACAAACCGAACAACATGTAAGTTAACTTCAAACCTTTATCAATCAAAAGCAACAATGAATAAACATCAAACTAAATAAAATTTTAAAGCACGGAGATTAGCAGATTAAATAACCCTTGCTAACCTATCCTCACATATATTTCATTTAGCACCAATGTATATATATATACATTCGATAATTTAGCTCAACTCATAACCAAATCAATCCATCATCCCATGCATAACAATTATACATATACTAATCACTTAACCAAATTTAATATGTCCAAACTATATATTTATATATCACATTTATTATCATATCACAAACTTATACCCTAATTCAATATGCATAATTTAATATGTCCAAAAGATGTCGATAGTGTGATAGACTTTGCTGACGGTCCCCGAGCTCGTAAACAACTTCCAAAATCTATGTTCAAAAATTTATCAAAGTACCCAAAAGATGTCGATAGTGTGATAGACTTTGCTGACGGTCCCCGAGCTCGTAAACAACTTCCAAAATCTATAAACGAAAAGCAACATACACACAGTAAGCTATTTAAGCTTAGTAAGTCATAAGCAAATATTATTCATTTTAACGTTAATACCAAACTACTTTACCAAGCCAATAAAATCAAATATAAATAAACATTTAACTTTATAAAACTTAATGCACAAATAAGCAAATACTTGTATACTTAACAATTTATAATTCAAAAACTATAATAATAGGCCAAATCTCCTTATACTACCGAATCACTTATAAGCACGAACATGCTCACATATTGTTCATATATCAAATAACTTTGTATCATCAATTCAATATACAATTTACCTTAATTCCATAGCATGATATAAATACATACCTGAACACTATTATTATTTCGATTTCACATTCGGTCTTCACTTAACTTTGCCCGTTGAACTATTTGGAATTAAAAAGGATACACGGATAATCAGAAAGCTCGTGCAATGCCAACGTCCCAGACGTGGTCTTACATGTAATCACATACCGATGCCACTGTCCCAGACAGGGTCTTACACGTCCACACAGGTCGATGCCAACATCCCAGACGTGGTCTTACACGAAAACACTTATCGGAATCCTATGTCATGACATATGTATCCTAACTATTCCTAGGGTTCGTACGGGGTTTTGGACAACATATCTCGATCGAATCGAACACGAAATAAAATTTCTTGGCTTATCTCACATTCGACCAATACACATATATATCCACAAAATTCAATTCAAAAAAAAATTATACATTTGCAAATTTAACAACATTTATGTGCTTATAGACTTACCTTGGATACCGTCGACTTTTAAATCGGCTACTCGACCACTTTTGTCTTTCGTTGATCCAAATTTGATTTCTTTAAATCTTGATCTAAACATATTCAAATTAAGCTTATTTAAACACCATTCTATTCAATTTAGCCTAAAAACACATATTACAATTCACAATTCACAAAATTAATACATGGGTTTCGAATATCACGAAGCAACGATCTCAAAAACGTAAAAATTATAAAAAATCGAGTTAGTTACATACCTTAATCAAACTCAACAATGTTCGAACCCTTAGCTTTTTCTTTTCTTTTACATTCGGTTGGTAGAAAACTAAAAGATGTTAATGGCTCTCCCTTTTTTTATTATAATAACTTTATAATATATTATTTATTATTATAACCTTTATAATTATTATAAAAACTATATAATATATACATAATGCTGTCCACTCATTAATTCAATGGAAAAATTTCAACAAAAGAACAACCACTATTTGGCCCTTCTAGAAATGACCACTAAATTTGTATTTTACGCGATTTAGTCCTTTTATTTAATCAGACACTCAAACGACGAAATTAAAGCACGAAATTTTCACACAAGTGAATTCACACATAATAAACACAGGAAATAATATTAAAATATTTTTAAAACTTGGATTTGTGGTCCCAAAACCACTGTTTCAATTAGGGTCAAAATCAGACTGTTACAACTCTTCCCCCCTTAGGGATTTTCGTCCTCGAAAATCTTACCAGTGAATAGGTTTGGATAACGCTTCTCATTATATCTTCTGACTCCCAAGTTGCCTCTTCAACTTCGTGTTTAGGCCACAGTACTTTGACCAACGAAATTTTCTTATTTCATAATTCTTTGATCTCATGAGCTAGAATGCTAATCGGTTCTTCTTCATATGACATATTAGAATTAATTTCAATCTCGATCGGACTAATCACATACGAAGGATCGGATCTATATCTACGAAGCATCAAAACATGGAATACATTGTGAATCTTTTCTAACTCAGATGGCAACAACAATTTATAAGCAACAGGCCCGATACGCTCTATAATCTAATACGGTCCAATGAATCTCGGACTTAATTTGCCTTTGCGATCAAATTTGAGTATTTTCTTCCACAGTGAGACTTTCAAAAACACTTTGTCCCTGATTTCAAATTCTATATCCTTTCTTTTCAAGTCCGCATAAGATTTCTGACAATCTGATGCTGATTTCAGACTATCCCGAATCACTTTCACTTTCTGTTCAGTCTCTTTAATAAAATTGACCCCGTGTATCTTATTTTCACTGAGCTCAGTCCAATACAATCCTGCACGAAATTTACGACCGTACAAAGCCTCGTAAGGTGCCATTTTGATACTAGATTGAAAGCTATTATTATATGCAAATTCAATCAAAGGTAAGTATAGTTCCCACGTACCTTAAAACTCAAGAATGCAACATCTCAACATATCCTCAAGTATCTGAATGATTCGCTAGGATTAACCATCTGTTTGTGGATGAAAAGCTATGCCAAAATGTAGTTTCGTACCTAAAGCATCTTGTAGTTTCTTCCAAAATCGCGATGTGAATCTCGGGTCTCTGTCCGAAACAATAGAAATAGGTACCCCATGCAATCTAACAATTTGAGAAATATATACTTCAGCAAGTTTATCAAGTGAATAATCAGTACGAACCGGAACAAAGTGAGCCGATTTTGTCAATCTATCAACAATAACCCAAATTGCATCTTTCTTGCTCGGTGTCAACAGTAAACCAGATACAAAATCCATCGTGACTCTGTCCCATTTCCATTTGGGTATCATGACCGACTGAAGCAATCCAGAAGGTACCTAATGCTCGACTTTTACATGCTAACATATTAAACATTTCGAAATAAAGTCAAAAATGTCTCGTTTCATACCGTGCCACCAATAGTGCTGTTTTAGATCGTTATACATTTTCATACTACCCGGATGAATAGAAAATCGACTATTATGAGCTTCATTCAAAATCATCTGAATTAACTCTGAATTTTTCGGAACACATAGTCGATTTCTAAATCTCAAACAATCCTCAGCATCAACTAGAAACTCTACATCAACTTTCAAATCACACTGGGCCTGTTTTGCAATTAAATCACTATCGGCTTTTTGAGCTTTACAAATCTGTTGAACAAATAACGATTTTGCTTTCAACTCAGCTACTATCGTACCATCATCAGACATAGCTATATACGCGTTCATTGCATGCAAAGCAAACAGTGATTTTTGACTTAGAGCATCAGCCACAACATTAGCCTTTCCCGGATGATAGTCAATCACAAGCTCGTAATCTTTTAACAACTCTAACCACCGTCGCTGTCTCTAATTTAGATCCTTCTGAGTCATCAAATATTTCAGGCTCTTGTGATCAGAATAAACATGACATCTTTCACCGAATAAATAGTGGTGTCATATTTTCAAAGCAAAAACAATAGCGGCCAATTCGAGATCATGTGTTGGATAGTTCTTTTCGTGCGGCTTTAATTGTCTCGAGGCATAGGCTACAACTTTGCCTTCCTTCATCAAAACACAGCCCAAACCATTTAAACATGCATCACTATAGATAACAAACTCTTTACCCGATTCTGGCTGAACTAATACTGGAGCTTCGGTCAAAAGAACTTTCAACTGATCGAAACTTTTCTGACACTTTTCTGACCACTTAAACTTAACGTCTTTCTATAGTAGCTTTGTCAACGGGGTCACAATCATAGAGAACCCTTTCACGAACCGTCTATAATAAACAACAAGTCCCAAAAAACTTCAAACTTCTGAAACATTTCTTGGAGCTTTCCAATCAAATATAGCCGAAATCTTACTCGGATCAACCTGAATACCTAATGCTGATATAACATGGCCCAAGAAACTAACTTCACATAACCAAAACTCACATTTACTAAATTTTGAATACAATTGTTTATCTCGCAAAGTCTGTAACAGAAGTCTCAAATGTTCGGCATGCTCTGCCTCATCACGGGAGTAGATCAGAATATCATCTATGAATACTACCACAAACTGATCTAGATACTGTCTAAAAATTTGATTCATCAAATCCATGAAAACAGAAGGTGCATTAGTAAGTCCAAAAGGCATCACTAAGAACTCGTAATGTCCGTACCTCGTTCGAAAAATTATCTTTGGCACATCAGAGTCTTTAACTCGCAACTGATAGTAGCCCGATCTCAAATCTATCTTTGAAAACACTGAAGCCCCTTTTAACTGATCGAACAAGTCCTCAATACGTGGCAACGGATATTTATTCTTTGTAGTCACCTTATTGAGCTGCCGGTAATCAATGCACATTCTCATCGTTCCATCTTTCTTTTTTACAAATAGAACTGGCGGACCCTAGGGAGAGAAACTCGGTCGTGCGAAACCTCTATCTGTCAACTCTTGCAACTGTGCTTTCAACTCTTTTAATTCAGTCAGTGCCATACGGTACGGAGCTATCGAAATTTGAGTCGTCCCCGGTACTAACTCAATACCAAACTCTACCTCTGGAATAGGTGGCAAACCCGACAATTCTTCGGGAAACACATTTGAATATTCACACACAACTGGTACGGATTCAACCTTCTTTTCAGTCACTTTACTATCAAGAACATATGCAAAGTAAGCTTCACAACCTTGTCTTACATACTTTAGAGCCAACATCGAGGATATCACTGCCGATAAACCATTCAGGTCATTAGATTCAATCCGAATAATCTCGTCATTCTGGCATCTTAAATCAATAATCTTTCTTTTGCAGTTAACTACAGCATCGTGTAAAGTCAACCAGTCCATACCCAGAATTATATCGAACTCGCCAAATGGTAACAACATCAAATCAGCCGGAAAACACAAATCTCAAATTATCAACGGACAATTCTTACACACTTTGTTAACCAAAACACACTAGCCCAGGGGGTTTGATACTTTAATCACAAACTCAGTAGACTTAACATGCAAAGTCTTATTGGATACTAAAGTCTCACACACGTATGAATGAGTCGAACCAGGATCAATCAATGCAATAACATTAGTATCATAGAGAGTGAAAGTACCACTAGTAACATTTAGGGATGAGGCCTCCTCTCGTGCGCGTATGGCACAGGCTCTGGCAGGTGCGCAAGCCTCGGATCTAACAGCTGTATCTTTAGAACCTCTCTGACTGCCACTCATGTTACCCGTTTTTTTGGGGGGTTTACCTCTAGCTGCAGTGTTACCCGATCTCGTATTCTGTACCAGATTTTGATCCGCTAACTCTGGGCACTCACGAATGAAATGATCCCTCGATTCACATTTAAAACAGGCTCGATTATGCAATCTGTAACTGCCGGAATGTCGTTTACCATAATGTTCACACTCGGGTTGATTTGATCTGACATTACCCACACTCGCTATTGAAGTAGCTCTCAAGATCACAGATGGTCTATCCCGATCCCGTTGTGAATACCCCGCAACAGTCTTTGAACGGCTAGTATCATCTCGAAACTTCTTTGAGGTCGACTGAAATGACTTACTAAATGATCTTTTATGGGAATCTCTAGCTTCAAAGTCAGCTTTTCTCTTCTCTTTCTGGAGCTCCTCGGCTTTACAAGCTCGTTCAACAAGTACCACGAACTCTTTTATCTCAAGTATGCCAACTAATAATTTAATATCTTCATTCAGCCCATCTTCAAATATTTTACACAAAATAGCTTCAGTCGAAACACACTCTTGGGCATACTTACTAAGTTTCACAAATTTCCGCTCATATTCTATCACGGTCATCCGACCCTGTTTCAATTCAAGAAATTCCTTGTGTTTCTGATCAATGAATCTCTGACTGATTTATTTCTTACGAAACTCAGTCTGAAAGAATTCCCAGGTCACTCGCTCTTTCAGAACCACCGATACTAGTGTATTCCACCAATGATACGCAGTGTCCCATAGCAAATATATGGCACATTTCAAGCACTCATCAGGGGTGCAAGATAACTCATCAAACACTCGAATAGTATTATTGAGCCAGAATTCAGCTCGCTCAGCATCATCATCATCAGTGGCTCTGAACTCTTCAGCCCCATGTTTTCGAATTTTATCAACAGGAGGCTTAAGTAATCTCATCAAATCACTCACTTGAGGTATAACAGGAACCGAAGATGGATTAATCGAGGGTGGAGGTTGTTGTGCAACCGGATTAGTCCGGATATATTGAGTAAACCAGTCGTTCATCATTTGGAAAAAGGCTTGTTTAGCCTCTCCCTCCTAGTTACTCGAGGTCGGTTTAGAATCTACTGGCTCTGTCCCTTACGCGGGAGCAGGCACTATACTCTCAACATCATCGGCTATGGCTCAATCGGGATCCATTTCTATACGAAAACACATTTTCAAATGTCAAAAGTCATCACACTATCTCAGTATAAATTATGGCATGTATAGCTAGACTTATACGCACTACGTTAGTCCTAGAATCGACTAAACTGTAGCTTTGATACCAATCAAATGTAACACCCCTAACCCGTGTCCGTCGCGGGATTGGGGTTACGAGCCATTACTGAACATAGCACAATACAAAACAAACATTTATTTGAATTCAATCACTAATCAAACTTGTATATATATATATTGATCACATAGTCAACCCAAAATTTAAATTATACCTTTGTTCTAGTCATATCACACATAAAAATCATGCTCGTTCAAAGGCACACGTCTGAACAATTTATGAGTGCCCATAAGCCAGTCTCTTAAATTAATCAATATATTTATATATTTAAAAAAACAATAATTAAACATGCAATTATCAGACAACATTTTAATACATTGATTTGGACCACCCTATTATTCACAAAAATTGGATTGCCCTATTTATACACATTGAACACACATTATTATGTAACATCATATTCGGATAATTCTTTAAAGCATGAAATGGATAAAATTGATACTAATTTGACCAAGACTTAACATTCATGTTCGTTAAAATTTTTTAAATCATGTATTAAATGATTATTATTATCAGATTAGACAACAATTTACTAACAAAAATTAGACCAAATATTGAAACATAAATAGACACAACAAAAACCACTTTTGGACAATATTACTACCGATTTCAATTAATTTTAATATTTATTATTCCAAGCATTTAATGTTAGTATGACCTAAAAAAATGTCCTATTTTGGGCGATAATTACATGCTTTGAATAGCAATAATCCTCCTCCTATCGGCAACATTTAACAATTTAAAATACAAATAGTGTTTTAAATTGGACAATCAATGATTCACATCACCACATGAATGTATATTAAATATCTAAATACAATAATTGTGCCCTAATTTGGACAGTCAATGTTTCATAATATAATAGCAACATATTAATTAGCTAATAATTTGTTTTAAGTTCGACTTTAACTCCCTCATGCAGTACAAACAGAACAACATGTAAGTTAACTTCAAACCTTTATCAATCAAAAGCAACAATGAATAAACATGAAACTAAATAAAATTTTAAAGCATGGAGTTCAACAGATTAAATAACCCTTGCTAACCTATTCTCACATATATTTCATTTAGCACCAATGTATATATATACACATTCGATAATTTAGTTCAACTCATAACCAAATCAATCCATCATCCCATGAATAACAATTATACATATACTAATCACTTAACCAAATTTAATATGTCCAAACTATATATTTATATATCACATTTATTATCATATCACAAACTTATACCCTAATTCAATATGCATAGTTATAAACCCCATTTCCATGACCATTAAGACCATATGCATAAACACCAAACTCAATCAAAATAAGATGAGCCATTTTCGCATGGCCATTTATATACATGTTCCAAAACTAACCAAAAACATAAGCAAGCCTATACAGGCCATAATATCGAGTTCAAAAATTTATCAAAGTACCCAAAAGATGCCGATAGTGTGATAGACTTTGTTGACGGTCCCCGAGCTCGTAAACAACTTTCAAAATCTATAAACGAAAAGTAACATACACATAGTAAGCTATTTAAGCTTAGTAAGTCATAAGCAAATATTATTCATTTTAACGTTAATACCAAACTACTTTACCAAGTCAATCAAATCAAATATAAATAAACATTTAACTTTATAGAACTTAATGCACAAATAATCAAATACTTGTATACTTAACAATTTATAATTCAAAAACTATAATAATAGGACAAATCTCCTTATACTACCGAATCACTTATAAGCACGAACATGCTCACATATTGTTCATATATCAAATAACTTTGTATCATCAATTCCATATACAACTTACCATAATTCCATAGCATGATATAAATACATACCTGAACACTATTATTATTTCAATTTCACATTCAGTTTTCACTTAACATTTCCTGTTGAACCATTCGGAATTAAAAAGGATACACGGATAATCAGAAAGCTCGTACAATGTCAACGTCCCAGACGTGGTCTTACATATAATCACATACCGATGCTACTGTCCCTGACAGGGTCTTACATGTAAACATAAGTCGATGCCAACGTCCCAGATGTGGTCTTACACGAAAACACATATCGGAATCCTATGTCATGCCATATGTATCCTAACTATTTCTAGGGTTCGTACGGGGCTTTCGGACAACATATCTCGATCGAATCGAACACGAAATAAAATTTCCTGGCTTATCTCACATTCGGCCAATACGCAAATATATCCACAAAATTCAATTCAACAAATAGCATTTATACATTTGCAAATTTAACAACATTTATGTGCTTATAGACTTACCTCGGATATCGTCGACTGTTAAATCGGCTACTCCACCACTTTTGTCTTTCCCCGATCCAAATCTGATTTCTTTAATTCTTAATCTAAACATATTCAAATTAAGCTTATTTAAACACCATTCTATTCAATTTAGACTAAAAACACATAAATGGGCAAATTACAATTTTGCCCCTAACATTTTACACTTTTACAATTTAGTCCAATTTGTACAAAAACACAAAATATTCCAAATCAATTACACTATATTTTGGCCGAATATTCCTTAATCTCATATGTGTCCTTGCATGTCATTTATTTCACATTTTAATCCCTCAATTTACTCTTTTCTTAATTTAGTCCTTAATGCACATTTTTATCAAAAATTTCTAACTATAACATGAAAATCTAACAACATATATTTATTTTCCACATACTAACATCATAAAACTCAAGCATTCATCAATGGCACATTTCAAAATTATCCACAATTCAGAAAATTAAGACATGGGTTTCGAAGATCACGAAGCAACGATCTCAAAAACGTAAAAATTATCAAAAACCGAGCTAGTTACATACCTTAATCAAACTCAACAATGGCCGAACCCTTAGCTTGTTCGTTTCTTTTTCTTTTCTTTTACATTCGGTTGGTAGAAAACTAAAAGATGTTAATGGCTCTCCCTTTTTTTTATTATAATAACTTTATAATATATTATTTATTATTATAACCTTTATAATTATTATAAAAACTATATAATATATACATAGTGTCGTCCACTCATTAATTCAATGGCAAAATTTCAACATGAAACCTTCATATTAAAAGAACAACCACTATTTGGCCCTTCTAGAAATAACCACTAAATTTTTATTTTACGCGATTCAGTCATTTTATTTAGTCAGACACTCAAACGAAGAAATTAACACATAATAAACACAGAAAATAATATTAAAATATTAAAATATTTTTAAAACTTGGATTTGTGGTCCCGAAACCACTGTTCCGATTAAGGTCAAAATTAGGCTGTTACACAAGCAAAGGTATCGATACCAATCTCTATTCTGACTCCCAACATGTTTCAAAACATAAAGGTATCAATTTTAAAACCTAATTATCAATACCTCTGCTCTAGACCTCAAAAATGCAGCAAACATAAGCAATTAATCCATTCTAGTTTAGTTCCTAAACATCATACATCAATTACTTCAACAAATAACCATTCAATAGCCTAATTAATAGTTCAATATCACAAAATCATGTTCGAGCAAGTAACGTCAATCCATCCTCATGTTCAGGAACCCAAGCATAACAATAACATGTGATCCTTATAAACCAAACCAAAAACGAGTAAAATGTCTAAAAGTTAACATGGCTATAAACGAGTTTACCACATTGCCTTATTCCCCAAAATGTAATTAAAGATAGAAGTCCTACGAAATAACAAATAGACTTGCTTGGATCACCTCACGGAAACCACACCGCTCACACAGACACACAACTAATCTGCAATGGTTTAAAAGTAATGGGTGAGCTTAATAAGCTTAGTGAATGCCTAGAACAACTATCATGCAAACAATTTATCAAGCATTAACAAAACAACCATATAGCATAACCTCAACAGTTCCAACTTTAGTGTCATAATATACTTACTCGTGCATTATTTTCTAGTTTTTTATACATGGAAACATATTCACTTTTAAGCATATATCATATTACACATATAATCGCCTAACATACAAGCATATATCACAATTCTCAAAACATTTTATAGATAAATTGCAAAATGGTCACATGTCATATAAGCACATATCACATATCACAATACACATATATTCATAATTTAATATAATTTGGCACTTGAGCTATGAAACATAAAAGTAAGCTCTATCATCATTCATTGGATACATAGATCTCCAACACACCACATAGACTCATATAGTTAAACATGTCCCAAAAGTGAAGCATAAAGCTAGCACTCTCCTTATTTCCCCTCACATGTCTCATTGAATGGAGCTTAGTTCACATTCCCTTATCTCTCCAAACATGTCTCAAGGCCCCAATGCCCAAATCACTGTACATATAGGTGAGTACTCACAATCCTATGGCATGCCAACTATATCCAATGGTCTTAAAGATCACAAGGCCAAAATATTTGTTACTAACACACATATATTACTTACTGTTCACTGCAAATATCACATTATAACACAACATTATCACTGTCATCTAGCATGTATAACATGCTTACATTTACACTTTCTCAACGGTTATCATAACCACATCTTACATGTTATAGCATATCATCTTAATTCACATATTTACAAACACATAAGCACATTGTTCACAAGACAACATAGGTATGAGAAATCTTACACTCGGAATTTAGAGTATGGGTTTAGCCTACTACTAAATTCCCAAATAATGCATTGAATCATGTCCATAAGCAATTATCCCAAACACTTAGCAATTATGCTTTTGCCGAAAAGCCAAAAGCACAAACTAGCTTTTCCTTGCCTTTATCTCTACTCGTAGAAGGTCCTAGAAAATTCGAAGCTTCAACACAATAATTCACACAACAATACATTCAAAAATTAGCTAAGGACTCACCACATGCAATCAAAAACATAAGCCTAAGCTATGTTCTCATCTAGTCGAAACCTTTAACATAACCAACTTGAAATCCAAATATCTCGATCTACACTTTTTCTTTTCGCCTAAAACAAGTTTCCTTCATCTAATTATTCATCAACGACTAATTCCCAACCTTTAAACTAGACAAAACTACTCAATTCATGATATTGACTTTTTCAACATGTTTTATGGCTATTTTTTTAATTCATTAAAACTGAAGAAATCTTTTACAAAACTTTAAAACAAGTTTAGAAACCTCTTAATCATGTCAAAACTAATTGAAAAAACTTTGAAATCACGTTTTTACTCAAAATATCAAAATCTACCATTAACGAGCCAATTTTTTACTTTTATCCAAAGCATACGATTTAATGGCTAAAAACTTAGTTTTAAAGACTAAATAACATTTACAATAAAAAAACTGAATTGCTACCTTAGACGACGAAAAACTAAGCGTTTGATCGAAAACCTGAAAAACCCACAAGCTTGACAATGAAAGAATCTATGGTGTTCTTTTGGGTGTTTTTCTTGGACTTTATTAAAATATTTGGCTTGGGTGATGATAGAAATCAAAATAATTAAGTTTGAAGAATAAAAAGTCGAAGAGAGGAGCTTTGGGAGCAAGGGAAGGCTAAAGCATGAAGATGGAGAAGACTAACGTAAAATTTATAGGTGGGGGATGATATTAGGGTGATTTTTAAAATTTGTTTTAATTGCCACCTAAAAACTCACAATTTTGACTCTTTTACAAATCAATCCAATTTTCAAAATTGAAGTCTTTAAAGCTCTTTTTCAAAAATTGATTTAATTTTCTAAAACCCATAGTAAAAAAATTATCGATAAATCATGTTGTAAACTTCTGAACACTCTAAGGCTAAAATTCCTAAAATAAAACTAAAACTCTTAAACCCTATTTTGGGTATTATAACCTAAAATTTTGAACACTCTAAGGCTAAAATTCCTAAAATACACCTCATTCGAGGTCAGGAGATAAGTCGAACTGAGTAAATCGTAATTTATCCTGGTTGAGAAAGTGAGCTCTGGAGATAAGCGAGTATCAATCAATCGATTAGTTAATTAGAGGCTGGGAGGTAATAATTGGTTAATTGGTAGCTAATCTAGCCTAAAACCCTAGTCCAAATTTAATTATTAACCCTGAAGTCAGTTAATCTGCCTGATTAGTTTATTTGATTTAAGTCATTTATTTAATTTTCTTGTTTATTTATTTTAGTTAATTAAGTTCTCTATTTAATCTATTTTATGGTTTATTGTAATATAGGAATTAATTACTACTACTTAGACTTGTTATTGTAAAAAGGTTTTCATAATTTATTCCACCCTCTATTGGATACGATCCTCGGAATACTTCCAAGTATTTTATTGTACTAAACATATTACAATTTGACCCATGCACTTGCAGACATCGCCATTCTAATCTCTTATATTTTTTGTTTTATATTTTACTATAAAAGATAGCTCATTTATAGGCAATTAGCAATCTAGGTAGTTTCTCGGTTTTCTACAATACGATCTTCTCTTCTATCCTCGAACCCCGAGTTGCTTAGAGTGTGGGCTCTAACTTCATGAACTTATCGCACAAAATGAAAATTTTAATTAATATTTAGTGGGAAAATCAATTCTCTCTATGGGAAACCAAAAGCTTACACATTTAAGAAAATATAATTTACTATCTAAATAAATTGCAACTATTTTTGACAGAGTATTGAATGGGCTCACCGATTTAGGATGTATTCAACTCAGGTCTTGTTCAATGTATTGTTAATCCAAGCGATCACATTTATGTCTCTATCTTCTAGGAGTCAACCGTTTTGATACTCAAGACAATGTATCTCTCTTGATAGATGACATATTTAGCCAATTTGCCCATTTTCATTAATCAGACTTTGGATCTTTTAGATTACCTACTAATATAACTTGTCTTCTCGTATCATTATATGAACACATAATTTAAGTTAGTATTAGTTAAACGTTACGTAATTAGAAAGCTAATATTTGCTTACATTTTACTTTGCTAGCAAAAACAATTGAGGATGAATACAAACAATATTAATGTGAAATAATGAAATTTTATTTAAACTAATCTGTTTGAAAATTTAAAAGTACAAATGACGAATAAACTAAAGTTAGGGCAGTAAAACCTAACAACCCATGCTACATTTTTACACATTATACCCGACCTAATTGCCAAGCCCAAGTACCAAATGTCACAATTAAACCGTATTACTTAACAACATTTCTGACTTGACTTATTTACAACTAAACATCGCCATATTTAAAACGTGCCTACCCTTTAAAATTTATTCTAACATGATTCTAAAATAAACTCAAAATAAGTTTTCTATTATATAAGTGTTATGGTTCTTACATACATTTTCCTTATTGAGCAGGTATATGTATATTCACTATGACTTGGGTTTTTAAATTTGAAATTATTATAATTATTCAAACCCCAAGACGTAGCCTCTAAGGGTACCCTTCTTAGTGCATGCTATTACTAAAATGTCATTCGTATGGACTTGGTGATGTCTAGTTGAGCCCTTCCACACAATCCTTGAATCATCCATTGATCCTGTAATCAAAGCAAAACACTCGTGAGTTCGAATGAACTTAGTGCTATCTGTACAATAGTGTTCATGAATGACTATTGTAATATCGAGTAAAAAGGAATTTTTACACGTGATTAAAGTCCCTAGTAACATAGAAGGTTTCACATTTTGTATGGTGTAGATGACGCTTATACGTTCCTCTTGAACTAATTATTGGCGGATGTGTCAGTAGTGAATTTGGAAGCAATAGTGTGCTCTCTGTCGACCCCTTTTTGATATTGTACTTCGTCAAGCTCTATTTTAGCGTCTTACTTTACCTTTTTGGTTTATCTTATTAAAAATATACACACAAATAGATGTGCAAACCCCTTTGGAATAACTCTAGTGAACTTGTAGGAGGTTTACTAGGAAGGGGAAGCCTTATCCTGGTTCCTGCATTCTGCATTGAATTCAAAATTCAACTTATCGAGCTATCCAGATCTCTACTTATTTACAACTTACCTTGTGCGTATACTATTTTTTATAAGAATACCCATTTTCTAAAATCCTTGTATGTGGCCTATGAATATAAGATTTGGCTAATAGTTAAGAAACACTCTTCTCTTGCGAAAATTGTACTTGTAAGGCAATCTCACTAGACTTTCCCCCTTCAGAAATCCAAATAGATATTCCCAGTAATAGGTAGTCCCCCAGTGAACTATCTCCTCATTAGTTCATATAAGGTGAACTTCTCATTTATAAGCTAATTCTTAGTAGATTCTCTAACACTAGATAGTCTTATCGAACATCCTCTTCATTCATTAGTCCCTGGCGGACTTTACGAAGTAAATAATCCTTAACAGACATTCCATCTAAGATAGTCCTTAATATTCTATACCTGGCGATCTCTTTGCCAACAAGTATTTAGGATTAAGACCTACCGAACCGTCTCGCTTTCTCACAACCAATTTTAGCTTATTCAATATCTCTAGTAGACTCTTAATGGCGGATACATACCCGTAATTACTTGGAGAGAAAAACCCCCTTTTCTCCACGTATATCCGCTTGAACCTCTATAAAGCCAAATAACATGTGGCACAGAGTGCACAATGTGACATATCATATATCACCCTCTATCATTCACTAATACATCTCTCCTTACTTCGCATATAATTTATACACATGCATTTCGTAATACCCAAATTTTGCCCGGCCCTAGCCCAAATATTAAAACCCAAATAAATAAATAAATAAAACCAAATTTAAAGTCCATTTACATAGTCCAGGTCCAGGTTACAGTAAAATTACAGACCCAAAATCTAACCCAATTAACCTAGTCCAATTTAATAGGCCCAATTTAAATCCCAGACCCTAAACAGACCTTAAACTCAACTTTCATAACTCGGTTACAGTGGCCCAATTGGCCCAAAATCAGAAACCCTAAGGATTTCTAGACCATTCTGGTGCAGCCGCAGCATTGATCCTTTGCTCCGGCGTCGTAGGCAAACCCAAACGAGAGCCCCGCGCGTGCATCACCACCAGGCGCGTGCGTCATCCCCTCCGTAGCTCCAGGTTGGCCAAATACCTACAAAAACACACGAAAATAGCAGCAAATGGGGAGATAACAGAATAGGAGGAACCTTTTATTTATTCTATTTTTTATTTTTTCTGTAAAATCGGGCTATAAGTGGGCCATTCAAACATTGTAAATGGATTACGCATTCAGAATACAAAAATCAAATACCAAAAGGTGATTTTCGAGTTTCTTTTTTTTCATTTTTCATTCTGCTAGTATCAGTTTTCTTTTTTCTCTTTTCTGTGTTCAATAGTCATTAATTAGGAGAGAAAACGATAAAGAGAATGGGGAAAGACGTACCTGGTGAAGAGATCCTGGCCCTCTCTCCGTTGTCATCGGAGTCTAAGTTAGGTTCAAAAACCGTTCATATGCCGCTAGTACAAAACGGCGCAAAACTCATCTGGTGCTAGTTAGGTTTTGATAAAATGAAATAGATTTTTAGGGTTTTGGCATTTAAGTACGAAGATGAAATGCGGTCGTTTGGAGTCAATGCGATGGCTTTACAACGGCATCGTTTTGAAGACCCGATCCGAACGGTGACCCGACCTGGGAAGGATCCGCGCATTATGGATCGTTCAGTTTATTTATCCAATAGGACCCTCCGTGTTTAAGGGGGTTGCAATTTGATTTCCTTTAATGATTTGTAATTTGTACCTCATATTTATCAGATTCATTTAGATCCCGCTTAAATAAAGGCTGCTTCGTGATTGATTTGGATTATCCCAATGTTTGCGTTGAATTGCTGATTTGGTCCTTCAGTTTTGAAACAAATTTTAATTTAATACAAATTTGGTTTTCTTCCTTAAAATTCAACAAGATTTTTTTATATTACAATAAATCCTACTTTCATATATTATAGTATTTAATATTATTTGTAATATTTATTTTTAATAGTGTTTAAATTTATTAATATAGTTTAAAATGTAATAAATTATTATTTTCGTTTGTATTTTATTTTATTTTTTACAATTCATTATACACCAATATTTTGAGTCAATTGTATTTTAGTTTTGTCTTCTTTTATTATTAATTTAATTTTATTTAAACCTCGATTTAAAATTTGTTGATTATTATTTTCAACTTCAAAATACTTTTCATATTTAATTTTGATTTCAAAAGTTTTTTTAATAAATCAATTTTTTTATTCAACTCTTTTTGTATTTTAATTTTTTACAATAATATTATATGATAATTATATGCATAATTTATATGGAATTATTTTAATATATGTATATACTTATAAAATGTATTATAATTTATAATTTATAAAATTTTATTTTATGTTTTAAAATTTTTATTCATTTCGATTATTTTTGGTTTACTTGTAATTAAATTATTTTTATATTAATTATTCTCATTTTGTTATTTGTTAGTTTGATTATTAGTTTATTTGATTATAAATATTGATGTATTATATGTTTGGTTGCTCCAAATTGTAGAATTAGTTTGCTATTCATCATTTACTTTGTATATTGTTATTCAATTATATTGTTTCTAAGAATTGCATTTCATTAAAACATTATAATTGTTTTATTTCAAAATTCCTAAAAAAGGCTTGGTGTTCATAGGTTCTCGAGAGAATTGTGCCCTAACTTACTGGGCTTCAATTCTCCTCGATGAACTAAGATAATCAAGTGTTCGTTTTATTAAAATCATTCAATTATTAAAATAAAATTCTTTAGATTTAGAAATGTTGGATCCTAACTTACTGGATATGACATTTTGTTATCTCGATTTTAAATAAAGGCAATATTTGATGTTTAAGAATTTCGAGAAATTGAACCCCTGGATTCTGATTTCTCGATTGACTTAACTAATTAAATATCCTTCTTAAAACATGTTTAAAATTTTTTAAGAAGGGACGAACCTAACTTCAAAGATTGAACTGTTGCACTCTAACTCACTGAGTGTGGCGATCTGTTTCTTTGAAATAGGTCCGTCCACTTAACCAATTCAATTATTTAAGCTTTCATTTCATGGGATCGTATTTTAAAATCTTTTCAAAATTTCGGCACTAAGACATTAAACAATCAATTCGGTACCAATTTTGGGTGTCACGAGGGTGCTAATCCTTCCTCGTGCGTAACCGACTCCCGAACCAGTTTTCTCAAAATTCGTAGACCTAAAATCGTTTTCAAGGTGATCCGATCACACCTCATTAAACATCGGTGGCGACTCCAATTTTCATTTTTTAAAGTCGATCCCCATTATTTTTTAAATGAAAAAGATGTTTCGACAGCTTGGCGACTCCACTAGGGAAACCATTTAGAGAGTCAAGCCGTAAAATTAATTGTTTTCTGTCTTATCGTCGAATATTGAAAATTTGATTTGAAAAATTACGGTCGTTTCTTTTGAATTTGATTGTATGATTATTGTAGGTTGAGTTTTGTAAAAAAATCTCCGCATCATATTGCATAAAGGCTATTTTGGTCTTACCCCTCTAAGTAGGAGTGAGAAGCTACTCCTTCATGAGGTTTTCACCTCCGTGCAGGATAGTGGATCACTTTCGGGATACATTCGTACCTATGTCTTCGTGAGATTTTCATCTCCGTGCAGCCATAGGGAAATGTATTCCCCTGGACCGAACTCAGTCTATATGAGCCTATAATGGGTGAAGATCATGGAATCTGCTGGTTTGGGTACCTTAACTTTAGAACCAAACTCCATATAGTGGACTTAAGAGCCTAGCCCAGGTAGAACTACTCCAAACTCTAGCAATTGTCCAAATAGGTGCTTGATTTTCTTATACTTGTTTTGAATTTTGTTTTGTGTTGTACTAACTTGTTTGTGTTTTGTTGATATTTTTGCATGTCACTGCATATCTCAAAGAGTGTCGATTCACGTTCAGTTACTAAATTAGAAAATTTTCATGGAAAAAGAATTTCTTGATAATGTGGAAGACAATGCCATTGTCCGTATATGGTTAGAGAAGGTGCAATTAGAGAAAGGAGACAATTTAGCTAAGGGATATGTGACAGAGCTTTGGGACTACACTCGTATTAGTGTGATGCAAAATAGCCTTCAGGAGTTAAATGAGATTTGGGATCTGTGGAATGATGAAACCAAGCAGTTGTTCTACTCTAATTATGGGGACTTGCAGTACTTACTTAACATCAACGTGGATGAACGACTGTTTCGCGTTCTCGCGCAATATTGGAATCCTGCATATAGCTGTTTTACTTTTGGGAACGTAGATTTGGTGCCTACAGTGGAGGAATATACTGACTTTATCTTGCCGCCCTAGGCTTCAGGTTGATAAAGCATATTCCAGAGCCGCATATGTCCCAGCGTTTTGGAAGAAATTAATGAGTATTACGGGAATGAGCAAACAATGGATCACGGCCAGGATCAAACAGAAGGGTGAGTGTAAATGTATCCCATGGAGGAATTTGCGAGAATTGATCCTAGCACATCCTGATGGGAAAAAGAGGGTCGATGTGTTTGCTTTGAGTATCTATGGGTTAGTAATTTTCCCTAGAGCATTGGGGCATCTTGACAAAGCGGTTTCAGATCTCTTTGATCGGTTGGGTAAAGGGGTCACGCCGGTTCCTGCAATTTTGGCTGAAACGTTTAGATCTTTGAATGCGTGTAGCCGAGTTGGTGAAGGCAGATTTATATGTTGTGCACAATTGTTGATAGCTTGGTTCCATAGTCATTTTTGAAAGGTCGAAAAAGTTTCGTATTGAGTTTTCTCTGGGCTTTACTCCCCGATAAAATAGATAGTGGCTACGCCAAGAAGGGACGACATATCAGAAGAAAATTGGATAGCAATTCTGCAAAATCTTCAAGAGGATGACGTGGAGTGGAGAGCTTCTTGGTTGATTCCTGATGGAATTCTCTACCGTTGTGGAAGCTTTGAATGGGTTCCGTTGCTTGGGATTTGGGGAACCATCAGGTATGCACCTTTGCTGGTCCTAAGACAATACAATTCAAGATAGTTTGTGCCGGCAACGTATGGTTTAGATCAATGTGAGTTCTCATACCGAGGAGACAATTACAATAAAAAGGTGAAAGAAATTTCTCAGGCTTGGAATCAGGTTCATAGGATGAAAAGGCTAGCAGTGGGTTCGATGACAACTCTAAAGTACGGTGAGTGGCGAGGTAAAAGAATTAATGATAACATCCCGGAGTTAAACTTGGAGGGTGTTTGACCAATGGAAGAGTACTTACAAGTGATCCCATCAGAGTTGGAGATTATAAAAAAAGATTTTGAAAAGAGGAATTTAGTACTCGAAAAGAAAATAGAGCGGTTGGAAGAAGAGAAGATGCATTTGAGGCTAGACATTAACGTTTAAAAGTTAGAAGCCGAAAAATTAAAGAAAGGGAAGAATAAAGTAGAGGAGGATCTGGATAGCTTAAAGACAGATTACAAAAAGCTACGACTATCAATGAGAACTGCTGGGTTGGGAAAGACTTCGAAGCAGTGGCGACAGGAGATCTAGGAAGAAAGAGACTAAGCCGATCGATGGGAAAGAAAGTCCCAGGAGACTCAAGTTCAGAAAGAGACCTTAGAGCGGTAGGTGTTAGAAACTCAAAACTATCAAGCGGACTTAAAAGCTAGAATAACAGAACTCGATAGATCACTTGCTTCGTATAGATGTCATAATTCTGTGGTGGAATTAAAGACAAGTCTGTGCAAGATTGAAGAAATGAAAAAGAGGATAGAAGAATTGGAGTACGCATTACAAGGCTGTAGGAAACGGATTGAGTTCTTGGAAGGAAATGAACAGCGTTGGAGGGAGCAACTTTATCATTCGCAGAATCAAATTCAGATCAGAGATTACATTATGGGCAGGGCTATTACTCAGATTCGGGAGGTCCCTGATCATTTGCAAACAATGGCAATTCAGGCTGACTTGTTAAGCGTAAAGTATGAGCTGGAATCAGATCGGGGTCAGGAGTTAGCTTCATTATTAAAAGAAGTTAAAACTTTGAGCATTAGGAAAAAGCCATATTTGTAATCCATTTTATGTAAAGAATTTTGTTTATCAATAAAGTTTTCTAAAAGAATTTGGGTTAGAATTGACATCTTTTTGCATTCATTCCATGCATTTGCATTACATGACATAATATGCGTTCAGGATTATTAAGAAGGGTTTTAATTAGTTAAAATTGCCTCAGTTAATCTGGAAACCAACAAAAACTCGTCAACCAAGCACCGCTACGGTACCCGTGCAAAATAAAAAATTATGGATCAAAGATTGGAAAAGTTGGAGCGACTTCAAAAGGAAATGCAAGATCATTTACAGATGCAAATGAAGGAAAGGACATGATGACTGAGCTGACACAATTACTAAAAGGAATAAATAAGGGGAAAAGTCCTATGATTAATGATGAAGAAAAAGGCAAGAATGGACCCACCTATCCTCTAGGCTTTACGCCTCCGCATGCGCAGGTTCAGACTGATGTGCATCCACGTAGATCACCTATTTCAATAAGGCCTCAGCGGTTTCAAGCCGATATTCTAATACTGATGAACTCCCAAGCTGGATCAGGTTCTAACCCTGGTGAGAACCCGGTTAATCTTGTTGTCCCGAACTTCGAAGAAGTAGCTAAGAAGGATAAATAAAAGGAAGAATTACCAAAACAGTTTGAGGAGAAATGGAAATGGATTGAAGAGAAGTTTAAGGCCATAGAAAAGATTGAAAGTTATCGTGGAATAGATGCAAAAGATCTGAGTCTGGTCCTAGATTTAGTGCTCCCATATAAGTTCAAAATGTCAAAATTTGAGAAGTATAGTGGGACCAGTTGCCCTGAAGCCCATATTACAATGTTCTGTAGGAGAATGAATGGGTACAGTAACAATGATCAGCTATTAATGCATTGTTTTCAGGATAGCCTTATTGGGGCGGCGTCTAAATGGTATAACCAGTTGAGCTGAACTAAAATAAGCAGTTGGAGGGATTTGGCGCAGGCTTTTATGAGACAGTATAGTCATGTATCTGAAATAATGCCTGATAGAATCACTTTGTAGAACTTGGAAAAGAAATCAAATGAAAGTTTTAGATAGTATGCACAGAGGTGGAGAGAGATTGTAGTTCAAGTTCAACCACCACTTTTGGAAAATGAAATGATGATGCTTTTCATCAACACATTGAAGGCGCTGTTTATCACGCACATGTTAGGAAGTGCCTCAAAGAGTTTCTCGGATATAATCATGAATGGTGAAATGATTGAACATGCTATTAAAAGTGGAAAAATAGATGGTGGAGAGAATAATCGAAGGCCAGTTCCAAAGAAAAGAGAAAGTGAAGTAAACAATGTGAATGCATACAGCAAATTAATTACGGTGAATCAACCAAGGAAGATGGTTGCTAATCAACAAGGCTCATCGAAACAAGAATCGGGAATGGGGCAAAATACTGATAAGCCCCAGTTCACTCCCATTCCAATGACATATGAAGAGCTGTACCAAAATTTATTTAATGCACATGTTGTTGCTCCTCGTTACTTGAGTCCTCTACAACCCCCGTATCCAAAATGGTATGACACGAACGCGCAATGTGACTATTATGCGGGAATTTCAGGACACTCAATACAAAATTGTACTGCTTTCAAGAAGGTAGTGGAAGGACTTATCAAATTGGGTGTTGTCAAATTTGATGACTCACCCAACACAGAAAGTTTGTTGCCCAATCATGATGATAAGGGAGTGCGAAGGTACGGGGGAAGAAGTCAAGACTGACATTGCTGAAGTAAAAACTCCATTGAAACGGGTCTGGAAAGAGATGGTAAAAAGAGGGTTAGTTATTTCAAATTTTGAGGAAGGGTATGAGATGAGAAATTATTGTGAATTCCACCATAAAATAGGGCACGAAATCCAAGAATGTGAAGGATTCAGGGCTTTGGTTCAAAGCATGATGGATAATAAGGAGATGAGGTTCTATGAAGATGCGGAAGAAAGGAGGAGCATATGCGCGACAGCGTCGAGAACAGGGACTTCGAAAATAAATCATCCTGCGGTCATTTTCTCACACCCTAAGAGTAATGAGGCTAGGGTTTAGGTAACACCAAAAATTGTAATCACAAAACCATCAAGTTTCACATATAAGGATGACAAAATGGTCCCGTGGAATTACGGATGCAATGTGACAATCCCAGGAAAAGAAGTTGAGGGCAATATGGTAAAAGAATATCAGGAAAGGGGTTCTTATACACTTGATGGGAAGCGTTATGACACTCAAGCAGAATTGCCAAGAGAAAAGATTCCGATGGTAGAACAGAGGAAAGGAAAGGCAGCGAAACCTGAGCCATTGGTTAATGAACCAATAAAAGAAGAAGAAGCAAAGGAATTCTTGAAGTTCTTGAAACAGAGCGAATACAGTGTTGTGGAGCAATTGCACGAACAGTCAGCCCGTATTTCAGTATTAGCTTTGCTCTTAATCTCGGAAGTACATCGAAATGCACTGATGAAGGTACTAAATGAAACATATGTGGCCAATGACATTTCAGTCAATAAGTTGGATCGGTTGATCAATAATATAAGTGCTGACAATTTTATTTTCTTCAATGATGATGAAATATCGTCTGGAGGTAGGGGTTCTACTAAAGCTCTACACTTTACTACCCGATGTCAGGGGGACACATTACCGGGGGTTTTGATCGATAATGGATCCGCATTGAACGTATTACCTTTGTCCACTCTTAATCGACTACCTGTAGATAGTTCACATATGAAAGCCTGCCAGAATATAGTAAGGGCATTTGATGGAACAGAAAGAGGGGTTATAGGAAGAATTGAAATACCATTAAGAATTAGCCCAACTACTTATGAGGTGAACTTTCTAGTAATGGATATTAAGCCTTCCTACAACTGTTTATTGGGGAGACCGTGGATACACTCGGTAGGGGCAGTACCTTCATCGTTACATCAGAAGGTGAAGCTAATATCAGAGGGTCGATTGGTAATAATAAGTGTGGAGGAGGATATCATTGCGATGGTAACTGGTGATGCACCTTATGTAGAGACCAATGATGAGGCAGTGGAATGTTATTTCCGGTCCTTGGAATTTGTGAACGCAACATTTATCGCTGAAGGAAACAGAATTCTGGTACTAAAGATATCCAAGACTACTGAGATGGGTCTACAGTTGATGGTAGGAAGAGGAGCTTCGCCAGGGAAAGGGTTGGGAAAATACCTTCAACGAAGGATTGAAGCACCCATGCTGAAGGAAAAGTTTGATCATTTTGGCTTAGGTTACAAGCCAGATATGAAACAAAAGAGAAAAGAAATGGAGAAAAGCCAGGAGAGAAGAAGGGCACGTTTAAGCGGAGAGGAAGTCCAGTGGAAGCCTTTGACCTTCCCCCACATATCTAAATCCTTTGTTTCGGGTGGGTTTATTTAACCTGAGCGAGGGGTGTCCAGAAGGGAAGGCATTGAAGAGATGTTGGAAAATGTTCATATCAATGCTATAGAGACAGCTGAAAGAAGGACCTTATTGGAGATTTGCCCTTACTAACCTGGGAGTGAGCTAAACAATTGGACTGCGGAAGAAATACCTGTAGTCTTTAGAGCTTATTTAGAGTAATGTTCAAAACATTCTTGTTGCTTTTAGCCTAAGAATGATAAGAAATCTTTTGTGAAATAGGCTTAAGTCTGAATATCATTATTCTAATAAAATACATCTTTGCATTCATTTCGAGCAATTATTCTTTTATTCTTTCCAGGCAAGTAAATATTTTCCATTTGATTGATTGTCTTCCAAATGATTTTTTCATTATATTTATAACCTGATTGTACTAATAATTATTCATAAATTTATATATTTTTGTATATTCTTTGGTGTATCCCCATAGGTCCTCAGATATCAACGACATAAGTGATGATGTTTCAAACACGGAGTCTCTTTTTTAGCAAGACATGTGTTTGGAAGGATCTCATGACTTTGAAAATGACGAAGACTGTGGTGTATCTCCGGACTTGTTAAGAATGGTGGAACAAGAGGATAAACAAATCCTACCTCATAAGGAATCATTAGAAATTGTGAGTCTAGAGGAAGGAAAAGAGGTGAAAATCGGAACTGATATCACCGCAAAGACAAAACATGACCTCATTGAGTTACTCCGAGAGTTCAAAGATGTTTTCGTATGGTCATACCAGGATATACCAGGGCTAAATACCAGCACTATGGTACATCGTTTACCTATAAAAGAAGATTGTAAACCAATTCAGCAGAAGCTCAGAAGAATGAGACCTGATATTGTGTTGAAAATAAAAGAGGCGGTCAAAAAGCAGTTTGACGCTGGATTCTTACAAGAGGTCAAGTATTCAGAATGGGTAGCAAATATCATCCCTGTTCCCAAAAAGGATGGAAAGGTACGAATGTGCGTGGATTATAGGGACTTGAACAAGGCTAGCCCAAAAGACAATTTTCCGTTGCCACACATTGATACTTTGGTAGATAATACAATTGGCTACTCATTATTTTCTTTCATGGATGGCTTTTCTGGATACAATCAAATAAAGATGCATCTTGAAGATATGAGGAAAACCACATTCATTACCCCATGGGGAACATTTTGTTACAAAGTAATGCCCTTTTGGATTGAAGAATGCGGGAGCAACGTATCAAAGGGCAATGGTCACCCTGTTTCACGACATGATGCATAAAGAGATTGAGATCTATGCCGATGATATGATTACAAAATCTAGAACTAAAGAAGATCATCTCCGAGTCTTGAGGAAATTATTCTTAAGATTGAGAAAATTTCAGCTCAAGCTCAACCCAGCAAAATGCATATTTGGAGCCAGATCAGGAAAGTTGTTGGGCTTCATAGTCAGTAGGAAGTGGATTGAGATTGACCCGGATAAAGTTAAAGCAATAGGAGATCTACCTCCTCCAAGCACTCAGAAAGAGGTTCGAGGTTTCCTAGGAAGGTTGAACTACATTGCTCGGTTCATTTCATAATTGACTGAGAAATGCGATCCAGTATTTCGTCTTCTGAAGAAACATAATCCAGGAGAATGGGATGAAGAATGTCAGAAAGATTTTGACAAGATAAAGCAATACTTGGCTAATCCTCCAATACTATCACTGCCTAGTCCAAATAGGCCATTGATATTGTATCTAACGGTGTTTGACAATTCCATGGGATGCGTCTTGGGCCAACATGATGAAACAGGAAAGAAAGAAAGAGCAATATACTATCTCAGCAAGAAATTCACTGATTGTGAAATGAGGTACTCGTCTATTGAAAAGTTGTGTTGTGCTTTAATTTGGACAACTCGAAGACTAAGGCAATACATGTTGTATCATACGACTTGGCTGATTTCAAAGTTGGACCCTTTAAAGCACATGATGGAATCAACTGCCTTAAATGGGAGAATGGCTAGATGGCAAATTCTGCTATCTGAATTTGACATAGTATATGTAAGTCAAAAGGCTATAAAAGGAAGTGCAATAGCTGATTTTCTAGCCAACAGAGCCTTGGAAGACTATGAGTCTTTGAACTTCGATTTTCCAAATGAGGACTTAATGTATGTGGCAAACACTGAAGAAAACCCTCGAATAGACCACATATGGAAGTTAAATTTCGATGGAGCTTCAAATGCTATGGGTAATGGAATTCGGGTAGTCTTGGTAACCCCAAATGGAGATCATTATCCTGTCGCTAGCAAGTTGGACTTCGATTGCACAAATAATATGACCGAATATAAAGCATGTATTATGGGTATTCGTGCGGCCATTGAACGTAAAATCAAAGTGCTAAAAGTGTATGGAGATTCCGCATTGGTGATATACCAACTCAAAGGAGAATGGGAAACCAGAGACCCTAAGTTGATCAGTTATAAAGAGCTGGTTCTTGAATTGATTGATGAGTTTGATGACATCACTTTCTGTTCTCTCCTACGAGATGAAAACTAGATGGCTGACGCACTGGCTACTCTAGCCTCGATGATTAAGGTGAACAAGTTAGAAATCATGAGGCCTATTCAGATGAGCATATATGAAGTTCCGGCTCATTGCTACAATATTGAAGAGGAGGGAAAAGATGATCACCCTTGGTATCAGAGTATACTACTATATGTAAAAAATCGAAAATACCCTGATCAAGCGACAGAAAATGACAAGAGAACACTAAGAAGAATAGCCATTGAACATGTCTTAGATAGGGAAGTGTTGTACAATAGAGGGAAAGATCAAGTGCTGCTAAGATGTGTAGATGCCGTGGAAGCTAGAAAGTTCCTAGAAGAAGTCCATGAGGGCATTTACGGAACCCATGCAAATGGTTTTACAATGGCCAGACAGATCATGAGATTTGGATACTATTGGTCTACTATGAGAAGGGATTGCATTAGCTATGGCAAGAAGTGTCATAAATGTCAAATTTATGGAGATAAGATACGTGTACCTCCCTCAGCTCTGCACGTTATGACTACTCCATGGCCGTTCTCCATGTGGGGCATGGATGTTATTGGGTCAATATCACCGAAGGCTTCGAATGGGCATCGTTTCATCTTTGTGGCCATCGATTACTTTACCAAATGGGTGGAAGCTGCTTCATATGCAAATGTCACGAAATCAGTGGTTAGTAAATTCTTGAAAAATGAGATCATTTGTCGATATGGAATGCCTGAAAGAATCATATCCGAAAATGCGTTGAATTTGAATAATAGCACAATAGCGGAAGTTTGTAGTCAGTTCAAGATTAGTCACCATAACTCGTCGCCATATCGCCCAAAAATGAATGGTGCAGTGGAGGCGACCAATAAGAATATTAAGAGAATTGTGGGGAAAATGACTAAAACCTACAAGGATTGGCATGAAAAGCTATCATTTGCTCTCTTAGCTTACCGAACATCTGTTAGGACCTCTACTGAGGCAACACCCTTTTCTCTAGTTTATAGGATGGAAGTTGTTTTACCCATTGAAGTGGAGATTCCTTCTCTTCGGGTATTAGCTGAATTGAAATTGGATGAAGCAGAAGGGAAAAGGTTAAAAGCCGTCCAACATGGTCATATGTATCAAAAACGGATGATACGAGCCTATAACAAAAATGTTCGTCCCAGAGAATTCCAAAAAGGGGATCTGGTGTTGAAGAAAATTCTCCCTATACAAAAAGACTTTAGAGGAAAATGGATGCCAAATTGGGAGGGTCCTTATGTCGTAAAGAAGGCCTTTTCTGGTGGAGCTTTGATTCTAAGTGAGATGGATGGAAAAAACTTGTCAAATCCTGTAAACTCAAACTCAGTCAAGAAATACTTCACTTGAAGGAAAGGGACCAAAGTGAAAACCCGCAAAGGGCGCTTTGATTCCCAAAAAAAATGATGAAAAATGGAAAAAGTAAAAATGGAGAGGCTAAGGAGAAAACCCGCAAATGGCACCTTAAGCCAAAGGGGGTTTGAGTTGAAAACCCGAAAAGGGCTACTCAAATATTGATCAGAATGGGGCATGAAGTGATCAGAGCAACTCAAATCTTCGGGCATGTGGTAATCTTGAATCAACAGGGAAGGGTAGGCGACATCTTGGGGCATCGACAAAACACTGTAGATCTCCTAAACACATGTCAAACTCAAAATGGTCTTCAGAAATATTGTTCAGAGAAGTTCAAGCTGCGATAGCCGGGGCACCCAATTCTCCTATTATTTATATTGAATTTGTTGTTCTTGGAATACTTTTTTTCTTTTCCAAGATATACATTCCCAATCAATTCCTTTATTATCCTTCTTTACTATTTGTGATAATTTATTCATATTGAGCTATGCCAGAACCAACTTTATTCTTATCCATTGTTATGACCATTTTTGCAAGCATGTTGCATTGGAATAATGATTAATGGACTAATAAATCTTTCACAAAGGAAGTTTTGCATATTACTCTGAAAAGTTTCTAAATAATATAGGTGCCTGAAACAGGACTATTGTTTAGAACACACCAAATTTAGAGGTTGGAAATTTGAGAAGGAAGAGTTTAAATTCGGACTTTCTCTTTGGATTTTGTTGTCAAATGCATTGATTGAACAAAATGATAGGATGTCGGGTTAATGACAAAGCTTAAATAAACAAGCAAACAATAATCATCAGGCAAGAGAAAGAGGTTACCTCGGAGAATAGAGCCTTCATTTGCACTTAAGTCTTTGGTACGACATCCTGGGAATGGTGTAGGGAACCAAAACAATTTTAGATCCTATATCCTTGATTTGTGATAAGAGAGGATTGTGATAAAAACCACATATATTTCTACCCTCGGGTTGCAGTGGGAGAATGATGGTACAATTTTTGCGCCCCAATGGATTAAACTTTGAGATTTACAGTGGGGGGCAACCTGGCTAGATGTTTCTTCAGAAAATCCGGTTAAGCAAAAAGGTGTTGTAAGCACGTCAGTTTAAAGCCTTAATAAACTTCGAGTAATGACAAAGCGGATTCATTCTCGGAAAAATAAAATTCTACATTCATGCAAACACCATTAACACATGTCTAGTTAGGAGCATTTGATTCATTTTGATCATTCATCTTAATCATTAGGCATAATTAGGTTCATTATACAGGTCATGTTCCCCAGAGAACAGATCAGTGAATATAACAGATCTTGTCTCCCTAAGTAATAGCGGAGCAGATCGAAGATGGTGAATCTTATCTCCCTGAGATTACAGCGGAGCAGATTGAACCCAGTAATCCTATTTCCCTGAGATTATAGTGGAGCGGATTAAAATAAATGATTATATCTCTCTGAAGTTACAGTAGAGTAGATCGCATCAGGTCTTATCTCCCTGAGATTACAGTGGAATAGACCGAAGAGTTCCAGATCGCGTCTCCTTAAGCAATAGTGGAGCAGATCAAAGACGGTGAATCTTATCTCCCTAAGATTACAGCGGAGCAGATTGAATCCAGTAATCCTATCTCACTGAGATTACAGCGGAGCAGACTGAAGCCAGTAATCCTATTTCCCTGAGATTACAGTGGAGCAGATTAAAATAAAGGATCTTATCTATCTGAAGTTATAGTAGAGTAGATTGCATCAGGTCTTATCTCCCTGAGATTACAGTGGAATAGACCGAAGAATTCCAGATCTTATCTCCCTAAGAAATAGTGGAGCTAATCGAAAATGGTGAATCTTATCTCCCTGAGATTACAGCGGAGCAGATTGAAGCCAGTAATCCAATTTCCTTGAGATTGCAGTGGAACAGATTAAAATAAAGGATCTTATCTCTCTGAAGTTACAGTAGAGTAGATCGCATCAGGTCTTATCTCCTTGAGATTATAGTGGAATAGACCGAAAAATTCCAGATCTTATCTTTCTAAGTAATAGTGGAGTTAATCGAAAATGGTGAATCTTATCTCCCTGAGATTACAGCGGAGCAGATTGAAGCCAGTAATCCTATTTCCCTGAGATTACAGTGGAACGGATTAAAATAAAGGATCCTATCTCTCTGAAGTTACAGTAGAGTAGATCGCATCAGGTCTTATCTCCTTGAGATTGCAGTGGAATAGACCGAAGAATTTGAGATCTTATCTTCCTGAGATTACAGCGGAGCAGATTGAAGCTAGTAATCCTATTTCCCTGAGATTACAGTGGAACGAATTAAAATAAAGAATCTTATCCCTCTGAAGTTGCAGTAGATAAGATTGCATCAGGTCTTATCTCCCAGAGATTACAGTGGAATAGACCGAAGAATTCCATATCATATCTCCCGAAGAAATAGTGGAGCCAATCGAAAATGGTGAATCTTATCTCCCTGAGATTAGGCGGAGCAGATTGAAGCCAATAATCCTATTTCCCTGAGATTACAGTGGAACAGATTAAAATAAAGAATCTTATCTCTCTGAAGTTACAGTAGAGTAGATCGCATCAGGTCTTATCTCCCTGAAATTACAGTGGAATAGACTGAAGAATTTCAGATCTTATCTCCCTGAGATTACAGCGGAGCAGATTGAAGCTAGTAATCCTATCTCCCTGAGATTACAGTGGAGCAGATTAAAATAAAGGATCTTATCTCTCTAAAGTTACAGTAGAGTAGATCACATCAAGTCTTATCTCCCTGAGATTACACTGGAATAGACCGAAGAGTTCCAGATCTTGTCTGCCAGAGCAATAGCGGAGCAGATCGAAGACGGTGAATCTTATCTCCATAAGATTACAGGGGAGCAGATTGAAGCCAGTAATCCTATCTCCCTGAGATTACAACGGAGCAGATTGAAGCCAGTAATCCTATTTCCCTGAGATTACAGTAGAGCGGATTAAAGTAAAGGATCTTATCTCTCTAAAGTAACAGTAGAGTAGACTGCATCATGTCTTATCTCCCTGAGATTACAGTGGAATAGACTGAAGAAATCCAGATCTTATCTCCCTAAGCAATAGTGGAGCTAATAAAAAATGGTGAATCTTATCTCCCTGAGATTACAGCGGAGCAGATTGAAGCCAGTAATCCTATTTCCCTGAGATTACAGTGGAACGGAATAAAATAAAGGATCTTATCTCTCTGAAGTTACAGTAGAGTAGATCACATCAGGTATTATCTCCCTGAGATTATAGCGGAATAGACCGAAGAATTTCAGATCTTATCTCCTTAAGCAATAGTGGAGCTAATCGAAAATGGTGAATCTTATCTCCCTCAGATTACAGCAGAGCAGATTGAAGCCAGTAATCCTATTTCCCTGAGATGACAGTGGAGCGGATTAAAATAAAGGATCTTATCTCTCTGAAGTTACTGTAGAGTAGATCGCATCAGGTCTTATCTCCCTGAGATTATAGTGGAATAGACCGAAGAATTTGAGATCTTATCTCCCTGAGATTACAGCGGAGCAGATTGAAGCTAGTAATCCTATTTCCCTGAGATTACAGTGGAACGGATTAAAATAAAGGATCTTATCTCTCTGAAATTATAGTAGAGTAGATCGCATCAGGTCTTAACTCATTGAGATTACAGTGGAATAAACCGAAAAATTTCAGATCTTATCTCCCTAAGCAATAGTGGAGCTAATCGAAATTGGTGAATCTTATCTCCCTGAGATTACAACGGAGCAGATTGAAGCCAGTAATCCTATTTCCCTAAGATTACAGTGGAACAGATTAAAATAAAGGATCTTATCTCTCTGAAGTTACAGTAGAGTAGATCACATCAGGTATTATATCCCTGAGATTACAGTGGAATAGACCGAAGAATTTCAGTTGTTATCTCCCTGAGATTACAGTGGAGCAGATTGAAGCTAGTAATCCTATCTCCCTGAGAGTACAGTGGAGCAGATTAAAATAAAGGATCTTATCTCTGAAGTTACAGTAGAGCAGATTGTATCAGGTCTTATCTCCCTGAGATTACAGTGGAATAGACCGAAAAATTTAGACCTTATCTCCCAGATAATGTAGTAGAGCAGATTAAAGCCACAATAGCGAATCTTGCTTCCCCGACATTACAGCGGAACAAATTAAAGCTACAATGGCGAATCTTGCTTCCCCGACATCACATTTACGAACGTTAAGTGGAGTGGATCGAGGCACCGATTCCTATACCTCTAAAGATACAATAGGGAATGAGGCAACTCAAAGTAGAAGAGCACCAGGGTCCAACATGACCAGGCAAAATTGGCTATTTTCTAGAGTCTTTGCTCCGTACTCGTTACACGATAACGAGCAAAGAGGGGCAGCTGTAATACCCAAATTTTTCCCGGCCCTAGCCCAAATATTAAAACCCAAATAAATAAATAAATAAAACCAAATTCAAAGTCCATTTACATAGTCCAGGTCCAGGTTACAGCAAAATTACAGACCCAAAATCTAACCCAATTAACCTAGTCCAATATAATAGCCCAATTTAAATCCCAGACCCTAAACAGACCTTAAACTCAAATTTCATAACTCGGTTACAGTGGCCCAATTGTCCCAAAATTAGAAACCCTAAGGGTTTCTAGACCATTCTGGTGCAGCCGCAGCATTGATCCTCTGCTCCGGCGTCGTAGGCAAACCCAAACCAGAGTCCCGCGCGTGCATCACCACCAGGCACGTGCGTCATCCCCTCCGTACCTCTAGGCTGGCCGAATACCTACAAAAACACACGAAAACAACAGCAAATGGGGAGATAACAGAATAGGAGGAACCTTTTATTTATTCTATTTTTTATTTTTCTGTAAAATCAGGCTATAAGAGGGCCATTCGAACACTGTAAACGGATTACGCATTCAGAATACAAAAATCAAATACCAAAAGGTGATTTCCGAGTTTCTTTTTTTCATTTTTCATTCTACTAGTATCAGTTTTCTTTTTTCTCTTTTCTGTGTTCAATAGTCATTAATTAGGAGAGAAAACGATAAAGAGAATGGGGAAAGACGTACCTGGTGAGGAGATCCGGGCCCTCTCTCCGTTGTCATCGGAGTCTGGGCTAGGTTCAAAAATCGTTCATATGCTGCTAGTACAAAAAGGCGCAAAACTCATCTGGTGCTAGTTAGGTTTTGACAAAATGAAATAGATTTTTAGGTTTTGGCATTTAAGTACGAAGATGAAACGCGGCCATTTGGAGTCATTGCGATGGCTCTAAAATGGCGTCGTTTTGAAGACCCGATTCGAACGGTGACCTGACCCGGGAAGGATCCGCACATTATGGATTGTTTGGTTTATTTATCCAATAGGTCCCTCCGTGTTTAAGGGGGTTGCAATTTGATTTCCTTTAATGATTTGTAATTTGTACCTCATATTTACTTCTGTATTCATTTAGATCCCAGTTTAAACGGTACTGTTTCTGTGATTGATTTGGATTATCCTAATGTTTGTGTTGAATTGCTGATTTGGTCCTTCAGTTTTGAAACAAATTTTAATTTAATACAAATTTGGTTTTCTTCCTTAAAATTCAACAATATTTTTTTATATTATAATAAATCCTACTTTCATATATTATAGTATTTAATATTATTTGTAATATTTATTTTTAATAGTGTTTAAATTTATTATTATAGTTTAAAATGTAATAAATTATTATTTTCGTTTGTATTTTATTTTATATTTTTACAATTCATTATACACTAATATTTTGAGTCAATTGTATTTTAGTTTTGTCTTCTTTTATTATTAATTTAATTTTATTTAAACCTCGATTTAAAATTTGTTGATTATTATTTTCAACTTCAAAATACTTTTCATATTTAATTTTGATTTCAAAAGTTTTTTTAATAAATCAATTTTTTATTCAACTTTTTTGTATTTTTTGTTGTTTTTTTACAATAATATTATACGATAATTATATGCATAATTTATATGGAATTATTTTAATATATGTATATATTTATAAAATTTTATTTTATGTTTTAAAATTTTTATTCATTTCGATTATTTTTGGTTTACTTGTAATTAAATTATTTTTCTATTAATTATTCTCATTTTGTTATTTGTTAGTTTGATTATTAGTTTATTTGATTATAAATATTGATGTATTATATGTTTGGTTGCTCCAAATTGTAGAATTAGTTTGCTATTCATCATTTGCTTTGTATATTGTTATTCAATTATATTGTTTGTAAGAATTGCATTTCATTAAAACATTATAATCGTTTTATTTCAAAAGTCCTAAAAAGGCTTGGTGTTCATAGGTTCTAGAGAATTGTGCCCTAACTTCGGGCTTCAATTCTCCTCGATGAACTAAGATAATCAAGTGTTCGTTTTATTAAAACCATTCAATTATTAAAATAAAATTCTTTAGATTTCAAAATGTTGGATCCTAACTTACTGGATACAACATTTTGTTATCTCGATTTTAAATAAAGGCAATATTTGATGATTAAGAATTTCGAGAAATTGAACCCTAACTTACTGGATTCTGATTTCTCGATCGACTTAAATAATCAAATATCCTTCTTAAAACATGTTTAAAATTTTTTAAGAAGGGACGAACCTAACTTCGAAGATTGAACTGTTGCACTCTAACTCACTGAGTGTGGCGATCTGTTTCTTTGAAATAGGTCGTCCACTTAACCAATTCAATTATTTAAGCTTTCATTTCATGGGATCGTATTTTAAAATCTTTTAAAAATTTCGGCACTAAGACATTTAACAATCAATTCGGTACCACTTTTGGGCGTCACAAGGGTGCTAATCCTTCCTCGTGCGTAACCGACTCCCGAACTAGTTTTCTCAAAATTCGTAGACCTAAAATCGTTTTCAAGGTGATCCGATCACACCTCATTAAAGATCGGTGGGGACTTCAATTTTCATTTTTTAAAGTTGATCCCCATTATTTTTTTAAATGAAAAAGAGGTTTCGACACATTTCATACACAAGCACTCAACCAATACTATTGTTCGTGCACGACACACATTACGCTAAACATTCATACATTTGCATATCAACACAACATGCATCACAATACTTTAACATTCAACAGTAGAATAACTCATTATTTGCACAACATTCAATTAGACATATCCAACACACGACATAAAAATAAATGAACAACAATTTAAGACTGAGTTTTGGAACTCACCTGGAAGTTGAACCAAATCCATCTACTTATCTTTTGCCTTTATTTCTCGAGCCTCCTTAGCCAACTAAACATAACAACCATTCCAGAAATCTAACAAAGACAATTCACAGCCATAAGAACCATAATTTGTTTGCATATAGAGGAAATTTAATGGTTGTCCGCAAATTTACCCATTATAGAATAGAATCAATGGATTAACTAACATCCTTAAATTTCTTCCATTTTCTTAAATCAATTAATATAGAGAAGTTAGGAAGCTTACCAGGTACAAATTTTTTTTAGTTTCTTAGACTCAAACTCCAGTCTATTCCCTCCATGCATAACTCTCATTAACCCTTTTCTCTTCTAGAACAGACCAAAGAAAAGGATGAAGAAAGATCAGAAAAATGAAAGAATAACACCATAGAATAATGTCTGTCCTTTAGATAATACTCTCGCACTTCCTTCACCAATATCAATTCAACAGCCAATTGGAGATATCCCTAATCATCATGTCTCTCACTAAGAGGTTTCTAGTTCAAAAGTAACAGAACTAAAGGTTGAAATCCAATCTTTCATTATCTAATCTGCCAATTACTCTTATTTACATCAGAGCCCAACCAAATAGAAATCTTTTCAATTTAGTACCCAAATTCATTATTACAACTTAATCTTTGACTTTTTCGGGTGTGACAACTCTCCCACCCTTAAAGAAAATTTTGTCCTTGAAATTTCTTACTTAATCAGGAAGGAGGTGGAATCTTTGTAAAATTCTTGTTTCCCAGAGGTCCCCTTTTCAAACTGCTAAATATACCTTCTCTCTTTTTTACTTGAATTGAGCACTTAGCGTCATTTGCACTTGTAGATCGACTCACATGGCTGATGATAAATGAGAATGAGATAAACCACACTAGGGCAGTGTGTACTGACCAATAATCTCACTTGAGATACTTTGAATAATCTTCGTACCCCAGTACCTGGCGGGTTAATCTATACATAATGAAATATGACTAGCACTGCATAGTCCTTGTACTAAATGTTTCTTTGAACCATCAAGTAAATAGTTGCACTATAAATAGATTTCACAAATAGATTTTTTATGGATAGTCTTATCGTAGAGCCATAAGATATAGTCTTGCGGAGTTTCAAAGTATATCACCTTAATGGATGGTTGCCTTGAAGTATTCATTTTGGCGAATACATAATGGACGAATCCAAATCGGTGGATACTTGCTTATGTGATCTATACTAGCAGATATTCATGTTTTTCTTAATACAAAGGGTTTAAGAAAAACCCTTATAAGACATTAACAATTCTTAAGTATGGATTTGAGGATTTTAACAGTTTATTATAATTTCTTTTAAACTTGAAACTTCCAGTGGACGTTTGTCTTATATAACCAATCATAGAGAAATGGAAATCATTACATTCTCAATTTGTTTTCCCATAAATTCCTTATCTCTTGAGTTCTTCTAAACCCTAATCTCTTTTCTCTAAATTCAACTTGTTCTTATATTCTTTCGTTCTCAACATTGAAGCATTATTTCCTTCTTTCTTTTAACATAATCAATTCTAAAGGTAATCATTCATTCTCCATTGTACTTTGCTTTTCCTTCTACTTGAATGCTAAGGGAATGAATCTACCTAACTTTGAGAATGATTTCAAAATTGTTAAAGGGGAGTGTCAATTAAACGACTTCGACGATAGGTTTATTCTCCCTCTTTATCTGCTAGAGGTTGATTTCCATCTTTCAATACATCTTTTCTTTTGTGCAGTGCTGAAAGACTACAAAGTTGCACCAGGGAAACTTGCAGGCCTCTCGTGGTGGTCACTAGTGGCCTACTTTATAGATTGAAACATTCGAGGGGAGCTACCCTTTATTAGCATTTTCCAATACATATATCAGTTGAAGGTCATCACCCAATAAACCTCGACTAGAATGGTCCACTTAGTGCCAGCATAGGCTGCGAGCCCAACATCAAGAACTTAGCTTCCAATCTCCACTTAAACCCTCATAAATACATTTGGGTAAGGAGAAAGCTTGAAGGTGATTTGGGCTTCCCCGCTAAGTGGTCCATCCCTCAAGAAAACACCTATCTCCAGCGGCAAGTATTTGATTCTAAAATTGTCATGTAGCAATACAAGCGGTTGGAATTGGGTTGTACGTTGAAGCTAGAGAAGCACCTAATAGTTAGGAACATATTTTGATACTCTCAGATGGGAAAAGCACTAATGGCTTTTGGGCAACTGATTTGATGTTAGGTGCGAATCCGTGAAAAGTACAATCTGCCAAAGAAGTGTGGCCTTTGGTTAATAATGACTTAGCCTTGGCGTTGTTAGCCAACCAACTTTTTTTACACCGTCTGTAACATGCGTCCCTGCTGTTGGTCTTCCTCACTAGCAAGTGATAGAGGTGATTCATCTAGTAGAGCTATAGTTCCCAGTAGGGCTGACATTGTTGTTGTTTCTGTTGCAGGCTTTTCTAATTCCTCTAGTTCTTCTAGTTCTCAACAGAATATGGATGTGAACACTATAATAGATAGTATACGGGAAGGTGAAGAGGTGACAACCCTGAGAGCAAGGGCCAACAATAGTGGCTGTAAGAGGCCAAGGGTGGAAGAAAGGCCCCAAAGTGCTGAAGATAATAGTGGGGTTAACCTAATACCTCACGGACATGGAAAGGGACCAGTGAATCCTCACAAAAAGTTTCTCCTCCAACTGTACCTACCATACCCAAATCTTCCTCTACACCTACAAATCTTGTAGATATTCCTACCCTAATTTTGGCATCTTCTCTCATGGGTTCAAGCTTTAGCACTACCCACACTATTCTACACACCTCTCCTCTCTCCTCCTTCACCTATACTCCTCCTTCTAGTGAGGTGAATACCTTCTTCTCTTGGCAGAATCACCTTTATGCGAGGAAATATCCTTTCTCTCCATCTACTATCAAACAAAAGCAAGATAAGGATTTGCCCCAAGGGTTAAAAGAGATTGGCTATCCTTGTTCAACCTTCTTTGGTGTTCATAAGCCTTTGTTGGTGAAATTGGTAGGTTCATATTAGATGATAGCAGCAGAGTGCGAACTTCTCAACTGGGCTCTCCAGGAAGCCTGAATGGGAGGGGAAGATGAATGTCCTTCTGGGACAATGCCTCGCGGATCTAGAGCAGTTGTGGAATGAAAGCAATGAGGCCCTGAAGAACTACAAGGCAGATACCAAGGACAAAATGAAAGAATATCTACCTAAGTTGAGGTCTAACCTTATGTTGTAAGCCTAAGTCGCCATGGGTTCTTTTGATGTGAGTTAGGGGGACTTCAACTACATGCGGAGACTTACCAATGCAAACCTTATCTTTGACGTTCTCAACGCTTCAGATGTGGAATCAGAAGAATTTTGGAAAGAATGGAAAAAGTCAAGAATTTTGGCGTTCTTCGTCGTGGCCAGCTCCTTTTACAAGAGTAGGGCTAGGTACCCCCAAGAACCCGAGGTAACTAGCCCTACTCCCGTAGGAGAAACTGGCCACGAGGAAAAAGCCCTAGAGCATACTGCCACTCCGGCACCACTAGTCGAGGAAGGGAATTAGAATCTTTCTTGTAATTGTTATTATTTATCGTAATATAATTTTGTTTTAATAATTTTAATTTTATTTTATGACCTTAATTTTTATTATTTATCATAATATAATTTTCAGTGATTATTGTTTAGACTTGTTATTGTAAAAAGGTAATTTTAGATTTAATTCATCCTCCTTTAGGTACGATCCTCGGAGTACTTCTGGTACCCCCATTGTACAAATACTATATTACAATTTGACATGTATACTTGCGGAAACCGCTGCTTTATTTTATATCTTTTTGCTATAGTATTTCTAGTCCAAACGTTCGCACATTTTGCTACGGTCACATCTACTTGATAGTCCACGTACATGCCACGTCAACAATTAATTTAATATTTTAAATAATAAAAAAATTATAGAATATTTTTAAAATTATCATGGAAGAAATTTATACATTCTAATATTTGCTAAAAATCTAAAATAGTATTTAAAATTTTTTGAATTTTTAAAATAAATTAAATATTTTTTATAAATTTTGAGAATTTTATTAATTTTTTACAAAATTTTAATTAATTGCTTATGTGGTTTACATGTGGACTCACACGTGGATGTCATGTCAGTAAAGTTAGCGTATGTTCACTTTTTTATCCATTTCGAGTTGTTTTGACAAAAAAAAAAGCATTAGTTCAAGGGCTAAAAGAGGTGAAAAATTAAATAATGGATTAAAATGACTTTTTCTACAAATTTGAAAAATTAAACTGTAATTGTGAAGCAATTATTTAGTGGTTATTGTATAAATGTAGTTGAGATATGTCACTATTTTCTACAACAACCTCTCTCTATAATAGTTTTATTATAATAGTTAAATTTATTGTAGAATCATTTTTTATATTTTATTTTTACCTCCTATAGCATCATTTCATCTATAATAGTAATAATGATGAAGTATGAAGTGTACTCTTTTATTAATTTAGTTTTCTATAATAGCCTATTGTCGCAAATTTTAATAAAATAGTTTTATTAAATAAAAAAATAGTTTTTAATTAAGATATTATTTCAATAAAATGTTTAAATTCATTACAAGAGAAGGAGTTTCTAGTTGTGTTTTTTTTTAAATATACAGTGGCATTTTGTCATGATGCTAAAACATATAGCAGCGTTTAACGAAGCGTCGTTGAAATGCCACAAAATCCTTCATCGAGAAAATGGCTGCATTTTACAATAGAAACGCCACTAAAGCAGCAACAGTTTTCTGCGCTGTTTAGAAAATGCCACTAGCCTTTATATTTTGTGGTGTTTATTTTCCCAAACGCCGCTGTAAAGAAATTAAAAATGAATTTATTTCTTTACGTTTTAGTGAATTTTTTTGAAATGCCATTGAATGTATGTATCTTTTGTGGCATTTTATTTCTTAAACCCTGTTAAAAAACGAAAATAATTTTTTTAATTCTTTAATTGAATAAAACTATTTAGTCGCTTTATGTTTTCTTTTAATTTGAATAAAATATAATACTAGTAATGCTTAAAACATACTAACTAAAATATATTATATTTAAATTAAAATAAAACAATTTTCTTGTTTACATATATCTCATAAAATATGGAAATTAAAGAAAATAGGTGAACAATTAAACCTTCAACAAAAGAATATATGTACCACTAAATTTTTAGGATCTTTAGATATATAAGTTCCATATTTCTTCAAACGAATAACTTAAAACAAAGGGCGCCTCCCAAATACTTTACCATCCTTAATTTTCTACATGATATATCAAGTTACAAATAGATCAACCTTAAAAAATGATATGCTAAACATGTTGATATATAAACATATATAAACTTACATTGCATATGAAAGTCCTTAAGTAGGAAAAACACTTATGTGGAGTGTACCTTGCATTTTGGATGAAACAGACGGCGACGTTGTGACGAGGAAGAGCCAACGTCACGACAACACACCACTGACATCTTGCCGAGAAGAACCTGTTGTCCTGACGACGCGATACATGGGGTCCTAACAAGCCAAACACGATGTCACGACGTGGCTACGTGTTCCTTACGAAACTGGGTTTGTTCTTCTATTTAAAATCTGCTATTTTTCCCACTTAAACTCTACTTATTGAAAATGTCTTTGTAACCCTATTTAGTGAGTTGAAAGAATATATCTTAAGTGAGATTTAAGGGTCCATGCAAGCGGACTATCTTAAAATATACAATTTAGCTAACTTTTCAAGAGAATCTGCATTATGCACAGGCAGAAAATGAGCAGACTTAGTAAGCTGATCCACTACTACCCAAACTAAATTCTATTTAGAAGGACTGAGAGATAACCCTGACACAAAATTCATAGTAATTCTATCCCATTTCCATCCTGGTATCTCTAAAGGATATAACTTACTTGAAGGAACTTGATGTTCTTCTTTAACCCTTTGACAGGTCAGACAAGTTGAAACATACTCTGAAATTTCTCTAACTATACCAGGCCACAAATATGAACTTTCAAAATTTTTATACATCTTAAAATCCTCTGGATGTAGTGAGAAAGACTCTTGATGAGCTTGTCTTAGCATTTATTTTCTTAAATAATTTTCGACTGGTACATACATTCTTCCCATGCATCGCAATTCATCATCCTTACCAAAACTAAAGTTTGTTGCTTTACCAGACAACAAATGTTGCTTTTACAAATCACACTGCTTATCTTTCATCTGTTCATCTAGAATTTGAGAACAAAAAGTTTGATTCACAAGTTAACTCTGCTAATAATTATCCATTATTAGATGTACTTACTTTTACTGAAGAGATACTAGTGCTGCCATAGCCTTTCTGCTCAAAGCATTAGCCACAACATTTGTTTTCTCTAGATGGTACTTAATTTTCATATCATAATCTTTCAGTAATTCCAACCATCTTCTTTGGCATAAATTCAAATCTTTCTGAGTCATCAAACACGTTAAACTTTTTATGATCACAAAACAAATGACACTTTTCTCCATACAGATAATGTCTCCAATTATCAATGCTAAAACTATTGATGCCATTCCAAATCACGAGTTGGATAGTTCTTTTCGTAAGGCTTAATTTGGCACGAAGTATAAGCTATAACCCTACCTCTATGCATTATAACATATCCAAGCCTATTCAGTGACACATAAGTGATATACCATAATTCAGTGTAGTAGATTAAACTAGTTTTCGCACCTAAAGAGCTTGAATAAAATTATTTTTTTATTATGTTTTAGTTAAGTTTTTATTGTTTAGTTTAAATTCAATGAAAAGTGCATTTCGAGTCTTTTATTGGCTTTAGGGGCCGAATGAAGCCTAAAGGTGAGCTAGTGTACTTAGTGAGTGTGCAAGAGACCATCCGGGGGCGAACAAACTTAATATTGGTCGTTGTGTTGCAACACAAGAAGCTCGATGTCGCAACATACGGAGCAGACTGCAAGAATCCTGAAACTATCTTCGGTGTCGCGACACACTCCTGAAGCTACCTTGAACCTGAGCATACTGTAACACTTAGGTTTGTTAAAGTATACACAGTCGTTATCAAGTAATAAGTAAGTAAAAGAGTTATTCTATCCATAGGGATTGTATATGTTAATCAATAATTTGCAAAATTAAAGATTTACAAGTTTGTAAGAAAACACAATAAATTGGGGTGAAAGATGTTAAATAAAATTAATTACTTAGATGAAATTTTACTTAAATGCAAATGAGATGAATAATGCGATGAGATGGCTTAGCAGCAAATTCACAAGCTTCAACAATAATAACATGAATGAGCTAGAATAATTACACATTTGACTTAGTTCATTTTCATCATGCTTAATAAAGTTTTAGAAAATATTCCATGGCAACTCGATCTTTCATTAACTTGAAATCAGTTATAAGTCCTTACGAAATCTTTTATTTAGAAAAACATGCATACTACCATGATCATATTTAACTAAGGGTTTCTTAGAGTTTATGTGAAGTAATAGGGACGGATTAGGTTTGAAACAATTTAATTATACAAATCTAAAAGTTACGCAAGGTAATAGTGCTCTCTCGAGTTACTACGAACCTTTAATTTAATCGGGCTAATATCTAAATTAAGCGTACACCTTTCAATTATTGTGTCTATTAATCATCATCTAGCTAGAATTGATCAACTAATTCTAATGCATTCAATCACATTTTGATGAATGAAATACATTCATGAGTTTAATTGAAAGCATGAATGATCGAGGCACAAAACATCATAAACACGAATCAAATGAACTTCGTCCAAATTAATGTAATTATTCTAGCTAAACAAAATAAACTATCATTGTTCATTAAAAATCATAAAAACAAGTTGCAAACATGTAGAATGATAAAGAACAATAAGAAATATTAGGAAATAAGAACTCTTGATGATTTCGAGAATTTCTCCCAAAACCCCGATCATTTGGCTTCCTTCAATGCTTTATTGCAACTTGATTCTTGATGTGGTTGACCAAGAGAGGATTTTCTCAAGGAAAATTCTTGCTAAAGGGAGAGGATGGACGCTTTATGCGTGAAAGGAAGAGAAAAGAGATTACAGGAATGAAGGGAATGGATGAATGAATGATTATTCAGTAATGAGGGATGATGAATGGTGAAGTGAAAGGTGGTATTTATAGTGTATGGAGGGCTTGAGAGGTTATTGAAGATTGCATGAAAATCCCTTGATTTTCTATTTCCAATGGCAAGCCATCAATTGTGGGATACATGGTTAGGAACTTGTTGATTTGTTTACCGATTCTCCCTTGATTCATGGAAAGGGTTGGACGATTTTGGAGGTGAAAGTTGGGGGATAATTTGTGATCTTTTAGCATGTGTAAGACCTCAATTTAATTATTCCGAAACATGATTTTTTGGTTGCTCTTGATGCTTGCTCAATTTGGGGTTCCCTTCCCCTTGATGGATGGTTTGTGACCCAATTTAAGACTGTTTGATTTCTTTTCAACAATCAACTTCAACTGGGTCAAGGTCAAATTTCTTAACCCAATCATGCTTTAGTCGTCCATATGACTTGTTCATGTTTGACATTTAATTTGCTCCCATGTTTGTCAATTACATGGTCCCACTGCAATATAATAATGTAACATCCTGGAATAGGGCCTAAATAGAATAGTGGTTGTGAAACCACGAATTCGAGATAGAAAAGTTTGTTGTGATTAATTGTGTTAGAATACCTATAAGAAATTTTAGCGATTGCATGTATGAATTGCATATTAGGGTCTAATTGCAAAAGTGGGTAAATATGAGTTTTAGATGATAAAGGATTTAATTGAAATGCATAAATGAAGTAGAGGTCCTTAGATGGAAATTAGACCATTAGATTTCCATGGAAAAAAATGGGCATGCATAGATAAAAATAACTAAAGTTTTAATGAAGGACATTTTAGCCATTTGGTAATAAAAAGAATTAAAAGGGAAAAATATGGCAAAATGTGCTCATCTTCTTCCATGGGGCCAAAACTTCAAGGACACCATAGCTAGGGTTTCTTCATTTACTCAAGCTCATAGTAAGTGCATCCAAGCCCCATTTTTAATTTTTTTTTACGTTTTTGGAGTCCTCGTAGCTCGATTTAGCTTATTCTACCATTAATTCATGTTAGGGTTCATATTTGGAAAAATACCCATATGTAAAATGTGTTTATTTTGATGTTTTATGGTAGAATATGAAGCTTGAAATTATGTTAAACAACTTTTGCTGGGCGATTTTAAGTGAAAACGAGTAAAACAACATAATCGGTAAAAATACCTAATGTTCATAAGTAAATGTTAGAGTGAGAATTTGATGTTGCCATAAAGGGGAAGGATGTTTAGGATTTCATAAAAAATAAGAATAAGGGATGAAGTTTAATTTCTGAGCTTTGAGGCAAAAGTGTAAATATGGAAAAGTTTAGGGGTAAAATCATAATTTTCCCAAAGTTTGAGTCAAGAACTGTTTTGATGAATGTGAGTATTAAATAAGCTAAATTTGCTATTATAGATCAAGAGGAATGAAATCCAGAGTTAGACCAGGGAAAGAAAAAGGTTGAGGACTAAGTTGCTAGATTTGATTGTATTTTGTACCGAGGTAAGTTTACGATAAATAAATGCAATATTTCAATAATTATAATTAATGTTGTTATTTTCCAACAATTATGTACTTATTTCATGAAATTATTTAATGTTGACTCAAGTATGAGATGATAGAGAATCAGTGTTAAAAAGTCCTGTTGAAACATTAGGAATGTACCGGATACAAATGTCATGACATTAAGGGAATGAGATCCCATGTAAGACCATGTCATGGACATGGCATTGGCATTATTGAGGTTCTGAGAGGTTGCACGTAAGACCATGTCTGGGACATGGCGTTGGCACCAAGATAAGAGGTCCTCTATAAGACCAAGTCTGGGACATGGCATGGGCACCGATATGAGAACTCCAATGTAAGACCATATCTGGAATATGACTTTGGCAGTACAGGAAACATCCCATGTAAGACATGCCTGGGATATGGCTTTGGCATGTTATTATCAGACAGGAGATCCTAGTATCCTTAGTATTCCAAGTGGTTCAACGGGCTAGTAAATAGACTATGTTACATGACAGTTCAGGTAAAAGCATAATAAATAGATTTAGGTGAGTTATAAGGGTTAAGAAAATTTCAGTTATCAATTGAGAAAGAAAATTCAGCAAGGGAGGAGAAGTTATAGTCATGAGTTATTTAAGTAAGCAAGTAAGTAAACGAGTAAGAGAGTAAGTAAAGAAGAAGCAAAGACCATGATACTTGATGATGATTTATGAGTATAAATATTTATGATAAATATTTTTATTTATTTGCTTGTAAACTTACTAAGCTTTACACTTACTCCCGTTATTTTCCTTCTTTTTTTATATTATTTCCAAGCTCATTCGAGGATCATATGGACGTCAGGGATCGTTTCACACTATTAACAGACATCTCGGTATTTTATGATTCGAACGATTAAGTTATGGCATGTATAGGGACTTAGTCATTTTGTGTGTGTGTCCTTATGATATGGATAATGAATAACATGTAAATATTCAATAATGATTAGCTATCGAAATGACTATTTAAGAACATGTTTCAGTGTTATGTATGCCTAAATGATCGTTAATACAAAGAAATTATAAAAGAGTACAAATTTGCAATGGAATAGTTTTTGGACAGCAGCATTGATGTGATTTTGAAAAATCACTGAGGATAGTAGAAATGGAATTAGAGAGTGCATGAGATATAGAATTAAATTTTATCGAGTCTATTTTCACATGAAAGAAATGGTATAGGTAAAGGAAATTTATATTATGAGATATTTAAATTTTAGTAAGACAAGGTGAAAATTGTTTTTGAAGTCCTCTGTTCTAACTTTAGAAAATCATTAAGAGTTGTACAGAAAGAATTATGAGTCATAATTTATATGCCTAGATTCCTTAGTGAGTCTATTTTATTATAACAAACGAGAACATTATTCAATTCGTACAATAAGATAATTAATTTTTAGTGAAGAGGGGTCAGAACTGTAGAGCAATTAAATAGGGGAGACTTTAATGAATAAACTGTACTATTTGGATAAACCAAAAATTTTTGAAATTTTATGCTAAGAAGATATATGAGTCTAGTTTTAGGAAAAATTTACGGATCTAAATTTTATGTTTTGTAAGTCGAGTTATAATTAAATTAGTGACTGTTATGCGAGTGGAAAGTTTTATTGCAAATAGTAAAATAAATTATTTTGATTTATTTAAGTATTCGGAAAATTTTTAATGTTCCCGGTTTGGACCCGAACCATTTCCACTGCATGTTTTAGGATCTCGAGGGCTATTGCTAGGGACATGTTGATTGAACATGAGCGAAATAATTTTAAAAGCAAATTTTTATGCTCTGAACTAGTAAGTTAAGTCAGATAACGCCTTGTGCTCGACTCCAACAACGGTCTCAGGTAAGGGGTGTTACATTTATTGGTATCAGAGCATGAGTTTAGTCGGTTCTCAGAACATTCATTATGAATAAGTGTCTAGCTGTACATGCCATAGTTGTATTTTGATAGTGTGACGACTCCTGACGATTTTAAAATGTTTTTCTTTTAAAGTTATGGACCCCGAACAAGCTAGTGCAGATCATGTAGAAAGTAATGTGCCAGCTCCTGCGGGAGGGATGGTGCCACCAGATAGTAGTAAAAGGCCCGTTATAGTTATTCAGGAAGGAGAGGCTTGAGAAGCCTTCTTCCAAGCTATGAATGAATGGTTTGTCGAGTTTGTTCATACGAATCCAGCTGTTAGACCTCCCACCCCTCATGATTTTTTGATCCCCCATGTAGCGTCCCCAGTCATAGGTATAGTTATAAGAGAAAGGCCAACAGTTGAGAAGATCAGAAAACAAGGGGCTGAAGAGTTTTGGGCTACTAAAGATGATAATGCAGAGAGAGCAAAATTTTGGCTTGAGAATACTATCAGAGTCTTTGATGAGTTATCCTGTACACCTGAGGAATGCATGAAGTGTTTTGTCTCACTCCTTAGAGGTTCGACCTATCATTGGTGGAAGACTCTTGTGTCAGTTGTACCAAGCGAGAGAGTTACTTGGGATTTCTTTCAGGAGGAGTTCCGTAAAAAGTATATCAGTCAGAGATTGATTGACCAGAAGAGAAAAGAGTTCCTCAAGTTAAAGTTGGGTAAGATGACTGTAACTGAGTATGAGCATGAATTTGCTAGACTCAGCAAGAGTGAATTTATTAGACTCAGCAAGTACGCTTGAGAGTGTGTGTCTACAGAGGCTATCATGTGCAAAAGATTTACGGATAGGCTCAATGATGATATCCGACTGTCAGTTTGCGTTCTAGAGATAAAAAAGTTTGTTATTCTAGTTGAAAGAGCCTATAAGGAAGAGGAATTGTTAAAAGAAAAAGAAAAGGGCAAAGCTGAAATTGTTGTTCAAGTCACGAAGAAAAGGCAGATGAGCAGATCATTTCAGTCTACATCTAATAGGCCTAGAGAGTTCTCTATTAGATCAAATTTTTCAGTCGGGTATCCTAGCCGAAACAGAGGTAGAGGATTTGTGGGTTCAAGAGCTCAGACTACTACAGTCGTAAGTGTGGGTAGTACTCGACCACCTAGACCAGAGTGTACTAGATCATTTTATTTGGGATGTGGTGCACTAGATCATTTTATTTGGGATTGTCCTGAAATAGTTAAAAGAGAAGTAATACCGAGTGCAAGATCGGGAATGCTCCCACTAGAGGCAGACCACAGAGGAATTAGGGAGTTGGAGCAAGAAACAGGGGTATGTCCAGAGACTCAGTAGCTAGACCAGATGCTAGAGCACCTGCAAGGACTTACGGTATTCGCGCTCGTGAAGAGGCATCCTCCCCTAATGTGATTATGGGTACATTTTCTCTCTATGATATTAGTGTTATTTCTTTGATTGATCCGGGTTCGACCCATTCCTATGTTTGCATGAGATTGATGCCTAATATGAACATACCTATAGAATCTATCGAATTTGTGATTGAAGTATCGAATCCATTAGGCCAGTATGTGTTAGTAGACAAAGTATGTAAAAATTGCCCTTTAATGATTAGAGGTCACTATTTTCTGGCCAATCTTATGCTATTGCAATTTGATGAGTTTGATGTGATTCTTGGTATGGATTGGTTGACTGCCTATGATGCAATAGTGAACTGTGGAAAGAAATACATTGAGTTGAAATGTAAAAATGGTGATATTAGCCGGGTTAATTCAGATGAGTCAGATAGTTCTCTTGCCTTGATTTATGTTATGTCTGCTCAGAAATGTTTGAGAAAAATGTATGAAGGTTATCTTGCTTTTGTATTAAATACTAAAGATCCAGAGTGGAAAATTGAATCAGTGCCAGTAGTTTGTGAGTTTTCCGATGTGTTTTCGGAAGAATTGCCAGGTTTGCCTCCTATTAAGGAAGTTGAGTCTGGTATAGAGTTGGTTCCAGGTACCACTCTCATTTCAATTGCTCCTTATAGAATGGCCCTGTTGGAATTGAAAGAATTGAAAGCGCATGAATTAATTGATAAAGGTTTTGCAAGGCCTAGTTGTTCTCCGTGGGGTGCACCAGTACTTTTTGTGAAAAAGAAATATAGTTCAATGAGGTTGTGTATAGATTATTGGTAGCTTAACAAAGTAACAAAAAAGAACAAATATTCATTGCCTAGAATTGATGATCTATTTGACCAATTGAAGGGAGCCACTGTGTTCTCCAAAATAGATTTGAGATCCGGTTACTATTATTTGCGGGTTAAAGAGTCAGATGTTCTGAAGGGTACTTTCTGGACTAGGTATGGTTACTATGAGTTTCTTGTGATGCCATTTTGCTTGACTAATGCTCCTGCCATACTCATGGATTTAATGAACTGAATCTTTCGACCATACTTAGACAAGTTTGTAGTTGTGTTTATTGATGATATTCTAATTTATTTCCCTGATGAAATTGAACATGCCGAACATTTGAGAATAGTTTTACAGATTTTGAGAAATAATCAGTTGTATGCTAAGTTTAGCAAAAGTAAGTTCTAGCTTTGAGAAGTCAGATTCCTTGAACACATAGTCTCAGGTGATGTTATTAAAGTTGATCCGAGCAAAATTTCAGCAATTGTAGAGTGGAAACCACCCAGAAATCTGTCAGAGGTTAGAAGTTTTATTGGATTAGCTGGTTATTACAGACGATTAGTAAATCGATCTTCCATGATAGCTACCCCGTTGACAAGGTTGTTGCAGAAATATGTCAAGTTTGAATAGACTGAGAAGTGTCAGCAGAGTTTTGACAAGTTAAAGGCATTGTTGACTGAAGCTTCTGTTTTAGTACAGCCAGAATCGAGTAAAGAATTTGAGATTTATAGTGATGCATTCTTGAATGGATTGGGTTGTGTACTTATGCAAGAAGGTGAAGTAATAGCATATGTTTCCAGACAGTTAAAGCCACATGAGAAAAACTACCATACGCACGATTTAAAGCTAGCTGCCATTGTATTTGCGTTGAAGATCAGGAGACATCACTTGTATGGTGAGAAGTGCCGAATATTCACTAACCATAAAAGTTTGAAATACTTGATGACTCAGAAAGATTTGAATTTAAGGCAAAGAAGAAGGTTAGAGTTTATTAAAGATTATGAGCTAGTGATCGACTATCACCCAGGTAAGGAAAATGTTGTTGCTGATGCTTTGAGTAGAAAGTCTTTATTTACATTGAGAGCTTTGAATACTAGCATAGCTTTATCAGATGATGGTTCTATTTTGGCTGAGTTGAGAGATAAACTGATGTTTCTTGAAGAAATCTGCAAAGCTCAGAAAGATGAGAGTGAGTTGCAAGCTAAAAGAGCTCAGTACGAGTCAGGTGTAGAGTCTGATTTTCAGATCGGTTCTAACGGTTGTTTAATGTTCAGAAATCGAATATGTGTACCGAAGAATGATGAGCTTATTCGAAAGATCTTACAGGAAGCACATAGCATTTCTTGGTCTATTCACCCAAGTAGTACAAAGATGTATAATGATTTGAATAAAATGTAGTGGTGGATAGCAATGAAAAGAGATATTTCAGAACTTGTTTCTAGATGCTTGATTTGTCAGCAGGTAAAGGTCGAACATCAGCTACCTTCAGGTTTATTGCAGCCTGTGTTAGTTCCTGAGTGAAAATGGGACCGAGTTACCATGGATTTTGTGACAGGGTTGTCGTTGACACCGAGAAAGAAAGATGCAATATAGGTTGTGATTGATAAGCTAACAAAGTTGACTCATTTTATCCCAGTTCGTATGGATTATTCACTTGAGAAGTTTGTCGAGTTGTATATTTCAGAGATAGTCAGATTACATGGAGTACCGTTATCGATTATCTCAAATAGAGATCTGAGATTTACTTCGTGGTTTTGGAAAAAATTGCAGGAAGCTTTGGGCACAAAGTTGAGTTTTAGTACAGCTTTCCATCAACAGACTGATGGTCAGTCAAAGAGAGTTATTCAAATACTTGAGGATATGCTCAGATGTTGTGTTTTTTAATTTCATGGTAGTTGGGAGAAACCTTTGTCATTGGTGGAGTTTGCCTATAATAATAGTTATCAGTTGAGTTTGAAGATGGCACCTTATGAAGCTTTGTATGGACGTAAGTGTCGTACGCCTTTGTATTGGACAAAGCTTAAGGAAAATTAGATTTACGGGGTTGATCTAGTCAAAGAAACAAAATAGAAAGTAAAAGTTTTTAAAGAGTGCTTGAAAGCAGCTTTAGATAGACAGAAATCCTATACAGATTTGAAAAGAAAAGAGATTGAGATTCAGGTTGGTGACAGGGTATTTTTGAAAGTATTCCCGTGGAAGAAAGTTCTCAGATTTGGCAAGAAAGGCAAACTAAGTCCACGTTTTATTGGACCATTCGAGGTGAATGAAAGAATTGGGCCCTTAGCATATCGGTTAGCTTTGCCGACTGAGTTAGAGAAGATTCATGATGTATTCTATGTGTCTATTTTATGCCGTTATCATTTAGATCCATCACATGTGATTTCTCAGACAGAGATTGAGATTTAGCCAGACATGACTTATGGTGAAGAACCAGTAAAGATTCTAGCTCGAGAGGCCAAGCAACTAAGGATCAAAAGTATTGCACTTGTGAAAGTATTATGGAATAGGCTTGGGGGAGACGAGGGTACATGGGTGCCCGAAGAGGCTATGCGAAAACAATACCCAAATCTCTTCACAGGTAAGATTTTTGGGGACGAAAATCCCTAAAGGGGGAGAAATGTAACATCCCGAAATAGGGCCTAAATAGAACAGTGGTTGCAAAACCAAGAATCCGAGATAGAAAATTTTATTGTGATTAATTTTTATGATTTATCGATTGATTGGATGCACGTGTTAGAATACCAATAAGAAATTTCAACGATTGTATGTCTGAATTGCATATTAGTGTTTAATTGTAAAAGTGGGTAAATATGAGCTTTAGATGATAAAGGATTTAATTGAGTTCATAATTGTAGTAGAGGTCCTTAAATGGTAATTAGACCATTAGATTTTCATGGACAAAAAGGGGCATGCATAGATAAAAATAACTAATGTTGTTGTGAAGGGCATTTTAGTCATTTGGTAATAAAAAGAATTAAAAGGGAAAAAGATGGCAAAATGTGCTCATCTTCTTCCATAAGGGCCACAAATTCAAGGGACACCATAGCTAGGGTTTCTTCACTTTCTCAAGTTCATAATAAGTGCATCCAACCCCGTTTTTATTATTTTTTTACGTTTTTGGAGTCCTCGTAGCTCGGTTTGGCTTATTCTACCATCAATTCATCTTAGGGTTCATATTTGGAAAAATACCCATAGGTGAAATGTGTTATTTTGATGTTTTATGGTAGAATATGAAGCTTCAAATTATGTTAAACAACTTTTTCTAGGCGATTTTAAGTGAAAACGAGTAAAACAACATAATCGGTAAAAATACCTAGTGTTCATAAGTAAATTTTAGAGTGGGAATTTGATGTTGCCATAGAGGGGAAAGATGTTCAGCATGTCATAAAACATAAGAATAAGGGATGAAGTTTAATTTTTGAGCTTTGGGGCAAAAGTATAAATATGGAAAATTTTAAGGGCAAACAAAGTTCGAGTCAAGGACTGTTTTGATGAATGTGAGTATTAAATAAGCTAAATTTGCTATTGTAGATCAAGAGGAGCGAAATATGGAGTTAGACAGGGGAAAGAAAAAGGTTGAAGACTAAGTTGCTAGATTTGATCGTATTTTGTACCGAGGTAAGTTTACGGTAAATAAATGCAATATTTCAATAATTATTATTAATGTTGTTATTTTCCAGCAATTATGTACTTATTTCATGAAATTATTTAATGTTGACTCAAGTATGAGATGATAGAGAATTATTGTTAAAAAGTCCCGTTAAAACATTAGGAATGTATCGGATGTTAATGTCATGACATTAAGGGAATGAGATCCCATGTAAGACCATTTCTGGGACATGACATTGGCATTATTGAGGTTCTGAGAGGTCCCACGTAAGGCCATGTCTGGGACATAGCGTTGGCACCGAGATGAGAGGTCCCCCGTAAGACTATGTCTAGGACATGACATGGGCACCGATATGAGAACTCCCATGTAAGACCATATATGGGATATATCATTGGCAATACAGGAAACATATCATGTAAGAGAATGTCTGGGACATGGCTTGGGCATGTTATTATCAAACAGGAGACCCGAGTATCCTTAGTATTCCAAGTGGTTCAACGGGCTAGTAAATAGACAATGTTACATGAAAGTTCAGGTAAAAGCATAATAAATAGATTAAAGTGAGTTATAAGGGATAAGAATATTTCAGTTATCAGTTGAGACAAAAATTTCAGCAAAGGAGGCGAAGTTATAATCATGATTTATTTAAGTAAGCAAGTAAGTAAAGAAGAAGCAAATACCATGATACTTGATGATGATTTATGAGTATAATTATTTATGATAAATGTTGTTATTTATTTGCTTGTAAACTTACTAAGCTTTACGCTTACTCCCTTTATTTTCCTTCTTTTTTTATAGTATCACCAAACTAATTCGGGGATCGTAAGGTCGTGAGGGATCGTTTCACACTATCAACAGACATCTCGGTATTTTATGATTCTAACGATTAAGTTATGGCATGTATAGGGACTTAGTTATTTTGTGTGTGTGTGTCCGTATGATATGGCTTATGAATAACATGTAAATATTCTATAATGATTAGCTATTGAAATGACTATTTAACAACATGTTTCGGTGTTATGTATGCCTAAATGATAGTTAATACAAAGAAATTATAAAAGAGTAAAAATTTGCAATGGAACAGTTTTTGAACAGCAGCATTGGCATGATTTTGAAAAATCACCAAGGATAGTAGAAATGAAATTAGAGAGTGAATGAGATATATAATTAAAGTTTATCGAGTTTATTTTCACATGAAAGAAACGATGTAGGTAAAAGAATTTTATATTATGAGATATTTGAATTTTAGTGGGATAGGGTCAGAATGGTTTTTGAAGTCCCCTGTTCTCATTTTAGAAAATCATTAAGAGTTGTACAGAAATAATTATGAGTCATAATTTATATGTCTAGATTCCTTATTGAGTCTATTTTCAATAGAAATAAACGAGAACATTATTTGAATTCTGTCCAATAAGATAATTGATTTTTAGTGAAGAGAGGTCAGAACTTTCAAGTAGTGAAACAGTGGAGACTTTAATGAATAAACTGTACTATTTGGCTAAAACAAAATTTACAGATCTAAACTACGAGTTTTGTAACTTAAGTTATAATTAAATTAGTGGTTGTTACGCAAGTGGACAGTTGTATTGTGAGTAGTGAAAAAATTATTTTGATTTGTTTAAGTATACAAAAAATTTTTAATGTTCCCGGTTTGGACCCGAACTGTTTCCGTTGCATGCTTTAGGGTCTCGAGGGTCCTTTTTAGGGACATATTGATTGAACGTGAGCGAATTAATTTAAAAAAAATTTATTCTCCGAACTAGTATGTTAATTTAGGTAACGCCTTGTGCTCGACTTCGGCAACGATCTCGAGTAAGGGGTGTTACATTTATTGGTATCAGAGCGAGGTTTAGTCAGTTCTTGAAATATTCAGTATGAATAAGAGTCTAGCTATACATGCCATACTTGTATTTTCATAGTGTAACGACTCCTAGCAATTTTAAAATGTTTTTGTTTTATAGTTATGGATCCTGAACGAGCTAGTGCAGATGATGTAGAAAGTAATGTGCCTACTCCCGTAAAAGGGACGGTGCCACTAGATAGTAGTGAAAGGCCCGTTATAGTTAGTCAAGGAGGAGGGGCTCGAGAAGCCTTCTTCCAAGCTATAAATGAATGGTTTGCCGAGTTTGTTCGTACGAATCTGGCTGTTAGACCTCCACCCCTCATGATTCTCTGATCCCCTATGTAGCTCCCCAAGTCACAGGTACAGTTATAAGAGAAAGACCACAAGTTAATAAGATCAGAAAACAAGGGGCTGAAGAGTTTCGGGCTACTAAAGATGATGATGCATAGAGAGCAGAATTTTGGCTCGAGAATACTATCAGAGTCTTCGATGAGTTATCCTGTACACCTGAGTAATGCATGAAGTGTGTTGTCTCACTCCTTAGAGATTCGACCTATCATTGGTGGAAGACTCTTGTGTCAGTTGTACCAACCGAGAGAGTTACTTGGGATTTCTTTCAGGAGGAGTTCTGTAAAAAGTATATCAGACAGGTTTATTGACCAGAAAAGAAAAGAGTTCCTTGAGTTAAAGCAGGGTAAGATGACTGTAACCGAGTATGAACGTGAATTTGTCAGACTCAAGAAGTATGCTCGAGAGTGCCTGTCTATAGAGGCTGTAATGCGCAAAAGATTTGAGGATGGGCTCAATGATGATATCCGACTGTCAGTTGGCGTTCTAGAGATAAAAGATTTTTTTGTTCTAGTTGAAAGAGGCTATAAGGCAGAGGAGTTGTTAAAAGAAAAAGAAAAGGACAAAGCTAAAATTGAAGTTCAAGACACGAAGAAAAGGCAGATGAGCAGGTCATTTCAGTCTACATCCAAGGGGCCTAGAGAGTTCTCTATTAGATCAAAATTTTCAGCCGGGTATTCTAGCCAAAACAGTGGTAGAAGATTTGTGCGTTCAAGAACTCAGACTACTACAGTCGCAAGTGTGGGTACTACTCGACCACCTAAACCAGAGTGTGCTCAATGTGGTAAATGTCATCTCGGTGACTGCCGAGAAAATAAAAATTCTTGTTTCATATGTGGTGCACTAGATCATTTTGTTCGGGATTGTCCCGAAACAGTTAAAAGAGAACTAATACTGAATGTAAGATCGGGAAATGCTCCCACTAGAGACAGATCACCAAGGAATTTGAGAGTTGGAGCAAGTAACAGGGGTACGTCCAGAGACTCAACAGCTAGACCAGATGCTAGAGCACCCGAAAAAACTTATGCTATTCGCGCTCGCGAAGAGGCATCTTCCCCCGATGTGATTACGGGTACATTTTCTCTCTACGATACTAGTGTTATTGCTTTGATTGATCCAAGTTAAACTCATTCCTATGTTTGTATGAGATTGATGCCTAGTATGAACATGCCCATAGAATCTACCAAATTTGTGATAAAAGTATCGAATCCATTAGGCCAGTATGTGTTAGTGGACAAAGTATGTAAAAATTGCCTTTTGATGATTAGAGGTCACTATTTTCCAACGAATCTTATGCTATTGCCATTTGATGAGTTTGATGTGATTCTTGGTATGGATTGGTTGATTGCAGAAAGAAATACATTGAGTTGAAATGTAAAAATGATGATATTATCCGGGTTAATTCAGATGAGTCAGATAGTTCTCTTGCCATGATTTCTGTTATGTCTGCTAAGAAATGTTTGAGAAAAAGGTATGAAGCTTATCTTGCTTTTGTATTGAATAGTAAAGATCCAGAGTTGAAAATTGAATCAGTGCCAGTAGTTTGTGAGTTTGCAGATGTGTTTCCGAAAGAATTGTTAGGTTTGCCTCCTATTAAAGAAGTTAAGTTTGGTATTGAGTTGGTTCCAAGTATCACTCTCATTTCTATTGCTCCTTATAGAATGGCCCCATTGGAATTGAAAGAATTGAAAGCTCAGTTTCAAGAATTAACTGATAAAGGTTTTGCAAGGCCTAGTTGTTCTCCGTGGGGCGGACCAGTCCTTTTTGAGAAAAAGAAAGACGGTTCGATGAGATTGTGTATAGATTATCGACAACTTAACAAAGTAACAATAAAGAATAAATATCCACTGCCTAGAATTGATGATCTGTTTGACCAATTGAAGGAAGCCACTATGTTCTCCAAGATAGATTTGAGATCCGGTTACTATTAGTTGTGAGTTAAAGAGTCAGATGTTCTGAAGACTACTTTCCGGACTAGGTGTGGTCACTATAAGTTTCTTGTGATGCCATTTGGCTTTACTAATGCTCTTGCCATATTTATGGATTTAATGAACAGAATCTTTTGACAAGTTAAAGGCATTATTGACTGAAGCTCTTGTTTTAGTACAACTAGAATCAGGTAAAGAATTTGTGATTTACAGTGATGCATCCTTGAATGAATTGGGTTGTGTACTTATGTAGGACGGTAAAGTAATAGCATATGCTTCCAGACAGTTAAAGCCACATGTGAAAAACTACCCGACGCACAATTTATAGCTAGCTACCGTTGTATTTGCGTTGAAGATCAAGAGACATCACTTGTACGGTGAAAAGTGCCGAATATTCACTGACCATAAAAGTTTGAAATACTTGATGACTCAGAGAGATTTGAACTTGAGCCAAAGAAGATGGCTAGAGTTGATTAAAGATTATGATCTAGTGATCGACTATCACCCGGGTAAGGCAAACGTTGTTGCTGATGCTTTGAGTAGAAAGTCTTTATTTACATTGAGAGCTTTGAATACTAGTTTAGCTTTATTAGATGACGGTTCTATTTTAGCTGATTTGAGAGCTAAGACGATGTTTCTTGAAGAAATCTGTAAAGCTCAGAAAGATGACAGTGAGTTGCAAGCTAAAAGAGCTCAATGCGAGTTAGGTGTAATGTCTGATTTTTAGATTAGTTCTGACGGTTGTTTGATGTTTAGAAATTGGATATGTGTACCGAAGAACGATGAGCTTATTCGAAAGATCTTACAGGAAGCACATAGCAGTTCTTTGTCTATTCACCCAAGTAGTACAAAGATGTATAATGATTAGAAGAAAACGTACTAGTGGGCAGGAATGAAAAAAGGTATTTCAGAATTTGTTTCTAGATGCTTGATTTGTCAGCAGGTAAAGGCTGAACATCAGATACCTTCAGGATTATTGCAGCCTGTGCTAGTTCCTGAGTGGAAATGGGACCGAGTTACCATGGATTTTGTGACAGGGTTGCCATTGACACCGAGAAAGAAAGATGCAATATGGGTTGTGATTGATAAGCTAAAGAAGTCACCTCATTTTATCCTAGTTCATATGGATTATTCACTTGACAAGTTTGCTGAGTTTTATATTTTAGAGATAGTCAGACTACATGGAGTACTGTTATCGATTATCTCAGATAGAGATCTGAGATTTACTTCGTGGTTTTGGAAGAAATTGCAAGAAGCCTTGGGCACGACATTGAATTTTAGTACAACTTTCCAACCTCAGACCGATGGTCAGTCAGAGAGAGTTAGTCAGATACTTGAGGATATGCTCAGATGTTGTGTTTTAGAATTTCAAGGTAGTTGGGAGAAATATTTGTCATTGGTGGAGTTTACCTACAATAACAGTTATCAGTCGAGTTTGAAGATGGCACCTTATGAAGCTTTGTATGGACGTAAGTGTCGTATGCCTTTGTATTGGACAAAGCTTAAGGAAAATCATATTTACGGGTTGATATAGTCAAAGAAACAGAAGAGAAAGTAAAAGTTATTAAAGACTGCTTGAAAGCAGCTTGAGATAAACAGAAACCCTATGCAGATTTGAAAAGAAAAGAGATTGAGTTTCAGGTTGGTGATAGGGTATTTTTGAAAGTATCTCCGTAGAAGAAAGTTATCAGATTTGGCAAGAAAGGCAAACTAAGTCCACGTTTTATTAGATCGTTTAAGGTGATTGAAAGAATTGGGGCCTTAGTATATCGGTTAGCTTTGCCGACTGAGATAGAGAAGATTCATTATGTATTCCATGTGTCAATGTTACGCCGTTATCTTTCAGATTCGTCACATCTGATTTCTTAGACAGAGATTGAGATTCAGCCAGACATGACTTATGGTGAAGAACCGGTAAAAATTCTAGCTCGAGAGGCCAAGGAACTAAAGAACAAAAGTATTGCACTTGTGAAAGTATTATGGAATAGGCATGGGGTAGACGAGGCTACATGGGAGCCCGAAGAGGCTATTCAAAAATAGTACCCAAATCTCTTCACAGGTAAGATTTTCGGGGACAAAAATCTCTAAAGGAGGAGAAATGTAACATCCCAAAATAGGGCCTAAACGGAACAGTGGTTGCAAAACCATGAATTCGAGATTGAAATGCTTTTTGTGATTAATTTTTATGATTTACCGATTGATTGGATACATGTGTTAGAATATCGATAAGAAATTTCAGCGATTGCATGTCTGAATTTCATATTAGGGTTTTATTGCAAAAGTGGGTAAATATGAGCTTTAGATGATAAAAGATTTCATTAAAGTGCATAATTGAAGTAGATGTCCTTATATGGTAATTAGACCATTAGATTTTTATGGACAAAAATGGCCATGCATTGATAAAAATATCTAAAGTTTTAATGAAGGGCATTTTAGTCATTTGGTAATAAAAAGAATTAAAAGGGAAAAAGATGGCAAAATGTGCTCGTCTTCTTCCATAAGGGTTGAAACTTCAAGGGACATCATAGCAAGGGTTTCTTCACTTTCTCAAGCTCATAGTAAGTGCATCCAATCCCCGTTTTTAATTTTTTTACGTTGTTGGAGTCCTCGTAGCTCGGTTACCTTATTCTACCATTAATTCATGTTAGGGTTCATATTTGGAAAAATACCCATAGGTGAAATGTGTTTATTTTAATGTTTTATAATATAACATGGAGCTTAAAATTATGTTAAAAAACTTTTGCTACGTGATTTTAAGTGAAAACGAGTAAAACAACATAATCGGTAAAAATACCTAATGTTCATAAGTAAATGTTAGAGAGGGAATTTGATGTTGCGATAGAAGAGAAAGATGTTCAGCATGTCATAAAACATAAGAACCCCCATGTAAGACCATATCTGGGATATGGCATTGGAGTACAGGAAACATCCCATGTAAGACCATGTTTGGGACATGGCTTTAGCATGTTATTATCAGATAGGAGACCCGAGTATCCTTAGTATTCCAAGTGGTTCAACGGGCTAGTAAATAGACTTTGTTACATGAAAGTTCAGGTAAAAGCATAATAAATAGATTCAGGTGAGTTATAAGGGTTAAGAATATTTCAGTTATCCGTTAAGAAAGAAATTTCAGCAAGGGAGGAGAAGTTATAATCATGAGTTGTTTAAGTAAGTAAGTAAGTAAAGAAGTAAGAGAGTAAGTAAAGAAGAAGCAAAGACCATGATACTTGATGATGATTTATGAGTATAATTAATTATGATAAATGTTGTTACTTATTTGCTTGAAAACTTACTAAGCTTTACGCTTACTCCAGTTATTTTCCTTCTTCTTTTTTTTATAGTATCGCCAAGCTAATTCGGGGATCGTAAGGACGTCGGGATCGTTTCACACTATCAACAGACATCTCGGTATTTTATGATTCGAACGATTAAGTTATGGCTTGTATATGGAGTTAGTTATTTTGTGTGTGTGTCCTTATGATATGTCTAATGAAGAACATGTAAATATTCGATAATGATTAGCTATTCAAATGGATATTTAGGAACATGTTTTGGTGTTATGTATGCCTAAATGATAGTTAATACAAAGAAATTATAAAAGAGTAAAAAAAATTGTAATGGAACAGTTTTTGGACAGCACCATTGGCGTGATTTTGAAAAATCACCAATAATAGTAGAAATGAAATTAGAGAGTGAATGAGATATATAATTAAAGCTTATCGAGTCTATTTTCACATGAAAAAAACGATGTAGGCAAAGAAATTTTATATTTTGTAATATTTGAATTTTAGTGAGACAGGACATAATGGTTTTGAAGTCCTCTATTTTGACTTTAGAAAATCATTAAAATTTTATAGAAAGAATTATGAGTCATAATTTATATTTCTACATTCTTAGTGAGTCTATTTTGAATAGAAATAAGTGGAAGCACCATCTGAAGCCTGTACAATGAGATAATTGATTTTTAGTGAAAAGAGGTAGAACCATTGGATAGTGAAATAGGGGATAATTTAACGAATAAACTGTACTATTTGGCTAATCCAAAAATTTTTAGAAATTTTTTGATAAGAAGATATATGAGTCTAGTTTCAGGAAAAATTTACGGATCTAAATTTCAAGTTTTGTAGCTTAAGTTATAATTAAATTAGTAACTATTCCGCAAGTGGACAATTTTATTGTGAGTAGTGAAATAAATTATTTTGATTTGTTTAAGTATTCAAAAAATTTTTAATGTTCCCGGTTTGGACCCGAACCATTTCTGTTGCATGCTATAGGGTCTCGAGGGTCATTTTTAGGGACATATTGATTGAACGTGAGGGAATTAATTTTAAAAGCAATTTTTTTATGCTACGAACTAGTAAGTTAAGTCAGGTAACGCCTTGTGCTCGACTCCGACAATGATCTCGGGTAAGGGGTGTTACATCTTCAGTACCTTAGCCAAATTACTCAAAAAAACATCATAATTGTTACCAAAATTAGAAAAATCATCCATGAATACCTCGATAAAATTTTCTACTATATCAATAAATATTGCCATCAAGTATCGTTGAAATGTGGCAACTGCATTACATAAACCAAAAGGCATTCGCCTAAAAGCAAACTTACAGTATGGGCAAGTAAAAGCCATTTTGTGTTGGTCTTCTGGGGCTACAACTATTTGATTATATCCCAAATATCCATCTAAGAAATAGTAATATTCGTTACCTGTCACTCGGTCTAGCATCTTATTCATAAAAGGTAGCGGAAAATGATCCTTCTGCGTAGATTTGTTCAATTTTCTATAGTCTATACAGATTCTCCAACCCATGATTGTCCTCATCTAGATTAACTCATTACATCCATTCTCGACAATTGTGATTCCACTTTTCTTTCGTACACACTATACTAGACTTACCCATGAACTATCTGAGATAGGGTAGATAATTCTTGCATCTAACCATTTGATAACTTCCTTTCAAACTACCTTTTTCATTATTCGATTATGTTTTCTTTGCCCATCTATTCTAGCTCGCTCATTGATGGGTGTTGAAACCACCAAATAAAAATTCCAACAACAAGATAATACGAAATAGAATATGAGTGATAGGGTTGAATCCACAGGGATTGGTTATCTAATTTCGCCTTTTCTTATAAGCAAAATTACAGTCATAGCAAAAGTCGTGCCTACGACTCGTGACAAGCTTGATGGAAAAAAAGTAAAATAAATAAGGGGGAATGAAAATGAGTGGAAAGTAAATAAAATGAAATAGCAGCGAATAAAAATTATATTAATCGAAAATAAAATAAGTATATGAAGTTGAACTTCGTACACAGTAATATAAGTCTTAGCCTTAGACTCGGTTAATTCCAGTTCTGAATTAATCCTTCAAATTGAGTTTTCTCCTCCAAACCATAAGTTGGTTGTAACAATCCAAAATAGGGTCTAGGAGTTTGATAGGGGGTTGCGCGTGGACCAAGATCGAGTTGTCAAGTCACGGGAAACTCCTACGAAAACGCTAGATGTTTGGATCTAAAATGAAACAGAAAATTAAACTTAGAAACAACAGATCTGAAACAAAAACACCCAAAACAATAAAGAATCAGCCAAGCTTAAAAAAACTTATTAGTAGCATTGATTGGAAGCAAAGAAAACGAGATCTAACTTCAAAGAAGACTCCAACGCTGAATCTGACAACGAAAACACCAAAACAGCAAGTTAAACTTAACAGAACAAGAAAACCAAATTGAAGTAGAACTAGGATTTGTGCGGCAAGAAAGAGGGAAATTATGAATCAAGAACGATTCTTGATGCCCAAGAATGGTGCCGAACAGTTGCTTGAAGATTGAAAAAGGGATGGAAAGGCAACAAAAGCGATTAAACAAGTTAATCAATGAATCGACACAAGCAGAAAATTTAAAGAGTAATAAATAACAAGAAAAATAAAGAAAAGTCCGAAGAAGCCTTGAAATCGAAAAAAATTTCACAACTCCCTTCAAACGGCTCTAATCTCCCGTCTAATGTAGGACAATGGCAAGAAGAAGGCTGAAGATGGCTCCCACCATAAAAAAAGATTGTTAAAAGTACTTTTAAAGAAAATTCAAGAGAGAATTCTTGGAGAAAACTCAAATAGAATTTTTCACTCAATAAAATCTAATTTTAATGTGTAATTCAATGTGTAATTTTTATAAGGGTGGCTAGCCAAGCCATACATATAGGCCTTCTAACTATTTACCTAGTCCTAATAGGAAAACTAAAAAAAAAAACTAATTTTTTTTACTTTCAAGGGGAAATTCGGCCAAGGACTTTAAATGGGCCTCTTGGACTGAATTTTTACATAAAAATTTATTCATAAAGTCTAAAAATTAAAACTAAGTATTTAAAGAATTAAAACTTAACAAATTGGGCTACTTTGACAATTTGGCCTGATTTTCAACTAAGTCTAATTTAAATTTCTTGATTGGGCTTGGAAGATCTTATTGGGCCGTTTCTTCAAGCATTTGGGCTTGTAATCCGTTCTCTCCCGAAATTTGTTCGTTGATGCTCGTAACTGAGATCCAATGTGCCTTAGCTGCAAGATTCGGTTTCTTGGACCAAGATTTCCAAGATATGAAATCTTGATTTTCTTGATTCTTGAAATCGCTCAAAATAGAAAAATTGGACCAAGATTCGGTTTCTTGATTTTCTTGAAAACAAGAAAGTGAATCTTGATTTTCTTTTTCCTTCGTATACGCATCTAAGGCCTTGCTAATGAAGTCTTGAATGGTTCCATTTAGTTTCATACGCATTTGCCTGGCCTTTGACCTCGTTATTGGGTCTTGTGGTAATTTGAACCCATCACGTTCTTGAGCTTGAATTGGGCATTTGTGACTCATATCATTCCCCCCTTCCTCAAAAAGATTCGTCCTCAAATCTGAAAAATCAAATGGAGATAAGTCAGCCACATTGAAAAATCACATTGAATTGTACTCATCGGGTAGGTCAATTTTGTATGCATTATCATTGATCCGCTCGAGTACTAGGAAAGGCCCATTGCCTCTTGGATCCAACTTGGTCTTTCAGCAAATTGAATGAGTTCATGACACAATGAATTCAGCAGCAATACAAAGTAAAATTCGGCTGAATTTAGACATATTAAATCCAAAAACAAGTCACATTAATTAGATGTAATGGAACAGGCTTATTTATGCTATATAATAACTAAAACATATTAAAAGCATGTATGAAACACATTAAACACAAATAATTAAATTTGTCCAGATTTAAACAAATTAATTACTAACACTTATTTAAGTTGAACTAAAATTAATTCTAACACTTATTTGAGCTAAACTAAATTTAATAAACTAACTCATTTAATTTATTCTAGCAAATTAAAAATGCATGAAATTAAATAAAAGCGAATTAAGCTCAACGAGCTAGAATTAGCTCGAATTAAACTCCATGGAGCTGGAACAAGCTAGTTCAGCTTGTGAAAGTTTTTGAATGGCGCTTGATGAACTGAACCAAGGACGTCTTCGGGGCATGGTCGTATCACCCCCTTCTTCGAAGTGACTTGTCCTCCAGTTGATGCGTTGGTTCACTCGAACATAGTTCCTCTTACTCGACTTTCCTCGATCGAACGGGACTAATGGCAATTGAGTCCACTGAAAAGAATAGCCATGAGTTAGTAAATAGCAACGCAAACAAACTTGTAGTCCAATCATAAGCCTAACAAAACAAGTATAACGCATGCGAATGGACAGATTAAGATTACCATGCAAACAAGCTAATTTACTCGCCAATGCCTCGTCAAATATTCGAAACAAAAATGGACATGTTTTAAGGCATTCAATCATCTCAATTTGTTTCCAAAAACCATGAATAAATCGCGAGTAATAAATCAAATGGTAAATGTAATCGTCACAAGTAGGTATTTGAAAAGGTTCACACGGTTCACAGAGTTGCACAATCATACCATGCATTAATCGACGGGCTATAGATTCACTCACACATGCATCATAAAAATTATCAAAAATAATAATCTTTTTATCAACCATCAAAATAGATAGATAATCAATAAATAAAATAGGAAAGTGAAGCATGTTTCGATCTAAGTGTTTTACAAAAATTAAATCATCAACACGATCTTTGTCACTATCCGAGGAGTACAAAGGTGTTTCAAAAGTTTCAAACATCTTACCTTTATAAGTAGAAGAATAAGGGTCGATTTTACCTTTTCCATTTAATGCAAACCTTCACTCATCGGGGGCATAGTGTAGTCGAAGCTCCGTTGTTGAGTTACCCTTTGTCAAATGGAACTCAAACTTTATGTATAACCAAAGAAATTGTTTAAGGCATGAATATAAATTGAAAACAAATTTGACAAATTTCGTTACCTTATTCAAAAACCAAGTATCAAAACAATAGAAAGTATTTGCACACAATAGATGATGCTTGATTTTCCAACAAAATATACCAAAACAGATTCCAGGTTTAAAAACTTGATTTTGATTAGTCATGTCGAAGTGTAACAAAGATTTCATTAAACCAATCAATTTAAACCATGAGGATTTTCACATACATACCAACATACATTCAAAACTTTTTTTATTCACCAAAACAGATTTGCACAAATTCGCGGATTTTACACAAGGCAAATCAAGAGAATAACAACTCACGCTCCCTTTCGTAATGACTTTATCAACCACAATCGAAGAATAACAATTAATCAGATAAAAATGAGGGGATCTTTTAAGAACTAAGTCACCAAAAGTTTTATCAATAATTTTCATATCTGCACGGGACTCGGTTGCTAAAATTTCCTTACCTCGCTTACCTTCGGGCTCATGTAGGGTGATTTCATCTTTGCCTATGTTGATCGTATGAAAGCGTCTTTCATCGGAAAGGTATTGAAGTTGAAAGTTATCTTTCGTTCTTTCGGGAACCTTTTCGACATCCTTCTTCATATGTGGCCAATAGAAGTGTTCTATCCCACGTAAAGGTGGTAAACCTTTAGGGACTCACTAAAAACATCCTCATAATCCTGCAAAAGACATTGAAACACACTAGGCAAATTTTCATTAATGTTAGATAGAGATAAATAGTTTTGCCTAAACCTCACAAGGATACAAGGCTATTTATTGAGTAGGGCTCTCCACACATCTTTTTTTTGTTGCAATTAAATTTTTCCTCTAGTTTTACCATTTGCGGATTCACTCACCTTTGGGCCATTTAAATTTTGACTTTTTTCACTACTAGCCTCTTTTCTCTCTGTCTTTTTATTTGTCCTTTCTCCTTAACCCCCTCACAAAATTTCATCATTTTTAATTGATCTTTATATACATCATTGGGATTTAAAGGAGCAAAAGTGAATTTTCAGCCTTTAAACACAAGAGAGTATCTATTGAGCTTGTGTGTAACATCACGATCAAATTGCCAAGGCTCTCCAAGGAGCAAGTGTGTCGCATGCATTGGGACCACATCACACCATACTTCATCATCGTAATTCCCGAGCTTAAAAGTGATCAAGGTCTATTTTGTAACTTTAACTTCTGAGAATTCATTAAGCCACTGAAGGTGATACGGCTTAGGGTGCTCGGTAAAAGGTAACTTTAAAGAATCCACCAAATAACTACTCACTACATTCGAACAACTCCCACTATCAATAATAAGTGAACATAAGTTACCTTTTATAAAACACCTAGAATGGAAAATATTGGTCCTTTGATTATCAACATCGTCTCTCATTTGGATGTTAAGGGTGCGGCGGACTACAAGGACCTCCTTATGGTCATTATTCTCATCATCGTCTTGACTAATTCTAGACATCTTATTTTAAAACCTGCAAAACAAACACTCAACACTCAAAAAAATTAACAAACCTCACTGTTAATCACTCAAAAAGAAAATCAAATTCTCAAAGAGTTAGAATTCAGTCTTGTGAGTTCTTTAGTAGAGTGTATATCAATCAATTTGGAAAGTGTATGAACCATAACTACCAAGGAATCCTAATTGCACTATGAGTCCAAAAAGTGACGAGACACCAACTGACTTGTGTTGCACTGAGGAAGAATTGTGCACACTTTTAAATCCTACTAACACAAGAAACAAGAAGGTGTTAGATAGAATAAAAGAAGAATAAAAGAAAAACAAATGAAAACCTACACCTAAGAATCAATAAAAATTGCTTATACCCGAAAACCCGAAAAAATCACGGAGTAAATTGACAACTTTGTTCGAGGTGTTCCCGATCTCCAAAAATCACAAAATTTAAACTGAAATGTCCTTAAATATTTTATATTTGATCTGGAAAGTTTTGGCACTAAAATCAACCCGCTGAATATTTTTTTTATTTTTTTTATTTCGTATTTTTCAATTTTTTTTACTTTTTCTACTGATTTTTTTGTGGGAAATATTTTTTAATATTCTATCACAGTGCCATAAATATGCATATAAAATTTCAGACCAATCGGACAATATTTACCCACTCAAATGAATTTTTTTCCAAAAATTTTTCTGGGTAAAAAACTGCTATTTACTATTTTTAAAAGGAGATCAGTTTAGAAATCAACCAAGAACACCCAAAACGCCCAAAATCTGATACCAAATGATAGAGGGTAGCGCGCGGACCAAGATCGAGTTGTCAAGTTACGAGAAAGTCCTTCGAAAATGCTAGACGTTTGGATCTGAAATGAAATAGAAAATTAAACTTAGAAACAACAGATCTGAAACGAAAACATCCAAAACAATAAAGAATCAGCCAAGCTTGAAAACACTTATTAATAGTGTTGATTACAAGTAAAGAAAACGAGATCTAACTTCGAAGAAGACTCCAACGCTGAATCTGACAAAGAAAACACCAAAACAGCAAGTTAAACTTAACAGAACAAGGAAACCAAATTGAAGTAGAACTAGGACTAGTGCGGCAAGAAAGAGGGAAATTATGAATCAAGAACGATTCTTGATGCCCAAGAATGGTGTCGAACAGTTGCTTGAAGATTGAGAAAGGGCTAGAAATGCAACAAAAGAGATTAAACAAGTTAATCAATGAATCGGCACAAGCAGAAAATTTAAAGAGTAATAAATAACAAGAAAAATAAAGGAAAGTCCTAAGAAGCCTTGAAATCGAAAAAGATTTCACAACTCCCTTCAAACGGCTCTAATCTCCCCTCCGATGTAAGCACATGGCAAGAAGAAGGCTGAAGATGGCTCCCACAATAAAAAAGATCGTTAAAACTACTTCTAAAGAAAACTCAAGAGAGAATTCTTGGAGAAACTCTAAGAGAATTTTCACTCAGCAAAAATTTGAAATTTTAATGTAATGTGTAATTTGTATACGGGAGGCTGGCGAAGCCATACATATAGGCCTTCTAACTATTTTCTTAGTCCTAATAGGAAAACTAAGAAAAACCTAATTTTTTTTACTTTCAAGGTGAAATTCGGCCAAGGACTTTAAATGGGCCTCTTGGATTGAATTTTTACATCGAAATTTTTTCATAAAGTCTAAAAATTAAAACTAAGTATTTAAAGAATTAAAACTTAACAAATTGGGCCATTTTGACAATTTGGCCTGATTTTCAACTAAGTCTAATTTAAATTTCTTGATTGGGCTTGGAACATCTTATTGGGCCGTTTCTTCAAGATTTGGGCTTATAATCCGTTCTCTCCCGAAATTGGTTCGTTGATGCTCGTAACTGAGATCCAATGCGCCTTAGCTGCAAGATTTGGTTTCTTGGACCAAGATTTCCAAGATATGAAATCTTGATTTTCTTGATTCTTGAAATCGCTCAAAATAGCAAAATTGGACCAAGATTCGGTTTCTTGATTTTCTTGAAAACAAGAAAGTGAATCTTTATTTTATTTTTCCTTCGTATACGCATCTAAGGCCTTGCTAATAAAGTCTTAAATGGTTCCATTTAGTTTCGTATGCATTTGTCTAGCCTTTGACCTCGTTATTGGGTCTTGTGGTAATTTGAACCCATCACGTTCTTGATCTTGAATTGGGCATTTGTGACTCGTATCAGAGTTTTAGGGGTATTTTAGGGATTTTAGCCTTAGAGTGTTCGAATTTTTACGACGTGATTTATTGGTAATTTTTTACTATGGTATTTAGAAAATTAAATCAATTTTTGCAAAAGAATTTTAAGACCTTCAATTTTGAAAATTGGACTAATTTGTAAAAGAGTCAAAATTATGAAATTTTAGCAAGCAGTTAAACAAAAATTTAAAATTCAACATATTTCTTTCCCTACCTACAGCAAAGTCACGTAAAAACCTTCCCCCTTTACTTGTTGTTGTCATCCCTTGCTTCTCTAATCCCTTTACAGTTGATTTTGATTCCTAAACTCTATTCATTTGATTTCTATCATCCTCCTAGTCATAAACCTCCATAGAAATTAAAAGAAAACCGAAAAACACTATAGTTTCCTCAATTGTCAAGCTTTCAGGTTTTTCTTATTTTCGCTTACACTCTTTGATTTTCTTCAACTAAGGTAATAATTCGATTCCTTTTTATTTTCTAATGTTATCTAGTCTTTAAAACTGATTTTTAGCTATTAAATCACATGCTTTAAATAAAAGTAAAAAATTGAGTCGTTCATGTTGTATTTCATGATTTTGAGTAAAAATGTGGTTTCAAAGTGTTTTTCAATTAGTTTTGACGTGATTAAGAGGTTTCTAAACTTAATTTGAAGTTTCGTTAAAGAATTATTGAGTTTTAATGATTTTTTATAAAATAGCCATAAAATATGTTGAAAAAGTCGACACCATGAATTGACTAGTTTTGTATAGTTTAAAGGTTGGGAATTAGTCGTTGACGAATAATTAGATGAATGATACTCATTTTGGGTGAAAATATTAAGTGTAGATCGAGATATTTGAATTTTAATTTGGTTTTGTTAAAGGTTTCGGCTACATAAGAACATAGCTTAGGCTTATGTTTTTGATTGCTTGTGGTGAGTCCTGAGCTGATTTTTGTATGTATTGTAGTGTGAATTATTGTGTTGAACCTTCTACGAGTAGATATAAAGCATATTGGTGAGTGTTTGGAATAATTGATTGCAGACATGGTTCATTGCGTTATTTGGAAATTTAGTAGTAGCCTAAACCCCTGCTCTAAATTTCGAGTGTAAGATTCCTCATACCTATGTTATCTTGTGAACTATGTGCTTATGTGTTTGTGAATATGTGAATTGAGATGAGATGCTATAACATGTGATATGTGGTTATGATCACTGTTGTGAAGCAAATGTAACACCCCTAACCCGAATCCGTCACCAGAACAGGGTTACAGAGCATACGAAGTTTACAAATCAATCGGACAGAAATTTCAAACATTTCATATCATATCAGTAAACATGTCAAAACCCAATCAAAATCATTTATATTTTCCCATATACGAGCCCTTGAGGCCCAAAATATGCATTAAAAACAAGTCGTGACTAAATCAGAAACTTAGAGAATTTTTCGAAAAATATTGAAAATTTTCATCTTTACAGGGGTCACACGGCCGTGTGACTCACACGACCAAGAGAGACGCTCGTGGCTCAGGTAGTATGAGCATTTGAAAAAGGGACATGCGGCTGTGTCCCAGCTCATGTCCGTACTCGTGTAACTCATTGACTTGGGCCACAGGCCAAGCCATACGCCCATGTGCCAGGCCGTCTACCCTTCGAAATTACCCCGCACGCCCATGTTCCAGGCCGTGTGCTAGGTCGTGTAATAGCCTAACTTGCAACCTTTTGAAAGCTACAGGGGACACATGGCCATGTCGCTTGGTCATATGTCACACACGTCTGAGACACACGCCCATGTCTCTACCTGTGTAGATGAAAATAGGCCATTTAGCAAGCCATTTTTCTCACCCAAATTGGCATGTACCTACACACAACATTGGACATACATACAAGACATATCAAGGCATCCAAATCAATCATAAACAAGTCATTTAAATATGGTATAAATTCAGACAACCAATAAGCCCTTAGGCAAATCAAATGACAATATATAAACATGTTCAATCGTGCACTCTATTTGTCCAAAATACCCAACTAAATTATAGGCACATTAGGATCAATACATAACATTTGGTAACCTTATGAAAGCATACCAAATGGTACCAAATAACCACCAAAGCATACCATTTGGTAACATACATTTATGTATTCTATAGTAAAATACCAATTCACAACAAGTTATAAGACATATATATTATGCACATTCAACTATCATTTCCCCTTGCATCAATCAAACACATTAAGCAATTTATCAACCATACTAAGACTAATATTAACATGCCCAAAACTAAATTCATAACATCATAAAGTGCCAAATCAAAAGCCAAGTCAAATGGCCATATTCACAACCAAAAATATAGGTCAAACAAGCCAAAATACCTATACATGCCATTATAACCAAAATTAAATATCCAAAAGTACAGAAAGAGACAGTGGATAGTGTGATATAGCTCTGACAAGCTTCCAACCCGAATAAGCTTCTGATTCACTATAAAACACAGAAAATAACACAGAGTAAGCTTTTAAGCTTAGTAAGTAAGTATAACATAGAATTTAACTTGTCATTGGATCAAGTAATAGTTAAGTAACAAAACTTATCCCAACACATTTTAGCCAAATGCCTAAGCACATATACACCAACCATATTAGTCATGTAAATACATATATGAACCAATAATCATGGATGAGCTCAACAATTAATCAAGTTTCATATACATGTATCATCCATTTCATATATCTATATATCATATAACATCATTTCTATGTATTTCATGTGTATACTTGCAATAGTTCCTATCGAACTCATATTGTTTCGTAACAGAACATTACCCGTTGAACCGTTTAGAATACCGTTGGATACCGGGATTGCTCACACATAGTGTGCTAGCTCATATAACTATAGTCTGTCAATTCATGTACATGTAAGCTCATACAAGCTGTGAATCGATATGCTCACCTTAGCTTAAGATCGGTATGCTCCCACAAGCTATAAATCAGTATGCTCTTACGAGCTATAAATCGGTAAACCTAATGACATGTCATTTGTATCCTACGATTCTTAAGGTTCAAACGAGACTCGATATTTTTCGAACTTTGTTGGATATGCAACTATGTAAATTTATAAAATTTCACAATTCATAATTATATCAATATAAAAAATATAAACATAATTTAATCACACGAACTTACCTCGACGAGTATTCATAAATACAAAGGCGATTAATCCGAAACTTTCTCTTTGCCCCGATCTAAATCCGCACGAGGTCTAATTGGATCTATACGGATAAATTTAACACAATTCAACAAATAATTCATTCAATTTAATGCAAACCATATTTTGAAAAAATTACCATTTTGCCCCTATATTTTTAATTTCTTTTCAATTTAATCCCTAATTTAGGAAAATGGAATTCATGCAATTTTACCCCTACCCAAGCCTAGCTGATTATTTTCAAAACTTATGGCAGCTCACATATTTCATAATTTCGCAAATTATACCATGAATTTATCACAATTTTCAATTTAACCCTAATTGATAATTTCATCAAAAATCTCTTTACAAAAGTTGTTTATCTAACAACAACCATTCATTTTCTAAGATCAAACTTCAAAACTCATATACATGCATCAATGGTAAAACCCTAATAATTTAACAATTTCACAAATTAGTCCCTGGGCTAGCTAGATTAAGTTACAATGATCCCGGAAACATAAAAATCATTAAAAATGGGACAAAAATCACTTACCTATTAGCAAGGTTAGGATTGTCGAATGCTTAACTCAAAAATGGCTTCCAAACCCCTAACTTTCGGTTGATGAAGATGAATGATAGATGATAACCTTAATTTGTTTTATTTAATTTAACTTTAATATACTAATTATTTAATTAACCTTATAAAACATCAAAATCTACACAATTGCCAAGCCATCACATTCCACTATCTTCATTAGTGGTCTAATTACCGTATAAGGACTTCTACTTTAAATTTCTTTAATAGCTATTTAATTCCTTGAGCTATTAGAACTCAATTTTTGCACTTTACGTGATTTAGTCCTTTTTATCAAATTGAGCATGTAAACGGTAAAATTTCTTGATGAAATTTTTATAAGATATTACTATCATGCTGTAGGCAATAAAATAATAATAAAATAAATTTTTTGACCTCAGATCTATGGTCCAAAAACCACTGTTTCGATTTCACTGAAAACGGGTTGTTACAACTCTCCCCCTAAAGAGATTTTAATCCCCGAAAATCTTACCAGAAAAAAGGTTTGGATATTGCTTTCCCATAGCTTCCTCGAGTTCCAAAGTGGCTACCTCTATATCGTGTCATTACCAGAGAACTTTTACTAAAGCTATGTTTTTGTTTCTTAATTCTTTCACTTTTCATGCCAGAATTCTGATAGCTTCTTCATTGTATGACATATCTGGCTGAATTTCTACATTTGTCACAGAGATAACATGTGAAGGTTCAGACCGATATCGTCACAAAATAGACATGTGAAAGATTTTATGTATCTTTTCTAATTCTGATGGTAAAGCTAATCGATATGCAGAAGGTTTGATTCCTTCAGGAATCTCATACGGCCCGATAAATTGTGGACCCAGCTTTCCTTTGCGACCAAACCAAAGAACTTTCTTCTAGGGTGATACTTTCAAGAATACTCTATTGCCGACTTGAAATTCTATATCTTCACGTTTAAGATCCGCATAAGATTTCTGATGATTAAAAGCTGCTTTTAAATTATCTTAGATCACTTTCAATTTTTTTAGTTTCATGAATCAAATTAACCCCGTGAATCTTTTTCTCACTGAGCTCAGTCCAGTATAACAGAGTTCGGCATTTACGACCATACAAAGCTTTATACGGTTCCATATTTATGCTCGATTGAAAACTATTGTTATACGCTAATTTGACCAATGGTAACTATTTCTCCCAATTGCCTTCGAACTCTAAAACACAGCAACGAAGCATATCCTCTAGAATCTAAATTACTCGTTCAGACTGACCATCGGTCAGATAGTGAAATGCAATGTTGAAATGCAACCGAGTACCAAGAGCTTCTTGTAACTTTTTTCCAAAATCGCGATGTAAACCGCTGATCACTATCCAAGATGATGGAGACTGGCACTCCATGTAATCTAACAATCTTAGAAACATATAACTCAGCTAACCTGACAAGAGAGAAATCTATACGTACCGGAATAAAATGTACAGATTTAGTCAAATGATCCACGATAACCCAAATGACATCTTTCTTTCTCATTACAAAGTCTATAGTAACACGATCCCATTTCCACTCCAATATCATCACTGGCTGTAATAATCCAAAAGGTACCTGATGTTCAGCTTTAACTTGTTGACATACTAGGAATTTAGACACAAAGTCTGAAATCTCACGTTTCATTCCTGGCCACCAGTGCCTCTGTTTTAAGTCACTATACATTTTATTACTTCCCCGATAAACAGACAAGCTACCACTATGAGATTCGTGCAAGATTCTCCAAGTAATCTCTAAATTCTTCGGTACACAAATTCTACCTCAAAACAATAAGCAATCATCGATTCCTGTCTAAAATTTTGAATCAGAAGTCGACTTACACTGTGCCAGTTTAGCTAGCAACTCATCATCACATTTCTGAGCTTCGTAAATCTATTGTACAAACATTAGTCTAGCTTTTAACTCGACCAAAACTGAGCCATCATCAGATAATGTCAATCGCATATTCATTGCTTGTAGAGCAAATAAAGACTTTCTACTCAGAGCATCAGCAACTACATTTGCTTTTCCCGGATGATAGTCAATGATCAACTCATAATCTTTTAACAGTTCAAGCCATTTACGTTGCCTCAGGTTCAAATCTTTCTGCGACATTAGATACTTCAAACTTTTATGATCGGTAAATATATGACATTTTTCGCCGAACAAATAATGTTGCTAAATTTTTAACGCAAACACGATAGCTGCCAACTCTAGGTCATGTGTCGAGTAATTCTTTTCATGTGGCTTTAACTGTCTGGAAGCATAAGCTATTACTTTGCCTTCCTGCATCAAGACACAGCCTAAACCATTTAAAGATGCATCACTGAAAATCACAAATTCTTTACGCAATTCAGGCTTTACCAAAACTGGTGCCTCGGTCAACAGTGCTTTCAACTGATTGAAACTTTGCTAACATTTCTCAGGCCATTCAAATTTCACATCCTTCTGTAATAGTCATGCTATCGGTGTAGCTACCATTGAAAACCCTTTGACAAACCTTCGGTAATAACTAGCCAGTCCCAAAAAATTCTGACTTTAGATACGTTTCTCGATGGTTTCCAATCAACAATTGCTAAATTTTTACTTCGCTCAACTCTGATACCTTTCACAGATACTATATGTCCCAAAAAACTGACTTTTCGAAGCCAAAACTCACATTTGCTAAATTTAGCAAATAATTTTTTATCTCCTAGAGTGTACAACACAATCATCAAGTGTTCAGCATGCTCGGACTCGTCTCAAGAATAGATTAGAATATCGTCAATAAATACCACAACAAATCTGTCTAAATACGGTCTAAAGATTTTATTCATCAAATCCATAAATACTGCATGTGCATTAGTTAAACCAAATAGCATCACAAGAAATTCATAATGTCCATACCTGGTTCTAAATGCAGTTTTCGACACATCCAAATCTCTCACTCATAGCTGATAATAACAAGAACAATGATCAATCTTTGAAAATACTGTGACATCTTTCAACTGATCAAACAAATCGTCAATTCGAGGCAATGGATATTTCTTCTTGATTGTAACTTTATTGAGCTAACAATAGTCTATACACAATCTCATCGATCTATCCTTTTTCTTAACGAACAGAACCAGTGCACCCCATAGTGAAAAATTGGGTCGAGCAAAACCCCTATCTGTCAATTCTTGCAGTTGTGCTTTCAATTCTTTCAACTCAGTAGGAGTCATTCTGTAAGGTGCTATCGATATCGATGATGTCCCCGGTACTAATTCAATAGCAAACTCAACCTCTCTAATTGGTAGTAATCCAGGTAATTCCCCTTGAAACGTATCCAACACATATGCAAGATAAGCATTGCAACCTTTTCTCACATATTTCTGTGTTGACATAGCTGATATAACAGTAGTCAACCCACTCGGACTATCTGAATCAATACGAAGTGTCTCCCCGTTCTGACATTTCAATACAATAAGCTTTTGTCTACAGTTTACAACTGCGTCATGAAGAGTTAGCCAATCCATGCCTAAAATCATGTCAAATTCATCAAAAGGTAATAGCATCAAATCAGTCAGAAAACTGTAAACCTGAATCATTAAAGGACAATTCTTTTAGACTTTATCAACTAGCACATATTGACCTAGGGGGTTCAATACCTTAACAACAAATTTAGTGGACTCAACAGGTAAATTCTTACTAGGCACTAAATTCGTGTACACATATGAATGAGTGGTAATATTAGTATAAAAAATAGAGAAAGTACCGGTAATAGCATTTAGCGTAGAAGCATCCTCTCGTGCGCGAATAGCATCAGCCCTAGCTGATGCTCGCACCTCAAATATCACAGCAGAATCTTTAGTAACACTGCGGCTACCACCCACATTTCTGGGGTTATTAGGTGGTCTACCCCTCGCAACAGTATTGTTCGGCCTCGTGTTCTGAGCTTTCTCTTTCTCAAATTTCTTTGGGCAATTTCTAAGATAGCGGTCTAAGGTCCGTTCTTTAATCGACACTCGCCATAATGTGGTTCCCTACAGTGCTTGCACTCGGGCCAAACATATCTGACACTACCCATACTTGTTACAGATGTAGCTTGTGCTTTTGGACTGGAACGTTGGGTAACTCCACCTCTACTAGAATAACCCATAGAAGCTGTAGAATGGTTGTGATGTTCTTTTGATTTCTTTGATGCTGACTAATATGAATTCCTAATTAATCTCTTTCTCGAGTCTCTAGCTTCAAAACCAAAACATCTTTTCTCTTTACTCAGCTTCTCGACTTTATGTGCTCGATCGACCAATACAACAAATTCTTTCGATTCAAGAATTCCAGCTAAAAGGTTAATATCCTCATTTAACCCTTCTCTGAATCTTTTACACATAGCAGTCTCAGTCAGAATACACTCCAGGGCATATTTGCTTAGTCTAACAAATTCGTGCTCATACTCTTACACAGTCATACGACCTTGTTTGAGCTCAAGAAATTTTTTACGTTTCTGATCCAGAAACCTCTGACTAATATATTTCTTTCGAAACTCAAATTGGAAGAATTCACAGGTAATTCACTCTCTCAGTACAACAAAAATTAACGTGTTCCACCATTGATAAGCCGAATCTTTCAATAACAATACCGGGCATTTAACACAGTTGGTGAATAGGATAGCTCATCAAAAACCCTGATTGTATTCTCTAACCAAAATTCAGCTCTCTCGGGATCATCTTCTGTAGTAGCTCAGAATTCTTCAGCCTCATAGTTACATATCTTACCAATAGGTAGCTTACAAACTCGGATTCGTTCCAAACCTTGAGGAATAACGGGAACCAATTGGGGCGCAGGACGGGATGGAGGTTATTGAGTAGCCGGGTTTGTCCGTACAAACTCGGTAAACCATTCGTTCATCATCTGGAAGAAGGCTTCTTTAGCCTCTCCTCCTTGGCCCTCAGATACGGGCCTTGTACCGCTCGATGGTACTCCATGAACGGAGGCTTGAGCGTTACTCTCTACTTCATCGGAGTTAGCTTGGTTGGATGTCGTTGCTATATGAAAACGTATTTTAACAACTTAAGAGATATCACACTATCACAAGTTATATAATGGCATGTATAGCTAGACTCGTACACACTACATTCAGTTGGAGAATTGACTAAATCGTAGCTATGATACAAATAAATGTAACACTCCAAACCTGAATCCGTCATTGAAATAGGGTTACGGAGCATTATTAGAGTTTATAAATCAATTGGTTAGAAATTTCAAACATTTCATATCACAGCAATAAACATATCAAAAACCATTCAAAATCATTCATATTGTCTCATATACGAGCCCTTGAGGCCCAAAATATGCATTAGAAAAAATTCATCACTACATCGGAAATTTAGAGAATTTCTCGGAATACATTGAAAATTTTCATCACTGCAGGGCTCACACAGTCGTGTGGCCAGTTCATGTGGGCATTCGAAAAGGGGACACACAGACGTGTTCCAGCCCGTGCCTGTACCCGTGTAACTCACTGACTTGCGCCACACGACCAAGCCACATGCCCGAATACCAGGCTGTGTACCCTTCGAAATAACTCCACACGCCCGTGTTCTAGGCCATGTAATAGCCTGACTTGCAACCTTTGAAAGCTACAGGGGACACCTGGCCAAGTGTCACACACGGCTGAGACACACGCCCGTGTCTCTACTCGTGTGGATGAAAGTAGGCCATTTAACAAGTTATTTTCTAACCTAAATTGGCATGTACCTACACACAACATTGCACATACTTACAAGCAATACAAAGGCATTCAAATCAAACATAAACAAGTCATTTACATATGGTACAAATTCATACAACCAATATGCCCTTAGGCACCTCAAAAAAAAATATAAACATGTTCAGTCATGCACTCTATTTTTCCAAAACACCCAATTAAATTATAGGCACATTAGCATCAATACATGACATTTGGTTACCTTACGAAAGCATACCAAACGGTACCAAATAACCACTCAATTACTAGCCTTAACATACATATATGTCTTCTATAGTAAAATACCAATTCACAACAAGTTATAAGACATATATATTATGCACAATCAACTATCATTTCCCCTTTCATCAATCAAACACATTAAGCAATTTATCAACCATACTAAGAATAATATTTACATGCCCAAAACTAAGTTCATAACATCATCGAGTGCCAAATCACAAGCCAAGACAAATGGCCATATCCATAACCAAACATATAGGTTAACACAAGCCAAAATATCTATACATGCCATTATAAACAAAATTAAATATCCAAAATTACCAAAAGAGATGGTGGATAGTGCGATATAGCTCCGACAAGCTTCCAACCTGAACGATCTTCTAATTCATTATAAAACAGAAAAAATTAGCCTTATCGCCATTATAAACGGGACTCGATATTTGGCGAACTTCGTTGGATACGTAACTATATAAATTTATAACAATTCAAAATTCATAATTAATTCAATATAAAACATATAAACATAGTTTAATCACACGAACTTACCTCGACGAGTATTTGTAGATATAGAGGTGATTAATCCAAGACTTTCTCTTTGTCCCAATCTAACTCCGTACGAGGCCTAACTGGATCTATACGGATAAATTTAACTCAATTCAACATATAATTCATTCGATTTAATCCAAACCATATTTTTGGAAAAATTACTATTTTTCCCCTATACTTTTAATTTCTTGGCAATTTAATCTCTAGGCTCAAAAAATGTAATTTATCCAATTTTACCCCTACTCAAGCCTAGCTAATTATTATACAAACTTATAGTAGCCCACATATTTAATAATTCCAAAAATTATACCATGAATTTATCACATTTTTCAATTTAACCCTTAATTGATAATTTCATCAAAAATCTATTTACAAAAGTTGTTTATCTAACAACGACAATTCATTTTCTAACATCAAACTTCAAAACTCATATACATGCATTCATGGTAAAATGGTAATAGTTTAACAGGTTCACAAATTAGTCCCCGGGCTAGCTAGATTAAGCTACAAGGATCACGGAATCATAAAAATCATTAAAATGGGACAAAAATCATTATCTTATGAGCAAGGTTAGGATTGTCAAATGCTTAACTCAAAAATGGCTTTCAAAATCTTAAGTTTCAGTTGATGAAGATGAATGATAGATGATAACCTTAATTTGTTTTATTTAATTTATCTTTAATATCTTAATTAGCCTTATAAAACATCAAAATCTACAAAATTGCCAAGCCATCACATTCCACCATCTTCATTAGTTGTCTAATTACCATATAAGGACTTCGAATTTAATGTCCTATAGATATTTAATACATTTATCTATTAGAACTCAACTTTTGTACTTTACGCGATTTAGTCCTTTTTATTAAATTGGGCATGTAAACGATAAAATTTGTTGACGAAATTTTAATACGGTATTACTATCATGATGTAGGAAATAAAATAATAATAAAATAATTTAAAAGATGCTAATCTGCAATGATAGTGCAAGGATTATCAAGAAATGATATGTCTTTCATTTTGGATATTTTGGTCTTGTGATCTTGAAACCGTTGCGTATAGCTGGCATGCCATAGGATTGTGAGTACTCACCTATACGTACAGTTATTTTGGGCGTTGAGGCCCATGGACATGTTAGAGGGATAATGGAATGTGAGCTAAGCTCTATTCAACGGGACATGAGAGGGTAAATAAAGAGTGTTAGCTTTATGCTTTAGTTTTGGGACATGTTTAACTCTATCAGTCTATGTGGTGTGTTTGAGATTCATGTATCCAATGAGTGATGATAGAGCTCACTTTTATGTTTCATAGCTCAAGTGCCAAATTATCTGAAATTATGAAAATGTGTGTATTGTGATATGTGTTATATGACATGTGACCATTATATAAGTTATCTATAAACATGTTTTTGAGTATTGTGATATATGCATGAATGTTATGTAATTACATGAGTTTTTTTATATATGCTTAAAATTCAATATGTTTACCATGTAAAAGAACTAGAAGATAATGCACGAGTAAGTATAATATGACACTAGAGTTGGAACTGTTGAGGTTATGCTATATGGTTGTTTCGTTCATGCTTGATGAATTATTTGCATGGTAGTTGTTATAGGCATTCACTGAGCTTGTTAAGCTCACACGCTCCCTTCTTAAACCATTGCAGATTAGTAGTGTACCGGAGTGAGCAATGTGATTTTCAAAGGGTGATCCAAGCAAGTCCATTTCCTTGATTTCATAGGTGTTATTGTTATTTGTTTATGTTTTGGGAAAAGGCAATGTTGCAGACTTTTATTGGTATTTACCATGATGTTTTGGATGCTTCCATAGATTATTTGTTCCTAAGTTTATGAGATTTGTTTCATATTACGTTGATTCGACCATTTTTTATTACTCATGCTCCAATTTAGTCCTTTTCTACTTGTTTTTTATTTAAAGCATCCGAACTGTATTCCTAATAGAATTTAAACATAAAATCACCAATTTAGGAGGAACCAATTCAAGAATTAATTTATTTAAACACGTAAAACATGCAAAATAAACATGTTATCACTCACCGTCCTCTATGATAATCTTGTGCATACAAAAGGATGGACTTATTCCTCGAATGTCAACCATGGTCCAATTGATCAACTTTTTAAATTTCTTTAAGACTTCGATCAGTTGTTCCTCTTAATGTTCTGTTAGTTCTACTGGAACAATAATAGGCAAAGTAGAACTATTACCCAAATAAACGTACTTCAAATGATAAGGAAGTACCTTAAGTTCAAGTTAGGGTGGTTCCGATATACAACTTTGATTGTGCGAATTCTCAGGCTTCCAACTTCAACGGTCAAACTGTGCTAATTGAACATAGTATTTTAGATTGAATTTAATCAAAGCCATACTTTTATTACCTTCTTCATCTTCTAATGGCTCAAACCCTAAAGTGTTTCTAATAGGTCTTCAAAGTATTCTCCCTTCCCATAGAAACTAAGGTTTCTAGTTCCTCCATCACTAAACATTCCTCCATTGGATCGGGAAATTCCATTTACTTAAGAACATTAAATGTTACTTGATCATCTTGAACTCTCATCGTGAGTTCATCTTTTTGTACGTCTATTAATGTTCTTCTCGTGGCTAGGAAAGGTCTCCCCAGGATGATTAGCACTTCTTTATCTGCTTTAAAATCTAAGACAACATAATTAGCAGGAAAAATAAACTTATCTACACGCTCCAGAACATCCTCGATCTTTCCTTCTAGGTATGTTAAAGATCGATTTGCCAATTGGAGTGTCAAAGTTGTGGGTCTTACTTTATATATTCCTAACATTTTGAAAAGCAACTTTGGCATCAAGTTGATGCTCGCTCCAAGATCACATAAATCTTTACCATAGTAAGATTCTCCAATATTACAGGGTATAGTAAAGCTCCCAAGGTCCTTCATTTTCGAAGGTAGTTTTTTTCTGTAGAAACGCGCTACACTCCTTCGTTAGTGTTATAGTCTCAAAATTACTAAGCCTTTTATTCTTGGACAGAATGTCCTTCATGAACTTTACATAATTGGATATTTGTTCTAAAGCTTCTACCAATGGTATATTGATGTAAAGCTACTTTAGAACATCTAAAAACTTATTGAATTGCACATCTTGTTTTTGTTGCTTGATTATTTGTGGATAGGGAGGTGTTGAAACTTTGGTTTGGACTGAACAAATTTTCTAAGGTAATATATCTACATCTGAAGAAGGTGTTAGCGTATTAGAATTCACTAGTTTAGATTTTACCTCTTCAAATTTTTCAGCATCTATTGTTGATTTTCCTTTTCCTTTGTAGGCTTACCTTAACCTCAACTATCTTGGGCTCCAAAGTTTCACCACTTCATAAAGCAACTACCTTGCAATGTTCCTTACCCAAAGTCCTTGGATTTTTCATGTAACTCGGCAAGGCTCCTTGTGGTCTATTACGAAGCTCCGTAGCTAACTGACCCATTAGGTTCTCCAAACTTTTTAGTGTTGCTGGTTGACTTTGAATTAAGGCATCATTCTTCGCCATGTAAGCCTTCAACAAATTCTCTGAACTATTAGAGGTTTCAACTTTTGGTGGTTTCTGAACTTTGATGATTGAACCTAGGAGGTTGATTGGGTTTACGCTACACGTAAATGTTGTTCAATCTTCTTCCAAGAAAAGTTTGAATGATTTCTCCATGAAGAGATAGAAGATACCTGAGCTGAGCATGAACTAAGGGTATTTACATCATGCACTTCGGCTACTCATCTTCCTGAAGCTATTCAATTTGTCAGCCACCAGTAATTGTTACTAGTTATAAGACTTCGACAAGAGAGCTGATAGCACTAGAAAGAACATAGGTTTTCCTCCTTACTTTTTGGTTAAATTGTTCCCATTTAGTTATCCTTAGCATATATTTTAGCATTTTCAGTTTAGTAAATTACATTTTATAACTCAGTGAATCCTAGCCTATTTTATCCTTAATTTTTCTATCTTTTTGCATTAATGTCGTCATATAAGTTAATTCCAGATTGCGTCCGGACTTGTCGCCGTAACTGATAGTTGTTCGGATAAGAACTCAAAATGCGTGAGTTGTCCAGTCTAGTATAACCAACCTGTACGTACAAGGACAGAATAATTCTGAGGAAAGGACACCTGTACTATTGGGGGAGGACATAAAAGGTTGACGTGAGAAGAAAAAAAAAAGAGAAGAGGTTTTTTTTTACCATCATCTTCTTCATCCTACCTTGAAGCTTGCGGCTATGGAAACTTACGCCTCTCACGAATGAGCCAACATGAAAATTGATGTAGATTAGCTTTTGATGAGAAGATCTAAGTGTGAGACAAGAGGGAATAGAGAGATTCAGTCAATTTGTCTAAAAATAGTATTCTCCACTCGATTCTTTCTTATTTGGTGATTACGCTTTATTTTTTGTTTGTATAGAAGTACACATGAATTCTTGGTTAAATTTTATCTTATTCAATCTTTCTTTTATTGTTTAATCTTAAGGTTTGAATGTTTCTTAACACGGAAGTTGAAGTGATAGTTCGAGTTGACAAGCATTACAATGGAAGTTGAGTGAGGATTAGTGGAATTTAGTCCACTTGTTCTTAATAGTGCCATATTGCCATCATCGGAAGGTGGGTTTAATGTGCTTGTTTAAGTCTCAGATTAAATAGAATAGTGACGATTAGTAAGATATACTTTGAAATTTATTACCTCGACAATCACCTATCCTTTTATACTTTGTGAGCACTTAGTATTCTGCTGAAGATTCATGTTGGGGATCCCAGTTTATCATTATCATATTTTATTTTATTGTTTTCAAGTTGTTGCTCCAACAAGTATCCTCAAAATTTATCTTGTTTCTATCTAGTTATTGCACTGATATTAATAGACAAAAGACAACCATCCCCATGGGATCAATATCCGACAGACTCACATCTGTCTACTATACTTATATAATATTTAGTATTCACTAATTGGTTTTTCTTTGTTGCTATTTCTTGAACTTCATTTTAGGTGTTTTATGATCTGAAGCAAGTCAAATTTTCTTCCCGATTTTGATCCATAAATTGAAAGGACTGTTCAGAGTAGAATTCAAGAACAAAGAAATATGGCTCTACCAGTGGACAATGCAGCCATACCCCTGATGCAACAACAAAATGTTAATAATCCATTGTTGCCACAAGATGCTTACATACAAAATAGGAGTGTACGAGATTTTGTAGTACTTGTCTTGGATGATTTATAACCGGGAGTTGTTAGGCCAACAATCCAAGCTGGGAATTTTGAACTCAAGCTAGTACTGTTTCAAATGTTGAATTCTAATGGACAATATGTTGGACTACCACATGAAGATGTGAGAGAACGTCTTAAATCCTTTTTATTGATCTGTGCTTCCTTTAGTCAATAAGGCATTCCTGATGATGCCTTGAAGATGCAATTATTTCCTTATTCCTTATAAGGAAGAGCCCATACTTGGTTTTTCGGGGTACCTACCTAATTAATTACTTCTTAGAATGCACTAGCAACATAGTTTGTTTTGCGATTTAACCTGCCAACAATGAATACTTGTCTTCAAAATGATATTACTTCTTATCATCAGTTGGATAATGAAAATCTTCACACCACATGAGAACGTTATAAATCTTTACTTCAACATTGTCCCATGCATGGCATTCAACCAGAAACACAAATTGAGATTTTTTATAATGGGTTAAATTCACATACAAGGAATCTTGTCGACGCATTAGCCATTGGACCTCTACTGGATTGTACTTATAATGATGCTGTGAGAATTCTTGAGAGAATTGCTCAGAATGATTATCAATAACCTATTTCTAGAGCTGCACAAGAAAAAACTACTCCAGGAGTTATTGAATTGGATGAAATAACTACACTAAGTGCTCAAGTTTCTTCTCTCACAAACATGATTAAAAATATGCAAGGGACTAATGGCGTTGCACCTATACAAGTCGCTCAGCAAGTTGATGTTTCTACTTTTTGTTGTGAGATTTGTAGTGACAACCATAGCTGTGAAGATTGTCCATAACATGCAGAGAATGACTGCTCTATTAGTAACATCCGCAACATTTCTTATGGTAACTCTGACAACAACTCTGTACGTAACCAATAGTTTTGGGGAACTCAGAATGCTGGACAAAATGCTATGACATTCAGATATGGGAATACATCTACTCAGGGCAATTATAATCCAAGACAAGGGAATTACAATCAACAACAGTAGAAATAAAATAAGCACACTCAGATGCATTCACAACAACCCAGACATGTCTACACCAAAATTCAATGTAGCTACAACACTCTTCAATACCGAATCAACATGTTCAAGGACATCGACAGTAACCGTACACTCAAGCTTCTACTTCTGACCCATTAGCAACTTTTGAGGCATTAAAGCAGGAGTATATTACTCGCACGAAAGCTATCGTACAAGGGAATTCATCTTCCATTCAAGCATTGAAGGCACAATTAGGATACTTACTTTAAATTTGAATACACGATCAACAGGCTCATTACCTAGTGACACGAAAAATCCCACTTCAAGGGGGAAAAACATTGTAAGGCTATCACTCTTAGGAGTGGTAAACAAACTAGCAAACCCTTTATAGAATCTACTGCAGCACCTCAAGATATGGATACAGTGATCATTGGTGAGAAGGTTGAATCTGAAGAGTTTTTTGATGCATTAGACAAAGAAGTTCCACAAATTGTCACTTATATGCCTAATGTTCGACCTTCGAAAATGTCAACGCAATCAAAGGGGTAGGCGCAAGCAGATGTATCTCTACCTTTACCTTTCCCACAAAGATTCAGGAAGAGTGAACATGAAAAGTAGAATCAGCAGTTCCTGGACACACTGAAGTAACTACAGATCAACATTCCTTTAGTAGACGCTCTGATACAAATTTCTAGTGACATTACAGCTAGCATTAACCTAATGCCACTATCTACTTTCAGAAAGTTGAGAATTGGTCACATGAAATCTACTGCAGTGACATTACAACTAGTCGATCGATCCTTGGCTCAACCTAAAGGGCAAATCAAAGATGTCTTAGTTCATGTGGATAAATTCGTTTTTCTAGCTGAGTTTATCATACTTGACTGCAAGGTAGACAAGGAGGTTCCCATCATCTTGGGACTACCATTCTTATCCACCAACCGAACTATTATTGATGTTTACAAAGGTGAACTACCCATGCAAATTAATGATGAGCAAGTCACCTTTAGTGTTTTTGAATCTATTAAATGTAAGGACAAAGAAGAATGCCATACTGTAGATGTGCTAGATGATCTAATTGAGGAAGAATTCAATGACCAAAGTACAGTACTTTCTAAAGAGTTTGCAGTGACATCTAATGCCTAGTCTTTAGAAAATTGTGACAGCATGGTTGAAGCTAATAATCTTGAACTCAAGCATGGATGACAGATTGAATACTTAGACCTAGCCAACAAAACAACCCTAATTATCAAACCATCCATTAAATAAGTTCCTACTCTGGAATTGAAACCACTACCTCATCATCTTAAATATATCTTTCTAGGTGATCATATTACTCTCCCAGTTATTATCTCCACAACACTGGATGCAACTCAAGAAGAGAAATTGGTCCATATTCTCAAGTAACATAAATGAGCTATTGCTTGGAGTATTGTCAATATTCAAGGTATTAGTCTTTCTTTTTGCATGCACAAGATCAAGTTGGAAGTTGAAGGCAAGCAATCAATTGAACAACAAAGAAGATTAAATGAGAAGATGAAGGAAGTTGTCAATAACGAAATCATAAAATGGTTTGATGCTGAAATTATTTACCCAATTTCTGATAGCAATTGGGTAAGTCCAGTGCAATGTGTACCCAAAAAGAGTGGCATCACTGTGGTTCGCAACGATAAGGATAAATTAATTCCTACACGCATGCCCATGGGATGGCGAGTTTGTATGGATTATTGTAAATTGAATGCGGCCAGAAAGAAGGACCGTTTTCCACTTCCTTTCACTGACCAAATGTTGGATCGGCTTGATGGAAAGGCCTATTATTGATTTTTAGACGGCTATTCTGGGTACAATCAAATTGCTATTGCACTAGAGGATCAGGAGAAAACAACCTTCACCTGCCCCTTTGGTACTTTCGCTTTTCGCCGTATGCCTTTCGGTTTTTGCAACGCACCAGCCACATTTCAAAGGTGCATGATGGTAATATTCTCAAATATGATCAAAGACTCTTTAGAGGATTTTATGGATGATTTCTCTGTTTATGGAAATGATTTTGATTATTACGCTGACAATTTGTATAAAGTATTGAAACGATGTAAGGACACATATCTTGTCCTGAATTGGGAAAAATGTCATTTCATGGCAACTGAAGGCATTGTGTTAGGCCATCACATCTTAAGTCAAGGAATTCAAGTAAACAAAGCTAAGGTGGAAATCATTGAGAAATTACCTCCACCAGTAAACATGAAAGGTATTCGCGGTTTTCTTAGACATGCGGGGTTTTACTAAAGGTTTATGAGAGATTTTTCAAAAATTGCTAATCCCTTATGCTCATTGCTGGAACAAAATAAAAAATTCTTCTTTGACGATGCATGTCTAGATACCTTTATTCAGTTAAAAATACAGCTAGTGAATGCACCCATTGTCGTTGCACCAATTTGGTCTCAACCTTTTTAAGTTATGTGCAATGCAAGTGACTTTGAAGTTATATGTGATGCAAGTGACTTTGTTATGCGTACAATTCTAGGACAACGAAAGGGGAAAATATTTCACGCCATCTATTATTCTAGCAAAAATCTTACAGAGGCTCAATTTGAATTATACCACCACAAAGAAAGAATTGCTAGTAGTAGCCTTTACTTTCGACAAGTTTCATTCCTATCTTTTCGGCGCAAAGGTTACTGTATTCATTGATCACTCGGCGTTGAGATATCTTTTTGCGAAAATGAATTCCAAACCAAGACTGATACATTGGATATTACTGTTGTAAGAATTTGACATTGAGATAAAAGACCGTAAGGGTTCAAAGAATCAAGTTACAGACCATCTGTCTCAATTGGAAGTTGGCAACGAAGGTGGAAACATACTTCAAATTGTCGATGCATTACTAGATGAGAAGTTATTTACTGTAGATGCAACTCCTTAGTATGCAGATTTTGTTAATTATCTAGTATGTGGAAAACTCGCATTGGGTGTCACAGGCCATAAAAAAATTTCTTCATGACGTAGTGAAGTATCATTGGAACGACTCGTATTTATTCAGGGTATGCAATGACAACATCATTCAACGTTGTGTTCTGGAAGAGGAGATGCTTTTAATCCTGAAGCATTGTCATGATGCTCTTTATAGAGGTCATTTAGGTGGTATGAGAACTACTGCTAAAGTTCTCCAATCAGGATTCTACTGGTTTTCATTATTCAAAGACGCCCACAATTTTGTGAATCAATGCGATAGATGTGAACGCACCGGTTATATATCCTGACGCAATGAATGTTATAGTAGCCAATTATGGAGGTTAAATTATTCGATGTTTGGGGTATGGATTTTATGGGACCGTTTCCAAGTTCATTTGGAAATCTTTATATATTAGTAGCTATTGACTACGTCTTGAAATGGGTTGAAGTTGTTGCAGTCCCAAAGAATGATTCAAAGACAATGCTAATTTTTTTTCACAATCATATACTCATCTGCTTCAGCACACCAAAGACATTGATTAGTGATTAGGGTTCATACTTTCATTGCAACCAAGTGGCAACTACACTAAAGAGATATGGAGTTAATCATAGAATGACTACTACTTATCATCCACAAACCAATGGACAAGTCGAAGTATCGAATCGACAAATTAAGAGCATTCTTGTAAAGGTTGTAAACCTTTTGAGGAGATATTGGTCTTTCCGATTGGATGACAATTTATGGGCATTGCAGACAACATACCAAACTCCATTAGGAATGTTGCCGTATCAATTGGTTTTTGGGAAAGCATGTCACTTGCCAATTGAACTGGAACACAAAGTAATATGGGTAATTAAGCAAGTGAACATGGACTATGAAGCGACTAGAAAGAAAAGGTTGTTGGATATCACTGAATTAGAGGAGATTAGGATAAATGCCTATGAAAATAATGTGATTTATAAAGAAAATACAAAATGATGGCATGACAAGATTATTTTACAATGACAATTTATCGCAGGTCAACAGGTTTTATTATACAATTCTCAACTTAAATTGCACCCAGGTAAATTGCGTTCATGTTGGTTTAGACCTTTCGAAGTTGTCAACGTATTTCCTTAGGGTGCAATCACAATTCGAGATTAACGTGATGGACACCAGTTCAAAGTAAATGGACAGAGGCTGAAACACTATTTTTGCAACAGTGATCACAAGTGGGCAGAGACCATTAAATTGGTTGAAAAGTTTTAATTTTTAATTATTACTTCGGGATTTTAGTTTATTTTATTTATGTTATGTTAAAGTTTGTTTCCTTCCTTTTTTCACAATAATTAGGTACCATTGTCGACGCATTGAAATTTTGCTGTCAAAGTATTCCGTAGTTCTGTACTACCATTTATAACTCATCAGAATTCAGGGAAATTCAGATTCTACCGTTGGATCAAAAATCACTCAGCCATTTGATTCCTCTGAGCGGGCACAATTTCTAATGGACACAACTATTCTCGCTAGCTTTATATCTCTCCACAAAACAACACGTCTCTCCATCTTCCTCTTTCACTCACTATAAATCCTCCTCCACTGTACCGACTGTAATGCATTCAAGCAACCATTTTTATTTCTTTTCTCTTCTCAAGATCATATCTTTTCAAATTTAAACAATTTTCCCTCAACAAAATATGGCAAAAACAAGAGGCTTGGGCAAGAAAGCCACCAAATCTGCTAAGGAACATGCATCCTCTGCTATCGTAGTTCGTGAATCTGAATCCCCAAGGTCAGTGCAGAAAAAGGAGCCAGTAATCTTTTTGAAAAAAGCGACAAAGGAACAATTTTAAGACAACATGTTGAAGCAAAACTTCCACCCCAAACAGGGCATTTTCCTTTCGTAACAACAAGACTTGGGTAAGTAAATCTACAAAATCATCTCGAAGTTGAAGTCGGAAACTTTTAGCAACCATCCTGGAAGGTATTCTCCTTCACTGGCACGTGAGTTTTATGCTAACCTTTATGATCATGAGTTAGAGCTCATTTTTGTTCCAGAAGGCTTAATACCATAGGATCCTAAAAAAATCAACAAGCTGTACAACACCAAGATGGATGTAGACGAACACTCCGAGTTCATTGAGGATATCACAGATGAAAAACGAGACATGTTGGTAAAAGACTTGTGTGTCAAGGAGCATTGTGGACAAGTTCCCATCGGAAGAATTATATGATACACCGTCGCTTCTTGAAGCTGCAAAGCAAAATCTAGTTTCATTTTGTCAACTGCAGGCTAAAAGCCCTCTACTCAAAGCACCACAGTCACCCTCGATAGAATGTGTATAATACATTCCATCGTCAAGGGCAGAAAGATTGATGTTGGTGCAATACTCCACCAGGAAATTACTGACTGCTCCGCAAGGCAAACTGGAATCTTGGTTTTCCCATCATTGGTGATGTTATTGTGCCAACAAAGAGGAATCATGCCCCGTGATGGTGAGAAAGTCCTAGAAAATAAGGGCCCAGTCAATGAAGCGTGTATAGAAAGAATGGCTTGTGGCAAAGATACACCGATACTAAAGGAGGCAGAAACAAGCAAGACAAAGAATGGCAAAACCAAAGCCGACAGTAAAGGAACAAACTTGAATACAGAGACATCATTATGTCGCAAAATGAAAGATGTCAAAAAAATGGTAAATTCCATAAAAAAATAGGTAGATCAGGTTTGTGGCTACAACAGAGGATATGGATAAATCCCAAAATTTGTTTTATGCTTATACCAAAGCCTGGAACAGATCTATTGTAGCCACATTAAGCCAATTGAGCCCATCCCCACTGCCGAAATTCCTAGAGTTTCCACCAATCATTTGAAATTATGAACTCTCATCCATGAATGACGACTTAGAAGACCGAGATAGATCGATGACATCCCCTCCCATTGTGTAGGTACAAAGAACAGGAGTCCAGCGACATTGAAGAATGCTTGGAAAAGACTGATAGCTTGTTCAATGATGGTATTTTTATTTATCAAGAGGACACTATTGTTGAGAAGGAAATTGCTGCTACAGGAGAGGAAGTTGTTGCTAAAGAAGAAAAGGTTACTGAAGATGAACAAGAAAAAGAAAAGGAAGATTCTATTGTGAACATTATCACTGTACCCGAGTCTGTGGGTGCAAATATTGATAATTTGAAGCAAGATTGAGCGAGACTAGTGAAAGTTGCTGAGGTAACTAGTGAGGAGCAATGGAATTCATTGGAAATAGTAGTTTACACTAGACCACTCCAGCTGGCCTCTCCTAAATAGGAAGCAGTCGGTGATGTCGGGGCAGAGTCAAAAATTGAGGAGAAATCTGAGGACCATGCGAAGCCCAAAGGAAAGGAAAGAAAAGAAACTGCTCCAAAGATAAAAAAACGAAAGAAGGAGGAGAAGACAAGGAGGAGGAAAAAACATTGTGCAAACATATCGATGGCTGAAGATAACTGAGTTAGTTTATTTTAAGCTTTCGTTACAGTATTCATGCATTACATGTAACTGTAAGTTTTATTTTGATAAGTACACATTGTCATTGCATTTTTATTGTCATTACATTTTCATGTTAGTGCATTGGGGACAATGTAAACTTTAAGTTTGGCAGAATGCACATGGGGCATGAAAATGCACCCACATTTCATTTTCTTTTGGTCATGAAGCATGCAAGGTTTAATTATTGTTCATGAAAATTGTTCGAAAATTTTTCTTACATTAGATGCTTAATTCTTGAATCATGTGAATTATCAATGAATGAGTTGGATAAATTTGACAGAAAGTTGTAGCTTCAATTCTTTGATGAATAGATTAGGTTGCATTAGTAATGGATGACTGTTATCATTCCTTAAATCTTGAATGAATCTACTTTTTACAGCTGCTTATATATATAGTTATAAATTAGAGACACTCCAAAGTGGGTGTAGTATGGAATGTTAAAAAGGGAACACTCCAATACAAGCGTTAGAAAAATCAATCTGGCCAAAGGCTATCGCTGCATAAGTGTGTGTCGGCACAACTACGTACTCCCTGGGGGTTTGTTGCACTCCATCATTACTTCTTAGGAACCAGGGTACAGTAATGCAACGATATCCCTTATTCCGAAAATATATATAATATATAAACACTTAGTATTGTACAATAAATGATGTATTGGTAGATAGAACTTAGGTTTTGAAGCATGATGCTAGCATTGATGAAGTTGCAACCTTATTCATTCATGCTTATGTATTATTGATGTAATATTATTTCATCTGAATGTGATTCATTCATTGGGAATTTAGAGGGTTCAAGTTGCTAGAATGATCATTTGCTTTAGTAAAATTTTTGTAGCCTTGCTAGTTTCTGTTTTTGTAACATCTCAAATTTTGGGCCTAGAAGAAATAGGTTTTGAACAAGGGAACAGTTAGGAGACTGCACATAAATTTTAGTTGTGCAAGGAAGTGACACAAATTGCTTGTTTGCTTTAATGGCTAAGTGATTTAGGTGTGTATGGGAGTGTTAGAGAAGCCTGGGTTCAAGTCTTGGCTTTTGCAGAATTTTTAGTTTGCTCTTAAATGAATCTGGACATTGGCATATAGGAATAGTGTTTGTTTTATGACACAAAAAGAGCTTGTGGTCAAGTGCCAAGGTTGCGTGTCGTGTAACTGTGAGGTCTGAGGTTCAAGTCTTGGGTTGCGCAATGGAGTATTTATTTTGCTGCTTGAGTAGTGTAGGTGGTGGAGTTGGATTGGGATACTACTTAATGGAGTTTGAACTAGTCACGGAAGGAGTTGGGGGAGGATTTGATGGAGAAAATCAAGGAGTGATGCGGAGAGAGATTTTAGGAGAGAATTGAGGAATTTGAGTAGAGGGAGAAGTGTGTGCCGTTTGGGGCAATTGAAGTCTTGGGAATTCGGCTAGGGGGAATAGTTTAGCATTTTCGGCTTTTGGAAGAATTCCTTGAGATAGCTCTGCCGAATTTGGTCTTTTGGTTTTCAAAATACTCGGTTTTGGGTTTAGTTTTCGTGTTCTCCTTTTTGTTTTTGTTGTCAACTTTTGCCAGGATTTGGGAAGGACTTCTTGGGTTTGTCCTATTATACTCTTTTCTTTCCTCTTTCCCCTCCCTTCTTTGTCAAATCTTCTTTTCTTTTTCTTTCCTTTCTTTTCTTCTTCTCTAGTCGAATATCATCCTCTTTCTGTCCTTGATTTTTTTACCTCCGATTATTTTCTTATTGTTTGAGAATTATCTCCCTTTATTGTGGTGGTTCAGCTGTTACCACTCCTCTCTGTCGGTTCGAACTCCAAGAGGGCTAAAGGGGTATCAAGTGATACCAAATCATCGAAACTTTTTTCGCTTCTCTCAATTTAAGGCGTGGGCTAACTTTTTAGGTGTAGGCCGAATGTTTGTTGCATTCTTGTAAGTAAGCATGTAGTGGATTCAAACCACTTGATTAAATAATTTTGGGTTAATAAATCTAGTTGTGACGTAGATACCTGTCTAAAGGATCATAGTCAACGTTTGTCAGGGGTATAAGTGGGCTAAGGCACTTTTGTCGATCGAGGTAAGCGTTTTGGTTAAGGATGTAAAAGATGGAGATTAGCCCTATTGTTTAGCGATTAATGGAAAATGTGCTTGAATGCAGATTTTGGGTGTTTGTCGATCTAGGTGCGCCTTCGCAAACAGGTGTGTAATCACACCCTTTTTAACTGCAAATCGGCAAAAGCTGAAAAGTCAAAAAAGACGGCGCTAAGACCATATGGGCGTACGAACGCTCGTGTGGTAAACCGAGCCCACGAAACACGGTGGTGGACTGTAGAGGCCTCCGTGAGCGTTTTCATGGGCTTAAGCCGTAATGGGCCTTAGAATGACCGAAATACCCTCGATGGGTAAAATGACCGAAATACCCTCAAAAGGCAAAATGACCAAAATACTCTTTAAGGGTAAAATGACCGAAATACCCTCGAAGGGTAAAATGATCGAAATACCTCGAAGGGTAAATGACTAAAATACCCTCGAAGGGTAAAATGACTGAAATACTGCCGAACGGTAAAATGATCGAAATACCTTCGAAGGGTAAAATGATCGAAAACCCTCGAAGGGTAAAATAACCAAAATACCCCTGATGGGTAAAATGACCAAAATACCCTCGAAGGGTAAAATGACCGAAATATCGTCGAATGCTAAAATAACTGAAATACCCCCGAAAGGTAATATGACTGAAGTACCCTCAAAGGGTAAAATCACTGAAATACCCCCGATGGGTAAAATGACTAAAATACCATCGATGAGTAAAATAATCGAAATACCATCGAAGGGTAAAATGACTGAAATACCCCTGAAGGGTAAAATGATTGAAATACCCCCGAAGGGTAAAATGATCGAAATACCCCCGAAGGGTAAAATGATTGAAATGCCCTCGAATCGTAAAATGATCGAAATACCTTTGATGGGTAAAATGATCGAAATAGCCTCAATGAGTAAAATGATCGAAACACCTTCGATGGGTAAAATGACCAAAATACCCCCGAAAGGTAAAATGACTGAAATACCCCTAAAGGGTAAAATGACTGAAATACCCCTGAAGGGTAAAATGACTGATATACCCCTAGGAGCCGAAATGTATGTATGGCCTATGTATGCATGATCGATTTGCTCTATGATATATATATGACTGTTACTAAGTATGACGTACTGTATACACTTATGATTTATGACATGACATACTGCATGGGGTTGGGATACTGTTTTGGAGAAAGTGTATTGTACTGATAAGGTCACACGGGTCATCCAAGACGACTGTAGACCTACTGGTGGCTTTGCCACATATACTGTTACTAGCAGCTTTATTGCGATTCTATTATTGGCAGCTCTGTTGAGATATTGGTGTGTTGGCTGGGTGGGTCGATTTTATCCCCACATGGTGTGTTGGTGGTATGGAGTGGTGTGTTGGTTGGATTGGGTTAGGTTGCATCACTACACTGTACTGTTATTATATTGGGCTAAGGCCCACACTGTTACTGTATTGGGCTAAGGCCCACACTATTACTATATCAGGCTAAGGCCACACTATACTGTTACTGAATAGGGCTCAGGCCCAGACTGTTACTGCATGTTGTATGCTGACCGTTTGGTAGGGGATTACACACTGAGTTTCGTAAACTCACCCTCTCTTTTTAAATATGCAGGTAATCCTCAGTCGTAGGTGATTTGATGCTGCGAGGGACTCAGAGGTGGCCACATGACTGCTGCTGCTCACACTGGCTTTTATTTTAATTTAAATTATAAGTTGGGTTTTTTTTGTAATAAGGCCTTTAAGTTGGTTTAAATTTTTAATTGAGCTTTTGCTTACATATTTTAAACTACTAGTTTAGGTGAAATCGAGGTTTCAAAATAATTATTATTTTCAAAGACACGAGATTTAGACAACAGAGTTTTAAAAGCTTCTGTGATTTTAGATCAACTTATTATATCAAAAGCAGACAATAGGGCAAACGTTTTGACTAGTTGATCTGTTGATTAATCATAAAGGGGTTTATTCTAAACTTAGAAACAGTTTTTTACCAACAAATTTAGTTTTTTGCTAAACACCTCAATGTGACACCGCCAAATCTGACCGTAAGGCCTAGGCCGGGTTTAGGGTGTTACAGTTTTACTTGAGGACAAGTAAAAACTCAAGTTGGGGGTGTGATAGCACTAGAAGGAATATAGGTTTTCCTCCTTACTTATTGGTTAAATTGTTCCCATTTAGTTATCCTTAGCATATATTTTAGCATTTTCAGTTTAGTAAATTGCATTTTATAACTCAGCGAATCCTAGCCTATTTTATCCTCAATTTTAATATCTTTTTACAATAATGTCGTTGCATAAGTTAATTCCAAATTGCGTCCAAAATTATCGCTGCACCTGACAGTTGTCTGGATAAGAACTAAAAATGCGTGAGCTATCCAGTCTGGTATAACCAGCCTGTACATAAAAGGATAGAATAATTCTGAGGAAAGGACACCTGTATTTTTGGAGGAGGACATAAAAGGTTGATGTTAGAAGAAAAACACAAGAGGAGAGCTTTCCTTGACCATCATTTTCTTCATCCTACCTTAAAGCTTGCAGCTATGGCAGTTTAAGCCTCTCACGGGTGAGACAACGTGAAAATTGATGCAGATTAGGTTCTGACGAGAAGGCCAAAGTGTGAGACAAGAGAGAATAGAGAGATTCAGACAAGTTGTCTAGAAATAGTATTCTCCACTCGATTCTTTCTTATTTCTTTCTAAATGCTGGTGATTACTCTTTGTTTTCTATTTGTATGGAAGCACACATGAATTCTTGGTTAAATGTTATCTTATTCAATCTTGCTTTTATTGTTTAATCATAGGGTTTGAATGTTTCTTAACATAGAAGTGTTATTGCAGTCACCGAGACTTGAAAGTGCAGTGACAGTTCTAGCCAACAAGCATTACAACGGAAGTTGAATGAGGATTAGAGGAATTTAGTCCACTTGTTCTTAATAGTGGCATATTGACATCATCGGAAGGTAAGGTTAATGTTCATGTGTAAGTCTCAGATTAAATAGAAGAGTGACGCTTGGTAAGATATACATTGAAATTTATTGCCTATCCTTTTATACCTTGTGAGCACTTAGTATTTTGCTGAAGATTCATGTTGGGGATCCCGGTTTATCATTATCATATTTTATTTTATTATTTTAAAGTTGTTTCTCTGACAACTATCCTCACAATTTATCTTGTTTCTATCTAGTTAATGCACTGACATTAATAGAAAAAAGACAACCATCCCTGTGGGATCGATATCTGACAGACTCAATACTGGTTGTTGTGTTGTAATAAGGGAAGTTCAATGTCGCAACATAGGGAGCAAAATGAAAGAATTCTAAAATTGCCTTCGGTGTCATGAAACAACCATGCGATGTCGCGACGCACCCTTGAAGCTACCCTGAACCTAATCATATGCCTTCGATGTCCTGACACATGCACTAGGGTATCGCGGCATCGACTCTATACGAAATTATTTATGAGCTAGGGGCATTTTGGTCTACATAATGAAACTTGAATACGAGGAACATTAGCTAACCTAGAGTTGAGAATGACGGCTACCCTGACTTTATAAATAGGCTATTAAAACACTTGTTTAAGTACAAATTTTCATGTTTTTAGTTTCCAATGTAATTTTCAGTTTTAGTTTTTTCCCTTTTTTTAGGTTTTAAATATATTTTTAGTTTAGTTCTATTCATGTTCTTTAGAGACTTGCTGTTTAGACGAGTTCAAACTCTTTAAGATTTTCTGCACTTCAATTATCAAAATACAAAACAGGATTCTATAAACTCTACTCTTGTATTACTCTTTATGCATATATTTTACTTCAAGTTTATGATGTTTATGAGATCCATGAGAAACTAATCCTCTTATGGGGGATTAATGAGTGGAAGTGTGATTAATTAACTATTTTGTAGGGTTTTCTTAGTGAATTAGTTATTGGGAGAAAAAGAACTTAAACCCTAGACTTGACAACCCTAAAAAGTCATTTAGGTGGGAATTAACCCAAAATTGGTATGACCTATCCGTGAGCACCTTAACCCTAAATTGGTCTAGATTGGGAGATCGAGAGATAAGTAAGTCTTCTCGACTCATTAGTTTAGTGGAAGATCGAGAGATCCTGCTAGGGTAGTGCCTAGTTGATAGAACAAAAACCCAAATAGAGTTAGTTAAAAGCACTAAAGCGAGCTAATCACCCATGTCTTGATTTGATTAAGTTATAGAATTAGTTTTCCAAAGTTTCCTTCATTTATGTTATTTTTATTTTCTTAAATATAAAAAACCAAGAATATTTCTTTTTTTATTTATTCGTAATATAATTTATTTAAAGTACTAATTAGATTTATTTGTGTTTAGGTTAAGATTAATTTAGTACTCACCTCCCTTGGGAACAATCCTTGGAATACTCACTTACTTTCTTGTAACTATATTACAACCTAAGCCATATACTTACGGGCACTACATTATTTTATATCTTTTGTGCAGTATTCTTACTCTGGGCATTAATACATCGGGAGGTAGACAGTCAGTATAAATAATATATTCAACATGTCACGCCCTAAATTTGGGTTTAGAAGTTTCGAGGGTAGTTTTGAAAATTCTGGCCCAATTGGGTTCAGGAATTCAGAATTTAGGAACCAAAAAATATCTTCGTTAAATGGTTTTTGAAAATAAAATCAAATTGTGAAATAAAAGAGAAAAAGGCTTTTAATTTAAAGAAAAAGGACTATTTTGTAAAAGGGTTTAAGTTGGGAGTAGCCCAAAGACAAATATACCAAAACTTTAAAATCAACCTATTTTCCCTTTCACATACAGGAAAAGCACGACTCTCATTCTCCTATTACTTGTTTTGTCATCAATTAAAACCCTAAAAATGTTGGATCATCGGCACCCCTACGGCGCAGCGAAAAAAAAATAAAATCGGCGACCCTAACCATGGATCCATGTGTGAGGAACGAAAATCGGGGTGATCAAGGTTACGAAATTACCTAATGTTTATTTAGAGTAGACAGCAACACCTCAACAACGAGTAGTCTGATCTGTTGTCGAACCAAGCCCCAATCTATCGTGATCCCGACCTCTACGTAATCCACCCAGTTGACTACGAACGGAAGGAATCCCCAAAATAGTTTTGAGAGTTATTTTCCTTTGACGGATGCTAGGCTCAAACAAAGAAAAATGGGATTATATATATATCCTTTTTATTTTAGGGTTTTTAGGAATTAAATAAATATAATAATATTTTTATACTGAAAATTATAATTACATTAATTATAATATAAGTTCGGTAAACCATATATTTATTTGAATTCTTATGCTAACCAAATTCATGTCCTCATTATACATACAACAACCTTGTACATAATGTGTTGGAAATTGATTACCAAATTAAATTAATTCTATAATTAATTTAATTCAAGCGACCCAAAAACAATACCAACTATGGTTTATTCCGTTCATTTCAACTATAGGGTGTGACCACAGAGGTTCTGTAACGTTAGCGATAACACTAGAATGATTCTAATGCTACAAACAATGAGTGGCATCTAGCAATGCATCATTGCTACCTAAGCCACAAGAGATCATGATTCGACATAACCTTTTTTTTATGATTAACCTTTTATGCAATAATCCTTAAGTCCTTTATCTCTGGATTGGACACAAGTCATGGAATAGTCACACTTGCATTGTCCATTCCATGTTCCTTGATATCTTAAGCAGACTACAATATACAAATAAGTATGACATCTAATATCAACTTATTTGAGCATGACCATGCATTTCTAGTCTCACTTAATCAAGTGGCCTAAGATATTACTCCTATTATGTAGGAGGGACTTATCCTATATTGACCAACCATATCCCTCTACAAAGATTGTGGTATATCCAACATCAGTCTTTATAGAACAACCGATTCTGATGTACGTTTGGTCAGTATCAAAATATACAACTCACGATGTTGGGATTATGATGATCTCAAGTCGAGGATCATATAAATATTAATCATTATGAGTAATGTCGTGACAATTACATAATAATCCAAGAATCATAACAATTACATAATAATCCAAGAAACATAATAATTACATAATAATCCAAGAAACATACTCATAACGGGTCAGTCCAATATGTTGTTCTCTCACACACATATTCATGTAATGATTCGACATTCCATATCAATGACAACTCTTTATCATCAATCAACTACATGTTAGTCTTAATGCATTATCGTTGTCCTATCCAACAATAATACTTGACTAAGGAACTTTTAAGAATAATCATATTATTCTCGGGACATTATTATAAAACAGTTTATTTATATACACGAAAAGAAACTGAAATAATAATGGTAGCATATATATTAATAAACATGATAAATCAAGTATGTTATTACAACCATCTCATGATTGATCTTTGGGCATACTCTAACAAAAAATACTATTCACAAATTTGTATCTCTATTGCTTCAATCCTTTTGATTTTCATCATCTTCCAAGCATTAAACCTCCTTAGAATTCTAATAGGAACATCAAGAACACCATTAATTTCTTTGTCATTCAACTTGTGGATTTTCTCATATTTTCCATCAACCGTTCATTTTTCTCTCCAATCAAGGTAAGGTTATGTTTTTCTAATAATTTTTTATGTAGTCTATCCATTTAAATCAAGCTTTAATTCGTTGAATCAAGGATTTTCTATATTAGTTGAAATTGGGGTCGTTAATGGCAGAATTTAGATTTTTGAATGAAACTATTATTTCTAAGTGTTTTTCAACTGGTTTTGATGAGAATGGAAGGTTTCCAAAGTTGTTTTAAATTTTCATTAAAAGAGTTAAAGGTTTTGTTGAGTTTCTATGAAACATGGAAGTCAAAAATTTTGGAACCATAAGTTTGAGGAGTTTTTGGTGTTTTAAAAGTTAAATTTTTTTCTTAAATGAGTAATTAGATATTTGGAATCAGTTTTAAGCAATGTGAATGAGTAGGAATTAAGGAATTTGAGTTTCGGCTATGTTAGTCAAAATTTTTAGTTCCAAGAGAAACTAGTTTTAGACCTGTGTTCTTGCTTGATTTTAGGTGTTACTGGTTGTTAAGTAATTGCGTATATTGTGTGGTTAATATGTGGGAAGATTCGACATCGTTGGAACCCTCTTCGAGTAAAGCTAAAGGCAAGGAAATGCTACTTTGAGCATTCAACAATTTGATGAAAGACTAAACGGTGAGTGTTTTGGAGTCGCTACTTGTACACACGATTCATAGTGTTAAATAGGTGCTTAGGAGTAGCCTAAACCCCTATCCTAGGTTTCGAATGTAAGCCTTCTTATTCCTTTTATATATTTTACAAAATTATAGTTATGTGATTGTGTTAACATGTAATATGGAACTACTATTTCATGCATGTATATGTGACTTATTGTGGTTATAGCTCATTAAGCTATATGTTAGAACTTGTAGTGCAGCAACAGAGAGCATTGTAAGCATTCTATTTGGAAGTAATAGTGTTGTGTGTAATGTTAAATGAGCAGAGATAATGTGCATTTAAGTGGTAAGTAAAAATGTGTGTGTGGTTGTTGATACTTTGGCCTTGTGGTCTCTTGAGACCATTGGATATAGTTTGCATGCCATAGGATTTGTGAGTACTCACCCTTGTGTTGTGATTTAGGGCATTAAGACCCGAGATAGTTTGGAGGGATAAGAGAATGTGAACTTGTCTCCATTCATCGGGATATGATGGTGTGTTGAAGAGTGTTAGCTTGATGTTACAATTATGGGATATGTTAGACTCCTCAAGTCATTGGTGTGTTGGAGATCCGTGTATCCAATGGCTGGTGATAGAGCCCACTTTTACGTTTCATAGTCTCGAGTTACCAAATTATCATAAAATGAATTTTATATGAAATATGTTGTATGTATATGCTTGTGATTATGTAAGTTAGACTAATGAGATAAATGAAGTGTGAAATTGTTAGCTCGACATTGTAATTAAATATGGTTGTGGTTGTGTTTTAACTACTTTGTTTAACATATGATATTGTGTATAAGTTTCAACCATTCACTGAGCTTACTGGGCTTGTTTAAGCTCACACACTTGTTTCCTAATTATTGCAGATAATTAGTGTTTTTGGTCTGAGTGGTGCAGCTAAGGAAGTGATCCAAGTTAGGCAATAGTAATTTTAGTAGGTGACTTTATTATTCTTTTGATCTTTTGGAATAAAGGCAATGTGGTTAGAATTTTGACTGGTTATTATTATATTTTTGTTGGTTTATTATGATATTGAAACTTTAGAATTTTTGGTCGTATACTATTACTATCTTTAATTATTTTATCATGGTTTGGATCAATGAGGTATAGATGTCACGTTGGATTGTGTTTTGGGTAAATTTGAAGTTTAATGTTGTGATGAACATTGCATGTTGGAAAGGAAATATGTGAAGCATGAAATATACTCCGTTCTACTATGTTTTTGTCATTTTGTATAAAGGTATCGATAATCGAAGCATAAGTATTGATACCTCAGTATTGGAACGAATGCATAGGAAAATAATAGCTCAATTTGGTATTGGTACCCTTTCACGAGTTTCAATACTCGAGGTAAAAAACCTGATACCTTTGTTTGAGTATCGATAAAATGTCTGGAATTGAAATTTTTCAGAATGTTAAGTTGGTATCATTTTTCTTATTAGTATCGATAGTTTCTTTACAAAAATATCGATACATGCATTTGTGTCTTGATACCTACGTGGTTTTCTTTGGAAATTTACTAAATGGTCCCTAAGCATGTTTTTAAATTGTATATAATGTCGATTAATTTTTGTTAAGACTTGAACACCTTTGTAATTGGTTAAGTTATTGACAATTTCCCTTGCTTAAATGTTATGTTGTTGATGTTGATGTGCCATCTTGTAACTCAGGTCCGATGACCGGACCAGGTGAGGGGTGTTACATTTGGTGGTATCAAAGAATATGATTTCTAACACTCAGATTCTAAGTTATTGATGTACAGGCTAGGGTTACATAACCCATGTATCCAGAAATCTAAGTGTCTAAATTTTCTTCATGCTTGAACTGTTGGATTTGGATACCTTGGTTCGAAATTGTATGAATTTTCTTGTAATTGGGGTAGGATTAGGAACGCATTGCCTTTACTTAAATTTTTTCTTTTAGGAGCATGTCGTGGTTCATTTCCCCGCCACTCACACCATTAGTTAGTTTGTGTGTGTTAGATTAGATACAAAATGGCTCGTAGACATGTTAATGAAAATGTAAATGCTCAAAAGGATGGTACATCCTCTGCACCTCCTGTGCCATCGAGTAGAATGAATATACATTATGAACGTGCTAGCCCTTTCATGGAAGCCATGATTGGGGTGTTTTAAAGGATTGGTGGTGCCAACCCTACTCCTACACCTACAAACCCTACACCCGTCAATCAGGGATTGCCATTTAAACATCTGCGAGCGTTGGGTCGTAAAGAGCAAAGCTAAAGTTAAAAGAGCTAATTTGATTGTAGTGGAGTACTAGCTTGAGGGTGTTGAAAGGATCATCGAGTATATCTCCTGTACTGACGAGGAGAAATTGGGTTGTATCATGTCCCTACTCGACTATGAAGCTCATCATTGGTGGAATACGATGAAGAGAGATTCTATTGTACATCGGTTGACTTGGAATTATTTATTAGAAGTGTTCAAATGGAATTTTATGGGTAAGCATTACATGGAAGCCCGTAAACTAGAATTTCTAGACTTGTTGCAAGGTAGGTTGTCTATGGTTGATTATGAGTTGAAATTTGTGCGACTCGGTCAATACGCTCCTGAGATGGTTCTTACTGAGAAGGATCATTACAAGAGGTTCTATTTTGGGTTTAATAGTGTGATTGAAGTTTACTTAGTATCTTAGAATATAGAGTTGTTTGATGAGATGGGTGAGAAAGCCAAAGTTGTTGAAGAGAATTGGGTTAAGCCATCACGCTCATTGGTGACTGAATCGGGAAAGAGAACTTTTGATAGTTCTGGTGCGTCTGGATAAATTCCTAATAAAGGACGTGATACTCAAAGTTCTAGTAGAGGTGTTAGATATGGTTTTCGATCAAGTTATCTAAGCAGCAAAGTAACATCGGTATTAGTACTAGTGGATCATCGAGTGGTTCTAGATGGTTGTTTTGTGTGCATTGTGAGCATAGGCATCCTGGAAAGTGCCGAAAAATGACAAGTGGATGTTTTAAGTGTGGCTCTAAGGAACACATGTTAAAGGACTGCCTGGATAGGGTTGAGGTTTCACAGACTCAGAGTTTTGCACCTGCATCTACTCTGGCTAGAGGCTATGGCCAAGGTACAGGAGGTAATAGGAGACCAATTGGGCCGCGAGTTGTTGCTCATATTATTGCTACTCAGGTTGAGACAAGAGGTCCAAGTGGGGTTTATGCCATTAAAGAGTCGTAAGATTAAGATTTGACAAAAGTTATCGCAAGTACTTTCACTTTGTAGTATATTCCATTATTCTCTTCAGTTGATTATGGCTCTACACATTCGTATATTATGAGTTAATTGGCTTGTAAGTTAAGTGTTCCTATAGAAATTATTAGTGTGGTTATGACTATTATTAGTTCCTTCAGTAAAGGTGTTATGGTGAATCGAGAATATCATTGGTGTCCCCTTATGATACAAGGGCAAGTCTTTTCTATCAACTTTATGGAATTGTCTTTCTACGATTTTGATGTAATTCTTGGTATGGACTGGTTAATTATGGAATTGTCTTTAATGAAGCAGATTACTCTGCGAAATAGTGATGGGATGGAGATTATGGTTGTTGGGGAGAGACCTGAATTTTTGTCTAATATGGTTTCAGTTGTGAAAGCTAAGAATATTATGGGTAAAGGTTGTGAAGCCTATCTCGCTTATGTGAATAACTCAGTTAACAAGGAATTGAGAGTTCAGTATATTCGTACTGTTAAGTATTTTCCTGATGTGTTTCCGAAAGAATCACCTGGTTTGCTACTAGATCGTAAAGTAGAATCTGGTATTAAGCTCTTTCCTGGTAATGCACTGGTGTCTATTACGCCCTATTGTATGGCACCAAAAGAGCTTAAGGAATTAAAGATTCAGTTGCAAGAGTTGGTTGACCGAGGTTTCATTTGACCGAGTGTATCTTCTTAGGGTGCACCAGTTTTGTTCGTAAAGAAAAAGGATGGTATGTTGCCATTACGCATTGACTATAGAAGATTGAATAGGTTTACAATCAAGAATAAGTATCCTTTACCTCAAATCAATGACTTGTTTGATTAGTTTAGAGGAGTGAATATGTTTTAGAAGATAGACTTAAAATCAGGGTATTATCTATTGAAGGTGAAGGAATCTGACATCATGAAAACCGCTTTTATGACTTGGTGTGGGCATTATGTGTTTTCAGTCATGCCTTTTGGTTTAACTAATGCCCCTACTGAGTTCATGGACTTGATAAACCGTGTTTTCCATTCGTGCTTAGATCAGTTTGTGGTTGTCTTCACAGAAGACATTTTGGTGTATTCTCGTTCAAAGGAGGATTACGATGCAAATTTGAGGTTTGTTTTCCAGATTTTACAGGAAAAAAAGTTGTATGTAAAGTTGAGTAAATGTGAATTTTGGCTAAAAAAGGAAACGTTCTTAAGCCATGTTGTGTCAGCAGACGAAGTCCTTGTGGATTTGAAGAAAATTGAAGTGATCTTGGAGTGGAAACCGCCAAAGAGTGTTACTAGGTTTGAAGGTTCTTGTATTTGGCTGGCTATTATTGTAGGTTCGTTGAAGGGTTTTCCCTTATTCTTTCACCCTTAATGAAACCACTTTAGAAAAATGTGGTGTTTGACTTGTAACATCCCGTTTGTAGTGAAAATAGAAAAATGGTTTCGAGACCACAAATTTGATGAGTAAATTATTATTTTTTTATCATTTTAATGTCTACGGTATGTTGGTAGCGTCTTACAAAAATTTCGTTAAGAAATTTTGACGTTTGCATGCTTAATTAAGTGAAAAGGACTAAATCGTAAAAGGTGCAAAACTAGAATTCTAGTAGTTAAAGGTATTAATTAGCTATGAATTTTAAATGTATGGGAATTTATATTGTAATTAGACCATTAGTATTATTATTGGACAAAGATGAACACACTATTAAGTGATTTAATGGTTAATAAACAAGGTTAATTTAGTAATTTAATAATTATGTCAAGTAAAATAACATAAATTAAAACTATCATCTCTATAGTTTTTTTTGCCACCAAAAATAAGAAATAAAACTCCATTGAAGGAGCTTGTACATTCGGTTAGCATTTTCCATTCCCTGAAAGTGTTATTTTGTCCCGTTTTTAATGATTTTTATGTTTCCGGGATCGTTGTAGCTTAACCTAGCTAGCCCAAGGATTAATTTGCAAAACTATTAAAGAGTTAGGGTTTTTTATGAATGCTCTTGCATGATTTTTGATGTTTGATGGAAGATTAGGAGTTCTTGTTGTTAAATAAACAAGTTTTGTAAAGGTATTTTTGATGAAATTGTCAATGAAATTGTCATTTAGGGACTTATTTGTAAACATGATAAATGTTTATGTTAAATTTCTTGAAATGGTGATTTTTATGAGTTGGTAGGTGTCCCTAGTGATTTTTGCTAGCATGAATTATGGATGAAAATGCTTAAATTTTAATTTATGAGCTTAAGGACTATATTGTGAAAAAGTTAAAATGTTAAGGGAAAAATTGTAATTTTGAAAAAAATGAATTATGAACTTAATTGAGTAGTGGAAATATTAAATGAATTGAATTTATCTATTTAGATCAAGATAAACCTCTACGGATTTAGATCGGGGTAAAGTGAAAGCCTCGGATTGATTGACTACATGTTTACGCTTCGTTTGTCGAGGTAGGTTCGTAAGATTAAATAACGTTTTAATGTTATATTGATCTATATATTCATGTATTATTTTTTATGAAATTAAATGGTGGAAATCTAACGATGTTACGATGATTATCGAGTCCCGTTTGAACCTTAGGAATACGTAGGATACAAACGACATGCCATTAGGGTTTCCATATTTCGGGTGCTGGTCTTGAATGTCCTACCAATGGCTGAGGTCCTGCATTTGTTGCAAATACTCTATAGCTTGTGTGAGCAACATTGTATAGCTTACATTCTGACCTACAACTTGTATGAGCAGACCCATTTCATAGCTCGTGTGAGCAACTATGTAAAGGAAAAGGAAAGGTTATGATTTTATTTTGCACACTTTGTGTGAGCTTGTTCGCGTATCTGATGTTATTTTAAATGGTTAAACAGGCATGAAAAGGAAAGGAAAGGAAAGACAAGTGACCAAATGAACTATGTCATGAATCTATGAAAAGGATTGAAATGGAAGTGTTCAATGAAAGTATACCTATGTTCATGAAAATGATGATTTCAAATGAAGTTGTTTATGTATAATGACTTACCTTATGATAATTCAAATGAATTATGAGTTGATGCACTAACATGTGTTGTTGATGGTGCTTAGGCTTGTGGCAATCTTATGGTTGGATTGTATCATGCTTAATTTTAATGTTTATGCATTGAAATGGTAAGTTATGTTCATGATTTACGAACTTACTAAGCATTATATGCTTACGTAGTTTTCTTTCCTATGTTTTATAGATAATCAGAAGCTCGATCAAGTTGGAAGTTTGTCGGAGATCTATCACATTACTCAGCGGTTATATCGATAGTTATTAATGTTTTTGCCAAGGTTATAATGGCATGTATAGGTGGACTTGTGTTTGAATTAGATAATAAGTTTGGCATGTATATGTTATTTTGGTTGATGTACTTTTGGTACTTTTGATGCCTTGTTGGTATGTGTTAAATTGACTAAGATTTGATGCATGCTTGAGTGACCAAATGGTATGTTTATAAGGAAGTTCTAATGATCATGACTATGGTATGTTTGGAAGTGGTATTGATTTACATAAGTATGCTTGAGATATGGTAAATGTACATATTTAGGTATGTTTGGTTGATCGTAATTGAGGTGCCTTGTACGGAATATTGGTTGTATGTTAATGGTCTATTGAATTGGTAATTTTATGCATGTTTTGGTAAGCTTTTGGTGCTTTGAATTTTAATACAAATGGTGCTTAGATACAAGTTTGAAATGGTGATAGAAATGGCTTGATTTTGACCAATTTCATGTCGACACTAGCGTGTGACTCAACCATGTGTGACACACGGCCATGCAACACGACTGTGTATCCCCTATAGGTTTTAAGGTTTTCAAGTCAAACCATTACACGGCCTAGCAAACGTCCTGGCACACGAGCGTGTGAGGCCATTTCGAGAGTTACACGGCCTGGCACACAGGCATGAGGCTTAGCCAGGTGACCCAACTTCGAAATTTACACGGGCTGGAACACAGTTGTGTGTCCCTATTTCGAATGTTACACAGCCTGAGACAAAGGCGTGTTTCTCAGCTGTGTGACCCCTACAATTCAAATTTCTAACTTTTTCCTGAACTTTCCGAATGATTCCATTTTAGTCTCGAATTGTTTCTAAAGTGTTTTTAAGGCCTTGAAGGCTCGATTAAGGAATGATATGCATGTTGATGATCAATTTATGCCATGTTTATGTTGAGGTACTAAATGTATGTTGTAAAGTTATGATTTTTTTGTAATGCTCCGTAACCCTATTCTAGAAATGGATAAGGGTTAGAGGTGTTACATATTACACTGATGAAAGACATAAAAGTTTTGAGCAACTCAAGGCAGTGTTGATTGAGGGACCTATGTTGATTCAACTGAAGCCCGGAAAATATTTTGTTGTTTATAGTGATGCTTCATACTTGGGACTTGATTGTGTGTTGATGCAAGAAGGCAAGGTTGTGGTTTATGCCTCGAGACAGTTGAAGATGCATGAGCGTAATTATCTGACCCACAACATGGAATTAGCTGTTTGTGCTGTGCTCAAGATTTTGCACGATCATCTGTACAGAGAGAGATGTATTATCAATATAGATCATAAAAGCCTTAAGTTCCTCCTCACTCAGAAGTAGTTGAAGTTAAGGCAAAGGCGGTCAATTGAACTTTTGAAGGTTTATGGATGTGTGATAGAATATCACCCCAACAAGGTGAATGTAGTTGCAAACGCTTTGAATAGGAAGTTGATGATGGAATTGTGATCCATGTTTCCACATTTGAGTGTAACCGGAAATGGTCGGTTGTTGGCTGAAATTCAAGTGAAACCAACTTTGTCTCAGCATGTTAAGGAGAATCAGTCATTAGATGAGGAATTGGTAAAGAAGATTCGATAGGTTGAACAAGGCGTTAAAGGAGATTTTGATGTTAATGCAAATGGTGTATTAAATTTCTGAGGAAGACTTTGTTTGTCGTATGATATTAATTTGAGGAAAATGATTCTTACCGAGGCATATAGTACCATTTACACTATGCACCCTCGGTAGTGGTAAGACGTACCATGACCTCTGAGAGGTTTATTGGTGACCTGGGTTGAAACGCGATGTTATAGATTTTGTGACTCGGTAAAAAGTATCAGGTACCTTGTACCGGTGTTGAATATCTTACCAAATGGCTGAGATCCTGCATGTGTTGCGGATTCTCCACAGCTCATGTGAGAAACATCGAGTAAAGGTTAATGTCCCAATTTACAACTCGTGGGAGTAACTATATTTCACAGCTTTTGTGAACAATTTTCTCTCGAGTATCCAAGGTTAATTTACTATAGTTCCCCGGGTGAAAATAAGTTACAAAATAGAATCGGATGAAAATTTCATATGTATGAATATGGTATTCATGATTTGAGCATGGTTATTATGTTCACTATGTATAGTTATATATGTGTTATTTTCACATCCCAAAAATCAGGTTAGTAGAATCGGGTTTGTGAATCGAAAGTGGTCACACCCTGGTTTTTAAGGTTATCTTTGTGCGTTTTTAATAAGTGAGTTACTGGCCTAATTGTTAAGAGTTAGTGAGTTCATCCTTGAAACCCAAGTTTGAATCTCTTCCCTCGCATTATTTTTATTTGTGTGCAATTTTACTTCAAATCATAGAGTTGTAATGCCCCATTTAAATGTAGTTATCATTAATTTTTTAACAAGATCATGTGCTAGCCTAGTGGCTAAGAACAAACATAGCTTCCTTTGAGACCCAAGTTCAAGTCTCCATCCATGCATTTTATTTTTAATTTCGGCATCCCCTTGGTCAACCCCTTTGCTGCCCATTTTACTTTCAATGCTTCAAAGATTTTTTTGTTCCTTTTTGTTCCTTCTCTTTCCTTCTTTACTCCCCTATTCATTCCCCTTGTTTCCCCTCTTTCCTTTTCTTCCCCTTCTTTTACTCTTTGCAATTTTTCCTCCCCCTTTGACTTGCTAGCCATCCTTAACAACTAAAGAAAACAATTATTTTGTTTTCTCTTTCATTCCTTCCTCTCCTCTCGTCTTTTTCTATCCTCCACTTGTGCCTCTACCTTTTCACTTTTTGCCACCACATTGACCACATTTTAGCCCCTATTGCACCACTTCAACCACCATTCCACAACCTCTCCCTTTTTTCCTTCCTCCTCCATCATCGGACTGTTGCCGCCACTGCCACCGCCGTCACCACCACCCATATTTCTTCATTTTTTTCTCCTCCCTTCATTTCTTTGGTCGTAACTAAATCCTTATCAGTCCTTCTATTCTTTTCAATTTGTTAAATAATAATCATACTCACTTTTTCTTTATTTTCATTTTTCCATAGCCGTTCCTCCTCCATCCACTTGAGTTTTCCGTTGAAATTGTAAAATCTCTAATTTAGCTCGATATAGTGTAAGTGAGGATTAGTTCATCTAATCTCAATTCTTTATTTTCTTTAAGTGAGCCGAATCTAATGTCTAATGTATGTATATTATGTTTTTGTGAAGGATCCAATCAGAATCGCTCAGATTTGCCCTAGTGCAAGGGAAGTACTGGGATCTCTGTTCGAACAAGAAATAGAGTAAGTTCCTCACTCGATTTCATAAGAGAACTATATTGGACTATAATCGAAACTAACATATGTATTTGGTGTTGGTACCATTATGTTATGATTAGATCAAGTGATATATGATGAGATCGGTAACGTTGAAGTGTGGAGGATTAAATCTTGTATCATGAATATACGTGTATGATTTGTTTTTAAATATTATATAATTATAATTAATAAAATAATAATAATTGTTTAAATTTGCTCTGAATATTGGCTCAACAAAATACATTAAGTATTCTTGGTGATTGATAAATCCTTTGTTATGATTGATTTCAAGTAAGTGCCTCTGATCTGAAATATCCGTGATGTCATATATGTATGTATGTTTTTATATGACTTGGTGATGTTTCGCAAATTATGTGATATTAAAGCATGCCACTAATCTGTTATTGAGACTGATTGCATGATAAATCATGTGCACTATTACTAAAATTTTAGTCACATTTTAAAAATGTGATTACTAATACTGATATTACTGAAAGCATCATTAAATGTGCTCACTGTATTGTTTTATCGAATGCATCACAATTCATGCCACTGTTTCTACCACTAATTGCATGTTTTAATCATGCATCCGTATTGGTCTGTTGTTGTTAAAAACATGTCATATTGCATTTAGGGTTGGGACATTTATGAAAGGAGAAATTACTGGTAGCTTGTCTGCAACATTGGTGGCTTGTCCACAATACTAGTAGTTTATCTACAATTACTGGTGGCTTGTCCACAAACTAGTGTGTTATTCGTTGGATGAGTTCTAAGGAAATCTTATTATGTTGTGTAGCGGAGTTAAGTAGGAACCTTTCTAAAAATTTTGCTTTTACATGATCATGTATAACACAAACTGTGAATTCTGTACTGTTTATGACATTCTTTATATTTATTGGCTTGAGTGTTATATTTATTGTTTATGACTATTTTCTAGAGTTAAGACTCACATTGAGCTTATTAGCTCACTCCTTAGTTTTTTGATTTTACAGATAACTCCCAAGGTCAGGACTTGGACACGACTGACGGAGGAGCTTCTCAAATGTTTTCATTTTTTAAGTACTTCAAATTTAATTTTAATAATTGTTTTAGGATTGTAACAATTTTCTTTATGGACTGTGGCATGGGACTTTTTTGGGTTTTTTTATTTTGATTTGCATGATTTTAAGTTTTAAACGAATTATTTGATATTTAGATAATTATGCATGAAAAATTGGTTTATATCAAAGAATTCATACTATCACTAATTTTCGATACAATATTGAAAATAAGTTTTTTTAATAAAATACAACTTAATTATTTTAAATAAATAATCTTTACAAATAAAACTTTTAAAGCCGCGTTATTCTTTTTGAAATTAATATATTTTCATGAAATAAAAACAAATAATAAATTTTAGTAGGTTTGAATGAAAAGGAAAACGGTTTTGAATTATGTTAAAAATTTCGAAAGTTTTTCTATGTAATTCCAATGGCCAATGTAGCCTTCAGAATTCGACCATAACTTCTAGGCTGACTTTGGGAGATTACAGTTATGCTTATTATGTGACAATTAACTAACCATTTTTATGATGGCATGAATTGTATAAGGTGTCAAGGAATACCATGTTTCATGCAATTGTGTTTTCAATTCTTGAGTTATGTAATGTCGGGTAAGTTGTGTTCATTTCTGTACAAACTTACTAAGCACTAAGTAAGCTTACCTTTGTTTCATTTTCTTCCTTGCAGATTGTCGAAAATCGTGTAATCAACTGGATCAAGTCAGAGCTCACACTATTGACCTAGCAATTCGGTAGAATTTTGATCATTTTTCCTCGGTTATGAGTGACATGTAAATAGGTGAAAATGGTTATATATATTGGTGAAAATGGTTATATATATTTGAGACTGAAACCTTTGAGTTGGTCTCACTTGATATGTACATAGGCTTGAATGGTATAAGTTTCTATTTTGGATAGAAGTGACCTTGATCCATATGAATAACTTGATCTTTAAATGTTTATAAGACATATTTATATATATATTGTTAGGCACAAGTGGATGTCTCATTGATGATAGTATGGTTCACACATATATATTTATGATGCTTGATTATGAGTATGGCATAGCATGTAATTAAGCTTGATAGGTGTATGTATTCATTTGAATGTTGGAAGATGTGTACTTTGCAAGTAAAGGTAGATTGTATGTAATTGATGGATATCTTATTGTGGATGATTGCTAAGGCTTTGTAGTTAAATTGTCTAGTAAGTGATGTTGGATCACCAGTACACCCCATGGTGCAACAGAAAAACAAATCCAACGATCAAATCCAAGGATCTATATGCGAATAACGAATCGAAGTGAGAAGGGTATGAACTATTACCTTTAATCCTCTAAAAAATCAAAGATAATTGTTCTGAAACTGATTACGCAATTATATGTCAATTCCAAGCCACTACTAAAAGTTTTGGTCTCTACATAATCCACCCAGTGTAACAGCGAACGCAAGAACTCTCTCAAACTTTTTCAGAGAGAAACTCATTGACAATTGTTAGACCTTATACACTATATTTCGGGTATATAAGGTTTTTCTTAAAAACCCTATATTTCCTAATTCGAGATAAGTTGATATCTTAATATGAATCAAAATTCATTACAATAATTAATCGAATATAATAATTATAATAATGTTTGACTGAAAAATTACACTTACAATCATTATAATAATATTCGATCGTAAATTATAATTACAATAATTATAATAAGGATTTTGATAAATTATGTTTAGTTAAATTTTATACTGAATCAAATTCATATATATTAATTTAACCATGTTCTCATTATGTGTACAACATACTTGTACATATAATTCATTCGATATTTAACTTCACAATTAAATTAATTCTATAATCAATTTAATTCATGTGATAGCCAAAAAACAATACCAACTATGTTTGGATTCCGTTTATTTCAGCCATAGGGTGTGACCTTGTAGATTCTTGTAACGTTAGCAGTACTACTAGAATGATTCTAATATTACAAACAATGAGTGGCATCTAGCAAACCTAAGTTACAAGAAGTCATGATTCGACATAACCTCTCTGTGATTAACCCTTCATGTATTAAAGCATTTTTTTTCCTTTATATCTAGAATGGACACAAGTCATGGAATAGTCACACTTGCATAGTCCATCTAATGTTTCTTGATATCCTAGGTAGACTATGATAAACAAATAAGTATGATATCTCATATCAACTTATACGAGTATGGTCATGCATTTCTAGTCTCACTCAATCAAGTGGCCTAAGATATTGCTCCCATTATGTAAGAGGGACAAATCTTATATTGATCAACCATATCGTACTACATATATTGTGGTACATCTAAAATCAGTCTTTATAAAACAACCAACTACGGTGGACGTTTCACGATGTTGGGATAACGATGATCTCAAGTTTGAGGATCGTATACATAGTAATCACTATGAGTAATGTTGTGACAATTACATAATAATCCAAGAAATATACTCATAGCGGGTCAGACCAATATGTTGTTCTCTAACACACATACTCATGTATTGATTTTTCCATCCCATGTCAATGACAACACTTTGTCATAAATAAACTACACGTTAGTCTTAATGCATTATTGTTGTCTAAGCCAACAATAGTACTTGACTAAGGACCTTTTAAGAATAATCATATTACTCTCAAGACATTATTATAAAACAGTTTATTTGTATACACAGAAAAGAAACTGAAATAATAATGGTAATGCCTTAATAAACGAGGTAAAACAAGTATGTTATTACAATCATCTCATGACTAGTCTTTGGGCATACTCTAACAAATAAATGAGGGGATATTGAAATTGTGTTTAGTTTCTTTAGTACCAAAATGAAAAGATGTGATTGCATACTTAGTTACAAACTGAAATAGGTAAGTTTGTTAATAGATCATGGTTGATTTGTGATGTTTGGAATGTTTTGGATTGAGTTTTATGAAAGTCTAAAGTCTATCTGTAACCTCCCCAACCCGGCCTAGACGTTAGGCCCAAATTTGAAAGATTACATTGGCCACCGAAATGGCCCAGCGAGCTAATGGAGTTTATAAATATTCAATTTAAAACATTTGTTTATCTTAGAAGAAAATTTAGTCTATCTTCAGAAAAAAATCATGAGTGAAACAAAACCGATTAAGTTATCATCTTCTTTGTATCGGAGACTACTTTTAAGAACTTAGATAATTTTCCCGTTTATTTATTATTCAGAATTCATCTATAATCTAGCAACGGAAAAGTGATATCTACTTATAATTTTAATAAAAATCAAAGTTCATGCATAATTAATTGATATATATATTTCAATATCATAAAAATCAATTTAACTATCATTCGTGCTATAAAAACCCAAAACCTAAGTCCAATGTCATAGTTCAAAGATAAAGTAATACAGTCTCTGAATAAAAATATAAAAATATCAAATAATAAATCTATAATTTTATAAAAATATATATAAATCTGAGTCGAGACCCTCCAAATGTCATGTCTGCATCCTAACCTGGTGGGTTATCTGTAGAGATGAAAATAAAAGGGGAGTGAGCTATGAAGCTTAGTGTGAGTTCAATCACAAGAAAATCAGTGCAAACAGTCAATATAACATACTAAATAACAACGCATAGAATAACCACAATCTATTATCAATCTAGATTATCGATCTTATGAATCAACCATCACTGTAATATCTCAAAGTTCACAGTTTATGTATGCACATGTTTGTGAATGGCAATGCAATTTTAGTATATCAAAGAGAGATCCTACCCAACTCTGCTACACACCACAATGAGTTCCCTCGAACTCCAACAACCTTCACACCAGATTGTGGTTAAACTACCAATGATTTGCAGATAAACTGCCAATGGCTGTGGACACACAGCAGAATTTAAAAATGAGAACTGCCACTGGGTTGTGGATACACATCAAAATATTGCAAATAAAATATGCCACTAGGCTGTAGATACACAATATATTTGTAGGTAAAAGCTACCAATGGGTTGTAGATGTATAGCATACTTGCTGTTATAGGAAAAATAATGTCAATGGTTGTGGGTGCACAGCTAATTTATAGATAGACTATCGATGGTTGTGGTTTGCACAAAAAAATTGTAGATAAACTGCCAATGCTTCTCCGTACATCTTGTCCCACCACATGCAATGTAATATGGCATGCTTATAATAGATCAATACGGTAGCAATTAATATGCTTCTAATAATTCAAATCAATAGCAAGCGACATGCATATCATGTGTTTGGTTTAATGGTAATATAATGCATGTTGATCATACAATCCATAATATATATGCAATAGGCATATATTAATCACATATCATGCATAAATAGTAATAATTCAGTCATTCAGATCATGAAATCCAATACTCATATTATCAGGGTTCAATTGAGAGAAATAAAACTCTAAAAGTAGTTCAAGAACTATTTAGGGACTAAACTGAACAAATCATAAAATTTTGGGCAAAAGTACAAAGCAGGGGTCACACGGCCATGTTCCCAGGCCATGTGGAAGGGTTACACAACCATGTGGCCAGGTCATGTAACAGACTGTGGTTGTGTGACAAATGTAAAATTTAACCTGCAAGGGGGCCACGACCGTGTGCCAGGCCAAATGGGAAGTTCATGGTCATGTGGTTCATGAAGTAGCCTAGGGTTTCTAGAGTACATGATCGTATGGTCCACAAGCCTATGTGGCATACCGTGAGGCCCTAATCTTAGGCATGATTTGCCCCGATTCGCTTAGTAAAGAACACACACCTTTCACCGGGAGTCCGATCAATGTTCCTTGTGATCAAATCTAATCTGATTCCCCTAAGCTAGGTCCATCAATGACAAATTGACATAAATTAACATTGGTTATCAAGATTCAATAAGATTTACGAAATATTTTGGCAAGAACGTGAAAGATCGTTTAATCAAATTTACGATTAGTACCAGATAGAATTTCTAAAAAAAATTGACATTAATCATCGGGATTAAGATGTACTTACCAATTCTTGAAAAAGATTAAGGATATTATTTAACGATAGAGCAAGAAATCAAGAAGCAAAGTTGATTTGGTACGAGAAAGAAAATATTCAATACAAAAAGATGGAAAATATGATGTAATGTAACACCCCTAACCCATATCTATCGTCGAAATAGGGTTACAAAGCATTACAGTAAAATCTTAACTTTAAAACATACATTTAGTATCTCTACATATACATGGCATAATTCATACATATACATGCATAATTTTCCTTAATCGAGCCCTTGAGGCCTTAGAAACACTTTATAAACGATTCAGGACTAAATCAGAAACTTTTGAAACATAAGAAAAATTTGGAAAAATTAAACTACAGAGGTCACACAGCCGTGTGGCCAGGCCATGTGACTCACACAGTTGAGACACATGCCCATGTCCTAAAAGCAACCAACCAATGTTCCCTTCACAGACACCGCACTTATATCCAACATCAACTAAAACATGTAAACATTGATCCATTTCTAGAATAGCACTTAATTCACTCACAAACCAAAACAAATCACATGTGTTCAATTTCATACCATTCTAATTGTACCAAAAATATCTCTATTTACAATCTTAATAAAGTGTCTAACAACTTAGTTTAGTATACTGTCATATTATACCAAAACGACCTATATAGCCATATATACATGCCACTACCCTAAGGGACACAAGAACTACCAACATCGATGGATTGTGTGAGTCAAAGGTTCGATCCGTCCAAAAGTCAGCAACAACGATCTACAAAACAACCCACAAAAATGAATGAGCTTATAGAGCTTAGTAAGAACATAGTATATCATTAAACTTAATAACAATTGAAATACAACTCATATTTTACTCAATTAAAAGTTACTGGAGTGTAAACAGGGGCACATATGTGTAATTTAAGGGTATTGAAGTACAAATAGGGGCACGTATGTGCAGTTCAGGGAATAATTAACTGTAAGCATTTAATTACATAACTATAATGTAAAAATATACAAGTAGAAATTCATTTACATATTGGAGTACTATGAACTTACATTGACAACTAGAGTGTAGAAATGAAATTAAGCTAATCCATGATTTTTGCCTTTCCTCGATTTAGATCCGATTGAGACTTATCTTGGTCTACATAAATAATTATATTCAATTAAGTATTTCAATCACTCTCAACATTCAATTTAAACCATAATTCACATTTATACATAATTATAGTTTTGCCCCTAATATTTTAACTTTTCACAATTTACTCCTTAAGCTCATAATTTAAAATCTAAGCATGTTCATCCCTAATCAATGTTGGCTGAACTCTTTAAGGACCCATATCAACCCATATAAACCATTATTTCACAATTTTACCATGAATATTATTACTTTTACAAATAAGTCCTTAAAAAACATTTTCATCAAAACTCATTTTACAAAACTTGTTTATTCATCCACAAAGACTAATAATCTACCATCAAACTTCAAGAATCATGCAAGAACATTCATGGTAAAACCCTATATCTTTAACAATTTTACAAATTAGTCCCTCAGCTAGCTAGATTAAGCTACAACGATCCTCAAAATATAAAAATAATTAAAAATGGGGTTAAAGCTTGTCGAATGCTTACCTTCTGTAATGGATATTTTAGGGTTTCAAATAACAAAAAGATGAAGATGACAACATTTGGTTCATCTTTTGTTATTATTTTTCTTTAATTACTAAATTACTAAATTAACCTTTAAAACTATCATAATCACATTATAACCTATCCATGAACATCCACTATCAACATATATGGTATAATTATCATTCAAGGCCACTAAATTTCATTTCCAAAGTCATTTAACCCCTTTAGCTAATAGAACTCATCTTTTACCATTTTTACGATTTAGTCTTTTTTACTTAGTGAGTCATGCAAATATCAAAATTTCTTAACGAAATTTTAATACGACCTTACTAACGTCTCATAGAAAATAAAATAATAAAATAAAATTTTTACTAGTCAGATTTGTGGCCCTGAAATCGTGTTCTGATTTCACTGAAAACAGGTTGTTACAACTCTCCCCCTAAAGGAATTTTTGTCCCCGAAAATCTTACCAAAAAAAGAGGTTCAGGTATTGTACTTTCATAGCTTCTTCTGATTCCCAAGTAGCTTCTTCTATACCATGACATTGCTAGAGAGCTTTCACCAAAGCTAAACTTTCATTTCTCAATTCTTTCTTCTCTCAAGCCAGAATTTTGATCGGTTCTTAACTATACGTCATATCAGGCTGAATCTCGATGTCAACAGTTGAAATCATATGTGAGTGATCCAATCGATACCGTCGTAACATCGGCACATGAAATACATTGTGGATCATTTCTAACTCTAACGGTAATGCTAATCTATAAGCTACTGGCCTGATTCTCTCAATGATCTCATACAGCCCTATAAACCGCAAACTAAGTTTTCCTTTCCGACCGAATCGGAGGACTTTCTTCCAAGGTGACATGTTCAAAAAAACTTTATCGCCAACTTGAAATTTAATGTCCTTTCTTTTTAAATCCACATAATACTTCTGTCAATCTGAAGCTACTTTTAGACTGTCACGTATCACTTTAACTTTTTCTTCGATTTCCCATATCAAATCAACACCAAATAGCTTTTTCTCACTGACTTCGATCCAATATAACGGAGTTTGAAACTTTTGACCATACAAAGCTTTCTACGGTGTCATTTTAATGCTCACTTGGTAACTATTTTTGTATGCAAATTCAACTAGCGGTAGAAATCTCTCCAAGTTACCTTCGAACTCCAAAACACAACATCGTAGCACATCTTCAAGTATCTAAATCACTCGCTCAGATTAACCATCTGTTTAGGGATGAAATGGTATACTAAAATACAATTGAGTACCTACAACTTTGTGTAACTTGCTCTAGAATCGAGATACAAACCATGGTGACCCAAACAACATCTTTCTTTCTCAGAGACAAAGGCAATCCCGATACAAAATCCATCGTGACGTGTTCCCATTTTCACTCTGGAATCATCACTAGTTATAACAAACCAGAAGGTACTTGATGTTTGGCTTTAACATGCTGACAAACTAAACATCTCAATATGAACTCTGAGATCTCTCGTTTCATACTTGGCCACCAGTACGTTTGTTTCAATTCACCGTACATTTTATTGCTACTAGGATGAATAGATAAGCTACTACTTTGGGTTTCCTGTAAAATTTTTTGAACGAGATCAAAATTTCTCGAAACAAAAATTCTACCTTTGAAGTACAAACTACCATTGGAACTAACATTAAAATCTGAATTAGGTGTCGTCTCAATCTATTTTCGTTTAGCTGTCAACACATTGCCATATTTCTGAGCATCAAAAATTTATTGTAAGAACATTCTTGCAATGGCCCCAAATTCTCAAGTCAACATTCAAGTGTTGACCTGGGTTGGCGATGGATAAATTTATTTTGGGATTGAGATTTTTTTAAATTAATTTGGGTGAATTTTGGACCTTTTTATATGAAATTAACTGGTGGAGAGCTAGGCAAGAAACTTTGTTGGTGTTCTTCCATCAAGGTGGTACCTTCTAACTCTCCTATCATTTTTGATAAGTCATAAATATGATGCTTGTGTGATAATGCATGCATGTTATATGTATTTTGGTGGAAATCATGTTTGAATGATTTAAAATGAAGCTAAAAACTTAGTTGTGAAATCTGCTAGAAACAAATTATTACATGAATAGTAATTTTAAAAATTCAACATAATTTCTGTAAAAATAATTAAAAAGTGATCTATACATCGTTGTAACCATGAGCCAGTCTAGTCTCGTTTAAAACAAACAGAGATTGATTTCAATTTGTATTTTAAAAGATATGAAATTTTGAGTGTTGAAAGGTCATAAAAATCTGGTAGCAGAATTTTTATAAAACAAATTTAGCAGTGATTTTGAAAAATCACCAAAAATTTCATAAGATAAAATAGGAAGTAGCCTTATATCTCTATAACCGTACAGAAGTCTAGTTTCGTTTAAAACAAATTATGATCAATTTAGAATTATATATTAAGAGTTATTAATTTTTGAATGAGAAAAGGTCAGAATGTCAAGGTAGCAGATAGTCACATCTCATTACTTAATATTTTAGCTGGAATGGTAAGCAAGTTGAAACGAGTATGAGACTCGAATGTCATGGTTTTATTTTTGTGATTATACATTTGATACTTTGTTTGCACTTAGCCTTCGGGCTCTAACCTAACTAGCGGCCATGAGTTGCACTTGGGATAACCCTACGGACACTCGGGATTATTTTACTAGCGGCTATGAGTGGCGCGGGACTATTTCAGTACCCGATTATTTGAGCAGTTTGTGCAATCTAATAAGTTTGATATGAAAGTTATTTGGTTATGTAGATTTAATGACTCATGATTTAATTATTCGATACTCATGTCATGTTTTTATGTATACATTTCATTTGCATGCTTATATTTATGAATTGCTTGAAGTATAGTAGATTTGTTGTGTACCACTAAGCCTGTAAAGCTCAGCCTTTGAATTGTCTTAATGTTCAGATTTGTAGACTTTTGTTTGTGTCTGAGGAACATCATCGACGAGAGACTCCTATTATCACGTATTCAAAGTACAGTACCTTTTCTATTAGTGGGCATTGTATTCCTAAGGCCTTACTTGTATTGTTTTTGTAGGTCTGTAACTCATTTGTCATTTTTGTTATTTTGACTATTTTGATATACGATGATATTGGACCTCCACATATTTTTTATAACTACTTTTATTACTATTTTTAGTAAAACTATGTATGGTATTTTCTCTTATATAAAATGTATTTCACTATTTTAAAATTATTTGAAAAATTTTTTAGGTTACTCCGGTGACCTGATGTAGGGCCTTAGTATTCGAGTACTCCGTATTCGGAATTAGGGTGTTACAGGTCTAGCTTTTAACTCAGCTAAAATAAAACCATCATTAATCAACTCTAATCTCGTATTTAAAGCTCACAAAGCAAACAAAGACTTTCTACTCAAAGCATCAGCAACAACATTAGCCTTTCCCGGATGATAATCAATGTTTACATCGTAGTGTTTCAATAACTCGAGCCATCTGTGTTGTCTTAAATTCAAATATTTCTGTAACATTAACTACTTCAGACTTTTATGATCCATGAAGATATTAAATTTTTCTCCGTACAAATGGTCGTCAAATCTTCAAAGCAAATACAATCGCTGTAAGCTCTAAATCATGTGTCGGATAATTCTTTTCGTGCGATTTCAATTGTCTAGAAGCATATGCTATCACCTTGCTCTCTTGTATCAAAACATAGCCCAAACCATTTAATGAAGCATCACTATAAATCACAAATTCTTTACCCGAATTTGGCTAAACTAACACCGGTGTCTCAATTAACAATGTTTTCAATTGATTAAAGCTTTGTTGACATTTCTCTGACCATTCGAATTTAACATCTTTTTTCAACAGTCTTGTCAATGGTGTAGGAATCATCGAGAATCCCTTGACGAATCTTCTATAATATCTTTCTAAACCCAAAAAACTTCTAACCTCAAATACATTTCGCGGAGGCTTTCAATCTACGACAATAGAAATTTTGGTCGGATCCACTCTAATGCTATCGACTGATACATGTCCCAAAAATCCTACTTTCTGAAGCCATAATTCACATTTTCTAAACTTAGCGAACAATTATTTTTCACGTAAAGTTTACAAAACAATTCTCAAATACTCATCATGCTCTGTCTCGTCTTGTGAATAAATCAAGATATCGTCAATGAATACCACAACAAATCTGTCTAAGTACGGTCTGAAGATTCTGTTCATCAAGTCCATAAATAGTACAGGTGCGTTAGTCAAACCAAACGGCATCACAAAGAATTCGTAATGTTTGTATCGGGTCCTGTATGTAGTTTTCGGCACATCTGAATCTTTAACTCGCAACTGATAATAACTAGAACGATGATCGATCTTTGATAACACTGTCGCACCTTTCAATTGATCAAACAGATCGTCAATATGTTGCAATGGATACCTTTTCTTGATCGTCACATTTTTGAGTTGTCGATAATCAATACATAATCGCATAGATTTTTCCTTTTTCTTAACAAATAACACAGGAGCAAACCAAGAAGAAAAATTGGGCCGAGCAAAGCCCCTATCTATTAACTCTTGCAACTGTGCTTTCAATTCCTTCAATTCTGTAGGTGCCATTCTGTACGGAGCTATCGATATTAGGGATGTTTCTGACTACCAATTCAATAGCAAACTCAACTTCTCGTGTCACCAGTAACCCTGGCAATTCTTTAAAAGTACATTCAAGAACTCACTTACAACTAGAACCGACTCTAATTTCAATTCTGAAACCCTGGAATCAACTATGTAAGCGAGATATGCTCCACGGCCCTTTTTAACATATTTTTGTACCGTCATAGCTGAGATTATATTAGATATACCATCCAATCTATCCGACTTAATTCGGATCTGTTTACCATCCTGACATTTTAGCACAATAGGTTTTCTTCTACAATTCACAATAACATCATGCAAAGTCAACCAGTCCATACCTAGAATCACATCAAACTCATCAAAGGGTAACAACATCAAACTAGTGGGGAATTCATAACCCTTAATTTTTAGTGGAAAATATCTACATAACTGATTAACTAAAACACATTAACCTAGGTGACTTGCAACTTTAACAGTATACTCAATTAATTCGACAGGTATTTTCTTTTTGTCTACTAATGTAGTGCATATATACGAATGAGTTGGTTTAGGATCAATCAATGCATATACATTAATATCAAAGAGAGAAAAATCACACACAATAACATCTAGAGCAGTAGCTTCCTCTCGAGCTCGGATTGCATATGCTCTAGCTAGTGTTCTTGCTTCAGACTGGTCGTTCATCTTGATGTTCCTTCCTCGACCAGGAGTAGTATTTCTAATGTTTCTAGATCGTCTACCCCTCTGAGAAGTTACTTCAAGTTTGTTTGATTGATTTTCGAAATCATTTTACTTATTCGGACAGTTACGAAGGAAATGATCAGTAGACCCACAACGAAAACAAGCTCCCAATTTTGATCGACATTCTCCAAAATGTCTTTTAGGAACGGTTCTCTCCACATTCCTTACACTTTCAACACTTACCGCTAGAGAATTGACTAACTGGAAATTGCTTTGCCTCGATTTTTCTCTACTAACGAACTCTAAAGGAGCAGCTGATCGACTAGTATCAGTTCTAAATTTCTTCGAGGGAGAAGTTTGAGCTGGCTTGAATGACCTCTTTTGTTAAAGTCTCTAAATTTTAAATCTGACTTTCATTTGTTTTTACAAATCTCCTCAACTTTCTGAGCCCGTTCTGAAAGTTCTACCAATTCCCGTAACTTTAATGCTACTACAACCATACGGATCTCATCATTCAACCCATATTCAAATCTGATACACATTTCTTTTTCATTGGATACGATGTTACGAGCATATTTGCTTAACTACACAATTTCACGTTCATACTCAGCTACAGTCCGATTTCCTTACTTTAACTCGAGAAACTCTTTTTTTCGGTCTATGAACAACCGGCTACCATACTTTTTCATGAATTCATTCTAAAAGAAATCCTAATTAACTCGATCATCTGATACCATCGTACTAAAAGTATCCCACCACAGATACACCTTATCTTTTAGTAAAGACATCGCACACCTTAAGCAATCTTCAGGCCTGCACAATAACTCCACAAAAACTCTCTTTGTGTTCAATAGCCAATACTCAGCTTTTGAAGGATCATCATCTACCGTACCTCTGAACTCTTCCGCTCCACATTTCTAAATTTTGTCTACAGATACTCGTGTAACAGTCGCGGGTACAGGGTTTGGAATATTCAAGGGTGCTTGGGAGGCACGACAGGGGTAGAGGTGGCGAAGTCGCAAGATTTGCTTTCTTGAACTCGTTGAACCATTGGTTCATCATTCCAAGAAATACATTTTTCATCTCATCACCATCGGATTATGGAATAGGTGCACTATTACTTGCCTCAGGATTCGAACCTTGAACATTACTTTCAACTTCATTAACTATAGCTCAATTCGATTCAACTGAGATCTTGAATCTATAAGAAATAAAACGTTATAACGGATCAAAAGCATCACACTATCACAGGGTATATGTGGCATGTATATACCAAACCTTACATTGTTACGACAGTCCTAAAATCGACTAGACCATAGCTCTGATACCACTAAATGTAAAACCCCTAACCCGTATATATTGCCAAAATAGGGTTATAGAGCATTACCATAAAATCGTAACTTTAAAACATACATTTAGTACCTTTACATATACATGGCATAATTCATACATATACATGCATAACGTCCCTTAATCGAGCCCTCAAGGCCTTAAAAACACTTTACAAATACTTTAGAACTAAATCAGAAACTTTTGGAACATTTAAGAAAAAGTTGAAAATTTTGAGCTACAGGGGTCACACGACCGTGTGGCCAGGCCGTGTGACTCACACTGTTGAGACACATGCTCGTGTCTCAGGCCGTGTAACAATCGAAATAGGAACACACGGTTGTGTCCCAGCCCGTGTCCTTCCTCATGTAACTCCCTGACTTTGGTCACACGGCCAAACCACACGCCCATGTGCCAGGCCGTATAACTCACGAAATGGCCTCAGACGCCCGTGTGCCAGGCCATGTGCTAGTCCGTGTAACTTCCTAACTTGAATACCTTTAATACCTACAGGGGACACACAGTCGTGTCACATGGTCGTGTGTCACACACGGCTGAAACACACGCCCGTGTCTTAGGCCGTGTGGACATGAACTTGGCCAAAATCAAGCCATTTCCATTACCAAGCCAAATGTGTACGTACAAGCAATTTACCCCCATGACCAAGGCATCAAAAACATACCAAAACATGCTTAAATTGACCAATTCAAATGACCAAATCAATTCAACCAATATGTCGTATAAGACACCTCAATCACAATCAAACAAACTTATCTCAACATATGCATTACCACATTTAAAACATACACAACTAATTCAATATCATCTTAAAGCATACCACAATTAAGACCACAAGTAACTCAACATAACATACCATTTTAATGTCTTACAAACAACCAACCAACGTGCCCTTCATAGACACCACAATTATATCCAACATCAACAACTAAAACATGTAAACATTGATCCATTTCTAGCATAGTACTTAATTCACTCACAAACCAAAACAAATCATATGTGTTCAATTTCATACCATTCTAATTGTACCAAAAAGATATCTATTTCAGATCTTAATAGGGTGCTTAACAACTTAGTTTAGTATATTGTCATATTATACCAAAACGACCCATATTATATACATGCCACTACCCTAAGGGACAAAAGAACTACCAACGTCGATGATAGTGTGAGTCGAAGGTTCGATCCGTCCAAAAGTCAGCAACAACGATCTACAAAACAATCCACAAAAATAAATAAGCTTATAGAGCTTAGTTAGAACATAGTATATCATTAAACTTAAAAACAATTGAAATACAACTCATATTTTACTCAATTAAAAGTTACCAGAGTGTAAATAAGGGCACGTATATGCAATTCAGGGGTACCAAAGTACAAATAAGCCCACGCATGTGTAATTTAGGGGTACCAAAGTCCAAACGGGGGCACGCATGTACAATTTAGGGGTATCGAAGTCTAAATAGGGGCACGTATGTGTAATTCAAGGGTATCAAAGTCTAAACAGGGGCACGTATGTGCAAGTTAGGGGTATCAAAAACCAAACAAGGGCACGTATGTGCAATTTGTAACAGCCCGAATTTTGGGCTAGTTGGAATAGTGGTTTTGGGACCACAAATTCAACAAGAAAAAAAATTTATTTTCATTATATTTTTATGGTCTACGATTTTACAAAATGATTTCGTGAAAATATCGTTCGACAAATTTTGACGTTTGGGCACTCAATTTAGTCAAAAGGACTAAATTGTAAAAAGTGCAACAGTTGAGTTCTACATGTTAGAACTGTCCAATTGCTATGAAATTTTAAATTTGAGGTCCTTAAATGGTAATTAGACCATTGGTTAACTTGTTGGACAAAAATGGACAAGAGATAAGTGAAATAGAAAATTTTTAAGTTGGGGGCAATTTGGTCATTTAGTAATTAAAAAAATTAAAAAGGCCAAAATACCCAACATTTTGTCCATCTTCTCCATGGTGAACGAAATCAGCAAGGGGGAAGCCATATTTAGGGTTTTCAAGCTTCCAAGCTCCATAGTAAGTGATTCCAAGCCCCGTTTTTAATGTTCTTTATGTTTCTGGAGTCCTGGTAACTTGATTTAGCTTATTCTAGCAATAATTTAATCTAGGGTTCATATTTGGAAAAATACCCATAGGTGAATTATGTTTATTTTGATGTTTTATGGTAGAATATGAACCTTGAAATTATGTTAAATAACTTTTGCTCGCCGATTTTAAGTGAAAACGAGTAAATTGACATAATCGGTAAAAATACCTAATGTTCATAAGTAAGTGTTAGAGTGAGAATTTTATGTTTCCATAGCAGGGAAAAATGTTCAGCATGTCATAAAACATAAGAAAAAGGAATAAAGTTTAATTTTCGAGCCTAGGGGCAAAATCGTAATGTTGTGAAACTTTAGGGGCAAAAATGTAACTTTTCCAAAATGTGATTTTTGGACTGGATTGAATAATGTGGGTGTTAAATAAGTTAAATGTGTTATTATAATTCAAGAAAGACAAGAAATTGACTTTGATTAGTGAAAAAGAGACAAGAAATTGACTTTGATTAGTGAAAAAGAAAAAAATGAGAAAAAGTGAGAAATTTCCCGATCGAACATTCGGAATAAAAAGGGATACGAATGAAGTGACAGAAATGATCACATGTGTGGCATGGATTGTGTGTAGGCCACTATGTGAAAGTGAAAGTGATGGTCACGTGTGTAATACTATGTGCAGGCTACTATGTGTACTAGAATGATAGGTTGCATGTGTAGTACTATGTGCAGGCTACTATGCGTACTAGATAGCTTTGATCACGTGTGTAGTACTATGTGCAGGCTACTATGCGTATCAGATAGTGATGGTCACATGTGCAGTACTATGTGCAGGCTACTATGTGAATCGGTATCATTAATTATAAGGTGCTTGTTATGTGCTGATCCCACCAGATATCATTGATTACAAAGGGTGGTTGCTGTGTGCTGAATCCACCGTGTATTTGTTATTATTCCACAGTGTTCATTGGGAAATTATTAAGTGAAAATACATGAGATCATGTAACGATTAAATGTGACTGAATTATGAATATATGTGTGGAATTGAATTGAATAATGATTGAAAGTGAAAAAGTGAAATTATGAAAAAGTAAAATTAGCAACAAAATAGTTTTGGACAGTAACAATAGTGTGACTTTGAAAAATCACCAAAAATGGTGGAAATTTAATTAGAGAATGAATAAGATATGAAATGGAATCGTGATGAGTCTGTTTTTACATAAAAGAAACAGAGCAAGCAAAAAAGTTATATATTTTGAGATATTTGAATTTTAGTGAGGCAGGGTTGGATTGATTTTGGAATCCCCTGTTCTGAATTTGAAAAATAATTAAAAATTGTAAAGAAATAATTATGAGTTATAATTTATATGCTTAAAATACTTAATAAGTCTATTTTCAAAAGAAATAAACGGAAATATCATCTGAATTCTGTAAAATGAGATAATTCATTTTTAGCAAAGAGAGGTCAGAGATGTCGAGCAGTGAAATAAGGGTGATTTTAAAGAACAAACTGTACTAATTGGCTAAGCCAAAAATTCTGACAATTTTATGGTAAGAAGAAATGTGAGTTTAGTTTTGAGGAAAAATAACGGAACTTAATTTGGAGCTCTGTAGCTCCAGATAAAAATAATTTAGTGACTATAACTCGACTAGACAGCTTTGAATTTAAATATAAGTAAATAGTGAAATTATGTATAATGTTATTTAAGCATGTTATATACATAAAGGATGTGGGATGGAGAGGAGAAGGAGGACAATAAAGTATATGAATGAATTGTGTATAATTGGTTAAAAGTCTGATTATAATCGATAAATGTTGAAATAGGAGTGCTTCTTATATTGGTGCATTACTGGTCATGGTAAGCTCATGAGAGAAAATAAAGTTTCATAGCATATGCGTGTGGTATATTTGGCATGAAATGATGTCATGAGTGGCTCATGAATTAACTCATGTTGGTAAGTTGATGCATGATTATAGTATTCAAATATATACATATTTGTAATATTTTGCTATGTGATTCGGAAAAAAGGGAATAAATAGCATACTGAAAATTCGGCCATTGTGCTAGTTTATGTTAAAGGAGTGTTTTATGGCATATCTTAAGTAATGGAATGTTATGAATTTTGAGATTAATTTGCTAGTCAAATAAATGATAAATGAATTGATTACGTATTTGTAATTTTGACATATGCTTGGTATATGAAACGTAAAAATATATGCTTGAATAAACTTTAAGTATTCGAATGACATGGATTTGATGGTGATAAGATTCGAACATTGAATTTATGAAGCATAGGTGATGTATTATTGTTGTGTGATAGCTTGGTTCGAGAAATTGGTTAGGTAAATGGTAAGTGAAAGCATTTATGGATATAGAAGAAAATTTGGAGTGAATATGAAATTTAGCTCAATTAAATGATTTCATCAATTAAATATTGTGTGTACCAGAATGTGTTAGTGAATTACATATTCGTAAACTGACATTCAAAGTTCAGTTAGTGTTATTTGAAAATAACATGAAAAGATTTATGATTGTGATTAATATTGATTCTAACTTAAAGTGGATTCTTCAATATTGGATTGATTTAACGGATATATTGAGCATATGAATAGGTATGTATTGGGCCTCGTAAACCATAATTAGCGACTCGAAGATAATAATTTGGAATTTTTTAATTTGGATGAAATTTTATAACTCGGTTTAATATGTTTATAAGTGTATTTATTCTGGTAATGCCCCGTACCCTATTCCAGCGTAGAATACGGGTAAGGGGTGTTACAATGTGACATCACAAGATTCGGCCCTAATGTTTAGGCCGAGTTTGGGGTGTTACATTTAGTGGTATCAGAGCTATGGTTTGTTAGTTCTCGGACTAACATAGCGTATGTGAGTTTAGCTATATATGTCATATTATTACTCGTAATAGTGTAATATATTCTGGCTCGAAGGAAATTGTTCTGTTAAGACAGAGATGACTTCTAATCGAGCTACTTTCAACAATGTTGAAAATTTATATTGAGGTAATTGAAATGTGTTTATGAAGAAACGAAATTTAGAAAGGTATAAATAATGAAAGAATAAATTTAAAATTATATGATTGAATTTTTCCTCAGGTAAATTTGATTAAAGTTAATGAGTTCAATCAAAATATCCGTTTCCTTAAACTAATACGGTTAAAGGATCTTTGGTTTGCAGGCTAAAAGAATGTTGAAAGATTGTGTGTTTGAGTTGTATCCTCAGCATAAAGAAAATAGTATCTTGATATGTTTGTGTTTGATAGTTGAAATCAATAAGGTTGTTTTATTAAAGTGAATTGAATTATCGAGATGTGATTTGAGTTATATGTTAAGCATGTCCTCAGCTAAGAGAATAAATTCGGTACACTTATGAGTATGAAGATAGATAGTCGGAATGAAAAAAATTCTATATTTCGAAAGTATGAAAAGAGATAATCATAAGTTAAAAAAGCTTATATTGGGATAAGCTCATATAAGTATGTTGGTGATTATATGATGCTATGTGCTCAATATATTTGATTAAGTGAATATGGTGTTTAATTTACTTAAATAGATGGAATGTGTGTTTATGTATATCTGTTAGAATAATTGAAATCGATGCGTGCATATGGTAGAATCTTATGTTTAATTGTTAAGTTAAAGATAATAAGATATTTTGTTTTATGTCTTTACTATTAAACCATGAATATTATAATAGTATGAATATTGAATTGGAAGATTAAATTGAGTAGAACACAAGAATAGTACTTCCGTTCAGTGATATGTGATGAATTAACGAAAAAGACCATGGTTGGACCATGGCAACATGTGATATGTGATTTCCGTATAAGACCATATCTGGGATATGGCATCGATGTGATATGTGCTACTGTGTAAGACCATAGCTGGGCTATGGCATCAATATGTAAATATGTGTAAGACCATAGTTGGACTATGGCATAGAGAAAATGAAGTACACAATTCTGTAAGACGTTCTCTAATTGAATAAATGTCGGTAAGTAAAATAGAAACTAAGTATTAGAATTTAAATAGATATTAATATTGAGCTCGAGTAAGTAAATTCATTGTGTGAAATTGTGGGTGACAGAAAATATTCAAAATAAATAGATGTGTTAAATTGTTTGGAATGAACTACGTGGTTATGATGGTATTACATTGATGATGAATGCAAAGTCATATATATATATGTGTATGTATCTATGAGAGTAAGTTAAAAGTTTTATGTCCTCACCATCACCCCCTCATCAGTATTGTTTTATGACGAAAATTATCTTGATGAGACAGATATGTTTTTCAACTGAATTAATTCTGACAGTATAGAAATAAACACTTAAATATTTGAGTGAAAATGTATTGATTATGAGTTGAAACTCATAAAGGCATGGATCAAAGAGTATAACATTTTGTTATTGATAAATGTTATAATTATATGAGCACATGAGTTATGATATTTGGATTATGATGCTATATAGAAATTTCAATCGTGAATTAGTGATTTGAGTTGGCATATGAATTATGTGTTGAGAACAAAAGTGATTAAAAGCAAATGTTTATTAAATGCTTTGAGAATGTGAAATTAGTAATGAATTGGCTATTTGTGATAGTATGTGTCATGTGCATTTATGTGTAAGATAAATTTGAGGCTTTACTACATTCACCCCCCATATCAGTAAAATGTTACAATGAAATTTGTAAGATGTTGGTTGAATAAGCTTACGAGTGTAGTGTTACAGAAGTTTGTGTACAGAAGATTAATAATGTGGTCGAAAAAGTGAATGAATTAGCAAATGAAGACAATATAAAAAGAGAGATATTGGATAGTTCTAAAAACTACTCAGATTATGCAAAGTTACTGTCGCAAAAGAAGTTAAATCCGATTAAATGATTTATTCAGGTATGTTCTTTAAAGAAAGAATTAACTGAAAGTTTTTCTGGATCGATTTCTGTTAGTAAAGAGATAATGTGAAAATTCTGATGACAGAATTAGACAATTGAGTAATGTTTGTATTGTATTAATAGCTGAGTACAGTAGCTATAATGGGGTAATTACTATGATTCCTTTTAAACATTCTGTGTGTACAACTATCCTCAGAAGTATATGTGACTGTTTAGTTTCAAAAAGAATTCTTATTGTATGAAAACATTAGCTAAACATATTAATAGATGAAAGAATTATTGGTTTGTTTGGGTTATGTTCGACATTGCCATGTTTTTTTTTGTATTTATTCCCTTTTGTGAATATGAAAATCGACAGTAAAGTCTGAGTGAGGCTAATATTTTGTTTCTACTGGTTATTGTTCTATTGAATATACGTGAAGATTATATTGCTTCTGTTACTTTGGATTCCATTAATTATGAGTGACATTGATCTTTCTAGACATTTTCTTTTATCATAGGAATGGATATCATTCTATATGGATTGTAATTTTTCGATACTTTGTGTAGCTTCAGATGCTGAAATATCGCTATCCTGATTTTCTTATGAATTTATGTGATTATCTATAAAAGATATGAAAGTCCAAAACCATGTGTGAATTTGAAATGTACTCTGTGGAAGCAAATCATTAATCTACTATCTGGTAAGATTTTCGTGGACGAAAATCCCTAAAGGGGGGAGAGTTGTAACAGCCCGAATTTTGGGCTAGTCGGAATAGTGGTTTCGGGACCACAAATTTGACAAGAAAAAAAATTTATTTTCATTATATTTTTATGGTCTACGATTTCACAAAATGATTTCGTGAAAATTTAGTTCGAAAATTTTGACGTTTGGGATTAGTCAAAAGGACTAAATTGTAAAAAGTGCAAAAGTTGAGTTCTACATGTTAGAACTGTCCAATTGTTATGAAATTTTAAATTGGAGGTCCTTAAATGGTAATTAGACCATTGGTTAACTTGTTGGACAAAAATGGACAAGAGATAAGTGAAATAGGAAATTTTTAAGTTGGGGGCATTTTGGTCATTTAGTAATTAAAAGAATTAAAAAGGCCAAAATAGCAAAAAATCTGTCCATCTTTTCCATGGTGAACAAAATCAGAAAGGGGGAAGCCATATTTAGGGTTTTCAAGCTTCCAAGCTCCATGGTAAGTGATCCCAACCCCCTTTTTTAATGTTTTTTTACGTTTTTAGAGTCCCGGTAACTTGATTTAGCTTATTCTAGCAATAATTTAATCAAGGGTTCATATTTGGAAAAATACCCATAGGTGAAATATGTTTATTGTGCTGTTTTATGGTAGAATATGAACCTTGAAATTATGTTAAATAACTTTTTCTAGCCGATTTTATGTGAAAACAAGTAAATTGATATAATCGGTAAAAATACCTAATGTTCATAAGTAAGTGCTAGAGTGAGAATTTGATGTTGTCATAGAAGGGAAAATGTTCAGCATTTCATAAAACATAAGAAAAGGGAATAAAGTTTAATTTCTGAGCCTAGGGGCAAAATCGTAATTTTGTGAAACCTTAAGGGAAAAAATTTAATTTTTCCAAAATGTGATTTTTGGACTGGATTGAATAATGTGAGTGTTAAATAAGTTAAATGTGTTATTATAAGTCAAGAAAGACAAGAAATTGACTTTGATTAGTGAAAAAGAAAAAAATGAGAAAAAGTGAGAAATTTCCCAATTGAACATTCGGAATAATAAGGGATACGAATGAAGTGACAAAAATGATCGCATGTGTGGCATGGACTGTGTGTAGGCCACTATGAGAAAGTGAAAGTGATGGTCACGTGTGTAGTATTATGTGCAGGCTACTACGTGTACTAGAATGATAGGTCGCATGTGCAGCACTATGTGCAGGTTACTATGCGTACCGGATAGCTTCGATCACGTGTGTAGTACTATGTGCAGGCTACTACATGTATTGGATAGTGATGGTCACATGTGTAGTACTATGCGCAGGCTATTATGTGAATCGGTATCATTAATTATTAAGTGGTTGCTATGTGCTGATCCCACCGGATATCATTGATTACAAAGGGTGGTTGCTGTGTGCTGAATCTAGCGTGTATCTGTTACTATTCCGAAGTGTTCATCGAAACATTGACTAAGTGAAAATACATGAGATCATGTAACGATTAAGTGTGATTTAATGATGAATATATGTGTGGAATTGAATTGAATAATGATTGAAAGTGAAAAAGTGAAATTATGAAAAAGTAAAATTAGCAACAAAAAAGTTTTGGACAGCAACAATAGTGTGACTTTTAAAAATCACCAAAAATGGTGGAAATTGAATTAGAGAGTGAATGAGATATGAAATGAAAGCTTAATGAGTATATTTTACATAAAAGAAATAGATCAAGTAAAAGAGTTATATATTTTGAGATATTTGAATTTTAGTGAGGAAGGAGCGGAAAGATTTGAATCCCCTATTCTGACTTTGGAAAATAATTAAAAATTGTGAAAAAATAATAATGAGTTATAATTTATATTCTTATAATCCTTAATGAGAATATTTTGAAAAGAAATAAATGGAAATATCATCTGAATTCTGTACAATGAGATAATTTATTTTTAGTGAAGAGAGGGCAGAGATGTTAAGCAGTGAAATAGGGGTGACTTTAAAGAACAAACCGTACTAATTGGCTAAGACAAAAATTCTGAAAATTTTATGGTAAGATGATATATGAGTCTAGTTTTGGGGAAAAATAACAGAACTTAATTTAGAGCTCTGTAGCTCTGGATAAAAATAATTTAGTGACTATAACTCGACTAGACAGCTTTGAATTTAAATATAAGTGAATAGTGAAATTATGTATAATGCTATTTAAGCATGTTATATACATAAAGAATGTGGGATGGAGAAGAGGAGGAGGACAATAAAGTATATGAATGAATTGTGTATAATTGGTTAAATGTCTGATTATAATCGATAAATGTTGAAATAGGAGTGGTTCTTATATTGGTGCATTACTGGTCATGGTAAGCTCATGAGAGAAAATAAAGTTTCATAGCATATGCGTGTGGTATATTTGGCATGAAATAATGTCATGAGTGGCTCATGAATTAACTCATGTTGGTAAGTTGATGCATGATTATAGTATTCAAATATATACATATTTGTAATATTTTGCTATGTGATTCGGAAAAAGGGGAATAAATAGCATACTGAAAATTCGGTCATAGTGCTAATTTATGTTAAATGAGTGTTTTATGGCATATCTTAAGTAATGGAATGTTATGAACTTTGAGATTAATTTGCGAGTCAAATAAATGATAAATGATTTCATTACGTATTTGTAATTTTGACATATGCTTGGTATATGAAACGTAATAATATATGCTTGAATAAACTTTAAGTATTCGAATGACATGGATTTGATGGTGATAAGATTCGAACATTGAATTCATGAAGCACAGGTGATGTATTATTGTTGTGTGATAGCTTGGTTCGAGAAATTGGTTAGGTAAATGGTAAGTGAAAGCATTTATGGATATAGAAGAAAATTTGGAGTGAATATGAAATTTAGCTCAATTAAATGATTTCATCAATTAAACATTGTGTATACCAGAATGTGTTAGTGAATTACATATTCGTAAATTGACATTTAAAGTTTAGTTAGTGATATATGAAAATAACATGAAAAGATTTATGATTGTGATTAATATTGATTCTGACTTAAAGTGGATTCTTCAATATCGGATTGATTTAACGGATATATTGAGCATATGAATAGGTATGTATTGGGCCTCGTAAACCTTAATTAGCGACTCGAAGATAATAATTTGAAAGTTTTTAATTTGGATGAAATTTTATAACTCGGTTTAATATGTTTATAAGTGTATTTATTCGGTAATGCCTCGTACCTATTCCAAACAGAGAATACGGGTAAGGGGTGTTACAACGTGACATCATCAGATTCGGCCCTAATGTTTAGGCCGGGTTTAGGGTGTTACAAAATTTAGGGAATAATTAACTATAAGCATTTAATTACATAACTATAATGTAAAATTATACAAGTAGAAATTCATTTACATATTGGAATACTATGAACTTACATTGACAACTAGAGCGTAGAAATGCAATCGAGCTAATCCGTGATTTTCACCTTTCCTCGATTTAGATCCGGTTGAGACTTATCTTGATCTAAATAAAAAATTATATTCAATTAGGTATTTCAATCAGTCCCAACATTCAATTTAAACCATAATTCACATTTATACATAATTATAATTTTGCCCCTAACATTTTAATTTTTTACAATTTAGTTCTTAAGCTCATAATTTCAAATCTAAACATGTTCATCCGTAATCCATATTGGCCAAATTCTTTAAGGACCCATATCAACCCATATAAATTATTCTTTCACAATTTCACCACGAATTTTAATACTTTTACAAATAAGTCCTTAATAACATTTTCATCAAAAATCAATTTACAAAACCTGTTTATTCATCCAAAAAAACTCAATCTACCATCAAAATTCAAGAATCATGGAAGAACTTTCATAGTAAAACCCTATATCTTTAACAGTTTTGCAAATTTGTCTCTAGGCTAGTTAGATTAAGCTACAACGATCCCTAAAACATAAAAATCATTAAAAACGGGGTTCAAAAATATACCATGCACTAGAAGTTAAGGTTGTCGAATGCTTATCTTTTCCAATGGCTATTTTAGGGTTTCAAATAACAAAAAGATGAAGATGACAACATTTGGTTCATCTTTTGTTATTAAATTTTCTTTTATTTACTAAATTAACCTTTAAAAACTATCATAATTACATTATAACCTATCCATGTACATCCACTATCAACATGTATGGTATAATTACCATTCAAGACAACTAACTTTCATTTCCAAAGTCATTTAACCCCTTTAGCTAATAGAACTCATTTTTACCCTTTTTACAATTTAGTCCTTTTTACTTAGTTAATCATGCAAAAATCAAAATTTCTTAACGAAATTTTAATAAGACCTTACTAACATCCCATATAAAATAAAATAAAAATTTTACTAGTCATATTTGTGGCCTCGAAACCACTTTTTAAATTTTTACTCCTAACAATACTTGCTTTAGTGCGGTTTTCATCCTAGTTTGTTGAAAATAAAAGAAAAGGAAATGGGATAGGAGTGGCTTGACCCTAAGACCTCTAGGATATAGGAGTGGTACTTAACCATCAAGCCTATTCAATTTCTTGGTTATTTATTTCAATTAACCCCCTAAATTTTGGGGCGTGACAATGTCTAAGCCATCTTTTGATTAGAATTTGGTTTGAGCATGAAATATGTTTTCAAACTTATGAGTTTTAGCCATCTTGGTAAAAGTATCGATACTAGGGACCAAGGTATCAGTACTTTACAAAATGAATAGTTTTTAAAATGGACAAATTGGCAAATTGATATCGATACCTATAAAATCATCGATACTTATTCGTTAAGGAATGATAATTTTTAAAGGTATCGATAAAAATGGTTTTTTTCGAAATTTCCAAATTTGGCATATTGCCAAAACGGTATCGATACCATATTTAGTATCGATACTTCTTGATGGGAGTATTAATACCAGTTACTATGTATCGATACCTAATTCCAAAGTTTTTAAAATTTACAAATTGGTCCTTATTCATGCTCGAATCTATTAATGATTGGAAGCTCGATTTAGTCCCTGAAATACTCATAATTTCTATTATACTTGTGTTTGGAATAATCTGTTCATTTAAATTTGATTAAATGTTGTAAATTGTGTGTGACTATTCCGATAACTATAGTAGCATCTTGAGACTTGGGTCCTACGACCGGTCCGGGTAAGGGATGTTACAAGATTCTTTGCAGAAGTGGAGAACAATGGGGTTGAGCTAAACTATAATACAAAAATTGAAATGGTATTCAAAACCATGTCTAAATACTTTGCAAACTTTAGGGCTACTTACAACTTAGGAAACAAACAACTTAACCTTACATAGCTCATGAAAAGTTGCAATTTTATAAATTGGTGTTGAATGGTAGGCAACCAATCCAAACCAAACCAGAAGCCAACTTGGCAATCATATTATCCTTAAAACGGAAGAAAAAAATAAGTTAAGGGAAAGAACATGGGTAAAAATTCGATTTTTCCCAAATAAAATAGTAAGAAGGGAGTGAAGCCCAAGGACATCTTGAAGTCCAAAAGCTTCTTTTGCAATAATCTGGCACTTAGAGTTGGCTACAAAGAGTACAAGGATTACCTTGTCTCGGAAGGGAAAGATAATGAACTATTAGTTATTGAAACTTGTTTAGTGGAAGATCAAAAAACCAATTGGTAATTACTTCTAAAGCCACTAACCATGTTTATGTTTCTTTGCAGGGGTTCAAAGAAACGAAATGTGTACAAGATAGGAACCTCTTGTTGTGAATTAATGATAGAATATTGTGTCAATAGAAGCAATGAGAAAACTAAATCTTTATTTTGATAGTTTTAAGACAATTATTTTGAAATTCATTTTATGTTGCTAATATAAAAAGAAATTAACTTTATTCACTATCAATTCTCTTCCTCAATGGTAGTAATTTATTTACTCGAATTTAAAAAGAGTGAATGATTACTAAATGAAAAAAATATTCAATTAATTTAAAAATTTCTCATATAATTGTACTAGAGACACGTCAACAGAGTGAAAAGTTATATTAAGATACTAAAATCCTATCACACGATATATGCGTATGAAAATCACAAATTTAGAATACAAATGTGTTTTAAAATTAACATACAATAAATAATGAAATGCATGGTTTGAAACTAATTAATCATAATAACGCATAAAATATGCACCATACTAGAATAAAAAATAGATTAAATTGTGAGTAAATGAAATTTAAACACATAAATACATAAGATTAACAATACTAAATGTTCTACAATTATTTATCGTGGTTTTGTAGATATACAACTAATGGAAATAATAAATTGTACATGTTAAAAATATGTATAAATTATATTAAAATGAAGCTTTAGTTGAGTGGTAAATTTAATATTTTATCAGTTCAATTTACATGAGGTCAAATATCACTATATGCATATTTTTATCGGTTTTTGTTAAAATAAAATGACTAAAGTATCCTCAGATAATAAAGTAATTTCCTAATTGAATTGAGACCCGAGTGATGGGTAACACCAGCTCAGTAAAGGGTTTTACAAATAGTATAGATATGTCAAATTCAGCTGTTAGATTATGTACTTTGCGTGACTTATGGATTTCGTACTTGTACTTTAATTTGATTAATTTTAGTCCTTACCAATGGTCGCATTTAAATATGTTTGGATAACTTATGTTATTAGTCTTGCGATATGCTTAAAGTTATAGATTAGTTTATGTTCTCCAACTAGATCATTCTTAATAGCTATATTTTTTTAATTTTTGAAATTTCAATCTTATTGTAAACGATAGTCGTCAAATCTATCAATTAATTTTTATGAATAATATATGAAAATAACAAGTGATATAACATTATACATATGATAATATATTTAATACATCAAATTTTGAAAAAATAAAGATTAATAAACTTAATAATATTATTTAAGAAGGACTAAAATTTTCAAATTTCTAATAATCCAGGAACCGAAAATAACCGAATCAAATAATAGAATTTAACTGTATCATACATAAGTTATATAAAAAAGATAACACATTTATATCCATCTATGACAATGTAATAATGTAGCATGTGCCTATGGAACGAAGTCACCATCATAATTATTAAACTATGATACTCGAGCGAAAAATAATGTATAATAAATATATTTATAAAAAAATTATATCAAAAACAAATGAGTAGTAAGTTGAATTGATAAACTTAAAATTTTAAAAATCATTTTGACTTGTGTTTAAGTTTTAATATGTTATTTAAATTGATTTTTATATGTTTTATATAAAAAGTAAAAAATAAAATATTCTTAAAATAACATTTATTAATTTATAATATGAGAAAATTATTTTATTATTTTTAACTAAATTGATATTTAATTAATTCGTGGTAACAAGTTTAGTTTTAAATTTTATATGGAAATTCAATAAAAATACAACCTATTTAATTAATTCGTGATAACATGTTTAAACCACTACACCATGACCATAGTCTTCTTCACCCTCTTGCGCCTTGAAGTTGAAATCCTTATGAGACCCATCACCGGCGGCGTTTGTGACTCTTGAGACACGCCTGATTATAACGGCGCAGTACCTGAAACTCATCGAAGAAATGAACCCAACAATTCGTTACTCGAGAAGGTCGTCACGGCCGACGCAAGTGGAGCAGTGTACAGTGTGTTTAGCAGAGCTTGAAGAAGGTGAGAAAGTGAGGAAATTGAAATGCAAGTACAGTTTCCACAAGGACTGCTTGGATTAATGGCTTCAACAACAGTATTGGGTGACTTGTCCACTTTGTAGGACCAAAGTTTTGCCAGATGAGATTGTGGCTAATTATCACAGGCAGGTGGATTATGATGAGAGTAGTGATGACGATATGATCTTCTTGTTATCTGCATTACACGGTAATAGTTTACACAGATTGTAATGATTTTTATACCTATTGTAACTTACTTTTTTTTTCGTTCTTTTGCTTTTGGGTGAATTTTGGTTGATTTCTATAATATATTTCTATATTTGCAATCGTGTGAAAACTGAATATCTTTGGCTTCAATTGCTCACTGGAACTAGAACAAATTGCTTGGATTGGAAGACGCACATATAATTTTGTAGCGTGGGAACTGCCAAGTCCTTGTTTTGGGTATGGAAGGTTCTGATTTTGTGTTATTAGTGTATTGAGAGGCCACAAATTAGGCTCACTTTCCATATGGCTATCTGGGGAAGAGTTTATAGAGGGGAGGGTTGGTGATGTAATTTACGGAACAGCTGCATAGTAGCTATCAATGCTTAAATACTGCCAAGAAGTAGGCAGGCAGTTGCTATAGCTATTGATAAACAGCCTATAGTTGTTAATTCACTATCAATATCTTTCTTTTCAAGGACCAGTGGTTGGTCAAGACACTGTAGTTATTCGTTTATTAAATTAGGAAGTCTAGGACTATTAATGCAAGCAAAACTTTAATTTTCATTAAATTGTATATATAAAATCTCAATACAAAATCCCATTGCATGAGTATGTTGTGCATAACAACAAAAGCAGGCACAAACTAGGATTGTAATTGCTTTGGATCACAATGCCATTAAAGTATCGAACTTAAATTTGATTGTCCTCTCCGAGTACAAGCAGCAAAAATTCAACAAAACCAAACCAATTTGGTTCACGCAACTGAAACCTGACTCAAACAAGTGAATAGTGAACTCTCGAGTCAATGCGTTGAGTAGTTGAGTTGCTGAGTTTCTTATACCCAGATGTTCTAAACATGGAAGCGCGTACTTAGCTTTTCAGGTTTATCTGTATGTAAAGCACATAAAATCTGCAGGCGACATGGTTTATGCAGAAGATAACATATTAAGTAGATATTATAATAAGCTCATTACAAGTATGGAAGATAGTAAATATTCACAAACGAAGAAGAGAGAAAGGCATCAGCAAACATACAAAGCTGCATATTCAAGTTTGGGTAAATACATTAGCAAAGTGTACGCAGGTAACAAATCAGCGAACAAACGCTTCATTTGGATGAAAATAGATTCAGATAAGGAACCAATCTCAGGAAGAGATAATTGCATATTGTCAGTTATATATAATGGAAGTGAAACTAATGGCAAGCATTTCCATAATATGGTGAAACAAAAGAAAGTGTTAAGAACTCCACAATATCATTCACAGACTTCTAACTGAATGATTTTGACAATCTTTCGTAACTTTTCTAGCTTGATAACTGCATAAAACACTTTTGTTGAAATAAGTGGATTCATAACAAGCCTGTTGTCAAGACTGACCTACGAGAATGGGGAGTCAGTCCATCTTTACATTGTGTTGTTTTTGTCAATGGCAATATAATTCTGAACTCATAGAAGGCCAAGTGTTTTCAGCTGCTGAATATGCTCAGGTGGGAGAGGAGGAGGAGACCAGTCAGATCCATTCATTTCTCCATCAACATCCTCAACAACATATTCCTATTAGAGTACACACAAAACCGAATCATGTTAACCACACAGCAATTCCACACACACAAAAAGAAAGGCACATTTCTAGAGAAACAAAGTTTGGGAGCTAATTTATAAAATAACTGATGAATCAATTAAAAAAAAAAAAGGAAATTTGAATGGAAAATATCATCCTCTCAGAATCTACTTCATCTAAGTTTTGCAAAATGAACAGTATATATGCAACCAGCATAGATGGACCGTATAAGCACTGTTGGTATATTTCACATGAAATGGTGAACAAGCTAAATGTCGAAAGAAACCTAGATTATATGATCTATTGCCACAATTAACACCAAATTTCCTGACAATCCTTACATACAACCTAAGTTAAGCTTTTTGCCTATCCCATCATAGAAGCTGAGATGGTGATGGAAAAACTTTTAACCATAAAACAAACAGGGACAAGGTGGTAATGTTCAGTCCTTTCCATTTCATGTCTTCTTATAGGGGTAGCTTATTCATCTACAAGCTAGCACCTAGAAAATAACTTCCTCAAATAGTTTGGTTGGACCTAGTTGACCTATTGCGGTAAAGAATTGTACTTAATGATACAGAAGTACATGAATCAAAACTGAAGAAATGTCAATGCAACTCACCTTTGTCAGCATTCTTTTTGCGAGTATGTGATAGTGACGCTGCCAAATCCTTTGCCCAACCATTGTAGCAACCAGAACACTATAAAATATGCCAATCACCGTAAATAGTCCGAGCACAATCAATGCCATTATGAACAGTAATGGCAGCCCTGCTTCACCAGCACCTCCTAGGCAACCACATTCAGTAGCAGCACTAGCACAGCTTTCAAAGCACGTAGTACAGTCAGTCCACATACAAAGAGTGCCAGGCAAGTGGCAGTCAGCACACATCCTACACGAGTTAAGAGAATAAACAGATTAATAATTTGACTAGGATTACCTAATTAATAGGCCAATAATCCCATAAATTAATTAGTAAATTACATTTACGTGCTTCACCCCCATGAATAGACCCTATTCAATAGCTTAATATATCAACTAAATAAGAAGCAACTGCAGTCCATCAAATACTGAAGCTTCTTACTGACCATTTGAAGTTAAATGATTTCCCTAGTAACAATTTATATACTTCATCCCCGTCATTAGCACCACTTAAATAGCTTAGTATATCAAAATAAATAAAAAGTGAAAACAACCTGCTTTAAACTAAATCAGATCGTAGTATACGTTAGTACTGAAAACTTATTCGGATAATTTTTAGTTATATTCCATTTCCCCCAGTGGCACCAGCCTAGTTTCAGCAGCAATAACAATGGAACCCCATAACAAAAGGACTAACCAATGAGAGGAGCACTGGAAAGGGAAGGAGGAAGAGAATGGTTTAGAATTAGGTAAATCACTAGAATGATCAAAAATGCAGCCAACATATGTTGCAAACTTTAAGTGCAACGTAGGAGAGACTCTTCTAAACTATGCAGACGATACATGATAAATAAATAAATAACAATGCCAAAAGGAAAAAAGGAAGCAAACCCAAAGACGCACAATATGACAAGTGCCAAAGAGAGGAAAAACTGTGTGCAGATGTGTCAGAGATACAGTAATAGCTACAGAACATCTAAAGACATCATCAGCTAAAGCCATCCATTTGTGCTCCAACTGACTGAACATGTATACAGCAGCACAATGAACATTAAGCATGGTTGGAGGATGTTAATATATATGTATATATATTTCTGAAAGGGTTAAACTGGAATAAACTTATGTTGCTCTGACTCTTCATTTTTCTTGGAATACCTGCGTCCAAAGCATTTTTTGGACATGGGCATGATGATATGAAACTTCAAGGACCCTCCAAGCACATGAAAAGTAAAAAAACCATACCCATGTAGAATGCATACTTGTATCCAACACCTATCGTAGGAGTAAACAGATATTTGCTAACTTCATAACAATTGCTAATATTCCCTTGTCATGATTTCATGGACAGATAAATGGCACGTCATATCAGTAAAGAAAAAATAGGAAATGGGGGGAGTAGGGGTTAAAAAGGCATTTGATGCCTCCAAATACATGAAAATTGACAATCTGAGTGTAAATTTCATTTCAGATCAAAGGAAGCTCAGAAGTTTCTACGCAATGAACAAGTAAATAGCACATTGCACAGAACTCAGAAAAGAGATGGGGAGTGGTACAACACATGCAAAATATTTGGCACACTATTATGAAGAACTTGATGAAAAATATCTGGAGGTGTAACAATAGAGATAAACATAAAATGTACTCTGTTATATCAATTATGAGACATAACATTTCACAGAGGGACAGGGGAAAGAGAGAGAAGATGAAGTAAATGATGATAAATCAGGGCAGCAACCTGTTTAAGTAATAAACTCATTCTACTTTAACATACCAATACGTAAAGGGCAAAGTTTTAGCAGAGTAATGATAATGAATACTAATATATCAAAATGACAGTAAAACTCGACACCGATAATAGTTTACAAGTATTAGTAGAGTTATACCCAGGCTGACAACAACAGAGGCATAATTCTCTACAAGGCTGAGCCAAATCATTACGCACTCGTCGATCATAGCATGTAATAAAGCACCCTGATAGCCCCAGCAAAGCAAAAAAAAGCAGTGCCCCTGAATTCAACAACCAAACTATCAATAACAGAGCAATACCCAAGATGAAATAATGGATATTTTGCATAAGTAAAAAATACATAAAAACCAGTTAAATAAAAGTTTTATTCAAGCAAACTAGTCAATTCACCCAGCAGCATTTGGTAAATTTCAAAGAAATAAATACAGAGAAGATTTTGGAACATAACAAAGTGTAACATGAAAGACAATGAAAACAACACAGCAATATAAGTTGTGATTTCTACAAATGATTTAACAAGGTGTTGAGTATCATTTTCAAGATGGAAAAAGTTAAACAATTAAAATTCTAATCGGTTAAAACATGAAATCAATCAAGCAACTACTCATTATAAGTTGTGAATTTAAATGTTGAAATATACTCTCATTTATAAGATAACATAAAGTTAATTCAATATATATATATATATATGTTAATTCTTGTCCTTGGTTAGATTATTTAACGAAAAGAGGAAGCTTTATGGGTCGAGTACTTCAAACAAGGGAACCTTATAAGTTTAGTGTCTCGAGTCTCGACAAAAGAAGAAATCTTTATGGGTTGAGCAAGGAAGAAAGCTTTATCATAGTTTCAAACCAAGGAAAATATGTTCAGTGTTTTCAATCAATGAAAACTCTTTATAGGTGAGTTTCTCAACCAAGGAAATAAGCTTTATAGGTTAAAGATTCAACCAAGAAATGTAGCTTTATAGGTTGAATATCTAAATTAAGGGAAAAGTACTTTATAGGTTGAGCATTTCAACTATGGAAAGAAGTTCTATCAGTTGAGTATAACAAAATCAAGTCATGTTCAAGAAGCTACAATAGTAATGGTGACAGTTCAGGTTTTCAAGCTCAGTTTTCTAGGTTGTTCTAGTTAGCTTATAGTTTTCAAGCTACAATATTATTTCTTTAAGACATGCTTAATCTTGTGAAACACTACTTTATCAACGACAATATACTTCTCAATCTCCTTGGACAACTTACATAATCTATTAGATAGCTTTTGTTGAGACACGTTGTTTGAGAAATGAAAGACTGTCTCTTTGGTTTCACTTTCAACTTTGACCAATGCTTAAACTTTTCAAGGTTCAATCCTTTTAAACTTACAAACTAGTAGAACTTAATCAAAGTTAATCAAATTTCTTAAAGCTTAAAACTTTCATGGTTTGTTATCTTTTTAATATGGAAATCTTAGGCTATCAAACTTAGCAACTTAAGCAAATCAATCAAGATAACCTTCCTAACAACCTACAACATTGAATATAACTAATAAAATTAGCAAAACTCCATTTAGTTGCGTCATAAGTAAACAATCTTACTTGGTTCAATTAACCATATTTTCTAATTAAGTTTTCTCATTGCTACTAAATTACCTTCATAAACATTACTTTAATTCTTTTATGATACTCAATATACAAGGCATTTCTAGTTGAAATACTCAAATCAATAAAGCTTCTTTCTTAATCGATAATCAACCTATGAAACTTCTTCCCTTCTTGAAAAGCTCAACCGATAAAACTTCTTTCCTTCTTCAAAAACTCAACTGATAAATCTTTTTTTCTTTGTTAAGACACTTAACCTATCAATCTTATTTCTTAGTTGAAATACTCAACCTAAAGCTTTTTCTTTTGTTGAGAAAATCAATTAATTCTTTTTAGGTTCAAAAACTCAACCTGTAAAAACCTCTTAACCTCTTTACTTGCTTAAAAACCTCAACCTATAAAGTTTTCTTCCTTCGTTGAGAAAGACAGCCCATAAAGCTCCTTTCCTTCATGACACAGGAGCTTTTAATTATATTACAATATTTTATTATTTCAGATTTATGTATTAAGTATTAGATGTATTATTGATGGCTAGGGTTATTAGTTATCTTTAGGATTTAAAATTAGGGCCAAGAATAAACTTTATTTGCAAGAAAGCCTAATAGCTTTACTTGCAACTAAGAAGGGTTACATAAATAGTTGTAAGCTTAACAGCCAGCATTTTTGTTATTATTATCATTTTTTCTTTGAATTATTATAAAGAAACTAAAGGTTTTTTAAAACCCTAAGTTCCTGAGTGCCAACTTTTTCTTACTCATTTGTTCAGCCCTAATTCTTCTATTGTTGCTGTTCTCTCTCTTAAACCACACCAATTTTGGCATCAGAGCTTAATTAAATCCTAGTGTTTATATTATGGTTTGCTTTGAAAAACGGAATTGGCTGCAGTACGATGTGTGATGAAAGAATTATCACGTCCAGATTGTGTTTGGTTACATGAATAGTTGTAAGCTTAACAGCCAGCATTTTTGTTATTATTATCATTTTTTCTTTGAATTATTATAAAGAAACTAAAGGTTTTTTAAAACCCTAAGTTCCTGAGTGCCAACTTTTTCTTACTCATTTGTTCAGCCCTAATTCTTCTATTGTTGCTGTTTTCTCTCTTAAACCACACCAATTTTGGCATCAGAGCTTAATTAAATCCTAGTGTTTATATTATGGTTTGCTTTGAAAAACGGAATTGGCTGCAGTACGATGTGTGATGAAAGAATTATCACGTCCAGATTGTGTTTGGTTGCAACAGGAACAAACAGAAACCCAAATCGAGATTCCAAAAAGTGCCCACAACCAGTTTGACAAACTCGAAGGTAGTCTTGCTGATAAATCTGGTTTTCGTGATGAAGAAAGCCCCTTTCATGATGTTGGAGCTGCACATCGTGAAGTACGAGGTGGATTGGAGGAGCGGTTGGTGTATGCCCTTGGATTAAGCAAGGGTGGAATCAATATTGAAGTTGCTGGTTTTCATGGCAAGATACATGTGGAAGAGCAAGATTATAATATGTTAGAACCTATCTATGATGAATATCCTGAACAAATTGAAGATGTACTTCCAGTTCAGGGAGAGCCCTTGATTGTTCATAAGGTGAAGAAGAGTCTAGTGCCATGGCAGATGCACTTGACCAACGATTTTCACTACAAAAGGCCTTGAGTGCTCATGTGAACAAGTTAGGGATCAATGTGAGACTGACCTGTATTTCAATCCCAACATGTTCGAGGGCCTCAATATGTTCAACATGATCCATGAGATCTATGAAGGTGAATTGATGAGGAAGATCAAACACAATGATAATGAGATCAAACCAGGTAGTAAAATAGATGTTCCCTTAAGTGGTGATAAGGAGATTAGCGTGCATTCCGACAAGAAGCTTCACCATCGCTTAACCCAACATAAAGTCGAAGAGATGGAAGCATTCTTTAAAGAGTGGTATGACCTAGATGATCATTCCTTGCATGATGTTACATTGTTACTATGGATGTGGATTATATTCTTGTAGGGATACCTTGGTTGAATGATATTGTGGTTATCACCACAATAGATAGAGAAGTGTTGATGAAACAAAGACAACTTTTAAGACTATAGATGGCCTTTATGAGTGGTTAGAAATGCTAAGCGTATCTATGTGGATCGTGAGGTGGGCAGACTACTAGACTTTGCAAAAAGCATGCTCATAAGTTGGTTTTATCACTCTAAATGCTGTAATTTTCTCTGAAACCTGCTCAACAAAAACTAAAGTTGGCAAACCTTGTGGATGTGAGAGCAGGAATACCCCTCCTGCTCATATATCAAGCAAGACAATGTTTGAGGTAGACAAGAAAATTTTGATGCTAAATCAACTATCAGTGCACCATCTCATGAAAAAGCTGTTTCAGCTTGTGACGTTCCAAAAGAACAAAGAAAAAAAAGGTATATGTTTTTGAAGCTGGTGCGAAGGAACTAGAAAACAGTGTGGAAAACAACAGACTTCTTGTCGTTATGAGCTTTGTTCAGAGAGCTAATTCTTTTAAACCCGAGTGTAAAACCCATATTGGCTTAGAGAATGTTGCCAGTTCAAAACAGATTCCAAATAAAAATTTAATTACAAAGAGTAAAATGGAGGTTGATAGTACATGCCCTCGAAGTGTTGGTGACAAGAAAGATGTTTCTCAAGGAACTCTTGCTTCTGGTGGTGATTAAACAGACTAGTGTTCAGCCTAACTTTACCAGTCCAATGGAAATACCTCAAATTGCAGAGAGTGATAAAACCAACTTATGGCCTAGTTTTAAAGAATATCCAAAAGCTGATACTATTGGTAATAGTTCTAGAGCGGTCCTACTTGTTGCAGGTAAGATGAAGACTTTTGTTAATGATTCTGAAACCAAAGAAGAAAGTCCTACTATGATTGAAATATTTTCTGGAATTGAGGTGGAGCCTTCTTTGAAAGGGTCTCCTAGAACTTCTCATGGAAATAATAGAAGCGTTGCTCTTAATGATATTCCTGTAGAAATATTGGTTATTGATTGATCTGTTGTTTGTTTGAGTGGTGTATCCTTGGACAGGTCAGAAATGCTTTTTATGTAAGAGGTATTTTACAGTAGTTGTTTTTAAGAGTTCCAAAGCTTCAGAAAACTTAAACAATCTTGGAGCTAGTTCTTTGGTGGTTGACTTGAAATTTACTTATGTTGCTACTTATCGAAACAGTAGAAATTAGGAAAGGAGTGGAGACTGTTGTGCAACTGACATCCTGAATTTGGAGGTTAATGATCCCTCTTGCATATATTGACAAAGTTGAAGAAAGGGACGGTCGAAGAGTTCAGAAAGTTTACTGTTCTGTAGTGGTTAAAGGAGCTTATAATCTTGAGCAGGAAATCTATCGAATTAAGTTGCTTGGGAATGTAAAGTTAGGAGGAAACCCGAAAAATAGACTCATACTCCAACTTTTACTTGTGAAGAAGCTTTTCAACCATTGATATGAATCAGGACAATTACATGAAGAAGAAGCTGCAGAGAGCTGATCTAGAAAATTATATTGATGTTGTGAAAGTTTTCTCACTGGAGTCGAGTTTTCCAAGCTGGGGAGAATGACACAGAAGCTTTTAGTTATTTTATAATATTTTATTATTTCAGATTTATGTATTAAGTAATAGGTATATTATGGACGGCAAGGGTTATTAGTTATCTTTAGAGTTTAAAACTAGGGCTAGGAATAAACTTTATTTGCAAGAAAACCTAATAACTTTACTTGCAAGAAAGAAAGGCTATATAAATAATTGTAAGATTAACAGCCAGCATTAATGATATTATTGTTATCTTTGAATTATAATAAAGAAATTAGATTTGTTTTAAACCCTAAGTTCTCTAGAGTTCCAACTTTTTTACTTCTTTGTTCAACCCTAATCCTTTCTGTTGCTGCTGTTTTCTCCCCTAAACCACACCACTTCATTAAGATACTCAACCAATAAACTTCTTCATTTGGTTGGATAATCTAACCAAGGACAAATATTAACAACTTATTTTGGTTAAGAACCACATTATTATGGTCAAACCTTTAAGCTAAAACTATATCTCAATATTTAACTATACATTTTATAATGATTAATTGCTTGATTAATTTCATGTCATAACCAATTCTTTCTGGGTTCAAATACTCAACCTATAATAACCTCTTTACTTGGTTAAAATACCTCAACCTCTAAAGATTTCTTTCTTGACTGAGGATATATTTAACCTATAAAGCTCCTTTCCTTCATGGGAGGTAACCAATAAACTTATTTTTTTAAGTGATCTAACCAAGAACAAATATTAACAACTTATTTTGGTTAAGGACCTTATATGATTTTAGTCAAACCTTGTAGCTAAAACTATATCTCAATATTTAACTTTTACACTTTATAATGACTAATTCCATGTCTTAACTGCATAAGAATTTTCAATTGATTAGTTTCTTCCATGTTAAAAACGGATCTCAACACATAAGTTGCTGCATGAAACAAGACATTTATTGCTGGGTTCAATAGAGAAGGAAACTTCAGTAATACAAATAAACTTGCCAGCAAATATATGAAATTTAGGTCACAACCAAGGATTTAGCACTACTTATTATCCATCTATTAACATGAGACAGATCTTGCATGCAGCAACCTCCCACATGACATAAGCCCTTCCAATGTTACATTTAGTATTTGCATGTTAGGAACTGTATCAGTTTGCTTCTCAAACTGAGGGACTTATCGGAAAAGCATTCCAAATTTTTCTAAGGGAAGCAACAATATGCGATAAGAAAGTTTGTGAATTATACTCAAGTTGCTCAATCCGTTGCAGTAATTAATAAATTTTGAAAACAGATAAGTGATCAAACTTAGATAAGCCAAATTCCTCCTATCATCCTATTTATCAATCAATAACCCAAAAGGCAAACTAACAAATCCTGTTATTTTAAAGACAAACAACATATCACTTCAGGTTATTGAGATTTTACCACATATGTAATAGAAACTAAGCTCACTATCAAAACCCCATGCAAGACGGAGCCATGACTGCTGGTAACCATCAATTAGATAGACCAAATATGCAAGTGAAGCAATGACCTGAACACAATTGACAAAAGATCCAAGCATTATAAATAAGAAACATATTTAGAATAGAAGTAAACTTAGAATAGAAGTAAACTAACAATGGCAGACAATCAAGAACAGACTACATACTAGTTGAACCGCCAGAAATATGGATAAAATGTCTCTCGTCACAAAAAAACGGAATTTCAAAGTTCGCCATTTCCTATCAGCAGCAACATGAACTCTCAAATGGTAAGGAGCTTTACAGGTTGTGCAATGAGCAAATGCAAACCCTTCCTGGAAAAAAAATAGACATAATGAGAGACGGTAGCTAGGAAAAAGGAGAGCAGTGTTATGCCCATTAAAGACACACACAGATGTTAGCTTTGCCGATATCTAATTCCCTCCTGATAACTGATCATCATTCTATTCGAGTGTGTGGTCACAGGCATAACCAGCCCACTGTTATTAAGGCACTCACATAGGCGCGCCTAGGTGCTAAGGTGCACCATGAAATCAAGATTTCGCTTTCAACCTTCTCAAGCGAAGCTATTTTAGTGGGCGCTTGCCCTAGTGCACTTTATTGCACATCATTGCACTTTGGACTTCAACAATGGGCGGAAAAAAAGCTAGCTTGAGTGAAGCAATGGAGCCAATTCTTAAGATTCTTTTATTATTATTGTTATTTTAAAATTCAAATACCCTCTAAATAGAAAAAGAAAAATAAAAAAACAAAATCAAAATACCCACTACACCTGACTGTTAACTTTTAAGTTTCCCTTTTATTTTATATTTAGAGAACTCAAATATCATTATTTCCTTCACTTAAGCCTACTTTTAACTTCTTTTTATATATATTTTTAATTTTAAAACTCAAAATGCTATTATTTCTTTTAATTTTATCAATTATAAACCAACTAGATTTCTCAAAACTTTGTTAAAACTTCATTAAATCATCAAAACTCAAAACTTCAATCTCCCTTGAACATTTCTCTTCAAAACCAAATACCAACACTACCAAGCAAAAGGTAAACATTTGTTTTTATTCTCTATCTATTCTATTATTTCTTTTTCCTTTAATTCTTTTCTCCTTCTCTATTTTTATTTTCTTCTATTGTAATTTTTTCAATAATTTTTGTAATATGCATTTGGAGGAAAGATTGAAGTATATATTTTAATAATATTGTAATGTAATGGTGAAGACTTGAGAATAATACAATTCTTTGTTTGTTTTTTTCCGTAACTAAAGGACCAACCATAATGTAAAATAAATACGTATGCACCTTTACTTAGACGAGCTTTTGAGCTCTTTTTTTTTTTTTTTGCACCTTGCACCTCAGGCTATATAGAGGACTTCGCGCCTTGTGTGCGCCTAGTGCCCTTGACCACACTGACCCAGCCAGTGTTGTAAAGGGCACAAGGTGCACTCTAGACATTAGAATCCTTACATTGCCTAAGATGAAAAAATGTGCTTGCCTAAGTGAAGTAAGGTGCAAATGCATGTGTGTTTTCATGTGTCCCTCTGTGTGTATATATAAAATATGCTTATGATATGCGATTATGATAACAAACTCCAAAAAAGGCCAATTTTATCCATAAAACATTCACAATTTTCTTTTTCTCTTGTTCGTCAACATACATGATTTCCTTATGATCTTATGTGTATTGTTGTGTACTCAAATAATGAAAAGCAGAAAGTTAGATGTTATCCCTTTCTCACTCTTAAAGGTACATCTAGTGAAAAGAAAAGTTCAAAACAAATTAAATTAAAGAGAGCTTCAACCAAACTGCTTCTTTTAATGCCTAACACCTTAACGAAAAGTGTGCCTAGGCACACCAAGCAAGCGCCTAATCAAATACACCTTGTCCAAAAATATCCAAAGCACTTAATCAACTTTGTCCTATCTACTGTTAGGTAAAGGTAGTCTTCAAGAAGGTAACATAGGTTAATTCTTGTTTAAGTTTTAATGATTGTTGTAAATGTTGTATAAACGTGCAAACAATTTACCTATAAACTTCTCCTGTGATCTTTTCGAAGGGATTATCCAAGAACAACTGTTCTAAACCGAACCATATTCAACAATTACTATGCTATTTATAAAGCTATTAGTGTCTCAGAAAATGTAATATAGCTGCATTTCTCAAAATTCTATTAAATTTTAGTATAACATACTTGACTTTTGAGTTGATTATTCAATGTTTGGAGTTACATGTTATGCTTGAGGTTATTTCAATTTTCAAGCAATACAGCATAACGTTCTCCAAATTCCTGTTAGGGACACTTTAAGATGGACTATATTGGAAGCTATCAAAGTAACCTGAAATCATTATGCCTTTGTCTTTGTCTTTGATCAAGGCAAATTGGTAACCGGTATCAAATTGCTAGTAGGTTAAACTTTACACAATAGACAAACACTTAATACTTTATGCCTTTGTCCTTGATCAAGATCAAGATCAACTGCATTTGTAAGATTGGGCTGGGAGTAACTGCTATTCAGTCTGCAACCACAATCCTCATTCAATATAATGAATTTTTATATAGAATGAAGCTGATATCTGACCACATTAACATGAATTGGAATTTGTTCCCAACTTTTTATCTTTGTGATTTCATTAGTGATCCAGTTGTCAGCACACAAGATCTGCAATGCTTGTGCCATGAAAGAGTTATATTAATTATCACAATGTTAAAACCACACATTGAGGGGAAAAGACTAGGAGAAGGCTCCCCTTAAGTTAAATTCACTAAACTTGCATTTTGGGGGGGGGGGGGGGAATATAAAGTAAACGCAGTTTTCGTTTCCATTACTGAACAAAGGACTAATGTTGCAGGTATATATCTTTTTTTCATGTTGTATGATTGTCTAACTTTTTACTCTGTTACCAGACATATGCAGAAGAAAGAAATTGAATCTAGATTATCAGAACAATTGGCATCCAGAAACTAACACAACAACACTAGCATTGAAATTTAGTTCAAGCAATGAAATAACAGCTGTAAAGAAAAGCACTCCTACAGACGCCAGTGAAACCATAGTACAAGTAAAGTATAAAGCATTCCAATTTCACTGTTCAAAAATGAAGAAAATGGGCATCAATGTTTATACCTTTACAGCTCGCCAATGATCTAAACATTCCCGATGTACATATTTTGATGTTCCTTTGCACTTGCAAGGAGCAATAAAATCTCTACCTGAGGTAAACAATTGCACATTGAACTAGTTATTAGCACAATCTCCTTCAAACAACACCCTTAGCAACAAAAAATAAGTTTTCTTTTTTTCATAATTGTTAAACATTACTGTGTAGGATGACCAAAAAAAATTACTGCGAAGGAATTATTTAAAATAAAAAAAGGGAATTGAAAATAATTAAATTGCTATTTTTATCTTCTCTAAATTCGTTTAATAATCCAATCAGTTCGGTCGCCAAACGAAAAAATTGAACCCGTTATACTAGAGTGATGTACGTAGTTGAATTTTGAAGGAAAAAAAGGACCAGAATTTTTTCGAGAGGAAGGTTTAAAATATGCAAAGTGATTGTGGTTCATAGCACAATCGATGAAACCAATTTTTTAAAATTTCTTTAAAAAAAGGAAGTTAAATTTGAGGAAATAGGGTTTAAAAGTAGAACATACCGTCGGTTTCGAGGCAAATTCGACACTGAATTTGATCGGCTGGACCGGCCTCGAGGTCGATCTCGCTGGGCTCGGTGATAGGTGGGGGAGCCATGAGAGGCAATTCCTCCGATTGATCGCTCATTGTCGATTAGCAAATAAACAGAGGAAATAGCCGTTTTCGATAATAATAATTAATTAAGACTGAGTCTTAAGACCTAGAAATTTATAGAGAGAAAAAGGAGCAATCTCGAATTTCTCTCCTCTGATTCTTGAAGTTGATACTGATGTCTTTTTTATGGTTCTTCCAGCGGAATTTCAACATCAGTAATTCAGAATGTATATTTTTTCTATTATTTTACATATGAATTCTTTTCTTTTCTTAATTTTGCAAGAAAAAAGAAAGAAAACAAAGAAAAGAATTTAGAGATTTTGGATTTTTTTTTTTAGCCTTCCGGTAATAACCTTGACTTGCAAAACAATTTGTAACTTGTTTAAGGCTATACTACACAGTGGTCTTCCAATTTTCATAATTTTCATTTTGGACATTAAAAATAAAACAAATCGCAAATCAGGCACTGCCGCTTACAATTATTTTATTTCAGTCATTCATCTTTAATAAATTTTTATTTTGATCACTCGTCATTAATTCAATGTTATTTTGCAACGCCTAACTTTAAAAATTTTCATTTTGTCAATCATTTTATCAATTTTAAAAATAATTTAATTTTTCTTTTCTTATAATTAATTTTATTTTTAAGTAAAAGGAAAAACATGAGAGTTTATAGAGAATTACTTAGGTTTTAGTGGAAAATTTTGGATTTTTACAAAAAAATCATTTTATTTTTAGAATTAATTTTAATTTTTATGATAAAATGGAAAATTTGGGATTTTAAAAAAATACTTGGGCTTTTAAAATTATATTTTCAAGATTTTAGATTTAAAACATTATATGTTTGCAAACATATTTTAAAAAAATAAACATCCATGTAAAATTTTTAAAAGAACTTCAAATTGTATTTTAAAATTTCTTGTAATTTCTCCATTAACTCTAACTAATATAAGAAAATTTTAATCAACCTGAGAATTTTGAATGGTTAGTCTAATAATATAAAATATAAGGTTAATATATTATTTGTCCTAAAGTTGATTCAATTATTACTTTGATTTTTAAAGAATTTTTTGTATCAAATTAGTACTTAAAGTTTTTAATCCGTTATCAGTTTGTCCCAATCGTTAAGGACGTTAAAAAGGGGTGACATGGCACTTTGAGTGCGGACCACATCACACAACTTTATTTTCTAAAATAAATTCTAAAAAATAAGGAAATAAGAGAAAATAAGAAAAATTTCTCAAATTTTTAAAATAATTAGAAAAAATTAAAATTATATAAAACTCCTAGAAATTAAAAATATTTATTTTATTTTTACAAATACATAAAACACAAAGAAGAAAGAAAATACAAAAAAAAGGATAAACATATTCAGAAAATCTCAAAAATTTTATCAAATCAGACAAATATATGAAAAGTTATATAAAATTTATAAAATTTAAAATATATATTTTTCTATTTAAGAAATACATAAAATTTAAAAAAAGCGAAATTACAAAAGTTGTCAAAAAATTCAAAAAATCTCAAACTTTTTTTAAAATCAGAAATAAAATATGGAAAGCTTTAAAATATAAGAACGAAAATCTAAAACCATATTTTTCCTGATTTTATAAAAAAAATATGCTTCTTGTATTTTCGCACTTTTTTAACCTTGTGTATTTTAAACAAAAATATATTTTTGTTACTTGTGGAGATTTTATATAACTTTCTATATATTTTTCTGATTTGTTAAAAAATTAGATTTTTTAATATGTTTGACAATTTTTATACTTCATCTCTTTTTGTGTTTTACGTATTTTAAAACAAAAAAAATAAGTTTTAAGTTTTGGGATTTTCATATAATTCTATTTTTTTTTCTTTTTTCACAGAAAATGACAATTCTAATGATTTTTTTTTCTTTTTTACTGATTTTCCCGTTTATCCCATTTCCTTTTTTAATTCATTTTTGAAAATTAAAGGTTGATGTGGCGCGTTCTTAATGTGCCAGGGCATCCTTTTTTAACACTGTTAACGGTTAAACAAACTGATAAACCGATTGAAAACTTTATCTACCAAACTAATAAAAATATTTATTCAAGTACTAAGGTGATAATTGGGTATAACTCTGAAGGGTAAATAGCGCATTAACCCTAATATATATTGTATGATGCATGGGTTTGATTAAAAAAACAAACCTAGAAAATGGGAAAATTATTTAATCAAAAACAGATGTAGAATATAAAGTTGTATTGGAAATTCTGTTAATTGAAAATTTTGTTAGCATTAAAAATTTTAGACTAATCAAAATTTAAATAAAAAATAAAACCATTAACTCCAATGTAAAATTTAAACTAATAAGAATTTATCAATTTTGAAAAAAAAATATTTAATTCTATAATAAATTATTATAAAACCATTAACTTCCTTGCAATTTCTCCATTAACACCATTAAATATTGAAAAGTGTTGCATTGAAAAATTACTCGTTGTTAACCAATTAGATTGACAGGGGAAGAAAGTGGTGATCGGATTGATGGTTCATCGGTAGACAATGTGGAGAGCTACTATAGATGGATAGTTTCTGAGAGTGTGGTTAGGAAGAAGTAGTGTCCGAAAGAAGTGTCTTCTAAACTATTACATAGGCCCTTTTATAGTGGGATACAAGATTATCTACTTCTTTAAAGACTACTGACATTGAGATTTGATGTAACGTCCTAGGATATGACATTTTAGAACAATTGGGTAATCAATGGTTCTGAACTTCCCATGTGCATCTCATGTATGTTCAACGGAGGTGTGGTGTTGTGTGAGGTTCGCCAGGCTCAAGTTCGTCTGTGGTAATGAGTAGAAAGTACACTAGCTTAGTCAAGTTCGCTAGATACACATGGTTCGCTAAAGGGTTAGCTCCGCTAGAGGACATATGTTAGCTCCGCTAGAGGACATATGTTAGGGTCTGTGGTAAGGTATAATAATTACCCCTAGACAAGGGAAGGTTATACAGTAACCTTTCGTGAGTCTATTGAGAGGTTTGCAAAATGGTGTTCAAACTTGCATAGTTGAATTAAAATTCACATACTTTTCGCGTATCCTTCTCATGTATGTATGTGTATTTTTATACATTTTCGATGAGATTAGAAAGAATTATTATTATTCATCTACATGTTTTATTGTGGTTGGGTAATTTATATTGTTTACGGGAATAGTGCGCGAGTGGGCGTGTGGTAACTTGCTCAGTAAGTTCATAGTAACTAAAGATTTTTAAATTTTTTTAATATATTGGAGATTGGGCTTATTTTTTTAGAACTTCTTTCTACCATTTGCATTTTCTTCTTCAGTTTCCCTTGTTGTCTAAAAACCTTTACGATTTGTGGAAGAATGCCTATTATTTTGACCAAAATTTATTTTGGCTTTTCTTCTCCTAGTTAAACTCTATTTTTAGTTTCCCACATAAACTCTAATTAACCTAAAGTTGTTGTTGTCATATATGCTACGAAGTTCAACCTATGAATAGGCCTTAGTTACTCTAGGTTTTACTCAACAAAAATGATTTAGATTGAGAGAATTTTTTTCTTTGCTTCAAAGGGTTTTTCTTGTGAGGCTTTGGGTTTTCTCTTTTAATTCTCCCCATCTTTTGTACTCTCATTTATTATAGTGAAATCTCCTTTTACCCATGGTTTTTTATCCTCTTTTGAGGAGGTTTTCCACATAAAATTTGCGTGTTCAATTTTTTCGATTCTTATTTTATTCACTTTATTCATTGCTTAGCCGTGTTTATCCCCCACAAACTTGTATCAAAACTAGTTCGATTTCTGCAGTCAACCCGTTCAGAGATGGTAGCATCAAGGTTCAATATTGAGTAGTTCGACGGAATTGTAAATTTCAATTTGTGGCAGGTTCAGATGATGACAATTGGTTCAGAATGGTCTGAATAAAGTCATTATAGGAAAGAAGCCCGTAGATATGGATCAGTCAAAATGGGAAGAGCTCAATGAAAAGGCTCTATCCACTATTCAATTATGTTTCATAAATAATGCGTTACAAGAGGTTCTAAAGGAGAAAATAATGTCTAAGTTACGTCTAAGTTATGCAAGAAACTAGAAGCATTATATATGAAGAAAACTCTAACCAACATGTTAGTATTAAAACAACGCATTTACACGTTCAGTATTAAAATAACGCCTTTACACGTTCAGAATGGTTGAAGGTGAATCCATTAGAACTCATGTTAGTGAGTTTGTTACCCTTCTTAATGACTTAAAGAATCTCGAAGCAGAGATTAGTGACGAGAATCAAGTTATCTTGTTGTTATGCTTTTTGCCCTCTTTTTATAAAACTTTCATGGAAACTCTGATTTATGAGAGAGATAATCTCTTATTCGAGGATGTGAAAGGGAATCTTCTGAGAAAGGATAAACTCGACAACGAATTAGGCCAAAATAAAAAATCAGATGGGCAAGCCTTAGTTCTAGTTGCAAGAGACAAACAATAAACTAGAAAGATAGACCGAAACAGGTCTAAAGTAAGGTCCAAGTCCAGAAATTGTGACAAATATTGTGGCTATTGTAAAAAGGTGGGCCATGTTAAGGCAGAATGTTGGAAACTTCAAAATAAAATCAAAAGGGATGCTGAAAGCGATGAGAAAGATAAGCAAAAAGCCAAAGTTGCTGATGCTAGTATAGTCAATGACAAAGGTGATGATTTCTTGTTGGTGTTAACAAGCAAAAGCTCTTATCTTACTTTCAAATGGATCTTAGATTCAAGGTGCTCCTATCACATGTGTCCCAATAGGGCTGGTTCTCTATGTACAGTTCAGTTGAAGGTGGAGTTGTGCTGATGGGAAATAACTCTCCATGTAAAATATCCAGAATCAGAATAGTACAAATTAGGATGCACGATAGAATTATTCGGACACTTTCAGATGTCAAGTATTTTCCTGATTTAAAGAAAAATTTTATCTCATTGGGAATTTTGGATTTTAACAATTGCAGGATAGTCATTAAGTCAAATAGCTTAAATGTTTTTCATAAGGCTCCTATTGTGATGAGAGGACAGAAAAAGGGCAGCCTTTACGTTCTGCAAGGGTCAAAGGTTACTGGTGTGGCCACAATTACCGAAGAAAAATTGAAAAATAACCTATACGACATGACATGACTCTTTCTCCACATATCCTGACCCAACCAAACTTTGGTACATGTGGCTGGGTCATATGAGTGAGAAAGATATGACAGTCTTGTGCAATAGATGTTTTCTCAAAGACACTAGAGTTGGTAAGTTTGGTTTCTACGAGCATTGTGTTTTTGGGAAAAAAAACTTGAGTTAGTTTTTGATTCAACAGTGCACAAAAAAAAGGGACTCTAAATTATATTCATTTTGATTTATAGGGCCCATCTTCTAACATCTCAAAAGGAGGTAATAAATATTTCTTAACTTTTATTGAAGATCACTCCAAAAAAGTTTGGGTTTATTTCTTGAAACAGAAAGTGAAGTCTTCGGAATCTTCAAATAGTGGAAGACACTGTTAGAAAAACAAACCAGAAAATATGTGAAGTGATTGAAAATGAATAATGGTCTTGAGTTCTATTTGTCAGAGTTTAATGATTTCTGCAAACGGAAAGGAATTAAAAGACATCGAATCGTTTTTGGAACTCCGCAGCAGAATAAAGTTGCGGAAAGAATGAACAGAACCTTGTTAGAAAAGGCTTAATACATCCTTTCTAATACAGATTTAGGAAAGGAATTTTGGGCTGAAGTCGTAAACCTGGCAAGTTATTTAATAAATCGATCTCCTTATTGAGCATTGAACGGTAAAGTTCTAAAGGAGATATAGTCAGGTAATCCTTCCAATTATTCTAATCTTAGATATTTTGGTTGTCCTGCTTATGCTAAAGTTAGCCAAGGAAAGCTCGAACCAAGGGTCATTGAATGCATCTTTCTGGGATACTCTACTGGTACAAAAGGTTTTAAGTTGTGGTGTTTGAAATTTGACAAAATAATTGTTAGCAAAGATGTTACATTTGATAAATATACCATGTTTCGATTAGAAAATGTGACTTTTACTTTTAAAGACACAACAAATCAGAGTGTCTTGAGCAAGATAGAGTCAAAAGTTGAAACAGAGGGTGACGTAACGAAGAGAAAATGCCTAACGAAAAGTCTCACAAGTTTGAAGCTATTTCGAATCTGTTTAGGGTTCCATCCAACCATCTAGTACCCTCACCATCTCGGTTAACTAATTATAAGTTGGCTCGTGATAGGAAACGACGAGAAATTCGACCACCACAAAATATTTTGAAGGATACCTATTGGGTTATGCTCTAAGTATTGGCGAGAGCATTGATTCAATCGGTCCTTTGTGTTATTATGAGGTAATTCAAGCTTCTGATTCTAGCAAATGGCTCATTGCAATGGAACAAGAGATGAAATTACTTCAAAAGAATGAGACTTAGAGGCTAGTTAAACCACTCATCGATAAAAGAATCGTTGGATACAAGTAGGTGTTTACAAAGACGGAAGGTTCTAGTCCTAATGACACTAGATACAATGCAAGACTAATTGTAAAGGGCTATATTCAAGTGGATGAAGTTGATTTTCATGATGTGAAACATACGTCCATTCGGGCACTTTTGGCTCTTGTTGCATCAAATAATCTTAAGTTAGAGCAATTAGATGTAAAGATTACTTTCCTTCATGGTGATCTTGAGAAGGAAATTTACATGTAACAACCGAAAGGCTTCAAATTTGAAGGTAAATAAGATTATGTTTATCTTTTACAAAAAGTCTTTGTATGGTTTGAAGTAGTCTCCTCGACAGTGGTATAAAAAGTTTGACTCCTTCATGTTGAGTATTGGTTTTTCTCGAAGTAAGTATGACAGTTATGTTTATCTACAATGTCATGATGATGATTATTTTATATAGTTGCTACTTTTTGTTGATTATATGTTAATTGTGGCTAAGAATCCATCTGATATTGATTGTTTTAAAACCATGCTTAACTCTAAGTTCGAGATGAAGGATTTAGGTGCAGTAAAGAAAATTTTAGGGATGAAAATTTTGAGAGATAGACATTCCAAGAAATTGTTTTCATCGCAACAAAGGTACACCAAGAAGATTCTTGAGCGACTTGAGATACAAGATGCAAAATTGTTAAGTACTCATTTAGTTGCACACATTAAACTCTCAATTTCAGATTCCCAACGGAATGAAGAAGATGAAAAGTACATGTCAAAAGTTCCATATTCAAGTACAGTTGGAAGTTTGATGTATGCAATGGTATGCACTCGTCTCGATATTTCACATGTTGTTAGTGTTGTTAGCCGATACATGGGAAATCTTGGTAAGTTACACTACCATGCAGTTAAGTAGATTTTTAGATATTTACATGGTACTTTTAACATGTGCTTAGAGTTTGGAAGAACTCAAAAGGGTTTAGTCGGATATGTGGTTTTGCTTATGCAAGAGACTTAGATCAAAGAAGGTCTCTCACAGGTTACCTATTTGCTTTTGGAAATTGTGCTATTAGCTTGGAAGCGACACTTCAAGCTATAGTGGCTGTGTTGATTACTGAAGCAGAATATATGACAATTACAGAAGCTGTAAAATAAGCAATTTGGTTATGGGGCCTGTTCAGTGAATTAATAAGTGAAAAGGGGGCAACTATCGTATATTGTGATAGTCAAAGTGCCATACATCTTACCAAAGATCAAATGCATCACGAGAGAATGACGCACATAGACATTCGTTATCATTTTGCTCGAGAGGTGATCATTCAATAGGATATTAAGAATTTTAAAATTGGTAAACAACACAATTCAATTAACATGTTGACAAAAAGCCTTCAAGTTTCAAAGTTTGAGCATTGCTTGGACTTGGTAAGTATTTGACGAAAAATCAATTAAGCCCATAACAGGGCTCAGTAAGGGAGTTGGTCCAAATACGAGTCAAGGTGGAGATTTGTGGAAGAATGCCTCTTATTTTGACCAAAATTTATTTTGGCTTTTCTTCTCCTAGTTAAATTCTATTTTTAGTTCCCCACTTAAAATCTAATTAACCTAGAGTTGTTGTAGTCATATATGCTATGAATTTCAGCTATAAATAGGCCTTAGTTACCCTAGATTTTACACAACAAAAAATTATTTAGATTGAGAGAATTTTTTTCTTTGTTTCAAAGGGTTTTTTCTTATTAGGCTTCGGGTTTTTTCTTTTAATTCTCTCTATCTTTTTTACTCTTATTTATTATAGTGAAATCTTCTTTTGTCCGTGGCTTTTTATCCTCCCTTAATGAGTTTTTCCATGTAAAATTTGCGTGTTCAATCTTTTCAATTATTATTTTATTCACTTTATTCGTTGCTTAACAAGGTTTATCCCCCCCCCACAATTTTTATTGATCTTCATTGTTGTTTGGCTACTTTATTTACTTGGTCTTGCTTCTCTATAGTAAGGAGTTTTGAAGAATTATAATGTTGGGCTTTGTAGTTGTCACTAATGGGTTTTGATTTCCTTCAATTTCTGTATATTTTGACTTATTTCTATTCAGATTCCTTTGGTTATTTTCTGGGAAAATATGGCACCTAAAAGAATATGGATGTACTTATAGAACGTGAAGAGTTTGAATGCTTGACCATTGTAAAGGAAATATGGAAGTTATTATAATTTGGGGGATTTACTTGTTTCGATAATTTCAAGTTTAAGTTTAACATTGTGAGAGGAAAACATCGATTGAGTGAGATGTATATGAAGAAAGGTGAAAGTAGTTGGGTTTTTTTTTTTTGTTACCTTTATATGTATTTGAGGCAGGTTTCCATTTACGTTTAGACTAATTTTTTGTTGAGAATTTGAACTTGTAAGGAGTTGCTCTTGGACAAATAGTGGGAACCTCCTAATGGATTCTGATGGCTTATTTTTTAGAGCTCTATTTATATGGGAAAGAAGAGTCTATTAATGTTTTTAGGAAAGTGTACATTTTATCTCCTACTAATGAATCTCGCCCAAAAATTGTTTCCTGATGTTTGCTACTCGAAAGGTTGGTAGAGCTATTATGGACAATTTAAAGAGTAAATGCATTCAGTAAGGGAAAAATATATAAAAGTTGAACAAGTATGTGCTGGTGAGTTTCCTTTTCCCTTTACTAGGTGCAAACCTAGTAGCAAGCGAAGTACATAGAATCGTACCTTAGTAACGAACATAGAGAAATTGCAATTTAAGAGATTGCATGAAAGTCTACTGATAATATATGAAAGGGTAAACAACTTGCATAATGTATGTTGTGTTGGAAAAAAAATCCAGTTTGAAAACGATTTTCTTACACAGCGAAAAATTAAAATTTTGAAAACTGACCCAATTTGTGATATTTATAGTATGAGGGAGAATTTGATTGAGTTGAGTGGAATCGAGTCAAAAAATTTTAAGTTAGTTAAGTTGACGAATCCTATTTTAGTAACTAAACTCAATTTGAAATTTTTTCGAATAGAATCAAAAAATTTTGAGTCAAGTCAAGTCGAGTTAAGAATCCTATTATTTATACACAATGTTGCATTTACATGGACTGATTTTTTAACTAGTAGACGAAGTACAAGATTATTTAACTATATAAGTATGGTTGATAGGTAAACATTTATCAAAAGCGACATAGTTTTACCTTTTAACATAATGGTTTTGACTTTTAACATTAGAAAAGGTAAACATTTATCAAAACGACATAGTTTTACCTTTTAACATAATGGTTTTGACTTTTAACATTAGAAAAGGTAAACATTTATCAAAATTACTTAGTTTTACCATTTCTTCTTCGGATGTTCGGATAACTTGAATTGTGTAATTCATATTCGAGTTAAACTTAAAATGTTGATTATTTAAATATGAGTTTATCTGAATAACTCAATTAAATCGAACTATTTAATTCAAAATTTGAAATTTTTATCGAGTTTTTTAAATTGAATCGGATTTTTCTCACCCCAATTTCTAAGAAAAAACCTTGAACCGAAATCATACCTTTGTTTTGTTGGGAACAAATTGCAAAGGAAGAAATCTGGGTTCAGAACACGAATTCTCCAACTTGGCATCTGGTACGCATCTTTACCCAAGCTCTCATTAATGGAAGACCTCTTTTCTCTGCTATCAATCCCTGCTTTTATTTTATACTTGGGTCCTCCCCTAGGGTAAAAGACATCAGCCAATGATTGCTTTTTCCCTAATTTTGAGGTGGATATTTTCCATTATACGTGCATGTGGGGGGGGGAGGAGGCCAACTGTTGGGTATTTGTAATTTTATTCCTCAGCATTGCCATGGCAATATCTCACAATGCCTCCACAAATCTCCATCCTTTGCTATCTTTCTTCCTCAAACCTATCATTCAACCACCACAAAGCCTTTCCACCAAGAATTAAAAGTACAGATGCACTAAAGTAATCACCATCCCAAGTTTTTACATGCAATGCTCGATTAACTAAAAATAATCATCAAATTACTTAAAATGAAACTAATTTTACTTAAGTACAAGCAGTTAACTAAGTTTAAAATTATGAATTATAACTCTTTTTAAGAGTTACCACACCCTCAAACCTGAATCATTTCATGCCCTCAAGCAAATATATATCAATTCATGAATGCAAAATTTGCAATTGCACATAACTACCTTGTATTGCCAGTTCATTCAAAGAACAATTTATACATCAATTTTTAGCAATCTTCTGTTTTTAAAAACTTGTTCAAGTTTCAAAGGTTTTTTTTAGAAAATGTAGTACAAAGAATCTCACCCTAAAAACAAAATTCCTAAGATTTCATGTGTGCATTTTGGCTATAGCTAGTATCTCTTAATTTACTTAGCTCGTCTTTTATCTAAACTTAGTTTTTTTTGTTTTTTGTAGTAATAGGGGCTCAGCTCGTCACACAATTCTTTGACTCAACAATCATGTCACTATTTGAATGGAATTCACTCATGAAGCTAAGGCTTTTAACTTAGAAGATGGATGGAGCAAACAACTACCTCCTTAGCTACTCAACCTGTTACTATAGTGGAGTGCCCCTAATTGTCCTGTTTCTTTATACCACACTCTTGCTTAAGCTCACTTTTCTAGCCAACAGAACGATGGATCAAACAAAGTGTTGTTGACCTATTTGGCAATTCTAAGCATTGGAGTGTCTACTTGTAATTCTTTAAGTAATGCTTTGGTAATTTTATTGAGTTTAGCTTCAAGAATCTCTAAATTCATTAAAAGAAACTCGCTATAGTCCAATTTTAATTGAGGTTAGGATATCTCATTTTTAGGATTCAATTCTCAAGCAACCTAACCTAAAATAAATCCACCTAAACCACTGTCACATGTTCAAGGTTTATTAAAGAATTAAGCTCATCATCGAGCATCACAAGTAAAAATTGTACTCATCATAGTCTAACCAGTTCTTGGCAATTAAGTGGAAAAACAATTTTTTTTATATTAAAATGCCTATACTAAAATGAACATGCTTACTAAATACATGATGTATCCTAAGTGCTCGATACACCCCTAAACCTAAGAGATGCATTATCCCCAATGCATGAACATCTATGTAACATGAATGCATGAATATATATATATATACAGAAAATGTCAGAAAAAAATGAATGCATGAATATAGAAGGGGAAGAGAACTCCCCTAACTTGGATGTTGGTGATTGTTTCTTCATTGTCTGCAGGTGGATTTGTGTGCATTGTGCTTACAATAAAACTTCCTTTTCATTGAATAGAGTGGCACATCCTCCCCTTCTTTATCAGACTCAGTGATCTCATTGATGATGTAATCAATTTCATAGTCTTGGGCAGTCATGGCTTTAGGTGGTGTGGGTGGAATAGTTTTTTTGCCATTCTCGGTGGCTTTAGCGGCAGGTGTGGGTTCATTTTGCTCATATTTGTCACTCTCAATATTAAGAGATTTTGTTTCCTCAAGCTCCTCCTCAGCTACTTTCACTGTGTCAGGATTAGATCTCATGTTCGCCGATTTGGCCTTGCCAGAGTGGATTTCAACTGGTTCCTCCTCAGCCTTGGAAAATGGTAGCAAAGCTTTAGGGAAATCAATGAAGTTAGGCATAGGCTTGGTGAAGTTCTTTTGCAAGGACCGTTTTAGAGCCACATCTCTGTCCCTCACATAGGACTAGTAGCATGCTTGTTGTTCCTAGACCTTCGTCATCTCTTCAACAAGTTAAAATTACTGAATCTCAAACAGGGACATTCTCTGCTCTAGTTGCTATAATGATTACAACACTTGTTTTTCGAAGGAGCTCTGAGATGGTGAGGCTTCTATTGTGGGAAAGTACTTGGTAGAGGAGGTGGGTGCCTTACTATGCTGAGGTTGTTTTATTGTGTCCGCTCGGATTTTGGAAAATATAGCCATGGACATTACTCCCTTATTTGGTGTGATATCCTCATTGGAATTTAATGGTACTTGAGTTGTTCTACAAAGAGTAGTGATGAGGGAAGGGAACTTGAGGCTGCCAACATTCTTCATGGAAAATGACCCGACTAATTTTGATTTTTTGACCCATAATGATTGAATGCAACAATAGCATTCATTCCTTTGATACTCTAGTGTTGTGGGTGGATGGCATTAGTCGACTTTTGAGGAAGTGGCAACAATTTTTACCTATAGGCTTTAGGGAAGCCCTCTCGATAGTATGACATTCTTGGCTAAAGATGGTCCATTGAGTGCCTGCAACACACAAATCTTTTAATACCTGATTTAAGCCATTAGCAGTGATGGTTTTGGTGAATGGAGTATGTTTGTCTTGGACATCAATTAACCCAAATTGGGCATTAATGCGTTCTTCATCAAATAGGACTAATGTTCCACGAACATAGATAAAAGGATTGTTAAGAGAAGTGATGTGCACATAGAACCCGTGAACGACTTTCCCTAAAACATCATTCGGATGTAAGCAAAAAAATTCCTATCCATGCTTCTCAACAATGGAGGAAAATGACTCATCATATCCCATATAAGGCTAATCTTTGCACAGAAAACCTTGTTCGAAGCAAAATGGTCGCTTGGAGATGTTGTTGTACTCCACAGCAACAACATTGTTGAAGAAGGTTTTAGGTTGGGTAACACCTACTTGTGAAGATTCAACACCTTTGGAAGTGGTTTTTACTCTTGCAATTGAAGAATGTTGACAAATCCTTAAGAATGTGCTCTAGGTTAGTGGAAACACGAAAATATACACACTTTTTCATGCCTTTTTTAACTCAAATTCATGCAGTTTCGGTAAAATTCTTGTCAAAATATATATAATTATTTTGAACTTAAATTATTAACATGTATAATTTTAATTAATTTTATAATTAATTTTTATTAATTTTGAAAATTTTCGACAGATTTGCGCAAAGGGCGGAAAACAGCTCGACAGATACTGCTAGAAGCACAAAACTGAGAAGCAATTTTGAAGCATCAAGGCGAACTAATTTTTTAGCCTGAGACGGTCCAAATTATGTGTATTAATTTTAATCCAATTTAATTTGGGTTAAATAAATTATTGTTAATTAATTATGAAAAGGGGCCTAGTTGAGGTGAACCGAGAAAACCGATCCAACCGAGCATTGGGTAGCCCAAAACCGTCCTACATGCTGACCCAATCAATTTGTTTGGCTGATTATTTGGCTTGCAAAATAGCCCTTGAAGACAGTTTCAAATTGCATTCAAACCCCTCTACTATTTATGTCTTTCTAGATTTGCCTCGACCTTAAAATAACAAGTTTGAAACCTTCAAACATGCCACATGTGTGGTCGGCCATGGGGGGACCCTATGGCTACATATTTTTTTTCTAATTTTAGCAGCCATCTCAACCTATAAATACCCCCTTTTTTGCTCACTTCAAACACATCTCAACCCTTTCATTTCTTCACTTCTCTCTCACTTTTCTCTCTTCACTCCCTTCTATTGTTCTTCACTTTCTTCCCCTATTCCTTTGTCGATTTCACCTCTTGAAAAAGAGTCCTTCAACCACCATTTGGAGTAGCATTCATGATATGAGTCACAAAGGCCTTAGATGCGTATACGAAGGAAAAAGAAAATCAAGATTCACTTTCTTATTTTCAAGAAAATCAAGAAACCGAATCTTGGTCCAATTTTCCTGTTTTGAGCGATTTCAAGAATCAAGAAAATCAAGATTTCAAATCTTGGAAATCTTGGTCCAATAAACCGAATCTTGCAACTAAGGCACATTGGATCTCAGTTATGAGCATTAACAAGCCAATTTTGGGAGAGAACGGATTACAAGCCCAAGTTCTTGAAGACACGGCCCAATAAGATGTTCCAAGCCCAATCCTGAAATTTAAATCAGACTTAGTTGAAATCAGGCCAATTTGTCAAAGTGGCCCAATTTGTAAAATTTTAATTTTTTAAATACCTATTTTTAATTTTTAGACTTTATAAATAAATTTCTATGTAAAAATTCAGCCCAAAGAGGCCCATTAAAGGCCTTGGACAAAATTCCCTTGAAAGTAAAAAAAAAAAATAGGTTTTTTTTAGTTTTCCTATTAGGACTAGGAAAATAGTTAGAAGGCCTATTGATGGCTTGGCCAGCCACCCTTATACACATTACAATTACATTGAAAATTTCAGATTTACTTTGAGTGAAAATTCTCTTTGAGTTCTTCAAGAATTTTCTCTTGAGTTTTCTTTAGAAGTAGTTTTAACAATCTTTTTGATTGTGGGAGCCATCTTCAGCCTTCTTCTTGCCATTGTTCTTCATTGGAGGGGAGATTAGAGCCGTTTGAAGGGAGTTGTGAAGTCTTTATCGATTTCAAGGCTTCTTAGGACTTTTCTTTATTCTTTTGTTGTTCATTCTGCCTTGTGTCGATTGTTTATCTTGATTTAATTGATCTTCTTGTTGTGTTTTCAGTCCCTTCCATTTTAAAGAAATCGATTGACACTCCTCTCTTGGCAGTAAAGAAGAACGAACAACAAAAGAATAAAGAAAAGTCCTAAGAAGCCTTGAAATCGATAAAGACTTTACAACTCCCTTCAAACGGCTCTAATCTCCCTTCCAATGAAGAACAATGGCAAGAAGAAGGCTGAAGATGACTTCCACAATAAAAAAACATTGTTAAAACTACTTCTAAAGAAAACTCAAGAGAAAATTCTTGAAGAACTCAAAGAGAATTTTCACTCAAAGCAAATCTAAAATTTTCAATGTCATTGTAATGTGTATAAGGGTGGCTGGCCAAGCCATACATATAGGCCTTCTAACTATTTTCCTAGTCCTAATAGGAAAACTAAAAAAAAAAACCTAATTTTTTTTACTTTCAAGGGAATTTCGTCCAAGGCCTTTAATGGGCCTCTTTGGGCTGAATTTTTACATAGAAATTTATTTATAAAGTCTAAAAATTAAAACTAAGTATTTAAAGAATTAAAATTTTACAAATTGGGCCATTTTGACAATTTGGCCTGATTTTCAACCAAGTCTGATTTAAATTTCAGGATTGGGCTTGGAACATCTTTTTGGGCCGTGTCTTCAAGAACTTGGGCTTGTAATCCGTTCTCTCCCAAAATTGACTTGTTAATGTTCGTAACTGAGATCCAATGCACCTTAGTTGCAAGATTCTGTTTCTTGGACCAAGATTTCCAAGATTTGAAATCTTGATTTTCTTGATTCTTGAAATCGCTCAAAACAGCAAAATTGGACCAAGATTCGGTTTCTTGATTTTCTTGAAAACAAGAAAGTGAACCTTGATTCTCTTTTTCCTTCGCATATGCATCTAAGGCCTTTGTGACTCGTATCAATTCAATTGTTCCTAGAAGCTTCAGTTCAACAAGAACAAGTGGAGAAGGAGGAGAGGAGCAAACTAGTCAAGCCTCGGAGAAACACTGGGTTTGATTCATGTTCCTTATCCTTTTAATTTTATTTTTGTTGTTATGAGCATGTGTATGAATAGTTGTGATGTTTATATGTTTAATTTAATTAATATGGCTTAAATTTAATTCGTGTTAGGTTGATTGCATTTCATCTACTTGAGTTATTAAAATTGTGTTTGTGTTGTTATAGGCCTCGGTAAGATGTTAGATGAAGTAAAACCATGACTATGTTATTCTTGCATTAAAATTGTAAGGTAACTAATGAATTAATTATTTTAACGGATTAGAATTGTAATTAATTGACGCAATACTTAATCAGTGCATGTTTAATTATCAAAGGTAGCTGAGGGTTAAATTAGCAACAGTATCTAACGATATATTAGCCTTGCATAACTGTCAAGATTGTTGTGATTAAACTGTTTCAAGGTAGAAATACATTATTACCTCATGTAATCTTTTATGTGCTTATGAGATTGAATTAATTGTTCGAATTGGCATAGAGATATGTACAAGAGATTATTTGAATTTCATAAGTATGTATGTGCATTAACACATTTGCTTATTAAAATTTGTTTAATCAGTTGAATTGATGTAGAGATATAGTCAAGAGATAAATGGATTTTGATAGGTAAGTATGTGCATAACTTAGCAAATTACCGAGTTGCCGTGAATTTATTCGTAACAACATGAACATGAGTTTAATAATTCTAAGTTAAGAAATGTAATTAATCTAACACAACTATGTCATCTTGATTGAAATCATCTTTTGAAATCGTGCATTGGAACTTTTATTTTATTTTTGTTTATTTTACTTAGTTTAAATCCTAGTTTTTAATCAACTCTTCAAATCAAAATATTTTTCTTCACCAAAGTGTTTTTAAAATTGCATTCATAAATAATTCTTGTCACAGTCCCTGTGGGTATAATAACTCGACATTTACTTGTCACTTTATTACTTATTGCAATTGTGTACACTTGCACATTTTCGTCATTCCAAGTTTTTTTTGTTGTCGGGGACTGTTTCAAAAAGTCATTATTTGTGAATTTGTGAATTTTGCATTTTTGTTTATTTTTCTATTCAATTTTAACTTATTTAATTTTTATGTGTTTATTTCAAGTGTTTGTGAGTATTGACCGAATTATCGATTTACTCCTCGTAGACCCTAAGATAGAAAGAACTTTTCGACAGCAGAGAAGACAAGCAAGTCAAAGAAGGTCTTAAGGATGAACTTCGAAAATCCAAATCAAGGAAACAGAGCAAACCCTGCTCAAAATCCTATCCTTATCGCTAATAATAAGGATAGAACTCTAATACAATATGCCATACCAGTGTTTCATGATCTTAATCTGGGTATTAGGAGACCCGAAATTGAGGCACAATAGTTTGAGCTGAAGCCACTCATGTTCCAGATGCTTCAGACAGTTGGCCAATTCAGTGGAATGCCTACCGAATATCCTCACCTGCACTTACGACTGTTCATGGAGGTGAAGGATTCTTTCAAGTTAGCCGGAGTACCCGAAGATGCACTACAATTGAAGTTGTTCCAATATTTGCTAAGGGGTAGAGCTCGAGCCTGGTTGAACTCATTGCCACCAAATTCAATTTCCACATGGCAAGATTTAGTAGAAAGATTCCTCATGAAGTACTTTCCACCTAGCAAGAATGCTAAGTTAAGGAACGATATCATTTCTTTCCAACAAATGGATGATGAGTCCTTGTATGAGGTATCAGAAAGATACAAAGAATTATTACAAAAGTGCCCTCATCACGGAATCCCACATTGCATCCAACTTGAGACATTTTCTAATGGTCTCAATGCTCACACGAGGATGGTAGTGGATGCTTCTGCTAATGGTGCTCTCTTTTCTAAGTCTTGCAATGAGGCTTATGAAATTATTGAAAGGATTGTCAGCAACAATTATCAATGGCCAACCAATCGAGTAGCGTTAGGAAGTCGAGTCACTAGAATGCATGAAGTAGACGCTCTCACTTTGCTCACATCTCAGGCATGCTCAATTTCCTCAATGCTTAAAAATTTTACCACTAATGGGTTTAATAGTTTTGCAGCATAACCACTGAATCAATTTGAAAATGTAGCCTGTGTCTATGTGGAGAAGGACATTTGTTTGAAAAATGTCCATTGAACCCAGAATCCGTGTATTACATGGGTAACCAGAACCAAAACTGAGGAAGGCAAGGACTACATTCCAATTTTTATAACCCATCGTGGCGAAACCGCCGTTATTTTTCCTAAAGTAACCAAGGGGCTAGATCTAGTAACACATATGCCTAACCTAGACCGACCCAGCCACCTATTTTTACCCAACAAGTTCAGAAACAACCTCAAGTTGAACCATCCAATGGCTTAGAAAACATTTTGAAGACATAAATAACCAAGAATGATGCCTTAATCCAAAGCTAAGCAGCTACTTTGAAAAACCTAGAAAACCAAATGGGCCAGCTTGCAACTGAACTTAGAAATCGACCACAAGGTGCTTTACCTAGTGATACGGAGAATTTGATGAATCAAGGGAAGGAGCATTGTAAAGTATTGACATTGAGGAGCGGAAAGACATTAGAGCCCAACACAGTTGAAGTTGAAGAGGAGCCAGTTGAGGCTCAAGACTCAGAGGAAGTTCAACAAAGTGTTGAAATTTCAGTTTCACCAGAACCAAAATCTGCAAAAACTGATAAGGTAATTTCTAAACCAATCAATTTTGATAAACTAACAACTTTGTTCAATGCAGTTAGAATTACCACAGAATATGAATCTACCAATTCCAGTAGCGAAGCCTCCACCACCCTAGCCTCAAAGACTTTAGAAGCAGAAGCACGAAGTTCAATTCAAGAAGTTCCTAGACGTACTCAAGCAACTTCATATCAACATCCTGTTGGTTGAAGCACTTGAACAAATGCCGAACTACGTCAAATTCATGAAGGATATCCTGTCAAAAAATGAAGACTTGGAGAATTTGAGATGGTAGCCCTGACAAAGGAATGCAATGCATATCTTCAAGACAAACTACCCCTAAAGTTGAAGGATTCTGGATGTTTTACCATACCTTGCAACATTGGAGCAAGATATTGTGGTAAGGCACTATGTGATTTGGGTGCGAGTATTAACTTAATGCCTATGTCAATAGTTAGGAAATTTGGGATAGGTGAAGTTAGACCTATTACAGTTATACTTCAATTAGCATATCGATCCTTAGTACATCCAAAAGGAAAAATCAAGGACGTATTAGTACGTGTAGACAAATTTATTTTTCCTGCTGACTATGTTATTCTAGACTTTGAAGCAGAAAAGAAGTGTCAATCATCCTAGGAAGGCCTTTCCTAGCAATTGAAATGACCCTTATTCATGTGCAGAAGGGCGAGCCTACTATGTGTGTTCAGGACGATCATGAAACATTTAATGTTTTTAAGTCTATGCGATTTCTTGACACAATTGATGATTGTTCTGCAGTGTCCGATTTAGAGGAATTAATCACGGACAAGGAACTCAACTATGTTGAGGACACATTGGAACAAATTTTGACATCAGACCCTCCAAGTGATGAAGAGGAGGATGAACACTTAGCTTTGCTATAAGCTAATCAAAGAGGATTTAATCCGCAATCTCGCTTTGAATCTTTAGAGTTAGAGAATAGGGATTATACCTAACCAAAAGCGTCAATCGAGGAGCCACTTAAATTAGAACTGAAGGTACTTCCTTCACATTTAAAATATGTTTATTTAGGTAACGCTTCTACTTGACCTGTGATTGTTTCAGCGGAATTAACTGTTGAGCAAGAAGAGAAACTCATCCTAGTATTGAAGCAATTCAAGAAGGCTATCGGATGGACCATAGCCGATATTCGCGACATTAGTTTGCCTGTATGCATGCACAAGATCATCCTGAAGATGGCGAAAAAGGGACGATTGATGGACAACAAAGACTAAACCCCATCATGAAGGACATGGTAAAGAAAGAAATCATCAAGTGGTTAGATGCGACTATAATTTACCCCATCTTAGATAGTTCGTGGGTAAGTCCGTTTTAGTGAGTGCCAAAGAAAGGAGGTATTATAGTAATTCAAAATGAGAATAACGAGTTGATATCGACTAGAACGGTTACAGGATGGAGAATTTGCATCGATTATCGGAAGCTGGACAAGGTGACTAGGAAAGATCACTTTCCGTTGTCGTTTTTGGACCAGATGCTGGATAGACTCGCAAGGCGAGACTATTACGATTTTCTCGATGGATACTCGGGGTATAATCAGATTATAGTAGCACCAGATGATCAACACAAAACAACATTCACCTGTTCGTACGGTACATTTGCATTTAGATGTATGCCATTTGGTTTATGTATTGCACCTGCTACATTTCAAAGATGTATGATGTTTATTTTTACTGATGTAGTGGAGAAATACTTGGAAGTCTTTATGGATGACTTTCAGTATTCAAAGATACATATGATGATTGCCTAGCCAATCTAGCCAAGGTACTAAGGTGATACGAAGAAACAACGCTCGTACTTTACTGGGAATAGTATCATTTCATGGTACGAGAAGGTATTGTTCTAGGGCATCAGAAAACGATACATGGAATCGAGGTAGATAAAGAAAAGGTAGATGTTATTAAGAAACTCCTACCTCTAATATCTGTAAAGAGTGTTAGGAGCATTTTGGGCCACACCGGTTTCTATCAAACATTTATCAAGGACTTCTCCAAAATTGCTAAACCCTTATGCAAATTATTGGAGAAGGACATGACGTTTAAATTTGATGAGGAGTGCTTAAGAGCTTTCAAAGATTTGAAGAGTTAGTTAGTTTCGGCACCTATAATTGTCACACCAGACTGGATTTGCCATTTGAATTGATGTGTGATGCAAGTGACTTCGTGACAGGAGCTGTCATGGGCTAGCGAAGGAACAAAGTTTTTCATCCCATCTGCTACGCAAGTTGGACTCTGACAGGAACCCAACTGAATTATATGGTAACAGCGAAAAAGTTACTTGCTATTGTGTTTGCTTTCAACAAGTTTCGATCCTATCTTATATGTACCAAAGTGACTATCTATATGAACCATTCGACAATTAAGTATTTACTTTCCAAGAAAGATGCTAAGCCAAGACTGATCCGATGCGTACTTCTACTTCAAGAGTTCGATCTAGAAATTTATGATCGAAAGGGAGTAGAAAACCAAGTAGCAGACCACTTGTCCAGATTGGAGCCAGAAGAAGGGAATTCTCCACTTATACCCATTAAGGGGAAATTTCCAGATGAACACATACTGAAGGTAAATCATGTCCATAATACCCCTTGCTTTGCTGATATTTCTAACTATTTAGCTTGTAGTTTGATGCCGATTGATAAGACGTATCATTAAAAGAAAAAGTTTCTTCACAATGTGAAGTACTTTTTTTGGGAAGAACCATGTTTGTTTAAAAAGTGTACAGATCAAATGATCAGGAGATGCGTGGCAGAAGATGAAGTACATAAAATTCTACATCATTGCCACTTAGCTCTGAGTGGGGACACTTTGCAGGTACACGTACTGCGGCCAAAGTATTGCAAGCCAGATTCTTTTGGCTAACACTATTCAAAGACGCATATGCTTACGTAAAGAGTTGTGATCGGTGTCAAAGGGTTGGAAACGTCACCAACAGAAATGAGATGCTTCAAATAAACATCATTGAGGTAGAATTATTTGATGTTTGAGGTATTGACTTTCTCGGTCCTTTCCCTCCATCTTTTGGTCAAAAGTACATATTGGTAGCAGTAGACTATGTGTCTAAGTGGGTTGAGGGCGAAGCATATCCGACGAATGATGCTAAGGTTGTGATGAAGTTTTTGCTAAAGCATGTGTTTACAAGGTTTAGAACCCCGAAAGCTATCATCAGTGATGAAGGGTCCCATTTTGTGAACAAATGGTTGAAGTGGTTACTCGACAAACATGGAGTGAAGCAAAAGGTTGCCACAGCTTACCATCCGTAGACGAATGGGCAAGCTGAACTGGCAAAAAAAGAGATCAAAGGCATACTCGAGAAGGTAGTTTGCCTGAACTGACGACATCGATCCAAAAGATTGGACGATGCTTTATGGGCCTACAGGACAATATACAAGACACTTTTAGGGATGTCCCCCTATAGGTTGGTCTTTGGGAAAGCCTGTCATCTGCCCTTGGAGTTAGAGCACAAAGCTTACTGGGCTCTCCAACAACTTAACTTGGATCTTAAGCTTGCTAAAGAGAAATGGATGCTCCAACTCAACGAGTTAGAAGAATTCCGAATGTTCTCATAGGAGAATGCCAATTTACTCAAGGAAAGACTTCAGAGATGACATGACAAGCACATTCGAGTTCGAGAATTTGAGGCAGGTCAGCAAGTCTTGTTATTCAATTCCAGATTAAGGTTCTTTCTAGGTAAGTTAAAATCATGTTGGTCCGATCCATTTACTATTCACCAAGTTTATCCATATGGAGTTGCGAACTTCAAAGTAAGGGAGGTAATTTTCGAGTTAATGCTCAACACTTAAAACATTACTGGGGGGATAAAATTGAACGGGATCAAATCTCGTTCGTTTTATCAGATATTTAATTTTTCTTGTTTTTCTTTTTAAATAAATGATTTAGGGTATATTTTTAGGTTTAGTATGTTTAAATAAATTCTATCTAGGAGATTGGAACTTAAGTGGGACCGCTTGTGACCCTTCAATCTTTCCTGGGAATTAATTTTAACATAATTTTCTAAGAAATTATTCCCTAAATGGCAAAATAATTTTTTAATGTTTCAAATAAAAGGGTCAATTTTGATCCAAGTTTTAATTGCAACTCAATTTCAAATTTTCTTTAAGTCTAGGTACTTAATTAAATTATTTTCAAAATTTGGTTACTTTTTTGTAAATACTAAAAATTCGATGTCTCTTTTGTAAATATTTTAAAATGACATCTAGAATAAATGTTTTAATTTAATTTAATAAACAAGATGATAATAACTAGTATATACTTATATTTATTATAATTTATATTAATTATTATCAATTTTGCATAGAATTAGGATTAGTTTAAATTTGATAATATTTTAGTTAATTTTTTTCATTAATAAATTAATAGCAAATAATAATTTAATTTTCATTATATTAATTATTAATTTGTTCTAAGAATTCTAATTAAACTCTTACTCCCTTCACTATAAATTTCACCCACCTTTTCCACTTTTTCAAATCACCCCAACCTAGCCACACCAACACCCACCTTCAAGACACAGAATTTAACGCAGACCAGTAGCGCCAACATTTTGACCTACTCCTTGTCGCTGCACCTGCCTGCACGTCCAACTCCAACAGCCTCTGTACCTACTACCCACTCTCCTGCATCCGCGCAGCATATGCATGCCCTACTGCTCGCGCAAGGATCCGCACATTGTGGCTGCCTCCATCGCGCCAAGCCACGCCTAGTGCACTGCTGCTCCCTAGCGTGCCACTGTCGCCTTGCTACTCACTCTTGCCTATTGCACCACACCATCAAGACACCCTACAACCATCCCTAAACCAACCTCTTTTGCTTTATTTTTATTTTCTTTGAGTTCTTAACTTCTATAAAAAGGTGGTAAGACAAATTTTTATCCTAAATTTCAATTTTATTTAATTATTTAAAATTTAAAATTATTGAATTATTAATATTTTATACTAATTAAATTTTTGAGAAAATATTTGTTCTATCTTATGATCAGGTCAATCATGCCTTGCAAAAGAACTCATGCCTCTGCTCAAATTTATGAATCATAAAATAAATTTCATTGTGAAGAAGCCAAAGCGAGATATGAAAGCATTTTCAAGAATCAACAGATGCACCCAGAAAAAGGCTTTACGCTGGAAGAAAGCAACTATATTGATTTCATGGCGCTCATTCAACAAATTACTGAAGCTCTCAATTGGAAGTTATTTTGTGAGAAAACACCTAGTGCAGATGAGGAGTTAGTTCATGAATTTTACGCAAATTTGACCTCAAGCGAATTGACGGAAGTTTCTATCCAGGGAATCAAGGTACTAATAACCTCAAACGCTATTAATGAATTCTTTGAATTACCTGATTTCGAAGATGATGAATATTCTTCCTTGATGAGTAATATTGAGTCTGAAAATCTATAAGAAATTCTCGAGGAACTTATAGTTCTAGGTTCTAAGTGGACTGTGTCAAAGCAAGGAATTCACACTTATCGCAGAGAATATTTGACACCACTAGCGAAGGTATGGTTCTATTTCATTCGATTTATCCTTATGCCTATTTCACATGGGACTACAATTTCATTAGAGTGAATGGTCTTATTATACTCAAGTTTAAGTAGAAAGACCATTGATGTGGGAAAAATCATTCTGAGAGAAATGCGGAACTGTGCCGCTAGACGTTCTGGCCCAGCTTACTTTCCCTTTACGATAACAATTTTGTGCTTGAAAGCTATAATTCTTGCAAACGTAAAGAAGACAGGTTATAGCTAGGGCATAATAACAGATTGGGACCTCTACCGAATAGTTAGAGACTCTGTTCTATAGCAATAAGTTGAAGAGAGCGAGGATCCTAAAGAAGAAGAAGAAGAAGAAGAAGAAAAGAAGAAGAAGAAGAAGAAGAAGAAGAAGAAGAAGAAGAAGAAGAAGATCCCACATAGATCAAACCAATGCAGTCAGCTGAAATCCCTGATAAGGTAGAACCAATGGAACTAGTAACCAAACCTGACATCGCAACTTCAATGTTCAAGAGTCAACTGCCTCGCCTAGATCTTCAAGATGAGCCGCCAAAGTTGATGGACATAAGGCAGCAACAAGCTTACTAGAGATATTCAAAAACACGAGATGACTCAATGAGAAGTGCTCTTATGAAAATATACGATGACCCGTTTATTTTTGTGCTTGAGTTTTTAGATTTCATATTTGAACCATGGAGTTCACTATCGAAGAGGGAGCGAAGCGATTCATGCAAAAACAAAGATGATGGAGCAAAAGATGAGTCGAATTCGGAGGGATCTGCAATAAATAAAAAGGAGGGGATATTGACCTTATTTTATTTTCATTCTTAGGTTATTTAATAGGATTAGGTTTTATTAGGAAATTTTATTTTTTCATAATAGAACAAGAGGTGGAAATCATTAATAAAAATGAACAAGTTGCAAAGTATAAAGTGTGGCAATAGATATATACATGTCTAGGATTAGATCTAGAGAGAGCTTGGTACAAAAGTAGTCAAATTGACTCACCTCCTCTTTTCTAGAATCCTACCTGGTGTATAGTATCTATTCACTTTTAACAATGACGACATTGTTCATCTTAAGTAGGGGGATTGAAAAATTAAAATTATATCCATTCAGAATAAATGTTTCTTTCAATTATGATTAGGTTATATTTTATTCAAAAATTTGAAATTTTGTTAAGTATGCTAAACTTCAGTATGAATAAAGTTCGATTATTTCAATAATTCTTATGTTAACTAAAATTTGACATAAATGTATTTTTAATAAAGCATGCAAATCATACCGTAAAATGTTTTTCCTTAGGAAAGTTAGGCATGCATGAAAGTTTTAAGTCTCTAGAATTGACTTAGTAGTTTCTTGAGGCAAAATCCTAGGAAGCATGGAATGTTGAAAATGATTTAGGAAACTTTTGTTGGGACTGTTTGAGCCTTTCAAGCCAACCTTGATGAATTTTTATCCTTTGAAACCTAACTTTGAGACTATGTGGCCTAATTTTATTTTGAACCCTTGTAATATTTAGCCATCACTTTTCTCTTAATTATCTTTAAATTTTCCAAACACTAGACTCAGTACTATTCATAATGTTCTTTGAAAATAAGTTTGGGGGAGTTGAAAAGAAGTATCAAATGCTCAAAAAATTGTAGTACATACAGTAAAATGCTCATAAAAAAGAGAGGATATGTACTTGAAAGAAAATAGATGTACAAAAAAGCATGTGAAAGCAAAGTAAGTTGGTGTATTGAAGGTGATTATTTCGAAGGTCCAATTGAAGTTGAGTCTAGGGTTTTTAGCCTAAATTTATCTATCTTTTACCTACCCCTAGCCTAGCCACGTTACAACCTTTGAAAAGACCTATTGATTCAAGTTTCTATGCTACCTGCATTATTGGAGAGAAATTACTATGTTCAACATATGAAGGCATAAATTAAACTTGATGATTGTAGCTTAATCTTGAATAAGGAAATAAAACCAAATTGGTAGGGATTTAACATGTCTTTATTAGAAAGCATTTAGTCTATTTTTTCTATCATAATAATAATTGAGATTAATTTGAATGACATGTATACATAAGTAGCATAAATATCAAATTTCTTATTTTTGAGCATAAGTATTCTAAAATCATGATTTTGGGAAAAATGTTGTCTTGAAAGAATTTTTCAAAGGGGTTTTCGAGAAATTATTTTCAAATTTGTGCATTACTCAGGACGAGCAATGAATTAAGTTTGGGGGTGTGGAAACACGAAAATATACACACTTTTTCATGCACTTTTTAACTCAAATTCAAGTAGTTTCGATAAAATTCTTGTCGAAAAATATATAGTTATTATAAAATAATTATTTTGTACTTAAATTATTAACATATTGAATTTTAATTAATTTTTATTATTTTCGACAAATTTGCACAAAGGGCGAAAAACGACTCGGCAGATACTACTAGAAGCATAAAGCCGAGAAGTAATTTTGAAGCATCAAGGTGAACTAACTTTTCAGCCTGAGACGGTCCAAATTATGTGTATTAATTTTAATCCAATTTAATTTGGGTTAAATAAATTATTGTTAATTAATTATGAAAAGGGGCCTAGCTGAGTTGAACCAAGAAAATCGATCCAACCGAGCAATAAGCTGCCCAAAACCGTCCCACATGCTGACCCAATCAGTTTGTTTGGCTGATTATTTGGCTTACAAAATAACCCTTGAAGACTGTTTCAAATTGTATTCAAACCCCTCCACTATTTATGTCTTTCTAGATTTGCCTCGACCTTAAAATAGCAAGTTTGAAAACGCTAAACATGCCACATGTGTGGTCGGCCATGGGGGACCCTATGGCTGTATTTTTTTTCTAATTTTAGCAGCCATCTCAACCTATAAATACCCCCTTTGTTGCTCACTTCAAACACATCTCAAACCATTCATTTCTTCACTTCTCTCTCACTTTTCTCTCACTTTTCTCTCTTCACTCCGTTCCATTGTTCTTCATTTTCTTCCCCTATTCTTTTGCCGATTTCACCTATTGAAAAAGATTCCTTCAACTACCATTTAGAGCAACATTCAAGTGTACGTGGAAGCCTTAGTTCAATAAGAACAAGCGGAGAAGAATGAGCGAAGCAAACTAGTCAATCCTTAGAGAAACATCAGATTTGATTCTTGTTCCTTATCCTTTTAATTTTATTGATTTTGTTATGAACATGTCTATGAATATTTGTGATGTTGATATGTTTAATTTAATTAATATGGCTTAAATTTAATTCGTGTTAGGTTGATTGTATTTCATCTACTTGAGTTATTAAAATTGTATTTGTGTTGTTATAGGCCTCGGTAAGATGTTTGATTAAGTAAAACCATGACTAAGTTATTCTTGCATTACAATTATAAGGTAACTAATGAATTAATTATTTAAATGGATTGAAATTGTAATTAATTGACACAATACTTTATAAGTGCATGTTTAATCATCTGAGGTAGTTGAGGGTTAAATTAGCAACGGTATCTAACGATACATTAGCCTTGCATAACTTGCAAGATTATTGTGATTAAACTATTTCAAGGTAGAAATACATTGTTACCTTATGTAATCTTTTATGTGCTTATGAGATTGAATTAATTGTTTGAATTGGAATAGAGATATGTACAAGAGATTATTTTAATTTCATAAGTATGTATGTGCATTAACACATTTGCTTATTAAAATTTGTTTAATCGGTTGAAGTGACATAGAGATATAGTCAAGATCTAAATGGATTTTGGTAGGTAAGTATGTTCATAAGTTAGCAAATTACTTGCCGTGAATTTTTTCATCACAACATGAACATGAGTTTATTAGTTCTAAGTTAAGAAATGTAATTAATCTAACACAATTATTTCATCTTGATTAAAATCATATTCTGAAATCTTGCATTGGAATTTTTATTTATTTTACTTAGTTTAAATCCTAGTTTTTAATCACCTCTTCAAATCAAAATATCTTTCTTCACCAAAGTGATTTTAAAATTGCATTCATAAATAATTTTTTTCACAGCCCCTGTGGGTACGATAACTCGACATTTACTTGTCACTTTATTACTTGTTACGATTGTGTACACTTGCACATTTCTGTTGTTCTAGTTAGACAGGAAAATAACACTACATAAGATAAGTTAAAGGAAGTTGAAAGTGCAAGAGGAGAGGCCAGGAAGGTTTAGGAAAAAGAAATAGTAAACGTGAAGGAATTGTGAAAAATGAAAGAGGCGTGGGCAGTTGAAGAGAAGTAAATGGGGGTATTGGTGTTGATGGTTCAAAAAAGCTTGCAGAGTAAGTATTGTGGAATGAAAGAGGAAAAAGAAATTGTAAAACGTAAAGGAATTGTGGAAAATTAAAGAGGCGTGGGAAGTTGAAGAGAAGTAAATGGGGGTATTGGTGTTGACGGTTTAGAAAAGCTTGCAGATAAGTTCTGTGGAATGAAAGAGGAAAAATAAAAATGTTTTGGAGGGAACCCTAAAATGACCTAGCCCTAAAGCAACACGTTTGGCATTTTCTTCATGGGCTACCTAATTAGCAGAATGGGCCCAACTGTCCAAAATCTTTTCCTTAAACCGTTCTTTCTTGTCAGTCCTCATTTTCTCTTGCTTCAATATCCATTAACCCTGTTTTCTATGGCAAAATTCTTTTTTGAAATGTTGGGGCAAACGCCCTTTGGTACTAAATCGTTGAAGAGAAGTAAATGGTGGTATTGGTGTTGACGGTTCAGAAAAGCTTGCAGATAAGTTTTGTGGAATGAAAGAGGAAAAATAAAAATGTTTTGGAGGGAACCCTAAAATGACCTAGCCCTAAAGCAACACGTTTGGCATTTTCTTCATGGGCTACCTAATTAGTAGAATGGGCCCAACTGTCCAAAATATTTTCCTTGAACCGTTCTTTCTTGTCAATCCTCATTTTCTCTTGCTTCAATATCCAATAACCTTATTTTCCGTGGCAAAATTCTCTTTTGAAATGTTGGGGAAAACGACCCTTGGTACTACATCTAACAAGCTTGTAACTTCATTCTCTCCCTGTAATTCTTGCTAAAGCTGTACATTAATAAAAAAAATATAACCAGAAATGAAAATAACATTAATTCATTAAAGAGAAAAACTGTAAAAACAAAATTAAAGTAAAACAACTAAAAAAAATAAAGATAGAAAAATTTTGAGCTCAAAAATCTTGAAGATAAAAAATGAGACCCCTTATCACTAATGATGGCTCGAGGCATACTAAATCTTGTGAGGATGTTCTTGCGCAAGAACTTCATCATCGATTGCCACTAGTATGTATAGGTTGCCAAATAAGGGTGGAAATGGACCCATAAAGTCTATTCTCCATGCATCAAACAACTCAACCTCTAGAATGTTTTACAATGGCATTTCATGTCTTCTTGAAACATTACCAGTTCTTTGACATTGATCACATGTTTTATAAAAGCTATGGGCATCTTTGAATAGACTTGGCCAATAAAATCATGACTAAAGTACTTTGGCGACAGTTCTCTCTCTAAGGTGTCCTCGATAAAGGGCTGAATGGAAATGTTGCAAATCCTGTGCATTTCATCATTAGGGACACACTTCCTAATTATCTGATTAGCACACTGCTTGAGTAGGAAGGGTTCATCCCAGTAATAATATCTTGCATCATGAAGGAATTTTCTTTTTGTTTGGCTATTAAAATCAGGTGGTAGCAGACCACTTACTAAGAAGTTCACTACATCGACATAAAAAGGTAATGTCGTGGTAGCCAATAGTTGCTCATTTGGGAAGTCTTTCTTAATAAGCTTGACATTGCCATCCTCATTTCCAGATTTTAACCTGGATAGATGGTCTACTACTTGATTCTTTGTTCCTTTTCTGTCTCGAATTTCTAGATCAAATTCTTGTTGCAAAAGAATCCACTTGAGGACAATGTGGTATCTAGAGTATGGGGGTAGCACAGAAAACTTTTGTTTCAAAGGTTTTCTTTGATTTTTCTGGTCATTTGTGTGCTTGAGCTTGTATAAATAAAAGTGATTGGTTAGGACCATGTGCATAGGTTTCTTATGTTTATAAATGAATTTGGCATGATAATAGGTGATTTTAATTTTTTTTTTATTAGACTACTAAGTTCTATACATTACACTGTAAATAGGCATGAATCAATCAACTGTACCAAATGATATAGAAAATACAAGGAAACGACAATGCTAGTATGATTGATAAAAGGTTGAATTTGAGTTTGTTTGGGTGATTAAATTTATGCATATTGAGATATTTAAAGGATGACCTAAGAAATTATTTGGAACATATCCAGAGCCAAAAGGCTGACCTGTGGTTGTCTACCCTTAGTACCTATTTTGAGCTTGTGGACACTTCTTGATGAACCTTATTACAAATCCCAATTCTGAAACATTAATTTATATTTACCCTCTTTCTTTGGTCCTGAATTGCACGACTATAGATGTCTAGCCATACGTATTGAGGGTTAAGTAGATACATCATGGAGGATTTTGAAAAAATAGAGTGAAATGGGAAAGAGTAGTGTGATATAGGAACTATAGGTTAGCCTAAAGTATGGAACAAAAGAAAATTTCAAAAAGACAATCAGTATGGGTAGAAAAGGTACTTGAAAAGAAAAAGCATTTGTGAGTGAGATGTACTGAAAAAGAAAGTGACAAAGTCATGGGAATAAGAAAAAATCGTTGATTAATGCATAGAAACTCGTAGACTAGCCATAGTTACTATGTTATGTTATGATTTCCTATGTGGAGAAATATGGAAGGTAAGAGAAGGAGAAATAAGGCAGTGAGCGAGTAAGGGTTGCTAAGGGGGAGGAATAAGGATTAATACAATGTGCCAAACTATTTTTGTGTTTGTAACCACTTTTGATGCTATTGTTTTTGAATTCCATACCAATCTTAAGCTTCAGAATGTTACAAGCCGAAAAGTCCCATGTGACCTAGGTATCCTTATGCATAAATGGACATTATACTAAACAATCATATAAACTATTATTTGTATTCTGCTAGGATAATCAAACTACTTGTATGGTTTGTTGATGGATTCTTACATATGAGACCCTTAATGCTTGTTTACTTTGTAATGCACTGAACTTAGATATGTGAGGTCAAAACTAGTAAATCAAATTTTCATCATGTCAAAATTATTCATAAAGATGAAATGCCTAGTTAAGTGCTCTAAAGTCAATACTTGTATCATATTTTCTCAAGGGTCATCTTTTCTATTTCTTGTTCTTGTTTGTGTTGCCTGAGGACAAGCAATGACTTAAGTGTGGGGGAGTTTGATCTGTCGTAATTCGATGTAGTAGATTAAATTAATCTTCTCACTTTAGGGACTTTAAAACAATCATTATCATTAGGTTTAATTATGTTTTAGTAAGTTTAATTAAATTCAATAAAATGTGCAAATTGAGCCTTTTATTGACATTAGGGGTTGAATGAGGCCTAAGGGAGCTAATGAACTTTGTAAGTGTGTAGGAGACCATTAGAAGGCATGCTAAACCAATACTGGTCACTATGTTGCAACACAGAGGGTTCGGTTTTGCAACATAGGGAGCAAAGTGGAGAAATTTTGTGACCGCCTTCAATGTCGCGACATAGCCTAAGGGTGTCAGTACATACCCTTGAAGACATCTTGAAGAAGAGTATATTGACTTCTATGTCGCAACACAGGTGCTTATGTGTCACGACATCGACTCTGGACTAGAATTAATCTGAGCTAGGAGTCGTTTTGGTCCGGACAATCAAACTTAAAGCTCAAGAACATCAGCTAACCTAGGGTTAAGGACGATGACCACCTTAAATCTATAAATAGGCTTATTTGTCACATGTTATGGGCACCAATTACATAGCTTAGAATTTCTCTATTAATTTTAGTTTAAGTGTTTCTTTCCTTAGGTTTTAGATTTATTTTCAATTTCTTCTTTGTTTTATTTCGAGAGACCTTATTTGTGGATGAGATCAAAACCTTGTGGATTCCACTTTCATTCATAATACAAATCAAGCATTTTCCTAAAATTTATACTTTCAATTCAATTATCATGTTTATGCTTTATATCGACTTTAAAGTGTTTATGAAAACCATGAGGAACTAATCCCTCTATGGGGGATTATCGGGTGGAGGTATAATCTATTAATTGTTTTGTAGGGTTATTCAAGGGATCAACTGTTTGGGAGAGGAAGAACGTAAAACCCTAGGCTTGATGACCCCATGAAGTTATCAAGGTGGGAATTAACCCAAAATTGGTATGGTCTATTCATGAACATCTTAACCCCAAATCAGTCTGGACTGTTAGGTCGAAAGGTAAGTAGTCCTTGCCGACTTGTTATACTAGTGGACATATCGGAAAATCCTTTTAGGTTATTGACTAGGTGAGTGAAGAGGAACCCGAAGAATGAGTTGATGAAGATTACCAAAGCGAGCTAATCACCCATAATCAAATTTGATTAATTACACCTTTCAATTTCTCGTTATTTACTTATTTATTTTTATTATTATAAAAAACCCAAAAATCCTGTTTATTTATATTTTCATACTATAACTTATTTCGAGTAGTAATTAGATATTTTGGTGATTAGGTTAAAATTGACCTCGTGCTAGCCTCATTTGGGTACAATTCTCGGAGTACTCACCTACTTTGTTGTAACTATATTACAACTTGACCTATATACTTGTGGACACCACATGAATTATATCTATCTTTTGCTACATTATTCACACTCTGGATGTTAGTACATCTGAAGGTGGTCAAAATTCAACCCTAAATGTCATGACATCCCTTGTTTGAGGTTGCGACGGCGACTTTATTTTATTTTGAAAAATTTACAATTTGGTCCTCAAGTTGGGAAGCTTTGCTATTGTCTTCAATGTTGCAACACCAAGCCCTAGAAGTCGCGTCAACAACTTGGAAAATTTTCAAAATGTTACAGTTTAGTCCTCATTCGACTTTGGGATGGTATTGGGGTATGAATTCCACTATTTTGAATGATGCCACAAATTGTAGAAGTTGTATACCCAACGCACCGGCTTTCAGTTCGTTATCTTTTCAAACACAAACTTTTACTTATATTAAAGCATATGAGTCATGCATACATAGTCTATTATCCACTTAGGATTATGGTATGTCACACTATGATTGTCACAAGTGAATAAATCCATAAACAGGTTCAGGATATATTTTACTTCGATCCTGTCCTATGTACTGTCAGTCCATTGACCTATCGTAAAATCTAGTCATAAATTTTGTCTATTTTCGCACTTAAGGAGCTTATTTTCTAGCTAATTCAGTATTTTACATTACATTTATTGTATTTAGGACTTAGGACTGAATATTAGAAAAATAAGTGTTTTTAACACATTTTATGAGTGTTGTGACCAAATTGGCCGACACGGTCCTTAGGTAGTACAAATATGTTCATTTTAGTGTGTAGGATGAAGGATTATAGGGCCAATTGATGTGTAAGAAAGGGAAGGGTGACGTACAGCTTCCTCGGGATGTCAAAGCACAAAACATGAATCAAGGTAGAAATTGCATGTCGTGTCGTGTCATGAAAGGTCTATGATGCGACACAAGTTGACATGATGCCCAAGAATATCAAGGTTATTTTCGTCCACACAATCAATCTTATACGAAGGCCTAGGACATGTCCAAGACCTAATTTGGGCTGCCAACACTTCTATAAATAATACATTAGGGGTTTCATGTAACTAAATCATCTTATATGCACTCAAAAACCCTAGTAGTTTAGGAGTAAGATTAGATTAGTTTTCTTTCAGCTTTTCATAACTATTTGTTTTTCCACTTGGAATCAGTTTTGATCCTAGAGTTTATTTATTTTATATAAGTATTTCAGTTTATTTCTTATTTACATTTGATCTATTTCATTATTCCAATCAATCGATTTGCTACTCTGTTCACCATTTGATATCAAATCCATAGTTATTCTAATCTCATGTCTCTCTCGATTCAATTGTGTTCTTCACATGATTTATTCAATTGGAATTGAGATTATGAATAACATGAGTGGCTAAATATTTTAGGGGAGATTAATCAGTGGATGGGGATGTGATTAATGGAGAATTTAAGGTTTTCCAGAAATGGTTAGTTGGTATAGATTACATGTTCTTAAACCTCAGGCTTGAAAACCCTAAGAAGTTATCATAGGCTCGACAAGGTCGGGAGATAAGTTGAACCGAGTATATCATAATTTATCCTGGTTGAGAAAGTCTAGTCAGGAGATAAGTCAGTACCAACCAATCGATTAATTAGTTAGAGGTCAAGAGGTAATAATTTTTTAATCGGTAGCTATTCCACCATAAACCCTAATCCAAAGTTAATTTCAAACCTTAAAGCGAGCTAATATTCCTGATTGGTTTAGTGGTTTTAGTTTTTTTTTTATTTTCTTGTTTATTTATTTATTTTAATTATTTAATTTCACTCAATTATCTATTTTATGGTTTGTCATAATATATGAATTAATTAAAACTATTTACACTTATTATTTTAAAAAGGGTTTTCATAGATTTATTCCATCCTCCCTTCAGTACAATCCTTAGAATACTTTCAAGTGTTTCGTTGTAACTAAACTATATTACAATTTGACTCGTGCACTTGTGGACACCGTCATTCTAAATTCTTATATAATTTTTATGTTATATTTTACTATAAAAGATAACTTGTTTATAGGTGATCATTCATTCAATTACATCTATGTCACTATCTTGTGGGAGTCATGCATTCCGATGCTCAAGACAAAGCATCTCCCCAATTGAACTTGATAGACAACATATTAGTCTTTCAATTGGTGTGCTCATTTCCAATTAGATTAAGGCCATCTTTAGGTTTATCAACTAATATAAGTTGTATTTTTGTATTACCATCTGACCATGTAATAGTACTTAGTATTAGTTAAATATTAGATAACCAGTGAGCTAATATTTGCTTTTATTTTGTTTTGCATGCAAAAACCACATGAGGTCAATATAAAAAGGATATTAATTTAATTAATGAAAATTTTTATTAAATCAATCTTTTTGAAAAAATTACAAGTACACAAACAAATATACTACATTTAGGGCATCAGATCCAAAACGATCTTAAGTTCTATCAAAGCCAAGAGGGTCAAAGAGATTAAAAAGAAGCTAATAAAGTGATTCTTATGTTGTGGTCTGCATAGAATGCGGGAGTGTCCATAGCGATCTAAGATTTCCACGTTCAGTATAGATATAAAGTCGAGCTAGAGAGTGAGACTTTAAAGCTTGGTTCAATTATGCTCAATTCTCTGAAAGAGAAGAGGGATCACAAGTAGAAAAGGTTGATGTATGTAGACATCAGCATTGCAGGTCAAAGAAAGAGTGCTCTTATTGATAAGAGGGCATCAGACTTGTTCATAACAAAGGAAGTCATGGGTAAACTTGGTCTTTTAATTAGTAAGTCAACTAAAAAATCAAGATCATAAATTCCAAAAAGGTCCTAACTGTAGGTGTAGCACAATTATTTGAGTGGAAAATCAGTTGATGGATAAGAAAGGAAGAATTCGAGGTAATTCACTTAGATGATTACAAATTTTTTGTTGGCTTGAATTTCCTTAACAAGATAAATGCTCTTTTGGTTCCCTTTTTTGTTTGCCTATTGACCACCTCCGGACGTACTAATGTCCAGAGTGTGAACACTATAATAAAATATAGAATGACAAGGCGGTATTCATAAGTATATGGGTTGAGTTGTAATATAATGTTAACGAAGTAGGTGAGTACTCCGAGGATCATACCCAAGGGAGGCGAGTGCTAGATCAATTCTAACCTAAACGCTAAAAGAAATAATTAGTACTTTTAAATAAATTATAGTACGAGAGCATAAAGAGGGTTTTTATGGTTTTTATAGTAAAAAACTAAGATAACATAAAATAAATCAAACTCAAGAGATAAAAGAGTAAAGTAAATCAAATCTTGATTATGGGTAATTAGCTCGCTTTGGTAATCCCCATCAACTATTGTTTCAGGTTCCTCATCAATCAACTAGTCACTACCCTAGCAGTATCTTCTGATCTTCCATTAACATAACTAGTCAGCAAGAACTACTTATCTTCCAACCTCACAGTCCAGACTGGCTTGGGGTGAAGGTGCTAACGAATGAGAGATACCAATTTTGGGTTAATTCCCACCTTGATGACTTCCTTGGGTTGTCATGCCCAAGGTTTGTTTCACGTTCTTCCTTTCCCAAATAGCTGATCCGTTGAGTGACCCTACAAAATAGTTAACAGATTATACCTCTACTTGCTAATCCCCCATAGAGGGATTAGTTCCTTATGGTTTTCATAAACAACATGGAATAGATGGAAAAACTAATCATAATGAATGAATTGAAGTAAGGAGTTTAAGAAAAGCCTAATTGATATTGATAATAAATGCGAATCCATAGAAGTTGATCTCCTTTACAATTCAGATCTCTTAAAATAAAACAAAGAAAAATAACCTAAACTTTCAAAAACCTAAGAAAGCAAGAAAGAAAACTAAATATAAAGAAAGAATCTAAGCTAATGGAATGGTGTCCATAACATGTGCTAAAGGAGCCTATTTATAGCCTTTAGGTGGTCGTTGTCCTTAAGCCTAGGTCAATTGACGTTCCCGAGCTTTAAGTTAGATTGTGTAGACCAAAAATCCTTTGCTTCATGTTTATTTTCTGTCCTAAAGTTGATGTTGCGACACACCAAGACCTATGTCACGAAAGAGGTGGCAGTATACTCCTCCTAGAGAAGTTTTTAGGGATATGTCACGATACCCTCAATCTGTATCGTGACATTGAAGGTAGTTTTGTACTCTCTCCATTTTGCTCTCTATGTTGCGACATCGGGCCTCCTGTGCTGCAACATAGTGTCCAATATTGGTCTAAAATGCCTTCTAATGGTCTCCTGCACACTCACTGTAACACCCCTAACCCGTCTCCGTCGCCGGATTATGGTTACGAAGTATTACCGTACAATCGAAAACATTAAACAACATAATATTTAAATAAATTAAACACATATTTTAAATCATTCAATCTCATGCAATTTGTCCCTAAATCAAGCCTTTGGGGCCCTAAAAGTAGCTTTGAAGCAATTCGGAACTAATTTGAAACAAAACTGAAGTTTTAGTAAAAAGTTATAAAATTTGGAAAATAGTGGTCACACGGCCGTGTGACATGACCCTAGGCTATGTAACATTCAAACAAGGGACACACGGTCGCGTCCCAGCCTGTGTCCTCACCCATGTAACTCACTGAGTTGCCCCACATGCCCGTGTGTCAGGCCGTGTAACTCATTGACTTAGAGTACTAAGAAATCTCTGATGACACACGATCGTGTCGCCAGGCTGTGTGACAACCCATGTCCCAGGCCGTGTGAACCCAAAAATTTACCTAAAATGAAACCATTTTAAGTCTATTTCATGCATAACTAAACATTCCATTTGGGGACACAATCAAGGGTTTAAAAATCATGCAAATACACATAAACATGCCATTTCAAAGACCTTAATTCAACTAACCAATATGCCATTCAAAGGCACCATAATTAAATCAAAACATCAACTACAAAAACATGCCAATATTGCCTCATTTCATGCATGATAACCTAGTTCAATAATGTACCAAAACATATCACAGATAACCAATTTCAAACCATTCTCAACATACCATGAAGAACCTTATTTACATGTAGTTGCAAGTGACCAATTTAACATAACTTGATGAGGCATTAAAGTACACCAAAAAAACATAACTTCAAAGGTTTAAACATACCAAAACTTACGTTAACAAATTCACAAAATAACCTATACATTCCATTTCAAAACCTACCGAAATGGTTGTTGGATAGTGTGATAGGTATCCGACGAGCTTTCAATAATCTATAAAACAAAGGAAAGTAACTATGTAAGTAATGAGTGCTTAGTAAGCTCGTATAAACTTTAAACATAACTTACCATTTCACTAGTTCAATTCATAGATTAAACATAAATCAATATCAATGCCAAAAGCTTAGTAAAAGCCTATACAACATCATCAAACTCACAAGTTAGTATACTTGTCCATGATATAAATGAAACCAACCATAAGATGTGTAGATTTCCATATATAAACACATCATTTAACTCATCAAAGTTGTTATAAGATCATGATTCATTCCATTTGCATACTTACCATTTCACTTCCTTTTCTTACCCATTGAACCATCTAGGATTACATTGGATACTCGGGAAAACTCACACATAGTGTCTTTACATATAATTGTAACCTTTCTTTTACATCAATGCTCACATGAGCTATGGGTTGGAATGTAAGCTACACGATACTGCTCACACGATTTGTGGAGAATCCGAAACAAATGCAGGACCTCAGCCATCGATAGGACATTCAAGACCAGCACCCGATACATGAAATCCTTAATGACATGTCATTTGTATCCTAAGAATTCTTTAGGTTCAACCGGGACTTGTTATCCGTCAATTCATCACACCATTGATACATTTATATTCAATTTCAATTATATTAAAAACAACATAGAAAATAGTTAATTTGGATAACATTAAAACAATTGCACTCCATACAAACTTATCTCGATACTAAAGTCGTAGTAGTAAAGTTGAGTTAATCCGAAGCTTTAGCTTTGTCTCGATTTAAATCTAATTGTGGTTTATCTTGATCTAAATAATTATTTCCATTCAATTAAGTACTTCTAGAATTCAAGTTAATCCATAACTCATATTTATGCAAAAGTACAAAATTGTACCTAATACTTTGACTTTTCACAATTTAGTCCTTAAGCTCATAACTTAGAATCTAACCATTTTAACCTAAATCCAACTTAACCAATGTTACAAGAGATCTTGAAACAACCCATTAATACCAATATTTCTCAACAAAACCCATGAATTTATACTTTTAACAATTTAATCCCTAAATGTAATTTCACCAAAAATCACTTAACAAAACATGTTTATTTTACAATAAATATTCATAATCTATCAACTAACATCAAAACCTATTTAAAAACATCCATGCCAAGTCCCTCAACCATTAACAATTTTGCAAATTAACCCCCGGGCTAGCTAGATTAAGCTAAAAGAATAAAAATAAAATATAAATCACTAAAAACTAACCTCAAAACACCAACACGCATAAACTATATTTGGCCGAACCTTCAAAGCTCAAAAATGGTGTTTCGTCTTATATTTTTTGGTGGAGAAAACACTAAAGAAGACGATATCCTTTTGTTCTTTTAGTTTAGGTTTTTATTTATTCAATTACAATTTTAACCTTTAAAAACTATCAAAATTACATTAAAACCTTGTCCACGCACATCCATTAATACTTTAAATGGAATATTTATCATTCAAGTCCTTTATTTTAAGATTTCATAGTCATTGGAGCCCTTTAACTAATAGAATCAACTTTTTTTCACTTTTTACGATTTACTCTTTTTACCTAACTAACCAGTTAAACACCAAAATTTCTTCACAAAATTTTAATACAACCTTAATATAATCTTGTAGACATTAAATAAATATTAAAATAATAATTCACTCATCAAAATGTGGTCCCAAAACCACTTTTTTGACACCACTAAAAATGGGCTATTACACTCACAAGGTACGTTAGCTCTCCCTTAGGCCTCATTCTACCCTTAGGGTTAATAAAGGACTTAATTTGAAAATTTTATTAAAGGTAGGTAAAGCTAAATAAATTAACTAAAATATAACGAAAATCCTTGTATTCAAGCTACTTAAGTATGAAAACTAGTTTAATATGTTACACCGATTTACGGCAGATTATATATGTTTTTGGATACCCAACAATAACAATGTGTTGTGCTAGTGTGTCGAGAGATGAGGGGTAGAACCAAGGTATTTTCATCAATCTAGCTAGCGAAAGATGTTCCATTTGATGAGAATATTGACTTGGTAGATCAAAGTGCTACGTGGACCCTCTTGGAAATGTTAAAGGTATGACAAATCGATGTGAAGCCTATTGAGTTATCAGTAGGGCTACCATGTATGAAAGAGTTGGGTTGTCGTCAGAATTTAGGGAAAAAGTGGTGATGCAAATTGGGTAGTCGAATTGAGTAAATGCTACGAGTAGGGCTACCAACTATGAGAGAGTTGGGTTTTGCATTATGACTTACAATTTGCTTGGCAAAGGTACAATGACCCTTTTAGTGTTCTGAAGTGGGTAAGCCAAGGGGCTTACAAACCAGAGTTTGCAACAATATTTAAGCTTAACCCATTATTTAATGTGGGTATGTCTAAGACTATTTGTGAGGATTGAGAGGATCCTGATCGGGGCAACTCACAATAGGGGCAAGTTGGATCGATGGCCTCTTGTGAATGAGATGTAAAAAAGAGAAATATAGATCGAGTTAGTAGACGGCGAAGACATAAGCCAAGGAAAATGTTCTGAGGGGTAGAACTACCTGATAGAGAGACTAGTTTGGAATTGACCAAGGCATTGAGGTAATTCTAAGATGAGTCAAACCAGTGTCATTCTGAAAAAGTGATGAGGGCATCACGAAAATTGATGGGGAAAAATGTCAGGGGCTGTAAATCTAAGTTCATGATGAATGCGCACAGAACATCCCATGGAGGTCAATTGATTAAATAGGATTCATTTGACCCACTTGTGCTAGCCCAATTTGTGGAACACATGGAGAAACCCATCTACTTGAAGCCTTGGTAACCCAATGAAACACTCTAGTAAAACTACAATTACCAGGGTAATTATTGTAAATCCTAATGGACAAAAACGTATAGGGTTTAAATCCCTTAGGACTCTTATTTTGTAGATAGACACTAATCTCAAGCATTGATGTAATTCAATCTGTATTATTAGATCTGAGGGAGCTCAACTATAAATAGAGGCATTTTCGTCATTTATAATCACTCAATTGCAATCCTTCAAAATATTAGAATATTGACGCGCCCGGACATACCAATGTCCAAAGTAGAAATCCTACACAAAATATGTTAAATAGGCGGTGGCAAATATACTGGTTAGGTTGTAATATAGTTACAACGAAGTAGGTGCGTACTCCGAGGATCGTACCCAAGGGAGGCGAGCAGTAAATTAATCGTAACCTAAGCACAAATAGAGATAATTAGTACTTTAAATAAATTATATTATGAATAAACGTAATGAAAGAGTTTTGGTATTTTTATGATTAAAGAATAAAATAATATAAATGGAAAAACTTTGGGAAATTTGCTATGGAAACTAAATCATATCTAAGCATAGGTGACTAGCTTCGGTACTCATAACTAACTATTGCTTCAAGTTCCTTTTTCAATCACCTAGTCGTTACCCTAGCAAGATCTCTTGATCTTCCACTATAATAATGAATCAACAAGAACTACTTATCTCTCGACCTCACAGTCCAAACTGGTTTGTGGTTAAGGTGTTCACGAATAGGCCATCCCAATTTTGGGTTAAATCCCACCTAAATAACTTTCTAGGGTTGTCAAGCCTAGAGTTTAAGTTCTTCCACTCCTAAACAGCTGATCCATCAAGAAAACCCTGCACAATAATCAATTAGTCATACCTTTACTCACTAATCCCCATAAGAGGATTAGTTCCTCATGGATCTCAAAAACATAATAAACTTGGTGTAAAAGATTAACATTAATAACAAATCAAGAGACAAAGGTTTAAGAGAATCCTGAATTGTATTTAATTGAAACACAAAATCCACAAAGTGTTGATTGAATTCCACAAATCAGATCTCTCAACAAATGCAAAACTAAAAATAACCTAAAGCCCAAGAAAATGACAAAAGTAAAAACTGCAACTGTGAAGAAAGTTATACAGTATGAAAATTTATCCCTAACAAGTGTTAAATGAGCCTATATATAAAGTTACGGTTCTTGTCATCTTCAACCCTAGGTTAGCTGACACTCTCGTGTTTAATATTTGATTGTGCAGACCAAAACACCCCTGGCTCATAAGTATTTCCCATACAGGACCGGTGTCACGACACTGTAATGCCTGTGTCGCAACATCGAAGGCAGTATACTTAAATTCAGGGTAGCTTCAAGGGTGTGTCGTGACATCCCTTAGTTGTGTCGTGACATCCCTTAGTTGTGTCACAACACTGAAGGCAATCTTGGAACTCTTGGTCTTTTCTCCCCATGTTGCAACACAATGACCAATATTGAGTTGGTACACCCTCTAATGGTCTCTTGCACACTCAGAAAGTATAGTAACTCACCCTTAGGCCTCATTCGACCCATAAGGTCAATGAAAGACTCAAATTACACTTTTTATTGAATGTAAACAATAATAAGAAAACTTAATTAAAACATAATAAAAATGCTTATATTCAAGCTCCTTAAGTGCGAAAACTAGTTTAATCTTCTACATCGAATTACGGCAGTTCAAACTCCCCCACACTTAAGTCATTGCTAGTCCTTAAGCAAAGTAAACAAAAACAATAATTAAAAGAAGACCCTTGAGCTAATATGGTACAAATGTTTGTTTTAGAGCACATGACTAGGCATTTCATTTTTACACATAATGTTGGAATGATATATAGCTGACTTACAACTTTTGAAATTAAATACCTAATTTTAGTATATTACAAAGCATACAAATATTAAGGGTTTCAAATACAGGGTTCCATCAATAAATTATACATGTAATGTGATTATCCTAACAGAATACAAATAGTCGAAAATGTTATTATTTAGTATGATGTCAAATTGTAAATAAGTCTACCTAGATCACATAGGGCTTTTCGACCTGTAACGTTCTAAGGCTTAAGACAAGTATGAAATTCATGAATAGTAAGCATCGAATAGTTTTAATGACAAAAATACTGTGACACATCGTATTGTTCCCTATTCTCCCCCTTACCAACCCTTACCAGCTCACTGCCTTATTTCTCCTTCTCTCACTTTCCTTATTTCTCCACATAGGAAATCACAGCATAACACAACAATTATGGCTAGCTCACGAGTTTTTATGCACTACTGAACGAGTCTTTCTATTTTTGATGACTTTGTCACTTTCCTTTCTTCTTTTTCAATACATTTCTCATTCACGAATGCTTTTACTTTCAAGAAAATTTTCTACTCATTTTTTATTTTCTTTTCGAATTTTTCTTTTTCTGCACATATTGGCTAACCTATACTAACTCTATCACACTGATCCTTCCTATTTCACTCTATTTTTACAAAATTTCGCCATAATGTATCTACTTAACCCTCAATACATATGGTCAGACATCTATAATTGTGTAATTCAGGATCAATGAAATAGGGAAAATACAAATTAACATTTTTCGCTCAGGTTTTGTGTGAAGGTTCATCAAGAAGTGTTTTCTGGCTCAAATATAAGTACTAAAGATGATTAAATAGGGTTAGGTTTTAGGCTCTGCGTGTATACCAAACAATGCCTTAGGTCATCCCTAGGTATCTCAATATTCACAAATTTAATCACCCATATAATCTAAATTTCAACAATTTATCTTACATACGATCATTCTCGTTTCCCTGTTTTTCATATATCATATGGTACACTCAATTGCTCAATGCCTATTTATAGTGTAATATATAGAACTTAGTAGTCTAATAAAAAAATTTTAAATCATCTACTATCATGCCAAGTTTATAGTAAATATAATCAAACTATATACATGCTCTTAACTAATCACTTATATTTCTACAAGCTCCAACACACAATTGAAAATAAAATTAAAAGAAAAACATAAAAATTGAAACAAATTTTCTACGTTACCCCCCACACTTTCGATAACACATTCTTCTCAATGTGTAGCCCTAAAAGGATAAGGAAAGATGTTAGACGATTGATCATGGTAGTTTCATAAGCTATTGGCGGTTGCGTCCTCCTTTGATTGTTGAAAGTTCACAATGTTTGTGTTTCTATTGTGTGGGGATTTTATAAAAATATATTCATAAATATAAAAATACTTGTTCATTTGTATTATTTCGGTAATTACAATATCTTAAAGAAACAAATAACTTGCCTAATGAAAAATAAACTAAACTTAAACATTGTCCTACTATTTAATTATTCATCTTCCCCTTATATTCCTCTTTTTCTCCTCTTTTCCTTTTGTAGACTTACAAACTGCTTATAAATATCATCTCCTAGTAACTTCTTTGGAGGGTTCATCTCCTTATCCATTCGCTCCACATGTACCTTAACTCTTTTAAACATTTCTGTTATAAGGTGTGGAAGAAAGGTTCCTTTTTCCTAATTTCTTACATATTTAATCATGTTCCAATATATCCAAGTACTGATACATATCTGCTTCATTTTCAAGACCACATAAATGATAGTACTAGAAAGAACATATGTTTTCTCTCTACTTATTGGTTAATTTGTCCCCATTTAGTTATCTTTAGCACATATTTTAGCATTTTTAGTTTAGTAAATTTCATTCTATAACTTAGTGGATCTTAGCCTATTTATCCTTAAATTGGTCAAATTTTGGTACCGATGTCGCTGTATGAGTATTTTCAGATTATGCCCAGAATTGTCATCGTACCTAATAACTGTCCAGATAAGAACAAAAATGTGTGAGTTGTCCAATTTGGTATAACCAACTTGTACGTATAGAGGTAGAATGATTCTAATGAAAGGACACCTGTACTATTTGGAAGAATATAAATATTCACGTAAAAAGGAAAAAAAAAGATAGGCTTTTTGGGGGATATTATCTTCTTCAACCTATTTTTGAAGATTTTTGGCTATGGTGGCTTAAGTCTCTTATGGATGAATCAACGTGAAAGGGACGCAGATCAGCTCCTGACAAGGAGCCCTGAGTGTTACACAAGAGGGAATGGAGAGATTCAACTCGAGATTGTCTAGAAATAGTATTCTCCACTTGTTTCTTTTCTATTTCTTTATTAAAAGATGGTGATTACTTACTATTTCATGTTTGTATGGAAGTACACATGATTTTTGGGTTAAATGTTATTTTATTCAATCTTGCTTCTACTATTTAATCTTTCTGTTTGAATGTTTTTAGCATGGAAGTGTTATTACGGTCACTGACACTAGAAAGTGCAGTGACAGTTCAAGCTAACAAGCATGACAACGGAAGTTGCTTGAGGATTAGAGGAATTTAATCCACTTGTTCTTAATAGTGTTCCATTGCTATCATCAGAAGGTGTGATTAATGTGCATTTTTAAGTCATAGATTAAATATAGAAGTTAAGCTTGGTAAGATATTCATTGCAATTTAATGCATCGATGATCACCTATCCTTTTATACCATGTGAGCACCTAGTATTCTGTTGAATTTTCATGTTGGGGATCCCAGTTTATCATTATCATATTTAATCTTATTGTTTTCAAGTTATTACTTCAACAACTACTCTCACAATTTAACTCATTTCTGTCTATTTATTACACTGGCATTCATAGAAAAAAGACAACCATTCTTATGGGATCGATATCCGACAGACTCATATCTGTCTACTATACTTGCATCAACAGTTTACGCTTACAAATTATTACTGTGACGTTAAATAGCCAATCAAGTTTTTGCGCCGTTGTCTGGGATGGCGTTTATTTGATATTTATTTTTGTTTTTTCACTTTTTTTATTATATAATATTTAGTTGCCACTAACTTGTTTTCTTTTGTTCACTATTTTCACATTTATTTTAGGTGTTTGGTGACCCGAAGAAATTTGGAGCTTATTGTCGATTTTCATCCAGAAATTAAAATAACCTTTTGAAGGAGACTTTAAGAACAAAGGAATATGGCTTTACGAAGAAACAATGAAGCCATACCCCAGGTGCAACACCAAAATGCTAATGACCCACCGCTGCCGCAATATGCTCAAGTACAAAACAGGACTATACGAGAATTTGTAGTACCAGTCTTGGATGACTTCAACTGGGAGTTGTTAGGCCAGCAATCCAAGCTGGGAATTTGGAACTCAAGCCAGCAATGTTTCAAATGTTGAATTCTAATGGGAAATATGTTGGATTTCCTCATAAAGATGCACGAGAACATCTTCAATCTTTTTTATTGATTTGTGCTTCCTTTAGTCAACAAGGTGTTCCTGATGACGCTTTGAAGATACAATTATTTCCTTATTCCTTGCAGGGAAAAGATCATACTTGGTTCCATGGGCTACCTATCGGATCAATTACTTCCCGGAATGCACTAGCAACATAGTTTGTTTTGTGCTTTAATCGGCCAATAATGAATGCTCGTCTCTGAAATAATATTACAACTTATCATTAGCTGGATGATGAAAATCTTCACACTATATGGGAACATGATAAATCTTTGCTTCGATGTTACCCTATGCACGACATTCGATAGGAAACACAAATTGAAATTTTCTATAATGGGTTGAATTCACACACGAGGAATCTTGTTGACCCATCAGCCAATGGTCATTTGCTGGATTGTACCTATAATGATGATGTTAGAATTTTTGAGAGAATTGCTTAGAATGATTAGCAATATCCTATCTCTAGAGCTGCACAAGCAAAAGCTACTTTGGGAGTTATTGAATTGGATGCAATATCTTCACTTAGTGCACAAGTTCTTCTCTTACAAATATGATAAATCTGCAAGGGACTAGTGACGTTGCACCTATAAAAGTCGCTCAACAAGTTGATGTTCCGACCTTATGTTGTGAGATTTGCAGTGACAACCATAGCTATGAGGATTTTCCACAACATGTAGAGATTTCCTTTTATGTCAGTAACATCCACAACAATTCTTATGGCAACTCTTATGACAATTTTGCATGCAATCAGCAATTTTGGGAAACTCAGACTGTTGGACAAAATGCTGCGACATTCCGATATGGGAATATATCTACTTAAGGCAATTATAATTTAAGACAAGAAAATTACAATCAACAATAGCGGAACTACAATCAGCACACTCAGATACATTCACAACAAAGCCAGATGCATCCATACTAGAATCAGATGCAACCACACTGCTCTTCAATGCCGAATCAGCATGTTCAAGGACATCGACAACAACAGTACATGCCAGCTTCTCCTTCTGACTTGGAATGCGGGAGCATATTACTCGTACAGAAGCTATTGTGTAAGGGAATTCATCTTCTATTAGGGCATTGGGGGCACAATTAGGACAACTTGCTTCGGGGAAATAACGTTGCAAGTCTATCACTCTTACGAGTTGTAAACAAACTGACAAGCCGACTACAGACTCACTGTAGCACCTCAAGATATTGGTGAAGTGATCCCTGGTGAGAAGGTTGAATCTGAAGAGCTTGTCGATGTACCAAACAAAGAAGTTCCACAAATTGTCACTCATATGCCTTATGTTCGACCCTCAAAACTGTCGACGTAATCAAATGTGTCGGTGCAATCAAATGCATTTCCACCTTTACCTTTTCCACAAAGATTCAGGGAGAATGAGCAAGATGAGAAGTACCAATAGTTCCTGAACACACTGAAGCAACTTCAAGTTAATATTCCTTTAGTAGACGCTCTTGTGCAAATTTTAAATGAAGGGATATTGAAATTATTGATCTCACAGAAGGCTGTAGTGCTGTTTTGACAAACAATTTGCCCCCCAAAATGAAAGATCCTGAGAGATTTACTATCCCTTATTCAATTGGCAACCATTATTTGGGCAGGACTTTATGCGACTTAGAAGCTAGCATCAACCTAATACCATTATCTACTTTCAAAAAGTTGGGAATTAGTCACATGAAACCTACTACAGTGACATTGCAACTAGTAGATCAATCATTGGCTCAATCTGAGGGCAAATAAATGACATCTTAATTCGTGTGGATAAATTCATTTTTTAGACTGATTTTTTTCATACTTGACTACGAAGCAGAAAAGGAGGCTCCCATAATCTTGAGACGACCATTTTTAGCCACCGGACGAACTTTTATTGATAATTACAAAGGTGAATTGACCATGCGACTTAATGATAAGCACATTACTAGTGTTTTCAAATCTATTCAATGCAAGGATAAAGAAGAATGTCATACTGTCGATGTGCTAAATGATCTAATTGAGGAAGAATTCAATGACCAAAACACAATACTTTCTGAGAAGTTTACAGTGACATCTGGTGATGAATTCTTAGATGATTGTGACATTATGGTTGAAGTTAATAGTATTGTCTCCACAACACTAGATGTACCTCAAGAAGAGAAATTGGTCCATATTCTTAAGCAACATAAACGTGCCATTGCTTGGAGTATTGCTGATATTCGAGGCATTAGTCCATCTTTTTTCATGCATAAGATCAAGTTGGAAGATGAAGGCAAGCAATCGATTGAGCAACAAAGAAGATTAAATGAGAAGATGCAAGAAGTTGTTACGAAAGAAATTATAAAATGGCTTGACGCTGGAATTATTTACCCTATTTCTGATAGCAATTGGGTAAGTCTAGTTCAATGCGGTCCCAAAAAGAGCGGCATCACTGTGGTTAGAAACGAAAAAGATGAATTAATTCCTACACGCATTCTTACGGGATGGCGAGTCTGTATGGATTATCGCAAACTTAATGCTGCCACAAGGAAGGACCACTTCCCACTTCCTTTCATTGACCAAATGTTCGATTGGCTTGCTCGAAGAGCCTATTACTACTTCTTAGATGGCTATTTTAGGTACAATCAAATTGCTATTGCACCGGAGGATCAGGAGAAAACAACTTTCACCTGTCCCTTTGGTACATTTTGTTTTCACCGTATACCTTTCGGTCTTTGCAACGCACCAGCCATATTTTAAAGGTGCATGACGGCAATATTCTCGGATATGATTGAAGATTATTTAGAGGTTTATATAGATGATTTCTCAATCAATGGGAATGATTTTGATCATTGCACTGACAGTTTGGATAAAGGATTTAAGCGATGTGAAGATACACATCTTATTCTACATTGGGAAAAATGTCATTTCATGGTAATTGAAGGCTTTGTGTTAGGCCATCGCATCTCTAGTCAAGGCATTGAAGTAGACAAAGCTAAAGTGGAAATCATTGAGAAATTACCTCCACCAAAAAATATGAAAGGTATTCGCAGTTTTCTTAGGCATGCGGGTTTTTACCAAAGATTTCTTAGAGATTTCTCAAAAATTGCAAAAACCCTTATGCTCATTGCTGGAACAAAATCAAAAATTATTCTTTGACGATGCATGTCTGGATGCATTTATACAATTAAAGAAGCAGCTAATAAATGCACCTATTGTCGTTGCACCAGATTGGTCTCAACCTTTTGAAGTTATCTACGATGCAAGTGACATTGCTGTGGGTGTTATTGTAGGACAACATAAGGGAAAAATATTTGACGCTATCTATTATTCTAGCGAAACTCTTACAGTATTTATTGTATTTACTGATCACTCGGCGTTCAGATATTTTTTTACGAAGAAGGATACAAAACCGAGACTGATACGCTGGATCTTACTGTTGTAAGAATTCGACATCGAAATAAAAGACCGTAAATGTTTAGAAAATCTAGTTGCAGAGCATCTATCTCGATTGGAAGGTGGAAGCGAAAATGGAAACATACTTCAAATTGTCGACGCATTCTGAGATGAGAAGTAATTTGTTGTAGATACAACCCATTAGTATGCGGATTTGGTTAATTATCTAGTGTGTGGAAAACTCCCATTGGGTGTCAGAGGCTATAAAAAAGAAAGATTTCTTCATGAACTAGTGAAGTATCATTGGAATGAGCCTTATATCTTCAAGGTATGCAATGACAACATCATTCAGCGTTGTGTTCTGGAAGAGGAGATGCTTTCAATCCTGAAGCATTTTCATAATGCTCCCTATGGAGGTCGTTTCAGTGGCATGCGATCTTCTGCTAAGGTTCTCCAATCAAGATTCTACTGGCCTTCATTATTCAAAGACTCCCATAATTTTGTAAATCAATGCGATAGGTGTCAGCTCACTCGTTCTATATCCCAATGCAATGAAGTAATGCAGTAACTAATTATGGAGGTTAAATTGTTCGATGTTTGGGGTATGGATTTTGTGAGACCATTTCCAAGTTCATTTGAAAATCTTTATATGTTAGCAGTTGTGGATTACGTCTCGAAGTGAGATGAAGTTGTTGCAGTCCAAAAGGATGATGCAAAGACAGTGCTTAAATTTTTTCACAAGCGTATACTCACCCGCTTTAACACACCAAAGACATTGATTTAGTGATCAGGGTACACACTTTCATTGCAACCAAGTGGCAGCCGCATTGAAAAGATATGAAGTTAATCATAGAATGGCTACTACTTATCATCCGCAAACAAGTGGACAAGCCAAAGTATTGAATCGACAAATTAAAAACATTATTGAAAAGGTTGTGAACCCTTCGAGGAAAGATTGGTCTTCCAGACTGGATGGCACTTTATGGGCATTGAGGATAACATACAAAACTCCATTAGGGATGTCACCGTATCAATTGGTTTTTGGGAAAGCATGTCACTTGCCAGTTGAACTAGAGCACAAAGCAATATGGGCAATTAAGCAAATGAACATGGACTATGAAGCTGCTGGAAAGAAAAGGTTGTTGGATATCATTGAACTAGAGGAGATTGGGCGAAATGCCTATGAAAATGCTGCAATTTACAAGGAAAAGACTAAATGATGGCATTAAAGAATTATTTTGCTATGACAATTTATCGCGGGTCAACAAGTTTTATTATTCAATTCTAGACTCAAATTGTACCCGGGTAAATTGCTCTCACGTTAGTCTGGACCTTTCGAAGTTGTCGAAGTATTTCCTCACGGTGCAGTTAAAATTAGAGATTTACATGATGGACACTAGTTCAAAGTGAATGGACAGCGGTTGAAACACTATTCTGGGAATATTAATCAAAATCAGGCAGAGACCATTAAATTGGTCGAAAAATTTTAATTTTTATTGAATTTATCATTATGTTATTTTATTTTTGTTTTTGTTCAAGTTTTTTTTACTTCTTTCTTTTTCAAAATAATTGGGTACCTGGAACGACGAAAATGTGCAAGTGTACACAATCGCAATAAGTAATAAAGTGACAAGAAAATGTCGAGTTATCGTACCCACAGGGACTGTAAAAGAATTATTTATGAAAGTAAGTTTAAACACTTTGGTGAAAGAAAATATTTGTATTTGGGAAATGATTAAAAACTAGAAATCAAAGTAAAATAAATAAAATAAAATAAAGTTCTAATGCACAATTTCAAAAGCTGATTTTAATCAAGATGATATAATTGTGATGGATTAATTACATTTCCTTACCTTAGAATCATTAAACTTATGCTTATACTTGTTGCTAATAAATCACGACAACTCGGTAATTTTCTAACTTATGAACATATTTACAAATCAAAAATCCATTCATCTCTTATACACATTCCTATGTCAATTCGACCGATAAAACAGATTTATAAAGATAAACATGTTATTGCACATACACACTTATTAAATTAAACAATCTCTCGCATATTCCTATGTTGATTCAACCGATCAATTCAACCTAATAAGCATATAAAAGACTATGTGAGGAAACAAAGTATCCTTACCTTGAAACAGTTTAATCACAATAATCTTGTAAGTTATGCAAAGCATATGTATCGCCCAATACAATGCTAATCTAATCTTCCGCTACCTTAGAAGAATTACACATGCACTGATTAAGTACTGTGTCCATTAATTACAACTTCAATGCGTTTAAATAATTAATTCTTTAGTTATCTTACAATTGTAATGCAAGAATAACTTAATCATGGTTTTACTTAATCAAACATTTTACCGGGGCCTATAACAACAGAAACATAAATTTAACAAATCCAGAGGACGGAATGCAATCAACCCAACACGAATTAAATTCAAGCTAAGTTGATTAAATTAACCATTCCAATAGCATAAATATTCATAGATATGCTCATCATAAAAACAACAAAAATTAAAGAGATAAGGAATAAGAATCAAATCCGATGGTTTTCCGTGGCTTGACTAGGTTGCTCCGTTCTTCCTTTTTTGTTGTCCTCACTGGTCAAGGCTGCTATGAACACTCAATTGATGCTCCAAAATGGCTGAAGAATACCCCTTTGCCAAGAGGATAAATCGGCACAAGAGCAAGAAACTTTGAATAGGAAAATGAGAGAAAAAAATGAGAGAGGAGAGAAGAGATGTGAATGAGGGATGCTTTGAATGGGCAGCAAAGAGAGGTTTATATAGATAAAGGTGGCTGCTAAAAATAGAAAATTCCAGTATCCAAAGAGCCCCCTCATGGCTGGTCATCCTACATGGCAAAGTTGAGACTTTTAACTTTGCTAAAATTAGCCTGGGGCAAATCCGTAAAGCCTTAATTTAATGTGAGGTTTGAATGCAAATTGGAAGTCTTCCAAGGGCCTTTTTGTAGCTCATTTAATAAGATAAAACGCTGATTTGGGTTAGCATTTGAATGGTTCTGGGCTGCCCAATTGGTTGCTGGTTCGGTTCACTCAAATTTGGTTCAACTGGTGCGGTTCAACTGGGCCCTTTTTCCATAATTAATTAAAATTAATTTATTTAGCCCAAATTAAATTGGGAATAAATTAAAATTAATTATATTATGAATTAATACACATATTTGGACTGTCTTAGGCTGGAAATTATTTTTCCTTGTTACTTCGAATTGGTTCTCAGTTTTGTTGTTGTAACGGTGTCTGCCCGGTCAATTTTCGCCCTTTGTACGAATCTGTCAAAAATAATCAAAATTCACTAAAAATAATTGTAAAATTGACTAAAAATTAACATTTTCAAATTTTTAATACAATTTAATTCTTTTATAAAAATTAATTATTTTATGATAAAAATTGTATCGAAAATGCATGATTTTAAGTAAAATTAGGTATTGAAAAGTATATAAATATTTGTGTTTCGACACCCCCAAACTTAAACCATTGCTTGTCCCGAGTAATGCACAAATTTGAAAAAAAATTTCTTGGAAACACTTTTTGAAAACTCCTTCAAAACAACATTCTTCCCAAAATGATGAAATCAATATACTTATGCTCAAAAACAAGAAATTTGATAATTATGCTACTCAAGTATATATATCGTTCAAATTAATCTCAACAATTACTACAATAGCAAAATTAGATTAAATGTTTCTTAATAAAGACATGTTAATCCCTACCAATTTGATTTTAATCCCTTATTCAAAATTAAACTGCAATCATTAAGCTTAAATGATGTCTTCATATGTTGAACAGAACAATTTCTCTCTACTAATGTAGGTAACATTGGAACTTTGAATCAATAGGTCTTTAACAAGGTTGTAACGTGGCTAGGCTTAGGGGTAGGTAAAAGATAGATAATTTAGGTTTTTAAAAAAACCTTAAACTCAACTTGTATAGGACCTTTCCAAATAATTACCTTGAATACATCAACTTTTCTTTCCTTTTCACATGCTCTTTAGTGCAATTTACTCCAAGTACATATGCTCTTTTTTTTTTCGAGTATTTTACTGCATGTACTACAATTTGTTGAGCATTTCATACTTCTTTGCAACTCCCCCAAACTTATTTTCAAAGAATACTCTAAATAGTACTGAGTCAAGTGTTTGAGACATTTTTAAGATAATTAAGAAAAGTGATGGCTAACTTTGTAAGGGTTCAAATAAAATTAGGCTATAAAGTCTCAAAGTTGGGTTTCAAAGGATAAAAATTTCATCATGGTTGGCTTGAAAGGCTCAAACGGTCCAAACAACAGTTGCCTAAATCATTTTCAATGTTCCATGCTTCCTAGGATTTCGCCTCAAGAAACTACTAAGTTAATTCTAAAGACTTAAACTTTCATGCATGCCTAAATTTCCTAAATAACTAAAATTTTATGGTATGATTTGCATGCTTTATTAGAAATACATTTCATGTCATTATTAAGCTAACATAAAAATTTATTGAAATAATCAAACTTTATTCATACTTAAATTTAGCATACTTAACAAAATTCAAATTTATTGAACAAAAATATATCATATACATAATTAAAAGAAAAATTTTATTCTGAGTGGAAATAATTTCAATTTTTGGTCCCCCCAACTTAAAATGAGCAATGTCCTCATTGTTTAAAGTGAATAGATACTATACACCAGGTAGGATTCCAGAAAAGAGGAGGTGAGTCAATTTGACTGCTTAAGTACCAAGCTCTTCCTTTTCCAATCCTAGACATGTATATACCTATTGCCACACTTTAGACTTTACTACTTGTCTATATTTACTTTTGATTCCCATCTCTTATTTTATTTTGTAGAAATAAAAAATTCCTAATTAATCCTAATTCTAAGCTAAGTTGATAAAAATTAATATATAAATTATAAATTATATAATTATATATTAAAGTTTATCAAATTAATAATAATATTAAAGATATTTATTCTAGATGCTTTTTGAAAATATTCATAAAGATAGGCACCTAATTTTTTTATTATTTACGAAAAGAGCGACTAAATTTTAAAAATAATTTAATTAAGTCCCTAGACTTAATGAAAATTCAAAATTGAGTTGCAAATTAAAACTAGGATCAAAATTGACCCTTTTATTTGAAACTAAAATTTTATTTTTCCATTTAGGGGATAATTTCTTGGAAAATTATGTCAAAATAAATTCCCAGGAAAGATTGGAGGGGTCGCAAACGGTCCCGCTTAAGTTTCAATCTCCTAGACATAATTTATTTAAACATACTTTACCCAAAAATATACCTTAAATCATTTATTCAAAAAGAAAAATGAAAAATTAATTATCCGATAAAATGAACGAGATTTTATCCCGTTCAATTTTATCTCCCCAATAATGTTTCAGGCGCTGAGCATTAACTCAAAAAATTACCTCCTTTACCTTGGAGTTGAACAACTCTGTATGGATAGACTTGGTGAATCATAAATGGACTGGACCAACGTGATTTGGCATTTTCATATGAGAACATTCGAAACTCTTCTAACTCATTGAGTTGGAACATCCGTTTCTCTTTCGCGAGCTTAGGATCCAAATTAAGCTGTTGAAGAGCCCAGTGAGCTTTGTGCTCTAACTCCAATGTTAGATGGCAGGCTTTCCCAAAGACTAACCCATTGGGTGACATCCCTAACGGTGTCTTTTATGCTATTCTGTAAGCCCATAAAGCATCATCTAATCTTGTGGACCAATCTCGTCGGTTCGGGCAGACTACCTTCTCAAGTATGCCTTTGATCTCCTTATTTGCTAGTTTAGCTTGCCCATTTTTCTGTGGATGGTAAGCTGTTGTAACCTTGTGTTTCACTCCGTACTTGTCTAATAACCATTTTAACCACTTGTTCACAAAATGGGATCCTTCATCACTGATGATAGCTCTTGGGGTTCCAAAACTTGTGAACACATGCTTCTGCAGAAACTTCATCACAACCTTAGCATCGTTTGTTAGATATGCCTCAGCCTCGACCCACTTAGACACATAGTCTAATGCTACTAGTATGTACTTATGACCGCAAGATAGAGGAAAAGGACCAAGAAAGTCAATACCCCATACATCGAACAACTCTACCTCAATGATGTTTGTTCGAGGCATCTCATTTCTGTTGGTGACATTTCCAACCCTTTGGCATTGATCACAGCTCTTCACGTAAGCATATGCATCCTTGAATAATGTTGGCCAAAAGAATCTGGCTTGCAATACTTTGGTTGTTGTACATGTACCTCCGAAGTGTCCCCCATTTGGAGCTGAGTGACAGTGGTATAGAATCTTCGGTATTTCATCTTCTACCACGCATCTCCTGATCATCTGATCTACACACTTTTTAAACAAATATGGCTCTTCCCAAAAATAGTACTTCACATCGTGAAGAAACTTTTTCCTTTGTTGATACGTCTTATCAATTGCCATCAAACCACAAGATAACTAGTTAGCAATATCTAGAAATGTCTCCTGAATTGGTATAAGAGGAGAGTTCCCTTCTTGTGGCTCCAATCTGGACAAGTGATCTGCTACTTGATTTTTGACTGCCTTTCGATCTTGAATTTCTAGATCGAACTCTTGAAGTAGACGGACCCATCGAATCAGCCTCGGCTTAGCTTCTTTCTTCGCAAGTAAATACTTAATTACTAAGTGGTTAATATAGACGGTCACTTTGGTACCTACCAGATAAGATCAAAACTTGTCGAAAGCAAACACAATAGCAAGTAACTCTTTTTCTGTTGTCGTATAATTCAGTTGAGCTCCTGTTAGGGTTCAACTTGCTTAGTAGATGGGATGAAAAACTTTGTTTCTTCGCTGGCCCAAGACAGCTCCAATTGCGAAGTCACTTGCGTCACACATCAATTCGAATCGCAAATCCCAGTCTGGTGTGACGATTATGGGTGTCGTGACTAATCGACTCTTCAAATCATTGAAGGCTTTTAAGCATTCCTCATCAAACTTGAATATAGATTCCTTCTCCAATAATTTGCATAAGGGTTTGCAACTTTGGAGAAGTCCTTCATAAATCTTCGATAAAACCGGCATGGCCCAAAAAGCTCCTAACACCCTTTACAGATGTTGGAGGTGGGAGTTTCTCATTAACGTCTACCTTTGCTTTGTCTACCTCGATCCCATGTCTCGTTATCTGATGCCCTAGAACAACTCATTCTCGTACCATAAAATGGCACTTTTCCCTGTTGAGTACGAGATTTGTTTCTTCGTATCACTTTAGTACCTTAGTTAGATTGGCTAAGCAATCATCATAAGTATCTTTAAATACTAAAAAATCATCCATAAAAACTTCCAAATATTTCCCAACCATGTCAGTAAAAATAGACATCATACATATTTGAGATGTAGCAGGTGCATTACATAAACCAAATGGCATGCGTCTAAATGCAAACGTACCATACTGCCAGGTGAATGTCATTTTGTGTTGATCTTCCAATGCTACTGTAATCTAATTATACCCTGAGTATCCATCGAGAAAACAATAGTAATCTCGTCCTACGAGTCTATCCAGCATCTGGTCCAAGAACGGCAATGGGAGGTGATCTTTCCTAGTCGCCTTGTTTAGCTTTCGGTAATCAATGCAGATTCTCCATCCCATAACCGTTCTAGTCGGTACAACTCATTGTTCTCGTTCTCTATGACCATGATACCTTTTTTTTGGCACGCACTGGACCGGGCTTGCCCATGAACTGTCTGAGATGGGATAAATGATACCCGCATCTAACCACTTGATGATCTTTTTTTTACTACGTCCTTCATGATGGGGTTCAGTCTCCGATGTCCATCGATCGTCCCCTTTTTTGCCATCTTCCAGGATAATCTTGTGCATGCATATAGATGGACTAATGCCGCGAATATCAGCTATGGTCCATTCGATGGCCTTCTTGATTTGTTTCAAAACTAAGATAAGTTTCTCTTCTTGCGTAGTGGTCAATTCTGCTGAAACAATCATAGGTGGAGTAGAAGCATTACCTAAATAAACGTATTTTAAATGAGAAGGTAATACCTTGAGTTCTAATTTAGGTGGCTCCTCGATTGACACTTTTGGTTGGGAATAGTCCCTCTTTTCTAACTCCAAAGACTCAAAACGGGATTACGGATTAAATCCCTTTTGATTAGCTTCTAGCAAAGCTAAGTATTCATTCTACTCTTCATCATTTGGAGGATCCAATGTCAAAATTCTTTCCAGTGGGTCCTCAACACAGTTGAGTTCCTTCTCCACTATTAATCCTCTAAATCGGACACTGCAGAGCAATCATCTATTGTGTCAGGAAATCGCATAGACTTAAAGATGTTAAATGTTACTTGATAATCCTAAACACGCATAATGAGCTCGCCCTTCTATACATCAATAAGGGTCCTTCCAGTTGCTAGGAACGGCCTTCCTAGGATGATTGGTACTTCTTTGTCTACTTCAAAATCTAAAATTACAAAGTCAGTAGGAAAGGTAAACTTATCTACACGTATCAATACGTCCTCGATTTTTTCTTCTGGATGTGCTAAGGATCGATCTGCTAGTTGAAGCGTAACTGTAGTTGGTCTAACTTCTCCTATCCCTAACTTCCTAAATATTGACATAGGTATCAAGTTGATACTTGCACCTAAGTCACATAATGCCTTACCAAAATATGTTGCTCCAATGTTACACGGTATGGTAAAACATCCAAGATCCTTCAATTTTGGGGGTAGTTTGTCTTGAAGATATGCATTGCATTCCTTTGTTAGAGCAATCGTCTCAAATTCTCCAAGTCTTCATTTCTTAGACAAGATATCTTTCATGAACTTGACGTAGTTTGGCATTTGCTCAAGTGCTTCAACCAACGAAATGTTGATGTGAAGTTGCTTGAGTACGTCAAAGAACTTCTTGAATTGAATCTCCTGCTTCGTTTCTGAAGTCTTTGAGGGTAGGGTGGTGGTGGTTTCATTACTGGGACTTATTCTGGTTGATTTGTCTTTGGCAGCAATTCTGCATCATACGACATTGTTAGTTGGTCAGAATTAGCTGGTCCTGAGGTTACTTTATTGGGTTTTACAGATTCTGGTTCTGGTGAAAATGGAATTTCAACACTTGGTTGAACTTCTTCTGAATCTTGAGCGTCAGCTGGCTCCTTTTCAACTTCGACAGTGTTGGGCTCTACTATCTTCCCATTCCTCAATGTCAATGCTTTACAATGTTCCTTCCCCAGATTTCTCAGATTCTCTGTGTCACTAGGTAGAGCACCTTATGGTCAGTTCCTGAGTTCAGTAGCAAGCTGGCCCACTTGATCCTCCAAATTCCTTAGAGTGGCATCGTTTTTCGCCATGTATGCCTTTAATAGATTCTCTAAGCTACTGGATGGTTTTGCTTGTGTTCGTTTCTAAACTTGTTGGGGGAAACTAGGCGGCTGAGTTGGTCTAGGTTGGGCGTAAGAGTTACTGGTTCCAGCCCATTGGTTACTCTAGGAAAAATTAAGGTGATTTTGTCACGATGAGTTATAAAAGTTGGATTGCAGTCCTTGCCTTCCTCGGTTTTGGTTTTGGTTACCCATGTAATATACGAATTCGGGGTTCAATGGACATTCTTCAAAAAAATGTCCTTCCCCACAATACACAGAGGCTATATTCTCAAATTGGTTAGGTGGTTGGGTTACAAAACTGTTAGACCCATTAGTGGTAAGATTCTTAAGCATTTAGAATATTGAAGATACGTGAGATGCGAGTAAAGTGAGAGCGTCCACTTCATGTATTCCTGCGACTCATCTTCCTAATGCTGCTCAATTGGTTGGCCAGTGATAATTGTTGCTTGCAATCATCTCAATAATTTCACAAGCCTCATTATAAGACTTAGAAAGGAGAGCACCATTAGCAGAGGCGTCCACTACCATCCTAGTGTGAGTGTTGAAACCATTATAGAATTTCTCAAGTAGAATGCAATGTGGGATTCCATGATGAGGGCACTTTCGTAATAACTCTTTGTACCTTTCCCATGCCTCATACAGGGGCTCATCATCCTTTTGTTGGAAGGCAGTGATCTCATTCCTCAACTTGGCATTCTTGCTCGGTGGGAAATCCTTCATGAGTAATCTCTCGGCTAACTCTTGCCATGTAGAAATGGAGTTTGGTTGCAATGAGTTCAACTAGGCATGAGCTCTGTCCCTTAGCGAATATGGGAACAACTTCAGTCGTAATGCGTCTTCGGGTACTCCGGCTAACTTTAAAGAATCACCCACTTCCATAAATAGTCTTAAGTGAAGATGAGGATATTCAGTAGGCATTCCATAGAATTGGCCCATAGTCTAAAGCATCTGGAAAATGACTGGCTTCAGCTTGAATTGTTGTGCCTCGATTTTGGGTCTCCTAATACCCGGATTAAGATCATTAAATACTGGCACGACATACTGTCGTAAAGCTCTATCCCTATCATCAGCAATAAGGATAGGATTCTGAGCAAGGTTTACTCTGTTTCCTTTATTTATATTCCCAAAGTTCATCTCTTCGGTCCTTCTCTGGTTCGCTTGTCTTCTTCGTTGTTGAAAGGTTCGTTCTATTTTAGGGTCCATAGAGAGTAAGTCGATAATTTGATCAATACTCATAAACACCTGAAATAATCACAGAAATATTAAGTAAGTGAATATTTAAACAAGAAAATAACTAAACCAAAATGTAAAAATAGATTCATAAATAATGGCTTTTTTTAAAAAAAAAACAGTCCCCAACAACGGCGCCAAAAACTTGAAATGACGAAAATGTGCAAGTGTACACAATCGCAACAAGTAATAAAGTGACAAATAAATGTCGAGTTATCGTACCCACAGGGACTGTAAATGAATTACTTATGAAAGTAGGTTTAACCACTTTGGTGAAAGAAAAATATTTGGATTTGGGAAATGAATAAAAACTAGAAAACAAAGTAAAATAAAATAAAGTTCTAATGCACGATTTCAAAAGATGATTTTAATCAAGATCAACATGTTATTGCACATTTCCTTACCATAGAATCATTAAACTTATGCTTATACTTGTTACTAATAAATCACGACAACCCAGTAATTGGCTAACTTATGAACATATTTACAAATCAAAAATCCATTCATCTCTTGTACACATTCCTATGTCAATTTGACCGATAAAACAGATTTATAAAGATAAGCATGTTATTGCAGATACATACTTATTAGATTAAACAATCTCTCGCATATTTCTATGTTGATTCAAACAATTAATTTGACCTAATAAACATATAAAAGACTATGTGAGGTAACAAAGTATCATTACCTTGAAACAGTTTAATCACAATAATCTTGCAAGTTATGTAAGGTATATGTATTGCCAAATACAATGCTAATCTAATCTTTAGCTACCTTAGAAGAATTAAACATGCACTGATTAAATACTGTGTCCATTACTTACAATTTCAAAGTGTTTAAATAATTAATTCTTTAGTTATCTTACAATTGTGATGCAAGAATAACTTAATCATGGTTTTACTTAATCAAACATTTTACCGAGGCCTATAACAGCATAAACATAAATTTAACAAATCAAGAGGACGGAATGCAATCAAGCAAACACGAATTAAATTCAAGCTAAGCTGATTAAATTAACCATTCCAATAGCATAAATATTCATAGATATGATTATCATAAAAACAACAAAAATTAAAGAGATAAGGAACAAGAATCAAATCCGGTGGTTTTCCGTGGCTTGACTAGGTTGTTCCGTTCTTCCTTCTTTGTTGTCCTTGCCGGTCAAGGCTGCTATGAACACTCAATTGTTGCTTCAAAATGGTTGAAGAATACCCCTTTCCCAAGATGATAAATTGGCACAAGAGCAAGGAACTTTGAATGAGAAAATGAGAGAAAAAAGTGAGAGAGGAGAGAAGAGTTGTGAGAGAATAGATGTGAATGAGGGATGCTTTGAATGGGCAGCGAAGGGGGTTTATGTAGCTGAATGTGGCTGCTAAAAATAGAAAATTTCAGCAGCTAAAGAGCCCCTTCATGGCCGGCCATCCTACATGGCAAAGTTGAGACTTTTAACTTTGCTAAAATTAACCTGGGGCAAATCGAGAAAGCCTTAATTTATGGTGAGGTTTGAATGCAATTTGGAAGTCTTCCAAGGGCCTTTTTGCAGCTCATTTAATCAGCTAAAATGATGATTTGGGCCAGCATTTGAACGGTTCTAGGTTGCCCAATTGGTGGCTGGTTCGGTTCGCTCAAATTTGGTTCAACTGGTGCGGTTCAACTGGGCCCTTCTTCCATAATTAATTAAAATTAATTTATTTAGCCCAAATTAAATTGGGAATAAATGAAAATTAATTATATTATGAATTAATACACATATTTGGACTGTCTTAGGCTGGAAATTATTTTTCCTTGTTACTTCGAATTGCTTCTCGGTTTTGTTCTTCTAACGGTGTCTGCCGGGTCAATTTTTGCCCTTTGTATGAATCTGTCAAAAATAATCAAATTGTAAAATTGACTAAAAATTAAAATTTTCAAATTTTTAATACAATTTAATTCTTTTATAAAAATTATTAATTTTATGATAAAAATTCTATCGAAATTTCATGATTTTAAGTAAAATTAAGTATGAAAAAGTATATAAATCTTTGTGTTTCTACACCCCCAAACTTAAATCATTGCTTGTCTCGAGTAATGCACAAATTTGAAAAGAATTTTCTCGGAAACAGTTTTTGAAAACTCCTTCAGACCAACATTCTTCCAAAAATCATGAAATCAATATACTTATGCTCAAAAACAAGAAATTTGATGATTATGCTACTCAAGTATATATATTGTTCAAATTAATCTCAACAATTACTACAATAGAAAAATTAGACTAAATTTTTATTAATAAAGACATGTTAATCCATACTAATTTGATTTTAATCCCTTATTCAAAATTAAACTTCAATCATTAAGCTTAACTGATGTTTTCATATGTTGAACAGAGCAATTTCAAATTAATCCGGTATTTTTTTTACCAAAAGTGGCCAAGTACAGGTCAGAAGAAAACATTTTGATGTGAAACTTCCACCCAAAACACGACATTCTCCTTTCGCAACAGCAAGACTTGGGCAAGTAAGTCTACAAAACCATCTCTAAGCTGAAATGGGAGACTTTATGCAGTCATCCTGAAAGCTATTCTCCTTCATTTGTACGTGATTTTTATGCTAACCTTTATGACCATGAGTTAGGGTTCATCCTTGTTCGGGAAGGCTTAATCCCATGGGATGCTAAAAAAATCAATGAGTTGTGCAACACTAAAGTAGATGTAGATGAACACTCCGAGTTCATTGAATATATCACAGATGACAAAGAGGCCTGTTGGTGAAGGATTTATGTGTCTAAGGAGAATTGTGGATAGGTTCACATAAAGGGAATTATACGATGCATTGACTCTTCCTAACACTGTAAAGCAAAATCTGGTTTCATTTTGTCCACTTCCGGCTATGGTCTTCTACTCACAGCACCACAATCACGCTCGATAGAATGTGCCTGATACATTCAATTTTCAAGGGTAGAAGGATTCATGTCGGCGTAATACTCCACCAGGAAATTACTGACTGCACTGCAAGGCAAATTGGAATTTTGGTTTTCCCATCATTGGTGATGCTATTGTGCCAAGAGAAAGGGGTTGTGCCCCGTGATGATGATGAAGTCCTGGATAATAAGGGCCTGATCAATGAAGCCTCTATTGAAAGAATGAACCGTGGCAAAGATACACTGACAATGAAGGAGGCAAAGACAAGCAAGACGAGGAAGGGAAAAACCAAGGCAGAAAGCAAGGGAACAAACCTGACTGTAGAGACATCATTGTTGCACAAAATGAAGGATATCGAAAAGTTGGCCAATTCCATCAGTACTAAGCAGATCAGGCTTGTTACTACAATAGAAGATATAGAGAGATCACAAAATTTGTTCTATTCTTATATCAAGGCCTAGAACAACTCTATTGTAGCCGCATTAAGTCAGTTAAGCCTGGTCCCACTCCTAGAATTTCTAGTGTTCCCACTAATCATCCGAGATTATGAACTCTTATTCGAGGATGATGACTTAGGAGACCGAGATAGATCAGTGGCATCCTCGCCCATTGTGCACATCTATTTTAATGAGAAATAAGAGGAATCAATGAACAATAAGAAGTACATGCAAAGGATTGATAGCCTGGTCGAGGGTTATTTCATTACTGGTCAAGAAAAACCTACTATTTTGGAGGAAGTTGCTGTTGGAGAGAAGGAAGTCCTTGTTGTAGATGTGAAAAAGAAGCAAGATGAAGAAGATGCTAAGAAAGAATCTGCTCAAAACATTGTCACTGCACCCGAGTTTATAGGTGCAACTACTGATAATTTGGAGCGAAATGGAGCTAGACCAGTGGAAGCTATAGAGGAAGCAACCGAATGCCAAGGTAAAGCTAGAACCTAAGGATCAATTGAGGACTGTACGAAGCCCAAAGAAAAGAAAAAAATGCTTAAAAGACTAAAAGCGCAAGAAGGAGGAGAAAAAGAGGAGGAAGAAGAAACATCATGCACCAACATCTGTGGCTGAGGAAAATTGTGTTAGTTTATTTTCAGTTTTTTTTAGCTGTAGTGTTCATGCATTGCACGTAGTTGTAATTTTTATTTTGTTAGTGCACATTGTTGTTGCATTTCTATTGTCATTGCATTTTTATTTTAGTGCATTAAGGACAATAAAAAACTTTAAGTCTGGGGGAATGCATATGAGGTTTGGAAATACACCCATATTTCAATTTCTTTTTGTTTAATGAAGCTTGCAAGGTTTATTTGTGGTTAATGTAAATGTGTTTGAAAATTTTTGTTCCATTCGATGCTTAATTCTTGAATCATGTGAATTATCACTAAATGAGATGGATAAATTTTACTGAATGTTGTATCTTCAATTTTTGTTACTTCTCATGAGCAAGGGTATAGTAATGCAACAATATCCTTTATTCACAAAAAAATAAAAAAGAGACATATATTTATGATCTTCATAGATACTTAGTTTTGTACAATAAATGATGTATTGGTAGATAGAGTTTAGGAATTGAAGCATGATGCTGGTTTTGATGAACTTTCAATCTTATTCATTCATACTTATGTATTGTCGATGCAATATTCTGTCATCTGAATGTGACTCATTTATTCAGAATTTACATGATTCAAGTTACTAGAATGATCATTTGCCTTAGTGAATTCTTGTGTAGCCTTGCTAGTTTCTATTTTACTTGAGGATAAGTAAAAACTCAAGTTTGGGGGTGTGTGATAGTACGAGAAATAACATATGTTTTCTCCCTACATATTGGTTAATTTGTCCCCATTTAGTTATCATTAGCACATATTTTAGCATTTTAAGTTCAATAAATTGCATTTTATAACTTAGGGGATCTTAGCCTATTTATCCTTAATTTTGTCATGTTTTGGTATCAATGTCGCTGCATGAGTATTTCCAGATTGCACCCAGAATTGTCACCACACCTGATAGCTGTCCAGATAAGAATAAAAATGTGTGAGTTGTCCAGTCTGGTATAACCAACTTGTACGTACAGAGGCAGCATGATTCTGATTAAAGAACACCTGTACTGTTTGGAAGAATATAAATATTCACGTGAACAGGAAAAAAAGGGAGGCTTTTTGGGGGGTAATGTCTTCTTCAACCTATCTTTTGAAGCTTTTCGGCTATGGTTGCTTAAGTCTCCTATGGGTGAACCGACGTGAAAGGGACGCAGATCAGCTCCTGATGAGGAGCCCTGAGTGCGACACTAGAAAGAATAGAGAGATTCAAGTCGAGATTGTCTAGGAATAGTATTCTTCACTTGTTTCTTTTATATTTCTTTTCTAAACGATGGTGATTACTTTCTATTTCATGTTTGTATGGAAGTACACATGATATTTGGGTTCAATATTATTTTTTTCAATCTTGCTTCTACTATTTAATCTTTGGGTTTGAATGTTTTTAGCATGGAAGTTTTATTGCGGTCACTAACATTGGAAAGTGCAGCGACAGGTCAAGCTAACAAGCATGACAACGGAAGTTGCTTGAGCATTAGAGGAATTTAATCCACTTTTTCTTATTGGTGTTCCATTGCCATCATCGAAAGGTTTGGTTAATGTGCATGTGTAAGTCTTAGATTAAATATAGAAGTTAAGATTAGTAAGATATTCATTGCAATTTAATGCATTGACAATTACCTATCCTTTTATACCTTGTGAGCACTTAGTATTCTGTTGAATATTCACATTGGGGATCCCAGTTTATCATTATCATATTTAATCTTATTTTTTTCAAGTTATTGCTTCAATAAATACTCTCACAATTTATCTCGTTTCTATCTATTTATTGCACTAACATTGATAGACAAAAGACAACCATCCTCGTGGGATCGATATCCTACAGACTTATATCTGTCTACTATACTTGCATCGACACTGTACACTTGCACATTATTGTTGTAACGTTAAACAGCTGATCAAGTTTTGGCACCGTTGTCGAGGATGGCGTCTGTTTGATATTTGTTTTTGTTTTTGCACTTTGTTTTTTATTATATAATATTTAGTTGTCACTAACTAGTTTTCTTTTTGTCACTATTTTCACATTTTATTTTAGGTGTTTGATTACCCGAAGCAATTCGATTTTATTGCCAATTTTGATCCAAAAATTGAAAGAATCATTCAGAGGAGGCTTCAAGAACAAAGGAATATGGCTTTACCAAGATACAATGAATCAATACCCCAGGTGTAACACCAAAATGCTAATGACCCACCGTTGCTGCAAGACGTTCAAATACAAAACAAGACTATATGCGGCTTTGTAGTGCTTGCCTTGGATGACTTACAACCGAGATTTGTTAGGCCAGCAATCCAAGTTGGGAATTTTGAAGTCAAGCCAGTAATGTTTCAAATGTTGAATTCTAATTGGCAATATGTTGGACTGCCACATGAAGATGCGTGAGAACATCTTCAATCTTTTTTATTGATTTGTGCTTCCTTTAGTCAACAGGCGTTCCTGATGACGCTTTGAAGATGCAATTATTTCCTTATTCCTTGTAGGGAAGAGATCATACTTGGTTCCTTGGGCTACTTGTCGGATCAATTACTTCTCGAAATGCACTAGCAATACAATTTGTTATGCGCGTTAATCCGCCAACAATGAATGCTCGTCTTCGAAATGATGTTACAGCTTATCATTAGCTAGATGATGAGAATCTTCACACTACATGGTAACATTATAAATCTTTTCTTTGTTGTTACCCCATACACGACATTCGATAGGAAACACAAATTGAAATTTTCTATAATGGGCTGAATTCACACACGAGGAATCTTGTTGACGCATCAACCAATGGTTATTTGCTGGATTGTACTTATAATGATACAGTTGAAATTCTTGAGAGAATTCCTCAGAATGATTAGCAATATCCTATCTCTAGAGCTGCAGAAGCAAAAGTTACTCCGGGAGTTATTGAATTGGACGCAATTTCTGCACTTAGTGCTCAAGTTTCTTCTCTTGCAATTATGATAAAAAAATTTCAAGGGACTAGTGATGTTACACCTATATAAGTCGCTCAACAAGTTGATGTTCCTACCTTTTGTTGTGAGATTTGCAGTGACAAACATAGCTATGAAGATTGTCCACAACATGTAGAGAATGTCTTTTATGTCAGTAACATCCGCAACAATTCTTATGGCAACTCTTATAACAATTTTTCACGCAATCAACAATCTTGGGAAACTCAAACTACTGGAAAAAATGCTACGACATTCCGATATGGGAATATTCCTACTTAAGGAAAATATAATCCAAGACAAGGGAATTACAATCAACAATAGTAGAACTACAATCAGCACACTTAGATGCATCAATAAAAAAGCCAGATGCATCCACATCAGAATCAGATGTAGCCACAACACTCTTCAATGTCGAATCAGCATGTTCAAGGACATAGACAACAACACTACACACAAGCTTCTCCTTGTGACCCGTTAGCTGCTCTTGAGGCTTTAATGCGAGAGCATATTACTCGTACATAAGCTATTATGCAAGGGAATTCATCTTCTATTCTGGCGTTGAAGGCAAAATTAGGACAACTTTCTTTGAATCTTAATACTTACCACTGGGCACACTACCTAGTGACACGAAAAATCCCAGTCCAAGGAGGAAAGAACACAGCAAGACTATCACTCTTAGGAGTGGTAAACAAACTGGTGAGCCGACTACAAACTCTGCTGGAACACCTCATGGTACTGGTGAAGATATCCTTAGTGAAAAGGTTGAATCTGAAGAGCTTGTCAATGTACCAGACAAAGAAGTTCCACAAATTGTCACTCATATGCCTAATATCTGACCCTTGAAACTTTCGAGGCAATCAAAGGTGTCGGTGCAATCAGATGTATCTCCACCTTTACCTTTTCGACAAAGATTCAAGGAGAATGAGAAGGATAAACAGTACCAACAGTTCCTAAACACACTGAAGTAACTTCAGGTCAATATTCCTTTAGAAGACGCTCTTGTGAAAATTTAGAATTATGAGAAATTTATGAAGGAGATCTTGTTCAAGAAGAAAAAGCTTAACGATATCGAAACTATTGCACTCACAAAAGGCTGTAGTGCTATTTTAACAAATAATTTGCCCCCCAAAATGAAAGATCCTGGGAGCTTTACTATCACATGTTCAATTGACAACCATTATTTGGGCAAGGTTTTATGCGACTTGGGAGCTAGCATCAACCTAATGCCACTATCTACTTTCAAAAAGATGGTAATTAGTCACATGAAACCTATTCCAGTGACATTGCAACTAGCAGATCGATCCTTGCCTCAAACTAAAGACCAAATCAAAGACATCTTAGTTCATATCGATAAATTCATTTTTCTGGCTGATTTTATCATACTTGACTGCGAGGAAGACAAGGAGACTCCCATAATGTTGGGACGACCATTTTTAGGCACCGGACGAACTTTTATTGATGTTTACAAAGGTGAACTAACCATACGACTTAATGATGAGCATGTTACCTTCGATGTTTTTGAACCTATTCAATGTAATGATAAAGAAGAATGTCATATTTTCGATGTGCTAGATTATCTAATTGAGGAAGAATTCAATGAACAAAGCACAATACTTTCTGAGGAGTTTGCAGTGACATCTGATGATAAATTCTTAGATGATTGTGACAGCATGGTTGAAGTTAATAATATTGAACTCAGGCATGACTGGTAGATTGAATCCTTAGACTTAGCCAACAGAACAGCTCTAATTTTCCAGCCATCGATTGATGAAGCTCCTACTCTGGAATTGAAACGGCTACCTACTAATCTTAAATATGTTTTTCTTGGTGCTAACAATAATCTCCCAGTTATTGTCTCTACAACATTGGATGTAACCCAAAAAGAGAAATTGGTTCATATTCTTAAGCAACATAAATGAGCTATTGCTTCGAGTATTACCGATACTCGAGGCATTAGTCCATCTTTTTTCATGCACAAGATCAAGTTGGATGATGAAGGCAAGCAAGCGATTGAGCAACAAAGAAGATAAAATGAGAAGATGAAGGAAGTTGTTAAGAAAAAAATTATAAAATGGCTTGACGCTAGAATTATCTACCCTATTTCTGATAGCAACTAGGTAAGTCTAGTGCAATGCGTTCCTAAAAAGAGTGGCATCACTATGATTAGCAACGACAAAGATGAATTAATTCCTACACGTATTCCAACGAGATAACGATTCTGTATGGATTATCACAAACTTAATACTGCCACAAGGTAGGACCATTTCCCACTTCCTTTCATTGACCAAATGTTGGACAAGCTTGCTGGAAGAGCCTATTACTGCTTCTTAGACGATTATTCTAGGTACAATCAAATTGATATTGCACCATAAGATCAAGAGAAAATAACTTTCACCTGTCCCTTTAGTACTTTTACTTTTCGTCGTATGCCTTTCGGTCTTTGCAAGGCACCAGCCACATTTCAAATGTGCATGATGACAATATTCTTAAATATGATTGGATATTCTTTAGAGGTTTTTATGAATAATTTCTTAGTCTATGGGAATAATTTTGATCATTGTGCTGATAGTTTGGATAAAGTATTGACACGATGTGAAGATACATATCTTGTTTTAAATTTGGAAAAATGTCATTTCATGGCAACTGAAGGCATTGTGTTAGGCCATCGCATCTCTAGTCCAGGTATTGAAGTAGACAAAGCTAAAGTGGAAATCATTGAGAAATTACCTCCATCGACAAATGTGAAAGGTATTCGCAGTTTTCTTGGGCATGCAAGGTTTTACTGAAGATTTATTAGAGATTTTACAAAAATTGCAAAACACTTGTGCTCATTGCTAGAACAGAATCAAAAATTCTTCTTTGACGATCATGTTTGGATGCATTTATTCAATTAAAAAAGCTGCTAGTAAATGCACCAATTGTCGTTGCACCAGATTGGTCTCAACCTTTTGAAGTTATGTGCAATGCAAGTGACTTTGCTATGGGTGCTATTCTAGGACAACGCAAGGGAAAAATATTTCACTCAATCTATTATGCTAAAAAAACTCTTATAGGGGCTCAAATCAATTATACCACTACAGAGAAAGAATTGTTGGTTGTAATCTTTGCTTTCGACAAGTTTCGTTTGTATCTTGTTAGTGCAAAGGTTACCGTATTTATTGATCACTTGGTGTTGAGATATCTTTTTACTATTGCAAGAATTCGACATCGAGATAAAAGACAGCAAAGGTTCAAAGAATCAAGTTACAGACCATCTGTCTCGATTGGAAGTTGGTAGCAAAGATGGAAACATACTTCAAATTGTCGACGCATTCTCAGATGAGAAGTTATTTGCTGTAGATTTTGTTAATTATCTAGTGTGTGGAAAACTCCCATTGGGTGTCACAGGCCATAAAAAAAGAAAGATTTCTTCGTAGTGAAGTATTATTGGAATGAGTCTTATTTATTCAAGGAATGCAATGACAACATCATTCGGCGTTGTGTTCCAAAAGAGGAGATGCTTTGATCCTGAAGCACTATCATGATGCTCCTTACAGAGGTCATTTCGGTGGCATGTAAACTGCTGCTAAGGTTCTCCAATTAGGATTCTACTGGCCTTCATTATTCAAAGATGCCCACAATTTTGTGAATCAATGCGATAGGTGTCAGTGCACTGGTTCTATATCCCAATGCAATGAAATGTTGAAGTAGCCAATTATGGAGGTTGAATTATTTGAGATTTTGGGTATGGATCTTATGGGACCATTTCCAAGTTCATTTGGAAATATTTATATATTAGTAGTTGTTGACTATGTCTTGAAGTGGGTTGAAGTTAGACCTGTCGAAGTTGTTGAAGTATTTCCTCATGGTGCAGTCACAATCAGAGATTTACATGATGGACACAAGTTCAAAGTGAATTGACAGCGGTTGAAACACTATTTTGCGAATATTAATCAAAATCAGGTAGAGACCAGTAAATTGGTTGTAATATTTTAAATTTTTATTGAATTTATCATTATGTGATTTTATTTTCTTTTATATTTTGCTTTATTAAAGTTTGTTTTACTTTTTTTTTTGCAGAATAATTAGATACCATTGTCGACGCACTTGGGCTTTATTGTCAACACAGTTTGTACTATTGTACTGTCACTTATGACTCACCAAGAATGAGGGCATATCAGAAATTTTAGATCCCACCGTTTGATCAAAAGTGACCTAACCGTCTGATTTGTCTAAGGAAGCACAACTCTCATTGGACATATTTATTCCCACAAGCTTTATATCCCTTCACAAAAGTCACGCCTTTCCATCTTCTTCTTTCACTCGCTATAAACCCCCTCTCCACTGTGTCGACTGTAACACATACAAAGCAGCCATTTTTATTCACTTTCTCTTCCCCAAGCTCGTACCTTTACAACTTTAAATTGTCTTCACTCAACAAAATATGGCCAGAATGAGAGGATCAGTCAAAAAATCCACCAAGTCTGTTGAAGAACACTCGTCCTCTGCAGCTGCAGTTCGTGACCCGGAATCCTCCATGCCAATGAGAAAAAAAGCCAGTGATCTTTTTAACAAAAGTGGCCAAGGACAGGTTTCAAGACAATAGTTTAAAGAGAAACTTCCACCACCCAAAACACGACATCCTCCTTTCGCAACAACAAGACGGGCAAGCAAGTCTACAAAACCATCTTTAAGCTAAAGTGGAAGACTTTTTCCACTAATCCTGGAAGCTAATCTCCTTCATTGGTACATAAGTTTTACACTAACCTTTATGACCATGAGTTAGAGTTCATCATTGTTCGAGAAGGCTTAATTCCATGGGATGCTAAAAAAATCAATGAGCTGTGCAGCATTAAAGTGGATGTAGATGAACACTTTGAGTTCATTAAGGATATCAAAGACGACAAAAGAAACCTGTTGGTGAAGGATTTATGTGTCGAAATAGCATTGTGGACAGTTTCACATCAAGGGAACTATATGATGCATCAGTGCTTCCTAACACTGCAAAGAAAAATCTGGTTTCATTTTGTTAACTGTCGGCTACAACCCTCTACTCACATCACAACAGTCACCCTTGATAGAATATGCCTGATACATTCAATTGTCAAGGGCACAATGATTGATGTCGATGCAATATTCCACCAGGAAATTGCCGACTGCGCTGCAAGGCAAACTGGAATTTTGGTTTTCCCATCGTTGATGATGCTATTATGCCAGCAGAAAGGGATCGTGCCTCGTGATGATGAAGATGTGCCGATCAATGAAGCCTCTATTAAAAGAATGACTCGTGGCAAAGATATGCCGACAATGAAAGAGGAAGAGTCAATCAAGACGAGGAAGGGCAAAACCAAGGGAGAATGTAAGGGAACAAACTTGACTGCAAAGACATCATTGTTACACAAAATGAAGGATATCGAGAAGTTGGCCAATTCCATCAGTAATAAGCAGATCAGGCTTGTTGCTACAATAGAGGATATAGACAGATCATAAAATTTGTTCCATGCTTATATCAAGGCCTAGAACAACTCTATTGTAGCTGCATTAAATCATTTAAGCTAGGTCCCACTCCCAGAATTTAGAGTGTTCCCACTGATCATCCGAGATTATGAAATTTCATCTGAGGATGATGACTTAAGGGATCGGGATAGATCAGTGGCATCCCCACCTATTGTGCATGTCTCTGTTGATGAGAAAGAAGAGGAATCAATGGAAATTGAGGAGTGCATGCAAATGATTGACATCCTGGTCGAGGCTGACTTCATTGTTGGTCAAGAGGAATCGACAGAAGCTGTAGAGGAAGCAATCGATCATGCCGGGGTAGAGCTCAAACCTGAGGAGCGATCCGAGGACCGTGTGAAGACCAAAGAAAAAAAGAGAAAGCGCTCCAAAGATAAAAAGCATAATGAGGAGAAAAATAGGAGGAAGAAGAAACATCGTGTAGCCACATCGGTGGCTGACGAAAACTGAGTTTGTTTATTTTCTTTTTTTTAGCCGTAGTGTTCATGCATTGCACATAGCTGTAATTTTTATTTTGTTAGTGCACATTGTCGTTGCATTTCTATTGTCAATGCATTTTAATTTTAGTGCATTGAGGACAATGCAAACTTTAATTTTGGGGGAATGCATATGGGGTTTGAAAATACACCCACATTTCAAATATTTTTTAGTTTAATGATGCATGCAAGGTTTATTTGTGGTTAATGCAAATGTGTTTAAATTTTTTTGTTACATTCGATGCTTAATTCTTGAATCATGTGAATTATCAATAAATGATTTGGATAAATTTGACTGAATGTTGTATCTTCAATTCTTTGATGAATGATTTAGGTTGCATTAGTAATGGATGACTAGTAGCATTCCTTGAATCTTGAATGGATCTGCCTTTTAAAGCTGCTTATATATATAGTTAAGAATAAGAGATACTCCAAAGTGGGTGTATTGTGAAATGTTAAAGATGGAGTACTCCAATGCAAGCATTAGAAAAATGTATCTGGCCAAAGGCTGTCGCTGTATGAGTGTGTGTCGGTGCAATTACGTACTCCATGGGAGTTTGTTACACTCCATCATTACTTCTTAGGAGCAAGGGTACAGTAATGGAACGATATCCTTTATTCACAAAAAAAATAAAGAAGAGACATATATTTATGATCTTTATAGATACTATGTATTGTACAATAAATGTTGTATTGGTAGATAGAATTTAAGATTTGAAGCATGATGCTGGTTTTGATGAAGTTGCAATCTTATTCATTCATACTTATGTATTGCCAATGCAATATTCAGTCATCTGAATATGACTCATTCATTGGGATTTTAGGTGATTCAAGTTGCTAGAATGGTCATTTGCCTTAGTGAATACTTGTGTAGCTTGCTAGTTTCTATTTTACTTGAGGACAAGTAAAAACTCAAGTTTGGGGTGTGTGATAGTACTAGAAAAAACATATGTTTTCTCCCTACTTATTGGTTAATTTGTCCCCATTTAGTTATCTTTAGCACATATTTAACACATATTTAGCATTGTCAGTTCAGTTAAGTGCATTTTATAACTTAGTGTATCTTAGCCTATTTATCCTTAATTATTTCATGTTTTGGTACCGATGTCGTTGCATGAGTATTTCCATATTTTGCCCAAAATTGTCATTGCACTTGACAGTTGTCCGGATAAGAAAAAAATGTGTGAGTTGTCCAGTCTGGTATAACCAACTTGTACATACAGAGGCACTATGATTCTGATGAAAGGACACATGTGCTATTTGGAAGAATATAAATATTCACGTGAAAAGGAAAAAAAGGAGACTTTTGGGGGGTATTTTCTTCTTCAACCTATCTTTTGAAGCTTTTCGACTATGGCGACTTTAGTCTCCTACAGGTGAACCAAAGTGAAAGGGACGTAAATCAGCTCCTGACGAGGAGCCTTGAGTGCAACATAAAAGGGAATATAGATTCAAGTCGAGATTGTCTAGGAATAGTATTTTCCACTTGTTTCTTTATATTTTTTTCTAAACAATGGTGATTACTTTCTATTTCATGTTTGTACGAAAGTACACATTATTTCTGGGTTAAATGCTATTTTATTCAATGTTGCTTCTACTATTTAATCTTTGGGTTGAATGTTTTTAGCATGGAAGTGTTATTACGGTCACTGACACTAGAAAGTGCAGCGACAGTTCAAGCTAACAAGCATGCCAACAGACACTACTTAAGGCTTAGAGGATTTTAATCCACTTGTTTTTAATAGTGTTCTATTTTCATCACCAAAAGGTGTGGTTCATGTGCATGTTTAAGTCTTAGATTAAATATAGAAGTTAAGCTTGGTAATATATTCATTGCAATTTAATGCATCGACAATCACGTATTATTCTGTTGAATATTCACGTTGGGCATCCCAGTTTATCATTGATATATTTAATCTTATTGTTTACAAGTTATTGCTTCAACAACTACTCTTACAATTTATCTCGTTTCTACTTATTTATGGCACTGACATTGACAGAAAAAAGACAACCATCCTTATTGGATCGATATCCAACAGACTTATATCTATCTACTATACTTGCATCGACAATGTACGCTTCCACATTATTGTTGTGATCTTAAACAATTGATCAATAAACAAGAATGGCTTGTATTAGGTTGATATTAGAAAGGTTGTTTGTAGGACAAATTCTTGAACAAACGAACTTTATCCATAGTTTTGCTCTTGGAGTCATTAATGCTTGGTTGAAATTCTCAGGTATTGTTGTGCTTGTTTGATATGTCCATACTTCTTTCTCTTCTGTCAGAAATTTTAATACCTCCTCCATTCTATGTTTTTAAATTCTTTGATATATGTTTTGTATAGATAATCTCGGTAATAATGCGGAGCATCATAAAATTGACAAATACTTATTTTAGTTACTAGAACATTGACCCCTTTTACTTTAACATATGTCCATAGCTCGTAGTATGGTCTCGCTGCTTCTCTCTTTTAATACAAGATAGAATTCCTGCACCATAAGTATTATTGTTGGTTCTTCTAGTGGCAAGTAGAAGTTAGTCTATTCTCTTTTTGTTTCAATTTTCCACGCTCTTTTATAGTTTCTCATTAATGGACTGAATCCCTGTTCTTGAATGAATGTGTACAACTACATCCATTGTAGATATTTTTTTATGTTGTTTTCCTGAAATTCAATAGATGGATTCATAATGTTATATCAAAATCTATAACTATTCAAACCTGAATGTTGCTGTGGTATTGCTCTCTGAAATTATAGTGCTTCCTTGAACATCAACAGAAGGATCTTGTTTTCTACACAACGTTTGGAGATGATGAACAGATTTGTATGGTCTATTTATCTCAGAGGAAGATAGTGATACAATAAAGAGTTATAGTTGTGTTAGGTAAATTATTTCTTATCAATAAGGAGTTAAAGAGATTTAAATCTACTAAAATTCTATTACAAAAAGTCAGTTGTAAGTTAAAATTTGGATGGCAACTTACAAATCTATCGAAATTCGAAGTAGCAAAGTAAACTATTTTTCACACTTAAAGAGCATGAATATAAGCATTTTCATTACAATTTAGTTAAGTTTCATTAGTTTTACTTACATTCAATAAAATGTGCAAACTGAGTCCTTTATTGATCGGAAGGGCCGAATGAGGCCTAAGGGAGAGCTAACGTACTTTATAAGTGTGTAGGAGACCATTAGAAGGCATTTCAGAATGATACTGGATGCTATGTCGCAACACAGAGGGATTGATGTTGCCATATAGGGAATAGAATGAAGAAAACTCAAGTCTGCCTTCAATGTTACGACACAGACTGAAGGTGTCACGACATACCCCTAAAGATGGCTACAGAGGAGCATACTGGTTGCTATGTCCTGACACAGGTCCTGGTGTGTCCCGTCAATGACTTTGGGACAAAAATTAGACATGAAGCAGGGGATTTTTTGTCCACATAATCAAACTTAAAGCTCTGGAATGTTAGCTGACCTAGGGTTAAGGATGACAGCCACTTGAAGGCTATATATAGGCTCTTTTGGAACATGTTAAAGACATTTTTCCATTAACCTTATTTCTTCCATTAAAATTAGTAACCTTGTTTCTTCCATTAAAATTAGTTTTGTTTTTTTTCTTTCTTTCTTAGGTTTTTAGAGTTTAGTTTACTTGTTCGTTGTTTTCTTTCAAGAGATTTTGATTGTGGACTCATTCAACTTTGTGGATTTGCGCTTAAATATCAATACATTCAGGCTCTATCATTTACTCTACCTTGGCAATTTAATTAGCTTGTTTTCTCTTTAGATCGATTATATATTGTTTATGAACGCCATGAGGAACTAATCCTTCTATGGGGGATTAGCGATTGAAGGTATGATCTTTTAACTATTTTGTAAGGTTACTCAATGGATCAACTATTTAGGAAAGGGAGAACGTGAAACAAACCCTAGGCATGACAACCCCGGGAAGTCATCAAGGTGAGAATTAACCCAAAATTTGTATTGCCCATCCGAGAGCACCTTAACCCCAAACCAATTTGGACTGTGAGGTCGTAAGATAAGTAGTTATTGCTGACTCCTTATGTTAGTGGAAGATCAGAAGATCCTACTAAGGTAGCGACTAGTTGATTGATGAGGAACTCGAAGTGACAGTTGATAGAGATTACCAAAGCAAGATAATCACCCATAATCAGATTTGATTTATTCTTCCTTTTTAATCTCTTGAATTTTATCTTTTTATGTTTTTTTTATTTTTATTATTTAAACATCAAAAAATATTTTATTTTATATTCTTCGTGCTATATTTGAATCCAAAGTACTAATTAATTCTTTTAGTGCTTAGGTTAAAAATAATCTGGTGCTCGCCTCCCTTGGGTACAATCCTCGAACTACTCACCCACTCCATTTTAAAACTATATTACAACTACATCTGTATACTTGCAGATACCACCTAATAATTCTATATTTTATTGCAGTATTCATATCTGGACGTTGGTACGGGTCAAGTTTTTGGCGTCATTGCTAGGGAGGCAATGTCACTAGGTTAATTTTATTTTCTGTGCGTAAAAGAATAATTAGGAAATTTCTTGGTTATAGATACGATTCTATTTTATTTCATTTATTGTTACTAATATTTCCTTTTTGGATTTAGTGTATGACTCCAGTAGGGGCACACCTATTGTAGCAGCAACAGATCCAAAGAGAATAATCCGAAGAAATCACTGACAACAACAGTAGCAACAGCAAAAGATGCTAGATCCACCTTTACCAACTGCGAGTAACGTACCACATGAAAATATACTATTTAACGACATTGATGGTAATGCCCTAGGAAACTCGCCAGCACCATAGCTTCTTACAAACATTTAGTTGGCTCGGAACAAAAGAACTTTAAGGGATTATGCCTTACCAAGTCTGGATATGGTCCAAGAAAGTATAGCAAGACCGAAAATTATAGGTAATAAATTCGTGATAAAGCCGACTATGATTCAAATGATCCAGAATAATCTATAGTTTAGGGGCATTATGACAGAGGGCTCTAATCAACATTTAAAATGGTTCCTTCAACTCTATGATACTTTTAAGTATAATGGGGTCACTAATGACACTATTTGTCTTTGGTTGTTTCCCTTTCTCCTTGATCGATAATATTTTTCTTGGTTAGACTCGTAGGCATCAGGGTTTATCACAACATGAGATGAATTACCTGGAAAATTCTTACAGAAGTTTTTCCCAATCAGCAAAGCAATATAACTAAGAGGAGATATTGTTATTTTTAGATAGATGGAGGGAGAAAGTTTCTATGAGGCATGAGAACGGTTCAAAATGTTGATTCAAAAATGCCCACACCACGGATTTCCTGAGTGGATGTGACTGCAGGTGTTTTATAATGGGTTGGATGCAAATGATCAATCTGGATTAGATGGAGTAATTGGAGGACCCCTTATGAACAGAAATTATGAGGATGCATACAAGATCATTGAGAATATGGCATTAAACTCCTGCCAGTGGCCAATTGAAAGATTCACATATGGTCAGAAACCAACTACAATAAAAGCTATCAAGAGGATGATAAGTATCAACGGTTAGTGGATAGACTCAATCGTATCGAATCAACTTCTACACTGTCTATGCATAGGAGAGATAAATCGCTCTTCCACTATATCAAAAACTTGACTAAATATGTGAATTACGTCGAAAACAGGGGTGGAAAACCTTATTCAAATACATATAATCCCGACTCGAGAGATCACCTGAATCTGAGATGGAGAGGAAACCAATGAGCAGGTAATAATGTAAATCATGTTAAAAACACTAATTACCAACCTCCTTATTTGCAAAAACCCCAGGACAAGGTCAACCCAAATGACCATACTACATGTGATCAATAGTTGGAAAAAATTGAGGGAGAAATGCAGTCAATGAGAACTGATATCAAACAGGTGCAGTCTGAGTTCATCAATTCAACAAGAACTTTAATTAAAATCGAGGATCAAATGAGTCAATTGATAAGAATGATGGTTGACAACAATAGAAAATTGGTAGAGATATTTTCGGCAACATGAAAGATAATCCATGGAGAGAAGGTAAAGAGCATGTGAAAGCAATTGCACTATAATCAGGCAAAGTACTGAGTTGCCGAGAAACCACTACTTCAGAGACAATCATGGAGAATAATGACAATCCTCAAAAGGCATCTGTAGATGCATAAAATGAGCCAGAAATAGAGGGGGTAATCACACCGGTAGTAAAGAAAGAGAAGAAAGTAACTAAAGATTTTGTTGGGACAAAAATCCCATTCCCTTCGAGACTAGAAGAAAAGAAAAGGTGGGATGAAGATGAATTTGTAAGTTCTTAAACATGTTTAAAACATTGAATGTTAACCTACCTTTAATTGAGTTAATTGAAAAAGTTCCAAAGTACGACAAGTTTTTAAAGCAAATGATGGCTAGGCATAAGAAAATAAAGGTAGGAGAACAGCTTACTTTAAATGTTCCTGTAGCGTGATTATTGCAAGATAGGTACCTTGAAAATTGAAAGACATAAGGAGTTTTACCATTCCTATAGAGATAGGAAGTATTCACTTTAATAAAGCTCTATGCGATCTAGGAGCTAGTATTAATTTTATATCTCTAATAATTTTTGAAAAACTCTGTTTAGGGGATCTGAAAACTACTCAAATAACGCTACAACTGGCTGACAGGTCTTCAGTACATTCAAAAGGAGTATCAAAAGCTGTGTTAGTCAAATGTGAAGCTTTATTATCCCCACAAATTTTGTGGTACTTGATTTTGAAGAAGATCGTGAGATACCGATCCTATTCGGAAAACCCTTTTAGCCACTTTGAGATCCACCATTTATTTAAAAAAGAATGAATTCATTATGAAAATTAATGGTGAGGTTGAAACTTTTAAATGTGGTCATCAATCAAGCGATGAAGATAAAAAGAAGTTAGGGAAACAATTTAGAAAATTATTTATTTTTAATGTCCCTGAGTCAAGGGACATGCTTCCTTTTATGCATACAGAAAAAATAAATAGGTTTAAAGAAAGAGGCAAATGGGCACAGATGGAATGGCATGATGTAAGATGGACCAATACCAACAGAATAGGGAAATCCTCCATCGATGAATTAGTAACACTGTGGGATGAATCTGGTAGTAAAACATAAAAAAATAGTTGAATTGTTGTTTAACCTTTTGTAAATTAGTGTATATGAAACTAATCACCCAGATTAGATTTTGACTTTTATTTGGTGTAGGTTCATCTCTAAACTGAAACATCCTTAAAGCTGGAAGTTTTTAGCTGAAACAGAGTAAGTATCGTGACATCGCCCTAGGGAGTCACGACATAGTAGACAATTTCCTTTAGACCTCCAAACTGCAGGGTGTGTCGCGACACCAACCCCAGTATCACAACATAGGTATTCTACTAGGGATATCGCGACACGGAACCCCTGTGTCGCGACATTGCTGCAATTTTCTTCAAGGTCGACCCAACCCTATTGCATAACAAGACGAAATAATCTTCATTTAACCCTATTTTTAACCCTTTAAAACCCTATTTTCTAACCTAAAACCATACCTACTTCTAATTAAAACACCCCTTAAACCCTAATTCCCCAAACTCTCTCAAATCCCATAAAATCTCTTAAACCTTAAACCCTAATTTCTTACACATTCTATTTATTTTTAGCAAACTTTTCAACCATATTTAATGCAATAAGGAATGGAACCATTGTGGGAAAGGAAAAACTAACTTTGATTAAAGGTAAAGGGTTCTTAAATTCAACTTTTTACTATTATATTGAATTATTTGCTTAGTATTATATTAGAATATCATACCTCCTAGAAAAGTTAGAAAAACCAATGAATCCGAACCATCGATGGATCAAAACTCCGCTAATTTTGCAAACCCGAATGTTGGGAAATATTTTATGGAACTTCAAGGAAAACCCTTTATCTAAGAGAGGGGATTCAATCTGTTAATGGTTATGTGTAAGGAGATATGGCCTTTAGGTAGATTTCATAGGTGGGAACGTTTTTGCACGATCCTGAAAGAGAATATTACGGTTCCCATTATTTAAGAGTTTTATGCGTCTTTACAAGACCATGAGTTTAGAAATACTGAAGGTCGTATGTGAGATATGGTACTTGTGCGGGGGAAGCAAATGCGAGTAACCCCTCAAATCATTTGTGATTTTTATAATGCTCTATATTATGCGAATGATTTTATTGATGAAACTAATCTAGAATACTTTCAAGATATAGATATGGACAATATTATAAATTTCTTAACTTAAGGTAGGGGTTAATGGAACCGGTATCCAAGTATCCTTTCATAAAGCGATCATTTTTCTTGAGGCTAAAATGTGGGTCCAATTTGTATGGACAAGAATCACACTTACTTTAAATGTTTCTAATGTTAATACTTTTATAGCAGTATTACTCTATGTTATTTTATAGAAAAAGCAAGTATCTATCCGTAAATGGATTCGTCAGAACATGAGGAGATACACTGGTAGACAGAAGGTAGGAGTCTTCTTCCCCACCTAGTGACGGTATTATGCAGAAAGACAGGTGTACCTATGACATCCATTGAGCAGTCGCTAAAATCATCAAAAAGTTTTATTGGCAACACCTTGTTCCAATAGTATACAGAATTGCGAGCCAAACAAATAAAGGATTGGAACAAGCGACAATAGGAAGTGACGGCTACACCGAATCCATTGCAAAGGTTGACACGAGCTCAACAAAATGTCTATGAAAGTATTCATCCAAAGCTTGATTGTATGATAGAGTGGATCCAAGAGTCGGGACCAATATTCCAAGAATGTGCAAAGCAAAATAACATCTGGGTCCCTAATTACACATCTGGTGTGTTAGAGGTTAGGTTGGAAGTTAATGGAGTCACTCAAGTGGCCAATGTAGCATGTTGGATTCGGGTTGAACCAACTCGACTGGGTCTAGCGTATTATATTTTTGGTATCAGAGCTAACTAGGTTTGCCAAGCTGATTATTCGACAGGTAAATTTTCCAGAACAGTGAGGTGTGTTCACCAGATTTGGCGTAGTAGGCTCACTAGAGTTGATAAGGTAAAATCATCAAACTACGAATGAAATTGACGCGACTATGAAAGTGTAATTGTTTGTTCGAGGTAGGACTGGGAACAACATTGCCTTGTTCAACTGTATCCTTTGTAGGTTTATGGTTTGGGTCATCTATCCGCCATTTGCCATTCCAGTAAGTATATTTGTTAAGTGAGAACTGTGTTCATAAGTATGTTTGTTAAATGCGAACAGAGTTCGCAAGTTTGTATGTTAAGGTTAGGATATCCAATTGTGTATGTTTAATATCTTACCCAAACCAATGTATCGTGTACATTTTGAGTCATTGAAAATGCCTCCCCAAAGAGTGAATGCGATTAGTGTGAATAAAGCTGCCAACCCCTCTGAAGCTGACAAGAATTCGGTGGCGCCTGAGCGACCTTACAGGGAAAATATTTTGGAAGATGGTATGCAACCACTAGTGCAAGCAATGACAAGAGATTTTCAACAAGCTGCTAATGCCAACACTGCCCTCGTGAGCAGAGGGTTGCCATTGGAACATCTGCGATCTCTCGGATGTCGAGAAAATACTTGAGCAGATGGCATGTACTTATGAAGAAAAGTTGGGATGCATTGTTTCCTTACTCACCGACAAAGCCCATTATTGGTGGAACATAGTGAAACAAGGGACTACTGCAGACCGTTTAACGTGGATTTCTTCTTGAAAACCTTTAAGAAGAAATTTATGGGTGAGCAGTATATGGAACCTCGCAAGTGAGAGTTTATCAATCTAGTGCAAGGTGAGCTATTTGTGGCTGAGTATGAGGAAAAATTCATGCGATTAAATTATTATGTAGTAGAGATGGTTTGCAGGAAAATGATCACTGTCAGAGGTTTCGTTTTCGGTTGCATTGCGGCATACAACTCTATCTGGTAACTCAAGATACAACATGCTCAAGTTATGTCTAATGTAGTATTAACAATGAAAGTGGAAAAGATGTTAGGTAAAGGCTGTGAAGCCTATCTCGCATTTGTGATGTGTTCACAGGACAAGGCGATAAGGGTTCCCGAGGTACGTAATGTAAAGGACTTTTCTTATATGTTTCCTGACGAGCTACGTAATTTACCACCAAACTGCAAAGTGGAGTTCGCCATTCAGTTGTACCCTAGTAGTTCACCAGTGTCCATTACACCCTATCGCATGGCATCAAAAGAGCTTAAGGACCAAAAGATACAAATTCAGGAGTTGGTTGGCAAATGTTTCATTCAACCAAGCATATCCCCATGAGGATCGTGAGTTCTATTTGTGAAGAAGAATGATGGAAGCTTAAAAATGTGAATTGACTGTAGGCAGTTGAACAAGTTGACTGTCAAAAACAAGTACCTATTGCCAAGAATTGATGACCTGTTTGACCAGTTACGAGGAGCCACAGCATTTTCAAAGATAGATCTATGATCTGGTTACTACCAACTTAAGGTGAATGAATTAGATGTGTTGAAGACAACATTTAGAACAAGGTCTAGGCACTATGAGTTTTTAGTTATGCCTTTTGGGTTGACATATGCACCTACTGTATTCATGGACTTAATAAATCGAGTGTTCCATGAATATTTGGACCGATGTGTGGTGGTCTTCACAGATGATATTTTGGTGTATTCACTAACTGAGGAGGAACATGTTGCTTATTTGCGAACTGTGTTGCAAATTCTACAAGAGAAAAAATTGTTCGTAAAGTTTAGTAAGTGTGAATTATGGCTCAAAGAATTTGCGCTTTTTTGGCACATGGTTTCAGCAGAAAGGGTTTTTGTGGACCCAAAGAAGATTGAAGCAATTGTAGAGTGGAGATCGCCAAAGAGTGTTACTGAAGCACGAAGCTTTCTAGAGCTCACAAGATACTATCGAAGGTTTATTGAGGGGTTCGCCACCATAGCAGCAGCCATAATGAAGTTACTATAGAAAAATGAATAGTTTGCATGGACTGAAGAAATGTAGTAGAGCTTCGACAACCAGGGAAGGATTTTGCGGTCTATAGTGATGCCTCGCAGACTGGGTTGGGATATGTACCGATGCAGGTAGGGAAGGTATTAGTTTATCCTTTCAGACAATCGAAGATGCATGAGTGGAGCTATCCAACCCACGATCTGGAGTTAGTAGATGTGGTGTTCGCACTCAAGATTTGGCAACACTACTTTTACAACAAGCGATGTACTATTTACACAGGCCATAAGTGCATCAAGTATTTGCTCACGCAAAAGGAACTAAACCTGCAACAGAGAACATGGATAGAGTTACTAAAACACTACAAATGTGTGGTAGAGTATCACCTAGGCAAGGCAAACGTAGCAGCTGATGCACTAAGCAAGAAGTCAGTATGCGAGTTACGAGCACTATTCGTGCAACCGAGTGTAATGAGTGATGGAGGATTACTCGCAAAGCTGCATGTAAGGCCATCTTTATCACAGAAAATCAAAGAAAATTAGCCAACAATGAGGGGACTTCACATTAAATAATGAATGAGTACTCTATTTTCGTGGAAGACTTTGTGTGCCGAATAATAAGGAGATTTAACATGTTATCCTCAATAAGGACCACAATAGTACCTATGCAATACACCCTAGTAGTAACAAGATGTATTGTGACCTTCACAAACTATATTAGTGGCCTCGTTTGAAGCGAGTTGTTACAGCCTTTTTAGCGAACTATCTAATTTGTCAGAAGGTGAAAGCAGAACATCAGTATCCTTTAGGATTGCTTCAACCACTAAAAATTCCAGAGCGGAAGTGGGAAAGAATCATCATGGATTTTGTGCTAGGTTTCCCACTGATTTTAACAAAGAAAGGTGTTATTTGGGTGATTGTGGATCTATCAGGCCCCGAAAATAGATTTCATAGTTTGGGGTAATTTTATTGGGTTTCGAGTGAAAATTGGGAATTATTCAGGTTAATTAGTGATTTATATTCTTAATTAGTTAACTTAATTTCATCTAAAAATCGGTAAATAATATTCCAAAAAATAAAAATATTTTAAAAAAAATTAATTTTATGGTTTTAAATAATTTTTGGGTAAAATAAATATTTTGGGTTAAATTGGAATTTAAAAATAATTTAAATGGTGGTTTAATTGGGTGGTTTAAAATATTAATTAAATGCGACTATTTTGAAAACCAAGGGAAATGTGGAAGAGGTTTTATAGCAAATAAACCATATTTTCAGAATTTTAGAGGAAAATGAGCAAATTGTAAAACAAGGGAAAAGGGGGAGTGGCCTGATGGAAAATTCCCCAAATTTTGAAAATCAAGTGGGGGTTTTCAGTTTTAAAAACTCTGCAACTACCTCATTTTTCACTCAGTTTTCACCCGAATTGAGAGCTTTTTCTCTCTCTTTTTCTCTTGTTTCCATAAACCAAATATCAAAGAATAGATCAAAATCTTTTCTCTCCTAAAATTCTGATAGATGGTTACGCGCGGACCAAGATCGAGTTGTCAAGTCACGGAAAAGTCCAACGAGAGCTATAACACATGGGCTGAAACGGAAACAGAAAACAGAAAATTAACCTCAAAGATCAAGAAACCCAAATCGAGAGAGAAAATAGAATACTTGGGCGGCAAGAAATCTGGAAAATATGAATAAAGGACATTTCTTGATGCTAAAGAATGTTGCAAAAATAGATCTTGAAGTTTGGAATGGCTGAAACGCAACAAGAACAATAAAACAAGTTAACTAATAATTCGGCACAAGCAGAAAAAAGTTAAAGAGGAATAAACAGCAAGAAAGATAAAAAAAGTCCTAAGAAGCCTTGAAATCAAGAAAGATTTCACAACTCCCTCCAATGTAGAAACACGGCAAGAAGAAGGCTGAAGATGGCTCCCACAATCTAAAATATTATTAAAACTACTTCTAAAGAAAACTCAGGAGAAAATTCTTGGAGAAATTCAAAGAGAATTCTCATTCAACAAAAATCTGATTTCATTCTAATTGATTACTAAAGGTGGCCGGCCAAGCCATATTATAGGCCTTTTAACTATTTTCCTAACCCTACTAGGAAAACTAAAAAAACCCTAATTATTAACTTCAAGGGAAATTCGGCCAAGGCTTTTAATGGGCCTCTTGGGCTGAATTTTTATATAGGAATTTATTCATAAAGTCTAAAAATTAAAACTAAGTATTTAAAGAATTAAAATCTTACAAATTGGGCCACTTTGACAATTTGGCCTGATTTTCAACTAAGTCTAATTTAAACTTCTTGGTTGGGCTTGGAACATCTTATTGGGTCGTATCTTCAAGAACTTGGGCTTGTAATCCGTTCTCTCCCGAAATTGGCTCGTTGATGCTCGTAATTGAGATCCAATGCGCTTTAGCTGCAAGATTCAGTTTCTTGGGTCAAGATTTCCAGAATTTGAAATCTTGATTTTCTTGATTCTTGAAATCGCTCAAAACAGCAAAATTGGACCAAGATTCGGTTTCTTGATTTTCTTGAAAACAAGAAAGTGAATCTTGATTTTCTTTTTCCTTTGTGTACACATCTAAGGCCTTCCTAATGAAGTCTTGAACGGTTCCATTTAGTTTCATACGCATTTGTTTGGCATTTGACCTCGTTATTGGGCCTTGTGGTAATTTGAGCCCATCACGTTCTTCAGCTTGAATTGGGCCTTTGTGACTCGTATCAAATTCTCTCTAAAATCTCTCGAAATAATTTTCAAAGTTGGGTAAAAATTTATCCAAATTTCTTCAAGCATTTTGATTCAAACTTCCAAATCAATGATTTGAGTTCAATTGAAGGTAATCCTTATATCTGAACTTTTTTTTAAGTTGATTTCAATCATTATTGTTAATTAAAGTGATGATAATGGATCTTCAACTTGGATCAACAATGGTGGATCTTTAATTTTGAGTTGGAATCCAAATATTAATGGATGTCTAAGCTTAAAATAGATTTAGTAAGAGGTTTTTAATCTTAAACCAAAAGATCAAACACGTTTTATGGATCAATTTTGAGAAATTCAAATTTGATCAAGAACATGGATGATTTTTCTGAAAAATTATGAAAAGGGTTAAATGATGAAATTAACACTTAGAATACATGTTATTGGACTAGGAATGAAGATTAGAAGTGGTTTGAGGTGCTGAAAAGGGAGTTTAGTTGAGGAATTTCATATTTTGGCTTAGTTGTACAACATCGATAAGGTAGTTTAGAGTAATGATTTAGATTCGTATACTTTATCAAATTTAATGTTTCTTGTTGCTATTGTTAGTTTGTAATTCATACTTTGTCTTTGTTAAAGCTCCACATCAAAAGGAGGAACGTGCAAATCAGAATTGAAGCTCAAACTTGCTTGTTTGAACACATTTTTGCTTAAAGAGCTAAGTGTGGAGGTGAGTGATATTAAGGGAAATTTGGTAAATTGGTTTTATTATGTGTTAAATTAAAGGTTTAATTGGTGTTACTAATGACTTAATTTCATATTGGATGGTTGGATTTGTAAAAATATGTTTTATTTTATAAAAAAGAAAAATGGCAATTGGTTTGGTAAGTTGTGTATTATGCTTTTAGCATGACTAAATTGTATGGAATAAATTGATATTTGGAGCATGAATTTCTGATTTATTGAACATTTGATAAATGTGTTCTAATTGGTATATGAATATTGGGAAAATGATATTTGTTATGCTTAATTTTATTCATGTTAAAATTGCTTAGGAACATTCGTTTACTTGCATTTTAACATCCTAAATTAAGTGATTAAACAACAGATTTTATGCCTTGTATGTATGATTATATAGCCAACATTTCATGGTGGATCAACTAAATATAGTTGGCATGCCATAGGATTTGTGAGTACTCACCATTAGTTGTGATATTGTGAGCATATGGCTCTTGGTGGACTAATTTGTTTGGAGTAGATAAGGGAGCGTTGAGCTTGAGTCTCTACTCATCGGGTTATTTGAGGCGTTATAATGGAGTGTCTAGCTTTGGCTTGCTCAATTCGGAGGATTGTATTTGATTTGTGGGAGTTCAGAAATCTGTTTATCCAATGTATGATCACACGTTTACTTATTGCCATGGATGTATTATGCCAATATAATTGTTTGATTGTGCCAATATAACTGAATGTTTATGTGTTAAAAGATGACTTTACATATTGATTCTTAATTCTTGAAATAGCATGTGATGCTATGGTGAAATGTTAACATGTTGTAACTGAAAATTTAATGCTTAATTACTTTGAGTTATGCATGATTGGGTGCAAATTACTTGATGTTTTTAGTATCATTCACTGAGCTTTTTAAGCTTACACCCTCACATTTCGTGTAGAGAATTTTTGGGTGTAAGGAGTTGAGAAGCGAGTGCAAGGGCGATCAAGAATAGGGCTCGGTAGTGTTTTAAGTAATTTACTTTAGAGACTCTATAGGGGCATTACGATGCTTTTGGGACTAGTGTTATTTTACTTGTAATGGACATTGGACATTAAATTTTGGACTATAATTTTGGTAATTTATAATTACTTTAATACATGATTTTATGTCTAATTGATTTTTGATTTATGGTATGTTGATGAGTATTCGTACGATGGTTGATAACACGATGTATGAATCATGTATTTTATACTAACAATGTTTAATTCAAGCTTACCATGGAGTAGATTACTTGCGACTAAGGTACGTAGCTTGTGTGAATTAATTGGTGTTTGCTAAGTGTGCAATTGGGTGTTAAATTTTGATTAATTTTTGCATATTTGTTATGAATAAATTAAATTGGAAATGTGTCGATGTTTATAGTAATTAATTGTAGCTATTTTAAATTTAATGGGTAAGTAAAATATGTAAAATCAAGTAATTAAAATGAATTTTAGACAAAAATAGGTGCAATGGTTTGCACACGGGCGTGTGGGTTTTTAGGGGTTAGATTTTTGGATTTTGTAATCTAGTATTCTAATTTGCTTAATTTATAATTTAGTCCTAAAACTTGATTAGATTAATTGAAGCCTTTAATGATAGGGAAACTTGGTAATATTTTAGGGTTAGACTTGTAACTATTAATATTTGGTAAAGACACTCTTATTTTTAATTTGGAAAATGTACTAAAATTTTGTAAAAGTTGTGATTTAGTCCCTAATAATAAAACTTGAATTAGACATAGTAAATGAACTCAAATTAAGCTAAAATTTTTAGGTCTTGCATAATTTAACTAAAATAAGGTCGGTAACTATTTAGAAATAAAATCAGGATAGTTTAACCTTAGGTGATAAAATAACCAAAATACCCTTAGGTTTAAATACTTGGAAAAAGTTTAAAAATGGTTCACAAATGGCTTCCGCATTAATAAATGATAGTTAATTAGTTATAAATGAGGTGTTATAAGTTTGGGGTGGGTGTTGGGTGGTCGTTAGCTGAAGAGTCGCTTCAGTGGCTAATGTAACGCCTCGGCTTTCGGTCAGTCCGTCCCGATTGGGTTTGGGGTATCACAAGATTACCTTACCAAAATTCCACATTTTTTTAGCTGTTCGCACAAGCTACACTTTGCAAAGGCTCGTAGAGATGTACATCATCGAGGTAGTGAGACTTCATGGTGTACAAGTTTCTATTATTTCCGATCGAGATCATTGATTCACTTTGAAATTTTGGAAGAGTTCGAAAAAGGCTTCAAACCCAAAGGCAATTGATATGTTTAATTTCAACATTACGTATCATCCTCAACAGATTGTCAATTGATATGTCGTAATTCGTGGTAGCAGATTAAACTAGTTTTCATACTTAAGGAGCTTGAATACTAGCAATTCTATTATGTTTTATTTAGTTTTTCTATTTTAGTTTTAATTCAATAAAAAGCGTAATTTGAGTTTTTTCATGACCTTGTCGGCCAAAAGAGGCCTAAGGGAGGATTAACATACTTAGTGAGTGTGTAGGACACCATTCAAAGGCATGAGAGCTCAAGGCTGGTTGCCATATTGCAACACAAGAGTCCAATGTCGCAACATAGTAAACAGAGTGCCAAAATTCCAAGACTGCCTTTGGTATCGCGACACAACAAGTGGTTGTTGTGACACACCCCTAAAGCTGAACCTAAAGCCAAGCAATTTGCCTTTAATGTCACGACACAGGTAGTGGATGTCGTGACATTGACCCTATATAGGAAGAATTACAAGCGAAGGGCATTTTGGTCCACACAAAGGCTAAGGATGATGACCAACCCTAACATTATAAATAGACTCATAGGACACTTGAGAAGGATGACTTTCATAACTTAGAATTTTCTTCATAATTTAGATTTCAGTTTTTAGTTCTTTTTAGGCTTAGGAATTATTTTCAATTGTTTCGTCGTGTTCATCGAAAGATCAAATTTGTATATCCAATACAAACTCTGTGGATTTCTACGCATCAATTATTAAATACAATTCAGGATTCTTCTTAAACCTTTATTCTTGATTCATTCTTTATGTGTATCTTATTATTATGTTTACCATGTTTATGGAATCCATGAGAAACTAATCCTCTTATAGGTGATTAGCGAGTGGAAGTGTAATTAATTAATTTCTATGTAGGTTTTTCTTAGTGGATCAACTGTTTGGGATAGGAAGAACTTAAATCCTAGGCCTAACAACCCTAAGAAGTTTTCTAGGTTGGAATTAACCAAAAATTGGTATTGCCTATCTGTGAACCCCTTAACCCAATCTGCTTTGGATTGTGAGGTCGAGAGATAGGTAGTTCTTGTCGACTTATTAGTTGAATGGAAGATCAAGATATCCTGCTAGGATAGCGACTAGTTGATTGAGTAGAAACCCAAAATAGGAATCAGTTATGACCACCGAAGTGAGCTAATAGCCCATACTCAGATTTGGTTGAATTTATCCATTAGTTTTTTGTTGTCACTATTTTATGCATATTTATTTCTTTTCTTATAAAACTTAAATTCTTTTATTTATATTTAGTTGTAATATAATTTTTAAAGTACTAATTAGATCTATTTTGGTTTAAGTTCATATTGATTTAGTACTCACCTCCCTTGGGTACAATCCTCAGAGTACTTACTGACTCCATTGTAAACTATATTACAACATGACCTGTATACTTGTAGGCACCTCCTCAATCTTATATCTTTAGTTGCATTATTCACACTCTGGATGTTAGTACGTCTAGAGGCAGTCACTGATCTGTGGAGTGATACTAGGGCTAGAAGACATATTCAGTAGCTATGTGATAGAGTTCGCATAACATGGGAACGTTACTTACCTTTGGCAGAATTCGCGTATAACAACAGTTAGAAATCAAGTATTTAGATGGCACCCTTCGAAGCTTCGTATTGACAGAAATGTCGTGATTATTATGTAATTGTTAGTATGTTTCTTGGATTATTATGTAATTATCACGACATTACTCATAGTGATTAATATGTATATGATCCTCAGACTTGAGATCATCATAATCCCAACATCGTGAGTAGTATATCTTGATAAAGTCAAACGTACACCGTAACTGGTTGTTCTATAAAGGCTGATGTTGGATATGCCACAATCGATGTAGAGGGATATGGTTGGTCGATATAGAATAAGTCCCTCCTACATAATGGGAGTAATATCTTAGGCCACTTGATTAAGTGAAACTGGAAATGCATGGCCATGCTCAAATAAGTTGATATGAGATGTCATACTTATTTGTATATCGTAGTCTGCTTAAGATATAAAGGAACATGGAATGGACTATGCAAGTGTGACTATTCCATGACTTGTGTCCAATCTAGAGATAAAGGACTTAAGGATTACTACATAAAAGGTTAATCATAAAAAGGTTATGTCGAACCATGATCTCTTGTGACTTAGGTAGTAATGATGCATTGCTAAATGCCACTCATTGTTTGTAACATTGGAATCGTTCTAGTATTACTGCTAACGTTACAGGAACCTACAGGGTCACACCCTATAGTTGAAATGAACGGAATAAGCCATAGTTGGTATTGTTTTGGGGGGTCGCTTGAATTAAATTAATTATAGAATTAATTTAATTCGGTAATTAAATTTCTAGCACATTATGTAAAAGGTTGTTGAACGCATAATGAGGACATGAATTTGGTTAGCATATGAATTCAAATAAATATATGGTTTACCGAAATTATATTATAATTAATGTAATTCTAATTTTCGGTTTAAAATATTATTATATTTATTTAATTTTTAAAAACCCTAAAAAATAAAAAATTTATAAGGATCCCGTTTTTCCTTGGCTTGGGTCTAGTAGCCGTCAAAGAAAAAATCACTTTCAAAACTATTTTGGGGATTTCTTTCGTTCGTAGTCAACTGGGTGGATTACATAGAGGCCGGGATCACGATAGATTGCGGCTTGGTTCGACAGCAGATCAGACTACTCGTTGTTGAGGCGTTGTTGTCTACTATGAATAAACATTAGGTAATTTTGCAACCTTTTCACCCCGATTCATTCCTCACACATAGATTCCTGGTTGGGATCGCCGAATTATTATTTTTTCGTTGTGCCATAGGGGTGTCGGCGATCCAACAGTGGTATCAGAGCCACTTGTGTGATACGGACTCGGGTTTAAATACTTGGTTGACACAATTGTATGAGATGCATGTTTCAATTTTATTAAATTTCTGACTGTTTGAATCGTTTAAGAGTAACCTGATAACCGCTCCTTTTGACAATGGATTAAATGTTAATCATGGTGTTATGGATTATTCGGTTTTATGTTGTTACTGTTAAATGTTAATAGATCTATAATGGTGTGACAGTGGTGTTGACAGTGTCCAGTAAGAGTTAACTGATTAGTGGAACAAAGGTTGTTTTGGCATGAAACCTCAGGGATTAAAATCCCAAAAACACGATTCTGTTGATAAAAGTTATCAAACGCTCCCTCCACCGCCTCAGCCCCCATCTTCTTAAAGTATGTTTTATAATAAATAAAACTTGGTGGGCCATAAAAGTTGAAAGGATATGTTTTAATACACCTTAACAAAAGTGTTTATTTATGTATGCTATTTTTGACATGCACGGTGTTTGAAATGCATAGTTATAGCCCGACAGCCCATTTGATAAAAGGTTGTAATTTTATAAATACGGCCTGCGTGTCGTGCCTTACTACTATTCTCTTGTATTTCTCTTCTCATCTTACTCTCTCGTATGTAAAATGAGTTTCTACATATTTTAATTTGCAAGAGTTGATGTGGGCTAGCCGAGAAGGAAGATGGGCCAACTAGTGTGGACTGATAGTTTGAAAATTGGCTTACACCTTTAGGTTTCCTTTTGGTTCTCCTATTGGCTTGGGTTGCGCCACCTTAGTTTATGGGCTATAACTATTGCATTTATTCATTGTTTTATTCATGTATGAGATGCTATGGATGTCTAAAGCATGCCAAATTTTAAACAAGTTAAAATTTGATAATAATGAACCACATTAATTGATGAGATCAATTAAATGGCTAAATGGACTAAAGTAAACCATAATTGGTGAGATGGAATGATCTTAATAAAATCCCTCTATTAAAATATTAAGTCAACATAGCCTTCCAATTTTGCCCTCGTTAAGGCCTCGATCAATACTGTGTAGGTTCTGCTAAAGCGAAGTACTAGTATTTATTTTGGTTAAACGCGAAGAATAAACAAGTGATATTTGCTGGTTAAAATTGGTTAATGACTTAACTAGGTTATTCTAATAGGATTAGAAACCTAGAGGCAAGTAATTTGGATAAATCATAAGATGATTAGAACAAGAGTTGTTCACCAAACTTTAGGAGTTACAAATGATGTAATTAGCAAGTGTTGCTTACCTAGATAACCATAATCTTGAGAGTAAAGCGAAAGCTGACATAAGAGGAGGTGAAATATGGATTCTTAACCCACTTGAAATGCTTTTCGAGAAAGTCTTTTCGAAACTAACGTATGAGGGTATTAGTTTTGTAGTAAAATAGTGGGAACATCATTTAATTAAGTCCTTTTAATGATTGATATAAATTTGATAAATTTTCACACACATAATTTCATTGTTGTAGATATATTATGGCTGCAAACACAAATACACTATCATTGCAATCGGTCCTTGAAAAGGACAAGTTAATGGTTTAAATTTTCTTGACTGGTTCCGTAACTTGAGGATTGTCCTCAAACAAGAACGAAAATTATATGTCATTGAACAACCAGTTCCTAACGAACCACCCGCTAATGCCTCGAGGGCTGATAGAGATGCTTACAAGAAGCATCTCGATGACATGGTAGACGTTGGATGTCTTATGCTTGCCACTATGAATCCTGAGCTTCAGAAGCAACATGAGGACATGGTTGCTTATGAAACGATTGAGCACCTAAAAGAACTTTATCAGGGGCAAGCACGGCAAGAGAGGTTCGATATCTCTAAGGCCCTATTCCAATGTAAGCTGGCTGAAGGAAGCCCAGTAGGACCTCATGTCCTTAAGATGATTGGCTACATTGAAAGCCTGTCTAAGCTTGGGTTTCCATTGAGCCAAGAGTTGGCCACTGATGTTATTCTGCAATCGTTTCTGGATAGCTACAGCCGATTTGTCCTCAATTTCAATATGAATGAAATTGATAAGACTTTGCCACAGTTACTCAGTATGTTACGAACTGCTGAAGGCAACATGAAAAAGGTTAGACCCAAGCCTATACTGATGGTCCGTAATAACAAGGGCAAGGGAAAGGCCAAAATTCAGACAAAGCCCAATGGCAAAGGTAGGCCCAAGCCTGGAAAAGTAAAGGCTGCATTGAAACCTAAAGGAGGGGTGGCTAAGTAAGGAAACTATTTTCATTGTGGTGTGGCTGGACATTGGAAGCGGAACTACCCTATCTATCTTGAGGAAGTCAAGAAGGCTGAAATAAGCGGAACGTCTGCTTCAGGTATTTATGTTATTGATATTAATTTATCAACTACTACTTCATGGGTATTAGATATTGGTTGTGGTTCTCACATTTTTACTTCTTTACAGGGACTGCAAAGGAGTAGGACTTCGGCTAGAGGAGATGTGGACCTACGAGTTGGAAATGGAGCAAAAGTTGTTGCATTAGCTGTAGGAACATATAATTTATCTTTGCCTAGTGGACTTGGTTTATGTTTAGAGGATTGTTATTATGTGCCCAGTTTGACTAAAAACATTATTTCAATTTCTTGTTTAGACAAAATTGGTTTTGAGATGATTATTAAGAATAATCGTTGTTCCATTTATCTCAATAATGTTTTCTATGGTTCAGCACAATTGATTAATGACCTCTATATTTTAGATCAAACAAATTTCATTTACAACATAAATACTAAAAGATCAAAATTAAATGACTTAAATCAAACTTATCTATGGCATTGTTGTTTAGGCTACATAAGTGAGGAACGCATATCCAAGCTCCATAAAGATGGTCTCTTGAATTCATTTTTTTTGAACAATTTGAAGTATGTGAATCTTGCTTATTGGGAAAAATGACTAAATCTCCTTTTACTGGTAAAAGTGAACGAGCTAATGATTTATTGGGCCTAATACATTTTGATGTATGTGGGCCAATAAATATACAAGCTAGAGGAGGATTTCACTACTTCATCACTTTCACTGATGATTTCAATAGATATGGGTATGTCTATCTCATGCGCCATAAGTCTGAATCCCTTGAAAAATTCAAGGAATTCAAAAATGAAGTACAAAATCAACTAGGAAAAACAATCAAGACACTTTGATTTGATCGAGGTGGTGAGTATATGAGCTTAGACCTTAATGGAATGGTGTTTCTGAGAGAATAAATCGAACTTTGTTAGACATGGTTCGATCCATGATGAGTCATGCTGATCTGCCGACTTCCTTTTGGGGACATGCACTTGAGACAGCTGCTTTCATGCTAAATCGTGTTCCATCTAAATCGGTTCAGAAGACACCATATGAGATGTGGACTCGGAAACGTCCTAGTATGTCTTTTATTAAAATTTGGGGTTGCGAAGCTTATGTTAAACGTTAGACGTCTACTATGCTTGAATCTAAATCTGAAAAATGTGTTTTTGTGGGGTATCCAAAAGAAACCAAAGGATATTATTTCTTTAATCCCACTGAGAACTAAATACTTGTTGCTAAGACTGGTGTCTTCCTAGAGAGAGAATTTATTTCTAGAAAAAGAAGTGAGAAAAAGATTGAACTTGATGAAGTTCAAGAATCGCAAAATACCACTAAACTAGAGATAGAACAACAGCAAGTTCCACAAGGGATTGAGGAACAAGTAATTGCTGTAGAAACACAACCACCGCGTAGATCTTTAAGAGAACGCCAAGCACCTGAGAGATATGGATTTCTCATTACAACGCATGGTGACGTTCTACTTATAGATCAAGATGAGCCTAGAACTTATCAAGAAGCGGTGATGAGCCCAGACTCTGAGAAATGGCTTGAAGCCATGAGATCTGAGATGGATTCCATGTATGAAAACCAAGTATGGACTTTGGTTGACCCACCCGAAGGGGTTAAGCCCGTAGGATGCAAGTGGGTTTTCAAAAAGAAAACCGACATGGATGGTAATGTACAAACATACAATGGGTGATTAGTGGCTAAAGGTTTTCGCCAAGTTCATGGTGTTGACTATGATGAAACCTTTTCTTCTGTAGCTATGTTTAAATCCATCAGGATCTTGCTCGTTATAGCTACATTTCATGACTATAAAATCTGGCAGATGGACGTCAAAACTGCTTTCCTTAACGGGAAACTTGAAGAGGATGTGTACATGACACAACCTGAAGGTTTCGTCAATCCAAAGGATGCTGGAAAGGTATGTAAGCTACAAAGATCTATTTATGGATTAAAGCAAGCTTTTCGAAGTTAGAATCTTCGTTTTAATGATGCAATCAAAGAGTTTGGTTTTATCAAAATGAAGATGAGCCATGTGTCTACAAGAAAGTTAGTGGGAGCACTATAACATTCTTGGTACTGTATGTGAATGACATACTTAGCATAGGAAATGACATACCTACCCTGCAGTCTATTAAGACTTGGTTAGGAAGTTGTTTTTCCATGAAGGACTTGGGCGAAGCCACTTACACCTTAGGAGTAAAGATCTATATAGATAGATCAAGACGACTACTAGGTCTAAGCCAAAGTACATACATAGATAAAGTACTGAAAAGGTTCAGTATGGAAGAATCTAAGAGAGGATTCCTACCTATGAGACATGGTATTTCACTCTCGAAGGAAATGTGTCCTTCAACTCCACAAGAGAGAGAACGCATGAGTAAAATTCCATATGCTTTCGCTATTGGATCTATTATGTATGCCATGTTATGTACCCGTCCAGATGTCTCATATGCCTTAAGTATGACAAGCAGATACCGAGTAGATCCCGGTGAAGGTCACTAGACCACAGTCAAGAATATCCTTAAGTACTTGAGAAGAACAAAAGATACTTTCATAATATATGGAGGTGAGGAAGAGTTAAGTATAAAAGGTTAAACTGATGCCAGCTTCCAAACAAATAAGGACGATTCTAGATCACAATCAGGTTTTGTGTTTTGCCTTAATGGTGGTGCTGTGAGCTGGAAGAGTTCAAAGCAAAGTACAGTAGCCGAGTCTACAACAGAAGTTTAGTATATTGCGTACCAAGGAGGCAAAGAAAAGAAGCAGTTTGGATCAAAATGTTCATTACTGAACTAGGGGTTGTGCCTAGCATATCAGATGCTATAGAACTCCGATGTGATAACAATGGAGCCATTGCACAAGCTAAAGAACCTAGATCTCACCAGCGATCCAAACATATACTTATGCGCTACCATCTTATTCGAGAGACTATCGATCAAAGGGATGTAGAGATATGCAGAGTACCTACAGATGATAACATTGCTGATCCCATGACCAAGCCTCTGACACAGAAGAAGCATGATCGTCACACTAATTCACTTGGTATTAGATATATAAGTGATTGGTCTTAGTGCTAATGGGAGATTGTTAGAGTATGCCCAAAGATCAATCATGAGATGGTTGCAATAACATACTTGATTTATCATGTTTATTAATATAAGGCGTTACCATTATTATTTTAGTTTCTTTTCTGTGTGTATAAATAAACTGTCTTATAATAATGTCTGTAATAACCCAAATTTGCCCGGCCCAAATTAGAAATAAATAAACAAAAATAAACCAAATAAAATAAACCCAAAATTTTAAATGTCCACAGTCCATTACAGCAGGCCTAATGGCCCAAATCCACTACCCAAACCCAACTAGCCCAAATGCCTATTCAACCCAATTAGCCCATTTTGAAAGAGTATTCCAGAAATCACTAGGGTTTCTGGAACCCTTCAGCCGCCGCTGCCACACACGGGCTCCCTTTCAAGCCACTCCTTATGTGCGTGATGCCTTCGCACGCCACGCATGCCTCCGTACGGCCACCTCCGTACACCAGCTGGCCTCCGTACCTGCAAAGAAGACGAAAATAACAGCAAATAGAAAAACAACAGATAGGAAAATTGGGATTGATTTTTATTCTCTGTTTTTTCTCTATTTTTTTGTAAATCAGATAAGAAGGCTATTCGAACGTTGTAAAAGGGGTTACACATTCAATATACACATTTTCAGAATACAAAAATCAAATACAAAAGGTGATTCTGGATTTTTGTTCTTCTTCTTAGATTCTGCTAGTCTCATGCTTTCTTTTTCTTTCCTTTTTATGTTCAATAGTCATTAGCTGAGAAAGCAAACAGTAAAGATAAAAGGGAGAACGCACCTGGTGATAGGATTCAGGCCCTCTTTGTCGTCATCGGAGAAGGGGCTTGAATTGGCAGTCATTCGATTGTCCTTTGAACACCAAACGGCGCAGGGAACATTGGTTCCCTTTAGGTTGTCAAAGTGATTAGTTTTTTAGGTTTTTTTTTACCTGTAAGTACGTTATTAAAAAGCGGCCGTTTAGAGCCAATACAATGGCTCTGAAACAACGTCGTTTGAAGACCCGATCCGAACGGTGACCCGATCTAGGAAGGATCCACGCGTGAAGGATCGTCTGGTCTATTTATTCGACAGGTCCCTTCATGTTTAATAGAATCGCAATTTGATTTTTTTATTTATTTATAATTTGTATCGCACATTTAATTTTGTTTCCATTCGGATCCGACTTGATACGGTGCCGTTTTTTGTGGTTGATTTTAATTGTTTATAATGCTTACGTTTAATTGTTAGTTTAATCCTCCAAGGTTAAAACGGATTTCAATTTGATACAAATTTAGATTTTTTACTCAAAAATGTCTTTAATTATAATTAATCCTACTTTCATATATTATAGAATTTAATATGATTTGTAGTATTTACCTTTTAATAGTGTTTAAGTCTGTTGTTATAGTTTAAATTGTAATAAACCTTTATTTTTCGCTTTTTTATATACCAACATTTTGAATCAATTATATTTTAGCTTCGTTTTTCTCATTATTGTTTTAATTTTATTTAAGCTTCGATTTAAAATTTATTGATTATTATTTTCAATTTCAAAAATGCCTTTTATGTTAATTTTGATTTGAAAGTTTTTTAGTAAATCAATTTTTATATTCATTGTTTTTTAACATTATTTCAATATTAGATAGATATTGTTTTCAAATTATTTATTAACACAAATTCTATTTTTAAGAAAATATAATAATAATAACATATTTTTAATTGTTATCAATATGTTTTAAATGTATCAATATTATTTAAAAATACATATAATTTAAATTAGACTATTTTAGTATATATGTACATAGGGTATATCATTAACTTCAAATTAACCTTTTTTCACATAATTTTTATACATAAATTTTTATTTCTTAAACCTTATTTATTTTATTCGTTTTGAGGGTTGTTAAATTATTAATATGGATGTTTGTATGATATGATTAAGGTCAATGCTAGTATTTGCCTATTATTTGTTTAATTGTTTCTAGTTTAACTTTAAATTGTTATTTGTCTTTTACATTATATATTGTTATTCAATTATAGTGGTTGTAAGAATTGTATTTCATTAAAGCATCATAATTGTTTTATTTCACAATCCCAAAAAAGGGGATTGATGTTCATAAGTTCTCGAGAGAATTGTGCCCTAACTTACTGAGCTTCAATTCTTCTCGATAAATTTAGATAATCAAGTGCTTATTTTTATTAAAACCATGATAATCGTTAAAATAAAATTCTTAAGATTTCAAATGTCAGATCCTAACTTATTGGATACGACATTTTGTTATCTCGATTTTAAAATAAAGGCAATATTTATGGTTTAAGAATTTCGAGAAATTGAACCCTAACTTACTGGTTTCCAATTCCTCGATTGACTTAAATGATCGAATATCCTTCTCAAAATATTTTTTTTAAAAAGGGGGATGAATCAAATCTCAAAGATGAGATTGTTACATTCTAACTCACTGAGTGTAGCAGTTTATTTCTTTGAGATGGGTCCGTCTATTCTATTAATTCAATTTTTTTAAGCTTTTATGTCATGGGATCGTATTTTAAAATCTTTTCAAACTTTCAACGTTAAGACATTAAAAAACCGATTCGGTACCAATTTCGGGCATTACGAGGGTGCTAACCCTTCTTCGTGCGTAACTGACTCCCGAACCTATTTTCTCAAAATTCGCAGACCAAAATTGTTTTTAAAGGTGAACCGGTCACACCTTAATAAAAGATTGGTGGTGACTCCCTATTTTCATTTTCAAAATCGATTCCCATTTTTGTTTCTTTTAAACAAAAAAAATGGTTTCGACAACTTGGCGACTCCACTAGGGACTATGAGAGAGTCAAGCCGTAAAATTGATTGTTTCCTGTCTTATTGTCGGAAATTGATTTGAAAAATTACAATCTTTTGTTTGCATTTGCTTGTATGATTATTGTAAATTGAGTTGTATATTTTGGCATCATGTTGCATAAGACTGTTTAGTCTTGTCCTTTTAAGTGGGAGTGAGAAGCTACTCCTTCGTGAGGTTTTCACCTCCGTGCAGGATAGTGAATCACTTTCGGGATACATCCGTTCCTATGTCTTCGTGAGATTTTCATCTCCGTGCAGCCATAGGGAAATGTATTCCCCTGAACCGAACTCGGTCTGAATGAGCCTATAATGGGTGAAGATCGAGGAATCTGCTGGTTCAGGTACCTTGACTCTAGAACCAAACCTCATGTAGCTGACTTAAGAAACCAACCTGGTTAGAATTATTCCAACCTCTAGTGGATACCCGGATAGGCGCTTGGTTTTCTTATACTTGCTTTGAATTGTTGTGGTGTTATACTGACTTGTTTTTGTTTTGTTGATATGTTGCATGTCATTTCATATTTCAAGGAATGTCGATTCAAGTTCAGTTACCAAATTAGAAAATTGTCATGGCAAACGATTTTCTTGATAAAGTGGAAGACAATGCCATTGTCCGTATATGGTCAGAGAAAATGCAATTGGAAAAGGGAGACAGTCTAGCTAAGGATTATGTGTCAGAGCTTTGGGACTACACTCGTATTAGTGTGACACAAAATAGCCTTCAGGAGTTGAGTGAAATTTGGGATCGGTGGGATGATGAAACCAAGCAGTTGCTATGCTCTAATTATGGAGACTTGCCGTATTTACTTAGCATCAAGCTGGATGAACAACTGTTTTGCGCTCTCGCACAATATTGGAATCCTGCATATAGCTGTTTTACTTTTGGGAATGTGGATTTGGTGCCTACAGTAGAGGAATATACAGCTTTACTGCATTGCCCTAGGCTTCAGGTTGATAAAGCATATTCCAAAGTGTCGTATGTCCCAGCATTTTGGAAGAAATTAATGAGTATTACGGGAATGAGCAAATAATGGATTACGGTCAGGATTAAATAGAAGGGCGAACGTAAATGTATCCCATGGAGGAATTTGCGAGACTTGATCTTAGCACATCCTGATGAAAAACAAGAAGGTTGATGTGTTTGCTTTGAGTATCTACGGATTAGTGATTTTCCCAAGGGCACTGGGGCATGTTGATGACGCTGTTTCAGATCTTGTTAATCGGTTGGGTAAAGGGGTCACACCTGTTCCTGCGATTTTGGCTGAAACATTTAGATCTTTGAATGCGTGTAGGCGAGCTGGTGAAGGCAGATTTATAGGTTGTGCGCAACTGTTGAGAGCCTGGTTCCATAGTCATTTCTGGAAGGTGGACAAGGTTTGGTATCAGGTTTTCTCTGAGCATTATTCCCCATTAAAGGAGATAGTGGCTACCCTTAGAAGGGACGATATATCAGAAGAAAATTGGATAGCAATTCTGCAAAATCTTCAAGAGGATGATGTGGAATGGAGAACTCCTTGGTTGATTCCTGATGGAATTCTCTATCGCTGTGGAAGCTTTGACTGGGTTCTGTTGCTTGGGATTTGGGGAGCCGTTGGATACGCGCCTTTACTGGTCTTAAGGCAATACAATTCGAGATAGTTTGTGCCGGCAACATATGGTTTAGCTCAATGTGAGTTCTCGTACCGAGGAGATAATTACAAGAAAAAGGTGAAGGATATTTCTCAGGCTTGGAATTAGGTTCATAGGATGCAGAGGCTAGCTGTGGGATTGATGACAACTCCAGAGTATGGTGAGCAGCGACGCAAAAGGATTAATGATAACATCCCGGAGTTAAACTTGGAGAGTGCTCGACCAATGGAAGAGTATCTACAAGTGATCCCATCAGAGTTGGAGATTATAAAATAAGATTTTGAAAAGAGGAATTTAAAGCTTGAAAAGAAAATAGAATAGTTGGAAGAAAAGAAGATGCACCTGAGGCTAGACGTTGATGTCCAAAAATTAGAAGCTAAAAAGTTAAAGAAGGGGAAGAATAAAGTTGAGGAGGATCTCGGTAGCTTGAAGACGGACTACAAGAAATTACAAGTATCAATGAGAAATGCCGAGCTGGGAAAGACTTCAGAGCAGTGGCGACAAGAGATCCAGGAAGAAAGAAGCAAAACCGATCGGTGGGAAAGAAAGTCCCGGAAGACTCAATTTCAGAAAGAGGCCTTAGAGCAGCAGTTTTTAGAAACTCAAAATTATCAAGCGGACCTGAAGGCTAGAATAACGGAACTCGAGAAATCACTTGCTACGTATAGAAGTCGTAATTCTGTAGTGGAACTAAGGACAAGTCTTTGCAAGATTGAAGAATTGAAAAGAGGATAGAAGAATTGGAGTACACATTACAAGGCTGTAGGCAACGGATTGAATTTTTGGAAGGAAACGGAGAGCGTTGGAGGGAGCAACTTCATCATTCGCAGAATCAAATTCAGAACAGGGATTACATTATGGGCAGAGCTATTGCTCAGGTTCGGGAGATAGCTGATCATTTGCAAACAATGGCGGTTCAGGCTGATGTTTTAAGTGTAAAGTACGAACTAGAATCGGATCGGGGTTAGGAGTTAACTTCATTGTTGAAAGAAGTTAGAGCTCTGAGCATTAGGGCAAAGCGATATCTGTAATCCATTTTATGTAAAGAATTTTGTTTATCAATAAAGTTTTCTAAAAAGAAATTGAATTAGAATTGACGCTCCTTTTTGCATTCATTTCATGCATCTGCATCACATCATATGCATTTAAGATTATTAAAAGGGGTTTTAATTGGTTAAAATTGTGCTTCAGCTTAATCTAGAAACCGCAAAAACTCATCAACTAAACACCGCTACTGGTTTATCGTGCAAAATAAAAAATTATGGATCAACGATTGGAAAAGTTGGAGTGACTTCAAAAGGAAATGCAAGATCAGTTACAAATGCAAATGAAGGAACAATTAGAAAAAGTTCAACATGACATGACCGAAAAGATGCTGGAGACTCAAAAAGATATGATGACTGAATTATTAAAAGGATTAAATAAGGGGAAAGGCCCTATGATCAATGATGAAGAAGAAGACAAGACTGGACCCACCTATCCTCCAGGCTTTACGCCCCCGCATGCGCAGGTTCAGGCTGAGGTACCGCAGCGTAGATCCTCTGTTTCAATAAGACCTCAGCGTTTTCAAGCCGATATTCCAATACCGATGAACTCCCAAGTTGGATCAGGTTCCAGCCCTGGTGAAAACCCAGTTAATCTCGCTGTCCCGGACTTCGATGAAGTAGCTGAGAAGGATAAAGAAAAGGAGGAATTACCAAAATAGTTTGAGGAGAAATGGAAATGGATTGAGGAGAAGTTTAAGGCGATAGAAAACACTAAAAGTTTTCATGGAATAGATGCAAAAGATCTGAGTCTGGTCCCGGACTTGGTGCTTCCTTACAAATTTAAGATGCCGGAATTCAAGAAATATAGTGCGACCAGTTGCCCCGAAGCCCATATCACTATGTTCTGTAGGAGAATGACGGGGTATATTAATAATGATCAATTATTAATACACTGCTTCCAGGAAAGTCTTACAGGAGCGGCGTTTAAATGGTATAACCAGTTGAGCCGGGCCAAAATCAACACTTGGAGGGATTTGGCGCAGGCTTTTATGAGACAATACAGTCATGTATTTGAAATAATGCCTGACAGAATTACTTTAAAGAATTTGGAAAAGAAATCAAACGAAAGTTTTAGACAGTACGCACAGAGGTGGAGAGAGATCGCAGTTCAAGTTCAGCCACAACTTTTGGAAAAAGAAATGACGATGTTTTTCATCAACACATTGAAGGCGCCGTTTATCACGCACATGCAAGGAAGTGCGTCGAAGAGTTTCGCAGATATAATCATGAATGGCGAAATGATTGAACACGCCATTAAAAGTGGAAAAATAGATGGTGGGGAGAATAGTCGAAGGTCATCTTCAAAGAAAAGAGAAGGTGAAGTAAACAATGTGAATGCATATAGTAAATCAATTACAGTGAATCAACCCGGGAAGACGGTTGCTAATCAGCAAGGCTTATCGAAACCAGAATCGGGAACGAGGCAAAATACTGAGAAGCCTCAGTTCACTCTCATTCCAATGACATATAAAGAGCTGTATCAAAAGTTATTTAATGCACATGTTGTTGCCCCTCGTTACCTGAGTCCTCTACAACCCCCGTATCCAAAATGGTATAACACGAATGCTCAGTGTGACTACCATGCCCGGATTTCAGGACACTCAATAGAAAATTGTACCGCTTTCAAGAAGGTTGTAGAAGGACTTATAAAATTAGGTGTTGCTAAATTTGATGACTCACCTAACACCGAGGGTTCATTGCCCAATCATGATGATAAGGGAGTGAATATGTTGAGTGAGAGTACAGGGGTAGGAGTTAAGACTGACGTCGCTGAAGTAAGAACTCCATTGAAATGGGTATGGAAAGAGATGGCAAAAAGAGGGTTAGTTATTTTAGATTTGGAGGAAGGGTACGAGATGGGAAATTATTGTGAATTCCACTGTAAAACAAGGCACGAAATTTAGGAATGTGAAGGATTCAGGCTTTGGTTCAAATCATGATGGATAACAAGGAGATGAAGTTCTATGAAGATGTGGAAGAAAGGAGGAGCATATGCGCGACAGAGTCAGGAGCAGGGACCCCAAAAATAAATCATCTTGTAGTTATCATCTCACGCCCTAAGAGTAATGAGGCTAGGGCTCAGGTAACACCAAAAATTGTAATCACGAAACCATCAAGTTTCACATACAAGGATGACAAAATGGTCCCGTGGAATTACGGATGCAATGTGACAATCTCAAGAAAAGAAGTTGAGGGCAATATGGTAAAAGAATACCAGGAAAGGGGTTCCTATGCACATAATGGGAAACGTTATGACCATCGAGTAGAATTGCCGAGAGAAAGGACTCCGACGGTGGAACAGAGGAAAGAGAAGGCGGTGGAATCTGAGCCATTGGTAAATGAACCAATAAAAGATGAGGAAGCAAAAGAGTTTTTGAAGTTTTTGAAACACAGTGAATACAGTGTTGTGGAGCAACTGCACAAACAACTGGCCCGTATTTCTGTATTAGCCTTGCTCCTAAGGTCAGAAATACATCGAAATGCACTGATGAAAGTACTAAACGAAACATCTGTGGCCGAGGACATCCCAGTCAACAAATTGGATCGCTTGGTCAACAATATAAGTGCTAACAATTTTATCTTCTTCAATGATGATGAAATACCGTCTGGTGGTAGGGGTTCTACTAAAGCTCTTCACATTACTACCCGTTGTCAGGGGGACACAATACCGGGGGTTTTGATTGATAATGGATCTGCATTGAACGTATTGCATTTATCCACTCTTAATCGATTACCTATGGACAGTTCACATATGAAACCCTGCCAGAATATAGTAAGGGCATTTGATGGAACAGAAAGAAGAGTTGTAGGAAGAATTGAAATACCGTTAAGAATTGGCCCAATTACTTATGAGGTGGACTTTTTAGTAATAGATATTAAGCCTTCCTACAATTGTTTATTGGGGAGACCGTGGATACACTCGGCTGGGGTAGTGCCTTCATCGTTACATCAGAAGGTGAAGCTAATATCAGAGGGTCGATTGGTGACAATAAATGCAGAGGAGGATATTATCGCAATGGTAACGGGTGATGCGCCTTATGTAGAGACCAATGATGAGGCAGTGGAATGTTCTTTCTGGTCCTTGGAATTTGTGAACGTAATGTTTATCGCTGAAGGAAATAGGATCCCGGTACCAAAGATATCCAAGACTACTGAAATGGGTCTGCAGTTGTTGTTAGGAAGAGGAGCTTCGCCAGGAAAAGGGTTGGGAAAGTACTTGCAAGGAAGGGTTGAAGCACCCATGCTGAAAGGAAAGTTCGATCATTTTGGCTTAGGTTACAAGCCAAATTTGAAACAAAGGAGAAAAGAAGTGGAGAAAAGACAGGAGAGAAGAAAGGCACGACTAAGCGGAGAGGAAGTCAAGTGGGAGCCTTTGACCTTCCCTCACATATCTAAATCCTTTTTGTCAGGTGGGTTTATTTACCCTGAGCGAGGGGTGTCCAGAAATGAAGGCATTGAAGAGATGTTGGAGAAAGTTCATATCAATGCTATAGAGACAGCTGAAAGAAGGTCCTTGCTGGAGGTCGGCCCATACGAACCTGGGAGTGAGCTAAACAATTGGACTGCGGAAGAAATACCTGTAGTCTTTAGAGCTTATGCAGAGTAATGTTCAAAATATTATTGTTGTTTTTAGCCTAAGAATGACAAGAAATCCTTTTTTGAAGTAGGCTTAAGTCTGAATATCTTTATCCTAATAAAATACATCTTTGCATTCATTTCGAGCAATTATTCTTTTATTCTTTCCAAGCAAGTAAATATCTTCCATTTGATTAATTGTTTTCCAAATATTTTTTATTTATAACCTAATCATGCAAATAATTATTCATAAATTTATACTTTGCGTATTCTTTGGTGTATCCCCATAGGTCCTCAGATATCAATGACATGAGTGATTTTGTTTCAAACACGAAGTCTCTTTTTGAGCAAGACATGTGTTTGGAAGGATCTCAGGACTTTGAAAATGACGAAGACTGTGGTGTATTTCCGAACTTGTTGAGAATGGTGGAGCAAGAGGATAAGCAGATCCTACCTCATAAGGAATCATTAGAAATTGTGAGCCTACAGGAAGCAAAAGAGGTGAAAATCGGAACTGACATCACCGCAAGGACGAAATATGACCTCATTGAATTACTCCGAGAGTTCAAGGATGTTTTCGCATGGTCCTACCAGGATATGCCAGGGCTAAATACTAGCATTGTGGTGCATCGTTTACCTATAAAAGAGGATTGCAAACAAGTTCAGCAGAAGCTCAGAAGAATGAGACCTGATATTCTTCTGAAAATAAAAGAGGAGGTCAAAAAGCAGTTCGACGCTGGGTTCTTATAGGAGGTTAAGTACTCAGAATGGGTAGCAAACATCGTCCCCGTTCGTAAAAAGGATGGAAAGGTACGAATGTGCGTGGATTATAGGGACCTGAATAAGGCAAGTCCAAAAGACAATTTTTCGCTGCCGCACATTGACACCTTGGTAGATAACACGGCTAGCTACTAATTATTTTCTTTCATGGACGGCTTTTCTAGATACAATCAAATAAAGATGCACCTGGAGGACATGAGGAAAACCACTTTCATTACCTTATGGGGAACATTTTGTTACAAAGTAATGCCCTTTGGATTGAAGAATGCAGGAGCAACGTATCAAAGGGCAATGGTCACCCTATTTCATGACATGATGCACAAAGAAATTGAGATTTATGTTGATGATATGATTGCAAAATCTAGAACTGAAGAGAATCATCTCCGAGTATTGAGGAAGTTGTTCTTGAGATTGAGAAAATTCCAACTCAAACTCAACCCAGCAAAATGCATATTTAGAGCCAGATCAGGAAAGTTGTTGGGCTTCATAGTCAGTAAGAAGGGGATTGAGATTGACCCGGATAAAGTTAAAGCAATAGGAGATATGCCTCCTCCAAGCACCCAGAAAGAGGTCCGAGGGTTCCTAGGAAGGTTGAACTACATTGCTCGATTCATTTCACAATTGACTGACAAAATGCGATCCAGTGTTTCGCCTTCTGAAGAAGCATAATCCGGGGGAATGGGATGAGGAATGTCAGAAAGCTTTCGAAAAAATAAAACAATACTTGGCTAATGCTCCAATACTATCACTGCCTAGTCCAGATAGGCCATTGATATTATATCTAATGGTGTTTAACAATTCCATGGGATGTGTCTTGGGCCAACACGACGAAACAGGGAAGAAAGAGATAGCAATATACTATCTCAGCAAGAAATTCACTGATTGTGAAATGAAGTACTCGTCCATTGAAAAGTTGTGTTGTGCTTTAATTTGGACAACCCGAAAATTAAGGCAATACATGTTGTATCATACGACTTGGCTGATTTCAAAGTTAGATCCTTTAAAGTACATGATGGAATCAACTGCTTTAAATGGGAGAATGGCTAGATGGCAAATTCTGCTCTCTGAATTTGACATAGTATATGTAAGTCAGAAGCCTATAAAAGGAAGTGCAATAGCTGATTTTCTAGCCAGCAGAGCCCTGGAAGACTATGAGCCTTTGAACTTTGATTTTCCAAATGAGGACTTACTGTACGTGGCAAACACTGAAGAAAACCCTCGAATAGACCACATCTAGAACTTAAACTTCGATGGAGCTTCAAATGCTACAGGTAACGGAATTGGGGCAGTCTTGGTATCCCCAAGTGGAGATCATTATCCTGTCGCTAGCAAGTTGGACTTCGATTGCACAAATAACATGGCAGAATATGAAGCATGTATTGTAGGTATTCGTGCGGCCATTGAACGTAAAATCAAAGTGCTTAAAGTGTATGGAGATTTTGCGTTGGTGATATACCAACTCAAAGGAGAGTGGGAAACCGGAGACCCTAAATTGATCAATTATAAAGAACTGGTTCTTGAATTGATTGACGAGTTTGATGACATCACCTTCAGTTATCTCCCATAAGAGGAAAACCAAATGGCTGATGCATTGGCTACTCTAGCTTCGATGATTCAGGTGAACAGGCTTGAAGTAATGAAGCCTATTCAGATGAGTATCTATGAAACCCCAGATCATTGCTACAATATTGAGGGGGAGGGAAAAGACCATCACCCTTGGTATCAGAGTATCCTACAGTATGTGAAGAATCAGGAGTACCCTAGCCAGGAAACAGAGAATGACAAGAGAACCCTGAGAAGAATAGCCATCGAATATGTCTTAGATCGGGAGGTGCTGTACAAAAGAAGGAAAGATCAGGTACTGTTAAGATGCGTGGATGCCGTGGAAGCTAAGAAAATTTTGGAAGAAGTCCATGAGGGTATCTGTGGGACGCACGCCAATGGCTTCACCATGACCAGACAGATCATGAGATTTGGGTACTATTGGTCCACTATGGAAGGGGATTGCATTAATTACGCCAAGAAATGCCATAAATGTCAGATTTATGGAGACAAGATGCATGCACCCCCTTCGCCACTTCATGTTATGACCTCTCCATGGCCATTTTTCGTGTGGGGTATGGATGTCATTGGGCCGATATCGCTGAAGGCTTCTAATGGGCATCGTTTCATCTTCGTAATCATTGATTACTTCACCAAGTGGGTAGAAGCTGCTTCTTACGCAAATGTCACGAAGTTAGCAGTTAGTAAATTCTTGAAAAAGGATATTATTTGCTGATATGGAATGCCTGAGAGAATCATATCCGACAATGCGTTGAATTTGAACAATAGCACAATAGCTGAGGTTTGCAGCCAATTTAAGATCAAGCATCATAACTCATCGTCGTATCGTCCAAAAATGAATGGCGCAGTGGAGGTGGCCAATAAGAATATTAAAAGAATTATGGGGAAAATGACTGAACTTACAAAAATTGGCATGAGAAGTTATCATTTGCTCTCCTTCCCTATCGAACATCTGTTAGAACTTCTACCGGGGCAACACCTTTTTCTCTAGTTTACGGAATGGAGGCAGTATTACCCATCGAAGTTGAAATCCCCTCTCCACGGGTATTATCCGAACTCCAGTTGGACGAGGCCGAATGGGTCCAATCTTGTTATGATCAGTTGAACCTAATAGAGGAGAAGAGGTTAAAAGCTATTCATCATGGACAAATGTACCAGAAACAAATGATGTGAGCCTATGATAAAAAGGTTCGCCCCAGAGAATTTAGTGAAGGAGACTTGGTGCTAAAAAAGATTCTTCCTATGCAAAAGGACTTTAGAGGAAAATGGATGCCAAATTGGGAGGGTCCTTATGTTGTAAAGAAGGCCTTTGCTGGTGGAGCTTTAATTCTAAGTGAGATAGATGGAAAAGACTTGCCCAATCCTGTAAACTCAGACTCAGTCAAGAAATACTTCACTTGAAGAAAAGGAACCAAAGTGAAAACCCGCAAAGGGCGCTTTGATTCCTAAAAAAATGAATGAAAAATGATGATAAAAATGGAGAGGCTAAGGGGAAAACCCGCAAAGGGCACCTTAGGCCAAAGGGGATTTGAGTTGAAAACCTGAAAAGGGCAGCTCAAATGTTTGGTCAGAATGGGACATGAAATGCTTAGAGCAGTTGGTATCTTGATCAAATCAGGATGTGTGGCAATCTTGCTATGCCTGAATTAATAGGAAGGGATAGGCGACGTCTTGGGGCATCGACAAAGCATTGAAGATCTCCTAAACACATGTCAAACTCAGAATGGCCTTTAGAAAGTTTGTACAGAGAAATTCAAGCTGCGATATCTGGGGGATTTAATTCCCCTATTATTTTTTATATTGAATTTTGTTGATTCTTGGAATTTTTTTTTCTTTTCCAAGATATACATTCCCAATCAATTTCTTTACTATTTGTGATAACTTATTCATTTTTAGCTATGTTCAGAACCAAATTTATTCTTATCTATTGTTATGACCTTTTCTACAAACATGTTGCATTAGACTAATGATCAATGGACTAATAAAACTTTCACAAAAGAAGTTTTGCATATTACTCGGAAAAGTTTCTAAATAATATAGGAGCCTGAAACAGGACTATTGTTTAGAACACACCCAAATTTAAAGATTGGAAATTTGAGAAGGAGGAGTCTAAATTTGGACTTTCTCTTTGGATTTTGTTGTCAAATGCATTGATTGGCAAGATGCCATGTTGATGACGAAGCTTAAGTAAACAAGCAAGCAATGATCACCAGGCAAGAGGAAGAGGTTACTTCGGGAAAAATCCTTCATCTACGCATAAGTCTCTGGTATGACACCTTGAAAATGGTGTAAGAACTCAGAACGTTTCAGATCCTATATCCTTGAATTGTGGGGATTGAGGAAAAGCCACATATTTCTACCCTTGGATTACAGTGGGAGAGTGGTGGTACAAGTTTTTGCGCCCCAATGGTTTAAACTTTAAGGTTCACAGTGGGGGCAATCTGACTAAGCGAGGCTTGGAAGAAGCCAGTCAAGCGATAAGGCATTGTAGCACGTCGGTGTCAAAGCCTTAATAAACTTCGAGTAATGACCTAAGCGGGATCATTCTCGGAAACAATAAAATTCTGCATTCATGCAAACACCATTCACACATGTCTAGTTAGGAGCATTTGGTTCATTTTGATCATGCCGTCCTAATCATTAGGCATAATTAGGTTCATTATACAGGTCATATTCCCCAGAGAACAGATCAATGAAGATAGCAGATCTTGCCTTCTTGCATTGATAGCGAAGCAGATCGAAAACAAAGCCTTGCCTCCATCAGTTATGTAGAGCTGGTTAAGGATAGCAGATCTTGCCCTCCTGCGTCGACAATGAAGCAGATCGAAGATTACAAGTCCTATGTCCCTAACCAGCAGTGGAATAGATTGGAAATTACAAGTCTTATCTCCCTAAGCAGTAGTGGAGCAGACAGAAGAAATCAATCCTATCTCTTTGAGGTCACAGTGGGGCAAACTGAAGCCAGAAATCCTAGCTCCTTGAGATTACAGCGGAGTAGATTGAAGCTAGTAATCTTATCTCCCTAAGATTACAGTGGAGCGGATTAAAACAAAGGATCTTATCTCTCTGAAGTTACAGTAAAGTAGATCACATCAGATCGAAGCTAGAAATCTTATCTTCCTGAGATTACAGCGGAGTAGATTGAAGCTAGTAATCCTATCTCCTTGAGATTACAGTGGAGCGGATTAAAACAAATGATCCTATCTCTCTGAAGTTACAATAGAGTAGATCGTGTCAGATCGAATCCAGAAATCTTATCTCCCTGAGATTACAGTGGAGCAGATTGAAGCTAGTAATCCTATCTCCCTGAGATTATAGTGGAGCGGATTAAAACAAAGGATCTTATCTCTCTGAAGTTACAGCAGAGTAGATCGCATCAGATTGAAGCTACAACAGCAAATCTCACTAGTCCCGACCTCACAATTAAGCAGATTAAGGTTACGAGTTATGGATCCTATCCACCTGATGTTACGGTAGATTGGATCAAGGCACCAATTCCCATACCTCTGAAGATGCAGTAGGTTGGAATGAGGCAACCAGAAGAAAAAGACCACCAAGGGCCAGCACATCCGGGCAATTTTGGCCATTTTTAGTCTTTGCTTCATTTCCGTTACACGATAATGAGCAAAGAGGGGCAGCTGTAATAACCCAAATTTGCCCGGCCCAAATTAGAAATAAATAAACAAAAATAAACCAAATAAAATAAACCCAAAATTTTAAATGTCCACAGTCCATTACAGCAGGCCTAATGGCCAAAATCCACTACCCAAACCCAACTAGCCCAAATGCTCATTCAGCCCAATTAGCCCATTTTGAAAGAGTATTCCAGAAATCACTAGGGTTTCTGGAACCCTTTAGCCACTGCTGCCACTCACAGGCTCCCTTTCGAGCCACTCCTCACATGCGTGATGCTTTCGCACACCACGCATGCCTCCGTACGGCCAACTCCGTACACCAGCTGGCCTCTGTACCTACAAAGAAGACGAAAACAACAACAAATAGAAAAACAACAGATAGGAAAATTGGGATTGATTTTTATTCTCTATTTATTCTCTATTTTTTGTAAATCGGATAAAAAGGCTATTCGAACGCTGTAAAAGGGGTTACGCATTCAATATACACATTTTCAGAATACAAAAATTAAATACAAAAGGTGATTCTGGATTTCTGTTCTTCTTCTTAGATTCTGCTAGTCTCATGCTTTCTTTTTCTTTCCTTTTTATGTTCAATAATCATTAGCTGAGAATGCAAACAACAAAGATAAAAGGAAGAACGCACCTGGTGACGAGATTCAGGCCCTCTCTGTCGTCATCGGAGAAGGGGCTTGAATCGGCAGTCATTCGATTGTCCTCTGAACACCAAACGGCGCAGGGAACATTGGTTCCCTTTAAGTTGTCAAAGTGATTAGGTTTTTAGGTTTTTTTTACCTTTAAGCACGTTCTTAAAACTAGGCCGTTTAGAGCCAATACAATGGCTCTAAATCGACGTCGTTTGAAGACCCGATCCAAACAGTGACCCGATCTGGGAAGGATCCGCGCGTGAAGGATCGTCTGGTCTATTTATTCGGCAGGTCCCTTCATGTTTAATAGATTCAAAATTTGATTTTTTTTATTTGTAATTTGTATCGCACATTTAATTTTGTTTCCATTCGGATCTGACCTGATACGGTGCCGTTTTATGTGGTTGATTGTAATTGTTTATAATGCTTGCGTTTAATTGTTAGTTTAGTCCTCCAAGGTTAAAACGGATTTCGATTTGATACAAATTTAGATTTTTTACTCAAAATGTCTTTAATTATAATTAATCCTACTTTCATATATTATAGAATTTAACATGATTTGTAGTATTTACCTTTAATAGTGTTTAAGTCTGTTGTTATAGTTTAAATTGTAATAAACCTTTATTTTTCGCTTTTTATATATACCAACATTTTGAATCAATTATATTTTAGCTTCGTTTTTCTCATTATTGTTTTAATTTTATTTAAGCTTCGATTTAAAATTTATTGATTATTATTTTCAATTTCAAAAATGCCTTTTATGTTAATTTTGATTTCTAAAGTTTTATTTTGTAAATCAATTTTTATATTCATTGTTTTTTAACATTATTTTAATATTAGATAGATATTGTCTTCAAATTATTTATTAACACAAATTCTATTTTTAAGAAAATATAATAATAATAATATATTTTTAATTGCTATCAATATGTTTTAAATGTATCAATATTATTTAAAAATACATATAATTTAAATTAGACTATTTTAGTATATATGTACATAGGGTATATCATTAACTTCAAATTAACCTTTTTCACATAATTTTTATACATAAATTTTTATTTCTTAAACCTTATTTATTTTATTCGTTTTGAGGGTTGTTAAATTATTAATATGGATGTTTGTATGATATGATTAAGGTCAATGTTAGTATTTGCCTATTATTTGTTTAATTGTTTCTAATTTAAGTTTAAACTGTTATTTGTCTTTTGCATTATATATTGTTATTCAATTATAGTGGTTGTAAGAATTGTATTTCATTAAAGCATCATAATTGTTTTATTTCACAATCCAAAAAAAGGGGCTTGGTGTTCATAAGTTCTCGAGAGAATTGTGCCCTAACTTACTGAGCTTCAATTCTTCTCGATGAATTTAGATAATCAAGTGCTTATTTTTATTAAAACCATGATAATCGTTAAAATAAAATTCTTAAGATTTCAAATGTCAGATCCTAACTTACTGGATACGACATTATGTTATCTCGATTTTAAAATAAAAGCAATATTTGTGGTTTTAGAATTTCAAGAAATTGAACCCTAACTTACTGGATTCCAATTCTTCGATTGACTTAAATGATCGAATATCCTTCTCAAAATATTTTTTAAAAAAAGGGGGATGAATCAAATCTCAAAGATGAGATTGTTACATTCTAACTCACTCAGTGTAGTAGTTTATTTCTTTGAGATGGGTCCGTCTATTCTATTAATTCAATTTTTTTTAAGCTTTTATGTCATGGGATCGTATTTTAAAATCTTTTCAAAATTTCGACATTAAGACATTAAACAACCGATTCGGTACCAATTTTGGGCGTTACGAGGGTGCTAACCCTTCTTCGTGTGTAACTGACTCCCGAACCTATTTTCTCAAAATTCGCAGACCAAAATTATTTTTAAAGGTGAATCGGTCACACCTTAATAAAAAATTGGTGGCGACTCCCAATTTCCATTTTCAAAATCGATTCCCATTTTTGTTTCTTTAAAACAAAAAAAATGGTTTCGACAATGTCCTGAGAATAATATGATGATTCTTAAAAGATCCTTAGTCAGGTATTATTGTTGGATAGGACAACGATAATGTATTAAGACTAACATGCAGTTGATTGATGATAAAGAGTTGTCATTGATATGGAATGTCAGAATCGATGCATGAATATGTGTGTTAGAGAACAACATATTGGACTGACCCATTATGAGTATGTTTATTAGATTATTATGTAAGTGTCACGACATTACTCATAGTGATTAATATGTATATGATCCTCAGACTTGAGATCATCATAATCCCAACATCGTAAGTAGTATATCTTGATACAGTCAAACGTACACCGTAACTGGTTGTTCTATAAAGGCTGATGTTGGGTATGCCACAATCAATGTAGAGGGATATGGTTGGTCGATATAGAATAAGTCTCTCCTACATAATGGGAGTAATATCTTAGGCCACTTGATTAAGTGAGACTGAAAATGCATGGCCATGCTCAAATAAGTTGATATGAGATGTCATACTTATTTGTATATCGTAGTCTGCTTAAGATATCAAGGAACATGGAATGGACTATGCAAGTGTGACTATTCCATGACTTGTGTCCAGTCCAGAGATAAAGGACTTAAGGATTATTGCATAAAAGGTTAATCATAAAAAGGTTATGTCGAATCATGATCTCTTGTGACTTAGGTAGCAATGATGCATTGCTAAATGCCACTCATTGTTTGTAACATTGGAATCGTTCTAGTATTATCGCTAACGTTATAAGAACCTCTGTGGTCACACCCTATAGTTGAAATGAACGGAATAAGCCATAGTTGGTATTGTTTTTGGGGGTCACTTGAATTAAATTAATTATAGAATTAATTTAATTCGGTAATCAAATTTCAACACATTATGTACAAGGTTGTTGTACGCATAATGAGGACATGAATTTGGTTAGCATATGAATTCAAATAAATATATGGTTTACCGAAATTATATTATAATTAATGTAATTATAATTTTCGATTTAAAATATTATTATATTTAATTAATTCCTAAAAACCCTAAAAAATAAAAAATTTATAAGGATCCCGTTTTTCCTTGGCTTGGGTCTAGCAGCCGTCAAAGAAAAAATCACTTTCAAAATTGTTTTGGGGATTTCTTCCGTTCGTAGTCAACTGGGTGGATTACGTAGAGGCCGGGATCACGATAGATTGCGGCTTGGTTCGACAGCAGATCAGATTTCTCGTTGTGGAGGCGTTGCTGTCTACTCTGAATAAACATTAGGTAATTTCGCAACGTTTTCACCCCGATTCGTTCCTCACACATGGATTCCTGGTTGGGATCACCGAATTATTATTTTTTCGCTGCGCCATAGGGGTGCCGGCGATCCAACAGTATTTAGATGGCACCCTTCGAAGCATTGTATAGACAGAAATGTCGAACAAATTGTATTGATTTCAAATCCCTTCAAAAAATTTTCTTATCATTCAAGTGATGTGGTTTAACTACTACTTATTGCTAAAATTAATTAAATTACTTTTATCTCCATTTTTTACTCGCTTTCATGCAAGTATATATCATTATGCCCTCTTGCGCTTCCTCTTTTCACCACCAGACATTTAACACTTATATATTAATTAATTGCACATAGAGGATTGACATTAATAAAGCCAATAAGCAAACATTTTAACGTCATGATTTTTAAGGGGTTTTCATGTAGTGGAAAAAAGATTTAAAGAATTTCAAAATTGACCCAGAACAAGGTTAAAGAAGCCATTCACAAGGTTGACAACAATTGTAAACCCTCTCAATACTTAAATCACCACTCCTAAAACTCAAGGTAATCAATTACCTCTTTGTACAAATAAGTTTTTGTCTCATTTCTTAATGAAAAACCAAAAACACATTCGTTATAAACTTCTATTTAATGACAAAGCAACTAAAAATCCTATTCGTTATTATAGATTAACATAAAATTTAATTTTGAATAAACCTCTCGTATTGTTGAATCCTTAAGTTTGTAAATTAAAGAATAAATTATTTTTCATGCATTTTAATTTCTGCTAGATACCTTGCATTTAGGTAGATTCACATGTTCTTATTATGTTAATATGTATTTTGTTTTAGCTGAGGCATTTTGGAGCATAGGTGAACTTTTAATTTGGTATATAGAATTGTCACGTTCAAAGTGGATGGTATGGGATCCACGTATGCCAAGTCATGGAGGATACGATTGTTTAAATGATATTTTAGATTATAGAGGATAGGGACTATATGAAAGATGAGGCCCATTTTGATAAAAGAAGTGAATTAACAAATTATGTTAAAGAGGCTGCAACCCATGTGGCTCAACAGGAGGGGAGACCAAACCTTGTGGTTGAAAGTGAAATGGGTTTGGTTGACAATATTGATTCTGGAAGATTTTGTTAGGGCCGGGATGTGCCATTTTAAGTTTTTTTTTTGTTGGCTATTGACCAGTATAAATAATGAGAAAAAAGGAATAGAGAAGATTGAGCACACAAATTTACATGGAAAAACTCCTCCAATCAAGAGGATAAAAAAACCATGGGTAAAGGAGACTTCACTAATGAGCAAGCAAACGAACCAAGATGGAGAAATTCAAAACAAACCCTAACCCCAAATACAAAGCTCTCTCTGGCTAAAAATATAAAATTCCCTTAAAGCTCTCTAAAACTCTCTCTTGATTTTCTCTCTAATGTTGTATTATTTTGTTATCTTTTTCTAGGGTTACTAAGGCTGTCTAAATAAGCTAATATTAGAGTTCTAATATATAATATCTTTAGTGTAATCAGACTTTAATTGGGAAAATTAACCCTGCTGAGTCTAATACGTAACTGCTTTAAGTTTTGAATTCATTACATCGTCGCGACCTCCCAGACTCCTCGTTGCGACGTCACAATTACTTTGCCTCTATTTCGAGCGTCATCACGTCATTGTGATGTCACATGATTCCTCATCATGACATTGCCTCTTCTTGACTCTCGTTTAACCGAAAAATACAAGACACACTAAGTAAATCTCTATGTTGACTCGTATTTTAACATGAGTGCTTTGTCGGGCCCCCTCATGGGCCTAACTCGATCTTTACAAGATACTTACCAAGACCAAAGAGTGTTTGAACTTGGAAACTAGAATACTCTTATTCAAAACGATCATACATTTCTTGCTCATATGACCAAGTCGAATATGCCACGACTGAGTTGACTCCAACTTCGTAATAGAAGATGAAATTGTTGCTGCACCAGTCATTGTTAAACCCTGCAGAATATATAGACTATTGGTTTTCTAATCTTTCATCAAAATGAGAGCTCCATGAGATAGCTTAATGTCGCTTGACTTGATGATGATTCTATAATTTTTTTAGCCTAACATACCTAGGGAGATGAGGTTTTCCTTTAAATTAGACACATGTATAACGCTTGACAACGTAATGGTAATCTCATCATGAATCTTGATCTAAACGGTACTAATACCAATTATCTTGAAAAAAGTTGTGCTTACTGATTATCTTACAGTGCCCATGAGTGCAATTCCACCTTCTACTAGACTATATGTGGAGAACCAGTCCTTATTGGAACACACATGGTAAGAATAGCTCGAATCCAAGATCCACTCGGATGTAAGCTTAGACCTTTCAGTCATAGACATCAACAACCAATCATCACCCTTGTCCTCGGGCACACTAGCATTGGCTACCTCGACCTTTTGCTTTCTTTTCTCATTACTCTCAACAATTATAACTCCCTAAACCCGATCTGATGAACCAAATCCAAATCTAGAGTGTTACCACTCAAATTCAATGTACTTAAACCTACTTATTCATATTTCAATCAATTACGACAGCTAAAGTTCAAACTTCTTAATATAATACGTAATTATAAACAATAACAAAATTTAAATGGTATACATAGAAGTTTTAATTACAACTAGAACTAGACTGATGCCTTGGCCTATATAGTTATCCAGTGTAGAAAATTTTTATATTTATCAGCACAGACTCGATCCCACCATCAAGCTCACTCTATTTGCATAATAGCCCAATATGCCACTCCTTCTGCGTAGTCTTGGCATCGTCCCTCTAGGCGAAAACCTTTAAAAGCTCACCTGAAACATAACAAAAAAGTAAGTTCGAGAGAACCTAGTGAGGCAAACATCAATTACCTAAATCATTCTTGCACGTCACATCAAGTGTTTAAATGGTTATTTTTTACTCTTATCTTTCAGCTTGTCTCTGCCGAAAACTTCCTCAATTTCATTTCTTTACACACGTTTGTTACGATGAATTACTCTGAGACTATTTCTTTTTCTTCAATGATCTCACTATTTACTTTTAAGGACAATAAGAAATGCGCTGATTACTAGTACAAAGTCCACCATAGGAGCGTCCTTCATGGTTTATCCTTGGGAGTCTTTCTAGAACATGCCACCAGAGTAGCCCATCTTGTGTGCGCCATAAAAAATTTCTTTATAGGATTCGCCAGAGAGGTTGCTCTTTCATAATCTACCAGAAGGGCATTTCCTTTATATGTTACTACCAAGACTTTAATTTCATAGGTTGCCTTACCAATTGTTTCTTCAAAGTTCACCAAGAATTCCATTTCTTTCATTTAGGGTCTACCATAAAGGCGTTTCTTTTAGATGGTTGTCACAAGGGCCATTCTTTAGAGTGCGCTACAATGGCATTCCCTTCATAGATTACCACAAAGACATCATTATCATGGATCGCCACAAAAGCTTCATTTTCATAGATTGCCACAAAAGCATCATTATCATGGATCGCCACGAAAGTTTCATTTTCATAGATCGCCACAAAAGCTTCCTTATCATAGATCATCACAAAAGCTTTCTTATCATAGATCGCCACTAAGGCTTCCTTTTCATAGATCGCCACCAAGGCTTCCTTTTCATAGATCACTACATATCGCATGTGAAATGATGTACGATTTTGTGCAAGTATACATGTCGAATCAAGTAATAAAGTGATGAGTGAGTATCGTTCCCGAGAGGATCAAATTGAGGCACAAAAGTGGTTAAGTTATTATTAATAAAATATGATTAATACTATGGCAAAGTGAAAGCAGAATGTAATGGCGATAACGAGAGTGTTTATCCGAATAGAATGTAAACAAAGAAATAAACAACTAAATATGTTGTTGCAAACATCGAAAGGTCAGGATTACCTAGAATCGACCCTTACTGTCACTAATGCCTTGGCAAAATCGTATCTACTTTGCTGCACAGAATACTTCTAAAATGGCTTGTGTCAAGTTACCTTGCCCGTGTCTTATTAAATGTCACATCACTACTAAATTGTCTTATTAAAGTCTACAACTTCCTAGAAACCTAATTGAGTATTTCCCCTCATCTTTAACTATCTTGGTTCATATTCAGTTAGCTCCTAACCAGCTTACCTTGTAACTTGTATAGTTCCACAGAAAAAGGGCGTACTATACCTCTGACATGGACTCAAACCTGCAATAGCGATTCAATTGATCACATCTTTATTCCGACAAATCATAGCAACCTAGCGTTAAACCCTCATCATCTTAAACACATAACTGTGCATGCCCACTCTTTGTGCCAAGAAGGGGCACTTGGGTGAATACCACTCTGCCAATCATATTTCTTAAAAACTACGCCAAACCTTGTGCCTACCAAAATCAAGGTGTTATAGCAACCCTCCTGTTTTTATTTTGTAGCTTATAACATTTTGCCTTAATGTGACCCAACTTTTTACAGTAGCCACATGTCTTGCTCGATTCATTGACTTCGATCTTGTCCTATTTCCCGTAACCAGAATCAAGACTTGCCCATTTGACTTGCAATTCGAACCTAACTTATTGCTGAGTTTATCTTTGCTCAAAAATTTTACCTCTATGTCTTCAAATAAGAGTTTAACTCTACCACAAGTCAAAGTTTCCCTGAATGTCTTATATGAAGAGGGTAAAGAGCACAATAATAACATAGTATAATCTTCATCATCTATATTAGCCTCAACATTCTTCAGATAACTCAAGAGAGTAAAGAGTTCACTGATGCAAGCCCTAATAAATGCTCATGTGACTACACAGAACGTGTATAGGCGTTGTTTCAACACTAATCGATTAGTCAGAGAATTTGTCATGTAAATGATTTATAACTTCTTCCATAAAGAGGATATCGTTTTCTCTATAAGCACCTCTTACAACACATTGTGCATAAGGCACAGCTGAATTGTAGACAGGGCCTTCTCATCAAGCTTATCCCATTCTAACTAATTTGAATCTGTGGGCTTTGGCCCTGTAACTACTTTCTTTAGGTCGTTTTGAACCAGTATTGTAGTCATTCAAACTTACCATAAACTAAAATTTTTAATTCCATCAAACTTCTCAATGTCAAATTTTATTGTCGTCATCTATGAATGGGTTGATTGTGAAATCCTAACTAAGCCCTGATACCAATTTGTTAGAGATTGACTCGAATAAACAACGAGAAAAAAGGAATAGAGAAAATTAGGCACCTAAATTTACGTGGAAAAACACCTCCAATCAAGAAGATAAAAACCATGGGCAAAGGAGATTTCACTAATGAGCAAACAAATAAATAGTACAAGATTGAGAAATTTAAAACAAATCCTTAACCCCGAATACAAAGCTCTCTCTTGCTAAAAACAAAAAATCCCCTTAAAGCTCTCTCAAACTCTCTTTTGATTTTTTTTCACTAATATTTTATTATTTATTCTATTTTTCTAGGGCTACTAAGGCCCTTTAAAAAGCTAAGATTAGAGTTCTAATATGACTATAATATCTCTGGTGTAATTAGATTTTTATTGAGAATATTAACCCTGCTGAGAGTCTAATACATAATTATTTTAAGTTTGAAATTTGTCACATCGTCACGATGTCCCAGGCTTTTTATTGTGACATCACCTCTACTTTGACTCTGTTTTAAGCGTCGTTGCGACGTCGCATGATTCCTCGTCATGATGTCGCCTCTGCTTTGATTTTTGTTTAGCCGAAAAATGCAAGACACACTCTACATTTTTTAGGTGATTTAGAGTGAAAGTTTAAGGTAGGTATTGAACCAATTTGTTTTCTAGCAATTACATAATCCTTTCCTTTGTACTAAAGGAGTCTGTGTTGGTATGTTATCTTTGTATCGATATCTTTGGTTGGCTATGGCATCTGTTTTTCTTTTATGGTTTCGATTATTGGGTTTTTTTATATTTAGAATAAAATATCCTTTAAAATTTTGAGGTGTGTCATCGATAATCAAGAAGAGAAACATGATAAAAGCAAGATTCAAGGATTAGCTTCTTGTTGGGTTAGCAAACCTGTTTTAACTGAGAAAATATATTGTTGCAATGGGTGTTATCAACTTTGGATTTTGTTTTCTTCTTGTTTTTCCAAAAGAAGATTATCCCATGGATCGTTTGAAGAATCAAGAATATCATCAAGGTAAAGTAGCGCTAATGATATTGAGGGTGATTAATGTTAGAATGGCATTTCTACAAGAATTTGAATCTATAGAATTTGGTGTGCATAATTTAAGAGTGTTATATCTTCATCTGTGTCAAGAGATGTGGCAAGCTAGAAACACACCCAAACAAAAACTCTGTCATTAGCGAACCGGGAAGTCATCTGTGAGTTTTCCCTTTCGAGATGACCATCCAAACAAGTGCAGACCATCTATTGTCTGGTCTTAGAATCTTTATCAAAAATGTGAAGTTGAGATCACCAAACACCATATAGGTTTAACTGCTTCGTACTATTAAGTCAGGATAAATGACAATATTTGTCCCTTCATAGACATCCTTGTCCCATTAAAGACATCAACCCCAAATGTTCCATATTGATTACTTAATGGCAAGTCCAACATGTTAACATGACCTAACATGGAACCCACACCTACAAATACCACCAGGAACGAGAAAGAAAGAATTGACTCTCCAAGATTCTGAGCCTACACTTTGCTAACTCACCTTTAGCCTTCAGCCTTAATACACTTCTTATCTTCATTCTTTACAACCTCTGACTCTCTATTCTAAGTGGGTGAATTGACCTCCATAACAACCACCACTCTCTCCTCCATATTCCCTCCTTGTTGAATCATTGTATCAACAAGTAGTATTATTAAAATGATTATTTGATTTTTACCACTATTGTTTTGGTTTGGGGACTTGGTTGGTGAAACAAAACACTCATGCTTGAATTGATGGCTTTTTAAATGTTGAATCAAATTCAAAGGCTATGGATTGGTTATTGTCTAAAGAGCACCGAAGATTAACAAGCGAGTTTGTAGAGATTGGTGAGTTCTCTTTCAAAAATATGTGCAGGGAAGCTAATTATTTTATGGAAAAAATAACTATAGAGAAGTTGGAAAGTTCATGTATTTAGCCAATTATTTTCTTGAATGTTAATGTGAGTTATATGGACCAAATGCAACTTAGATTGCATTTGGCAGACAAACGTAACTTGTCATATTTAGTTTCCATTTTAGACTGAAGTTGTTGGACTCTTTAAAAGTGAGGATTTTTAGTAGCACTAGCAAAAATCATGGAGAAAAACAAGTCAAGCAAGGATAAATTGAAGAATTTCAATGTGATTAAGTTTCCTTATATTGAAATATTCATTTTCCTTAAAAGATTACATCAAGAAGATCTCTGTTTATTTTATTTCATATTGAAGATGTTATCTAGCTAAATTCAAGGGAATTAGAATTTTGCATTGATTGTAATTGTGCAAGCCATTGTATATTTATTTAAGAGAAAGCTTATCATTGATTTATTTATGTACGAAACTGAGATAACACTTATTCTTTTCGGGTGTGCTTGGTTGGGTGGAGAATTGGAGGGATAGGTGAAAGGAAAGGAAAAGTAGAAAGAAAATACGCTTGGTTGGGAAGAAAAGAGAGAGGAAAGAAAATTGGAGAAAGTATCATTTTCCATCGTAATACATAAAAATCAATCTTCCCAAATTGGAATGATGAAAGGAGAGAAAATGAGAAAGATGTGTATGTTAGTTCAAAATTATGCATTTTTCAATGTTTTATTTTCTTTCCTTCCATTTTTCATCTCTACCAAGCAATGGATGGAAAGAAAAAGTAATTTTCTTTTCATTTTTCATCTCTCCTACCAAGAACACCTATGGAAAGAAAAATTATGTTTTTCATCCCTCTAGTTTTCTATCCCTTTAGTTTTTCATCCTTTCAATTTTCTTTTCTCTCTAACAAGCAAAGCCTTCATGTTAGGAAATTAGAAAATCTTAGTGGGGAAAATGATTTATATTGTAAGAATTTTTTTAATTACGCAATTAAATTTATGTGTTCATATCTTATTTTATAATTTTTAGTAAATTAGTCTAATTGCTACTGAACGTGCATGTGGAAGGTAAAATCCAATGTTGTTGGAACTAGACCAAACCAGTTGGTTGGATCAGGAACCAACCAAGGTAACAACCCAAAAGTGGCTTTGAACTAGTTAGACTGGCAACCAATAGGAACTGGTTGGACCCAGAAATTTCCAAATTTTAATAATTTTTTAATCAGATCGGTTGAACCAGTTGGACAGATTGGACTAACAAATTGGAGGCTTGACCAGGTAAACACTAGTCTGATTTTAAAAAGATTGGTAAAATCAAGAACACAACGAATATGGATGGGTTGGAAAGTTTATGTATGTTTAAGGTGAGGCCATCAATGTCTTGATTTTTTATGTTCGGGAGTCACACTATTTCGTATGTAGTTGTTGTTTTATTATTAGGAACATTAGGAGACTATTTTATGCCCTTGTTTGAATATTAATATACGTATTGCCCTTGTTTGTTTTTCTCTTATTAATATTCTCCTATTGCTTACCAAATATATATATACGCTAGTATAAGGGTGTAATCAAGTCGAGCTGAGCTCAAATATAGTAAAGCTCGAGCTTGACTCGAAATTCTAAGCTCGATACTCGGCTTGAGCTCAATTGAACATCTATTTTTAAGCTCGAGCTCAGCTTGAGTTATAATTGAGCTACTCAAGCTTGAGCTCGACTAAGATTGGTTACCAAATTTTGTACTTAAGCTTGAACTCGAGCTTAAGCTCGGTTCAATAATTAAGCTTAAGGTTAACAGTATATATTAATAGCAATAATATAATTTAATAATATAAAAATATGAAAAGCTCGATAAGGCCCGCAAGCCGTTTGAGTCAAGTACTACTAAGCTCGAATTCAGCTCAACTAATAGAATGTGCTTGAATCGAACTCGAGTAGCTTGGGAGCACTAGTGTCTCATTTACACCTCTATGGTAGATAAGTATTTATATTGACCATTAGGGAAAAAAATTTGGGAAGCTGGGAGATTGAACCGTGGAGTACTCTAAGAATGGCTCAACTTTAGAGCCAAGGAATAAAAATGAATGAAGTGGATTCAAATATTTGTGATATTCAATTATCAATTTACAGAACATAATCGTCGGAATTTAAATAATATTTTGATTTGGATATTTTATTTATTATCCGTAATGAATTTGGAGTGGATGTAGATATTAACCTTGAATATCCACTTTTTAACCCATTTTATTTTTAGGAATAAATTAGAATTCAAAATCTATATTCAATTCATTTTTTAATAAAAATTGGATTTGGATTCTCATATTTAAACTCATTATTCACTTTAATCTTTTAAGAATTTTATTTAAAATTAAATTCATAAATGTTAAATGCTAATATCTAATGAATTCAAATATCCAAAAAATAATTTAATTAACTCGTATTCAAATTCAAATAATAAAATTTAGACTTAATGTATACGATGAACAATGGCTCATGTTGAGATAAGCTTTGAGAGGTATACTTAAAATTTTTAAACATTTTAAAAGTTTAATGATATTTAAATAAAAACTGAAGGATCTAATTAAAATTTTTAAAAGAGTGTGATTAAAATTTTCAAAGAAATTAAAAAAAAAAAGTATAAAAGCATTTGAGACGACAAATTAAAACTTTCAGTAAATTTCAACGAGAAAATATTTTTTTCCAAAACTTTTGAGAACCAAAGCCCTTATGGTCGGCCACATGGGAAAAACAATCTCGGATTTTCAGAATTATAAATTTAAATTCAAATATTATAAAAACGGTATATATCCAACCCGTTAACTTTTACCGAAATAGGGTCCAACTATACACCTACAGCTAGCTCGGTCCACAATCCACATGCATGGAAAAAAGAGGCTGCAAGAATTAAGCCTAATAAACGGTGCCGATTACAATGCCATCTTTCGGATATTTAATTTTAAAATTAAATTTGAAGTATTCATTTTTAAAATTAAATCGCTTTGAGCAGCGAACCATGAAAAGAAATTTTAATGACACGTGGGATTACTTTTTTTTATTGATTTTCTCTTAATTGAAAATTGAATAAAAAATTCAAATTTGTATATATAAATATTATTTTTATTATTTTCTTTTGATTTTAAATGTTTTGGTATTTAAAATTATTTTTGTAAGTTTAGTGGTTTTATTTTTAAAATTTTTAACATTTAAATTTATTTTTAAAACCTCTAAAGCTCTTTCACATGTTAGTGATCTTTTAAGGAAGTTCTTATTATTTTCATTTTATTTTTAAACTTTTTAACGTTTTAAATTATTTTTAACACTTTTAAGGCTCTGTCGTATGTTAATGGTCTTTTAAGAAGTTGAAGAATTCCTTGGCAACCAACAAAGCTAGCTTTTTAAGGTTATATTTTTATCTTAGGTTTAAACTATAAATTTGTACTTAAGTTATATCATTTTTTTATTTTGATATTTAATTTTTTATCATAAATAGTACTTTAATTATATTTTTCCTCAAGTAGATATCCTCATTAGTCAAACCATTAAGTATATTTTAAAAGAAGATTAACTCACAAATTTGTACTTAAACTATGTATTCTTTCTCATTTTGGGTATCTAAACATTTTTTGTCACATACCTAAACTATTTTTTTCCAAGTTGCTATCTTTGTTAGTTCAATCATCAGTTGAACCGTTAAATATATATATATTTAAAACATTTCAAAATTGACATGTGGAAAAACAAGAGAAAAGTATTATTTTCTCTCTTTTTTTCATTTTTTAGAATTAGACTAATGGTCAAACCAATCAAACCACCATTTCTTGATTTGATCAATTCGTCTAATTTAATCAAATAAATTATTAAAAAATCAAAATAGAGAAAAAGTAATTCAATTGGTTTTTTTTTTTAGTTTTGTTCAATTTATTTGTATCGATTCACAAATCAATCGGTTCACCCTATCTTCGAAATAGTATCCCAACCAATTCCAAGTCTAGTTTTGAAAGCACTAATTTTGAGCGATAAAATAACTTTTTTGATCCAATCAGGTAGAGCAATGATGTAAGCATGGCCACATCATGTGATTAGTAACCATGTGGGCTTTGGATTGGGCCAAGATCCAATTCCACATCTCAATTATGCCAAGCTTTAGAGGGCTAAGTGAGGCTTTTGTTAAATTCATTGAGCTTAATAAACCTTACTTTAGAGGTGTTAGGCCTAAGGGAGTCAATCATGGACTCAACCCAATTATTAAGGCCCAACATGGGAAACCCAAGTTCAAGATGAAACATTCAGATTTCAAATCTTATACTCTATTTCATATATGTTACATTTCATGCTTTGAGTCATGTTTGTCGTATATTTATTTTGCTTCCATAGTTTTTATGTTTTCATGTTGTTTATGCTTAGTTCATTATTTTCATGTGTCACAACTTAGTTATTTTCTATGTATTCATGCGTTCCTGGCGTTTCATTTTGTTTGTGTCAAATATCATCATATGTTCATAGTCCTTTCCTCATAATTCATTTGTGTTTTTACTTATGTTTAAGATTTTGAACATAATGAAGTTCTATTTACAGTTTTGCAAGTTCATTTAGCTGACCATATATCATCTTATGACCTTTTGGTCTCCTCTTCAAATACATACATGGGAGAATGCTTAAGACATAAGAGTTGGCGCACTCATTTAAGGTCATATGTCTCTTCACATTCCATGCCCAAATGCAACGTTCCAAGCACATACATTCATGACCAAATTCGATGGATCATTCTTCATGCATGGATAAAGAAACAAGGGGGACATAATGTGACTTTTCGACAGATTCATGCACTTCCCAAATGCATGCACGTTCAAGGGGGCCTATACGGTTTAAATACAACATATTAAACCAAGTAGATACATTGGAAATAGGGAAAGAACATCCATATACATGCACAACCAAAGGGACATTTTTGGATCATTTATTTTAAACATTGAATATGCATGAACATCAAAACGAAAGATACATGAACTTGGAAGATACATTAAATTGAAAGATTCATGTATTTGAAGATACATGCATGGATCGATAAGAGAGGATGAATCTTCAACAGATTCATTGAATAATATGGTTCATGTATCAATGAATATACATGTATCACATTAATGGAGTTTGTGGCCATTCATCTAGAACTTAAATTTGAACTTATCGAGATTGTTTTCTTATGGCGTTCAAACTTATTCGATCTTATCACTTCCTTCCTTTCTGTTTTCGAAGTGTGGTGATCAATATATAAATAGTGGATCACAATTTTTCGTCACCTATCTTAACTTATCGAAATGTTAATCTGTTGGAAAAAAAATAGATTTTTGGAAGCTTTGAAGCATATTATTGATTAGTAAAGGTGGAGATTTGAATCATAAAATTATGGTTTTATATTCTACGCCATGAGACCTTTACAATGGTATATCATATGCTAAAAATGTTGAGTGATGAATGAGAAATTGATGCTCAAAGTAAGCCACTTGTGAATTATGTTGAGAATAATGGAAAGATTAGTCTCATATTTGTTAGATATCAAGTGTGGAATATGTTTATATATATGAACCAACTTGGTGGTTATTGAATGACTAAACTAATGTTCTCTCTCGCACGTAGAGGGAGTGCAAATCCAAACCCACCAAGGTTGGGGGCACACCCGTACGACATGGGCGACACGAAATGTCAGGATCGGTCGGGCCTTTCTAGGCCTGCGGATATTTTAGCCCAATACGTAATCTTATTTTTTCTTAGCAAAGCTTATCTATTTGGAATTAAAAGGAGTTAATGGCTCATTTACTTCAAACATTAATTTAGGTTTAATGGCTCCTTAATTCACGGACGTTATTGGCCCCATTAGTCAAAATTTCCAAAATTTCTTTCATTTGAATTTTATTTAAAATCAATAATATGTAGGAAATGATATACACTGAATTTTCCAAAATATCGAGAGATCTTTTCCTTACATATTTTTCAAACCATTTTCGATAATAGATGAAGGCAAGGCTATAGTTCATTAATCACTGCAACTGTGCTACTACCATGCTCATCTCGTTGTTGTATCCTAGGAGACAGTTGACCAACGTTTCTCCAGCACCAATGAAGCGGCCAAATCTGTCTTAAGGAAACTGTAAAAACAAGTCTCAACTACTAGTCCATTTTTCCTATCACCTACAAGTATAATATTTCAATCCAGTCTTTATTTTTTTTTTAGATTATATATATATGTATATCTATATTGTTCTGGTTCAATCTTGTGATTTAAGTAAATGTTTTACATTACTGTTTATTTCACTAACGTGTGTGCAACAATCTTAAGATAAGTTTCTTTAATACTTTCTAATCCGAGACGAATAGGACAGCGAGGAGAAATTGTATTCTATTTGTAAACAGAAATCAATTGAACAAGTCTGTTTCAGGATTTTATTCCTGCCGTTTAACAGGATTTGTTTGATTTTTGTTTCAAACAGAAATCAATTGAATAATTCTATTTCAGGAATTTTTTTCCTGCCGTTCAATAAAATTTATTCGATTTCTGTTGTTAACAATAATCGGTTGAGAGTAATTATTGTGTTACCAGAAATTGTTATTGATTTTGTTTCAAAATTTTTAGTTCCTAAATAAATTATGTCGTTTAACAAAATCAAAAGGTAGTATAAACTGGAAATTAATTTTTCCATTTATTATTATTACTAATTCTAGTTCCGTTTCTGAAACCTTAACAGAAAAATGGAAACTCCTACCAATTCACCCAATTTGCAATTTGGAGCGTTGGTTCTAACTCAAGCTTTGAATCAAAACTCAATGTTGTCGGTGGCTGTAAGCCACAATGAGAAGCTTGCAAAATTCTCTGGATAGAATTTTAAGACATGGCAACAGAAGATATTATTCTATTTGACCATGTTGAACTTGACCAAATTTTTGAAGGATAACCCTCCTACTATTAAAGAGGGTGAGGTAGATGATGTTACCGCCTTCACTACTGTTGAAGCTTGGGAACATTCTGATTTCTTGTGCCGAAATTACATCTTAAATGGGTTATCGGATGCATTGTATGAAGTATATAGTGTCAAAAAGACAGCTAAGAAATTATCGACGTCATTGGGCCATAAATACAAACCCGAAGATGTTGGAGCTAAAAAGTTTTTAGTTGCGAAATTCTTGAATTTTGTAATGGTTGATTCTAAACTACTTGTGAATCAAGTGCAGGAACTTCAACTGATCATTCATGGAATTTTTGCTGAAGGGATGGTCATAAGTGAATCATTCCAAGTGGCAGTCATTATTCAGAAGTTACCCCCTGCTTGGAATAACTTCAAGAACTACCTAAAGCACACAAAAAAGGAAATGTCAGTAGAAGACCTGAGTGTCAGACTTCAAATTGAAGAAAACAATAGAGGTACTGGCAAAAACCTCAGCAAAGCAGTAAATGTTAATGGTGCTAAGACAAATATGGTAAAAGTTAAGACGGACTTCAAGAAGGGAAAATAACCTCAGAATAGTACTAAATTGGAACCAAAAGGTGGCATTTCCAAGAAGCAAAAAATTTAAGGGAAATGCTTCAATTGCAACAAGATAGGGCACAAGTCATCTAACTGTAAGCTTCCAAAGAAAGTTAGAGCTAATGAGGCCAATGTTGTGGAAGAAATTTCTAATGAACTGTCTGATCTAGATTTATGTGTTGTGATTTTTGAAATCAATATGGTTGAATCAAATACAAGAGAATGGCAACTTGATACTAGTGCCATACATCATATCTGCTGTAACAAAGACTCCTGTTCTGAGTTAGTGCCTTGTGACAAAAGGGAGAAACTCTATATAAGCAATGTTGAGACTTCAAAGATCAAGGGGAAAAGTACTGTGGTCTTGAAGATGACTTATGGTAAAGAACTCAAGTTTCAAAATGTGTTGTATGTGCCTGACATATGTAAGAACCTTGTTTCTGGGACATTCTTAAGTGTACACGACTTTAAGATGGTGTTTGAATCCCAGAAGCTAATTTTGTCTAAAGGGGGAACTTTTGTGGGAAGAGGATATATATTAAATGATATGTGAAAACTTAATGCAATCTCTGTAAAAGTATAGACAATGAAAAAGAATGTCACTTCTTCTTCTATTTATATGCTTGAGTCATTTAATTTATGGCATGATAGGCTCAAACATGTTAATTATGATTCTTTACGTAGATTAATTAATTTATAGCACATTCCTTCATTTCACATTAATTATAATCACAAATGTGAAACTTTTGTTGAGGCAAAATTAACAATATCTTCATTTCAAACTGTTGAAAGAAGTATAGAACCACTTGATTTAATACACCGTAATGTTTGTGACTTAAAGTTTGTTCAAACTAGAGGAGGGAATAAATATTTTATTACCTTCATTGATGATAGGACAAAATACTGCTACGTATAGTTGCTTAAGAGCAAAGGCGAAACTATATAGAAATTTATTCTCTATAAACAGGAAGTTGAAACCCAATTCAACAAAAAGATTAAGATGGTGAGAAGTGATCGTTGTGGTGAATATGTTGAACCATTTGGTGAATACTATGCAGAACATGGTATTATTCATGATGTGACACCACCATACTCTCCTCAATCAAATGGAGTAGCCGAGCGGAAAAATCAAACTCTAAAATAAATGATGAATGCATTGCTAGGAAGCTCTGGGTTATCACAGAACATGTGTGGGGAAGCTATTTTATTAGCTAATTACCTTCTAAATAATGTTCCCCGCAAGAAAAGAGATAAGACACTATATGAGTTATGGGAAGGTAGAAAACCTTCCTACAACTACTTGAAAGTGTGGGGGTGTCTTGCAAAGGTAATGTCTCTATTACTAAAGCAAATGAAAATAGGTCCTAAAACGGTGGGTTGTATTTTCATTGGCTATGCAGATTGTAGCAATGCATATCGGTTTCTTGTGTATTTTCGTTAGTGAAATAAATGTTTTACATTACAGTTTATTTCGCTAACGTGTGTGCAACATAATCATCTTTATAGAAATTGGGCCTCGTTGTTATATAGCGTAGGTTTGTTTCTAAAATTGTTTTCGAGTTTGAAAGTTATATCCCTTTACCATTTTGTTCATTATCTTTCTTTTATCCCTACCCTTTATCACATTTTGAGTTTGATCCTGTTTAGAATGATTAAACAATTTAAACCGTGACTCGTAATTTTAACTGCGTATGAGGTTCATGTCAAGAAAACAATGATATTCAAAAATAGAATTAATTACCAACCTCTCGACTTTTGGAGGGCAAATTTCAAGTATTGCTAATATCGCTAGTTTGACCATTGGTTCAATTCCAAATACATTGATCTCAATATAAATAATTAGTTTATTATATATTAAGTAAATTTTTATCGTAATGAAATATTTTAATCATATTATTAAAATTAAAGTTTGTTAGTTACTTGTTTGTATAAAATTATAAAAAAATTATTATATAAAATCAATTGTGTTAAATAATTTTATTATAAAATATAACATATTACAAGTTAATTTTGTTGATTTTAAAATAATTAAATAGATGAAATTAATTTTAACAATTTGAAAAAACAAAAGAAGTACAATTGAGCTAAAAAACTAATAATTTGAAGAAAAAAAAGGAAAAGAAAGAAAAGAGGTCGCTAAATGGAAAAAGAAAGAAAGGAAAATATAAATAATTTGATGATTTAGGTTCTTGTTGGTTCAAGTTCCTTATCATAATTGCATTATAAAATATATATAATGATTTAGATAAAAATTATTTAGTAATAGTAGATCACTAATTGAATTTTAATAATTTAAATTTATTCTCATCAATTCAATAACTAAAATTATTTTAAATCGCATTTAAATATTTCACGCAACATCCCTTACATTAGAGAATACTTGGAAGCGAAATTCAGTATGGTCTTTTCTTTCGTTAAAATAGATGAAGACGAGCATTATGATACAAAGAAATTAGGGTTATGGTTTGTTAATAGTTTATTGGAATCCAAAAAGAAATATAAAATCACAGCTTTACACCTAATGTGGATAAATTAGGATATGTTTTTAATTACATAACGATGGATTGTTGTACTTTACTTTATGAAACCGTATCAACTTTGATGAGAATGCCTTTTTAGGTTACCTTTTTGTTGGCCTGTAAAGATATTTAAAAGCCATGTCTACGTCTTCATGAATGCAACTTCATCAATGGAGGCACTAAATTGTCTTATAGCATTTTAGATTTTATAATAAAGGTATATTATAATGGGTTATTATTTAATACATTGGTGATAAAGTTTAACTTTTAATCAAATTTAAGAAATTATCAAGTATATTTAATTGATATTTTGAAAATAAAAATTAAATAAATAAGACACATGATGATTTTTAAAGTTTGTTTGTGGAATTAAAAAAATTAATCCCAGATAATAATATTTTAAAAATAAAATAGAATAAATAAAACACATTACGGTTTTTAAGTTCACTTGTGGAGTTTAAAATTTCACCATCTATCAAATAATAATGCTAATAAAATTTGAGTAACCCACACCAGTAGTCACTCAACTATTAGTAAATTTCTTTTTTAGTCACCTAATTGTTAAAAGTTACAAAATGGTCACTCCAACCATTAGTTTATTTCTTTTTTGGTTACCCAATAATGAAAAGTTACAAAATGACCATCCAACCATTCAATTTTATCTTTTTAGTCACCAATTGATAGCGTCTTTTAAAATTGGCATAATAGCAATTTTAACCCTAAACATTTATAAATTATGTCAATTTAGTCTTGATTCTAAAAAAATCTAACCCTCAACATTTTACACATTGTGTATTTTGACCTTTTTTTTAGTTTTACTTTTCTTTGTGACATTGAGGGTTAATTCTAAAGAATGAGAAAAGATAAAATTATTATATTTGATTTTTTTGTTTTTTTATATTTTCAATCAAATTTAGCTAATAATTTTTTTTTAGTTTTTTAGGTGAAAGAATCACAAAGAAAAACAAATTTGTAATAAAGATCGAATTACACTAAGTGTAAATGTTGAGGGCTAAAGTTGCTATTATGTCAATTTTAAAAGTTGCCACCATTAGCCAGCTGATGATCATAAAAGAAATTTACTAATAGTAGGGTGACTAAAAAAGAAATGTACTAATAGTTGAGCGACCATTTTCTGACTTTTCATAGTTAAGTGACCAAAAAAGAAAGTTACTAATAGTTGGGTGACTACTAGTGTAGTTTACCCTATAATTTTTACCCCTAAACTTGGTAATTTGGTCCACTTAAATACATGTGTTTTTTTATCTACTTTACACACTTGAATTTGCCAAATAGGTCATTTTTGTCCTTAAACTAGAAAAACATAAAAAGTTCGATGATGTGAACTATGATATTATGTTACACCATCACTTGAAAATTAAAAAAACTATGTAAATTTTCAGGTGATAATGTGATATAATCTTAGAGTGTCACATTTAATGTTTTAATAACCAAATTGTTGGTTGAACTGGTCAAACCATTTCTTCCTAATTAAATCAGTTAGACCGCTACACAACAATAAGTAAATAAATAATAAAAAAATTGATTAAACCTATTCAACATGTTCAATTGACAATTTTTGTCTCAGCTTTTAATTTTTACCAATTTCAAGCAGTTTCTGATTCTATCGATTCAACCCCTTTGTTCAAACCATTATACCAGTCAATTCTTGGTCCAATCGATTTGACCGACTGATCTGATCCTATTCTAGTAACACTAGTCACAACATCAAATCTTAACAGAATCCAAATTTAGAAACCAAAATAGATCTGATTGCAAGTTGAGATACCAAAGTGGTAAAAAAGTTTAAGTACCAAAATAGATCTAATTGCCAAGTGTAGGAACCAAAAATTATATTATCCCTATAATAAATAAATAGTATTTATAATTATTTTTAAAAGGGATAAATCTCCAAACTATTTTACCGCGATTCCTGCCTCTATGCGTGACCCGAATAAGAAAGTATGCCACGAGTGCCTTTTACAAATTTTTTCATGTCTTTGTTTATTTTTGTAATTTTCATTATCAATCATGCAAGAATTTAAAAAGAAAAAACAGTTTTAGAAAAATAAAAAAACGTAAAAAAGGTTATGATTCTTTAAATTTACATCTTTTATATCTTTTAAGTTGTAATAGAAAAGATCTTCAAAAAGTTTTAATAATACATTAAATATTGTTTTAATAATATTTGAAAATTAGTTATAAAACAAAATTTTAAAATAATTTCCTTAAAACAATTTAAAAATAAAATTGATATAAAATTAATCGAACTTTCACGTTATTTTATTAATCTCACTTTAACAAAATTATATTTTGAAAAATTATTATGCATTCATTTTATAATCAATTAATTTTTATGTAATTATATTTAATATCAAATACTTTTAATTTAAAAATAATGGATAATATTAAAATTTTGAAAAGAATTATTGCAATTCAGAATTAAAATTTTCCCGAATGATGTTTGAATTAGATCGTGAATAGACTGGGTTATCAGTCCGGAGAAGGGCATTAAACTAATTGAACCATTAATTGCTAGTGATTGATTGAACCAGTTAAAAAATTGGTTGAATAAGATTTTTTAGTTTTTATTTTTTATGATTTTTAATATGACCCGTGAACTAGTGGCTTAATTGGTTCGATCATCGGTCTAATTATAAAAATATTATTTTTCATAAAGTAATAAACTTTCAAATTATTTGATAAAATAAAAGTATTTAAAAATATAATTTTGTTAAAGTGAACTTAATAAAATAAGGTAAAACTTTGATTAATTTTGTATTAAATTTTAGTTTAGTTTTCTTTTTTCTTTTAAACTTTTTAGGAAACTAATTTAAAATTGTTTTAAAACTATTATTTTAAAATTATTAAAACAATATTTAATGTAAAAAAACTTTTTAAAGATTCTTTCTTCTATTTCAGCTTTAAGAAAAAAGAAAAATAAACTGTAAAAAAAAAAAAGCACACGTGGAATATTTCCCGGCCAGGAATCTGGGGGTTGGAGATTTTCCCTTCACTTGAAGGGCCAATAATTATAATTGAAAAAAAAAAAAAAACAAAAGAGAAGCAAACTAGAAATACAATTTGAATGAGACTGGATTTGAGTGGAAATTAAGTTTGGTATTAACAAATGTATCTGAAAAATAATTTTACATTGTTTATATTAGGGTTTATTTTTAGTGCATTAGTAGCATATGAATCTATGCATTATCATCGTTACTTAATCTTTAATTAAAGCCATAATAATTTATTTGGACCTCCAATTTTATAAAAAAAGTTATTTTAGTATTTCATTTAAAATTTTATTTTATTTTGTCCTAAAACTTGCGTTTTTATCAAATTACCTAAAATAAATAGAAAAGTTAACTTTGATTAACTTAATTTTGCTAACACGACATACACGTGAATTGTCATGTGGATGTTTCACGTCTATGTCACGTAATTAACTATTTAATTTTTAAAATTAAAAATTTAAAAAATATAAAATTATTTTTAAAATATAAAAAATTATTAAAGACGTATACAAATTATAAATTTTTTAATATTTTAAAATTTAAAATTAATTAATTATTAACGAACATACACATGGATTGTCACGTGGATGTCACGCTAGTAAAGTTAACAAACATTAATTTTTCATCCATTTTGGGTGGTTTGACAAATAATGCAAATTTAAGGGCTAAAATAACTAAACATTAAATGAAAGATTAAAAAATATTTTATTATAAAATTGAAAAGTCAAATAAATCATTATACCTTAATTAAATTTATTAAGGGATGGTTTATACTTATGGCATGGGACAATTCACTTTCAATGTATAAATTTATACATTAATAGTATTTTAAAATTAACTTTTATATTATTATTTTGTTTTGTTTTAGTTTTCTATTTGTTGTTTTATTGAATTTGGATTAGAATTCGAAATTTCAAATATTGTGAAATTAAGTTACATATATATGTTTTTATTAAATTGTCTTGGTGCCAATTGCATGTTCCAATTGCACCATTATTTGCAATTAACTTTAGACAGTTGTGTATGATAACATGCTTTTGACAGAAAAATCTTGTTTTATTTATCATATCACTTTGAGAATTTTGACTAACTAAATCACGTTGAAAAGCAGTCAAGTAGGGACTTTATTTGCCGTTGTGTATTCATGTTTCCATATATGAGGAGGTTTCGATTTTATAGAAGTTTATTTCTTGAAGATCTCTGCTTATTTAATATCAAATAGAAGTCCTATCAAAGCAAAATTCCAAGGAGACCATGTCCATACTAGTAGAAAATTTACAAGCCTACAATACTTATTTAATAAAGGCTTGTTTACTTAATTGTGTACAATTTGAACAGAATACATATCTAGTTCATCTTAGGAACTTGTTTTGAGTGCAAACACCTTCTAAACAAAATTGTTTCATGTTTAATTTCTAACTAAACTTTCAAGGGGAAAGTCTTAGTGGGGTGAGTGATATAGTTGATGTATAAGAGTGAGCTTGCAACTTGACTAGTGAGTTAAACTTAAATTACATCTTGTACCGTTGATTGGTAGTAGATTACTCTCTATGAAAGGCCTCGTAGATATAGAAAATATTTCTGAATTGTGTAATCAATTCTTGTGTCCATCTCTACTTTTACTATTTTGATAATTTATCCAATTGCAACTTAACTAACAACTGACAAGCAATTTAGTATTTACAATTGCTATCAGAGCTAGACATATGACTTACTACGTGAGAGGTCCCATTGTTGAATTCCTTGGACAAGTTAAACATCTTACTATGCCTATTGGAAAGCCAAGATGGTGGCTTTTATCAAGTCCTTAAACAATAAAGCTTGAAGCGTTGCGCTCAGTGGTTGGGAAATTCTTATAATTATTTTTATGTTGGAAAAATTGTTTATGAAAATAGTTCTATTGTATAACAAAAATTTTAAATTTTCATAAAATGAATCATTGTTGTGTTATCTATGGCAATAAATTTTATCAAATTTAGCACTTGTGTTTTTGGACTAGAGAGACTTATCGAATTTTAGCTTTATACAAAAACATTCTCCACTATCATTGAATCCTCGGTTGCTAAGAGAGTGATCTCTTAATCAAACCGAACACAAAACGAAAGCTCTAACTTTCTAGTGGGGAAAGTTTTGCTTTCTCTATGGTAAATGAAAACCAAAGAGCACCAACTCGAGTACTCACAAATTTAGAATTTATTTTGTAGCTAAATAGATTTTTCTAAATTTCGGCAAAATATCCACATATATGTGTGTTATTATTTTCGGCTACCCATAATCCCTTTATATAGGGAAAATCACAAGATTTCTAATAGGGCAAGAATAGAGGGTAAAATAATATTTTTAATAAAAAGTCGTAAAGGGACTCTAGGGTACACTTGTATGTGCAGTCTAGTTTTAAATTAAATTAAAATAAGCTCATACAATTATTCAACCAAATAATCAATTTTTATTCCCAAATATTATTAATTAATTAAAATTAATTAATTCAATCAAATTATTTTCTCAAACTAATTTTAACTCTATTAAATTCATGACGACTTTACCGTAATATAATCTATGAGTCAATAAATTTAATTATCCTATTCAAGAAAAGCGCAATGACTAAGTTATTTAATTTTCACAACAAACTCAATTATTTAATTACAACTAATTAAATAATAATTAAAAAATAAATTAATTTCTAAGTCTTTTATTGTTCTGTCGAGAAAGTACATTTATTATGGATAGTAATTCATGTAATCTATTTCTCTCTCATCGTATCTATGAGTTAGCAGAAGGACTGATTGTACATATAATTAGAGCTTAAATAATTTGTACTTAAGTTTTGATTTTTCATTTATTAATTACAACATTATTTAGTCATGGAGTCAATCCATTAAAAGTACCATGACTGAACTCCCCAATATATCCCATTACAAAAACAACACAAGTTCATGCTTTGTCCAATGACCTTATCATAAATGTGTTACCCTCATAGGATATCCTTAATCTTTTTTGGGTTATATTTGTTGACCCAATATGATCATGTTTTATCTCATGGTCACAAATTGATCTCTCCAAAATGAAAAAGATTATTACTAAAAAATAGTAATAAAAATCATTTTCCCTTGTCAAATGACCTGTGACCACGTTCCTTTTTCATAACCCATGCAATTTCAATGAGAAAAATATATTCACTCTTTGATCTAGTTATGAATTTCAGTTTTGTAAGTGAAGTTATGTTATACATAAGTCATATACCCAACATATCAGCTTTCACCTTTGACATTGACTGAGTTTAGGCTTTTAATATATCAAAGTATTTGAGTTACATGCACATAGTCAATCACTTACTCAGGATTGAGGTAAGCCACACTATAAAAAGCACAAGTGAATTAATCCATAAATGGATTTAAGATTAATTAAAGTTAGGTCATGTCCAATGTATTGTCATTCCAGACAATCACACTTGTGTCTCTATTTTTTTGGGAGTAATTTATTCTAATACCTAAGACAAGATATCCCCCAAATTAGACTTGATAGATGACATAATAATTCATTGAATCAGTTGCTCATTTTAATTCCTTAAACTATGAACTATTTAAATTACCTAGTAATTTAAGATGAATTCTTAGTTCAAAATCCATCAATATGGTACAACTTAGTATTAGTTAAACATTAGTAATGAACGAGTTAATATTTTCTTTGTTAATTTTTCTTTTCGTGCAAAATCTAACGAGAAAAAAATAAACAAAATAAAAATTTAGCTATGGAATTTTATTAACCAATATGTTTGAAACATCACAAACATTTATGAAAAAATAATAGTACTAAGGGCACAAAATCCAAACAATCTTTCACTTGCCCTAATGGAGTAAATGAGCCACAGTTCGTATTTTCATACCCTCTACATGTTTCTCAAAACTCTTAGCCATTAGATTTTTGGAAAACGGATTTGCAAAGTTGTCCTTGGATGTGAGTTTGACTCCATCTACTATTTATCTGCTACCACACGATGATGTATGATATGATACTTGCCATCAATAAGTTTTGTCCTATTATGATTTATGGTTTCCTTAGTATTAGCTATTATTGCATTGTTATTACGACATAATGTGATAGCTTTTCCATACTAGGAAAGACTTCAAGATTTGTTAAGAACTTTCGAAGCTAGATTACTTCATTCATTTCTTTAGAAGCAGCCATATACTCAACCTCAATAGTGGACTCAATAGTACAACTCTACTTGATAGTTATTCACATTATGACTCCAATGTCTAGGATAAAAACACAGCCCAATAACAATTTCCTTAAATCGCAACATGTTTGGAAGTCCGAATCCACATACTATGGGGTATAAATCCCCTCCATAATATACAAAAAAATAATCTTGTAACACTCCAAACCCTATCTAGTCGTTAGATCCAAATATGTGATGTCATATTATATTGCCAAAGCAATTTAGACTATCTCATTACATAATCATAAAATTTAAATCATAGTTACCATTCAAACCAATTTAATTATTAATTATATTCACAATTATACATGCATAATGTCTAAGTTTTAAATTCATCATTTTACGGAGTTGTGAAAGGTAAAATTTTGAGTTAGGACTCGAATCCAAAATCGAATATAAAATTTCAATGTTGTGTCTCAAGACAAGAGACTTCTTATCTTGAGATAAGCCTCATTTTATTTTTGGAATTTTTCTTTGAAGTTAATCTATCTCAAGCACTAGAAATTGTGTCTTGAGACAAACCTACCTTTTTTTCTTATGTTTTCTTTGATGTTTCCTTATCTAGAGACAAAGGTCACTTTGTCTAATCATCTCGAAACCTATTAGATTGGTCTCGAGGCAAAACTGATGCAATGTCCCTAATGGTAAACTTTATTCTTATGGTCTCGAAACATGTTCTTCCTGTCTCGAGACTTTATGGTAACCTAGAACCTAAAATGAACATTTCAAAGTATCCTATTTAAACATACTTGAAAAATTCACAATTCAATTAAACCAATTTTAGCATATGCAAAACACAATCAAACACCACCGACTCATAACATTTGAAGCATCAATGCTCAACCAACCAATTTGCATAATCAAACACATATAAACTAGTATAACTAGCAACGAATCAAAGGATGAAATTCATCATATCAAACCTTATAGGCCAAATACCAAAACATTAACTTAGCAACAGACCTAAAATAGCCTAGGTACATGTCATATTACCAAAATGCATATATACATACAAAAGAGGTGACTAGATGTATTATGAGCTAAGTTGTTGAGTTCAATGCTCGACACTTCCAATCTATGTTAGGTCTCGTCTGAGACCTATGATTTATCACAATTCGTTGTAGCAAATTAAGCTCTTTTTAAGACTTAATGAGCTTCTATTCAAGTAATTCTATGTCCTTTGATGCAATTTTTAGATTTAGTTAGTTTTGTATTTGAATTAAATAAAATGAACTTTTAGTGTTGTTTTATGACCTATTAGGCCAATCCGGGCCTAAAGAAGAACTAACGTGTTGGCTAAGTGTGTATAACAATATTGTAGGCTGACGAGTCAGTGGACTGCTCTAGATGTCGCAACATTCAGAAGGAATGTCGTGTCACCCAAGTTCGACCCAAAAGGGGGAGCATACAACCATCGATGTCATGAAAACTGCCATCCTATGTCACGACACCCAAATTCAAAGCCATCAATGTTGCAACAACCATCATCCCATGTCATGACACCTAACTTCAAACCAAGAGGGAGAGCATACAACATTCAATGTTGCGACACCAATCCAACGAGGCCCATTTGTCAGCCAAGGGTACTTTTCATTTGCACAATAATAATTAACATGTTTAACAGCTTGTAATTAACCTAATTTGGTCATCTAACATGAACACTATAAAATTTAGCTCTCAGGACTTAATTTGTAATACCCAGTTTTGGACGAGTTCTGAATTTGGCGAGTAAATCAAAAGTAACCTAAGTGGCGTAGTGCTATCCGCCCAGTTGTTGTGATTGCAGTCGTAAACTAACTAAAAATGTAACTAAGGAAAGTGTACCTATCAATTAATAGTATAGCTACGGTGGAAAAAGATATTATTCCCATGAAGACTAAAAGTACTAGTAATTACTGTCTTTCTATTATTTAACCGACAAGTTGAAGTGATTGATTAAAACTAAAATTAACTAAATTAATTAACTAAAGAACATGACAAAAAAAAATCAGGAAAATAATCGATTAACAACCAAGAAGCAAGACAATACCTAGGAAAGAATCCACCTAGACTTCATCTATTATTATCAATTTAAATTATGCAATTTCTTCGATTAGTACCTTGATCCGTAGAAATCCCTAAATTATGCTAATATCTCTTTTCAAGACTAAGAGCAATTGACTCTAGGTTAATTAATTAAATTTCCTTCTAATTAAAACCCCTATTATTGCATTGATCTATGGATCCCCCTATTAGATTTGACCCTAATCCAATAGATTTATGTTTTCCTATTTCTAGGATTCCATGCAACTCCACTTAATTATGCTAGATCTACTCTTAAACAGGGTCTATTCCTCCTCTGATTCAAGCACATAAAACATGGATTAATAGTCTATAAATATTAAACCAAGAATTAAACACACATAATTAAGAACAATATCCAATTATTTATGATGTAAAATATAAATCAAATAACAGAATCCATCCTAGGGTTCATCTCCCTAGGTATTTAGAAAATTAGTTCATAATAAAAAATATTTAGAAAATTAGTATAACCACAAGAAACGAAAAAACTCATAATAAACTTCAAAGAAATCAAAGGAGATCTTCAATCTTGATAGAAATCTACTTCCGAGTCGGCTCCAATGGTGTTTTTCAAGTTGTTTTCTTTAATATTCTCTGATGGCTTACTCCCCTCTTCTTATCTTTGTCATATATAGGGCTCAGAATGCCCGAAAAACCTAAAAAAAAACGCTTTCTCGTAGGTTTGGAGTGCAATTTAGGATTTCCACACGGTTTGGCACATGACCATGTGGCAACCTCTATGCCTCACAAAGCCGTGTGCCTAGACCGTGTGGCTTTTGAAACTTGCTCTAATTTTTCAATTTTCACTCGTTTTTGCTCCTTTTTCTCCAAATGCTCTCCTAAGTATAGAATGAGACTAAAACATGTTACTTTTGGCATTTATCATGTTGTTCTGACATATAGATCAGACACATAGTAGGTATCGGGTTATTAAGCGAGGATTGCTCTTAGAATGTATTTGTAATACCCTATACCTAGCCCGATTGCCGAACCCGAATATCAGAATGTCACATCACCGTCACACATCACACACATTACAAAATGTCACATTAATATGCAATCGTCCTCTTTATTAGCGTTCTTACAAATTTTTAAGTCAATCATATATTAATCATCATTAAAACATGTTAAACATACTTCAAACAAACTTATAATATCAATTAAACATGCATTAGAGCCACTTAGCAAAATTCCAAAAGAAGTGATGCAGGTATCGATACCGAAACAAATGTATCAATATTTCTTTTAAATAGTATCGATACCGATTCGAAAATTAATACCAAAATAGCATTCTATTTTCGTCTAAAAATCAAACCCTAGAATTTATTGGTACCTTTATTAAAGTATCAATTATTTTACCCCAAGTATCAATACTCGTGATAAGGTATCGATACCAAATTACAATATTGACTTCCTGCACATCGAAATATCACAGATGTATTGTTTTTATAACCCGAATATCGACACCTCTGCTCCAGATCATAAAAAATTAGCAGTTTAAGGCATATAATCCATTGAAAATAATAACTACTCAACATGCTACTTTTACCTTATCAAGTAATCACCAAAACGACCACAATATCAGTTCAATCATCGAAAACATGTCCGAGCAAGGAATCAACATAACAAGTTCCAAGTCCATAAATCTTAAGAGCAAATAAGCTATGAAAACATCCAAAAAATCATGACAATATTTATGCAACAAACCTTGCACATTATTCAATGTTCATTGACCATACATGCAGTTCATGACACTTCAACATAGCAAATAAACAAACCAACACAATACCAATGAAATAATTATAACATCCATCAAAAGTGCCAGAGAACTAAACCTATAAAATATCATGGGGACCACAATAATAATCGATCAAAGTCTAACCACATTACCTTATCCCCACAGTTGATAGAATAATATTAATACCACCTACACAAATACTAAAATCTAACTTAGTTCACTTCCTTGGGATCCCCACACTGCTCACACCGCAAACGCTAAATACCTGCAATGGTTAAAGAGAGTGGGTGAGCTTAAACAAGCTCTGTGAATGTCAGAATAACCACAAAGTATACACAACATCAAAGGTTAAACAAGAGCATACTACAATGCATTCACAGTCATATTCTAACCAAATCAAAATAACATATTCACGTTTCATTAAACCATAAAACTATACTCTCATGTACGACTACACTCAAATCATATTCAAATAACTCATTTTACAATAATTCATCAAGACTAAACAATGTATACATGCTTTACTAAATCACAAGTCTAGCTTATATATTCATATACATTCACAAGTTAAATGATAAGGACCCAAACTACAATTACATACACAATTTACCAAGAGAACATACTAACATTTTCATGAAAATTAAATCAACTCATTTAGCATATTATCCACATGTTTATGCATCCATCTCACATCCTATTATGACAATATATAAGATCACATTTAAACAATAATTTGACACTTAAGACTGAAACATAAAGGTGGACTTTATCACCACAAATTGGATAAATGGATCTCCAGCACACCAAATGACTCGTAGAGTTGAACATATCCCAAAAATGTAGCATATAGCTACCACCTTCCAACACACCAAACATGTCGCATTGAATGGAGCTTAACTCATAATCCCTTATCTCTCCAACCTGTCCCAGGGCTACATATAGGTGAGTACTCACAATCCTATGGCATGCAAACTATATCCAATGGTTTCAAGAGATCACAAGGCCAAAATTACCACAATTACACATTTTAATTACTGATTTAATGCACATTATCTCTATTCGTATTCATCAATTACATCACAACTTGTACACAATGCATGCTTATCAGATTCACATTTAATTGCACTTTAAGTGCCATAATAATGCTCATTGAGCCATCACATATCCGACCACATATGTGTATATTAAAATCAGTACACCATTTATCACATATTACCTATCATAATAATATCACATTCCACAATTCAACACATATATACTTACTGAAATTTCACTAGCTTTTGCTACATATTTGCATTATTAACATATCATTATCACTGTCATTTGACATGTATATCATGCCCACAACACAACATAATTCATAATAGTCATCACACATGTCACATATCACAATATCGTAGCATAATAATCAATCCACAATTTTTCACATAATCACATAATTGCCAAAATAAAGCAAGGGAAATAGAAAGCTTACACTCGAAACTTAGGATAAGGGTTTAGGCTATTCCTAAGCTCCTAATTAACAATATGAATCGTGTCTACAAGTAACACTTCCAAACATTCATCGATCACGCTTTCGCCTAATTGCCGAAAAACTTAAACTAGTTTTTCCTTGCCTTTCGTCTTGCTCGTAGAAGGCTCCAACGATTTCGATGCTGCACACATAATAACCACACAACATAGATCATCAATTAGCAACCAAAGACTCACCTAATTCAACGAAAAATGCAAGCCTAAGCTATATTCTCTTGTAATAGAAACATTTGGCATAACAAACTTGAATTTCAATTATCTTGGTCGATACTTAATCTTTTAGCCTAAAATTGATTCCATTCATCTAATTATTCACCTACGACTGATTCACAATCTTTAAACTACTCAAAAGTACCCAATTTCTGATATCAAAATTTTTGACATGTTTATGACAATTTTCACGAAAATTCATTAAATTATTAGAAATTCTTAATAAAACTTTAAAGTAAGTTTAGAAACTTTCTAATCACGTAAAACTAATTGAAAAACACTTTGAAACCACCTTTTATTCAAAATCCCAAAATCCATCATTAACGACCCAATTTTTACATTTATTTAAAACATGTGCTTTAAGCGCTAAAAACTCAATTTAAAGAATAAAATAACATAAAAAACTTATAAGGAATCGGATCGTTACCTTGATGATAAATGGAACATTTGACATAAAACCCAGAAAACCTAAAAACTCAATAATGGAGAAATCTATGGTGTTTTGAGTGTTTTTCTTGAAATACTATAGAGGTTTATTGATTGGGTGATAATAAAAATTAAAGGAATTAATTTTGAGAATCAAAATTGAATGAGAGAAGCTTTGGACTAAAATTGACGGTTAAACAAAAATATGGAGAAGAGACGAACGAGGGTTTTATAAAGATGAAGGGGGACAATAGGGTGAAAAAATAAAATTTGGTTTAATTGCCTTCTAAAAACTCATAAATTAAACCCTTTTACAAATCAATCCTTATTTCAAAATTGAAATCCTTTTGAACATTAATTTCAAAAATTGTTTTAATTTCCAAAATGACATAGACAAAAACATTTTCGAAAACCACGCTAACGGAATTCCCAAGCTCATTAGAGATAAAATCCCCTTTTTACTTTCAAAACTTCTAGGCCAATTTTGGGGTGTGATAGTATTAAGTTGGTAAATTGTTGGGACCCCGATTGAGGATTTTGAGAGCCGTAACAGTTGGTAGGGTATTGACATGAGTTTGAGGGGGGAACCATAGTACCGTTGGGGGAGAATACTGATAATACTACTAAAAAGGTTATAATGTGTCTTTTTGTAAGGGTTATATGATGTTTGTTGGTACGAATTATTGGAGGTTTGTTGATGGGGGTTTTGATGTGTATGCATTCATTCTTGTGTTGTATTCGTCTAGGTTGAAGGTACGTTTCTTTAGAGAATTTTTTATGATTATTGAGGTTGAGCTCATTGGAATGGGGGACACTAGAACTCATGCTGACCATTTTCGTCCATACTCAGCACACAAAATTGTTAACCAGTGAGATTAATAAGAAAGAGGAGATGGAGGTTATGATAGTGGTTTACCCTTGATTGGGGTTAGAGAGCCACTAAATGCTGAGTATGATAATATTGCTTGTAGAGATAAGTTTTTTTTTAGAAGAAGGATAATGAGGAAAGAGAGATGGTTTATGTGTCTTAGTCTTCTTCTCATATGATATAATGAGTTAATATATAGGATAACAAAGATGCCCACGTGTCCTAAACTCATTGAAAATGGAGTTATACCTTGTTGCCTTATAGTGGCAGTGATGTGATGTCCTAAGATATGAATTCTTAGGATAGTTAAGTAATCAATAATCTTGAGATCTCACATACATTTAAGAATGTGGAATCCATAAAGGTTCACTAGTCTATTGGGGTTCAAGGTTTGCCTGATTAGAGGTTAGCCCGGTGTGGATAGGTCGACTTGTTTTTTTTAAGTGATGAAATGTGGGAGAACACATGCAGAAGGTAGAATAAGTTTAAGTAATGCCATTAGGTTGATACCATCGAATAATAATTTAGAAAAAATAGTAATATATTCTTATGGCACAATTCACAGATCAAAACTCGTGACCATTGCGCATAGAATCGCTTATGGAGGTCAATTCACTAGATGAGGCTCATTTAACCTATAAGAACTAACTCGACTCATGAAATACATGAAAAAACCTATCTACTTAAAGCCTTGGTGGCTTAGTGAAACACTCGAGTAAAACTAGAGTTACCATGGTGAATATTGTAAATCTTAAGGGATAACATTGAATATTTTTTAAATCCCTTAGGACTCTCATATTGTAGATAGGCTTTAATCTTGACCATCAATGTAATTTAAACTGTACTATTGGATCTAGGGGAGCTCAACTATAAATAGTGGCTTTCCCCCTTCATTTGTAATCACTCAGTGTATTCCATTCAAAGTTATTGAATATATTTGAGAGCATTTAGTCAAACACATTGTGTGCATTATTTTTTTTGCCTTTTCGATTATTTTGTCCCTTCTTCACTTAAAAATTTGTTTCCATTTTATTTCAGCGCCTTAGAGAATTTCTTTAAAAATTCTCACTTTTTTGAGGGTAAGGCTAACTTAGGTAGATTTGAAGAAAATAAATCACCTAAGGCCACCCAATTTGCTAGACTGAATTTCTAGCCTTGTGACAATTGATATCATAACCAAGGTTTGAAGGTGTCGAGTAAAATGGTGAAAGAAGTTGAAGAGCAAGTTGAACCACCAAGGGAAACTCGTGAAAGGGGTAGGAAAGCTAGCATATCTAGTGATATGTTGTCAAATATGGAAGGCCAGATGACCAATCTTAAGGAATTTGTGAGTGTTAGGAGGAACACTCAAGGTAATTGAGGGATGCACCGTAGAGTTGGACTCGAAAAAAGATTAACTTAAGGGATATATGGTGGAGGTTCTCAGTTCCAATGTTGATGCGATGCAACGGGTGCTCATATCTACTATGAATAAGTTGATAGTAAGGGATGATGATCTTGAAGCCATGGTGATAACCTTGAATGAACATATTGAGGAGCTCAAAAGGGAGGTCGTTATCTACAAAGCTTCTTTGGGTAATAGGGTTTTGGTTGCTGCACCTAAGCCTAATCTGGATTTTTTAAGTCGAAAGACTTTAAGGGGACAAGGTTCTCAAGAGATGTGGACAACTTCTTTTGGGGAATGAAGCAATATTTTCATGCCAGAGGCATCAGGGATGATTCTACTAAGGTAAATACTATTGCTATGTATTTTACTAATGTCACTCTTTTATGGTGGCGTCATAGGTCCACAAATGAGAAACAAGGCGGAGCCATAATTGGGACTTGGGAAGAGTTTCAAACGAAATTCAAGGAGTAGTTTTACCCATAGTATGATGAGGATGAAGCTTGGGCTAAGTTGCATTGGCTTACGCAATAAGACACGGCTAGGGAGTATGTGAAGGTGTTTAGTGAACTGATATTCTAGATTTATGATTTAAGTAAGAAAAATACATTTTCTCCCTCATGGATGGTTTGAAGTTGTGGGACAAGTAAGAGTTGCAATGTCGAGGGGTCCAGGATCATACCAAAGCCATGATCGTAACAGAGTCCTTAATCAAGCTTGTTTCAAGGAAAAAAAGTTTAAATCTTCCAAGCCCAAGGAGAAGGGCAATGGTAGGGGATATAAAAAAAGATAGGTTGAAAATGATAATGGTGGCAATGGTAATAATAGTGGCAATAGGAAACCACGAAATTGGAAATGAAATCCCCCTAAAAAACCCAAATGAGAAGAAGAGTGAAATGCAATGCCTCCTATGTTGTAGTCCACATAGGATGCGGGTATATCCAAAGTGATCCAAGTTTGTCACGATCAATAAAGAAGAGGAAGCAGAGCCTGATGAGGAAATTGTATTAAGGCTTGAATTAATAATACTCGATTTTGCGAAAGCGAAGAAGGATTGCAAGAAGATGTTTGTGGACACCAACATCGTAGGCCGAAGAAGGATTGCTCTTGTTGATACAAGGACGTCAAATTTATTCATGTTGGAGAAAACCACAGGTATACTTGGTCTCACGGTTTGTAAGACAATTAGGAAGATCAAGATTGCTAAATCCAAAGTGGGCTCGATTGTGGGAGAATCACAAGGAGTTGAGCTGTAAATCGGTGAATAGAAGGGCAAGGAAGATATCAAGGTAATTCATTTAGATGATTATGGCTTCGTGTTTGAACTTGAATTTCCTTGAACAAATTAATGATATTTTGGTTCCTTTTTTCGATTGCATGTGTATTATGGATACTCGATAAAAATAAATATGTTGTGTCAATAAGTCAAGACATGAGAGGTGAATCCAAGACACTTTCATCAATCTAGCCAGCCAAGGGTGTTCTGTAGGGTGAGAACATTCATTTGGTATATTGAAGTGCTAAGGAGACCTCGTTGGAAATGCTAAAGGGCAACATATTGACATGAAACCTGTTGAGTTATCAATGGGGATACCACCTATTGGAGGGGTGGGTTGTGCATCAAGCTTCATGGAGAAAGAAGTGATGCACCCTAGGTAATTAAACAGAGTAAATGTTGTGAGTGAGATACATTTTAAACACATTTCTAGTGTTTTTCATTATAACGTACCATTAGCTTGGCAAAGTTATATGGTTCCTTTCAGAGTTTTAAAGCGGGTAAGCCAGGGGCTTACAAACTGAAGAAAGCAACAATACTCAAGGTTAATCCAATGTACAATATATGCATGCCTAATCCTATTTGTGTGGATCAAGGGGATCCCAATCAAGGCAATTCACATTGGGGGCAAGAGCAATGACCTCTTACAATTGAGATGTAAAAAAGAGAAACAATTCGAGATAGATGAGGGTGGATACATAAGACAAGGTAAATGTTTCGAGGGGTAGAACTACCCAATAAAGAGAATAGTTGGGAATCAGTTAAGGCGTTGTGGTAGTTCCAAGATGAGTTAGACCAGTGCCATTACGAGGACGCGGCAAGGGCATCACAAGAATGGGTGGGGGAGAATGTCACAGGTCGTTGATCAAAGCCCATGACCATTGCACACAAAATTGCCCATGGATGTTAATTGGTCAAATGTGGCTCATTTAACCCATAACAACTAGCCCAATTCGTGGAACACATGGAGAAACCCATCTACTTAAAGCCTTGTTTGCCTAATGAAACACTCTAGTAAAACTGAAGTTACCATGGTGAATATTGTAAATCCTAAGGGATAAGATTATATAGTGTTTAAATACCTTAGAACTCTCATCTTGTAGATAGACTTTAATCTCGACCATCGATGTAATTGAAACTGTATTGTTTGATCTGGAGAGCTCAACTACAAATAGAGGTTTTCCCTCTCATTTGTAATCACTTAATGTATTTCATTCAAAGTTACTGAATATATTTGAGATAAATTACTAAAAAACCTTGTGTGCATTACTTTCTTGTGGTTTTTTCTGTTTGTTCATCTCTTATTTGCTTAAAGAGTTTGCTGCCACTTTATTTTGGTGCCATAGAGAATTTCTTTGAAAATTATTGCCTTTTAGAGAGTAAGGTTGAATTAAGCAGATTTGAAGCAAGGAGTCACCTAAGGATGCACAATTTGTCAGACTAAAGTTCTAACCCCATGACATTTATAGGTAGAAAGGTAGTCGCTGCTTGAAGTTATGGTCAGATAAAAGTTTATAAAAAAAAGTAATCGTACTAAAATATCAATATTTTTTATGTAGCAAAGAAAATGAACATTCCAAAAGCATGACTAACTTATGGAGATTATGAAAACTAAAATATCTTTGTGTGCATTGGCGATAAAATTGGAGCAAGGATGGCATCGCAAAGAAATGAAATTAAAATCTAGCACAAAATTTTAAATATTTTTATTAATTATTATTAAAATCTACTATTTGTTTTTCATTTTTGAAATTTTTATTCTGAAATATGTTTTTCTATAAATTTTTATTTTTAAATATGTTTTTACATAATTTTTTCATCATGTATTTAATTTTATGAAATAAATTATATAATATATAATTAGAAAATGCATAAATATAGAGCACATTAGTAATATTAACATCTAATGCTATGTTTGATATGAATACAATTTTCACTATATTTTAGCATATGAGTTAATAATAAATTAATTTCATTTATAATTCCCAACCACTCACATGATTTGCTTTTGGAGAAGAGAAGGAATCTTTTGCTTATTTTGTACAAAGTCTTGTATTTACAAGAGTTTATACTTACTCTTTTAATTTCAAGTTTAAATTTATACTAATTATTCTTTATTTTGTGTTTAACTTTTGTAATAATATTTTTTCTCGTGTTATTACATGTAACCAAATGAGGCATTAAATTAATTTTGTTTAGTTAACAACAAACATCGTAAAGTTTTTGTTCGAGTGGAATCAAGGTATTCACCTAGTCCATTTTAAGGTTTATAAAATTAATTCTTTTAAGTTTCATGGTTCCCCATCTCAACAATGTCGTCTTTAAGGCTTAGAATTGAGTTCTTTGTCTACAAGTATAATTTGTCTTACTATTACGTCTAATACTTTTTGGTTATAAAATATTTTTAAATTTATTTCATGTTCTAGAAATATTTACATTAAAAATATATTATAATAGAAAGATCAACTTTGTCTCTTATTTTTCATAGAAGAATCCTAATCGCTTAATAATTTCAAACTAAATCTTTGGACCTGTCTTTAGATGGTTATTGGTTGTGGTTTCTTTAATATTATTTTTCATAATTTTATTTTTAAAGTCCAATCCATATTTTGTGGTTTTGTCCACAATTTCATGGTTTTATCCTGTCTACATTTATCATGGTTTTTGTTTTGTCCATTTTATTTTCTTTGAAAGCATATGTGATTTTATTTTTAAATTTCCATGATGTCTAGCGTATATATGAGATTTTCCAAAATAATGGTGCCACCATAAATATTAGTAGCCTTTCTTGAAGGCCTTTATCAAGATAGATCATAGTGATGGCGATAGATTTGAGATGATGATGATGATGAGGAGGAGGAGGAGGACAAGCCATCTTAGACTTGCCTTTTCCACATAAGTGATGCAATAGGTCTCTTGGGACTTTCGAAACTATTTTATTGGTTGATCAATGTTCATTGTCAAGTTGATTTGATTAATGGTGGGGCTAGGATGAATATTTCGATGATTTGATTAAGTTGATGCATCTCTGATTTGTTTTTGAATTATTCTAGTGTTGCAATTACTATCAGTATGTCCTTTTCTTCTTTTGAGATAAACTTACAGGCATGACATTTGTGCATTAGTTTATAGTGATTTATTTATCGTTTGTACTATATTCCATGTTTTTGTATTATTATTGTTCTTTATTCCTATTAATAATAGTATTTTTTAAAATAATAAATAAAATTTTTGTTGTTAGTGGAGTATGTGAAATTAGTGTGCTAAGCATATAGATATTTACAAATATAATTAACAATGTGAACGCTTCATCATATGGCAATTAAGTAGTGATAAAATAGTGGGCAAAGCTTTATTTAAACCAATAATTTTTCTAAGTTTAAAATATTTGGGTATCCTAAACCTTTTTTTAAATAATAAATTAATTAGAAAATTAAAAAATAAAATAAAAAGGAAAGGAAGGAAAGAAGGAAAGAACAAAGCCATTGTGGAGGCTACACCTAATCCATAAGCAAAATTATATGAATGGAAAATAGATAAATAGATCTTCTTTGATTTTAATTGGAAGTTTGGTGACCTGACCTAATCACGAATTCTTGACTCTCCTTCTCATTGCCCCTTCACAGCTTAAAGAGGATAAAGCTGATCCCAACTTATCCAACTTGGCTCTCTTAACATTTTTACTGTTTATTTATTGAAATAATTTTTGTTTATTCGCTCTGTTATTCTTTTAATAATAAGATCAGGTGAGTTGTTGGATGACAGGGAATTATTAAAAATAAACCAGAAATAATTCGCTTTTTAGTTTTACTATAATTTGATTCATTGAAATACTTTTTAAATAATTATATTTTATTGAAAGTTATTTCAAATCTTACAAAGTTATTTGGACTCATTGATCATCTTGTGTGAATATGAATTGAGTGAGTTCGTGCCTATCAATTTGAGTGAGTAACAAACCCTTATGCAAGCTTACTCAAAAATATGCATTTGATTTTTTTTTTTAAATCGTTCTCTCAGATGAGTTATTGTTTAAATAAAAAATTATTTTAAAGATATCAATTCTCTAATTAGGAAAGAAATAGATGTTGTATTAAACTTAATCAACATAGTATCTATTTGAAGAAGAAGAAAAAAGAGAGAATATAAGATAATGAATTACTTTAAGTTAGGTTGTAGGATAGACAAAATCCGAATCTATGCCATATTTGATAGATATCGAGTAAAGAGGCAAGTTGCCAAAGGGCATTACTTGATACTATATACCGGCCACTTCTTTTGTACATTGGAGTAGAAGCTTCAAGAGAACTTGAACTAATCACTTTTGATTGCTTCTTTATTTCTGTCTGACTTTATAAAGAAAATATCAAAGGCCCTATTCCAATTACTTTAATTTTTTTGCAACAGTTATAAGGTATTAGTTCGGGAAATGACATTCAATTGCTGTAATGGTTGCTAGGATTCCATTGATTCCATATGCACTAATTAAACATAATAGCAGTAGATTCTCTACTATAGTTGGTAGAAAGTTTTTTCAACATTTCTTTAAATATTGTAGGCAAATAGGAGTTGATTTTGTGGCTAGAAAGTGATCTTGCAATTATGGGTTCTATGTTCAAAGTTAAAACTCTATTAACTCTATTAAGTACGTGTTCATTATTTATTAGTAAGCATTCCACATTTCAGAATATTACATAAATACATTATATAAATGTGAGGAAAAATTCATTTTTATGAAGTTTAGATAAATTCACTTTATATTTGAATATTTGATCCAACATAAAAATAGTTCATGTATTCTTATTTCACTTTTACTCTTTATTTATTGAATTATTATTTGGTTAAGAATTTTTATAATAATTAATGTTGAACAAATTTCTGAGAATTAGAGCAATATAGACGGTAATCAGACATAGTTAAGTGAATAGAATAAAATATAATAAGGATTAATTAATTATTAACTTGGATGATAGTAGGAAGAAGAAATGGTTGAAAAGAGGATAAGTTATTATCCTTCTATATATTTAGGTATGGATGGTGATGATGGTTGGGTGATAAATTTCCTCAGTGGTATTGCTCTTCATATTATTATTATTATTATTCACTATTAAATGGTTTGAAGAAAGAGAAGAGGAAGATCAATATTGTCCACACAATTACAATTTGTAATTTATTTTCCTATTAGTAGTGTTGTTGTATTCTTAAGTGGGAGTCCTCCTGTTGCCACTAAGGATGGCTTGTGTTGGCGTCACACTGTTATGAAAATAGAGATTCAATCCTCCAAAACAAAATCATTAAATTAAATTCTTTTTTGGATTCCCTCAACTAACACTTCTAACGCAACTTTCCTTTTTGGGTTTAAAAAAATTATGTTCTTTGATTAGCGACTTTCAAGTGCCAATAATTATAATTGAAAATGCAATTAAAAGAGAACTGTAATTTTAATCAAGTCATAAATAGGTTTACAAAAGCTCTCATTAAATGACAGACTAAAACGTAAACACAATTAAGATAGGGGTTATGTCGCGACATGAAGGATGAATGACACAACACTGAGGGCAAAAACATGATTTCATGACTTCAACTGAAGTGAGTTGCAAACTTTAAGATAGGAACTTGACGTCACGACTTCAATAAGGGAAAATCGCAACCTCAAAGAAAGAGGGCTGAATGTTGCAACACCAATAAGAGGATGTCACAACTATGAAAAATAGTTTTCCCAAATTTTTACATCAATAGCCTAAAACCTACCAAGTACCAAATTGTCCTATGCATATTTAAACATCTTTAAACATATGATCAAATACATATTCACGTTCAGTTTAGTCTTATGCATCACATTCTATTAATTGACATACAAGCAATCTTTAATTACATACATATACAAAATGAGAAAACATACCATCAAGATAAGCATTAAATTAAATTTGATATTAAAACTATTAAAATAATATTATTTTTTGAATAGTTAATCTGAAATCAAATTATCTGGTAAAGTCCTAATAGGAGTGTAATTCTTACACTGCTCAATCATTGGAGAACCACCACTGCTAACCATCCATCGGCCACTGGAATGTCGCAGTCACAGCCGCCGACATTGTTATAACTGGTGGTGCCATTGCAGATGTGACACCCTGAGCCGGTTCGACGGTTGTTGATTCAGTCTGGGCTAGAGACGGCTCGACCGATCCACTCCTGTCACCGGTTTGACCATCAGCTCGGTTTCACATACCAGGCCCGGTTTGACTAGTTTTTGGGTCTTGATCTTAGTTTTGAGTTCTCGGGCCTAAATTTCAATCTCAGGTACAATTTTCAAGTTCAATTACCAATGTGGTCAATTGTCTAACTTGAAAATTAATTTTCAAAAATATCATATTTATTTTAATTAATTTGATTAATTTAATTTTACTTGATCAAAATTAATTTTCCCTAAAATCACTTAGATTTTCTAAGTTAATTTTTCAAGAAAATTATTTAATCAAATTCTTTAGTTAAACAATTCTCACGACTGCCTAATTTAATTCTACATAGAATGAATCAACTTAATTAAATTATTTTCAAAGTTATAGAATTTTCTTTTGATTCAAATGCAATTTGATCGAGCTTTTGTTGAGCTAGTGAAGAGACCAATCAGAAATATACAATTAGACTCTAGTAATTGTAATTATGTCTAGAAGCATTATTCAGATAATTCACAATTTACTTAATCATGGAGTTAGTCCACAAGAAGTACCATGATTGAAAACTCCTTATTGTATACTCTTTACAAAAGTAATTTATCCAACTGTTTTGTCCAATGACCTTTTCATGTGTGTGTTACTTTCATATGATATCCTTGATTTCTTTCAATTAAATCCGTTCACTCAATACAATCCTATTTTATCTCATTGTCACCATTGTGTCTTCTTAATGATTAATATGATCATTGTCAACAGATGACTGTAATTAATTGCTCATTTGAGAACAAGCAATCTATGGCCACATTCCATATTTATTAATCCACACAATGCCAATGAGAGGATATCCTTAACTCTTTAATCAAGTTATGAATTTTATTGTTACTAGTAAAGTCATGCCATAAACTAGTCATGTACCCAACATACCAGCTATGGGCTCAACTATCTTTAGAGCATAAGCCTTTACTTACATCAAAGCACATGAGTTACACATTCATGGTCAGTGACTAACTTAGGATTTAGGTAAATCATATCATGAACGTCACAAGTGAATTAGTTCACAAATGGATTAAGAATTAATTCAACTTGGGTCCAATCCAATGAATCATTCTTCCAATGAGTACATCTATGTCTATACCTGTGAAGTCAACTACTTTGATAGACAAGACTAGCCATCTCCACAATTGGAATTGAAGATGACATAATAGTGAAATGTGAAATTAACTTTATTTATTTATTCATCATTCAAATACATAGAAAATAATTACATATTTACTACAATATGGGCACATTTCCCAACAATGTCCCACTTGCCCTAGTGAAGTAAATGTGTCATATTTTGCATTCCCATATCCTCGACGTATTTGTTAAAACTCCTAGTTATAAGAGCCTTAGTAAACGAATCTCTAAACTTATATTCAGAAGCTACTTTCACCACATCTACTATTCTTTTGGCTAGACAAAAATCTGAACGTGTACAAAGCATCAAATACATAAGGCTTTCAACTGCCGAAGCATATGGAACCTTACTTATATGCTCTTTTTCTTCTGTTGTCTTAGGATAATCATCCAAGGAAAGATAAAACCCCATGCAGTTGGCTGAGCGCTTGACTTCGCATTGGTCATTACAAACCGTTCTAGTACTTTATCGATGTGTGAAGCTTGTAATAGAGCTATCATTTTATTCTTTCGATATCTAAGGATTCAAATTCCAAGAATATAACTAGCTTAACCCAAGTCCTCTATGCTAAACTATTGAGCTAACCACAGTTTAACTAATGGCAATTCTCTTACATCATTTCCGATAAGTAGAATATCATTGACATACAAAACAAGGAAGTCCACATTTTTGTCTTTTATACGCTTATAAACACAAGGTTCATTAGTGTTTTCCTCAAACCCAAAAGTCTTGATCATTTGATCAAATATTTTATTCCATGAGCAGGACGCCTACTTAAGTTCATAAATGGATCTTAGCAGTTTTCAAGCTTTCTTCTCCTTTCCTTTGACAACGTAGCCAGTGGGTTGAGCCATGTAAATGGTCTTATCAAGATAGTCACTCAAGAATGCTGTCTTGACATCCATTTTCCAGATCTCATAATCGAGAGCAGTGGAAATGGATAAGAGTATACAGATAGACTTGAGCATGGCTATCAGAGAGAAGGTCTCCTTGTAACCGATATCTTCTTTCTGTATGTAGCATTTGCCAACAATTCTAGGTTTATGTGTTTCCACTTTTCCTTCTGCATTTCTCTTCTTCTTGTAGATCCACTTACACCTTATGGGTTTATCCCAACTAGTAAATCTACAAGTTCCCGCATCATATTAGATTCCATAGAATCAATCTCAGCACCTATGACTTGTTTCTAGAGTTTGGAATCAACATCCTGCATAGCCTCCTCATAAGTGAGTGGTTCATCATCCTCATGATTAACTTTTGTATTATAAATAATACCATCATAGATGAAGAAGTCTAGTTTCTTAGAAACTCTCCCACTATGATGGATTCCTCTATGTTGTTGAACGTTTGAAGGTCTTTCAACAACTTTCTCGAGAACTAAACTTGGTCATTATTCTACAACTCGCAAAAATTCCTCAAGTACCACTTTACTTCGAGGCCTAAAGTTATCCATGTAGCTTTCTTCAAGGAAAGTATGATGAGTAGAAACTTTAATTATATTATCTTTCAGATTGTAGAATAATTCATCCATTATTCCTTTTGAATATCCAACAAACATGCACAATTCTGTTCGTGTACCCAACTTATTTACATCCTTATCCAGAACATATGCTAGACAACCTCATATTCTAAATTGATTTAGAGCGGATTTCTTTCTAGGCCACAGTTCATAAGGTGTCATACAAGTAGGACTGGTTGGCACATCATTTAGAATATAGCAAGTCATTTGTATTGCATATCCTTAGAAGGAAGTAGGAAGTTGTGAATAGCTTAACATTGAATGAACCATGTCAAGCAAGGATCTATTCCTTCTTCCAGCTACGCCATTTTGTTATGGAGTGCCTGATACAATCAATCAACATAAAATCTAATTCTCTACGAGGAATCATAAGAACTCGTTAGATAAATATTCCCAACCTCGGTCAAACCAAAGATTTTTTATGGATAAATCTAATTGATTTCTCTCTTCCGCACAGCACTCTTTAAATTTAATAAATGTTTTGCTTTTACGGTGCATTAGATACACATATCTATATTGAGAATAGTCGTCGATAAAAGTCACATAATAATTGCAACCTTCTCGGGCACTGATGCTCATGGGACCACACACATCAGTGTGCACTAGGTCTAAGGGTTGGTTGGCCCTTGTACCATTTTCATCAAAAGACCTCTTAGTCATTTTACCTTTCAAGCTAGATTCACATTGTTGAAGACTAACTTCCTTAAGCATACTTAAGGGATCATCTTTTGTAACAACCCTAACATGTATCTATCGTCGAAATAGGGTTACAGAGCATTACCATAAATACGCTACTTAAATTATTCATTTTCAAACATTTTATATATCATATCATAACTTATTCAAACACATATATACTGTCCCTTATTCGAGCCCTTAAGGCCTTAGAAACACTTTAAATGATTCGAGACTAATTCCGGAACATTTGAAACAATAAGAAAAAACTTAGAAAATTTCATACTATAGTAGTCACATGGCTGAGACACACGCCCGTGTCTCAGGCCATGTGGACATTCGAAGTAGCGACACATGGTAGAGTCTCAGCCCGTATCCGTGCCCGTGTAACTCTCTGACTTGGGTTGCACGACCAAGCCACACGCTCGTGTGCCAAGCCATGTAACTCCCGAAATGGCCTCACACGCCCGTGAGCCAGACCGTATGCTAGGCCATGTAACTGTCTGACTTGCCACCCTTTGAAACCTATAGGGGACACACGATCGTGTGGATAAGAAAATGGCTAAAATCAAGCCATTTCTTTCACCCTTTACAAGCATAAACTTAGGCACTTTAGCACACATGATAAAGACTTCTAAACATGCTCAAAACCTACATAAAAAGATCCATACAAGAGGCTAATAATCCATACAACCAATATGCCATATAGGCACCTCAAACACATATATAAAACATACCTAAACATGACCACACTTAACCATTCATCAACTAGCTTATCTTCATACCAAAACATTTCCTAATTAACCACAATTCAAACATACCAAATTGGTCATTCAAAACATACTTTCACTTGGCCATATCCATACCAATCCATAAAGAATCAAAGTGCCAAAAGCACATCAACCAATATACCATATTTATAAACCAAACATATGAACTTAATTCATCAACAAACCAAAACAATCCATAAGTGTTTACTTTCATAACATTCTAGTTGTACCAAAAGATATCTATTCACAAACTTAGAAAAGTACTTAATCACCTAGTTTAGTAATTCACCATATTATACCAAAACAACCTATATAGCCACATATACATGCCACAAACCTACAGAATACAAGAGCTACCAACATCGATGGATAGTGTGAGTCGAAGATTTGATCCATCTAAAGATCAGTAATAACGATCTAGAAAACGATACACAAAAATGTATAAGCATACAAAGCTTAGTAAGTACATAGTAAATCTTTTAACTTAACACCAATTCAATGCAACTCTTATTTTACATGATTGAAATTACCGAAATGTAAATAGGGGCACGTAAGTGCAATCAATAGTACTGAAGTACGAACAGGGGCACATATGTGCAATTAGGGGTACCGAAGTACGAACAGGGGCACGTATGTGTAATTAGGGGTACCGAAGTACAAGTAGGGGAACGTATGTGCAATCAGGGTATGATTTACATAAACATTTAATTACCTATTTATAAGATAAAAATACATATGTAAATTCAATTATACATTTCCCTCTTTTTAGTATATTTTAACTTTTTAGCCTTCTTCCTATCCACACGAGGTGGAATCGGTGAGTTAGTCGATTTCTTCTTTCCCTGAGCTTTCTGCTTCCCCTTAGATGATGAGGGGTCCACAACTAAGTTTGCCTCAAGTTTCTCCTAAATTGACTTGCCACCATTCAACATCAACCCATAGGATTGTAATTCCTTCATGAGTTGTCACACCTCTAAAATAGGGAATAGGAGTTTAAGGGGTATTTTAAGAATTTTAGCCTTAGTGTGTTCGAAATTTTACGACATGATATACCAATAATGTTTTTTATTATGATTTTTAGAAAATTAAATCAATTTTTGAAAATGAGCTTTAAATACCTTTAATTTTGAAAATAGGACTGAATAGTAAAATAGTCAAAACTGAGAGTTTTTATGAAACAATTGGACCAAGATTTCAAAATCAACCTAAAAACCCCTTTTTCCAAATAGTTTTCACGTCAACTTCTCCTCCCCTATATAGGTCTCATCGTTTTGTTTTCCCTTTATTCTCCCAATCAATTTCTACTTCTAATTCCCAATCCTCTTCGATTTCTATCACCCTTGAACCTTAAACCTCTATAAAAGACCAAGAAAAACACTAAAAAATACCATAGTTTTCTCCATTGTCAACCTTTCGGGTTATTCAGGTTTTCGATTAAATGCTCTATTTTTCATCAACTAAGGTAACAATTCATCTTGCTATTAGTTTTAAATGTTATTTAGTCTTTAAAAGCAAGTTTTTAGCCATTAAATTGCATGTTTTGAATAAAAGCCGAAAGTTGGGTCATTAATGGTGAATTTTGAGATTTTGCATAAAAACATGGTTCCAAAGTGTTTTTTAACTTATTTTAACATGATTAGAAGTTTTCTAAACTTACTTTGAAGTTTCCTTAAAGATTTCTTGAGTTTTAAATTTTTTTTAGAAAATAGCCAGAAAATATGTAAAAAAAGTCGATATATTGAATTGAGTAGTTTTGTGTGGTTTAATGGTTGGGAAGTACGTGGATTATAAGATAAACAGAAATTGTTTTAGGTGAAAAGATTAAGCATAGATTGAGATATTCAAATTTAAAGGTTGCTATGTTATAAGTTTCGGTTACATGGGAACTTAGTATAAACTTATGTTTTGTATGCTTGTAATGAGTCCTTGACTGATTTTTGGAAGCATTGCTATGTGAATTGTTGTGTTGAAGTTTCAGATTCAATAAAACCTTCTACGAGTAGAGATAAACGCAAGGAAAAACCAGTTTGAGCTTTTAATTTTTTGACGAAAGTGTAATTGGTGAGTGTTTGAAATAATTTCTTGTGGATATGATTCAATACGTTATTTGGGAATTTAGTAGTAGCCTAAACCCCTACTCTAAATTTCAAGCGTAACATTTCTCATACTATGTTTATCTCGTGAATTATGTACTTATGTGAATGTAAATATGTGAGCTGAGATGAGATATAACATGTGATATGTGGTTATGATAATTGTTGTGAAAGTGCAAGTGTGTACATGATATGTATATGTTAAATTTTAGTGACAATGTTTTGCTAAAGATGGCAAATATGCAGTGATAGTACACGGATAAATGGTAAGTGATATGTTTTTTTTTCGAATATTTTGGCCTTGTGATTTTGGAACCATTGGATATAGTAGGCATGCCATAGGATTGTGATTACTCACCTATATGTACAGTGATTTTTGGCATTGAGGCCTTGGGATATGTTGGAGGGATAAAGATATGTGAACTAAGCTCCATGCAATGGGACATGAAAGGGGTAATAAGGAGAGTGTTAGCGTTATGCTTCACTTTTATGTTTCATAGCTCAAGTGCCAAATTATCTTAAAATGTATATATATTTAATGTGATATAAGCCTAAATGAGTATGTGGTTTCTATGCCAAATCATCTTAATTTATGAATATGCGTGTATTGTGAGGTGTGACATGTGACCATTATGCAATTTATCTATAAATATGCTTTAAAGTATTGTGGTATATGCTTGAATGTTATGTGATTTTACGAGTATTATGACATATGCTTAAACGTCAAGAGATTATATGAGTATAGTGATATATGCTTGTATGTTAGGTGATTGACTGTATGTGAAAATATGTTATATACTTAAAAGTGAATATGTTCACCATGTAAAAGAACTTGAATTAATGCACGAGTAAGAATTATAACACTAAAGTTGGAACTGTTAAGGTTGTGCTATATGGTTGCTTTGTTAATGCTTGATGAACTGTTTGCGTGGTAGTTGTTCTAGGCATTCACTAAGCTTGCTAAACTCACCCACTCCCTTCTTAGAATTTGTAGATTAGTTGTGTACCGGTGTGAGTGGTGTGGCTTCCCAAAGGGTGATCCAAGCAAGAACATTTTCGTTATTCGTAGGTGCTTATTATTTGGTTATGTTCTGGGAATAAAGCAATGTAGTAGTCTTCGTGCTAATATTGGATATAGTATTTTGAGTTGTCTCAATGATTTAATTGTTCTTAGGACTTTTGGCATTTGTTTTGGATTTTCTTTTAATGTTTGAAATTATTATTATGGTCGTTTTGGTGTTTAATTAATGATGATATGATAGCGTGTTGAACTGGTACGAGTTGGAATGACTTATATGCTTAAAGATATTGTATTTTTGAGGTCTGGAGCAAAGGAATCGATACTGACCAATTGTTACTTCATTTCTCTCGTGCTGCTCTCATTGCGATTCAAGAGGGTTCCTCGGAAGTGTAGAGGCATCTAAGATTCTTCTTTCGCCTTTCAATCGAATATTTGAAAGGGGTAGGCTGGTTTGTTCATCGATGGTGTTGCGTTTTAATATTGGGGTCTTAAGTCTTATTTTTGTTAACAATCCAGTCTTATAGGTTTCTTTATTCAGGAAAATAATTGGTGAGGTCGTGAAATCGATTCTTATTTGGCAATCCGAGAGCATCAAGCTTTTCTCTTTCGTTCAAGGTGAGTAGTGAGTGGCGATATGGGTTTAAGTATTGTGAACGTTGATGATTGGAAACTAATGGTATACTTTGAATGAATGTAGGCTTGGGCGGTGAACTATTCACTCGTTTTCGCAGCCAGGTGTGTAACTGTGCATCATAAATTAATACTGTCGTAAAACCGAAAGAGTGTGTGTAATCACACCCTCTCTCGACTTTATATCGGCAAAAGCTGAATAATTGAAAAAGACGGCACTGTGACCATAAGGGCGTGAGAACGCTCATGTGGTAAACCGAGACCACGTAACACAGTGTTGGACTGTATAGGCCCCCTTGAGCTTTTCCATGGGCTTAGGCTGAAATGGGCCTAAATTATCGAAATACCCTCGATGGGTAAATTACTGAAATACCCTTGATGGTTAAATTATCGAAATACCCTTGATCGGTAATTTACCAAAATACCCTCGAAGGGTAAATTATCGAAATACCCTTGACGGGTAAATTACTAAAATACCCTCGAAGGGTAAATTTTTGAAATACACTCAAAGGGTAAATTACTGAAATACCCTTGATGGGTAAATTACCAATATACCCTCGAAGGGTAAATTATCGAAATACCCTTGAAGGGTAAATTATTGAAATACCCTTGAAGGGTAAATTATTGAAATACCCTCAGTGGGTAAATTATTGAAATACCCTCGATGGGTAAATTATCGAAATACCCTCGATGGTAAATTACTGAAATACCCTCGATAGGTAAATTATCGAAATACCCTTGAAGGGTAGAATGACTGTTTTACCCTTAGGAGATAAGATGATTGTTATGGCCTTATGATATGTATAACCGTACGCTTTATGATATTTATTTAATTGTTACTGAGTATGACATATTGCATCCACGTATAATTTATGACATGGCATACTGCATGGGTTGGGTTTTTGTTATGGAGGAAGTATTGTTACTGGTGGCTTTGCCACATATACTGTACTGGCAGCTCTGCTGCGATATTATTACTGGTAGCTATGCTGCAATATTGGTGTGTGGGCTGGTGTGTAGGTTTGGTACGGGTGGTGTGCTTGGCTGGATTGGGGTGGGTTTGCTTACTTGCACCGTACTGATACTTCAACGGGCTTAGGCCCACATTGTTTCTATACTGGGTTATTGTATTGGGCTTAGGCATACACTGATACTCGAAAGGGCTCGGGCCCAGTTTGTTACTACATGATAGATGATTACACACTAAGTTCCCGTAACTCACCCTTTTCTTCTGACTGTGCAGGTAATCCCCAACCTTAGATGATTTGGAGCTGCGAGGGACTCGGAGGTGGCCACACGTTCGCCAATATTGTTTTTTAGACCAGTTATTTAAATTTTACTTTGGAGTGATGTTTCTATAATAAGGCCTCTGGTATTTTAATTCTCTTTTATTTGGGTTTTATTTGCTTATTTTGAACTGCTTAACGAAAACAAATATGTTTTCATAACAAACATTGTTTTCAAGACAAACACGTATTTTTAACTTCAAAATAATCTTAAATAGAGTAGCTTCTACGAATCAAACCTCCAATAACAAGCTGTTTGTACCGCTTGGTTTTTTATATAATTTACCAAATGATTTTAAGAAGTAAGAACTAATTCGATTTTTATTAGATGATATTCTCCATCAGACTTCGATTTCGTAAAACACTTCTGTGTGACACATCAGATTCGACCGTAACATCTAGGCCAGGTTTGGGGTGTTACATTTAGTGGTATCAGAGCCAGGTTACAAAACTCAGCTGTGGAATGGGTTTGGAAATATCTAGAATTTTTGAAAAACTATTTTGAATTACTTACGAAGGTTGCAAGTGTGGTACACCGAGTCTCCAACACTGAATCTATAAGTTTCTATATACTATAGACTGCTTAAACTGAAAAAAAACTGAGAGATTATTCTAGATAAATAGGACTGTACTGTGAAACTCTAGGTAGAGAAAACTGAAATCGTAGGAGACTGTAAACTGCAGAGAGACCTCGATCTGCGGAAACAACCTCTCATGACTATTTTTCATAATACATTTGCTAAAAATTACTGAAATTATAAGTTGATACATAAGAATTTTTAAACAGATAAGCGCATATCGTAATGAGCACAAGAGGCACTCACGGAAAGGCTACACAGGGCCACGATAGAGGCAGAGAAAGTGCTCGGCCTGGATCATAGACATTGGGCCGTATGCCTACTGGGGAAGAACCAGCCTCACCAGTAATTAAGACGGGATCTTTTGATCGAGCAGCTGGGGATGATGCTTTATCCCAAGCAATACTCCGCGTTCTAGAGAAGGTTGCTAGAGCTAGTACTGGGGTAGTGGGCCGAAGGTTAATTTCATAACGACTCCAGGCTAATGGAGTGCAAATTTTCAGAGGTATTTCTGGTGTAGCTCCAAATGTGACGGAGTACTAGTTAGAGGCGACTAAACGAATAATGGATGACCTTGACTGTACCGTGGAGCAAAAATTAAAGGGGCTTACTGCGAGATGAGGCCTACCAATGGTGGCTTACCGTGAAAGAGGGTACCCAGGCTGATCGGGTGACATGGGATCGTGGGCGTAAGTTATGTGGACGTCCGCCAAAAGAAATTTTTGAGCCTAACCCAAAGGAATAAAACAATGGCAGAATATGAGGCAGAATTCTTGCGGTTGAGTCGGTATGCTCGAGGGATAGTAGCAATTGAGTATGAACATTGTGTACGTTTTGACGATGGTCTTTGAGATGAGTTAAGGGTACTGATAGCTCCACAAAGGGAGCAAGATTTTGCTGCTATTATAGAAAAGGCAAAGATTGCGGAGGAAGTGAAACGCTCGGAGCGCTAGAATCATAAAAAAGTTAGGGGCAGGAATAAGAGGGATTTTGGGCCCTCAAGTTCTTCTGGGAGGTTTGTTAAGAAGGCCAGGTTTGATGGGCCGATTCGGACTGGAGTCTTGTTGCTATTGCTAGGCCGCAGCCTTGTGCTGATTGTGGGAGATCTCACCAGGGTGAGTGTTGGAAGAGGACTGGGGCGTGCTTTAGATGTGGGTCCATGGATCATCAAATTAAGGATTTTCCTCAGAGGCCGGTTTAGATACAAGCTGCGGAACCGGGGCATGTTCAGCCAGTGAGAGGTGGTCAGCAGCCACCGAGAGGCCGTGCGCAGGTCAGAGGTGGAAACACTGTACTGAGACAGCCAGCTCTAGTGTATGCTGCCCGTCGCTGAGAGGATAGAGACGCTGCTAACGTCATAACCGGTACGTTCTTAATTCGTAGTGTGCCCTACACTGCTTTAATTGATATTGGGTCTACACATTCATACGTTGCATGCACTGTGTCAGATACTTTGGGTATTCAGTTCAAAAATATTGTTAGTGGGATAACTGTGATAAGTCCACTGGGACAGTCAGTAAGGGTAAATAAGTTATTCAGAGACGTGCCCATTGAGGTCCAAGGAGTAATTTTTCCATCGAAATTGATGGAACTACCGTTTGGTGAATTCGACCTTATTTTGGGTATGGATTGGCTGGTGAAACACCGAGCTAATTTGGATTATGCTGCTAAGCTTATGGTATTAAAGAATATTGAGGATGAGGAGATGGTTGTGATTGGGGAGCAAAGAGACTTCTTGTCTAATGTGATCTCTGTTTTAAGGGCAGAAAAACTAGTTCGCAAGGGTTGTGAGGCATTTCTAGCCTATGTTAGTATATCTGAAGCTGAGGGTCCTTCTGTTGAAGATGTTAGAACTGTTAAGGAGGTTTCTGATGTTTTTCCTGATGAGCTCCCTAGGTTGCCTCCGAACCGCGAAGTTGAATTTGGAATTGAGCTCCTGCCTAGAACAACTCCAGTGTTTATCGCCCCTTATAGGATGGCACCGAAAAAGTCCGTGGAATTAAAACCTCAAATCTGAGAGTTGTTAGATCGAGGATTTATTCGAGCTAGTGTGTCTCTGTGAGGAGCACTAGTGTTGTTCGTAAAGAAAAAATATGGGACCATGCGCATGAGTATCGACAATCGGCAATTGAATAAACTGACTATTAAGAATAAGTATCCTTTGCCAAGGATAGACGATTTATTTGATCAGTTACAAGGAGCTTCAGTTTTCTCCAAGAGAGATCTTCGTTCTGGGTACCATCAGTTAAGAGTTAAAGAGGCTGATGTGTTTAAGACTACATTTAGGACTCGTTATGGGAATTACGAGTTCCTAGAGATATCGTTTGGGCTAACGAATGCACCAGCTGCCTTCATGGACCTAATGAACCGAGTATTCCAACCCTACTTGGATTGGTTCGTGGTAGTCTTCATAGACGATATTTTGGTGTAGTCAAAAATCGAGGATGAGCATGATGCACATCTCTAAGTTGTTCTACAGATCTTAAGGGAGAAACAACTGTATGCTAAGTTCAACAAGTGTGAGTTTTAGCTGCGAGAAGTGACTTTTCTGGGTCACGTGGTGTCTGCCGAGGGGATTAGGGCTGATCTTCGGAAAATTAAAACTGTACTAGATTGAAAACCACCTAAGACAGTATCAAAGATTCGTAGCTTTCTAGGTCTGGCAGATTATTACAGACGCTTTGTGGAGGGGTTTTCCTTAATTGCTGCACCTTTGACTAAGTTGTTGCGTAAAGGGGTACCATTTAACTGGACTGATAAGCAGCAAGAAAGTTTTGGGAAATTAAAGAATGTTCTGAATGAGACCCTTATTTTAATACAGCCAGAGTCTGGAAAGGAATTTACAGTCTATAGTGATGCATCACATGTTAGTTTGCGTTGTGTGCTGATGCAGGAGGGTAAGGTGGTGGCTTATGCATCTCGTCAGCTTAAGCCTCACGAGGTGAATTACCCCACTCATGACTTGGAGTTAGCTACGGTGGTTTTCGCATAAAAAATTTAGAGGCACTATCTCTACGGTGAGAAGTGTATATCTACACAAATCATAAGAATCATAAGTACCTCCTCACTCAGAAGAAGTTGAATCTTAGGCAGCAAAGATGGATAGAGCTGCTTAAAGACTATGATTGCTTGATTGAATACCATCCTGGTAAGCCTAACGTGGTAGCTGACGCATTGAGTCGTAGGGCTGTAACTGAATTGAGAGCGATGTTTGCTCGTCTCAGCCTTTTTGATGATGTATCTTGTTGGCTGAGTTACAAGTTAGACCGATGTGGACTGAGCAAATTTAGAGTAAACAGTGGTTGGATGAGTCACTTGTTCCTCATTTCTGACAAGTTAAGAATGGAGAAACTTTGGATTTTGGGGTAAATAGTGAAGGAGTACTGTGTTTCCATGGGAGAGTCTATGTACCGAGGGATATTGATTTGAGGCAGTCTATTCTGCGAGAGGCGCATAGTAGTTCTTTTTCTATGCATCCAAGCGAGAATAAAATGTATCGAGATCTACGTGAGTTATATTGGCCAGGTCTGAAACATGAAGTAACTGATTTTGTGGGTAAGTGTTTAACTTGTCAGCAAGTGAAGGCTAAACACCACTTACCTTCAGGGTTACTCCAGCCAGTTAAGATTTCGCTTTGGAAGTGGGAGAGAGTAACCATGGATTTTGTGAGTGGGCTGCCCTTAACGCCTACCAAAAAGGATTCGGTACGAGTCATCGTTGATCGACTGACTAAATCAGCCCATTTCATATCGGTTTGTACTGATTACTCCTTGCAGAAGTTGGTTAAATTATATGTGGCTAAGATTGTAAGACTGCATGGGGTACCGATTTTGATTATTTCAGATAGAGACCTTCGTTTTATGTCTCAGTTTTGGAAGAAGTTACACGAGGCTTTGGGTACAAGACTGGACTTTAGTATTGCGTTTCATCCCCAGGCAGATGGTTAATCTGAGAGGGTGATTCAAATTTTGGAGGATATGTTAAGGTGTTGTGTATTGGATTTCCAAGGCAATTGGGAAGATTATTTGCCGCTAGCAGAGTTTGCGCATAATAATAGCTACCAGTCCAGTATTCAAATGGCACCGTACGAGGCGTTATATGGTTGTAGGTGTCGTGCGCCTACCTGTTGGACTGAACTAGGCGAGCGGCAAGTTCTGGGGCCAGAGTTAGTTTTTGATACTGAAGAGAAGGTAAAATTGATTCGAGACCAGTTGAAGGAAGCATCTGATAGGCAGAATTCTTACGCAGACCTTAAGCGCCGAGAGATCGAGTATTCTGTGGGAGACTGGGTTTTTCTTAAGGTCTTACCGTGGAAAAAGATATTAAGGTTTGGGCAGAAGGGTAAGCTTAGCCCTAGGTTCATTGGGTCTTACCGTATACTGAAGTGTGTGGGACCGGTCGCTTATCAACTTGAGTTGCCATCAGAATTAGATCGGATTCATGATGTGTGTAACATCCTGATTTTGGGCCTAGTCAGAACAGTGGTTTCGGGACCACAAATTCGATGAAAAAAATTTATTTTATTATATTTTTATGGTCTACGATTTCACAAAATGATTTCATGAAAATTTTGTTCAAAAATTTCGACGTTTGGGCACTCAATTTAGTCAAAAGGACTAAATTGTAAAAAGTGCAAAAGTTGAGTTCTACATGTTAGAGGTGTCCAATTGTTATGAAATTTTCAATTGGTAATTAGACCATTGGTTAAGTTGGTAGACAAAAATAGACATGATTAGGCATGTTTCCAAAGTTTTTCATTAAGGGCATTTTGGTCATTTAGTTATTAAAATGAATTAAAAACAAAATTAAAAGCCAATTTTTGTCCACCTTCAACCCCATTGCCTAATTTCACAAGGGGAAACCATGGCTAGGGTTTTTCAAACTTCCAGGCTCGATTGTAAGTCTATTCTAGCCTCGTTTTTAATGTTCTTTACGTTTTTGGAGTCCGGTAACTTGATTTAGGTTATTCTAGCAATAATTTAACCTAGGGTTTATATTTGGAAAAATACCCATAAGTGAAATGTGTTTATTTTGATGTTTTATGGTTGAAAATGAAGCTTGAAATTATGTTAAACAACGTTTGCTAAGTGATTTTAAGTGAAAACGAGTAAAACGACATAATCGGCAAAAATACATAATGTTCATAAGTTAGTGTTAGAGTGGGAATTTGATGGTGCCATAGAAGGGAAAAATGTTCAGCATGTCATAAAACATAAGATAAGGGATGAAGTTTAATTTCCGAGCATTGGGACAAAAGTGTAAATATGCAAAAGTTTAAGGGTAAAAATGTAATTTTGTCAAAGTTCGAGTTAAGGACTATTTTGATGAATGTGAGTATTAAATAAGCTAAATTTTCTATTATAGATCAAGAAGAACAAAATTCGGAGTTAGACCAGGGAAATAAAAAGGTTGAGGACTAAAGTGCTAGATTTGATCATATTTTGTACCGAGGTAAGTTTACAATAAATAAATGCAATATTTTAATAATTATTATTAATGCTGTTATTTTTCAGCAATTATGTATTTATTTCATGAAAATATCTAATGTTAACGTAAGTATGAGATGACAGAGAATCAGTGTTAAAAGGCCCCGTTGAAACATGATGAATGTATTGGATATAAATGTCATTACATTTGGGTAAAGAGATCCCATGTAAGACCATGTCTGGGACATGGCACTGACATCATTGAGATTATGAGAGGTCCCATGTAAGACCATGTTTGGGACATGGCGTTGGCATTAGCACCGAGATAAGAGGTCCCATGTAAGACCATGTCTGGGACATGGCGTTGACACCGAGATGAGAGTTCCCTTGTAAGACCATGTCTGCGATATGGCATGGTCACCTATATGAGAACTCTCATGTAAGACCATATCTAGGATATGGCATTGGCAGTACAAGAAACATCCCATGTAAGACTATGTCTAGGACATAGCTTTGGCATGTTATATTCAGACAGGAGACCGAGTATCCTTAGTATTCCAAGTGATTCAATGGGCTAATAAATAGACGATGTTACATGAAAGTTTAGGTAAAAGCCTAATAGATAAGTTCAGGTGAGTTAATAAGATTAAGAGTATCTCAGTTATCAGTTGAGAAAAGAAATTTCAGCAACGAAGGAGTAAGTTAACCAAGCAAGTAAGTAAACAAGTAAGAGAGTAAGTAAAGAAGAAAGTAAAGATCTTAATGCTTAATAAAAATTTATGAATATAATTGTTTATGATAAATGTTGTTATTTATTTACTTGTAAACTTACTAAGCTTTATGCTTGTTTCTTTTATTTCTTTTTCTTTCATATAGTATTATCAAGCATAGTCGGGATCTTGAAGACGTTAGAGAGCATTCACACTATCAACCACCATAACTCGGTATTTTAAGACGATAAATGTTTTGAGCTATGGCATGTATAGGGACTTGATCAGTTCGATTGTATATTCTTAAGATATGACCAAAAGATGATATGTAAATATTTGATGATGAATAGTTATTAAAATGACTAAGTATGAAGGTGTTTGTTGTTATAAATGTCTAGGTGATAAATTATGCATAGAAATCATGAAAAAGTAAAAATTGGTAGTGAATCAGTTTTGAGACAGCAGTAGTGACGTGATTTTGAAAAATCACCAAGGATAGTAGAAAATGAATTAGAAGGTGTGATGCGAGCTCGCCTACGAAGCTAGATGCCGAATCCATGGAGTTACCTTCAGGACCAATCACTCGAGCACGTGCCAAGAAGTTCCAATATGCTGTAGCAAGCTATATTGGTCGAGTGTGGAGTGATGGGTCGGCTGCACATAAAACGCCTTGCTCAACTTGCTTGATCCGCACCTTCCTACAAGCTGATTTTAGCTCGTCTCAGCTCAATTCAGCTCAATTCGGCACTTAGCTAGCTCAATGAGCTGATTGCATTTATTTTGAATAAATTAAATGAGTTGTGTTAGTTTAAATCAGTTCAAATCATTTAATTAAATAAATGTGTTTTAATCTGGATATTTTAATTTAGCTTATTAAATGTGTCTTATATTAGTACATGTCTTTAATATGTCTTTATTAAGTCATAAATTAAATATGTTTAGTTTAATTACAAAGTTTTAATGTGTCTAGATTAAGACAAATTTATTAGGAGCTGCTAATTAATTTGTCTTAGCCGATTTGATGTGCAGAATTTTTAGGTGTTTTAGTTGCTGATTTTATGAGCCTTAAAAATGTCTTAGCTAAATGTATTTGATATTTTTTTCAGATGAATCAGCTAGCTTAAATACAAAGGAACTCATTTAAGGAGGAGCATGTATTTGGCACATGCATGGACGGCAATTAAAGTGCAGCTGTCTTGTGACTTTTTGTGCAGCTCAATGGACTTCCAGCTGTTGTTTTGAGCTTCTCCAAGGGTCAATTTCATGGAGAGCAATGGCCAAAGGTTGCTTCATAAATTCCAGCAGCTATTTAACTTGGTGGTTGATCATGTTCGGTCAAAGAAGCATGATTTTTCAGCTGTCCATTTCTCTTTTCCAAAGCAGCAATTAATCTCTTTAAAAGCATTAGTTGAATGTGAATTTTCACCATTAAAAGTGCCAGCCGAATCATCTCTTCTAGAAGGTTAATATTCAGATTTTTGTTCATGAATGTATCTAGGAAATTTCTTGGAAGTTTCCTAAAGAAACTTAAGGCATAAGAATCTGATTAAATAGGCTATTCAGCTGCCTTAGTCCAGCCTATAAATAGACCATGTAATTCACATTTGAAGGTAAATGAACAATTTTAGAATTTTGTTAATTTCTGAGGTTCTTTTCAACTCTCGTTATTCTCCAAAGACTTGTGAGACTTATCAAACATCTTTGTGGCATCAAACCTGTCTTTGTTTCTATCCGAACTTATCACTTTAAACCCAAATGTGTGGCGTTCGATTCGTACTGAGGTTCCTATCATCTTTGATAGCGGGTCAAAGTTTCTATTCACTTAATATACCCTTCCATCAACACCTTACCGACCTAAGCATTCTCATAAGTTACGGGTTAACACACTACTACTGTGTTAGTTCGACTTTTGAATATTTAGCCCAAATTGCATCCATTGTTTTCTGATTCATTTCTTAAACCAACAAAACCCTTTTGAGCCTAAATAATCCTTTTTTCTTCTAACCTATTTTGAAAAGCTTTCAATTTACTTCTAATTCATGATCGAGCAAGTTCTATGACTCAATTTGTTCATGAGGCGAGTGTGTATCAAGTTGGTATCAGAGCTAGTTGAATTAGAGTAAGAATCGTTGTAATCGGTATCACGAGTTTGTAAAAAAAATTGAAAAAAAAGTCTGAAAAGAAAATTTTATTTTGAGTTCAAATCTTTCTATTGTATTCAATTTAGTGTATAAAAAAAGAAAAAAATTCAGAATTAAAAAAAAAGAGCAAAGAAAGGTTCACAGTTGGATTGTAAAAGCATTGCTTGCTGCCCAAATGACAACATCTATACAGCCACACTTATGCTTTTCTATTTTCTTTGTTTGTTAGCCTACCCAATCCCAACAATATTTCCCCACCAAGCCACATCTATTTTGTAAGCCGACCCCAAACAATTTTTGATTTGTCAAATTAGTTTGCGGAGAATTTCGAGAGGCGAAAACTGAGAGGTAAAAGGTAAGAGAGATTGGTGAGACTATTTGAGGGAAGTAAAAGCCGAAGTGAGTGATAATTCTTTGTGAGTGATTGGTGAGATTTTTGTTGTGAGATTTAAAAGAAATTTCAAAAATATCACGGAGTCCGGAAAGGAATCCAAATGAGGAAGGTAGATTTCGTCCCATAAGAAACGTTGGAAGTGGAGTGCCGGATCTCAATTTACAAGCCATCATGCGAGAAATGGAGCGATTGTTTGATCGCAAGCTTGAACCAATTGAAGACCGCCTATATCGAGTTGAAACTCAAGGGCAACGTGAAGCAACTCCGGAAGCTACAAGGCAAGAACGAGAGCGGCCAATTAACAACTTAGATGAGGTTGGTGAATCTGAAAGTGATCCCTTCTCTGATCGAAGCAACCCTCAACGAGTCTGACGAAATCAGGTTCCAAGAAATCGAGATCGTCCCGATGACAATCTCAAAAATATCAAGATGTCTATTCCACCGTTTCAAGGAAAGAATGATCCCGAATCTTACTTGGAGTGGGAAAAGAAAATGGAACTCGTCTTCGAGTGCCATAACTACTCAGAAAATAAAAAGGTCAAGCTCGCCGCCATTGAATTCTCAAACTATGCGATCGTGTGGTGGGATCAATTGGTGACTAGTCGAAGGAGGAATGGGGAGAGGCCTATCTCTACTTGGGCCAAAATGAAGGTTGTTATGCGCAAGCGTTTTGTCCCATCCTATTACCATAGAGAGTTGTATCAACGATTGCAAAATCTCACGTAAGGCAACCGAAGCGTCGAAGATTATTATAAAGAAATGGAAATCACTATGATAAGAGCCGACGTGGAGGAGGATCGTGAAGCAACCATGGCGAGATTTTTAGCCAGCCTAAATCGGGATATTACGAATATCATCGAGCTTCAACACTATGTTGAAGTTATGGACATGGTGCATATGGTAATAAAAGTTGAAAAACAATTGAAACGAAAAGGACCCACTCGGACATATCCAATGGCTTCTACCAACAAGTGGGCTTAAGGGACAAGCAAAGCTCCCAATCGGCCTAAGGAGCCTTTTGTTGCAGCTAAACCCAACCAACCAAGTGGCGAAGCTAGCAAAAATAAAAACAAGTCTATTTCGAGTCATTCTCGCGATATCAAGTGTTTCAAGTGTCAAGGGAGAGGCCACATCTCTAGTCAATGCCCTAATCGGTGAGTGATGGTGGTTCGTTCAAATGGCGAGATCGAGTCTGAAGATGAACAAGAGGAGGATCCTAAAATTTCCAAGGAGGAAGAAGAAGAGCTCGAGCAGCTTGTTGAAGGAGAATTACTCGTTGTCAAAAGAAGCTTGAATATCCAAGTAGCCGAGGAGGAACAACAACGAGATAACACCTTTCACACCCATTGCCATGTTCAAGGCAAGGTGTGTAGTTTGATTATTGACGGAGGGAGTTCTACCAATGTCGCGAGTTCGTTGCTTGTTGAAAGACTCGGTTTAGCCACCACAAAGCATCCAAATCCTTACAAGCTTCAATAGCTAAATGACGGAGGTGAACTCAAGGTTACGAAGCAAGCAAAAGTGGCATTTTCCACAGGCAAGTATCAAGATGAGGTGATTTGCGATGTCGTACTGATGCACGCGGGACACTTGCTATTGGGGCGTCCTTGGCAATTTGACCGGCGGGTAGTCCATGACGGCTACACAAACCGATATTCGTTTAAGCACCTTGGAAGGAATGTTACATTAGCTCCTCTCACACCGAAGCAAGTGCATGAAGACCAACTCAAAATGAAGCAATCTATTGAGCGAGAAAGAGAAAAAGAGAAAAACAAAAAGAGTGAAAAGAAAAAAAAAGAAAAGAATGATGAGAGTGATAAAAAAACAAGAGTGACAAAAGAAAAAGAAAAAGAGTGTGAAAATGAAAAAACAAGTGTTTTTGCCAGAAAAAGAGAGATTCGAAAATTGTTGTTGGCGAGGCAACCCATCTTTGTGCTTATGTACAAAGAGTGTTTATTGGAAACTAACGAAATTGAAAATACTTTACCTATTCCTATTGTCTCTTTGTTGCAAGAATTTGGAGATGTTTTTCTCGAAGAAGTGCCAAATGGCCTACCTCCCATTCGAGGAATCGAGCACCAAATCAACTTTGTGCGAGGTGCCGCAATTCCAAATAGGCCGGCATATAGAAGTAATCCTGAGGAAATGAAGGAATTGGAGAAGCAAGTAGCCGAAGTAATGGAGAAGGGCTACATTCGTGAGAGCTTAAGTCCGTGCGCGGTCCCAGTATTGTTGGTTACTAAAAAGGACGGATCATGGCGAATATGCATTGACTGCCGCGCCATCAACAAAATCACAATAAAATATTGCCATCCTATTCCCCACCTCGACGACATGCTTGATGAACTTAGCGGAGCCCAACTGTTTTCGAAGATCGAATTAAAAAGTGGCTATCATCAAATCCGAATGCGGGAGGGAGATGAATGGAAAACCGCGTTGAAGACTAAGTACGGTTTGTATGAATGGTTGGTAATGCCATTTGGACTTACCAACGCTCCTAGTACTTTCATACGTCTCATGAATTATGTCTTACGTTCGTTCATTTGGAAATTCTGTGTTGTGTATTTTAATGAGATTTTAGTCTATAGCAAAAGTTTGGAAGATCATATTCAACACCTACGTGCGGTGCTTGAAGTGTTGTGAAAAGAGGTACTTTATGCCAACTTAAAGAAATGTTCTTTTTGCACTAATGAAGTTGTCTTTTTAGGCTTTGTGGTAAGTGCTCGTGGCTTAGAAGTTGACCAAGAAAAGGTCAAGGCGATCAACGAATGGCCGCGTCCAACTAACATCAGCCAAGTGAGGAGTTTTCACAAGTTGGCAAGCTTCTACCGAAGGTTTATGCCTAATTTTAGTTCTGTAGCTGCCCCCTTGACAGGTATAATTAAGAAAAACTCTCCTTTTATTTGGACTGATGAACAAGAGAATTCTTTTAACAAGCTTAAAGAATGTCTAACTAATGCACCATTGTTGTCTTTACCTGATTTTAACAAGACATTTGAGATAGAGTGTGATGCTTCAGGTATCGGCATTGGCGCTGCTTTGATGCAAGACGGACACCCTGTTGTATATTTTAGCGAGAAGCTCAATGGGGCTACGTTGAACTACCCAACGTATGATAAAGAATTGTATGCATTGATTTGAGCCCTAGAAACATGGCAACACTATCTATGGCCGAAGGAATTCGTAATTCATTCGGACCACGAGGCTTTAAAGCATTTAAAAGGACAAACAAAGCTCAATAAATGTCATGCCAAGTGGGTGGAATATTTGGAATCTTTCCCGTACGTGATTAAGTATAAAAACGGTATGGAAAATGTTGTAGCCGATGCCTTGTCACGAAGGTACGCACTTGTTAATTTAATGGATTCTAAATTGCTTGGTTTTGAGTTTATAAAAGATATTTATATGTCTGACATTGATTTTGGTGAAATTCATAAGAATTGTTCGCATGGTGCACACGAAAAGTATTTCCAACATGACAGCTATCTTTTTTGTGAGGGAAAGCTTTGTGTGCCTAGAGGATCAGTGCGAAACGTTCTTGTGGATGAAGCTCATAGCGGTGGACTTATGGGTCACTTTGGAGTTGCCAAAACTCTAGCAATTTTGCATGAGCATTTTTATTGGCCCAAAATGAAACATGACGCCCGAAGGAAATGTGATCGTTGCATCACTTGTAAAAAGGCAAAGTCACGAATCAAACTGCATGGTTTATACACTCCGTTGCTTATTCCCAATGCTCCGTGGGTAGACATTTCAATGGACTTCGTTCTAGGCCTTCCAAAAACCAAAAGAGGAAAAGAATCCATTTTTGTTGTTGTAGACCATTTTTCCAAAATGGCTCATTTTATTCCTTGCAATAAGACTGATGATGCTACTAACGTTGCTAGTTTGTTTTTCAAGGAAGTTGTCAGGTTGCATGGAATTCCTCGTACTATCGTTTCTAACCGTGACACAAAATTTTTAAGCCACTTTTGGGGGGCATTGTGGGGTAAGTTAGGCACAAAACTCTTGTTTTCGACGACATGCCACCCTCAAATGGATGGCTAAACCGAAGTAGTAAACCGCGTGCTATCGACTTTGCTTCGAGCCATCTTGCAAAAAAATTTGAAGATGTGGGAAGATTGTTTACCTCACATGGAGTTTGCATACAACCGAACCGTTCATTCTGCTACGAAATTTTCTCCTTTTGAGGTAGTATATGGCTTTAACCCCATTACCCCTCTTGATTTGGTTCCTATGCCTGCTAACGAGTTAGTGCATGTAGATGGTAAAAGAAAGGCTGACTTTGTTAAACAATTGCACAAAAAGGTCAAAGATAATATTGAGAGAAGGAGTGAACAATATGTTCGGATAGCCAACAAGGGACGCAAACAAGTTGTGTTCGAACCCGGTGACTGGGTTTGGTTCCACATGCGCAAGGAACGATTTCCCGAACAAAAGAAATCCAAGCTTCAATCAAGGGGTGACGGTCCATTCCAAGTGTTGGAACGGATCAACGATAACGTTCACAAAATTGATTTACCGGGTGAGTATGGAGTGAGTGCAAGTTTTAACGTTGCTGATCTCTCTCCTTTTGATGTAGGTGACGATTCGAGGACAAATCATTTTGAAGAGGGGGAGGGTGATGTGAGCTTGCCTACGAAGCTAGATGTCGAATCCATGGAGTTACCTTCGAGACCAATCACTCGAGCACATGCCAAGAAGTTCCAAGATGCCGTAGCAAGCTATATTGCTCGAGTGTGGAGTGATGCATTGGCTACACATAAAACTCCCAGCTCAACTAGCTTGATTCGCACCTTCTTACAAGCTGATTTTAGCTCGTGTCAGCTCAATTCAACTCAATTTTGCACTTAGCTAGCTCAATGAGCTGATTGCATTTATTTTGAATAAATTAAATGAGTTGTGTTAGTTTAAATTATTTCAAATAATTTAATTAAATAAATGTGTTTTAATCTGGACATTTTAATTTAACTTATTAAATGTGTCTTATATTAGTACATGTCTTTAATATGTCTTTATTCAGTCATAAATTAAATATGTTTAGTTACAAAGTTTTAATGTGTCTAGATTAAGACAAATTTATTAGGAGCTGCTAATTAATTTGTCTTAGCCGATTTGATGTGCAGAATTTTTAGGTGTTTTAGTTGCTGATTTTATGAGCCTTAAAAATGTCTTAGCTGAATGTATTTGATATTTTTTTCAGATGAATCAGCTAGCTTAAATACAAAGGAACTCATTTAAGGAGGAGCATGTATTTGGCACATGCATGGACGGCAATTAAAGTGCAAATTGTCTTGTGACTTTTGTGCAGCTCAATGGACTTCCAATTTCTTTTTTGAGCTTCTCCAAGGGTCAATTTCGTGGAGAGCAATGGCCAAAGGTTGCTTCATAAATTCCAGACTATTTAACTTGGTGGTGATCATATTCGGTCAAAGAAGCATGATTTTAAAGCTGTCCATTTCTCTTCTCCAAAGCGACAATTAAGCTCTTTAAAAGCATTAGTTGAATGTGAATTTTCACCATTAAAAGGGCCAGTTAATCATCTCTTCTAGAAGGTTAATATTGATTTTTGTTCATGAATGTATCTAGGAAATTTCTTGGAAGTTTCCTAAAGAAACTTAAGGCATAAGAATCTGATTAAATAGGCTATTCAGCTGCCTTAGTCCAGCCTATAAATAGACCATGTAATTCACATTTGAAGGTAAATGAACAAAACTCTCGTTATTCTCCAAAGACTTGTGAGACTTATCAAATATCTTTGTGGCGTCAAACCTGTCTTTGTTTCTATCCGAACTTATCACTTTAAACCCAAAAGTGTGGCGTTCGATTCGTACTGAGGTTCCTATCATCTTTGATAGCGGGTCGAAGTTTCTATTCACTTAATATACCCTTCCATCAACACCTTACCGGCCTAAGCATTCTCATAAGTTACGGGTTAACACACTACTATTGTGTTAGTTCGGCTTTTGAATATTTAGCCCAAATTGCATCTATTGTTTTCTGATTCATTTCTTAAACCAACAAAACCCTTTTGAGCCTAAATAATCATTTTTCTTCTAACCTATTTTGAAAAGCTTTCAATTTACTTCTAATTCACGATCGGGCAAGTTTTACGACTCAATTCGTTCATGAGGCGAGTGCGTATCAGGGTGAATGAGATATAAAACTAAATCTTATGAGTCTATTTTCATAGAAAAATAACGGTGTAGACAAAGGAATTATGTATTCTGAGATATTTGCGTTTTAGTTAGACAAGGTCAAAGTGGTTTTCGGAACCCCCTATTCTGACTTTATAAAATCATTAAAAATTGTATAAAAATATTTATGAGTTGTAATTTATATTTCTAGATTCCTTATTGAGTCTGTTTTCTGTAGAAACAAGTAAGAACACCATATGAAGTCTGTACATTGAGATAACTGAATTTTAGTGACAAGAGGTAGGACAGTCAATTAGTGAAACAGGGGAGAATTTAACTAATAAACTGTACTAATTGGCTAAACAAAAATTTCTAAAAACTTTATACTAAAATGATATATGAGTCTAGTTTCAGGAAAAATTTACGGATCTAAATTTCGATTTTCGTAGCTCGAGTTATAATTGATTTAGTGACTGCTGCGTAGGTGGACAGCCTTATTATGAACAGTGAAATAACTTTTAAAAGTAAATTTTTATGCCCCGAACTTTTAAGTTAAGTCAAGTAATGCCTCATGCTCGACTCTGGCAATGGTATCGGGTAAGGAGTGTTACAATGTGTTCCATGTCTCTATGCTGAGACGTTACCGCTCTGATCCTACACACACTGTTCTAGTTGAGGAAATCGAGGTTAGGCCAGATCTGACCTTCGAGGAGGAACTTGTGCAAATTTTAGACCATGAGGTTAAAGTATTAAGGAAGAAGTCTATTCCTTTAGTCAAGGTGCTATTGCGTAATCACAGTTCAGAGGAAGCCACATGGGAACCCGAAGACGCGATGCGACGACAATACCCTCATCTTTTCTGATCAGGTAAATTTCGAGGCCGAAATTTTGTTAAAGGGGGTAGAGTTGTAATGCCCCAAAATTCTAGTATTTAATTTTTGTATGTTTTGACACAAATTTTTTGTTTGCTTTATTGGCTAAGTGATTTGGGTGTGTATGGGAGTAGAGTTGTATGCCCCTGGCAGAATTTTTAAATTTTTCTCTTAAAAAGATCTAGTCGCTAAAACCTGGGTCTTATTAATTATTGTGCTTGCTTTTAGTCACAAAAAGCCTTGTGGTGCAGTGGGGAGGCGTTACAAGTGTGGCAAGGGGGTTTGAGGTTCGTGTGTTGGCTTAGCATAAGGGGCTTTTATTTTGCAACTAGGATGGCTAGAGTTTGTGTTGCAATAGAAGTCAGAGGGTTAAGGGATTGATTTGGTCATGGAGAGATTGTGGGAGCAACTTATGGAAAAGATTATGGAGATATTTGTGGAGTGAATCAAGGAAGTTGGAGTGTGTGGGAGTGTGTGTGCCGTTTGGGAGACCTGTTTGTGCAATTCGGCTAAGGGGGATTTTGGGGTTGCATTTTGGCATTTGATGAGTGTATAGGTGCCGAATTTTCTCTCTAGCATTTGGAAGCTTTGGCTTTTCTTTCTTTTTTCTCTAGTGTTGAAACTAAAAATTGACGACTCGTGCATCTTTTTGTTAGGTTCCTTTTGGGTCTTTTTGTGCTACGAATTGACATTCGTGTCATTCCTTCTCTGCATCCTTGCTTTTCTTTTTCGATCTTCTTGGCTGAACCTTCTGTCTCTTCTTTTAATTTTTGTTTATCTTCTATCCTGGGCTTGCCGAATATCTCTATTGTTAATCCTTCTTTGCGTCAATCTTCTGCAAAGGTTCTGACTATCGGTAAGTGATCAAAATTTATTCTCTGCTTTTCTTTTAAAAATCGAATGCACTTTTGTTCTTCTATTCTTTCTCAAAACTGAATAATCACACTGACCAATTGTTACTTCATTTCTCTCGTGCTACTCTCATTACGATTCAAGAAGGTTCCTCGGAAGTATAAAGGCATCCAAGATTCTTCTTTCGCCTTTCAATCGAATATTTGAAGGGGCTAGGTTGGTTTGTTCATCGATGGTGTTGCGTTTTAATATTGGGGTCTTTAAGTCTTATTCTTGTTAAAAATCTAGTTTTATAGGTTTCTTTATTCAGGAAAATAATCGGCAAGGTCGTGACATCAATTCTTATTTGGCAATCCGAGAGCATCAAGCTTTTCTCTTTCCTTCAAGGTAAGTAGTGAGTGGCAATATGGGTTTAAGTATTGTGAATGTTGATGATTGGAAACTGATGGTATACTTGGAATGAATGTAGGCTTGGGTAGTGAACTATTCACTCGTTTTCGCAACCAGGTGTGTAATCACACCCTCTCTTGACTGTATATCGGTAAAAGCCGAATAATCAGAAAAGACAACACTGTGACCATAAGGGCGTGCGAACGCTCATGTGGTAAATCGAGACCACGTAACACAGTGTTGGACTGTAGAGGCCCCTAAGAGCATTTCCATGGGCTTAAGCTGAAATGGGTCTAAATTACCGAAATGCCCTCGATGGGTAAATTACCAAAATACCCTCGATAGATAAATTACCGAATTACCCTCGATGGGTAAAGTATCGAAATACCCTTGATGGGTAAATTACCAAAATACCCTCGATGGGTAACTTACCGAAATACCCTCGATGGGTAAATTATCAAAATACACTCGATGGATAAATTACTAAAGGGTAAATTACCGAAATACCCTCGATGGGTAAATTAATAAAATACCCTCAAAGGGTAAATTACCGAAATACCCTCAAAGGGTAAATTACCGAAATACCCTCAATGGGTTAATTACCAAAATACCCTCGATGGGTAAATTACTGAACTGGCAGCTCTACTGTGATATTATTACTGGCAGCTATGCTGCAATATTGGTTTGTGGGCTAGGTGGGTCGACTTTGTCCCCACATGGTGTGTAAGGTTGGTACAGGTGGTGTGCTTTGCTAGATTAGGATGGGTTTGCATACTTGCACGATACTGGGCCTACTGGAATAGTGGTTGCGAAACCACGAATCTGAGTTAGAAAAGTTTATTGTGATTAATTTTTATGATTTACCGATTGATTAGATGCATATGTTAGAATATCGATAAGAAATTTCAATGCTTGCATGTCTGAATTGCATATTAGGGTCTAATTACAAAAGTGGGTAAATATCAATTTTAGATGATAAATGATTTAATTGAAGCGCATAATTGAAGTAGAGGTCTTTAAATGGTAATTAGACCATTAGATTTTCATGGACAAAATTGGGCATGCATAGATAAAAGTAACTAAAGTTTTAATGAAAGGCATTTTAGTCATTTAGTAATAAAAAGAATTAAAAGGGAAAATGATAGAAAAATGTGCTCATCTTCTTCCATAAGGGCCGAATTTCAAGAGACACCATAGCTAGGATTTCTTCACTTTCTCAAGCTCATAATTAAGAAGAATGAAATCTGGAGTTAGACCGGGGAAAGAAAAAGTTTGAGGACTAAGTTGCTAGATTTGATCGTATTTTGTAATGAGTATCGTCAAGCCAATTCAGGGATCGTAAGGGCATCAGAGATCGTTTCACACTATCAACAGATCATCTCGGTATTTTGTGAATCGAAACGTTTTAAGTTATGGCATGTATAGGGACTTAGTCATTTTGTGTGTGTGACCTTATGATATGGCTAATGAATAGAATGTAAATAATAGATAATGATTAGCTATTGAAATGGTTATTTAAGAACATGTTTTGGTGTTATGTATGTCAAAATTATAGTTAACACAAAGAAATTATAAAAGAGTAAAAATTTGCAATGGAACAGTTTTTGGACAGCAGTATTAACGTGACTTTGAAAATCACCAAGGATAGTAGAAATGGAATTATAAAGTGAATGAGATATAGAATTAAAGCTTATCGAATTTATTTTCATATGAAAGAAACGGTGTAGGCAAAGGAATTTTATATTTTATAATATTTGAATTTTAGTGAGATAGGGTCAGGATGTTTTTTGAAGTCCCCTGTTCTGAATTTAGAAAATCATTAAATCTTGTATAGAAAGAATTATGAGTTATAATTTATATGTCTAGATTCCTTGTGAGTCTATTTCCAAAAGAAACAAACAAGAATATTATATGAATTCTATACAATGAGATAATCGATTTTTAGTGAATAGAGGTCAAAACCATCGGACAGTGAAACAAAGGAGAATTTAACGAATAAATTGTACTATTTGGTTAACCCAAAAATTCTAGAAATTTTATGATAAGAAGATATATGAGTCTAGCTTCAGGGAAAATTTAGGGATCTAAATTTTGAGTTTCGTAACTCGAGTTATAATTAAATTAGTGACTATTACTCAAGTTGACAGTTTTATTGTGAGTAGTGGAATAAATTATTTTGATTAGTTTAAGTATTCGAAAAAAATTTGATGTTCCCAGTTTGGATCCGAACCATTTTTGTTGCATGTTTTAGGGTCTCGAGGGTCCTTTTTAGGGATATATTGATTAAACGTGAGTGAATTAATTTTAAAAGCAAATATTTATGCTCTGAACTAGTAAGTTAAGTCAGATAACGCCTCGTGCTCGACTCCGACAACGGTCTCAGGTAAGGGGTGTTACATTTATTGGTATCAGAACAAGAGTTTAGTTGGTTCTCGGAATATTCAGTATGAACAAGAGTCTAGCTATACATGCCATACTTGTATTTTCATAGTGTGACTACTCCTAACGATTTTAAAATGTTTTTTCTGTTATAGTTATGGATCCCGAACGAGCTGGTGCAGATGATGTAGAAAGTAATGCACCCGCTCCCGTAGAAGGGACGGTGCCACCAGATAGTAGTGAAAAGCCCGTTATAGTCATAACCATTTTAATAAAGACTACACGAGCATAATTTCTAGACATGATTATAACGGGATTTACGAGTTTCGTGCTTTTAATTTGAGTTTAAATCATATTGGGTTCGGGTTTTGGGCTTAATTTTTATTATATATGATCCCAATATGGTATTTATTAGCTCTTATTGTTTTATTAATTTATTATTTCGAATTGTTAATAATTATTAAGTAGTTTAAGTTATTTAAGAGTTTTATATCAATAAGAAATTTTAGTTTAAAACTACTTCTTGTTTAGATTAATTAGAGTTCTAGTATACTTAAGAGTTTTATTTAGATTTATTTAGCTAGCATATATATAGGCCTTTGCATTGTGCACAAATCACACAATTGGTTTATGCTTTTTTGAGTTAATAATAATTCTCTTTGAGTTTTTCTTCAAGAATTGCTCTTGAGTTTCTTTTAGAAGCTATTTTAACAACCTTTCAGGTTATGGGAATCATGTTCAAGCTTTTTCTTACCAAGATATTTTTCTCATAGGGGAAATTAGAGCCATTGAAAGGAGTTGTGGATTCTTAATGTTTCCAAGGCTTCTTAGGACGTCATCTTCTCTTTTCTATCCTTAATTTTTCGTTTCTTGCTTACTTAAGTTAGTTCTTATTGTTTTGGCTTGCTGAGTTTATTGATTTTTGTTCTAGGTTGAAGTTGCTTCAATAGAGACGTTCTCCTATATTGTTCTATCAAGGAACACATAAAAATTAGGAGTTTTAATCTTTTTTTGTTGTTTCAAACATTCTTGCACAAAATAGTTTGTTTTTGTTTTTCAAATCATTTCTAACAAATATGTTTTGTATTTTGTTTTTCCAGATCTGGTTGGGGCATTTTCTTGAGGTCGAAGGATGGTTTCTTTCCATGCAAGAAACTCTAATTCATTTTCTATTGGACTCTTTACCAGCTGGTTCATCTTTCATTTATTTTAATTTTGTTTGACTTTCTTTTGTGACAACTAATCTGTTTTCATTGTTTCTCGTTTACGTTTACGTTTACGTTTACATTTACGTTTACGTTTGTCTTGAGATCTATGTTAAATCCACAAATTTGAAAAATTTTACGATCCGCTTTTGCATTCATTCGTCCCATTCTTTATCAAGATCCTTCAAACATGATTTCTCCAGTTGAGATAGAGTTACAGCCTAATATAACTTACAGTGAGGAACCAGTTAAGATTTTGTCTCGGGAAGTTAAAGAACTTAGGAACAGAAAGATATCAGTTGTGAAAGTTCTTTAGCAACATCACGGTTTTAAGGAACCTACCTAGAAACCTAAGGAGACTATGAAAATCCAATACCCAAACATCTTTTCTAGTAAGAATTTTCGAGGACAAAAATTTCTTTAGGGGGAGTTATAACAACCTGTTTTTCAGTGGTGTCAAAAATAATGGTTTCAAGACCAGAATTTCGACCAGTGAGTCAGTATTTTATTATTTATTTAATATTTATAATGTTATTAAAATGTTGTATTAAAATTTGGTTAGATAATTTTAAACGTTTAGATAGTTAATTAAGTAATAAGGTTAAATTGTAAAAGTTACAAAAGTTAATTGATATTTAAATAAAGGTGCTAAATAGGAAAAATTGCAAGATTAGATGGATTTATGTGGCAAATATGCCAAGAACTTTTCGTTGGATGATTTCATGCATGCATTTTGGTTATTTTATAAGTTGATTTAAAGGGTAATTTGGTAACTAAAGAATAAATAACATAAACAAATTAGGAAAACAATTATCATCTTCAACATTTCAAAGCTTGAAACTGAAAAATCCATAGCTAACCCTAGGAAACATTCCGCCAAGTTCCTTTTCATGTGCATGGTATGTATTTGTCACTCGTTTTTCGTAATTTTATGTTTTTGAGATCGTTGTAGCTTAATCTAGCTAACTCGATGACTAATTCATAAAACTGTTAAATGTTTAGAATTTTACCATGGATGAATTGGTGATGTTCTTGAATTTTTATGGTAGATTATTAAATAGGATAATTTTGCAAAGTGATTTTAGTTGATTTTAAAGTTTAGGGACTAAATTGTTAAAATTGTAAAATATCATGTAATTCTTGTGATAAAATGATAAAATTCGATTGTTTAGGGACCATATAGAATCTAGCATAAGGGTTTTGGGGCTAATTTGTAATAATTGTGAGAATTTTGGTTTTAGAGACTAAATTGAATAATATGTGAAAGTTTAGGGTAAATCTGTAAAATTTCATTAAAAGGTTAATATTATAAATTTAAGTATTTTAATATGTTTAATTTGGTTAATTAAATTAAAATATTATATTTAGATCAAGAAACGAATCAGTCTATCGATAAACAAGGGAAGGAAAAAGTCGTCAAGTAATCGTTGTCAGGTGACATTTAGCTATCGCACTTTGGTAAGTTCGTATTAGGTTTATTATAATCTTCTTATTTTTGTTAATTTAATTGATTATGTGTTTGTATATATGTATGTGTTATTGTAAACATGACAGAAATGAGGAAGACCATAGCTGAAAAACCTTATGGCAACATGAAAAAAACAAGTAAGAAATAGTCGAAAGACATTATGGCATCAGGATGGAAGTGTGTAAGCCCATAGCCAAAAGACGCTATGGAATCATGATGGAAGTGAGTAAGACCATGGTTGAAAGACGCAATGGCATCATTGTAAATAGACTAAGACCATAGCTGAAAGACATTACAACATCCTTTTACAGTTGTTTATCATGTACTATGCACCAGTGATGGAGTTCAATAAAGAAATAGTTAGTTAATAAGCTTTATATGAACTTACTAAGCTTTATATAAGCTTACCTCCTTTGGTTTTATTCTTGTAGATTGTCAAATCTGCATCGTTGATTAGATTAGTTTTTGATATCACATTATCTGCCATCACTTCGGTAGTCTTTTTGTTCATTTTGGTTTAGTTATAAGTGGAATGTAAAAGGGCTTTGATATGCTAAAGTTAATAGGTATCTTAATGATATTTTGTTCAATTGAGATGTAAATATGTATATGGATGTTTGGTATTTCAATTGGTTGAATTCTATGGATGCCTCTTTTGATAAATTATTGTGAAAAGGTAATCGTATTTTGGTAACTTATGAAACTTTGGTTTGGTTATATTATTAGCCTTTCGAAACTTGATATGAATGGATGATTTTGATAGAAGGCATATGGGATTTGGTTGAATGTTTGAATAATAGTAACAAGTTGATTATGCCTTGGGTTGTATGATTGATGTTATGTTTGAATTGCGGTGCTAATGAAGGAATATTTGTTAAGTACATAGGTTGAGTGTGAATTGGTATGTTTTGATTCTTTTAAGCACATTTTAGATAGTTTGATTATTGTTTATTGCATTGATTAGAGCCCAAGCATTTGAATGTGAGTTTACTTGATCTTGAACAAAATTTTGTGCACACATGGCCTATGACACGGGCTGCCACATGGTCGTGAGCCTTACACAGTCGTGTGACATGTCCGTGTGATTCTTTAATTTTGTTGAAGGCTTTTCCCACACGGTCATAGGTTGTTATAGGGTCTAGCGACATGGTTATGTGACTTTATTTCCAATTGCACATAGTTGGGCGCACGGTCTGGCAACACGACTGTGTGACCCTATTTTGAGTTGTGCATGCTTTGGCTACATGGCCATGTCTCTGAGCCACACGGCCTGAGCTTTGTCACACGGCCGTGTGACCCTCATTTACACTTTTTACTCAAAATTTTATAGAATTTTCAATTTAATCTCGTATTGATTCCAGTTAGTTTTAAATGATCAGTAAGCTTGAATTAAGTCCAAAATTGTTTGAAAAACATGAAAATGATTGAATATGAATTATTTGATTGAATTTGCCTAAAATCATGAAAAATATCTTAAAATTATTATTGTATTATCTTATAGCTCAGGTCAGGTGACTAAACTGGGTATAGGGTGTTAAACATATCACATTCTATTACCTTTTATCCTCACACTTTCTATCTTGAACATCCTTATTAGTTTTAACCTAGCTCGTAAGCACACCATAGCTCTGGCGAACAAACTAACATTCTATTCATAAGGCCTACAAGAAAATGCCCACGCTACACTAGTGATCTTAACCTTGTTTCATCCTTTATACTACTACCCTACACTAGGGTTGAATGTTATTCGAGTTACCCCCTTGTAAATTGCCCTAATTGTGATACCTTGCCTTTAAGACGCATAAAACATGTCTATATTAGACCATTTTGGCTTATTGTTTCCAGTAGACTATTAAGTGTTCGAGTTCACATTCTTCCTTATATGATCATTCCTTGTGGAACTAACTCTGTAACGGATACTCTTGTACTAGGTTTTCCTCAAGGAGAAATATTCTTGATAGACATATTTGTCACTTGGATTAACCTTCTTAGTAACTCTTCCTATTGATGGGTTCTAACTAATCCCTCTTTAACAAATAGACTATTTGGGATACTTATGATCAAACCTTTAACTTACAAAGTTTCATTAAGCACCTTATAGCGGTTCTTAATCTCGAATCCTTAACTGCAATCTTTGAATAAATATTCTTTCGTTTCTCTATGCACCAGGCACTTTTGGCATGTCATTTCCCATGTCTGAATCTTGCTAGGTTATCACCCGTATGCCCTGCTGGCTTCCATGATTAGTGTTTTGGAAAACTGTTCCCTTTCCTACTACTTTTGCCTTGTTCGACGGATTCCTCAAAATTCACTTGTTAACTATTGTTGGCCAACACTTGTAGTTTTCTTCTAACTTTTTTTTCATATGCGTGATTTTCCATAATTACTGTTCTAGCGGACTACTTCGCGTTTAATGTCCAGACGAACTACATATGCTACCATAGCCTAACCATGGTATTACTTAATTAAACTCCATGATTAACGTCCTGGCAGACTCTTTACGCTGTCATAGCGGAGCTATGATCTTACACCTCTTTATCCTGTGTTTAATGTTCTGGAAGAGTTTGTTGGTTGTAATAGTTGAGTTATGGTCTTACTCCTTAAACCTCTTTGAGGCGTTGCATCCAAAGACCTTACCTCCATCGCAGTGTCATCCATAAAGCCTACTAAATGTCGTCACAGTGTTGCCCTATGGAACCAAATAATCATCGTCACGATAACACCTCGAAGCACATTTAACCTTGATGCTTGAACACCAAAGTGTCCCCTCCGTAAGGCCCAGAGCTTCACACATCACGGCTTGCTCTCAGCAACACCGGATTGCGTAATCTAGCAAAAATTCCATCTTCCCTATACGTCAACCTATTCCTCCATTTTTCCATTTCTAACCTTGATGCTCGAACACCACAATGTCCCCTCCATAAATCCCAGAGCTTCGCACATCACGGTTCACACTCAGCAACAATGTATGGTGATAAATGAAAACTTCATTTCCCAAATCCTAACTTCATCTGACCTATCAATACTTTCCCCTCCGTACCCCACCATTATAATCATGCAATACATGTACTTCACTTACATACTATCATAGAGTACATTATCTTTTTAAACAAGGAATCGTAACTATTTCATGCATATTAACCTACATTGGCAGATACGCATATACCAAAACAATCTTATGTATGCTTAGCATTCACAATTAGTAGAGTTCATACATCATCACAGAATCATTCCAGGGATGGAGTACAGAAACTCACCTGATGCTTCTTTACCTCCTCAACTTAGCCTTTCCAAATGCCAGAGCTTCCATTCTCCTAGCGGCTAAGCATTATAACTAAAATCATAAGTTAAACTCAGCATTTTCAGCTTAAACCTAGAATTTCAGAAACATGCAAAACCCTTAAAAAGGATTATGAAAATCCTTAACTTTATTTTCTAAATCCTCCGTATACCGAAGGACTAAGAACCTTACCCGCTTACTAGATTCATTATTTTCTTACTCAAACCTCACTATCACTGCTCCATGCAGAGCTTTCCATATCTATCTTCTCTTTGGAGAAACCAAAGAATAACATGAATGAGAGAAGAAGGTACTAACACCCCGGTTCTTGCAGGTACAAGGTTTGGTGTATAGTCTTAAGATAGTATGATTGGCTGAGTAGGCTTCTCCCCAATGAATATTTTAGTGTATAAAGCGGGTGTGTACAGTTATGTGGTTAAGTTAATAAAGGTTCCTTATCAAATGGCTATGTTAGTTGGAATAAGATCAGTGACCAAGTAAAATGGTATCGAGATTATGAGTTCACGTCATGGTTATAGTGCGCCCGTTAATTGTGGTACTGTGCAAGTTACAAGGTAAGCTAGTTAGGAACCAACTAACTGTGAACCAGGAGAGTTAAAAGATAAGGTGATACTCAATTAGGTTTCTCGGGAGTTGTAGAATTTTTTATAAGACAATTCAGTAATGGTGTGACATTTGCCAAGTTCCCGTAAGTACCTACCTATATTATACTAATGGATATTCAAGTTTGGGAAAGTGGGACTTCTCTTATTCTTTTTTCAAAAAAATATGGTCATCTAAGGCTTGAGGAACCACAGACATTTCTTTAAGCTGAAGTTCAGATCCCGGATATTATCAGTGATTACTCCATGTCAAGGTAAGTTTTATGACTCTGCATGTTATGATATAAAAGAATAAGTTTGTAAGAGTGTATGAACAGTAAGATGAAAAAGTAAGGCTTTGTATAGGGTTCATCTGGGTTTGAGAATATGGTAAGGTTATCCGAATGAGAATTAATGGTGTTCCTCTATATTATAAGCAATTGTTGCTACAGTATCTTGATGAATATTGGATTTGGAGTTCAAACTACTATCTGTGGCTGTCAGGTGTCTCTATATTGACTCTTGCATGTATACTGTTCATACATGATACGTTTATGGTAATTTTTTAAACTATGAAATAGAAACCAGAAATGTATAGTCTGAATGTTTACTGGGGTTTGAATGTATATTTCATATGAACCTAACAAGTTCAGTATGTGAAGTTTGAGTAGGGTTGTATGGCACATCTGAAACGCATGTGATGAAGTGTATGATTAGTGTCTTAAAGTGTTGAGTCTTAAGCGATGTCAGTGCATGAAGAGTCTGTCAAGTAAGCCTATGTTTGTTCACCGCGATGGAGTCTAACGGGGTTCGTCGAGACTAAAAACACGATATCTGGTATGAATCTTGAAGGAAAAGCCCATGGCCATGGCACCTTTCAAAAGGAACTAAAGGACGATGATTACCTAATGGGGTTCTCTGTGTGTCCTCTGACAATGATGAGCAAACCTCACATAAAGTGAGTTTTAGAAAATCCAAATAGTGAACACGTTGGGAAAGGAATACCTTTATGGCGCAATATGAAAGGAACGCCTTTGTGCAAATCATGAAGGGATAGCCTCTATGACGAACCCTACAATGATTGCCTTTGTAGCAATAGTTTGAAAGATAAGCCCTTTCGTCGCATTCTAAAGGAATAATTTACATGGCGAATTCTGAAACAGTGCCCCTATGGCATATCATAGTGAGGCTCTCGATGGCGTACCCTAAGGAATGCTTCATGTGGTGGATTTTGTATTAAACTATTTTGGCGCGATCAATATGGCTTGTAAGTGTGATTAGAAAAGTCATAAAGGCACAGTGTCTTCATGGGCTAAGGTAAAGTGTTATGGAAGACCATGATTCGACTGTGAATAATGAAGTGATGAAATGCAGAAGGGATGATGGGCAAACATAAAACAAGCATATTCTGAATAGGGATTTTTCTAATTTTATATCTAACAGAAGGTGTCTGTTATTTGTATATGTGATTAAACATGAATTGTGGTGAAATGATGTCTTCAAGTTATGTATACAAGACTAACAGTGTTTCGGTCGAGTGGACCACTGTAAAGAAAATAGGTTAAGACTTATGAAAGATTAGATTGAAAGAGGTAAGTGGCGTATCGAAGATGTTGATGGGTAACTAATGAGTTTAGAGTAGGGTGTGATATCAAAAGAGAATGAAAGATGAAATTCTTAGAAAAAAATTTTCCAGAAACAAGTTGAAATACAAGAATAATAAGAACGTCATAACAATTCTTTTGTAAGAATGTGCAAGCATTGTGCAAGTAAAGGATGTTTTCCTCACAAAGTTCTTATGAACTTACCTATTTGTGTGATATGTTACAAGTAAATTTATGCGATTCTGTGCTAGGAGGGACGATGCGAACACCACGCCAAAAAGTGGCGTATCAGGTTATTATGCATATAGAGCGAGTTAGTGGCGCATTTAAAGTTTAAATTGCTACTTAGAAATCCATGCTTTGGGGTATTTGTAATAGATTAGGTTTTTAGATAAGATATTGTTTCAATTTAATTACCTCAAATTGAAGTTGTAATTACTGATTGTATTTACTTATGTATTTTAGTTTGAAATCTTGTAATTAAGTAAGTTATAGTTATCTGTAAATTGTACGAGTAGATTAAGCTTGTGTGTGTATTCGTGTAGTAGTACCCAAGATCCCAATTAGGTTAATTGGATTGGGTTGAGGGCGTTACAAAGTTGAAACAAACTTGAGAAGAATTCTCCCCTGAAAATCATTTCCTAGCTATTTATAGGCATTTTCACTCGATTATCAACCCCATAGAACCCATCCATTGGTAATCATTTCATCTCCCACTAAGGAACCAGTTGGTTTTAATCCAATCGAACCATAATTGAATCTCAACAAAGTCCAAATTTGTCTCTAAGTTCTCTTGATATTCCAATAGAGGCCACTAGCTTATGGCTTCTTTCAATTTAACTTCCAACTGTTCCTAATTTCTAGACTTAAAGGAAATAGAGTGTAACATGTCATCATTGTGACTTGGTCATCTCATTATGTCACACCGCTACGACATGCATATGCTCGTCAAGATGTCACTCTCTAAGATGGCATGTTGCAATGTCAAAAACCCAAGGTTGCAACGTTGCCTCTGTTTTTAGCAAAATAAACATTTGGCACCTAATTCAAGATTTGCAAACCATTTCTTTCTAAGTGTTGAATCAACATTATACAAAAATAAAGTCATTAAACCATTCTAATGACAAGCAAATACAAGTACAAAACTACCTAAATCAACCATTCAATATTATAGTACCCAAACATTCACCATTTAAGCTTATCCACTTTTCAAGTCAATTAACCATGTTCAAAACACACCATCATTAACTCATTTATTCAGTATGCAATTTACTAAGCTTGATATGAACTAACCAAATTGATCACCAAGCCATTTTACATAACTAACATTCAACTCATCATTTACAATCATCAAGCAATCTAGTTATTTCCAATGATCCAATTTCAAATCTTCGCATACCAATCATTCATTAGTTAGATCATCACTTTCATAACAACAACTTGACCAAAATATGCCTCATTTGGTTTCATACCATAAGTTATATTCAAATCAACCATTACTACTATTAACATAAGACTACCAAATCTCAAAATAACCAAAAACATACTAGAGACTCTTAAGTACATGTCACATAGTCTAAACTCAAAATGAACTTATAACTACCGTGTCAGGATAGTGTGTGCTCCTTCGCTGATTCGGCTCAGTAGTTTCACAATGTGAAACTCTTCAGGGAAGGAAAAACAACCAGAGTAAGCACTAAGAATACTTAGTAAGTTCAAATGAAAGCTAAAACATACCTTGATCTTTATGGCATAGTTAACTAATCTATTTGGAAATCAACTTAAGTATCATTTGGCACATTATAATATATATACATAGAACAACATCACCAATTAAATGTATTAGTTACATTCTCAAATTATAAGTAATATCAAAACTTAACAGAGTCTTGTAACAATCCATATATTGAGTATCAACAAATACCATTTCATTTCCATTCCATAATTGAAATTTCATTCTTAATCAAATGAATATCACCTGATGGAACTATAGTAAAACAAAGTTGGATACACAAGAATAAGTTTCTCACACAAGCTGACAATATATCAGGGTTGCTCACACAAGCTTACATTATAACAAAATTGCTCACACAAACTGATATTATATTGAGGCTACCCGTCTAGGCTAAACCTTTGATATGTATAACCTGAGAACCTACAACAAATGCTAGATCTCACAATAGCATGTATAATCTCTAATCAAACGTGCATATAACCCTAATGACATGTCATACATATCCTAATATTTTACTAAGTTCACTCGAGTATCATTTTCGTATGAATGTCACTACCAATCCTTGTACATGATTTCATTTTTTTTATTTATAAGTCCTATAAACAATCAATACTCATATTTGCACCATGTATTGTTTCAAAATAATCAATATTTACATAAATTTACAATTCAGTCCATTTTGAGACATATATGCCAAATGCACTAATTCTACTCAATTTTAATATATATAAATTCAAACATAAAATAAAATAGAGTGGTAAGTTCCATATGAACTTACCTGCTCAAAATCTATAAAGAGGATACTTCAATAGCTAATCCATAATTTTAGTTTTTCCTAATCAACTTCACTTCATTCAGTTCTTGATCTAAACAATTATTTTATATCATCAATCAAAGTAAAATATCTCCATTTTATGCTATGGTATGCATGAACCTATATAACTCATTTTTTGATATCCTTAAAATTTTACATTTTATTCAATTTAGTACTTGTACTTGGGATAATCATAACTTTCAATTTTTAGCTTTGATTTAAAAATTGGTTCCACATAACCTTATACTTTCTATTTATAAAAAATTATGTAACAAGTTTTACATTTATTCAATTTGGTCCCTAATGTAATAAAGTTAACAACAAGCTAGATTAACTTTACAATCTAGTCTTTTTATATATTCTAAGCTTAAAATCTATCAATTTAAAGTCTAATTCTTCAAGAAATCAATAGTGGAAACTTTCGAAAACCTTAATAGTTTTACAAATTGGTACATGGGGTAGCTAAACCAAGCTCTCATGACCTCAAATCTATAAAGAGTATAATAAAATGGCTTGAAATCACTACCTACTGTTGGCCAAATATTTTGAAGCCCTTAAAGCTTTCTTTCTTTCTTTCCTATGGTGGATGGCCTTAGCTTGAAGATGAAGAGAAAATTTCTATTTCTTTCCACCAAAATTTATTTTTATACCATGTTTAAAGTTTAATTTACTTAATTAATCTTATTTAATTAACTTAATTAACTACTCACCATATTTTAACGTATATGCCATCATCATCCACTAACATTTATTTAAAAATAGTTTAATTACCATTTTGGACATTTCATTAATTGTTATTCAAATCCCTCCAGTCATTTGTCAATTAAAATCTATAGCGATTAGAATTTACAATTTGGTCCTTAAGCCTCAATTAACTATTAATTCAACAAAATTACTAGACTAATCTTTAATATATTTTATATTAGCCCAATAAATATTAAATATGAATATTTATGGACTAAATTTATAGAAATGAGATTTTGAAATCGTGTTTTTTGGTACCATTAAAAATCAAGTTGTTACAAGTTTAGAGAAGCTTAACAGTTGCTTGATGAATTCTGATTGTATAGATTGTGTTGGAGTGAAATTTGAAATTACCTTAGATGGATTTGCTTGATCACTCTTGATAAATAATCCACAACAAACGAAGCTAATAAAAATAAAGTATCTAAAACAATGAAAGAAATTGCAAGTACATAAAATTGTTAGAAAACTAGAATGAAAGTAACAATTGTTGTAGGAATCTATTAAACTAACTACTTAAAAACTACTAATCATCTAAAAGCCTCATTAAACATGTTTATAAAGTAGTATTTATAATAGTATCAAGTTTTAACCTAATCTAGATGACTCTGCCTTGAGTTACACATAAGTTTTGGTTGTGTCGATTGAAACACCCCTTAAGATTTTTAGTCCATCGAGCCTCAATTTTGCTACACCACAGGTTCAGTGTTGCAACTTCCCTAGCAATCCACTCAACCAAGTGTAGGGTAACCTGGGTGTCACGACTTTACTATGAGTGTCGTGACTTCGTTTCAAAATTGTGATCGACCTTCACCTTTGACTACTGTCGTTGATGTTGTGACTTCACTTTGTCAATGTTGCAAATTCTAGCATTCAGTGTCGTGACCTTGGTCATAATCCACCTGCAGTGTTGACATTGCTCAAAGTTCTTATCAGGTGGTACATGTTCAACTCTAATGCTGCAACTTCACATCCTCAATGTCGCGACATTTTGAGTAGTCGCCTTACATCTTTGCCATTTAGCCCAAGTTATTTCATGCACCAACTACATCACTTAGTTAGAGCTCATAAGACACTAATTTTCCTAATCAATCGATAAATATCCTACAAGACTTATTTTATTCAACAAAAACATAAATAATGCATAAATCATAAAATGATTAAAAAAACATCAAAATGTTCGATTAGAAGCTCCTTAAGTATCGAGAAGAATTCAATTTACCATATTAAATTATGGCAACTCAGTTGTTACAGCTACAAGTTACTTTCCATCAGTTTTGTCCTATGACGTATGTGGGGCATGTGGTTTTTTTGCAATAGGGATTTTGACTTCACACAATGTCGCATGTCCTCATTCTAAATTGATACTTCAATTTCATTTTTTTAAACTAATACACTCTTTCTTGGAATATGAAGTGCCATCATGAAACCCACAATGTTTCATGGGATTTGTGTGGCTTCGACCCCTTCCTTAGTAGTGGCCTTTCCACTACTCATTCCATCATAATGGCGTGCATAATGTTGGTGTGTGTGGGATTGAATGTAATGTACTACTTAAACTTTAAGCAAGAGAGGTTTTTTCTCACTTTTTCACTTCAAGAATGTTGTTTTTTATGGTCTTGTTATCATTTTTTTAGTTGGATCTATCGATCTTTATGTCTAGTCAAAATGTCTTATCCTTCTCCTTGCGTTTATCTTGTCAATCAACTTTTTTTAGGCTAGTTCTACCTCTTTTTCTTTGGCATACCCTATAGCCTTCTCGTACAATTGGAAAAGTCTGGTTGGTTGAGCATTTTTTAATGCATATCATAAGGTTTTATGTCTTACTTCTAAGATAAATGCCTAGATCACCCATTTTTAGTTTAGTTCCTTAACTTCCAACATTGTCGCATAAAAACATCTTATATACTCTCCTAGCATCTCTTTGATTAACATCAAGCTTTTAGAAGTTCTTCTAGCAACTCTAAAACTATCAAAATGTGTCATTAAATTTCTACTCAATTGGTTGAATTTTACAATCGACCTTTGAGCGAGTGAATACCACCATTGTCTAGTTGGTCCTTTAAATATGATTGAGAAAATACAATAATGGATGGAGTCAGGAACATTTATGAGATTTTGGAAGGCTCTAAAATGTCTTAGATGATCTACAATATCGGTGGAACCATCAAAGACTTCTAGCAACAATTTGAATTTGGTAGGTTCCAAGATCTGTTGAATAATGAGAGATAATGTGTAATGAGCAACATTTGACCACTCAATATCATTTATGATAGGCAATTTCAAAATTTGGAATTCCTTTTCAAAGCTACTACTTGCTCTGCTAAGTAAGCTAATTTAGGTTGGTAACATTTTATTCTGCGATTTGGCTGAGATTAGAGAATACTTTGCGTTTGTTGCTTGTGTAGGAGTTCTATAGTGGATGTTGAGCTTTCATTTAGAATGTTCTGTTTCAAAGGACATCCAACAACTTTATATTATTCCTTATAAATATGAAGAAATTGTTGAAGTTGCTTTTGTGTTTTGTCTAGTACTCTATGTTGCACTTTAAATGTGTTAGGTAAAAGCTGGAAATGTGATGCACATTGGGAGTGAAAGTCTGGCTATTGTCAATTTGACGGTGTGGCATTAGCCATTGACAATTGTGAAAATATTTGTGATAGTATGTTGATGGCTAGTGGTTCATATGTGACTAATAGATTACTCATTCTAGAATCATGGATTTGTTGCAACTATAGATGATAGTTTAGTATTGGTTTGCATGTTAGTTGTGATTGAAAAATGGATATGATGATGGGGGTCGGTTGTTATAGTGTTATACCCTTGGCTAGGTCATACCTAACTAGTGAAAAAGACTATCGAGATTTTTTAATAGACATACTACAATGAAGGATGAGTGATTAAAGTTGCCATAATATGTCACATCCCAAAAATCGAGGGTTAGTAGAATCGGGTTTGTGAGCCAAGAGAGTTGCTGGTCTCTGCGTTTCTAGGAAATAAATGAGTTACTGGTCTGCTGGTTAAGTGTTCGTGAAACTATCATTGAAACCCAACCATTTTTATTATTTTGCATCAAACCCTAGTATGTGGCAAGCCTTCTTTTTAAAATAAATATTGTAAGGTTATGTCAATCATGAGAAAATAATGAGACATTGCAATTCGCTTAAAAACCCAAGTTCAATTCCCTTCCCTTGTAAATCATTAATTTTTGCTATTTTTTCTCCTTCTTCTTATTTTGTGTCGCCCATGCCTAGTTAACCTAATTATAAATACCACTTTTTCAGTTATTTTCAGCCTTTAGTTAATTTTTCCCTACCCTAACCAATCATCCTTCTTCTCGCTTCTTCCTCTCTCAGTTTTCTTCCCTTTTTTCTATCACAGTGCCACCCATCAAGCCCTCTTTTCTTGTCGTCCTTCCCTCCTCCATTGATAGTTAATTTTTTATTGATTTCCTTATTTCTACTTCTTTTATTTTTATTCAATTTTCCAACCTTAGATCTATCCCTTTTGGCACTCGAAATTATCCTCATTTGCTACCACGATGATCTCCATTACCACCCATTAACATCTCTCAAGTAAGAGACTTTTTTCTGTTTTTCCTTTCCAATTTTTCTATAAAATATTCACCATTCCAAACCTAGAATTTTGATAACTTTATCTAATTTAAATGATCAATTTCCAGCCATCAAACTCATCACTTGAGCTGCCCAAAAAAATCCCTAAAATCTTCGTCATTGATGGTGGTTGTCTCCCTTAAGATTCTCTTTTTGGTGGCCACCAATTTGAGCCCTAAAATTGATTTAAACCATTGATTCTATCCTTTATTTACACTAATTTTCAATCCTAAAGTAGACTCTTTTCAATCCTAAAACAAGACTTTAAGGTGCTTTTCAAAATAGCCCCCGTTGTGGCCAATTTTGGTGGTGTGTCGCACCTAGAACCGCCATAAAGGGCTGCTGGTTTTTTGTACATTTACCACCCTTTTCCAGCAATTTTTTAATTCTTAATACCTCATTCTAATTAACCTTTGATCTTCTAAGTTATAGGAAAATTTGAACTTAGTCGTGCAGCAACTCAAATTTGATAAATTAGGTAGCATAACTACGATTGTTTGTGGGTTAATGGGTAGTATCAGTTCTATTGTTAAGGGATATATTGGCTGGATAAATTGGGGTTATTTCTTGGCATTTAGCTAATAATTTTTATTATTTTATTGTTTTAGGTGTTGATTTAAATGCCCTGAACCAGTAGTGAAGCCATTTGTCATCCATCTGCACATTTTGCACCGAATCAATGTAAGTAATCTAGTCGATTTGGATTTGAAAGTTAATTGTTGTAACACTGATTTGGCTAATCTTTTGGAGAGTGTTTTAAGGCTGGTTTGACAACATCTTAACTCAATAAATGGTGTACTTTAACTTAGGTTCAATTCAGGTCTAAAGTGGGAATCGAGGATTTTGCAAGTAGTTCTATGATTGTGCAAAATTAAGGTGTGAGTTCTATCTAGTAAGCTTGAGTGTTTAAATTATATTTCTAGTGGTTAAATTAATGTTTAAGCTTGCTGGTCTAGCTTCTTTAAATGGAAAAGTAAGTGATTTTAAGGTGCCTGAATCAGGTACATTTCAAGCCCCAATTAATGGTAAGTTTGCTAAATTAGCATGGTTGTTTGATTATTTGTAGGTGTGGTGTTAGTATGCAATAACATGGATGATTTGAATATAAAATAAATTATGGTTGTACGCATAGCATGTATTAATGTGAAATTAACTATTGAATGCATAATTGTATGCTCGAGTGAAATGCTATGAAATGTATTGTTTGAAAGCTTACTATATGCATTGGAAATTTTCTCCTGTAGCGTGTTAGAATGTTATCAAATTGATTATGAAATAGCATTGATAAGTGTCACAATTGATTGGAAATGAATAATAGTGAAGGCGTGTAAATCATGCCACTAAAATATGAATGTAACAAAAACATGTTCCTATTTGTATCTTGTATGTCACAATGCATGTTCATGGGGTGAGACATTGTGGATGACGGAGGAGTTTCGTGGAGTAATAGCAGCAGATTAAGTCCGCATTAATGTTGTTAGTGCACTACACCAGGGGTAATGAGGAGATTGCCGATTATATCACACAATGATTGGCAGTTTATTCTGCATTTATTGAACTGGTGGCTTGCCCACAAAATGGTAGCTTGTCTACATATTGATCGGTAGTATAACTACATTGTTTATAACGGTGGTTTAACCACATCGAGCTCCTCTCACATTTTCGAAGTTTGGCAGACGGGTTTTGGGGAACTCATGGTGTGTAGTGGATGGATGGGTAGGAACCTTTTTGCATTGCATCATGCTCATGACATACTCGAATGACATTAATTTATGCAATTTATTATATTGTGTTACATCGAATGGTATTGAATTAATGATTGTTTCCTGTATGAATGTTTGTGTGATTATACTGTTATAGACTCACACTGAGCTAGTTTAGTTCACCCCATAGTTTCAAGCTTCTTAGGTAATGCTCAAGACTAGGATTGAACCCTACATACGAAGTATCACTTAGGACACTTGACTATCTTTAAATAAGTATTTTTAATAAGTTCTTTATTGGTTTTGGATTGTTAATTTTTAATGTCTTGGGTCTGTGGCTTGATTATTTTTTATTTGGGGATTTTATGCATGCATGGATCATTGAAGCTTAATAACCGATAATTGCATGTTATTTGGCTTAAGTAAAACTGACATTATTAATCAATTTTTCATTGCGTTACAATAAACCATTTTTGAAAAACAAATCGATAAACTAGATTTACAAAAGAACATGAATAATGGTTTTCTGTTGCATTTTAAAGACTTGATTTTTGGAAAAGAAAAATGTCAAATCAATTAGTCTTCTAAAATATGACAACAATAATAAAATGGACTCTAAGTAAAGATAGCTTAATTAAATGAATGTTTTAACGTTATTTAATTTCAAGGGTGATAACTTTTCTTAAGTTTAGACAAATTAGGTTTTTTTTTGTAAGATTACCCAATAAACGAATGGTTTATCTAACTTGGATCATCAATAATGGTTTTCTTCAAAATTACCCGTGTTAAGGATTTTCAAAGGTCAAATGGTCTGCTTAGTCATTTCGATGGCTAATGTAGCTTTCTCAATCTAGCCATAACATCTAGGTTGGGTAGGGAGGTTACATAATATTCCTGGTGATTGTCAGTATTGGAAGAGACTTTGTTATTAAGGTCACTATGAGTGATTGAAAGGCATTTGTTTAAAAGGATGATCAAGGTTCTATGTATCCGTAATGCTTCGATTGTATTGCTTAGTAGGAGAATTCGTGACTTTTTAGTAGATTTTCCCAAAGACGACACTAATTATTAATGTTAAGTTTATAAGGTTGGGATGAAATTATCATTGGTGAGCTATAAGTGATTTGCGAAAGGATAAATCAATTCAATGGCATCGCAGTTTGATCTCTAGAGCACCCTATGATGCTTAAGTCAGTAATGTTGTAAGGAAAATCAATGTTAATAAGGTACTGGGTCAAATGGTGTATATACCTTGCTAGTGACGTGCATTGAGAATTTATATGCTTTCTGTTCCTCGCCCAAGGTTGCTTAGGTAAGTGCCCAAACTCAACTATTTGCACACAAGCCTTCCTCCACAAATTCAATATTGTTAAATCCCTTATTCATTTTGTGCTAATGGTTTAACATTATAGAAGCTTTTTGTTCCTTTAAGAATATAGGAGATGATGCTTTATGGATAGCGTTTGTACTTTGTAAAGGATAAGGAAGAAAAAACCTGAACTGGCCAATGGATTCTAAACCAATTTGTTTCGAATGGAGTTGATCGTTTCCTTTAAAAAGTTTATACAGAGGGGGCAGGGTGGATTTTTTTCTTTTGAACAGTGTGTATGGAGTAGGTATGGTAATTGCGTATCCCATCCCGCCCTACTCCGCTCCACTATATAAAATTACCATTTTACCTTTGTATATATCTAACTATTAAAAGGGTAAGAATGTAATAATATTTTATAGAGAAAAATCGTATATTTATGTTTAAATGTGTTTGAAGAATTACGTTTAAATATTTATTTGGCTTCAAGAAGATTGAAAACACTAATGATAAGTAGAAAAAATTGAACTGAATCGAAGCGAGATGGGGTGGAGCAATGATGGATGTATCCAACATTTATAGAGGTGGTTGTGATATTCAAGATTGTACCTCCATAGTGGAACGGGGTGGGTGGTGGAGCAGAATGTGCCAATTGTGGAGTGGTGGTGGCTTTAGCTACATTCACCGCTGCTCTGCTCCATTGCCATCCCTAATAAAGGAGGGATCTCTTACAAGGCCTTTGAGGTCTGTCCCATTATGTGTTCAGTCCAAACCTCTTTATGGGCTTTTGTTGTTTTGGCTAGTCTGGTCATTAGTTTGAGCCCACGCTTATCAGTTTGGGCTTGAACTCGTAAATTATTAAGTATCAACAGCTCTCAATGTATAAATTTACATATTGATAGTGTATTAAGTATTAATTCTTAATATTATTATTAATTTTCTTTTTGTTGTTCTAGAGTGAGCTAACTAGTGTTGATTTCCAATTCTACCCGATTAAATTTATATGGAAACTAAAAGGATCCAAAATTTTGAATTTCGTCTAATTAAGGGTCCGTTTGTTTACATGTAAAAGGTTTTGCGGAAAATGTTTTCTACATTTTCCTGTGTTTGTTTCACAGAAAATAGTTTAGTCAACGGAAAATTACTTACAAGTCAACTTAAAATAAGTCTTTTTTTTCCTGTAAAATGGCTTACCCTTTGAACAAGCGTAAGTCATTTTCCGAAAAATAGCTCCTCTATAGGTAATTTTATTTTTATATAAAAAATAACTTAAATCAAACTGAATATTATTATATTGATAATAAATTTTATTTTTATTTTTATTTTTAAAAATATTTAAAAATATTAATATATTAATATAAAATATTATATTTTTTAGTATTATTAAACATATTTAATTATTTATATTTAGTCATATAATAAATTATTAATATAATTTATTTGTCATATCCCAAAAACTGGGTTAGTAAAAATTGGATTGTCGAACCAAAAGGGGTCATGCCCTGTTTTAGAATAATTGTTGTAGGAATTGTGTTAAGTGATTGATCTAGTTCAGTGGTTAAAATGTTGTATTTGCGTGTGAGAGGTTCTATGTTCAAATCCCTTCCCTTAAAACTTTAATATTTTTTTTGTTCCAACCCTTGATTTAGAACATCTAGTTTATCTATTGTTTTTGCTCAATTAATGATAAGAATGAGCTTGTTTGCTCAATGTAAGGCTTCAGCTTACCTAGAGCTCTCATGTTTGAATCCAGAATGTGTGCAAAGTGGAAATATTTTTTTATCCCTTCTTGCCATGCAACCCATGTGGATGAAGTTGGGTTAAAATTGAATTTTGGGAAATCTAATAGTGGTCAGTTGCGAGATTTAGTGGGATATGGGTAGTTTTCTTTTTGAAATTTATCCTAAAATATTTCCTGGTTTTTCTCTTCAATCTGTCGTCTCTCCCCCCCTCTTTCCCACGTTTTTGTTTTCACATTTTTGTTGTGGAATTTTTCTGTTGTTTCTTCCAGTTGGCTTTTCTCTCTTTTTATGTTTTCCTTCTCTCTTTTTGCCTTGTTCTCTTTTCTTTCCTTCATTTTTCTTTCACTTTTCTCGGTTACCATTATTTTGTTGTTTTTATTGTGTTGTCACCATATCTCTGTTATGCTGTCAGATCCATTATGTTAACATCTGTGCTGAGCTTTTGAGTGTGTGTTTAGTTTTCATTTTGGTGTAAGTATCGATTCTATTTTTCTTCGTATCAAGGATATTTATCTTTGTTTCATAGAAAGAGAAACTCTCCTCCAGCAATTAATGCGCATTAGGAATTGTTGCTTCAATTATTGTGCATTAGAAAATGTTTGTAAGGGGCTGATTTTTAGGACTAATGAAGAATGTTCAGTGTGTGTGTGTGTGGTTGATATAGTGTTTGGATTTTTCGTATATCTTAGCTAATTAATCTGATTTAATTTTTGTTTTAGGGTCTGGAAGTGTGTTGTATCATCATTTTCTAGAAACAGTAATTGTGTAACGATAATCTCAAAAAAAGTGAACGATGTGATGTCGAAAATTCACTATGGATGTCACACGGTAATGTGCCAGACCATGTGAGTCACACAGTCGTGTGCCAGACCATGTGAGCCACACGGTTGTGTGCCAGGCCATATGAGCCACATGGTCGTGTGCCAGGCCATGTAGGCCACATGGGTTGGGTTATGTAGGCTGTATGGGCCACACGGGCTAGGCCAGTTAGGCCGTGTGCGTCCATTTTTGTAAATTTTAGATAGGTTGTGTTTTGAAGTGTGTTTCTACGTTAGTGATTCAATAGGTTTGATAAGTGAAATATATGATGTTTGTTAAAAGAAAATTGTTGTTCTAATATGATTGCATAATTTCTGGAGGTACGTTGCCTTATACAATGTGGTTCTAATATGTAAAATAGATTAGTTAAGTACATACGATTATTGATAAGTTATGTTTTGTCCAATTCTCATAGAATGTGACATTGTGGCTTTTCTAATTAAAGTGATTTGTAATTAGAAAAATCTGATATATCTATTCTGCAAAGCATGAAATTGTATGCTTACCATTCTGATTTTGTATATGTATGTCATGTCACATTGCATGGGGTTGGGTTCATATGGTAAGGAGAAAGTTCTGGCAGTTTAATGATCTGCACTATCTGGTGGTTTAACCATATATCTATTTTGGCAGCTTGACTACAATGTAGTGGCTTGACCACATATATCTAATCTGGCAATTTAATTGCATATTGATAAGTCATCATTGTCGGGCAACCCGAGGTGACAAGTCATCATTGTCGGGCAACCCAGATGACTTAATTGGTGTGTTTTTGGATGGATGAGTTCTGGGAACTCTAATTTGGTGTGTAGCGGAGTTGGCTAAAAAGTTTTCTGAAAAATTTGCATTTCGTTCTCCGAAAATCTTGTATTAACATAACCTTGCATGTGCAATTTTGCCATTCGAGTCTGATGAAATTTTCTACGATACTTTGATATGTTTATTGTGCTAGTTGTGTTCTCTATTTGAGTTTAATTACACACTGAGCTTTATAGCTCACCCCTTTCATTTCTTCATTTTCGAGTAATTAACAGAGTTAGGATTGGGCAGCGTTTGAGAACTCGGATTGGTTTTCTCACATAAGACGATTTGAAATATTAATAATTAAATTCTTTGGACTTTTGGTTTTTGGACTAATTTTTTGGGTTTAATTTTGGCTATGGGTTTTTGTTACATAGTTAAAGATTTCTACATGAATTCTGTCAATTAAACACAATGCTTGGAATTCAAAATTAAACAAGATAAGAAGTTTCCTACTGCAAATTTAAAATGGGTTTTCGAAAGTTAATAATGTAAGTTTTAGAATATGCACAATCGGCAAAATTATACGTTTCCACTTGTTGAGATTACAGTTTTCAAATATCAACTCCTGAATTTTCGCTGCAAAGTTTTATTCGGAATTACGAGTTTTACGAAGCAAATATCTTAAACGTTATGATTTCATAAATTGAGCTTTTTAAGTTAACAATTAATAAATTTACATAAACGATTTAAGAATGACAAATATTCCTATCAAGGAATTGTGGCGAGTTTTTATAAAACTTTGATTTCCGATTTCGTAACAAGACACATTCTGGAAATTAAAATTTCAACGTATTAATGTAACTTTCTAGATTTGACCATAACGTCTAGGTCGGGTTTGAGGTGTTATATTATTATTTAATAAATTATTTAATATTTCAACCATAGGAGTTAGGTGAGATGGCAAGGTCTCTCCTACCTTAACTAGTGGTTGAGGGTTTGATCCTCACCCTAGGTATGGAGCAGTTTTAAAACTCGTGGTCTGCATCTACCCCTTAATGGGCCTATAAAATGTGGAAGTTAAGAAATAAAAATAAATA